>NC_133537.1:174310902-175664402 GCF_048544455.1 Silene latifolia
ATATTATCAAATAATGATGATTATTCGAGTCTAGTTCTTCAAATCAACAAATGCGGTCTAAATGACCCTTTCAAATCAAACCGGGTTCAAATACACATTTTCAACACGTTTTA
This sequence comes from Silene latifolia, assembly GCF_048544455.1. NCBI lineage: Eukaryota > Viridiplantae > Streptophyta > Magnoliopsida > Caryophyllales > Caryophyllaceae > Silene > Silene latifolia. The sequence goes on from NC_133537.1 coordinate 174,311,016, forward strand.
TAACGTTTTCTAAAAGGTCAGAACACGGCACATAAACCGTGGGCTAACCCGCGCCTAAATAGGCTCCCCATTTCTCATTTTCAAAACCAGAGGGAAGCCCTTTGTATCGCCAGTTGGCTCGCGCCTCATATAGCTGTCTGATACAGGGCATGTTCCCTTCCAGCATTAGTCTAGGACGATCCCGACTCCGGTTAGCACGGATATAGGACGGATCAGATGACTATTCGATTATTCAAAATCATATTTGCAAAATGCCTTACTAAGACAAATGGATCATGTTATGCACCCTAAACCTAATACGGTAAATAGATGTTTAATTTCCGTCTTGCATGCAAATCAACCATTAATCCAACTCGACATCTTATACTTGATACTTGGATTAAATCAACCGACTTAGAAAGCTCTCACATGTTAGGTTTAAATCATTGGATGCCCATTCATGCATTTAAACCGTTTTATCAACTTTTGCATTCAACCAACCAAGATCGATCAGTAGAGGCCGCTAAACGCGGGCGGGATTGAGTGTCTGATTAAAGGGCTTCCCAATACGTACCTTCACCTCTTACTCAGAAACTTTGGATAGTGGACGACCTTATCTAGGGCGTACGAGAGTCATTCTAGAGATAGGATGCTAAAGAGGGACGATTTCCTTATCTTTAGTACCTATGTCAAACGCTGCTTTGTGCTTCGATTTGACCGAGGTATAAAGTGGAATTCGAACGGGTTCCAGGCATCCCACAAATGCTTGGTGGCGACTCCGAACATCTCTAATCGTTTCGAGACCCATACCGAGACGAAACCGACTGATCTAAAACGATCCGGTCAAAAGCACCTTTACGCCGCCGAGCGTGGTTTTCAAAAAAAGACCGCTGCCATTGTCCACGGATCGGCTGGGCATACGCAGGTGGGCCATGTCCACAGATTGGCGACTCCGCTGGGGAGAACTAGGACACTTACGTCTTTGTGATCCCTAGATGGTGAGACTCGAACGAGGTCTGGTTGGAATGCATTAATTGATATTACGGTCACGGTCGGGTTCCTTGTCCGGGCCCACAACCTAACCCTTTTCAACCAATTGGCTCGTTTCGTCGGCGTGAGTTTTCTCATCCCCGCGTTTCGAATCCTGATTGAGTCAAGCATACCGTTGACGTTACACATTTTTGTTTCGTTAAAGAGCTTTCATCACTTTCGAGCACGAGGCTAGGGCACCCTCCTTACACATTTTGTTTGGATTTGGTATCCCTCTCGCAAATCGGGGTTTGATTGCTTGGTGTGTAACCCACCCTTCTAAGCCAAAACCCGTGTCAGCATGATGCATAATATAATGAACTGTGAGTGCTTATGTGCTATCTGATCATAAGTCCTTCCATGTCATTTTCAAACATTCAAAAAACACCCTTTTCGCGCCGTTATAATGGCCATTTCAAACCTTGGACTTTCGCCAACCGATGCACGCCTTTCTAGGCCGTCGTAATGACGATTTTCAAACTCGGTTTTGTATAAGCATTTCAACACGCCTTTCTAGGCCGTCGTAATGACGATTTTCAAACCCGGTTTTGTATATCCATTTCAACACGCCTTTCTAGGACGTCATAATGACGATTTTTAAACCCGGTTTTGTATAACCATTTCAACACGTCTTTCTAGGCCGTCGTAATGACGATTTTCAAACCCGGTTTTGTATAACCATTTCAAATCAGCTTTTCACGCCGTTATAATCGACGCGTCTAGACACGGATTTTAACCCGTTTCGCGCCGACAATGGCTTTCTTTCAAAACCCGAGAAAAGCACACGCCCTTTTCTCGAGACATTTTCGGATCCCGAGGACCATGCACCGTCCCCGAGACCTTTTCAAACATTTCAAACTCGATTTTCAAAACATACAATTTTGAATTTCAAAACCGTCTTGGGAAGCAACACACTGTTTTCCGAGCCGACTCAAACTCAAACCGTCTTTTACAAATAAAATTATGACAACCCTTTTCAATTGATCGACTTGCGGAGATTTCTATCTTCGGAAGCCGCCCATTAAAGCGACAAATGAACCTTTTTGAAAATTCCTATTTTCGAAAACTTCAGTCCACCATTCCAATTCCGCCTCGTGTCTATTGAGTCAAAGCAAACGTACTTATGGGTCTTTACTTATGAGTCGTCTCACCACGAGACCCGTCCAATGACGTCACGCCGTCATGATTGGACTCGTGTCAAAGGTTCGGTCAAACACCGTCACGTCATGAATCGAGTCAGCACCGAGGGACCACACACGGTCATCCCGTCTTGTTGAGTCGATCTTTGTCTCGTCCTCTGTGTTGTCTGCGTTCAGTCTTGGAACCGTGTCGGATTGAGTTGTAATGTGAGCCGTTTTTCTGCCTCAGAGCCATGGCCCCATCTTCAACTTCGTCTGTCAACCACCACAACAATGATAACAACAGAGATGTCACAACTGATCAGCTAGCCAGCCTGCTTACCGCTCTTAAGGTCACCCTGGATCGCGTCGAGACCCGTATCGACGCCCTGGAGAACAAGGAAATTGGGGAACATAATACCCCACCTCATTCGAAACCGAGAAGAGGTCAAACTCTTGGAAGAACAGCTCCTAGCCCGGGGTAACAATATCCACCTTGAAAATAACCGAAGGTTCGAACCTGTTGGGGTCCAGTTACCTGACAACTTCACCCTGACTGATGTGCCTAAGTTCAAAGGAGTGGAGGACCCACTCAACCACATCCGTGCTTTCAAAGACTACATGGCCATTAAGGGGGTCAAACAGGAGCTTTTTACCAGGATCTTCCCATCCTCTTTGGAGCCAATTCCTCGCCAATGGTACTACTCCTTGGACCCGAAAAACCTTACCACTTGGGATGAGATCGCAGTTGAGTTTTCCAAACAGTATGCTGATAATGTTGAGATCCAGGCCAACACCCGTACTCTCGAGGTGCTAACCCAAAACGACAAGGAAGGGTTCACTGAGTTCCTAACCCGTTGGAGGAGGGTGAGTACTCAGTTGGTCAGTAAGCCAAGTGAGTCAACTCTGGTGGGAAAATTTGTCAACAACCTCCGCCGGGTTTATGCCAACCTACTGAGGTATCAGAATATCAAAACTTTTCAAGATCTGCAGATTCTGGGGACACGTATTGTGGACGACCTCCGAAAGGGTGTTTTAGCAAAGACCACTGGCAAGGGTTATCAAGGATCCACCTTAACCGAATCTCGCCCTTACGGTCAGACAAACAAGATTGATGAGGTTAACCTCGTCGAACCATCTGCCAAGAAAACTGAACGCCCCAGAGAGTGTTCACCAACATAGGGTTGACTTATGCAAGTGCCTTGAAAAGGCTCATGGACCAAGGGAAATTAAAACCGATCGGGCCCACTTTGGACCCGGCCGATGCCAAGAAGTCCTGATTATGGAACCCCAACGCCTACTGCCAGTATCATCGAGGGAAAGGGCATGATACCGAAAATTGCTTCAAACTCAAGAACCTCATTCAAGACATGATTGAGAAGGGAGATTTGCATATACCCCCACAAACTAAGCCGAACAATAAGACGAACCCTCTGGGAATTCACGCCATCTCTGACGATGAGCCGACCCTAGACTGCTCTCATCTCATCTTGCCGATTGACGACGAGGTGAATGTTTTGGAAAAGGATCCTTCAGACGGAGTGTTTGTGTTCAGTGCTGCCACCATGCTCACTATGTTTAAACAAGTTGAAGAGGCCATAGCCAGCCTCTCTGAGAGAATCACCCGACTCGACGACGCCTACCGTCGACTCATCTTCAATCCGCCAACACCGCGTCCGAGGGAGAATTCCCCAAGCATTCAAAACTACCCGCCCCAGGATGGATTGCTTTCGCGACCATTCTGGCATATACCTCACGAAAATCACCCTTAAAATAACTACCCTCAAAACAACTACCCCCATAAAAATCGCCCTCACAAAAATATTCCCCACAAGAACTACCCACCGAGAAATACCCCTCCGAGGTATCCTCGAGACCCTGAAATTAACGGCATATGGCGGGATGATGTTGAGGATGTCTATGTCATCCCGGGGAAGGAAAAGCGGGCAAAAGAAATCGGACATCTCACCCGATCCGGACGTCCCTATCAAAATCCGAGCAACCCAGCGGTCGTTCCAACAACGAATGACCAAGTCGTCCCGGAAGTGGACACTCAACCAAAGGCTCCCGAGAACTTAATCCTAAAACAGCTCCAGAAAGCAAAAGCCGAAATCTCGATTTGGCAGCTGATCGCAACGTCTTTTGAGCACCGACAGGCCTTGGGAAAATTAACCGTGCCCTCCACCTCTTCCCCAGAAGGAATAGTGGCACACATGACGAGAGACGCCCCTGATCTGAGTAACCCGGTCTTCTCCGACGAGGATATCCCCCTGTTCGGAGCCAATCATAACCTGGCCCTGTACATCACCGTACAATGCCTCCAAAAGAATATACCAATGGTCCTCGTGGATGACGGTTCCGCCGTGAATGTCATTCCTCTCAAAACTGCCCACAGGCTGGGTATTAAGGAATCTGATTTAATCGGAACGAATCAAGAAGTACGCGCCTACGACGGCACTCGTCGCAAGGTCGCTGGGCTAGTCACTTTGACCGTCGCAACCGGGCCACTAGAAAGACAAACCAGTTTTCAAGTGGTCGACATCGACACGTCCTTCAACATGCTCCTGGGACGTCCCTGGATTCACGCCGTCAAGGCGGTCACATCAATGCTCCACCAAAAGATTAGGGTCCCCTTCAACGGGAAAACGATCACGATCCCCGCTTCCCCAATCAAAGCAGTTATGAGAAGGGGGATAGCCTCCCAAGCCATTGAGGAGGACGACAATGAAATGTGGGGTTTCCAAGCCGTGACTGCCATAGCTGATAAATCGGCAACCTCTGAGTGTGACCCGTTCACCAACCTCACAATCAACCGTATCATGATGCGTCAGGGTTATTTCCCGGGTTCGCCACTCAATCCACTAAAGGACTTATTACCTCCCTTGAAACAGGCTAAGGTCCCTAACATTCCCTTGGGCTGGGATACGAACCTACCAATGAAGACATCCAGGAGATGAACCTCCTAATCCGAAAACGCAAGAAGCACGGAGTCATCCTTCGTCCCTACCACCTGACTCTCAACGGATACTTCGTCCCCGAGGGAGAGTCTGAACTCTACCACGGCTTTCCGGAGCCAATCTATGACTCTATGGCCAGGGCTAGATACCCGGGAGTGGAAGTCTTCCAAGACTGCTATTTTATTCCCGACAACATCGAAGCTGCATCAACTGAGTCCAAACCGTCACCATGCCTTGACGGACAAGCTGTCAGACTCCTATTTGGGGAAGATAATGTCAAACACCTCCACTATGAGGACATTATCAACATCGCCCTGAAGGACAACCAGTTCGATCCAACCGCCTTGATCTCCGATACTGACCCGGAGAAAGCTACCCAGGGCTGGAGGAAAACCATCAAGTGGACCGATCGCCAAGGCCGCATTCTCAAGATAACAACTGGAGAAGGCCCTATGTTCAAAGAGAGAAGTGAAGAAGGATCTGAGTCTGAGTCTGAGTTGGAGTCAGAGTCTGTCATAGCTCCTCACACTCCGGATGTCCCAGTCAAGGTCCCCTTCCCACTGTTTTATCACAAGGTCGTGGCTGATTCAGAGGCTGAGTCCACTAGGGTCACCCCTACTCCCATGAAAGGTGACAACCTGGAGCCTATTCCAGGGGCCACTTCCTCTGTTGTGTCACCTCTGACTGATCACGAGATGTCTGTCCTGTCCGAGCTTTTCGCTCGTGTCAACGTAATGAACGCTAAGTTTGCTTATGACTCGTCTCAATTTAACTGCAATGCAATTCTGAATGACTATGAGGAATTTGACTTGAGTGACTACCCACCTCACCTAGCCAAATAACTTGACAAACGGGAAACCAGGACCCCCATCATTGAGGAAACCGAACCAATTAACGTAGGAACCGACAATACACCTCAAGAACTTAGGATAGGGACAACCCTGGACCCCTCGGAAAGACAGCAGTTCATTGACCTCCTCCACGAATACAAGGACGTGTTCGCCTGGTCTTACAAAGATATGCCTGGGATTGACAGAGAAATGCACCGGATACCCATTAAACCTGGGGCTAAACCAGTGAAACAGAAGCTACGTCGGATGTGTCCGGAGTGGGCCCTAAAAATCAAGGAAGAAGTGGATAAACAGTTCAAGGCTGGGTTCATCAAAGTGTCTGAATACTCGGATTGGGTGGCCAACATTGTGCCCGTACCAAAAAAAGACGGAAGAATTCGGGTTTGCGTCGACTTCAGGGATCTGAACAAGGCAAGTCCAAAAGACGACTTCCCTTTGCCACATGTTGACATTCTGGTGGACAACACCGCTGAGCATGCTCTCATATCATTCATGGACGGGTACGCCGAGTACAACCAGATTAAAATGGCTCAGGAAGACATGCACAAAAATGCGTTCACTACACAGTGGGGTACATATTGCTACACGGTCATGCCTTTCGGCCTCATCAACGCCGGAGCAACCTATCAGAGAACCGCTACCACTCTCCTACATGATATGATGCACAAGGAGGTAGAGGTATACGTCGATGACATGATCGTCAAATTAAAAGAACGGGACGGCCACATCAATGCCCTCCGGAAATTCTTCGCTCGTCTGCGGAAATATAACATGAGACTAAATCCTCAGAAGTGTGCATTCGGGGTTACCTCCGGAAAACTCTTGGGACATGTCGTCAGCAAAAGAGACATTGAGATTGATCCAACCAAAATCAAAGCCCTTCAACAAATGCCTCGGCCTAGGAACGAGAAGGAGATTCGGGAATTTCTCGGTCAGGTCCAATACATCAGTCGGTTCATTGCCAAGCTCACTATGATCTGTGAACCAATATTCAAGAAGCTTCGTGCCTCCGATCACACCGATTGGGACGACGACTGTCAGAAGGCATTCGACAGGATAAAGGAAATCATATCCAAACCTCTTGTCCTCATGCCACCTCAACCGGGGATTCCTCTATCCCTATACCTGACTGTTACCAACACAGCCATGGGAGCAATGCTGGCACAAACAGTTGGCAACGAGGAGCGAGCCATCTACTACATCAGCAAAAAGTTCATCGAGTACGAGACGAGGTATACCCAACTGGAAAAGACATGCCTTGCCCTAGTATGGTCAACAAAGAAGCTGTGGCATTACATGCTCAGCTACTCGGTCCACATCTACTCCAAGATGGACCCGGTTAAATACATCTTCGAAAAACCCGTACTAAACGGAAGGCTGTCTAGATGGACACTCATGCTGTCCGAATTTGATCTCAAGTTTGTACCCCTAAAGGTTATCAAGGGAAGAGCAGTCGCTGATTTCCTAGCAGAAAATCCCGTCAACGAGGATCTAACGACCGACACATGGTCACTTCCTGACGAAGACATCCTTTGTGCCAAATCCGACGCATGGGACCTATACTTTGATGGTGCATCTAACCTGAGAGGCTTCGGGGTAGGAATCCTTCTAATATCACCAGAGGGAGAACATGTTCCGATCTCGGTCAAGCTAGACTTCGTCGTCACTAACAATGGCGCTGAATATGAAGCATGTCTCATCGGCCTACAAGCAGCCATCACACTTGGCATCAAGAGATTGAGGGTCCATGGCGACTCCTCACTCATCATCAATCGGGTATCCAAATCTTGGAAAATCCGATCAGACAGCTTAGCTCCCTACCGAGCAAAGATCAATCAAGAGGCCGAATTCTTCGACCAAATCGACTACTTCCACTTGCCGCGAGAGGAAAATCAATTTGTTGATGCCCTGGCAAGACTTGCCGCGCTCGTCAACATACCTGACGACATGACATCGATGCCCCTATGTGTCGAGAGAAGGAGCGAGCCAGCTCACATTTGTGCCATTATCGACGACGAGGAAAGCCATGATGAACCTTGGTATCAAGCCATCCTCAATTACAAAACCAAAAACGAATTTCCTCCCAACTCTGATCAAAGAGGACAAAGAGCCATCCGTTAACTTGCATCACAATTCGTGATAAACAAAAATCAACTCTACAAAAGAACACCCCAAGGAATTCTCCTCCTTTGCATTGACCATCACAAAGCCAAGAAGGTCATGGGAGAGGTTCACGACGGAGAATGTGACCCTCACATGAGCGCAATGATGCTTACACGGAAAATCATGCGTCTAGGTTACTACTAGACCACCATGGAAGCTGATTTCCGTAACTACGTCAAACGTTGCCACAATTGCCAAATCTTCGCCAACATACAACACATACCACCATCCCTTTTATACACCATGACATCAACCTGGCCATTCTCAACCTGGGGCATCGACATCATCGGTTAAGTCAACCCGATAGGCACCAAGGGGCATTCCTTCGTCCTCGTCATTATCGACTACTTCACCAAATGGGTGGAAGCACAATCATATGCAGTCTTGACCGCCAAACAAGTGGCCAAGTTCATTCAAAACAACATCATCTGCCGATATGGGGTACCCCATGAAATCATCAGCGATCAAGGCTCTCACTTCCGGGCGGAAACTCAAGCTTTGCTGGACAAGTACAAGATCAAACGACATCGATCATCCCCCTATCGTCCCCAAACCAACGGAGCGGTGGAGGCAGTGAACAAAACTCTTGTCACCATCATCAAGAAAATGCAAGACAACTACCGCGATTAGCCGAGCAAACTCCCATTCGCACTCTGGGGATACCGAACCTCCATTCGAACACCGACAGGCGCCACACCCTTCTACCTAGCATATGGTATGGAGGCGGTTCAACCGGTAGAGTTAGAGGTCCCTTCTCTACGCATCCTACTGGAGAGTGAAGTCCCTGAGGCGGAATGGACCCGTCAAAGGTACGAACAACTCACTCTCCTAGACGAACGGCGACTCAACGCCTTGCAAAACGTCCAGCTATACCAACGACGTATACAACGGGTATTCAACAAGAAGGTTAAACCCAAGAACATCCAGGAGGGTGACTTGGTCCTCAAGTCAGTTCTAGCACCATTACCCGTCAATCCGAGGAGAAAATTCAAACCCAACTGGGCCGGGCCATACCTGGTCAAGAAAATACTTTCGGGGGGCGCAGTGAGACTGAGTGACCTAGACGGGGAGGACTTTACAAACCCAACCAACCTAGACCAACTCAAGAAGTACTACCCTTGAACCCTAGCAACCAACAACCTAGCCTAGTTTTACAACTAGCAACGACCTTAACCCTTTTCAAGTCAAGTTCCTCAACGTGTTCTGATTTGAAATTGCATGTTTTATCGAGTCTAAGCCGCGGCACCTTGCCCGTTTCGAATGTCCTTTGATCCGTCAAAGGCAACGTCCATTTTCACTAAAACAAGACAACCCTGAACTACGAGCATAGTTTGATTTCACCTCTTCAGGTGGATACGTAGGCAGTCCCTCTTATGCTTGAGGGATACAACCACAAAACCCAATTCACAAAACATTCCGAACTACGATCATGGTTTGATTTCACCTCTTCAGGTGGATATGTAGGCAGTCCTTTCTTATGCAAGAAGGATACAACAATTCCCACAATCAAGTACAACCATCCCCACAATAAAAAACATTACCCATATACAAAAAACATCCCCATCAAAAAAGAGAAACGGAAAACCATTCCCTTTCCCCACAAAATACAAAAATGAGCCTTTCTCCCTTTCCACAAAATACCACTTTCCCAAGTGCAATTGTTTAGGACGATTCAAATTGAATTGCCTTCACCAAATGGATGGAAGAAACAAGCGTTCACAATTTTCTACACGAGCAATCCTCTTATTTAATTAATAATGGGAGGGATTACAATTTCAACAACAAATAAAGCTCGACGAGTCTAAAACTTGTCGAAGCTAAGGTGTCAACTAACACACCTCACATAGTAAAACTAGCATAAAACACACAACAACTAGCTAGTACAACATAATAAAAACTCACAACACTACTACAACATAATAATAAAGCGGGTAATGGAGGTCTTCAATCTTCCATTTTACCCTTGCCTTTTCCTTCGGGGTACATCTTCCCCTTGTTCTTCTTGTTGGCCCGCCTAGCATGGACTTCTTCCTCGGAACGGATCCTCAACGGATCTAGGACGGCGACGGCCTCCGGTCTAGCACAAGACCCCATATTCGACCCAAGACGAGCCAATGCACGGCCCACCATATTCTTGGGGCCGGAACTCCTCCTCTTCGGTGGTCTCATCACATCGGGGGTGGCTCCATCAACATACTCTTCAAAGAAGGCACGGTTGGCCTTGCCAACCTCTCGATACTTCAAATCGACAACCTCGTCCTTACGAAATTTGGATCTCTCTTCCAAGGACGGAGCACGTGACCACTTGACATAAGCGGGAGTCACCCATGTTGTGGCAGCGGGGTTTGGCACCTCCCAAAGCAGCCGAGTGGCCCACCATCATCCGAAGAACTCCACAAGCTCGGTGTTCCGGAAAACATTCTCTTGGACAAGAGTATCTTGAGCGAGCACCTTTTGTTGACGCCCCATTTGCCTCATGAGCCTTTCGGGATAAATGAAGGAAACAACCTTCAATCCCACCACCAGCAAAGAATGAGGACTAGCACCCGAAGCGGACGACCCCGTGAAGGACCTCAAGTGCCACCACGGCACCACCCAGCGGATATGAGGACCACCCTCCTCCGCCAACCTTGCGGCCCAATAGGCCTCGGTGGATGCAAAACTATCCGGGTACAACTTCTTCCTCATGGTAAGATGACAGAAGGAATAAGAAGAAGGATTAACCGGAGGCTCTACATACCTTAGCCTCTCCAATAGCCACACTTGGAGGATCCTTGGCGATCCAAAAGAGGGAGCTTCTCCACAAGAGACTTCCTTGTCCAAAGCTTGGATAATCTCTCCAAGCACCAACCATGATGGATCTCTACCATGCTCCATTTGCTCAATCACATGGATAAGGGTCATGCTACCATGGCATCTTGGCCCCTCCTTCTTCAAGACATCAACAAAGAGGTACACATGGACAAGGCAAAATGCAAGAGCCCTTCTCCTAGCCACCTCCGAGACATTAGCATCTAATCGATTTGAAAAGATGTTGATAAGAGCCAACATATCCACACCATGTGGAGCAAGAAGAAAGTTGATTTGGCTTGTTGATAAGCCCAACATGGAACGGAATTTCTCCTTGTAGCACAACCGAGTCGGAGGAAGCAGGAGCACAACCCGCCACCCACCAATGACTCCAACTTCTTCGGAAGAGGACAAATTTCACCTTTCGGGAAAACGAAAACATGATGTGTTGAATCCCAAAACCGAGAACATGCTTCAAGAAACGAAGGTTGCACCTTGACTTGACGAACACCAACAATTGACCAACTCCCATGCAAGCGAGTTGATACTTCTCGGGAGGCGACAAATCCCGGCACCATTGTCGCAATGCGTTCTCAAAAGCATCCATGAAATATTTTTGTGGAAGAAGAAGAGGTTTTGTAGAGATGTTTTTGCGTTTCCGATGATGAAACAATGAAGCGCAAACGTCCCTATTTATACAAAATGATCAGCGCATTTTTCAGAAAAAGGGGAGAGCTGGCTTCCATCGCCAAGCTGCTCGCGCCTCTTTGAGGCTCCTCCAGGATTCCCGCGTTGACCTGTCTCTTTCAACATGTGTTTCCTCCTGACACCTCAAACCTCCCGCCAGGAACCTCGCGCCTCTTCGGGATGATTCAGGAAATTTTGTGTTTCCTCACACTCACATTTCCTTGTTTTCGCGTTTTACGAAATCCGACACGGTTTCCATGACGCAGCTTTAAACATACGGATTTTTCTTTCTTTTTGTAAAAGGGGGAAGGGCTAGTCGCCCCGATCCGCGATGGATCGTTTCCATGTCAGTCGAATTCCGAAAAATTTTCGCTTTTTCGCAATTTTCCGGCAAAAATCAAAATCGAAAATTGATAACACGACATCAATTTTCCTCAAAAATTCAAGCACTCACAAATTCAAGTCCTGACCTCAAAAATCAAAAATCAAATTTACTCGCAAAAATCATTTTCTAAAATTCTTTCCTGACGGTTTGAGTTTGAATTTTTCGAGTCATTTTCAAAAATTTCGATGCAATTCAATTCACGACACGAGTTAATTGCTCAAATTTTCAAATCATTTCTTTTTGAATTCCAAAGGCGACGATTTGTCACGGAATTTTCAAAATTTCAAATTTTAACTTCAAGTCATCTTGGTTAATTTTTTTTTCAATCAAATGCTTCTACGTGTTTGCGTTTATGCGTATGTGCTATATGTTGCCTGTTTTCTACACTAACGATGCAGGAACTGGTGTAAAGCAAAAGGAGAATCAAACAGCCGACAGCGCTCCTCCGAAACACAACACAAAAAAGCCAAAAATCACAAAACAAACCACAATCCAAAAGCACATATATACAAACCGCCTTACGCAAAATACATCGACAAACGTCTATCGTACAGACACTGGCCTAAAACAAAAGTCTATCATACAGACACTGGCCTAAAACAAAAGTCTATCATACAGACACTGGCCTAAAACAAAGTCTATCATACAGACACTGGCCTAAAACAAACGTCTATCATACAGACACTGGCCTAAAACAAACGTCTATCATACAGACACTGGCCTAACACAACGAACTGGGGGCTATCCACCACCTACCGAACTTAGCACTCTCTATCCTCTCAAACGGAAAAGAAAGAGAGCAACATGGGAATCAGAGGAGCAGCAGCGAAAGCAGAGGAGGTTACCATGACGATAACCCCCCGCTCCTGCTCCATGACAAAAAAGAAGACAGTGTCTTACAGACTTCGGATGATGAGGAGGCCCAGAACCATGATGCGATGCACCATTCCGATACTGAACCCCACTCATCAGCAACCCTGTCTATGAGCCACAACGAAAAGGACAAGCCGGCCATATCAGCCGCCTCTCCTCCTCTACGGAAGCATCCTCCACCACCGTCTCGAATACGGCAGCCTCCTTGGCCGTTACAGCCCCTCCGGGATCGACTTCCTCCTCCAAAGCCTCAACGACGGACCCCATAGGTCCCAGACGATAACCTGCGATCAAAAAGCAACAACAAAAAAACGTCAGCCGAAATTTCGGCATTACGACGGCATGAAATGGATAAAGACAAAAACAAAAAAAAACACAACCTGCAGTGCCAAAACAAGGGGCAATTCCGCCCCAAACCATTCACAAAAAAAAACACAAAAACGACTCGCCCCTCTTTTCAAGCAAAAGACAAGTCAAAACCACAAAAACGGCATTTCAAGACCCATACGAGGTTCGCCTACAACCCAAAATACATTCCCGACACAATGGGGATTTTACATTCCCGACACAATGGGGTATCTTTCTACGGCTCAAAAAGGCAATTCATACGCTAATTTGAGCCCAAACCGGTCAAAAATTCAAAAACGACCGCAAAAAGGCAAACGTGATTTTATCACACCTCAAGGTGACCCGAAATACCAATAAGGTCCATTTCAAGGCAAACTGACTCAATTCAAGCTCAAACAGGCGCTTATTTTGTCAGACGTAAGACCGTCGCAAAAGGGGAAAATCCAATTTTGCACACAAGCATCCAACGAAGGTCCTTAAATGGCAAATACGGGTTTTCCCAACTACAATGCAACCTAGTGGGACCCACTACCCAAGCAAATGAACTTGGCATTGTGAAATGAGACGGTTTGTCGCCTCACTCACGTTTTTCGAGCATAGGGAGCGGGAACGGGGACCAAAATGCAAACTAAAAGCACCCCTATACTCCTAAACAGGTTTCTAACCTAATGGAAGCATCAATTTCACTCGAAATAGGCTAAATCAAAAACGCCCAATTCGATTTTTTAGGGCAAAATTCGCCCTAATTCAATCAAGCTAAGGATCAACTGTTTTAAATGGATTCAAGAGGTAATACTTACCTTGAGATGACATTTGTTGACGATGGCACAAGTGAAAGCAAGCTAGAAGGTCCTTCAATGGCGATTTTGCGGGATTTTTGAGGTTGAAGATGAATAATGAATCATCCGCAGCTCAACCTCGCGTCTTTTAACAGAAAAAAAAGGGAAGCCGACTTCCATCGCCAGATGGCTCGCGCCTAAACCAGGCCTCCCCTTTGCTTTTCAGCGGATTTTGGACTTTAGCCCAATTTCCCATAACAAACTTCAAAGTTTTTGTTGACGATATTGAATGTCGTCATTTCCTCAAAAACAAATAAAACCAAATAGTGAAAATTTAAATTCGCTATTTTCAAAAATTTCAAGCAAACGGCGATCAAAACCGCCAACTTCAAAAATAATGGTGAAATCAAATTCGCTATTTTTTTCCTTCAATTTCAAAATAATGGCGAAAATTCAAAATCGCTATTTCCTCAAAATCCGAACGATGGCGATTAAAACCGTCAATTTCAAAAATAATAGCGAAAATTCAAAAACCGTTATTTCTCCAAATCACATGTCAACGGCGGCACATAAACCGTCACTTCAATTAATGGTGAAGATTCCAAATTCACTATATCCATCACATGTCTACGGCGGCACATAAACCGTCACATTAATTAATGGTGAAGATTCCAAATTCACTATTTCCATCACATGTCAACGGCGGCACATAAACCGTCACTTCAATTAATAGTGAAGATTCCAAATTCACTATTTCCATCAAATGTCAACGGCGGCACATAAACCGTCACTTCAATTAATAGTGAAGATTCCAAATTCACTATTTCCATCAAATGTCAACGGCGGCATATAAACCGTCACTTCAAACGCAATAGCAAACTCAAAATTTGCTATTTTCCTTCAAAATTAAAACAAACGGCGATCAAAACCGCCACTTCAAGCGCAAAGAAGAACGATGAATGGTGAAGATGCCAAATTCACTATTCTTTCAAATACCAGCAGGGGGCTTCCTCGCGGAACCCACTCATTCCAGAAACAGTGATAGTGAGAATCCATACTCACTATTTCCCCAGCGACATCACGAGTTCGCTACTTTCAAAACAAGCCCATTTAATGCGGTTATTCCCATGGTCCATTGATCGACCGCCTCATTGGCTGGCGAGCCTTTGTCCGCAAACATTCAAGGATAGATCCCGAAGATGCCTCGGGTACATTTCCTTATCATCGGCTGGCGTGCCTTTGTCCGCGAGCGTTCAAGGATACATCCTGAAGATGCCTTTGGTACATTTCCTTATCATTGGCTGGCGAGCCTTTGTCCGCAACCTTTCAAGGACACATCCCGAAGATGCCTCGGGTACATTTCCTTACAACAGCTGGCGAGCCTTTGTCCGCAAACAACCAAGGACGTATCCGAAGATGCCTCAGGTATGACTAGTTCCTATGGCTGGCGAGCCTTTGTACGTAGTCTAACGGACTTTAAACGACCCGCACGGACAGTCGACAGACTCTAAACTGTTCCTGTCGACAGGTCCTTGACTCGTACCCTCGAGTTGCCTTGGCGTCGCCCTTCCCGATGGCAGGTCCTTGGCCCGAATCCTTTCGAGCCGCCTTGACGTCGCTTGGGTCTCCACGTTGTAATCTTCGATTGACCTGGGGGCTCTACTTTCACTTTCGCCCTGTCCAAGCCTCAGTCAAAGTGGGGGCTCTATAGATACTAAATTTACTTGAGACTCAAAGAAACACCGATGATTATCGGACTACAACATGTTTTGGAATCACGGCGTTTGATCGACAGTTTGTGTACAACTTTACGTCGGAAAACTTAAAACGATTTCGAAAATAAAACATTTCAAAACATTTCAAAAATACCTGGAGTGTTTAATGCACGACGATGGGGTCGCAATGACACTAACTAGAGTCAAAACCGACACCAGAGCAAAAACCGACTCAAAAATTCAAATCCCGACTCCAACAACGAGTCAAACCGAGTCAACCACAAAAAACAAACATTTCAAACCTTCTATGCTAATATTTCCCGGATTTATGAATGGTCAAGTACCAAACATATGACTACAAATCCTAGGATAGAACAAATCATGATTGCGTTTGTTGTGAAAGCGACAACACAGCTCGAAGACCCGCGACGTGGCTCGCGCCTCTTTGAGCAGCCCAGGTGGCCACGTCGCTCAAAACGCACACAACCACTCATTCTCCGATAAATACCCCTCAAATGCCACCCATTTGAGAGTTACGCGAGTGTCCACCCCCTCTTTTCTCCCTTAAAATTCTCGACTCGACTTCTCAAGTCACAATCCGACGCGTATTTACGACCTACCGATCATAAACACGAGCCTTACACATTGTTTGGTACCGTCATCGTGCATTAAATCACTTGACCGACCACTTCGACCACTACACCATCACTAAACTTTTAAAACACTCTTTACTAACCAAGACGGTTTTAAACCGAGTTTTTTCCGATCAAACGAGTTGTTACACTTACGTCGGTCACTCGCCATAACCAAACATGTAAGTATGTGGGTGTAAAAATCCTCTTTTATTATGTTTTCATTTGTTTCATGACTCTAACATGCTAAAACATGCATAACATGAACCAAAACATGGAATAAACGAGCCAAAACTGATTTTTGGCCTGGGGCAGAAGCCCCTTAGGTCACCAACAGGCTCGCGCCTAAATGGGGTATTCAGACCAGAAATCAACCGCGTTTGTTCTCGTCATTTCCCTTAATCAATTTTTCATATTTGTAATCGGTTTTCACCGTTTCAAGTATTTTCGAACCATTTTTATTTCATTTCACATGTTTTAACCATAAAGCATTTTTCACCCATGGTTCTTCATACCATGACGGTTAAATCCGTGTTTCGGTGATAATATTTGGTTAATGACATTTAGAAGGTATTTTAAAGCCTTTTATTTCATTTCTTTACATTTCCAAACAAACATATTAGTCACCAACACAAAGTCATCCTTGGTTCTACATACCATGCCGGATTTTAACCCGGGTACGATGACGAGTATCGACTAATTACATTCAAATAGACTTAAAACAATTAGTCCATAATCATTTTTCAAAACTATTCATGTCATGTTTGTCAAAACGAACCCGACACCGAATATTATCAAATAATGATGATTATTCGAGTCTAGTTCTTCAAATCAACAAATGCGGTCTAAACGACCCTTTCAAATCAAACCGGGTTCAAATACCCATTTTCTGTTAGTAATCTATATCTCATTATACAACATATTCATATATGTTTCAAATTTAATTTAGTCATAAAATTAAATTAGATCTTATGCATGCAAACTAAATAAGAAGAGATAAGAAAATCAATTTCTCACCATTAAAATTTCGGTCAAATGGGCACCAACAAGATCTCCTTCTTGTTAGTTCTTGAGCTTTCCAATATTGGATGAACATTCATGACTTCAAAATAGAAGCCTTCCAATTAGTAGCACCCAAGATTATCCCTTAATCCCACAAACTAACATGTACTAGATATTTGTAATGTGGTTTACCTTAAAATTGATTACTAATACTCATATACTACTACTAGTATTATTAGTTATTGATTCATACAAATTAGATTCATAAAAGGGACTTTTATAAAGAACAAGAGAGAGAGAGAGAGAGAGAGAGAGAGAGAGAGAGGTATTTTCATAAAAATATGTAAGAATGAATAAAAATGAGAAAAATCTCTCTATTTTCACTTACAAAAACCGGTGGCCTCTTATGGTCTATAGACCATAATTCTTTTTATTTTTGTATTCACAAGACAAATGTGTAAGCCTTTGTCCATAGTCATGTCACTATCAAGCATATTGGACAAATGAATAAGACAAATGGAAAAAGACAAAACATCTCACAATGCCCACCAATTTCGGTTTATGTGTGTAATATGGAGACCATTTTATTTTTGTCAATTGTATAATTGTATGTCATGTGACATGTGACATGTCCTATGTCATGTTTTAATTTAAAATGCATATTTAACAAATTAAATATCATTTACAAATTAAATAAATCATATTTAACAAATTGACTTGTAATTTAAAATTACTTTCTCATAAAATGGTCATTTAATTACTAGTTAGTATAATTTACAATATCTTGTAATTATAACTAACTTATCATTCTCATCTCGCGTGTTTCGCAAACACCGATTAATTTTTAGTAATATAACTTCTTAAATTACTAAATGAAATCTCATTTAATCACATTATAATAAGATGTCATTTTTCTCTCTTTTAATAATTTGTTCAATTTTAAGGAATTAATTAATCTGTATCGTCATACAATTAATTAACCTTTTCAATTAAGGGAATCGTCCTTTAGGTGTGACCTCAAGGGATCAACTGATCACCACCGTCGCACGACAGTAATGTCAAACTCTAGCCAGCCAATCATTACCGATATGTGTGGACCAGTTGACTATATATGTAATGTATCATCCCTTTCGTATTCTTGGTATGAGATTTAAATATGTGATTAACAATTGTGATCGCATTATTGTCGGGAACACTTACTCCAACAATCTCCCACTTGTCCTCGACAAGTACGCGTCACCAATTCTCTTGTCCTATTACTATCTCCCACTCAATGCAAGGTGTCTTTCGGGTCGTACTTGCAAGTGATCATATCGAGAGTGGTTTCCTCGATCTGGAGAATAACTGATTGACCGGAGTTATCTACCATAGATACCATCCGAGCGTGGCCACGCATTTCGATTCATTACTCCTCGAGTGGCCCCGAGATATTGTTTTAACCCTGACAAAGGGGTGGACAATTCCTATCGCACTTATTCCCTTCGACTAGCCACAGCCATCATAACCCAAAATATGCCCATTTGACCCCATTTACGAAGGTCGTAGTAACTTAAATCAAAGTTAATCTGAAACTGTGCCATCTTAGGCGAACAGTCTTTAGTCAAAAGAATCGACTCATTAGAATACTATAGTAGCTCTCGCCACGACCATGCTATATAAATTTTCCAGAACTCTATAAGCGGTCACTGTCCGATAAAGTGTTCCTAACAGTCTGCCTATGTGATCGACTAGTCATCTCACATGACTCAATGGCACTTGAACTTGCCATCAATCGCATCACACTCTAGTCACTTCGAGACGTCACCTCATACAAGTGATTATGGGTGAATACCATGTTAATTCGGGTTCACTTTAACGGGGTTCAATGTTGTCTCTACAACCCGTTTGGATGTAACAAAGTATAATAAAAGAGTTTTAAAGTAAAACTCGAACGACAAATGCGATTATCACATATGAATAATCAATGCCTGATTACTACTTCATATTCTATAATCCAGTTTGATCTTGAATGTAGTTGTTCATCTCAATTTAATTGAAATGACATGACTCATCATGTTAAGCCTATGAGAAGGCTTTGGTTATTAGGTTTTATCAACTTCTTGTACCTTACTCAACCTCACTACATACTCGTTTTCCTTTGTAATGTATACATTTGCATTATAAAACTTTTTGAGTACGTGTCAAGATCCAATCAAGACATAGGCCCTCTAGCCTTAGAATAGCTCCCACTGTTTTCACAGTGGGTAGGACTCATCCTTCTTGCACATCTCATGATTGCAAGTGTACTCAATCTCCGTTGCAAATATTTCTCATTGTTCTTTATTCCCTAGAACGATTCTAGAAAATCTATTTCTTAAATAACATAGCCTACAATGGTATCTTAACCATCCTAATATGTTTTTATTATGGTTTTGTCAGAAACCATGCGCAATCTCAATTGTCAATTGTCACTTGTGTAACACCCTTACACAAAATTGCATCAAAAACATTTTGCTTTACATCCTTAATGCTTCTGCAAGCACTTAAGGGTAATCAATATGGCTACTTAAATTTCGATTTTGAAACAATTCATAATACTCAAAGTATATGAAGTGTTATACATCATTTCCTATTTTATTGATTCGGCAGCGGAAGCGAATGGAATCAATCAAATATGTTCAACTTGATTGAACTAGTCATGAATCTTATAAACATAAGACTTCTTATTTGACGCTAATATCATGTAGATTTATCTCCATAAATCCGGATATTAAAGATGTACTATATTTCTCCAAAGTCTTAAATCATTCGTAAGGATCAATATGTCATCTACATATAAGACTAATTAAAATTTCCGTAACTCCCACTAAACTCCATGTATAAACACAACTTCTCGACTTATCGAGAAAAGTTTTATAACAGGAGCAAAACATTGATTCCAACTCATTGATGTCCTACTTAATACCCTCTCTTAAGTTTCACATTATCTTAGGATTGCAAGAATCTACAAAACTCAAGACATGTATTGAATACATTCCTTCTAATTGAAGAAGTGGGTTTTAGATTCATTTGCTATATGTATATCATCATAATGAAACACAATCCCTAAGAAGATCCAAATAGACTTAAGCATTTCAACTAGTGCAAAACCCTTTGCTACCAATCAAGCTTTTAAATCTCTTTTTATTAGTGTAAAACCCTTTGACACTAATCAAGCCTTTTATTTCGGATTTTCATGGCTCTAAGCCTTGTATTGAGTTGTGACTTAAACATTCTCATGTAAGTCATATGTACATTACTTTCTAGAAGTAATCAACTTGAATCAAATGATTTCTTTGTAAGTTACAATCTATTTACTTTCTAAAAGTAACACTAATTCATCATCTTCAACGAGTGATGATTTTAACCTCCTAGGTTTTGAAGAAACAACATCTTTCACAAAATGTCTCATGTAGCCAAGAAAGACCAGTTTCTTGCGACATAACATTCTTTATGGCTCTTTAATAATTTCTCCCACTCTGTCTTCTAGAAATAAACTTGTATTTTAGAAAGACAGCTTCACGAGCCACAAACTTGTTGTACTCGTGATAATTGAAAGGGAAAAGTGAGCATTTGTTTCTTGTGTAAGCTTACAAACACGGTACATTACCATTTCATATCTCATATGATTCGTTTAGATTTTGTGGAAAATAATTTAGACAAAAATGATAAATTCCCCAAAAAGATCAAGTAATTCAAGGTAACTTGATTGAAGTCCAAACCATATCGAATAACGTTTGAATTCTATATCCAACCACACATTATCCCACAATGCGTGTTAAGAGAGATTAACCTGTGATACTATATCAAATTTCATTTGGCTTATATCAAAGTCTTCACTTTGATAACCCCTATCACGACTAAATCGTGATTCCTTGAACTCTTTGAACTTCTTCAAAGATTTCTCTATTTACCTTATTAAGTGAACATATTAGCGTCAACTTAAATCGTTGGTAAAAGAAAATGATCAACCTATTTTGGTTCAATGATTTACAACCTCAATCTCCTTTTCGACCAAAAAGCACGAGACATCTTGCTTTGAATACAAGATACGCATATACCATAAGATCTAATGGTTTCAAAAGTACTCGATAACTCTTTGCGTTCATCATTCCAAAATCTAAGGTTTAATCTTAGGTTACCAATTTGAGTCTTGCATCATCTTCATGATATATCATTCTAGTTTGGTTTAGAATATAATCACCTTGATAATAGGCTAGCCATACATCAAATTATGGTGTATAGGGTCACAAAAGTGAAACCTCTTTTGTACCTTAACAAGTTTATATTCTTATTTAGAGTTTATGCACATAATAGTCACAATTAAGTACAACTTTAAATCCAAAAACTAGATTGAGTACACAATTACTCTATCTCTCGACATTATTATTGCTAGTCGTCATATTCTGATCATCTTATGTGTCGAATACAATGATGAAAACCTCCACTGGTTTCTAATATTGACGAAGTAGTACTTGCAAAATTTATGTTTAATCAAATAAACATTTAAAGAAGAAGGTCCCATTAGATGTCCTACAACTAACTTGTTGATTCTTCAATAATTTGGGGTAGTTTCCTTTCTAGTGTCCAACATTTAAGACAGTGGAAACTTTATCGGTCGGGATTGATAGGTTTAGTATCGTTATTCTCAATAACTTTACTTTTAACATTACCTTGTATCAATTCCATTCTAATTTTACTTCTTTGAACCTCATTCCTTTCTTAACGGTTTAAGAGAATGCTCCCACTTATTTCAATGAGTCTTTGCTTTAAGAAGCAAAATTATATTCATGAAGACTACTCCGCATTCGTTTATTTAATCGTAAAACTTTCATTGAAGTGGTTGCGGTATTTTGGTCTATTATGATTTCCGACAAATCTAATTACCAAAACAATTTATCGCTTCAAGGTACTTAATTTAATTAAGTATATGAAAAACAATCCATTGTAAGTAGATGTGTTAGTCAAGAATCAAAAACCTGTTTGATAATGAATAACTTTAATCTATACTCTTTACAAGAGATCCTTAGCAATGGTTCATTTGAGGTTTTAGAAGCAAATTCATATTTGTCTTTAGTTAAGATGTTTTAATGGAGATTTGAATCAAAAACGAAATGATATCGTATATGAATTGTGGTGAAGAAATAGAACAATATGATAACGGAATAATGAAAACAAAATATTCATCGTTATAATAATACTTGTAAATAACAAGTAAAGCATTTACATAGTGACCTCTACCCAACTATGATAAATGATTCCAAGATCCAAATTCATATTAACTTGGGGCACGGTGTGCCGAAATACCTTTTATTAATATAACTCGGTGGATTAACTCTTTAATCGATTCTACTTTTAGAACTCTTGGTCGATAAAATTACATTAATATTTATCTCTAGCCCGAAACACATCCGGAAATACGTCGTGAATACTTTCGTTGAGTTCAACCGAAATTTCGAATAAATGTGTCCATGATCCAAACTCATATCAACTTAGGGCACGGTGTGCCGAAATACCCTTCATTAAAATAAATTTGGTGGATAGACATTTATCACCCACTTCCCCTACGTAACAAGGTTTGTACCCCGATGTGGCCGAGTGCACTCCCTCACGAAACAGGTTTTCATGGTTTCTACTTTTTGGTAAGGCTATGTCTCAATTGATTATTTTAGCGAGAGGTCATGTCAATTTATTATCTATCACGTTTTAAGTGAACTAAAGCGGTGAACTACGATAATTCTAATTCACACGGTCGATAAACTCGATTAAAATGACAATGCATGTTTTAGTTATGGTGATTTAGCGATGCATGCAACATATAAATAAAATGCAAAACATAAAATTAAATCTTAGTATGGCCTTCCTAAAAATAGAAAATCTAATTAACTATTACATATTCGGAAACCAACTCCATTGGTCCCTTGAACTTCGGTTTTAGCACGCATCTCGAGGTAACACCGTCTTTATGTATCGCCTTCTTGAGTGATACCGTCTTCAAGGAACTCCGAAATAATTAAATTACATAACAAATTACATAATTTCCTATTATACATTTGTAATTAAAATAAAATAAATCTATTAAATTACAAAACGGTGATACGAGATCACAATAAATTACAACCGAATCGATATTCCCATACATTTCGGGTAATACCAATTAAAACTAAGGCCATACTAAGTAAAAATTACATAATTCAAAATTACATAAAATAAAATTATGACAATCATAAATAAAATGCAGAATTATAATATGTATGAACATGCCCAATTTTATGCTAAATCGCCTTTAAGGAGCCAATATCGTATATTAAACGGCTTTTACGGATTTGCGTGATTCAACCTTTTAAAATCACAATAAATTACATAAATTCATATTTATGCACAAGTTAATTACCCTAACCTCTTAGGACTCAAAATTAGTCTCCACTAACTATTTGACCATAATTAACTTATATATCTCAAAATTGTTCATTAATGGACTCAAAATTACAATAAAATGCTACAAACTTCAAATAAATCACAAAAATTTCAAATAAATTTGAAATTTGAAATTTAAAACTCATGAACATTCTGGAAAAATACCATGACACTCATAATGTTCAAAAACTTAGGTTAAAAATTTCGAAATTTATCGGAAAAACAATGTTGCGGTTTAACGGATTTATCAATTATAATCATAAAAACATGAGAAAAATTATATTCATCAACTTTTAAATTTTAGATCTGAAAAAGATAATAAAATGCAACATGTGAGGTTTTTCCTTAGTCATGAAGTATGTTTTATCAATTATTCACTATTTAAGTCACTATTTATGCTATTTTTCATCAAAAAATCATAAATCATGCATGAAGACTTCATTATAGCCTATTATTTTACACACATCTTGTAAAATTGCATGTGACAACATACTAAATTTCTATGACCAGATTCGAAATTTATCTCATATTAACCCATTTATCATTTAAATTCGATTTTTATCATGAAAAATCCATATTTCGAGCATAAAAACTCCAAACATTCTGAAAATTTACAGGTCATCTAAAAATAAAACATGTGAAAACATATCCAAAAACCACTAGAAAATTAGAAGTTTAGCTAATTTTAGTCCAAAAATGACATTTTTATCATAAAAATCACATTTTAATGCCATTATTATATTAAATGGACAATAAAATCCATAAATTAAACCAAAATATCCTAAAACATTTTAGGACCAGAAACTTTAACATGCATAATAAATTTCGTGATATGTCATAATAAACACAAATTTATAAGTTTTATATGTTAATCGTATAACTCGGAAAAACAATAACCGATTTGCATGCAAACAACCTTGTGCTCATGATACCGCTTGTTAGTAATCTATATCTCATTATACAACATATTCATATATGTTTCAAATTTAATTTAGTCATAAAATTAAATTAGATCTTATGCATGCAAACTAAATAAGAAGAGATAAAAAAATCAATTTCTCACCATTAAAATTTCGGTCAAATGGGCACCAACAAGATCTCCTTCTTGTTAGTTCTTGAGCTTTCCAATATTGGATGAACATTCATGACTTCAAAATAGAATCCCTCCAATTAGTAGCACCCAAGACTATCCCTTAATCCCACAAACTAACATGTACTAGATATTTGTAACGTGGTTTACCTTAAAATTGATTACTAATACTCATATACTACTACTAGTATTATTAGTTATTGATTCATACAAATTAGATTCATAAAAGGGACTTTTATGAAGAACAAGAGAGAGAGAGAGAGAGAGAGAGAGAGAGAGAGAGAGAGAGAGAGAGAGAGAGAGAGAGAGAGAGAGAGAGAGAGAGAGAGAGAGAGAGAGGTATTTTAATAAAAATATGTAAGAATGAATAAAAATGAGAAAAATCTCTCTATTTTCACTTACAAAAACCGGTGGCCTCTTATGGTCTATGGACCATAATTCTTTTTCTTTTTGTCTTCACAAGACAAATGTGTAAGCCTTTGTCCATAGTCATGTCACTATCAAGCATATTGGACAAATGAATAAGACAAATGGAAAAAGACAAAACATCTCACAATGCCCACCAGTTTCGGTTTATGTGTGTAATATGGAGTCCATTTTATTTTTGTCAATTGTACAATTGTATGTCATGTGACATGTGACATGTCTTATGTCATGTTTTAATTTAAAATGCATATTTAACAAATTAAATATCATTTACAAATTAAATAAATCATATTTAACAAATTGACTAGTAATTTAAAATTACTTTCTCATAAAATGGTCATTTAATTACTAGTTAGTATAATTTACAATATCTTGTAATTATAACTAACTTATCATTCTCATCTCGCGTGTTTCGCAAACACCGATTAATTTTTAGTAATATAACTTCTTAAATTACTAAATGAAATCTCATTTAATCACATTATAATAAGATGTCATTTTTCTCTCTTATAATAATTTCTTCAATTTTAAGGAATTAATTAATCTGTATCGTCATACAATTAATTAACCTTTTCAATTAAGGGAATCGTCCTTTAGGTGTGACCTCGAGGATCAATCGATCACCACCGCCGCACGACAAGTAATGTCAAACTCTAGCCAGCCAATCATTACCGATATGTGTGGACCAGTTGACTATATATGTAATGTATCATCCCTTTCGTATTCTTGGTATGAGATTTAAATATGTGATCAACAATTGTGATCGCATTATTGTCGGTGACACTTACTCCAACAATCTCCCACTTGTCCTCGACAAGTACGCGTCACCAATTCTCTTGTCCTATTACTTACTCCAACATTTTCAACACGTTTTATAACATTTTCTAAAAGGTCAGAACACGGCACATAAATCGTGGGCTAACCCGCTCCTAAACAGGCTCCCCATTTCTCATTTTCAAAACCAGAGGGAAGCCCTTTGTATCGCCAGCTGGCTCGCGCCTCATATAGCCTCGTCGATCGGTCTTCCCTTCAAAGATTAGTCTAGGACGATCCCGACTCCGGTTAGCCCGGATATAGGACGGATCAGATGACTATTCGAATATTCAAAATCATATTTGCAAAATACCTTACTAAGACAAATGGATCATGTTATGCACCCTAAACCTAATACGGTAAATGGATGTTTAATTTCCGTCTTGCATGCAAATCAACCATTAATCCAAGTCGACATCTTATACTTGATACTTGGATTAAATAAACCGACTTAGAAAGCTCTCACATGTTAGGTTTAAATCATTGGATGTGCATTCATGCATTTAAACCGTTTTATCAACTTTTGCATTCAACCAACCAAGATCGATCAGTAGAGGCCGCTAAACGCGGGCGGGATTGGGTGTCTGATTAAAGGGCTTCCCAATACGTACCTTCACCTCTTACTCAGAAACTTTGGATAGTGGACGACCTTATCCAGGGCGTACGAGAGTCATTCTAGAGATAGGATGCTAAAGAGGGACGATTTCCTTATCTTTAGTACCTATGTCAAACATTTGCTTTGTGCTTGATTTGACCGAGGTATAAAGTGGAATTCGAACGGGTTCCAGGCATCCCACAAATGCTTGGTGGCGACTCCGAATATCTCTAATCGTTTTGAGACCCTTACCGAGACGAAACCGACCGATCTAAAACGATCCGGTCGAAAGCACCTTTACGCCGCCGAGCGTGGCTTTCAAAAAAAAAGACCGCTGCCATTGTCCACAGATCGGCTGGGCATACGTAGGTGGGCCATGTCCACAAGAGACTACTCACTTATTATCATATTTAACATGCTAACAAGGTTGTCAATCATATTAACAAGGTAAAACATGATGAGCAAGTAAGAAAGATTAACAATAGTTAAAACAAGGATTAAGAGAATTATACCTATCGAGATTCCAAAATAATAATGCAAAGAATAAAAGAAGAAACTTGATTGATTGATTGATGAAGGGTTGTCAATCCTCCAATAATAACCCAATAATCTTCAATTATCCAAAAGTAACAAACTTGAACAATAATTAAGGAGAGATTAATGTGAGATTTGTGGAAAGATTAGAGAGTAATCTATTCTAATCTACTCCTAATTGAATCTAAAAGGAATTTCTAATGTGGAGGCTTAGCCTAATCTCCAACTCCCTCTTGATTATTTACAAATGGGGTATATATAGTATAGCTTCATTAGGTTAACTAAGGCTAAATTAGTAATTACATTTTTGAGTTTTAAGCAGGGAAATGCTAGTCTTTTTGGAAAGATGAGCATCTCGGCTGAATACGTCGCAATCCATCCGTTCATGAGGGGAAGACACTCGGATTCATGCAGGGGAGGACGGTCGTCTTTCTGCAAATCCGCTCGGATTGTAGCATAGGAATCCGAGCGGATTCGGGGCTTGGACGCTCGGATTGTCATCCTAGACGGCCGTCTTGTTCCTTTGGACGCTCAGATTCTGTGTCAGAATCCTTTTTCTTCACTTTCTTCTTATTCTCGTAGGATTGGTCTTTAGTTCTCGCTTCCTCTTCATACTAGTCCATCAAATATCGTCAAATAGCTTCCAAATATGCACGAAAGACGGGAATTTTCGCCTAATTATCTTCTTTCCTACAAAACATACGAAATGCACTAGGAAAGCAAATAGGAAGGTTTTGACGTATAAAATGACCATAAAATGTTATAATAGTATGCAAAATAGGCTCAATTAGGGGACTAAATGTGCGAAAATAATGTTCACATCAAATATCCCCAAACCGAACCTTTAATGTTCACATCAAATAATGTTTCCCTCCAATTTCTTGTGGCATATAACATTTGAGAACACTTTCTTTTGCCATTTCTTTTTTATTTTTGGCATTTCAATACTTGACAACTTTCAGCTTTATGCATTTTCTTTTTGAACATTTTCAAAGTTACCCCAATTAGTAACGAGGGTGCCTTATATTTGAAGCATAGGAGTTTTATTTTTGTTACTCCTCTTTTCATTTGATGCATTTTGCAAACTTTCTTTCACATTTCATTTCATTGAACCCAAAGTTTTGAACAATTTTTGTGCCCATTCCCTTTTTTATGACAAAAATGTGGTAGAACATGGATGATGGTTGCATGGTTTCAAGGGTCACCTTGGAATAAACGGTAGCAAAGGAGTTATCACACAACAAGGTACTCTTGACTAGGCCTTAAACCATGGGTCAAAGGATACTAGCACGACACATCCTAGGGTGTTTTACAAGTATTCTAACAAGCAAAGTCTTAAGAAGAAAAAGATATACTAGGGCCTATATACACTTGTTAAGCTTCCCAAATAGACGGTTTCTCAAAATTTTTCTAACATGCAACTACATGTCATGATGCAACTATCATATATACATCCTAATGCATATGAGTCTACCAACTAGTATGTCATATAAGATAAATGCAACTCCTAACAACACATAGATACACAAACCGCAACAACAAAATACACCACATCCTCCTTGACATGTAAGCCCATCCTCCTCATATGAACAAAAAAGAAATAGAAGGGAAATAGAGATTAGAACGATCATACCAAGCGGTCTTCATTTTCCCTTGCTAATGCCTCAAATGTAGTGTTGTATCTATGTGGGAAGAGAACAAAAATACAAGTATATACAATTCTACACTACTAAATTAAAGAACATGTTTTTGGTTTTTGCAATTTTTCAATTTTTATCATTTTTGGAAGATAAAATCCCATCCCCCACTTTATTTTGGACATTGTCCTCAATGTACATGTAGGCTTAGGAATTAAAAAGGAAAACATGTTTTTGGATTTTTGATTTTATAAAATAAAGTACAAATGCAATGATATGGTATGAATGAAAGCATGTTCTAGGTAAATGCAATTCTATATGACATATATAACAAATAAATGCAATCTAAACTATATTATATGATGCATGATTTCTATTAAGATATGGTCACCTATGATCAAACCTCCCCAAACCGATTTAAACACTATTTCTAGTATAGAAAAGGAATAGGTTTGGTCATTAGTGGCTATGCATGAATTCTAGTCCACATGCAACTATCTACATGAATCATGTGAGATATATTACAATGCAACTATACTATATGAACTAGCTAATGCAAATGCAATATAATACAAATGCATGCGAAAGATACACTAAATGCAATGTATATACAAAAGAGAGAGGGAGAGAGGAGTATCATACAAATGGAGGTGATGAGGTAGGCCTCTTTCACTCGTCATCATCCTCATCTTGGGGGTAGCCATACCGGTGAGAACTCCCGCCTTGGTCATACCCTCCTTGGTCATACCCTCCTCCTTGGCCCGAGTACCCTCCACCGCCGAGATTCCAAGCTTGGTCCTCTTGATTAGGGAACAAATGTTGTGGTTGGGCCCAAGAGGGCAAAGGGCCATTAGGGTCAACATACCCTTGTTGAGCCATGTTATAGTATTGGGGATAAAGGGACAAGTAGTTGTCGACCCTCCCTTCATGTACCCCGAGGTCCACTTTATTCATAAGTTTCATCAAATAATTAATACCCGGGGTATTGGGGATTTCCGGTCGGAATTGGGTATAAGGAGTAGGGTATGGTGGGATAGGCGCATATGAAGGTGGGTGAGTAGACCTTGTCGGTATCCCACGAGGTACTTGTTGTTGGCGGGGTGCCTCTTCCCTTTGAGGGGGATTGCCGAGGATTTGGATATCAAGGAGGTAGCTTGGCTTAGGCGAATATGGGCTCAATCCTTGGTCGGTGCCCGGTATATTCCAACCCGAAAGGATGATTAAGGTGCACCCTTTTGTGAGCCATTCTACACTCCCTTCTTGAGTGTAGTTACACCACCGATGGTGGGTGAAGACGGCGTGTTCATTAATCAAAGTACTCCCCTCAAGAGGAGCATAAATCCCACGGGAGTTGAACCCGGGGCAAAGGTAATTGGCCAAAATAGTAACTAGACCTCCAATTACGAAGGTCTTGAGTTGGGTGGTCCCTTGAACAAAATCATCAAACCTTGTAAGCATCTCAAGGGGGGTGTTGAAGTTATAGCGCCTCGTCCCCCGAACATTTAAATAGGACTCAAGAAATGTTAAATCAATGAGAGTGCACCTATCTTGTTCGTACCTCCCATTGATGGTACCAGCCACAAAGCGTTCGGTGATCCGAATCACCGGATGTTGGATGGCGAAGGTATAGCATTACTTTAAATGGGTAAAATCTCTCCCGGAAATAGCCTTCCAAAGTAGGTCCACATCGAAATCAGCAGGTTTTTCGGTATAGTTGGTGGGCACAACAAGACCGAAAATGTGGGCAAATTGATCAAGTGTAAGGCTATGGTCTAGGTTGCACAACCTAAACTCCAAGCCCACATTGGTTCGAGTATTCGTGACAATACGAAGGCTACTCAAAAATTCCAGGGTGAGACTAAGGTACGTCTCCTCATGGGCATGGAAAAGTTTTCCAATCCCTAAGCCATCAAAGAACATCTCGGTGTGGTACCGTATCCCAAGGACTTCCAACACCTTAGTATCTATGAATTGAGTGGGTTCATAGTTCTTACCTAGCAATTCGACAAACTTCTTGCGGTGGGCATCGGATTCGAAAAGTACCTCTGGGTAGTACTCAAGTTGCTTTATTCCTCCTCTTATGATGGGACGGAAGTTCCTTGGTGGTACTACCTCTCGCGGGGTTGAAGAGGATGATCCTTTGCGTTTCCTTCCGGCGGATTCAACAAACTTCTTAGCCTTGCCCTTGAGGTTCATCATCTTGAAGTTGAGGAAATGGGGTTTTTTGTTGGCTTTTGATGTGAGGGGAGTGTTTGTGAGGATGCAGATGAGTGTTTTAGGGTTAGATAAGGTGAAGAAATGAGGGAGAAAGGGGGTGATTTTATAGAAGAAAAGGGGAAGCCGAGCGGATAAGAGTGGGGCCTGGCCGGATGGTTCGAGAAAAAGACCCCAATCCGAGCGTCTTTCATGCGGGACAGGTGTCTTTGGTCTGTAGAATCCGAGCGTCTCTCTTAAAATCCACTCGGATTTTGAGACAGGACCTCAGCAATTTCCTGAGCAGGCAGAAGACGAGCGTCTTCTGTTTTGGACGGGCGTCTTACTCGGGACGGGCGTTTTCTCAAAAATCCACTCGGATTTCCTGGCAGTTTCAAAACTTTGCTTCAGGTGTCATTTAGGACGAGCGTCCCGTGGAGAATACGAGCGTCTTCTTTGAAGACGAGCGTCTTGTGCCGAATCCGCTCGGGTTCTGAGACAGTGCTAGACAGTGATGTGATGAGGGCCCTGGACGAGCGTCCAGCCCTCGGGACGACCGTCTTTGGCTGCTTTTCTTCCTTTTTCTTTCTTTTCCTTGAATAATCATACCCTTTCACCGATTTGTTATTCCTCCTTATCTTTTTCTGAAATTTTGCTCAATAATAATGTAAGAAAACTCTCTCTCACTACTCTCATGTAAGAAATCAAATACAAATTCAAAAATGTACAATATTATACAAAGTAAGGAATCCAAGAAATATCTTACAAATGGTGGTTTAAGATAGGACTCCACCAAACTAGTTCGAATTGTAGAAATTTTTGTCCATAGAGCTCAAGGCTCTTAATAGGAGATCAAAAGCTTGTGAACAAACTCCAAATAAACACAAGTGTGGGTTGCTCCATTTTAACATGAAATTTGGCCAAGGAAGCTTGTCATATGTTCTTTGTTTTATCTTGTCCTCGACACTAGAGCTTGCCCAATGCTTTAAACCAATAAGCCCATGATTCTTGTCAACACTAGATATGAAGTATGGTTCATAGTTGTCCGAAGACTTCCACTCACCAACTTCTTCTTCAATTTTGGTAATGATGATAGCATTTGAGTTTGTCAATCCTTCAAGAGTAGAAGGAGAATTCTCATGGCATTGATGACTGAGTTCCTTGGAACTTGTCATTGTGGGTGCCAAATTTCCACAAGTAGCTTCGCGAGCAAGTTTCTCTTTGAGCTTTTCCACCAAGTAGCTTTTGTATGATGCTTTGACCTTTTGGAAAAGGTCCACCATATCTTCTTCAACCATCATTGGCTCCATGGTAGGTGTCAAGTAGTCTTCATGGGAAATAGGGAAAGGACATTCATCTTCATGATAGGATATTTCAAATGTCTCAAGGATAGGTTCCTCAAGCAAGGTGATATTACAAGTCCATCCCTTAGGCTCGTCATCATCGTAGCTATCTTCATATGAATCATGAATGGGGGCTTCATTCAACTCTTTCTCCAACGTCTCAACATTCACTTCAAAGGACACACCCTCATACTCACAAAGGTTAAGAGTATTTGGCTTACTCAACCTCATGTCTTCCTCATCGAACACAACACTTTCATACTCACAAGAGCTCACGGAGATTGGCTCTTCCCATTCTTCATTTTTCATGTCAAAGGTTCCTACTTCAAATTCACATTCATGATCAATGTCCAAAGAACGGTGGTGAGTGATTGCTTGGGATTCTTTCATTTGGGAAATTTGAATCTCCAATTCCTCACCTTGGGCAACAATGCCTTGAAGCACATTGCCCCTCTTTGGGCTCTCCTCTAGCATTTGTTTGAAGAAGTTTTATTGATCTCCCATCATTTGGAGAATCACATTTTGAATGGGTTCATCTTCTTGTTGTGGGTAGGTGTAAAAGTGGTTGTATTGTGGCAATTGAAACTCATTATGAAGTGGGTATTGGGTGGGTGGTTGTTGTGGATATTGCATGTGGTGATTTGGGTGGGAAAAGTTGGGGTAGTAGTTAGGATTTTCATTGTATGAGTAGTAAGGTAGGTTTGTGTTGACTTGCTCCTCAAACTCCCCATACCCATAGTCATACTCAAAAGATCCACCACATACTCCATATGTCAAGTCTTGAGCCATCATAGCTAAGACAAGGAAACAACTACAAGCATGGAAACTACACAAAAACGGTAAGAACAATCCTTAAGGAACAAGTTCCTCAAGGTGAAAGCAAATCAAAATAGACAAACAAGTAAGAACTTAATCACATAGCACCATCCCCGGCAACGGCGCCATTTTGATGTGGGGTGATGTCGTCGGGTCACATCCAATCAAACACATTTATAATACTCAACAAACAACTAGTTAGCGGTAAGTCGAGGTCGATCCATGGGACGGTGTGCTTTGGGTTCTAAGTCTATCTATCTCAATTTATGCTAGTGTCACAATTTGGTTGGGTTTGTAGTTGTGTCTAGACTAATGCAAACAATAAGGTAAAACAAGTAATAAGAGAAAGGATGTAAACAATTGATTGAAAGTGCTAGGATATCATGGGTTCATAGGGGATTCATGGTGTTGATCATACAACCATGTTTACAATTATAAGCAAGCAATTAGTGTTGTGGGGGAACCGAGTTGGTTTATGTCTTACGATTCATAGGAAGAGTTGGGTCCCGGAGCCGAATCGATTAGATTGTACAACACCTACAAGTCGACTTAATTTCCTCCTATTCAACTTCTATGCATGGTCTAAAAAGACTCGAGTTGGTTTATATCTTACAAGTCTTGTTGAGTAGATAAGAGATGGTTGTAAATGCAAGGATTCATAGGCTTAGCATTTCATCAAACATGACATGTGCATAAAGTTGACATCACAACAAGCAAGCAAATTAATTATGTGAACATATTAGATTAAGCATGGATCAATCCCATGTTTGGTTTCCCTTAGTTACCCACTAATCCTAGCTAAGAGACTACTCACTTATTATCAAGTTTAACATGCTAACAAGGTTGTCAATCATATTAACAAGGTAAAACATGATCAGCAAGTAAAAAAGATTAACAATAATTAAAACAAGGATTAAGAGAATTATACCTATCGAGATTCCAAAATAATAATGCAAAGAATAAAAGAAGAAACTTGATTGATTGATAAAGGGTTGTCAATCCTCGAATAATAACCCAATAATCTTCAATTATCCAAAAGTAACAAACTTGAACAATAATTAAGGACAGATTAATGTGAGATTTGTGGAAAGATTAGAGAGTAATCTATTCTAATCTACTCCTAATTGAATCTAAAAGGAATTTATAATGTAGAGGCTTAGCCTAATCTCCAACTCCCTCTTGATTATTTACAAATGGGGTATATATAGTAGAGCTTCATTAGGTTAACTAAGGCTAAATTAGTAATTACATTTTTGAGTTGTAAGCAGGGAAATGCTAGTCTTTTTGGAAAGAGGAGCATCTCGGCTGAAAACGTCGCAATCCGTCCGTCCATGAGGGGAAGACGCTCAGATTCATGCAGGGGAGGACGGGCGTCTTTCTGCAAATCCGCTCGGATTGTAGCAGGGGAATCCGAGCGGATTCGGGGCTTGGACGCTCGGATTGCCATCCTGGACGGCCGTCTTGTTCCTTTGGACGCTCGGATTCTGTGTCAGAATCCTTTTTCTTCACTTTCTTCTTATTCTCGTAGGATTGGTCTTTAGTTCTCGCTTCCTCTTCATACTAGTCCACCAAATATCGACAAATAGCTTCCAAATATGCACGAAAGACGGGAATTTCCGCCTAATTATCTTCTTTCCTACAAAACATACGAAATGCACTAGGAAAGCAAATAGGAAGGTTTGACGGATAAAATGACAATAAAATGTTATAATAGTATGCAAAATAGGCTCAATAAGGGGACTAAATATGTGGAAATAATGTTCACATCAGCTAGTTTCCCGGTGGTACAAGGCATAAGACTACTCACCCCACACTCAGTCGGTATGTCACGGAGTGCTCCTTTGGCAGGCTTGGCCAAGCCAAGATGAGAAGCAAACAGGTCCATGGTCAAGATAAAGCTCGTGTTCATGAGGCGGAACTCCACAGTTTGTTCCACTGGCTCGTATTTAAACGAGCTCATGAACTCAAGGGTCAGAAAGGCATAGGAGTGCTTCCGGAGGTGATAAAGCCCAGTCATCCTCAAGGTCTTAAAGATGTGCCTGACATTGGTCTCAATGCCCAGGTCATCCAAAAGGGTCGTGTCGATACAGCAGGTTGGTCTCATCTTACGACCCTGCAAAGCCACAAACCTTTTCCTCTGTGTGAAATCCACGTAAACTACAGACGGGTATTCCGGCACAGCCGGGACTACCGGTCCACTCCTCTCCCCCACTTCGGGCTCAGAAGCCCTACCCCTCTTGCTCTGTCGGGTTCCTACTGTCGGTCTCGGCATCTGTTTCAGCATACAATTTGAATACCCACCACATATACACGAAAAACATACAAAGCATTCATGTTTGTTCATAAGAAGAATCAACTAGATACACACTATCACCAATAATTCCAAATTACAAGTAAAATTCCAAATTTCAGTTATCAGACGGTGTCTACAGCTGTAAAAATTTTGACATATTTGGCATGAATTAACATTATTACTACTACCTTTAGAACTCAAACCTTCAAAACATCTTCACATGCAAACCAATTTCATAACAACATGAGACGAATTTCAGTTTGGGGTACTTTTAAGACGAAGTTTTAAGACAATTTTATGAGTGACAAGCACAAAATCAATCCTAAACATGATATATATGACATAGATTACCCAATTTTCATCCTTTTTACACACAAAAGAGAATCAAAAATCAATCCAAATTACCAAACCCTAGAAAATTCGAGTCACCTAAACCCCCAATTTGAGTCAATTTTTGCATAGCTAACAACAATAATCATCAAAGGAAAGCATCTTGATCATATTGCAGCAGTTACAGGCAAGATTTAACATATATAAACCAATTTTCTCACAATTTCCAACATCTTATATAGTTCTAAGTGATTAAAACCTCAAAATAGAGTGAACATTCATACCTTGATCGATTAGCAAGTAAAAAGAACGAATTCAAGCAATAAAATCAACAAGTTTAAGCACCACAATCAACAAGAATCAAGGAGTTTAGAGAGAGATGGGAGATTAGGGTTTGCGAAATAGAGAAAGAATGAGAAGAAAGAATTAGGAAAAGGGTTTATTAACCCGTGTTTTCGCGGCACTGTAACAGCTTACTCGATCGAGTAAGTATGTTACTCGATCGAGTGGCCTCCACTCGATCGTGTTGAAGCTACTCGGTCGAGTTTTCGTAGTAAGTTTCAACTTTCTCGACGTAATAGCTTCCAAACTAGATCGAATGAGGTGTACTCGGTCTAGTAGGCACTCGTAATCGGTCAAGTAAGGCTAGATACACAGTCGGAAATACAAGATTAATTAAAGATCCCTGCAAAACAGCAACGCGTGTCGATTCCAAAAACGAATTCGGATATCGGCACAGATTAACATACTCATTCACATCGTATTATTACTACACAAATACAACGTATCATCTCACAATTACATTACCTCATTCAACTTTTCATTTTTATTCTATAACCATAATTCCGCAATCAAGTGACCAAATTTTCAACTTTCTTATGCACACCCTTAACCTTTTTCCTTTACTCATAAGTATACAATCGTGATTTCAACAACGTAACTTCTAATCGTATTGTTTTAACCATACATTTAAAAATTACCACACACTAGTTTGATTACTCAACAGAACTACACTACATGCGGAAGCATTCAATCATTCATCTACTACTTATACTCTACTACTATCCAGATGACCATCATAACAACTGTACAACTCACTAATCATCACTATTATTACTACATACACGGCTCATAAGCTTTTATACCCATCATTAATATCAACTATTCGGAACAAGCATTATCAACGCCACACTATACACACTTTCCCATATTGCAAACAAATCACCACTTCCGTTACTACTCAACTATAAGCTTTCACAGTTCTATTCACAACCATACACACCTGACATCCACAAACACTCTGCTACAAACATCTCTACATCACTATTATACACACTAGGCATATAGTTCCCGACTCAATGCCCCTTAACTAGTGACTGGCTTAAGCATAATGGGGCCATGATTTTGAAATGAGGGCGCCTACTCATCCAAAATCTAGCATCAGCAGGGGCTCCCAAGATACATACACCAGGTTCATTTTATTAGACTCACTATATTCATTAGGCTCATTTGTTACAAGTTCCAAAATCGTCTCTCTGATACAACTTTGTAACACCCCCATATACCAAGGAGCCTTAACAAGACCTTCCCTAGCATATAAAGGCATTACCATCTCGGTTGCCCGAGAAAAGTAATTATCCTTAGGTGAACTATCTTTTGACGTAACTTGTGAAAGACCCATCCCTGCCAAGACTCCGGCCAACTTCCAAGACATTACCTAAAGACCGACTACTCACCATAAAGGATCACGGCAGACACAACAGAAGCAAACAAGAAACAACCACACAAGGTCAGTAACTGAGGCAAGACACAAAATCAACGACCAACCTACTACGAACACAACCAAGCACACACGCAAGTCACAACCACTCCAGCCAATCACTGTCACCGACTGTCCACTGGACCAGTCCTGCCACTGGGGGACCGCAGCTGTACCCACCAAATCCCCGCTCATCATACCGAGTGATAACCCTGTCCCATTAATGTGTACATTCCCTCTCGTGGCGGGTTCCACGGAAGGCGAAACTAGGGCGTGAAGCCACTCCCGCAAGTGACTCCACTCAGCCAGGGACGCGCCCCGAATATCACAGACAGTTATACAATGATCACAAACACGCCAATCTAGACAACACAACACCAACCAACAACACAATCAATCCAATCATACCGACACTACAATCAATACAACAACTGACACACTAGACAACCAACAGAAAATGAGTAGGCGAACCTACCTTTAGCCAACCGCAGCGATTCCTTGTTCAATCACATGACATCAACCAAGCAAGAAAAACCCCTATACAAACATTACAAACACCTATTACAATTACTGCAACCCTACAAGAAACAACAACGACAAAGATGACGATGATGACATACCTACGCAGAGCATATCGGTGTCAAGACCGCTTCCCAACTCAAGCAACCTATCCCCAAGGCACAAGCATCCGCAAAGGCTCCTATGGGAGGAATTATGGTGAAGAAAATGAGGAAAGACGACATCTGGGTCTGAAGGGAGAATGCGGAAATGATTTGTGATTCTATCAAAACACAATTATAAACCCTCGCTGAAAAGACGTTACTCGATCGAGTAACCAACTTACTCGATCGAGTGACCCCTACTCGATCGAGTACTCAAGCTACTCGATCGAGTAACCTCGACTAGATCGAGTACCACTCACTCAAAGCCTATCCTGACACCAGACATCTCTTGTACGAATTCCCAAAGGCTACAACATGCCCTAAGGTCGGTCAACTTCAGTCAACGGGTCCCTAAAAGGACGGGTATTACAGTTTGACCCGATGTATTTGAATTACGATGCTTGTGTTGGCGATGAGTGTACTGACTTTTTTCTTTCTTCCCTGCAAATATTTCGTTAGTTTAAAATAAAGGGTTATTTGAGAACAATCATCCAACCTATTGCTCATCTTCTTATAATAATCTGAACTACGTTTTAACTCATAATAAACCCATATTTAACTATTATCTTCTAAAATTAGACCAGGTGACCGGCTACCTGTTAATAAGGTCAAAATTTTTTTTTTTTAAATTTCAGAAGACAAAAGAAAAAACTTTTTTAATATTTTCATTTTTAGCTATCGTCTTAGTAACTGACCCCCTTTAACCACCACCCTAACCTGATCACCACCACCGCTGCCACCTAACTACTCCACCACCATGGAACCACCGCCCTCAGCCCCCTATTCTGCGCTGTCGTTATCCCACGCTCCGCCTGTGCCTATGTGTTCCGCGTGTTGTTGTTGTAGGCGAAGGCGATGAAGAAAGTTGGGTTAAGGATGAAGGAGAGGGACGTTAGGGTGGTGGGCAAATATGAGGGAGAGAGTTTGGGTGATTATGGCAGGTCATTGCTAGATGCCAAGATCTAACGCCATAAGCCGTCACTCTACTTATACGATTACAACGCCACAAGCCATCACTCATCTGTGGGGGACAAACGTAGCTATTTTTTTCAAAAAGAAGATTTAATTGCCAGATCTAACAAAATCCAAGAAAAATTACACAAAATTAACGGTGCCGGCGACGTATTCGGGACATACGTAGTTGTTTCATGGTCTCTGTCGCCGTTTAACGGACAGTATAGGTGTCACAATCGACGGAGGGAAGTTATGAAATACAAATATAGGATGGCCGTTTGCCGGAGTGGTTTGAATTATCGACAACTGAATTAGGTGGTGTCATCATCGAAAATCGCCTAGTGGCAGCTTCGATGGGTGTTAGTTGTGGTAGTTGTGTGAATTGTGGGAGATGAAGGATAGAGATATGAAAATGAAACATCGGGGGAGTGTGGCATGTGGGGGAGTAGATTATTATTATTATTTTATTAATATTTATTATTGCCACGTCACCAACAAGTCATCGATGACCTCTTAAAACAGGTAAAAACTAAGGGAGACTATTTTGAGAGAAGGTTTATTGAAGTTGGGTTTATTTTGAGTTAAAATGTAATTTGGATTATTATGAGAAGGTGAGCATTAGGTTGGATTATTGTTGTGAAATAACCCTAAAATAAAATATAATAGTTAAATGGTCTATACCTCTTATTGCAGTGGATGACTGGACTCTGAATGTCTAGTATCCTACTGAGAAAATTAATGCTTTCCTGGCTATCCCTCTTATGGAGAGAACATGGCCATTTTGCTGTGGGGCGGATCATTTTCCTAGTTGCTTGAAGGCTGAGGGTACTACCAAGGTACCACGGCCTGTTAAAGCTGCTGGTGCTTCAACTTCTGGCAGTAAGATTCTTGGTTCCTTGATTTTTTTCTTCTTTTATGTCCATCCTTGCTTTTCCATAACAGCCTGTCTTTATTGTTAATATAGTGCCTCGTGTTATATCCACTAGATCATCTACTCGACTTGCTAGATTTGGCATGGCTGACCTGAATGCCAGGTTTGCCAAGGTGAGGAAGAGGGTTCCCAAGGTAGTGGCTGACCTGAAACTGTAATTGACTTAACCGATCTGCCTGCTACTTCGACTGCTCTTGCTGCTCTAGTTGCCCCTGCTAAAACTTGTTCAGTGGTCCAAAAGAGGAAGTTAGAGGAGGCTGACATCCTTGTTCCTGTTAGGGAGGTGAAGGCCAGGGTGGATAATTTGCATGTTGCCAGGGTGAAAATCGGAGATTATGCTGCTTCCAAATCTGATGTAATGTTGACCTAGGACCCTATTGAGACTTCCACATAGGCAGTTGCAAAGGTAGATCATGCTATCAGCCTCTTAACAGGCGCCTTTGCATCTATGCAGGAGATATTTTATTCTTACTATGATTTTTGTTATTTTTATTACTATTTTCTATTACCGGGCATTTTTATTGTTTCTAATACTTAAAAATGATTTCATGGTGCTGCAGCGTGTCTCCACAATTCTTATCACGCTACCTCTTTTGTGGCCCGGATTAATATTCTGAACGCGGATTTCGACAAACTGAGGTCAGAACTTGATTTTGCTTAAGGTGATCTGGTTACTGTCAAAGCCAATCTAGCAAGGATGCAGGCTGAGCGTGATACTGCCAGAGCTGAGGCTAGGTCAAGTAAGCAGCTTCTTCAGGAGGCATTGGATAGGAATGAGGAGCTTAACCTTGAGAAGGATTACTTGGAGGGCAAGCTTGATGATGCTGCCTTATAGTTCTTCATGAAGGGTAAAGTGGCAGCTATGTCTGAACCCGTGGAGGTCAGGGCAAGTTGGGACCCTAAAGCTGAGATGGCCATTGCTGCTGCCAAGTATCCTGACCTGCATAATCTTTGTGATGATCAAGAGGTGGATTCTCCAGGGCAGCAGGACGTCGATGCTGAGCAGGATACAGGTGCTAAGCAGGATACAGGTGTCGAGCAGGCTAAAGATGAGGGCGCTGATGCTACTTCCAAGGGGGAGCAGTAATTATTTTATAATAACTTGATGGTATTTGGCCCATCCAGGAGAGATGTCCCTGGAAAGACAATTTTTATTTTGTTTTTGTTTTTGTTTTTGTGCTTTGCCGGTCAGGGAGGTTTTTCCTGGCTTGTATAAATATTTTGGTGCCTTTGCCCCAGGGGGTAAGGGCTTTTGAATGAAATGAAGTTGGTGTGCTTTTGCTTATCCTGATCTTTTGCTTTTTACCTTTCCTTTTTTCTTCAAACCTATTATATTCGAACCTGTTAACCTATTTTTTAAAACCTGTTAACCTATTATTTTCTGGCATTTGTAGCCTACGTTAGCCCCTCAACTTTCTGCAGTTTACACCGTAGTAGTTGAAGGAGGTGGGAAATTCTGCCTGACTGGAGGGCTTATGTCTCCTGCCTGGCTGGAGGGCTTAGTATTCAGCCTGTCTAGAGGGCTTTAGACAAGTGGTCAGGATAAAACACCTTTCCCCCTGTCATAGTGTTGCGTCCAGCAGGTTGTTTAGGTGCGCAACAAATACTCAGGTCGGGAAATTATTTCATACCTGATTGGCGCTTCTATTCACCGTATCTTGTGTTGGTTACCAACTTCGTCATGCACGACAGGGTGCAAAAAAAAAGTAATAATTAAAAGGGTAATTTGATAACTTATACCTTGAATAAATCATTTTTTCAAATCTTATACTTAAGATAACTTTCTTAAAAATCTTATACCTCAAATAACATTTTCTTCCAAACTTGATATCAAATCTAAAAAAAAAGCCTTAAATTAACAATTTTACCCTTACTACTTAAACATTGTTATCATTTGCCTCACTCATTAATACACATATCTAGGATTACCACCATTAAAAACCATCAAATTAATAAGGGCAAAATCGTTAATTTATGGATTTTTATAAGATTTGGTATCAAGTTTGTAAAAAAATGTTATTTTAGGTATAAGATTTTAAAAAAAATTATTTTAGATATAAGATTTGAAAAAGTGAGTTATTCAAGGTATAAGTTATCAAATTACCCTAAATAAAATTGACATATAGTAGTGTCGCCCTCAATCCTGAAGACTTATTCATGTAATAACACATCATGTATAGTTATTCGTGATTCAAAAATTAAAGACATTAACAGGGTTAGTTGTAGGACATTTATACACAAATGATGCACGTAGTTAAGCGCATAAAGCAGGCAAACATTTAAGGCAAATCATGTAGAACAGGGCACGCAAGACATAGATAGTTTAATGAATTTTTACCTGATCAAGACAGGATAGAACTTGTTTTATTACACATGGAAGAGTTTCAAATGAGTTACATTCCAAGACCTTGGAATCATTTCTCCTTCCAATGTTTGGAGCTTGTATGCTCCTTGTCTGACGATTGAGTTTATTAGGTAAGGGCCTTCCCATGTAGGGGCTAATTTACCACCTGATTTCTCTTTCTTATTTGGGAATACTTTTCGTAGGACAAGGTCCCATTCCCTGAAAACTCTAATCTTAACATTCTTATTATAAGTCCTTGCTACTACTTGTTGATATGATACTATCCTGATTTTGGGAGCATCTCTCAACTCCTTTGTTATGACTAGGTTGTCTTGCATCAGGTTGTTGTTTGCTTCTATGTTATTCAGGCTGTATCTTGACGTTGGCACTCGTACTTCTGCAGGGATTACAACTTCACAACCATACACTAATGAGTAAGCTGTTTGGTCAGTTGAGGTCTTTTGAGTTGTCATGTCTACCCATAGTACCAATGGAAGTTCCTCTGCTCATCTGCCTCGTCCTCTTTTCAGCTTCTTCCTTAGGCAGCTTATGACTACCTTATTGCTTGATTCAGCCTGACCATTAGCTTTTGGATGTCCAGGAGTCGAGGTCACTAATTTATATTCGATTCAGCATAGAAAGCCTTGGTCTTTCTCCCAACAAATTGTGTGCCATTGTCACACACTATTTCTGAAGGGACTCCATATTTGCAGATTATATTTGTCCTGATGAATGATATTACTGAATTTTCAGTGACCTGCATGTAGGAATCAGCTTTTATCCATTTGGAAAAGTAGTAAGTCATGACTAACATGAATACTTTCTGGCATTG
Source organism: Silene latifolia (assembly GCF_048544455.1). NCBI lineage: Eukaryota > Viridiplantae > Streptophyta > Magnoliopsida > Caryophyllales > Caryophyllaceae > Silene > Silene latifolia. The sequence goes on from NC_133537.1 coordinate 174,354,311, forward strand.
AGCTACAGGTAGCTTTCTCACTATGTCCATGCCCCATTTTATGAATGGCCAGGGTGCTAAAATTAAATGAAGTAATTCTGATGGCTGATGAATTATTGGGGCGTGAATCTGGCAGGCTTCGCATTTTGCACAGTATTCCAAACAATCAGCCCTCAGGGTAGGCCAATAATATCCAGTTCTTAGTACTTTGCTAACTAGGCTTCATCCTCCTTTGTGATTGCCGCAATATCCATCATGTATCTCCTGGAGTACTTGCTTAGCTTCGTTAGGTTCAAGGCACCTTAGATATGGTCCAGCCTGAGATCTTTTAAACGAGGTGTTATTGATAATAGAATAAGTAGATGCTTTTATTCTAAAAGCTCTGGCCTCATGCCTGTCCTGAGGTATTATACCTCGAAGGAACCAGTCATAGTAAGGCTTGGTCCAAGAATTATTGTAAGTGCTGAAAGGGTTCACCTGTTCAGGCTTGCTAATAGCAGGTTCAGGTAAATGAACAATGGCTATTTTATCAAAAATAGCAGGGGTAAAATTGGAACCAAGTCTAGCCAAAACGCCAGCCTAGGTGTTCAGGTCACTTGGTATTTGGTCAATATCAAATGAAGGGAACTTAGCGTTAAGAGTTTTAGCATAATCTAAATATGAAATCATTTTTGCATCTTTTGCTGTATAAGTTCCTTTGATCTGATTAGGAATCAAGAGAGAGTCAGTTTTTAACTTTAAATTCTGAACATCGAGGTTTAAACATACCTTGACTCCTGCTATCAGGGCCTCATATTCTGCTTCATTGTTGTTAGCTTTGAACTCACAGCTTACAGCCTAAGCTATCATGTCCCCTTGTGGCGATTTTAGCACTAATCCTAACCCAGTCCCCCGTGCATTGGATGCTCCATCTATGAATAAGGTCCATTCTTGGTCTAAGGTTTTATTTTCTAATTGGTTGACTTATTTAGCTAGGTCTGATTCTAGGTTAGGACTGAAATCAGCTATAAAGTCTTCTAAGGCTTATGATTTATTGATGTCCTGAGTTCAAAGGTGATGTCATAGGTGTTAGCCGAACTGGCCATTTGGCCATTCAGCCTGACAACTCAGGCTTACGCAGGACATATTTGATGGGTAGGTTAGTCTTGACTATTATAGGGTGACATTCAAAATAGGGATGTAGCTTGGCACATAACATAATTAAAGATAAAACATACTTCTCAAGTAAATCATACCTCATTTCAGCATCTAATAGGTTTTTACCTACATAGTAGATAGGATGTTGTTGACCTTTATGTTCTTTGACCAGTACTGCACTTAATACTGTATCACTAACAGATAAATATACTGACAGGGGTTCTCCCTTTTCTGGTTTGGCCAGTAAAGGTCGAGATGATAGATCTAGTTTAAAATCCTGAAAGGCTGCTTCATGTTCTTGAGTCCAGTGGAACTGCTTATTTTTTCGGAGTAGGTTGTATAATGTTTTACACCTTTCAGAAGATCTGGATATAAACCTCTTCAGGGCAGCAACCCGTCCTGTCAATTTCTGGATGTCCTTGACAGACTTGGGTGACTGTAATTCCAGTATGGCTCTTATCTGTTCAGGACTAGCGTCTATGCCTCTCTTAGTCACCATGTGTAATACCCCGTATTTTATATCGTTAATTGAGTCGAGTTAATTGTTTAGTCGTGTTGATATCGTAAGACCAAGTTACTCGTAAGTTTGTTGAGACGGGTTTATCTGAACGATAGCTTACCCTTTTACCAATCACGTTACCCATACCCATGACCCATTTACCATCTAACTTGATCTTTAACCTAAATTTTAACCTAGTTTTACCCTAACCATACACACCCCTCATCTCACACGCCTCCCTCCTTCACCAACACCAAAACACCAGATTTCACGCATAGAGAGGGAGAGAGTGTGGCCGTGAGTGTTGACAGCGAAGCAAGGAAGAGCTAGGGGCTTTTGTCGACGGTCGTGGGTGGCCCTGGTGGCGGTTGTGGTGGCGGAAAAAGGTAAGAGTCAACCCTTTCCTCTGTTTTCATCCTTCTGTCGAGTTTTTGGGTGGTTGTTCGTGTCTTGTCGAGGCATTCTTTGGTGGTGGTTGGTAGAGTAAGGGAGTAGGGTGGTAAGGGACGAGTGTAGTGGTGGTGGTTAGGGAGGTTTTGGGTGGTGATGGTGGTTGTGAAAGGCGGCAGCGACAGGGGTAGCCAAAACGGGTTTTGGTTACGGTTTTCAGACGGGTTTAGGTGGGTAGTTTTGGGGTGGTGCCACCGTGGACTAAGGGGAAGTCGAAACGGTGGCGCTATGGTGTCTGTGTGCGTGGGTTGGCGGTGAGCAGAATGGTGGTGAGAGATTAGTGTTTTGTTGACAGTGGTGGTGGCCGAGGGGTGGTGTAGGGGCTGCTGTGGTGAGGCACGGTGGTGAACCAGGCCCAATGTCAGCCCTGGTTCGACTCGCCGGCGGCAGTCGACCAGGTGGGGCTTGGTTGTTGGTGGCTGGGTCGAAGTGGGCAGCAAGCCTGGCAGTTGTCGCGGTGGTTCAGGCGGCGCGTGAGGGGTTTGGGCGAGTGAGGTGTCACGGGTGGTGGAGTCGGGTTTTTCGAGTTTTTTATGGTTGATTCGGGTTTTCTTAAATCGTTTAACTCGTTTAATCTTTTATTTATCATATTCGTATTTAATTTAATTCCCGAGTCCTTTAAAATAATTAGAGACGGTTTTTGAGTCGGGTTTGTTAAAAGAGAAAAGTTACTATATCGGGAAAGTTTCCATTTTAAGAAATTCTATTTTTAGTAACTTCTATTTTGGGAACGGGGATAGTTAAGTAATCGGTTATCATTTCATTATCTTTCAGAGGGCGAATTTTCGTGGATTAGCACTGAGCTTCCGACTATTTGACTGCAGTACTGAGGTAGGGAAATACACTTGACTTACCGGTGTTGTTAATTTGTGTTGATTTGTTGTGTTTCATGTGACCAAGCTGTGATCGTTGACTTGTTCGTGGTTGTGATTTATGTTATGTTTCATACACTGGAGTGTGGTTGACTGAACTGTTCGTGTTGATTATGTTATTTCATTATTTTGATAGTTGGCATGATTTCATTCATTGATATACATATTATGTTGCATTGATTGCTGTTGAGCATTGCATATGCATTGGAGTTGGAGGATGGTGTGGTGGTGACGATGATGAGATACGATGTGATGTTGTGATAAGGCCCAGCCGGGTTGCAGGACTTGCCCTGGTGTCCTCAACTTGGTGGCAGATCGATGCGGTCGATATATATAGTCTAGGGGATCGGTATGGCTGGGTTGTCCGGGTTATGAGATATGAGTTGAGATGGAGATGGAGGTGACGGAGGAACATGCATATCATATTTTGTTGTTTCGTGGTATTCCCTACTCAACCTCATGGTTGACCCTGTGTATTCGTGAACACCTGTGATGACCCAAATATTGGCGAGCAGACTTGACAGGTTTAAGAGATAGGACGGGAGCTTGATGATACCCGTCGTTGTGAGTACCAAAAATAATATTTATAAAACCAAACTACTACTAGCAAGCGGTAGTAAGGGTCGATCCGCAGGGAGGTAGGGAGATAATAGTTGTTATTAATTCTAGTCTAAGGGTAACAGTTGTGGGGGGTTTTGGAGTGGATTATTTCTAAATCTAAATGCATAATTAAAAGGCAAGTAATAAAAAGAGATGTAAACAATAATAAAAAGAATGCTAAGACGGTCGGTTTCACCGCAAAATGCTGACGACGGTATCTAAGTAAGTCTGATAGATCACGATAGGTGGGCAAATAAGAAGTCCTCTTGGTCCATTCTTAACTAGTAGCGCCTCTCAGCCTATGCTACTGGTCCCTAGGTCTCACTAATACTAGCTCTCGCCCTGAAAAGTGATTCCTAATGCCTAAATTACTTTACCTATCTTTCGATCTTGGTAAGATTTAGTCGTTTCAATTTAGTCAATTTCCCTTCCCTATCTCTCGATCTGTGGGTTGGTCAATTCCTAAGTATTTAACAAGTCTCCTCTCGGTCTCGTTGTCAAATATTGCAATTAAAACATTGAAACGGTGCTATTCTATCGTGCGTCAGTCGATCGACCAGCTAAGCTAGTCGATCGACCAACAGGTCCAGTCGATCGACTGACTAATCCAGTCGATCGACCAAAGGCCGACATCAGGTTTACTAATCTACGTCGTCTTCACCGCAGGTCCCCTCACATCTTAGCACGGGGTTTCTAGCTACGCATGATAGAATTGATAACAACAACTAAATTAACAATTAACGGAAACGAATACATAATTAAACTAACTAAGCAATAGAGATGCAAAGGACGAAATATTGATGGCTTTGGGAACTAATCTAATCAATTCTAAACTAACAAAATAATAAACTTAAAGACTGAAATTATGATTGAGCAATACCGAAACTGAAGGCAGAAAGGAAATCCAGATGCAAAATAGCGAACATTATTGAGAAACTAAAATATTTGAATTGAATGTAAACTATGCTAAAATCGAGACCTAATGCCTCTCCTAAAAACTGACGATTATTCTGAAAACATAGGTTAGTTTATATAGGAAAAATCCTGCGTAACCTTTATTCCTAACCTAATCACAATGGGCTTTGGAATTCTCGATCTTTTAATTTGCGCATGTGGACAGCGGGCCGCCCACGGGGGCGCTTGGTGAAGGGGCTCGAAAACAAGCGTTTGCATTTTGTATGGAGTCGCCACCAATTTTTATGGGAAATTGGAACCGTTCGAATACCTCGTGTCATGTCAAGACACAAAGTAGTGACATGAACACTAAGCAATCGTTACCCTTAGCATTCTATGTCTAGAATGACTCTCGTGGATGCCAATGAACACGGGTGCTCACGGAGATCTGGAGTAAGGGGTGAGGGTACGTATTAGGAAGCTCTTTTGATCGAACACCTAATCCCGCCCGCCTCGATAGCGGCCTCTACTAATGATTAGGGAAGTTATTCGTACTTGATATATCGTCGGCTATATGCATGCAATGCAACATCCATAGATTAATCCTAACATGTGAGAATTTAACTAAGTCGGTTGACAATTAGTTTAGCATACAATTAATGTCGAAGTTGGATTTAATGTTGATTTACATGTGAAAGCATACAAGCAAAGAAAGGAATACAATAAAGGAAATACAATAATGAAAATTACATTAATTACAATGGATTAGGCGATTTATGTCGAAAATATCTTTAAAACGGATAATTTGAGAAAAAGAATAAAAGAATAAATTAAATAAAATTAACGAACAGGGATTAGGTGATATTACGGATAATAGTTAATTAATACGCTTACTAATTAAACTAGGTCAAGGCAGAAAAGGAGTTCAGGGACAGAATTCACCCTGGAACAGGCGCAGCAGAGACTGCGCCCTCTAGAAGAGGCGGCGATTCTTTGCGTCTGTTCAAGTGAGTTGAGTTCGGGCCGTGAAGTTTTAGGCGCAAATCGTTAAGGTTAATTGGTAAATTAATGGATTGATTACGATTTTAGACTCGGATGAAAGTGATTAGCAGATTATTTACATATGATTGAGGTCATAAAACAGTAAAACATGGTCAAGACGGAAATAAGACGGATTAATTATGTGAAGGGTCGATGTTAATGAATGATTAACTAAACTAACTAACTAAACGAATTAGACTAAACATGATGAATTGACGATGAATTAATGAACAAACAGGTGAAAATATACCAACGATGAATCCCTTTAAACTCAATATGAACGAATTGAATCCCTAAAACTCGAATTGAATTTAATGACGAAAAACCCGCAAATATTGATTATTTGGGATTTGAGTCGGATTTATGACGATTTAAACATGTCAATGATGATGGTTAATATACATATGAATTATTAAACTATCATGTGAACGAATTAACAGACGAACAAAACAAAAGAAATAAATTTGAGACGAATTACAGAGGACGGAGGAAGAAGAAAAGAAGCAGAGGCTGGCGGCCCTCACGAAGAGGCGCAAAGTCAGTCTGCGCTCCTTCAAGAGGCGCAACGGTTGCTGCGTCTTTTCTCGACGTCATCTCTCACCGGAAATCCGCAAAAAGGTTTTAAAGACGGTTTTAGAAATCGGTTTTAATGAGGTACTTTCGACATAAACCTTACAATTGTTATACAAAAATAAAATACAATAAAAGGGATTATACACCCTCAGACTTACATGTTGACGGAACGAGATGAACTAAGAAGATCGATTAGTGAATGCTCGACGCGAATGCAAGGAAAGAGTGCCCTCGTAAGAGGAAAACGATTTAACAGATTAATTAGATTGATTGAGTGTAGTGGTCAAATTGGTCGGTCATGCAACGGAGAGGCTGGTACCCGGAAAGATCCGAGCTTACGTGGTCGGAAGTCCAAGCACGTAGGCGCCAATTAGTAAGAACGAAGTCTAGAATGCAAAGGGAGAAGAGAAGGGCGGACACTCGCGTGAGAAATATGAGGAACGAAAGCTCCTATTTATACTAATCACGTGAAGAAATAGGGTTTCGGAGACTCTTTGGAAGTGAATCTCGGAAAGATATGAAAAAGATACGTAAATCATGCAAAGAAGGGCCTGGGAAGAGGCGCAAAGAGCCCATCACTGCGTCTCTTGGAAGAGGCGCAAAGACTCTTGCGTCTATTCTTGGAGGTTTCCTCTTAAGAAAGATTTCGCGTTTGAGTTATGGTAGGACGGAAATAATTCGATTATCTTGTGAATATTACGGGATATTATTTGCCAAAAGATAAAATTTGAGAAATATGGAATAGAAATATCCGAACATTCAACATTCCGACTCGGGATTTAACAACTATCGAGAAAATGGAGACGGTTTTTGACCCGGACCGAATGTACTCTAATTATGTCAAAACGACCGTATCGGCACGTAGATGACAACTAAGAGGTTGACATTAATATTTGAGCAATCACTTGACGATAATCTTACGAACTGTCACAAATCGTTCCGCGTACCAAACATGCGGCCCAATCATCACCGGGTGGTTTGCGAGAGGTGCAGAAACGAGGTGTCTACAGAGCCCCCACTTTGATTGAGGCTTGGACAAGGCGAAAGTCAAAGTATAGCCATCAGGTCAATCGAAGATTACAACCTCGACGACTATGGCGGCGAGGTGGCTCAAGGGGTCCGAGCCAAGGACTGTCGTCGGGAACATTTTAGAGTCTGTCGACTGTCGGGGAGGGTCGTTTAAAGTCCATTAGACTACGTAAGGAGGCTCGCCAGCCATAAGAGGAGACCATACCTGAGACTTAATCGGACTTTGCGGGGAATGAGAGATATTGAAAACAGCAGGACGTCGGTAGAAACTGCTGGGGATCCGCTAGCGTCGGTCTCAAGCGAACTCTGGCGAAATTTGGAGGTTGAATCTGCTTGCGTTGGTCTCAAGCGGACTCTAGGTTGGAGAATATGCTGACGACTAGGAACATCTTGATCGTCGTAGGGGAAACCTTGAGTGAGAAGTACTGCAAAATACTACTGCGCTGGGGACAGACGACTAGGAATATCTTGATCATCGCGAAAGAAAGTCTTGAGTGAGCAGTACTGTAAAATACTACTGTGCTGGATAAAAATTCGAACAATACTGCGAAATACTGCTGCGCGGGATAAAATGATTTTGGACGATACTGCAAAATATTGTCGCGCTGGATAAAACGTGGGCCGGAACGAAAGAAAATCGTCGAAACGGACCAAAATGATAAAATGTCATCGAGGAAGAGGCGCACCAAAGATGGGCCCACAAATAACGAACTCATAACGGATTTTTGAAAATCCGCCAGGAGGGAACAAAAGGAAGAGGCGCAGCAAGAGCTGCGTCTCTTGGAAGAGGCGCAGCACCTGCTGCGTCTTTTCCCCAATTCAGCAATTCTGCGTAAAAACGCGAAAGTCAGAAGGTTTATGTTCATTTTATTCGAAACACAATTTTTGCAATTTCTCTCTCAAATCTTCACCATTTTCGTCGAGGTTGGATTCAAAAGCTTGCTTAAAACATGACTAATCGATGTATGTGCTTTAATCTTGCATTAACCTTTCACATTTGTTGAATTTTGAGCCGCGAACATTAGGGTCTTCGACCCTTTTGATCGAAAATTTGGGGCTTTTCCCCCAAATGGATTTGTCGTGCCAAATTGATGCTAGAAATGGATAATAGGTGATGTTAGGAACATAACCATGTATTTACTTTGAATTTTCATCGAGTTTTGAGCCCTTGAGCGAATTTCGAGACGGTTTCACAGCTAGATCATAAATTGCTTCGAAAATGGTCTTAGGATTGCCCATTTGTGATGAAACTTGATATTTGGGACCCTTGGATGATGGGTAAACTTTCTACCATCTTGGAATTTTGGTTTGTGACAACTTTTTCAGGACACTTTTCTAGGGCATAACCGCCATTATAGCGAAATGCTGCCGAATTTTTGACTCGAACCCGAGACTAGGCCTTGACTCGGACTTGACTTGACTCAATTCATCACCTGAGTGATTGAACTGGTGGGAATATGGCCAAGGATGGCCAGAAATGGGGAATTCCGGGGCCTTGAAGGTTCGAAAACTTCTTAACAGAGGCTTGTCGTCATATGACGCGGCCTGAATTTGCTTTAATGTTTGCAGGTGACGATGCTTCTACTTCTGGGAGAGATCCCATGGACATAGACGCCGCTGTTGTTGAGGAGGCGCTACAGCAGGCCTTCACCGCTGCGGTGATGGCTGCTGCGGACGAGGTTCCCGAGGAGGAGGCTGCTGAGGAGGAGGAGATTCCGAGACGGGCCCACCTCGGACGAGGAGGTCGTCAGCTGAGAGGTGCTCTGCGTGGCCGAGACACGGGAGAGTAGGCACCTTGTGTGGGCTGCAGAGGGTCACTTGTCCTACAGGACGGTGAAGAGCTTGGTAAATAGGAATTCCCTAACTCATTACCTATCCTTTTTCTATTTTTGTTCAAATTTCTTTCAAATTTACTCAAAACTAAAGATAGCTTTACTTCGAATCATAATAGGAGGCCGGGAACATCCGGTCATTCTCGGGGTATACGACAGCGATGGAGCATTACGAGCGGCTGTCGGAGGAGGAGAGGGCCATGATCGAGCGTGGAGCGTTTGGTCCTCTGGTTCAGGTCTGGAGGGATATCGTGAAGAGGAAGTTGCGGGCCAACCTTAGCCTGGTCCGTGCTTTCTTGGATCGATTTTGGGATACGGCTTCCACGTTTCACCTGCCTTTTGGTGAGGTGGGAGTCACCTTGGAGGACTACGGCATGATTTCTGGTCTGCCGTGCGGGACCGAGGAGATGGTGTGGCCGGAGACTGGCATGAGGGCGGATTCGGCCGAGGCGAGGAGGTTGATCGGCTGGAACCTGTCGCCGAAGGCTGTTGCGGTGCCGGGTTTGGTACCCAGTACCTACGTGCGAGATTACTTTGCGGGGAAGACCCCGGCATCGGTGGTGATCGATGGGAGGGAGACGGCTCCTCCTCCCTGTACAGCCGAGCAGAGGGCTCGTCTGTGGCTTTGGTGGTTCTTGTCTTCGATCTACCTCGGAGACAAGGGTGAGAGGCTGTCGACGAAGCTTCTCCCCTTTCTTTCTGACCTGAGCTCCCTAGGGCGTTGGGACTGGGTCACTGCTGGTTTTGCGGTCCTCATCCGCTTTATGAGGGCCATGGTTCGTCCGAAGTTGATGGAGAAGGGGACTTCTCCTGGCGCCGTCGGACCTGGGCTACTGTTGGAGGTATGAACCTTCCTTTAGACCAAAGTAAATTCCTTTCTTTCATCAAAGATCGAAAGATCGTCATTGACTATTCTGCTTTGCAGGCGTGGGTGTACTCTTACTTTCCGGGCCTCGCGCCCAAGAGGACGGAGCCGTTGGAGAGGGCCTACCCCGTGGTGAGGGATTGGGTCATGTGCCGGACGAAGAGCAAGCGTTTTTCTCACAATGTCTACCGGCGGGATGTGAACGCTCTCCAGCTGAGCAGCGTGAGTATCCCATTTATATTCATTCACACCTTCTTATACTTTGTTTTAAATTGATCATAGGAATGACCTTTGCCTTTATATTGTCGCAGTGGGTGCCCAGACCTTGGGCGGAGTACGCTGGAGCGCCTCCTTTTGTCGCTGAGGTCCTTCGACCTAGGAGCTCGAGTCGGCTTCTTTGTTGTGGACGTCGATGGGTCTGTGTGGTATCCGGGCGGCGGTTAGCTCGTCGGTGCTCTCGGGCGCGTTGACGGTTCCGTCGATCCTCCTAGGACGATGTTTAGGGAGCCTTCGAGGCCGAGAGGAGGCGGACTTGGCTGGTGCTAGTGGCGACGACCTTCTTCTCCACGACGAGGATTACTCGGCGTTCCTTTACGGGAGGTTGGCGTATTGGCCGGTAGTGGTGAGTATCTTTTGTTTCTTGTTGGACCTTGATTTTCGAGAATCGCGACGAAAGATCATCGATTAACGAGAGCCATTTTGCGGGGAGGTTGAGGCGGCGGGCATCGAGCCCCCAGTACCCCGAGACCCTTGAGTACACCGACGCTCACCGGGAGGACGACGATCTCCGAGCCGCGTGACTTTGACGTGGCGTGTGACGGATCTTGGCCTAGATGATTGGCGAGATCGATTCGGGAGGGTGAGTTCCCATTTTGCATAGTTTTCGTGTAAGAACACATTTGATTGAACTTGTTCAATTTTCCGAGAATTACTTTTTGAAAATGCGGGTTGCGCCGTCCCGGTTCGTGGCGTTATGGAGGGTGGCCAACCGGCTACGAGCTCGACCATCGAGGCACTCCTCGGTGGTCGGGGGTCGTCAGTATGAACCTCACTTGACTTCTTTTGATTTTTGATTATCTCCCCTTTTGATTGAGTTGATTGACATGAGTCAATTTATTCTTTGTTTGCGGGGTGACCGCGAGTGGAGCGAGAGTGGCCCGATCTCGGGAGGAGAGCGCTCGCTTGTCGAGGGAGCTCGAGTTTCGGGACGCCGAGATTGCCGCTCTTATGGCGAGGGTTGCCGAGCTGGAGGGTGCCCAGCAGTAGTCTGCGTGGTTTTGTAGACTTGATTTTGAACATTTTCGGACTTGTTTGGGCGCAAGCCCCGATTACTGGACTTTTGAATTGTTTGGCGAAGCCCCGATTGTACATTTGGACTTGTTTGGGCGAAGCCCCGATTTGTTTGTATATTTGCTTTTTTGTTGTATATACGACGGCCCGAGTGCCTTTTCTTTGCCGGGTTGTGTTATTTGTACTGCAGGTTAGCTTTTGAACAGTTTGGTAGACAACGGTTTACGCCGTCATCTTTGCGGAATTTACATAGAAAATCACGTAACACATACATTTTTATATACACATAGGGCCTTTAATCAGTGCAAAATGAGACTCGAAAGGACGTGAAAATGCAAAAATTTTGCCGGAAATGAGCGGACGGTAGGGAGGGTTACCCCCGAAAAAAAAAGAAAAAGAGAAACCTATAAGTTAGAAAATGGAAAATATAGAAATTAAGAAAATGAAATGACTAAGTAAATGTTGAAATAAAAAAGAATTAAAATGAAAACTAAATATAAAAGTGTGAGAAAAATGGCGGAAAATGTCGATGTCGCCTCGAAATGCGCGTCCGCGGATTAAGGAAACCTGAAGCATGGTAAATTTCTCGGATTTACCAAAATAAAATCCCGTAGGAATAGGAAATTATTTGTTTATGGAATTAGGAAAGATCCAAACGCGGAAATCACAGAAGTGAGGCTGGGAAGAGGCGCGACATGAGTGCGTCCCTTTGAAGAGGCGCAAAGCAGTGCGCGCGCCTGTTCCCAAGTGGTCGGTTCGACGGATTTTTGGAAACAAAGAATTAGTATAAATAGAAGCGTCGACGAAGCTTTAAATCATATAATTCTTCCGTCTCTTCTTCGTCGATTCACACATAAAAACTCCCAATAAATTTTCAAGAGAAAATTATCATCATGAATACTTTGGAGATTCGCTTGAAGGAATGGACTAATGAGTTTTCGAACATTGAGAAACACGATATGGGTGCTTATAACCTTGGGTCTTTATTGAGTTTGAAACTCATTAAGGTTGTAAAACCGTTCTTGGATGCTTGCCTTGATTATTGGGACCCAAATTATCATGTTTTTGCGTTCCCGGGAGGTGATATTTGTCCTTTTCCGGAGGAAATTGCTGCTATAGGCGGGTGGGACCCTGAGCATCTACCTGCCATTCCTTCTACTGCTCAAGGGTATAAGAGCAAGTTCAGAGATTTGCTTGGACTTACTAGACTCGAGGTAGATCGTCTCGTTACCCCGAAAGGCGTGAGAATGTTAGATTTTATAGACCGATTCATCAACGGGGGCCGACCCTCTGTTTCTTATGTTGCCGGGAGGAGGGCGTTTGGCTTTGTTTTTGCATGTTTATGTCTTTCGGGGACATGTTGATGAAGAAGCTGCGAGGTGATCCCCGTCTATTGGGTCTTATTGAGCAAATGGAGCTGCGCAGGAGCCCAGCTTGTCTATGCTTAGGGGAGATCATCTTGGGTTTGGATAATAGGAAATCCAACCGTGATCTGCCGTTCTTGGGAAGTCCCGTTATCCTACAGGTAAAAGACACCTTTCTTTTTTTTTTTTTTTTTTTTTTTTTTTTTTTTTTTTTTTTTTTTTTTTTTTTTTTTCGTTTGTTTTTTTTTTTCGCGGGTGTCTAATACCTGTTTTTTTTGGTAGGTTTGGCTTATGGAACGGCTCCGATTGCTCGAGCCCCCAGTTCATGCACTTTCCTATCATGCCTGTATGATTTCGATGAGGACACTACTGACATGGTGGACTTCACCCGGTCTGCGACTATTGGAAGAACAAGTCAAGACCGATGATGGCCCGCCGATCGGGTGGGTCGTTCCGTGGTGGCACCTCAAGTCCATCCGGAGTGTCTTCTTTAGATCCCACTAGGTCCGTGCGCATTCCTGGATTGGAGTTTATGGTATGCATCTTTCCGAGAGACCGATGAGGCAAGTCGGGTTGAAGCGAGATGATCCCTAGGCTTGACACCGTTCGCATGATCTGCTATGGCGCTTACTACGAGAGAGCCGAAGAGAGTGGGCTATGAAATGGGCCCAAAGAAACATGTGGTTCTTGAGCTTCTCCGCCAATGCCTTGTGGGTGTCGGACTCTTATCCGAGGTGGAGAAAGGCTGCAACTTCGGAAGAGCGAAAGCGAGGAAGCGCGAGCCCGTTGACTACAAGGTGCGCGAGGGAGAGAAAGAGAAGGAGAAGCATCGATCGAAGGAGAAGAAGAAGCCGGGTTCCAAGTCATTCATCCTTTGAAGAAATCGAAGACTACTCTGTCGAGAGATGGTGGTTGGCAAGAATGGAAGAGTCGGGCCTCGAGAAAGACCGTTGGTGATTAGGTCTGAAGTGGTGCAAGAGCGCCCGGCTCGAGGTCGTGACAAGAAATATGACAAGAACGACAAGGGCAAGGGAAAGATGGAGGAATAGCCCAAGTCTTATTTATTATTTAATTATTATTATTATTGTTGTAATGAGAAAGGAGGGATTTTTAGAATCCTAGCCTAATCTATTTTTATTATTTGTCGTATTATTATTATTAGAAATTGAATGAAATAAAAAGGTTAAATGGTTATGAAACCGTTGTGATTTTGTTTAATTATTCTTGTCGAATTTTATATGCAATGCAAATGTCCTTCTATTTACATTTTAAATATAATGGTGGGTTGAATCCCGTGAAGGATTGCCTACGTATTCACTTAGAGAAAGCGAAATCAAACCCTTGCGCGTAGTTCGAGTAAATGTAAAAGAATAATTGTTCGAAGCAAGAGCTTGTAATGAACATAGAAAATAAGCATGAGCTTTTGCTTACTCGGGAGGTGCGAATTTAGTTTGTTTGACGATATGAGGATGACAAGTTTGCCAAGATGCAAGAGCATAGTGACATTCAAATGGGCCAGGGGCCGTTTATTTAGTGCCACAAGAGCGACACGTAGGTTTACGCGAGGCGCGTTTTTGTTCCTATTCTAGGCATAGTATCGTTTCAGTTGGTCGAGATTTGTGGGGTTTGAAAACTCATTCCCATCTAGGTCTGTGATTCTAACCGCGCGTCCTGGGAGTATGGATTTGACTAGATATGGTCCGGCCCAATTAGGTTTGAATTTTCCCCTCGGGTCGACAGGTAAAAGAGCTCTAACCGATTTGAGTACTAAGTCTCCTTCTTTGATGTTTCTTGGCCTAACCCTTTTGTTGAAAGCTCGTTTGATACGTGCTTGATATGTTTGGACATTATGTAAGGCACGAAGCCTACGTTCATCCAGGAGGATGAGTTCTTCATATCTATCCCTTTTCCAATCGGCTTCCGGGATTTGACTTTCTAGCAGAATACGCAGGGATGGTATTTCTAGCTCGACTGGTTGTACGGCTTCCATGCCGTAAGTCAAATAGAAAGGAGTAGCCCCAGTGGGCGTCCTGACGGATGTTCGATACCCCCACAAAGCGAAGGGTATTTTGCTTGGCCAATCTCTATAATTGTCAGTCATTTTCTTGAGGATCGTGACGACATTTTTGTTAGCCGCCTCTACCGCGCCGTTAGTCTGTGGTCTATAGGGCGAAGAGTGATGATGCTTGATCTTGTACTTGGCTAGCAATTGTTCGGTTTCGGCTTGGAAGTGGGACCCATTATCGCTAATGATCTCATGTGGGCAACCATATCGGAAGATGATGTTATTCTGTATGAATTTGGCTACGTTTTTGGCCGTAAGAGCGGTGTAGGAAGCCGCTTCTACCCACTTGGTGAAGTAGTCAATTGCTACTAGGATGAAACAGTGACCTCCTGTTCCGGCTGGGGTTATTTTCCCAATTATGTCAATTCCCCATGCGGAGAATGGCCAAGGAGATGTCATCGTATAGAGCAACGAAGGAGGGACATGTTATGCGTTCGAAGATTTGTGATTGTGGCAATGTCTCACATATTTGATGCAATCAGATTCCATTGTGGTCCAATAGTACCCTAGACGTGTGATTTTCTTTGCCATCATAGGTCCACTCATGTGAGGACCGCATTCTCCGTCGTGGACTTCTTCCATTACTTTTCGTGCCTGTGAATGATCAAGGCAACGTAGGACTACACCAAGAGGTGTTCTTTTGTACAATTCTCCTTGCATTAGGATGTATTGTGAAGACAATAGGCGTATAGCTCGTTGTCCCCTCTTGTCCATATCTGGTGGATAGGTACCATTAAGCTTGAAGTTCAGGATTGCTTGGAACCAGGGTTCCTGTGCGATTTCTTCTTCATCGGTAATTTGATGGACATAAGCCGGCTCCGACCGTCGTTCGATACACAAAGGCATTTCCATCATGTAATCTGGCATGTTTATCAAAGATGCAAGTTTCGCAAGAGCGTCTGCAAATTGATTTTCTTCTCGAGGTAGGTGTAAGTAGGTTACGTGATCAAAGAATTGAGCGACTTGGTCTATCCTAGCCTGATAGGGTGCTAGGCTTTCACTTCGGATTTTCCAGGATCCTGTAACTTGGTTGATGATTAGTGACGAATCTCCATGCACTCGGAGGTTTTTGATGCCTAAGCTTACTGCCGCTTGTAGTCCAATTAGACAAGCCTCATATTCTGCCGCGTTATTTGTCACCTCGAAGTCGAGTTTGACAGCGATTGGTGTATGCTCACCTTCAGGAGAAATGAGCAACACTCCTATCCCAAATCCTCTTAGGTTTGATGCTCCATCAAAGTATAGGTCCCAGGAGTCCGCATCTGTTTGAAGTATATCCTCGTCGGGAAATGACCAAGTATCTATGGTTTGTGCGTCGTTGATGGGATTTTATGCGAAGAATTCGGCGACGGCGCGACCTTTTATAACTTTCAGTGGCACATATTTGAGGTCAAATTCTGAGAGCATCATGGTCCATCTTGCGGACGTCCGTTGAGAACGGGTTTCTCGAAGAGGTATTTGATTGGATCCATTTTGGAGAATATCTTGTGAGTAGCTAAGCATGTAGTGACGTAGCTTCTTTGTTGCCCACACAAGAGCGAGGCATGTCTTTTCGAGTTGTGAGTATTTGCACTCGTATTCCAAGAACTTCTTACTTAGATAGTAAATAGCTCTTTCTTCACTTCCTACGGTTTGAGCTAACATGGCACCCATGGCGGTTTTTTTACCGTGAGATATAAACCAAGAGGTTGATCTTGTTGTGGTGGCATGAGCACTGGTGGTTTAGCCAATATCTCCTTGATTAGGTCGAACGCCTTTTGACAATCATCGTCCCACATGGTGTGGTCTGTTTTCTTGAGTTTCTTGAAGATAGGCTCGCAAATCATCGTAAGTTTCGATATGAATCGACTTATGTATTGCACTTTTCCCGTGAATCGACTTCCTTTTCTGTTTGAGGTTGTGGCATTTCGATCGAGCTTTGATTTTGGAAGGATCTATTTCTATACCTCGTTGGCTAACGACGTATCCTAGGAGTTTGCCAGATGTTACCCCAAATGTGCATTTCTGAGGATTGAGTCTCATGTTGTACTTCCGTAGCCTTGCGAAGAACTTGCGAAGGTTCGCAATATGTCCCTCTCTTTCCTTGGATTTGACAATCATGTCATCTACATATACCTCAACTTCTTTGTGCATCATGTCATGTAGGAGTGTAGTTGCGGTGCGTTGGTATGTAGCTCCGGCGTTGATCAATCCGAACGGCATTCTTTGTATAGCAATAGGTTCCCCATTGGGACGAACGCGGTCTTATGCATGTCTTCCATGGCCATTTTGATTTGGTTATAACCCGCATATCCATCCATGAAGGATAGTAATGCGTGGTCCTGCAGATATTGTCCACTAATATGTCGATGTGAGGTAGAGGAAGTCATCTTTTGGGCTTGCTTTGTTCAAGTCCCTAAAGTCAACACAAACTCGGATTCTCCCATCCTTTTTGGGTACGGGTACTATGTTAGCTACCCAGTCAGAATACTCGGAAACTTTGATGAACCGGCTTTGAATTGCTTATCAACTTCTTCCTTAATCTTTAGAGCCCATTCTGTTCTCATTCGTCGAAGCTTTACATTTCACGGGTTTGAAACCTGGCTTAATCGGAATCCTATGTTCGGCGATATCCCTGTCGATCCCTGGCATGTCTTTGTAGGACCAAGCGAAGACGTCTTTGAATTCATTTAGGAGATCTATGAGGTCGGCCCGTTCGGTAGAGCTCAAGGTAGTCCCTATCCTAAGTTCTTTGGGTTCTAGTTCGGTTCCTACATTGATGGGTTCGGTGTCCTCAATTCATGGTCCCCCTTCCCCTTCTGTAGTATTTCTTTGGCTACGTAGGGAGGTATTTCGGTCAAGTCCGGGTCTTGGTCATCCTCGATATCATCATAAAAGAATTGCACTCAAGATAACGCAAAGAGTAAGCGAACCGATTTATTCATATTAAGTTTTGAGTAAAGTTGAAACAAAGAAGCCAACTGATCCATGGTCGGTGGCGGTAAAAGGGACGATGAATTGGGGCATTTCCCGAACTCGTGGCTACTTGAAAATAAGCTAGGAGAAACGAAGGGAGTGGGGATGACGACGGGAGTAGACTCTCTAATGACTTCTCTAGACTTTGACTCGACTCCGACTCGACTCGATTCGATTCGAACTCGTCGTCTTGGTTCTTCTTTGAACATCTCTCCTTCTCCAAAGTGGTGAGCTTGAAGAGTCTTCCTTGATTGTTGGTCCATTTGATTGATTTTCTCCATCCTTTTCGCTTTGCTTTGTGTCGATTTCTGTGATCAATGCGGTGGGGTTGAAGCGATCGTCTTGAAGTATCGTAGTAATGATCTTATCCTGCGCGGCCTTAACAAATCGGTCCTCTCCAAACAAAAGGCTAACAGCTTGCTCGTCTAAGCAAGGTGCTTGACGGGTTTGTGGTAGGAACCGTTTCTGGAGGGATGAAGTAGCAATCGTGAAAGATCTCGATTCCGGCTAACTTCCTCTCGAGGTAATGCCAAGGTTCGGGAAATCCATGAAAGAGTTCTGAACTTCCTTCTTGAACGAAGTATCCATTTAAGGTAGGGAGATATGGCCTCATTTGGACTCCTACATACTTGCGATTTTGGACTTGGGCAAGCATTTCGAGAACTTCTTCTGTTGTGGGTTTGTACCCTAGTCCAAGTGGTATTCTCGACGAGTTGCCTTTCTTGTATGGCGCGAAGGTGTTCTTCCGAATCGGGTTCAAAGGCATTCCAGGGAAGTATCCCTGATTTTTGAGAATGTGGTTGACCACCAAGTTAGAGTAGGGGTTATAGTATAAGGGTGCCAACTCACTTTCTATGACATTTACACTTTGGAAGCCCCCAAGTTCGTATATGGGATCCGCAAGGACTTGATTGTTTGATTGCTTCTCAATTATTGCCTTGATAGGCGACGAAGTTATCGTCACAACTTTGCCATTGAGTGGGATCTTGATCTTTTGATGAAGGGTGGATGTTACTGCTTTGGAAGCATGAATCCAAGGCCTTCCCAGAAGTATGTTGAATGAAGCTTCGATGTCCACTATTTGGAAGTTAACCTTTCGTTCGATTGGTCCCGTGGCTATGGTTAGGCTAGCAAGTCCAACCACTTTTCGTCGTGTACCGTCATATGCACGTACACCTTGATTTGTAGGGGTCCAGTCCGACTCTTTCATGCCTAGTTTGTATGCCGTTTTGAGGGGTATGAGCGTTGACCGTGAGCCATCATCTACCAAGGTCATTGGCACATTTTTCTTTAGACAGATGACAGTGATGTATAGAGCAAGGTTGTGACTGGCGCCGAAAGGTGGCAAGTCTTCGTCTGAGAAAGTAATAGGATTACTTAGCTTGGGTGATTCTTGGAAGACCAAGTTGACTACATCTTCAGGAGTAGAGATATGTGCTACATTTAATTTGGCCAAAGCTTGCAGTAAAGCTTGGCGGTGTGGAAAGGAGCTTGCCACTAGTTGCCAGACTGAAAGATCAGCCTTGGTTTTCTGTAATTGCTTGAGCAAATGATCAGTGGGGTCGTCTTTGTTGTCATTTGGTGTGATGACATTGGTTGGACCGTTTTGAGTGGTGCTTTGATATGGGCGACCCGAACGAGTTAGGTGGTCCACATCTTGGTCTTCACCATTTTGGACTATTTCCTTTACTAAGGAGTTTTCGATGAGATACTCGTCTTCATCATCATCGGCCCAAACTCCATTGATTAAACTAGTTCCTTCATCCTCATGATGTCACTTTCTAGTTGTATGATTTGATTGACTAGTTTATCGACCACGGCGACTACTTCTTGCATAGTGGCATTTTGAGAGAAGGTCAATGGTACGCGTTCTTTAGGCGTTGCCTTGGGATCGCGTAAGGTCGTTACCATGTTTTCTAGTTCCCACACTTGTCTATCTACACTCCTTGCCCATGCGATGAAGTCGGAGATGGTAGGGGAGATGGTAGAGTAGAGTCTTTCTTTCTCAATTGCATGAATTTCATTTTCGGTGGGAGAAATGAGATGTGAGCAATCTAAGGTAGATTCGTCACTTGTAATCACTAGAACTCCAAGAGGATTCTGAGTGTTGTTGGGCTTACCTCCTGGTGGAATTGGAAGTCGACCATCTTCAATCATATCCTGAAGCACGTGTTTCAACTTGTAGCATTTTTCTGTGTCGTGCCCCTTGCCCCTATGGTATTCACAGTAGGAATTTTCATCCCAGAATTTGGACTTCCTTTCAGGTTCGGGAGTAGGCCCAATGGGTTGGAGTTTACCTTGCTTCATTAGTCTTTTTAGAGCGTTGGAGTACGTATCTCCAAGGTTTGTGAACTTCCTTGGTGGGCTAGTTTTCTTGGATGGCTCGAGAAGGTTAACTTCGTCGGTCTTGCTAGTAGAGCCGTATGAACGACTCGTGGACCCTTGGTATCCTCGACCTACCGTTTTGGACAAGAGTCCTTTACGGATGTCGTCTTCAATCCGTGTCCCTAGTACAGTTAAGTCCTTGAAGGTCTTGATGTTTTGATATCTCAAATGGTTGGCATATATGGGCTTGAGATTGTCCACAAACTTCTCCACAAGAGTGGCCTCATCCGGGCGTTCAACTAGTTGAGTACTAGTCTTCCTCCACCTACTTAGGAAGTCGGTGAATCCTTCCTTGTCATTTTGGGTAAGAACCTCTAGAGTACGCATATTGACTTGGATTTCGGCATTATCCGCATATTGCTTTGAGAACTCGATGGCGGCGTCCTCCCAAGTAGCGACCTTTTTATGATCTAAAGTGTAGAACCATTGCTTTGGGATGGTGTCAAGAGATGAAGGAAAGATCCTTAAGAACATCTCGGGTTTGACGCCTTTGATAGACATGTAGTCCTTGAAAGCTCGGATGTGGTTTAAAGGGTTCTCGTGCCCCTTGAACTTAGGGATATCCGTCATGCTAAAGTTAGTTGGCAACTTGGAATTGACGGCTTCATACTTACGATTGTTCTCCCTATAAATGTCATCCCCCTTAAGGTACATCAATTGCTCCTCTAGGTATTGGAGTCTTTTCTCAGCTGCGGTTGTTCCTAGGACAGGATTCTCATCTTTAGACTCGTCATCGGAAAATTGTAGCACTCCACCTTTGGGGGGAGGTAGCTTTCCCTCTACATCAAAGATACGGCCTTCGATAAGCTCAAGGCGGTCATAGGTTTGTTCTTGGGTAATTTGCATTTGGGCTATCGCGGCTAGGATTCGATCATTACTCTCTTGAATTTGCTGGAGGTTCGTATCATCACTTGACCCAGGCATCTTGGAAACTGGATAAGAGATCGGCGACGAATCAAAACACGATCGACCATTCTATCACACTTGCTAAAAGAGGAAAAGTTTTGACTCGTGAAGTGGGTGTGTGCCACTTGTGTTGAGTGAGTTTTGAAGAAAGACAAGGTCTTTGAAAATGTGTGTCCTAGTCAACTGTAATGTAGTTGTAGGAGTGGACTCGAAGTGAGGTTTGAAATGGGCTTGTGGCCCGAATTTTGACACGACAAACGGACAGAGTTTTGACCGGATTTTGTGCTAATTAAAGGCCCTATTTCGAAATTCTTGATTGAAATTGGGTTTTGATTTTTGAAAATTCGTCATGATTTGTTTTGAAATGGTGATCACGTAAGGTTTACATATTTATACAAGCATTATAACGGGATCTTTGAGTGCATTTAGAAGGGTTTTGGTTTAAAGGGTGGGTTGCCATACCGAACCATCAAACCCGAAGTCTGTGGAGAGGCTCGTGCCAAACAAGAGTAAGGCCGATTCCTAGTCCATTTCCTCAAGTAGTGAAGGCCCTTGATACAAACAAGAGTAAGCATCATGGTATGGATGACGTCAATCGCTATCCATCCTTAGGCCCAAATAAGAATTAGGACCGTTTAGACGGGACGATTGGTCGAATGGGTTGGGTTGGGCCTAGGAAGGCCGATTTAAACGGTCTAGGAAGACCGAGTTATGAAAACCGACAATTGTCTTGTACAAACTTATTCCCTAACCTTGTTCAAGTTTCACCCTAGCTACACGTAAGTGTATAATCCCCATGAGTCGCCAAAGCGTGTGGAGCGGGCCGCCCACGGGGCGCTTGGTGAAGGGGCTCGAAAACAAGCGTTTGCATTTTGTATGGAGTCGCCACCAATTTTATGGGAAATTGGAACCGTTCGAATACCTCGTGTCATGTCAAGACACAAAGTAGTGACATGAACACTAAGCAATCGTTACCCTTAGCATTCTATGTCTAGAATGACTCTCGTGGATGCCAATGAACACGGGTGCTCACGGAGATCTGGAGTAAGGGGTGAGGGTACGTATTAGGAAGCTCTTTTGATCGAACACCTAATCCCGCCCGCCTCGATAGCGGCCTCTACTAATGATTAGGGAAGTTATTCGTACTTGATATATCGTCGGCTATATGCATGCAATGCAACATCCATAGATTAATCCTAACATGTGAGAATTTAACTAAGTCGGTTGACAATTAGTTTAGCATACAATTAATGTCGAAGTTGGATTTAATGTTGATTTACATGTGAAAGCATACAAGCAAAGAAAGGAATACAATAAAGGAAATACAATAATGAAAATTACATTAATTACAATGGATTAGGCGATTTATGTCGAAAATATCTTTAAAACGGATAATTTGAGAAAAAGAATAAAAGAATAAATTAAATAAAATTAACGAACAGGGATTAGGTGATATTACGGATAATAGTTAATTAATACGCTTACTAATTAAACTAGGTCAAGGCAGAAAAGGAGTTCAGGGACAGAATTCACCCTGGAACAGGCGCAGCAGAGACTGCGCCCTCTGGAAGAGGCGCAGCAGTTGCTGCGTCTGTTCCAAGGGTGAGTTCTGGCTGTGAAGCCGGAACTGCAAATCGTTAAGGTTAATTGGTAAATTAATGGATTGATTACGATTTTAGACTCGGATGAAAGTGATTAGCAGATTATTTACATATGATTGAGGTCATAAAACAGTAAAACATGGTCAAGACGGAAATAAGACGGATTAATTATGTGAAGGGTCGATGTTAATGAATGATTAACTAAACTAACTAACTAAACGAATTAGACTAAACATGATGAATTGACGATGAATTAATGAACAAACAGGTGAAAATATACCAACGATGAATCCCAGAAACTCAATATGAACGAATTGAATCCCTAAAACTCGAATTGGAATTAATGACGAAAAACCCGCAAATATTGATTATTTGGGATTTGAGTCGGATTTATGACGATTTAAACATGTCAATGATGATGGTTAATATACATATGAATTATTAAACTATCATGTGAACGAATTAACAGACGAACAAAACAAAAGAAATAAATTTGAGACGAATTACAGAGGACGGAGGAAGAAGAAAAGAAGCAGGAACTGCGGCAGCCTCACGAAGAGGCGCACAACAGTCTTTGCGCTCCTTCGAAGAGGCGCAACGGTTGCTGCGTCTTTTCTCGACGTCTGTCTACTGGAAATCCGCAAAAAAGGTTTTAAAGACGGTTTTAGAAATCGGTTTTAATGAGGTACTTTCGACATAAACCTTACAATTGTTATACAAAAATAAAATACAATAAAAGGGATTATACACCCTCAGACTTACATGTTGACGGAACGAGATGAACTAAGAAGATCGATTAGTGAATGCTCGACGCGAATGCAAGGAAAGAGTGCCCTCGTAAGAGGAAAACGATTTAACAGATTAATTAGATTGATTGAGTGTAGTGGTCAAATTGGTCGGTCATGCAACGGAGAGGCTGGTACCCGGAAAGATCCGAGCTTACGTGGTCGGAAGTCCAAGCACGTAGGCGCCAATTAGTAAGAACGAAGTCTAGAATGCAAAGGGAGAAGAGAAGGGCGGACACTCGCGTGAGAAATATGAGGAACGAAAGCTCCTATTTATACTAATCACGTGAAGAAATAGGGTTTCGGAGACTCTTTGGAAGTGAATCTCGGAAAGATATGAAAAAGATACGTAAATCATGCAAAGAAGGGCCTGGGAAGAGGCGCAGCAGCCACTGCGTCTCTTGGAAGAGGCGCAAGACACTTGCGTCTATTCCCGGGGAGGTTTCCTCGCTTAAGAAAGATTTCCGCGTTTGAGTTATGGTAGGACGGAAATAATTCGATTATCTTGTGAATATTACGGGATATTATTTGCCAAAAGATAAAATTTGAGAAATATGGAATAGAAATATCCGGAACATTCCAGAACATTCCGACTCGGGATTTAACAGCTATCAGAAAATGGAGACGGTTTTTGACCCGGACTCCGAATGTACTCTAATTACTGTCAAAACGACCGTATCGGCACGTAGATGACAACTAAGAGGTTGACATTAATATTTGAGCAATCACTTGACGATAATCTTACGAACTGTCACAAATCGTTCCGCGTACCAAACATGCGGCCCAATCATCACCGGGTGGTTTGCGAGAGGTGCAGAAACGAGGTGTCTACAGCGCATCAGACCCGTTGTTCAGTCGATCGACCATAAGCATTAGTCGATCGACTAAGTAGCAGCGAACAGTAGCTACTGGAACCCGTGGGGTGGTCGATCGACCACTTGGACCAGTCGATCGACCAACAAATATGCACTAATTGCATTCTGACGAATTCTGCATCGCGCACCGATCTTAAAACAGCTGCCCTTTCTTCGTTCCTTGTTCAAATCAGGCGTTCTACGCGGCGTTGGAAAGCTAAGAGGATAAGCTTTCACCTACAATTGGAATCACTCGATTATCAGGTCTAGAACTCAAGATATAGCCATCTGAAGCAGGCTGCAATGTCGAGAAGCACTTCTTTGCTTGTTAAACTCGTACGCACCCATGCTTTTGCTATCTTTAGGCCTTGAAATGCGCACCAAGCTCATTCCTCGAGTCAATACTTCATGTCAAATGCAATGTCAATTACTTAGGGATGGATTCGGCTCGATTTCCGCTCAATTCTTCATCTTTCTGCAATAATAGACAAAAACACAAAAGTAGAGGAAAATAGGGAAATAATGGCATATATTGCACATTTGAGCTCTGAAATGCGTGTAGAATAAAGTGTGAAACATCATATTTTAGACACGCATCACTTGATGGGCGTGAGACACTGGATCAGAAGACATAGTAGTTAGATCATTATTTAGAAGACTTCCACTTCCATTTATGTAGTTCTTTATATTTGTTGTAAAAAGAAGTTTGTAATAATCAAGTTAGAGTATTTATATAAGTTGCCTTGGAGTTTAATTTTTTATTCACTACCTCGGGGAACCGAGATGGTAACAGTTCGGTTTATTAGGGAATGTCTTGCCAAAGGCTCCTTCATAAACCGGGGTGTTACACCATGTATCCCAAAAACTTCCCTACAGAAACTCCAAAGTGGCACTTTGCAGGGTTTAACTTCATGTTGTTCTTCTCTAGGATCTGAAATGTTATCTCCAAGTGCTTTACATGATCTTCTGCATTTTTGGATTTTACCACCATGTCGTCTATATAGACTTCCATGATGTCCCCAATCTGTTCTTTAAGCATCATGTAGACCAGGCGTTCGTATGTTGCCGCTGCATTCTTTAGACCGAATGGCATGGTAGTGTAGCAGTATATGCCTCGGTCAGTAATGAATGCAGTACTCTCCTGGTCAGTAGGGTGCATCTTTATCTGGTTGAATCCGCTGGAGGCATCCATAAATGTCATCATTTTGTGGGCTGCTGTTGCATCTACCATGGCATCAATGTGCGGAAGGGGAAAAGGATCTTTAGGAAATGCTTTATTCAGGTCAGTGTAATCTACACAGACTTCATTTTCCATTTTTTTCTACACGGCCACTACGTTTGCCAGCCATTTAGGGTACATCACTTCCCTGATCATGCCCATGTCTAGGAGCTTATCCACTTCTTCATTGATGATGGCATTTCTTTCTGGTGCAAACTTTCGTCATTTTTGCTGCACATGCTTGAAAGATGTGTCAATGTTGAGCCTGTAAGTAATAACATCAGCACAAATACCAGTCATATCAAAATGAGACCAAGCAAAACAGGAGGACTTATTCTTAAGAAAACTTACTAACTCGGTCCTGACTGAGTTAGGGGCATTAGAGCCAAACAGAACATACCTGCCAGGATAATCAGGGTTGAGGATTATCTGATATGTTTCCATTCTAGGTGGTGCTACATATGTGCTGCTGACAGGGTACGGTAATTTTTATGCGAGGGACTTACCTGCCTTGGAAGGCTTTAGTATAGCATTCCTGGGCTGACTTGTGCTCACCTTTGATGGTTGCTACCCCACAATCTGTTGATATTTTGATGCATCGATGATAGGTTGACGGCACAGCTTTGACATTGTGGATCCACGGCCTACCTTGGATTGCATTGTAGGATGACAGGCAATCTAGGACTCCAAATCTCTTATAGGATGCTATGCCCTCAGCATATGCGGGAAGATAAATTTCCCCCAATGTGCTCCTTGTTTCTCCACTGAACCCTACCAAGACACTGGACTTCTTGGTAATTTGATACTCACTGATTTTCATGGCTTTGAGTACGTCAAGCATAATCAGGTTCACTGAGCTGCCTTCATCCACTAGAATTCTTCTTACAGTAGCTGTTCCAATTTGTATAAAGATGACCAGGCCATCAAGATGAAGGTCAGGTATTCCCACCAGGTCACAATCACCAAAAGTAATAGATGGTATGTGCCCCGGTTTACAGGGTGACTTTATATAAGGAGTCCTAGCTATCTTTTTTGCTACTGAACTGGCCAGAGCACAAATTTCCGATCCTCCATTTATGAATTTTACTTCATAAAGTGGGGGTGGCGGAGGAAAATTGCGTTCTTGCTTCTGCTCCTGGCTTCCTTTACTTTGATCTTTATTTTTGCCTTTGGATTTGATCAGATCTTTTAGGTATCCAACTTTGACCATGTAGGCTACCTCTTTCCTCAGGGTGAAGCAATCTTTCGTTGTATACCCTACGTCCATGTGAAATTCACAACACTTAGAATGGTCCCTCCTTGGATTAGGATTCTCGACTTTCCTAGGCCATCTAACTGTTGATCCCATGTTGTCAAGCCACTGGATCAAGCCTACAATATCAACATTGATGTTATGATCAGAAATAGGTGGGTGAACTTTAGCCTTACCTTGTTGTTCATATGCTAGGTTGACTTCTGAATGGTCTGACTTGGAATATGGGGTAGATCTATAGTTGTTGCCTCTGCCACCGCTCTTGAGTTTTCTTCAATTTTTCTTTCAAGGTTGACTCGGATTCCTTCAAGCGCAGGATTTCAGTCTCAGTCTGAGCTACTTTGTCTTTCGGGCTCTCCAATTGCGCTATTTGCTGCAAGGCAGAGTCTAATTACTCCTGGATGGTTGGCTGGGTCATTTTTGTTGGTTATTTTGATTTTTGTGAGATATGGAAAAAAGGTTTTAATAAGCTAGATGCCCCACGATGGGCGCCAATTATTTTGTATGGATTTTGCGCAAGCCTAAAATAAGGTATAGTCTAGGCAGGGTTAACTAGCTCAGATTTATCTATATGTACTACAGGGCAGGCCAGGTAATAATAAAAGTAATGCAAATAAAGTAAATAATAAGACAATGGAATTTGCACGTGAAAAACCCTTAAATGGGAAAAAACCATGGCCACCAAGCCAGGAGAGGATTTCACTATGATTTCGAGTAATTAGCACAATTTATGTAATATTGCCTAAGTATAACACGTAGTGTAGTAGTATGATATTAGTTGAGTAGTTGTTGTATATCTTCAAATGATCTTGAGCTGCTCTTATATAGCCAGGCTTGAACGGTTCCATAATCTTCTCCATCTATGCCTAATATTTGCTCTTAATGACGCAATTAATTACTTTATCGTTGTGCTTAATCACCCACATAAATGCTCGATTTTCATTGCAAAATCTTCCTCTTAAATATCGTCATTAATACCCGAATATATGTAATTATTGACTGGATATTATTATTCTTGAATAGGTCAAATATTGTCCTTATAATTGACCAATGTCCTCCCCTTGCCTAGTGTCACTCTTGTTCTACCCTGACAATTTTGTACCCTGACAGTCGGGTCAGGGTAGGATGTTACCTGGAAGTATCTAGGAAATTCCAGCCCTAACATCAATACTCCATGACACCCATATAAATACTCTGAGACTCCCTTATAAACAATAACAAACTCCGAGACACCCTTTTATATACCCCGCCACCCGTGATCCGGGTCTTCAAATTATCACCACCACCCTTGGACCGGGTCTTCATACAACAACAATACAAGTATGCAACATGGATAATAATTAACCAATGGATATACAATAGCAGTAATCATCCAACAACCAACATCCAATTCCAATCAATATTCAATTGTTAAATAACACAAAAACGCATTCAAGTTGAGTAGATAACCTACCTCAACAGTAATAATCCAATAATGCAGTCCAATAATAATAATCAAAAGTGTTCCACTTCAAATCCGTCACCTAAATACAATATTTATAATTTAATTATTATTTACTCGAATCACTTATTATAATTTAACCGATTAAAATTTATTTACGTTAACTATATTTCCGTGTAAATTATTATGCAAAACCCGTTTAGTTAATTAACCCAATCACCCAAACAGAACCCGTTTAAACAACCCACTAAACCCCACATACACGGTTTAAAAACCGTGTTCATCACCCCTCCTAAACCCGTCTAAACCCGACACCACCAGCCACCACTGTCACCACTCAATCCAGCAATCACTAGCCTGCACCACGACGCACCGAACCAGCCCCTAACCACTAGCCAAACCACCCCCAACAACCCATACCAACATACCCTAACTACCTCCCTTAAACCCGACACCATCAACAAATAAACAACACACACCGCCCATAACCACCACCACGACAACCGTGGCAACCACCGTGGTCTTCCTTGACCCACGGTGGTTCCACCAACTTCCACGACAACCCAGGTTAGGTCACGGCGAAGGCACAACAACCCTCGACTCGATTCCAACACAAACACCACACAACAGCCACAATTCGACGCCACTGCACCAACAACTACCCGCAACCACCCCGTCACCACCGTTAGGGTCGCCCACCACCGACAAGTCCAACCACCCAAGTCCCAAGTCAAGTCGACAATAAAACAAGGGTTAAATTCCGTCTTAAACCCCACGACAGCCACCACTTTAGACGCCTAATACGCCACCCACGGTGGTCAACGACGGTCACGTTTGGTCCTACTAGAGTCACGGCGGTCAACGACAACTATAAGGTCAACGACGTAACTCACGGTGGTTTATACGGTGTACATACTATAATTTAATTGAATAGTGCGATGTAAACATAAAATACGACGATCTTACCTTCAGACGATAATTCTTTATAAAATGCTTCTACTCTTCTCCCTTTAGATCTTTCCCCCTTGCCTTAGGTAAATTATTTGTGTTTTTATGTTTGTATATGATGATGGGGTAGGTAGATTAGTTTATATAGATGTAGGAAAGAAAGAGGGAGGAAGCTTCCCAATTTCCAATTCTCTTTATTATTGTTTTCCTTTAATTATTATTACATATTATTAGTAATATCATACAATTATACTTACGTCACCAATCCCAATCACACGCTTCACGCGTGTACCATACATGAGTTCCAACAATTCCCATCTCAACATTATTTAATTATTTAATCTTACAACTTTATTATCCAATTAATTTAATTATTAAATACCATTTAAAACATATTTTAATATAATTCTATCGTCTTAAATATGGGGTATTACATTTACTGAGAATGTTATTTTTATGCAATGGTAAGAAAGTTGTTCTTTGGCGCTATTGCAAATAAAAGAATTTTTACAAATCAGGCTTTTATTTATATATCCACAATCAACTTTACATTTTGTTTGAAATAAATTGGGCGCAAAAATGAAATGTTTCTGAAATTTGGCTCCTCATTTGAAATTAGTAAATTCGAGTCTAGATAGTAGACTGACCAATCTCCTATCTACTAAATAAATAGGTAAATTCACATATTTTCCTTCCAAAAAGCATATTTTTAATTAAGGAAGTTATTGATAATTACCGTATTTACTAAATAATGAAATTAATAGTTATAATGTATTTCAACATATAATTCTTTTCATTAAAATTAATCTTTTCATCAAACTATGTAATTTTCACCAAACACTAAATTATAATATTTTAATTAAAGTATAAATAATATAAGATTATAAACTATTAAATCTTTTATTAATATTATTATTTGAGAATGACTTGACTCATACTATTCATAATATTTATAAACAAAACTATAAATGTTTCGATTACTTTGAATTTATAAATTGGAATCATTAGATTTGTGGTATAAAAAATACTTTTAAAAAAAATACATTTCAGCACATTACTCAATTCTCTTGAATTAATTTTCGCTTTTAATTTATGTTTTGCTCGAAACAAAATTGATGAGGTAAAATATAAAATTAACGAGGTGCTAGTTTAAGATGATTAAGTAATATATAGAAATTGGAACAAGAGATGTTTGAGAAGATGATGTTTCTCCTTAATTCAAAAAAAAAAGTGCGTACAATGTGTAAATATATACAACCAATTAGTTCTACTCTATCTTTGACCACCCTAACAATTAGGCAACTAAATAACTAATTAGCCTAAAAAAGGATACATATATTATCTTACTTCCTAACAATATACACAACATCTCTTAATAATAAGCAACAAAATATTCTCATCTTAACATTCCCCGTCAAGTTGGAGAGCGAGGTAAACCGAGTCCCAACTTGAACTGCAAATGGTCAAAGGATTCTCCTCCAAGCGCCTTTGTAAATAAGTCCGCGATTTGTTCTTTGCTATGTACATGAGAAGTACTAATCGTTTTTGCCACTAGATGTTGACGAATGAAGTGACAATCAATTTCAATGTGTTTTATCCGATCATGGAATACCGGATTTTTGGCAATATGAAGTGCGGCTTGATTATTACAATATAAGGACATTAGTTTAGGATAAAAAATACCAAATGAGCCGAGAAAATACTTGAGCCATATTAACTCACTTGTGGCTTCCCCCATCGCTCTATACTCGGCTTCTACAGTCGATTTCGCTACTGTCACTTGTTTCTTTGCACGCCATGAGATGGGCGACTTCCCTAAAGAAACAAAATACGCACTCAATAAACGTCTCGTGATTGGACAACTTGCATAATCCGAGTCACAATACCCCATTAAATCAAAATCCCCTTCTTTCTTGTTTGATATGCCTTTGCTCATATTTCTCTTAATGTAACGCACCACTCGAAGTGTTGCATCCCAATGCTCTACCTTCGGTTCATTAACAAACTGAGACAAAATATGCACCGCGTAAACAAGGTCGGGTCTTGTGATTGTACGATACACTAACCTCCCAACGAGTCTCCGATACTTCATAACAACTTTCAAGACACTCCCCTTCGCTAGTGCTAAATTGTGACGAGGTTGGATGGGCGTATACACGGTTCTCGCGCCTGTCATACCACTTTCTTCAATAATGTGCATTGCATATTTCCGTTGATTAAGAAATAACCCGTCTGTCCCATGAGAAACTTCGATTCCCAAGAAAAATTTCAATCGGCCCAAATCCTTAATGTCAAATTTCGAATCAAGAAACCTTTTGAACCGAATACAAGCATCATCACTATTGCTAACAACAATCATGTCATCCACATACACTAGAACTCCAATAAAAATTCCGTCACAATTAAACGTAAACAAAGAATAATCCGCTAAAGATTGAACAAAACCATACCTCCGCATCGAATCAGTAAGTTTTCCAAACAAATTACGAGAAGCTTGTTTTAAACCATAAATTGACTTCATTAATTTGGAAACCTTATTCTCCTTTTCTCATTCAAATACTTGCGATATCCTCATGTAAACATCTTCATCCAAGTCACCATGTAAAAATGCATTGTTTACGTCGAGTTGTTCTATTTTCCATCCCTTCATCACGGCATTGGCAAGCATGCATCGAACACTCGTCATCTTCGCAACTGGCGCATACGTCTCATGGAAATCAATACCTTCTACTTCAGTGAATCCTTGGGCTACAAGTCTCGCTTTATACCTTTGAACTTCTCCATTAGCTAAATATTTGATTTTGTATACCCATCGACACCCAATAGCTTTCTTTCCCTTTGGCAACTCCACAATCTTCCAAGTATTATTTTCCTCCAATGCTTCTACTTCTTTTCTCATTACACTGCGCCACTGTTCACTTCTCGCTGCTTCTTTGTAATTCGCAAGCTCCTTTTCTGCATCAATCTTTGCTAAAAAAAGCTTTGTGTACTTGACGATGAAGACGTTGATTTGTCCGGATGAGCATTCGACATTGGAGTAACTACTTTTATCGATCTACAGTAATAATCCCTTTTCCACACCGGTTTGAATTTCTCTCTAGCACCTCTGCACATCCTCTCGTCTTCTCCTCCTTCTTTCGCACTTCCTGTCTCACCACTCGTCTGTACTTCGTCTACAGTACCGCCATCAGCTCCTCCATTAACACCCTCTGTTTCGCCACTGTCACCCGCTGTTTCGCCAGTAACTACCTCTGTTTCTTCTCTCCTTTCGTGATCCCCCTATCGTCTTGGATGGAGTCATCATCATGCTCATAATCAATGAAAAATTGGTCTTGAATCTGTGCATTAACAGTCCCTTCTTGTGCATCCGTGTCTTTGGCAAGAATTAAATATGGACTCACATTCTCATAAAACACTACATCACGAGATACAAAAACCCGCTTCTCCTTCAAATCATACACTTTCCACCCCTTCTTACTATTTGGATAGCCTATGAAAATGCATCGCTTCCCCCTTTCACCAAACTTATCCTTTGGTCTCTCCTTATTGTGTGCATAACACAAACAACCTAGAACTTTGACATTATCGAAACAAGGTTTTCTACGATACAAAATTTCATATGGCGTTTTTCCATCTAACAATGTTGTGGGTGCCCTATTGATAAGGTAAGCCGCTGTTAACACACATTCGCCCCAAAAAATCACAGGTAAACCACTCTCAAACCGTAGGGCTCTAGCCTTCTCTAATATGTGACGGTGCTTTCTCTCAACCCTTCCATTTTGTTGTGGCGTATCTACATTGCTAGTTTGAAATTTAATCCCATTTTCCTCATAATATCGTTGCATTGGCCCAGATAGTAATTCCGTTCCATTGTCATTTTGAATTATCTTAACACATGTTTCAAACTGAGTTTTCACCATTTGACAAAATATTTTCATAAATTCTCCTGCTTCGCTTTTGTCTTTCATTAAATATACCCAAACTCCCCGACTATGGTCGTCAACAATGGTTAAGAAATAATGTGCTTGTGTCAAACTTGTTACCCGATACTTTCCCCATATATCGCAATGTATTAATCCAAATAAAACATTGCATTTCTTATTATTAACTTTGAAAGGTGATCGAGTTAGTTTTGCTCGACAACCAGAATCACAAACAACATCCGAATTCCAATGTAAATTGCATCCAATTAAACTAGAAAAATAAGAAAAAATACTCTTCGACGGATGTCCCAATCTCCTATGCCACAACCTTTCATCTTTGGTCACCGTCACTTTCTGCACTGCTTCTTCCTTCATCGGCTGATAGTAATATACTCCATGTCGATGCTCACCGCGTCCAATCATTGTCTTCGTAGTCGGGTCCTGCATTTCACAATAATCCGAATAAAACGTTATTACACAATTATTTTCACGTATTAATTGTTGGAAATGAAATGACATGTAAGATTTGGGACAAATAAAACATTTTTAAGACTAAAATGATCATTTAGTCGAACTTCTCCGTGCATGCTGGCTTCGACTATTCTCCCATTAGGCAGGCTGACTTTCGACACTTCCTCCTTCCATTGATTAATCAACAAATCTTTCCTTCCCGTCATATGATGGGAAGCTCCGCTATCAATCATCCATTCAACATTAATTGTTAATTTCATACCTTTGAGTTTCTCACTACCATCAGGACTCGCGCCCAACAAGTTCTTTAACTTCTCAATTTCTTCGCTTGTGAATGGCAGGTTTGATGTCGCGCCTTCAGAACCTTTCGAAGCTGCATCAGTACCCACCGCATTAGCCGAAGGATGCAAGAACAATGGTGAAGTTACGGGAATGGTCTTTGAACCTCCCATGATTCCTTTTTGCTTATTGTCTCCAGTCATACTTTGGTTGATGGAGAATTAAATTTGTAAACAGGATCGTTATTTAAAAAAAATGCTCACGATACCATATAGAAATTGGAACAAGAGATGTTTGAGAAGATGATGTTTCTCCTTAATTAAAAAAACAGTGCGTACAATGTGTAAATATATACAACCAATTAGTTCTACTCTATCTTTGACCACCCTAACAATTAGGCAACTAAATAACTAATTAGCCTAAAAAAAGATACATATATTTTATCTTACTTCCTAACAATATACACAACATCTCCTAATAATAAGCAACAAAATATTCTCATCTTAACATAATACAAAAATAAAAACTCTATAAATATCGCATATTTAATGCGCGGAATCTAAACTATTTAATCTACTAATTCGCTAATATGCTTTTACTATTTACTAAAGAGGGCCTTTCTTAGTGTTCTAAAAAGTATCTAAAGTGAAAATGCGTTACTCCGATATTAAAAGTGCCTTTACAACTCTCTTTAAAAACAGTTAGTCTTGCTGAAGACGGGTCGGAGCAAGTGACGGATAATGTCACTCACAAAAAGGATAGGGGGGACAAGGTGGGGCCACCCCATGTTCTTCCCTCTCTCCTCTATTTGGGTCAATTGTGAGAGAAAATGGTATCCGTCACTCCAAAATGACGGATACGTGCCGTCTTCAATGAGATTTTGTGCTTTAAAAAATTGTTAAAAAAATGCAGAGGGGACTATCACAAAGTATACGGAGTAGTAGACTATGGTGCTGACTGCTGAGAAGTGAGGGTGAGAACTTTAAAAAATGTGTGTTTCTTTAGTGCAATGACAGAGTGTCAAACCAACTCATTTAACTCTGTTATGTGTTATTCAGTCTGCTCTTCATTTGTTCTTTTGCATTATTTTAAGAATTCAAACTCCTTTTACTCTATTTTACACTACTGTAGCAGTATCCCTCCATGTTTCTTCTGTAAGTAAACATAGCATTTAATGTCCATATAGTATACTATCAGCTATTCAGCTGTAGTCAGTTGACTCATTACTATCAGCTATTTTTTCTCATTTACTCTTGGTATTTGTTCCATTCTTAAACTATTCATCAAAGTCTTAGTACCAAAACTCTCAATTTTTTGATCTCTTTTTTCTTTTCAAAGCTTTGCTCTAGCACAAATTGTCATTGAAGACGGACAAAATCCGTCTCTCACAAAGAGCAAGATACACAAAGACAAAAGGGATGAAAGCTTTGAATTTGTGGGTTGGTGTCAGTTTCTGCATTACTGCTTTGATTTTTATTGGAATAATTCATGTATCAAAAGCACAATCAAGTTCATCAGAACAAAGAATCCTTCTTCAACTTCAACAACAGCTTGAATTTCCAGATACACTTGAATCATGGCAAAACTGGACTGATTTCTGCTTTCTTCAACCAACATCTTCTGTCATATTGGTCTGTTCAAATGGGCATATAACAGAATTAACGGTCATTGGGAACAAAACTTCTCCATATGATTCTCCAAAACCAATACCTTCAGGAAACTTGTCCGTTTCTCCGCAAACTTTATCTCAGAAATTTTCCATTGATTCTTTGTTTACTGTTTTAACAGAACTCACTAGCTTGAAAAAAGTGTCTTTAGTCTCATTAGGCATTTGGGGGACTCTTCCTGCCAAAATCGACCGCTTTAGGTCTCTTGAAATGTTGAATATCAGTTCAAATTTCATTTATGGTGAAATCCCAGAAGAAATATCCTCCATGATATCCCTCAAAAGTCTTGTTTTGGCCAATAATTTGATCAATGGGAGTGTTCCTGATTTAAGCTCACTAACAAACCTTGAAGAGGTAGAGTTAAGCAATAATCAAATCGGTCCGAATTTCCCTGCATTAGGAACAAATTTAATCAGCATCATATTAAGAAATAATTCCATAAGGTCTCCAATTCCTCCTACTCAAATGAAAAACATGATTCAAATCCAAAGATTTGATCTTTCCTCAAACAATCTTGTGGGTCTTATACCACCATTTGTGCTCTCCTTACCTTCACTTTGGTACCTAAACTTGGCTGATAATCAACTAACAGGAGAGTTACCTGAGAACACAGGGTGTGGAAAGCGACTTTGGTTAGTCGACATATCGAAAAATCTGTTGATTGGGAACCTTCCCAAGTGTATTGGATCAGATTCATCCAAGTATAGAAGGGTTTTTAGTGACTGGAATTGTCTTTCTGAGTCAGAATTTCAGCACCCAGTAAAGTTTTGTCAAAGACAAGCTATAGCTGTGATTCCTCCAGTTAAAAAGGGGAGTGCAGTAGAAAACCAGAAAGTTTGTGGGGTTAAATTAGGCCTTATTTTTGGTGTTATTGGTGGGACTATATTGATATTTGGGACTCTTTGTTCTCTAATCTGGGTTATTTGCAAGAGAAGGAATTCTGATCAAGTTCTTAACAACAAAAATGATAAATCTGTTTGTAGGAAATTACCTACTCGCCCTTCGCCAATCATTGAAACAAGCAGTAAGAAATTTCTCTCTTTTTCACGACAAGTTTTCTTCTATAAATTATTTCGGGACTAACTGAATTTTCTATTGTTAGATTCATATCCATGCAACCTATAACCTATTACACCACTTAATAAAGTTATTTGTTCTTGTACTTGCTACCCACAAAGATAGATAACTTTTTAATGGAGTAGTACTTTTGGTGTGTTATGTTGAATTCCATTAATGGTTAGATATCATTGTTTATGACCCCAACTAAGGCCATTGAAGTTTATTCTCAAGTGATAGTTGCTTGGTCGAGTTATACAGTTTTATAATTACTGTATGTATTAAAAAAAAATTACTACAGTATAATTTATAGCGTTCCAATGACCATTTTAGAACGATCATTTTTGACGTTGACCATTTTGTTTCGTACATAACCTCTTTTATTTGATTATTACAGATTATGTGGCAAGATCAATGAGAATGCCAACAATAGGGCTTCCACCATACCATTCATTCACCATAGAAGAACTTGAAGAAGCAACCAACAATTTTGACCAAGTAAACCTGGTCACAGAAGGATCTCAGGGACAGGTAAAAAAATCTCTAAATTCATGTTTCAAAACAGAAGAAGGTTAGGACTTAGGAGTTACAAAAGAATGGTCAGCTAAGAGTTAAAAGTGTCATTTGTACAGGTCTACAAAGGTTTACTACCGGATGGATCAGCAGTGTTAATTAAATGCATAAAAAGTAAAGAGAAGCATTCAATCAAGAGTTTGAAACAGCATATGGAAGTAATTTCACAGTTACGACATCCAAATTTGTCGAGTGTACTTGGACATTGTGTCATGTGTCAGGACCGTAGAAAGGGCTGTACGATCTTTGTCGTGGTGGAGCATGTAGCCAACGGATCATTGAGAGAACATTTGGTAGATTGGAGAAGGAAGGATAGGCTAAAATGGCCTCAGAGAATGACTATCTCAATGGGAATTGCAAGAGGTGTTCATTTCCTGCACACTGGAATGCTACCTGCGGTTTTTGGCAATGATTTGAAGATGGAGAATATCTTGCTTGATGATTGTCTAACTCCAAAACTCAGTAATTATAAAATTCCCTTGCCATTCAAGGTAATCATGCATGCTGCATCCTTAATCAAATAAAAGAGGTTGATTTGATTCGTAACATATGGTTTTTGTTGATGCAGATTAATTGGTAACTAGGGGTTGGTTTGAGTAAATTTAGGTTTCTCGTCTAATTTGAGTTCAAGGTTAAATCATTCATGCTAGTTTTGCCTAGTCTAAATGTGTCAAGATATGGTTGTGGCAGCCTTAAAAGTCCTTACAAAGGGTTGAAAAAGTGTGTCGCGACCCTATTTAATTTATACTATGATTAATGGTGCTAATATTTATCTTACACACTTTTGGCATCATTTGGAATCATGCTAATATTTCAGCTAAGATTATGACTAATCACATGATTTGTTATCTTATTGCTTCTATCAAAACATACAGGTAGAGAATCCAAATGGTGAAAAAGTTTTAACTTCAGAAAACTCAGAAAAGGAAGACCTATACAAACTGGGAGTGATCATGCTAGAGCTGTTAACAGGTAAACAGCTCACATCCGAAAACCAAGTGGATGAACTCAAGCTACAGGTAATTTAGCCCTTCCTTTTAGACTATTTTTGTATTAGGTCGATGTGGTCTTACTCGTTGGTTGCTTGGTTGATCGTTTGTATTTGATATTCAAATAAAGAAATAAAGTACGGAATGTAAATTGACACGTAAGATTTGGTGACGCGGAAAACCCAATGTGGGAACAACCGCGGGAGGGACGCTACCCTGCCAAATATTGCACTAGCTTTTAATGAGAGGATGAATACAATTGATGCGTAATGTAAATCTTGCTAGCTCGAGGTATTGTGTATGTGTGATCTTGAATGTCCTTCTTCGATTGCTTCCCTTGCTATTTATAGGGTAAGAACCCTAGATGTATCCTACCATGATTATGGAAAGGAATATAACTTTCATAATAACTCTTTCCATAACACGTCGTCTCCCTCAATTCTCCCTGATTTCCCTAACTTCTCCCTGAGTCTTTTCCTAAACACGGACGCCTCTCCTAGTGGGCTTTGCCTCTCCTTTCACGCGTCCTAGCCCATTTGACCTTCTTCCATCCGTGGACTCTCCTTCCACCATGCTCCCTTTCACGGCTCATTCCTCTAACAACTTATTAAGTAGGCTTCACCTATTATACAGATTTTAGGCCAAACAGTTTCCCCCCAATTCCTTGCGAGGTACGCTTCGAGGTGTCGAACAAGGAATTTACGTAGTTTATTATTTAAAACCCTAAGCCGTCATTTACACTTCCTCCCATGCACACTCATCATTACTCGTCGCCCTCCTCATTTCTCGCGCTCCTCTCTCTCTTCCTTTATAATCTCAACTCCCTCCTTACTTCATTTACTCACTTCCATTATTTCCCCAAAAAACTCTTCCCCTTATTCCCATCTTTCCCTTTTGCATTCCACGCCGGTTCTCTTGGGCTCTCACCACCGCCACTTCACCAGGTACTCCTTCCTCTCCTCCTTTCTTTTCTCTTTTCAATCATGGGAAAGACCCGACAAGCCTCTTCATCCTCTACCCCAATCGACCGGAATCCGGACCCGTCTTTTTCCTTCGCGAAATCTTTTACTCACCCCCACGACCGTGACTCATACGACCCCGCCGATATTCCCCTAATCAAGGGTATGCTCGGCCTTGGTGATGGGGTTGAGATAGCTATCCCTGAACCGGGTCAAAAGGCTGATGCTATCCGTCCAGGGTGGGTTTGTTTTTATTTATACCCATTTAGGTACGGCCTCCGTTTCCCCTATCCGAAACTTATCCAAGACTTCATCTTTACCAACAACTTTGCTATGGCACAAATCTCGGCCACCGTTGGGAGGGTTCTCCTCTACTCTTTAGCTGCATGTCAGAACTCTGGCAACTCCATGTCTCTGGGCAATTTGGCCCATATGTATGATATCAGGTCCCCGGGAGGGGCGATTCTCTCTCCGGGTTCGGTGAGACTCCCTTCAAGCATGTGTCTAAGTCCAGGGACGAGAAATGGTTTGAGGACTTCTTCTATGTGAGGAAGGCTTCTATCCAGCCGCCTGCTGACTATATCTTCGAGAAAATGGATTATTACTTCAAGTAAGTAGCTTTCCTGACGCCTGGCTTGTTCATCTCAATGCTTACTGGCTTACTCTCTCGTTTTCATGCAGGTCCCTGCTACCTAACCCGCATTGGTTCCCCGATCCCTGCTCGCAACAAACTGTTCTGCATTCCTCTGAGCGAGAGGAAGGTCCCGATCTTTGCTCGGATATTCACCGCTTCTTCCTCCACCCCCGCAATCGCCCACAAAGCATGTCTTCCTAAAAGTCGCCTAAAGTCTTCTTTACTTGTGTGCAACCTTGTCGGCTGTCTAACCCTTCCTGACACCTGAAATGATGACTACTTACAGGTTCAAAAGTCGACCATTTGGAGGCCATTCTCCAGAGTGCTAAAAGAAAAAGGTCCGCTGTGAGTCCTGACGTGGCGTCTGCTTCCAAGAGGAGCGCCCCTACTGCCTCTTTCCAGTCACCTCCTACTCATTCCAGCTCTGCTCGGACTGAACCTCTAGAGGTCAGCCCACTGTCTCGTCATCCGCCTAGTCCTCGTGCCAGCTCTCGTGCTTCTGCTAGCGGTGGCATAATCGCCCATTTTCCGGAGGGCTTTGGAAATATTGACAAGGTGCCATACTGGCCTGAAATTGACCAATTGCTCTTCCCTCCTCTGGTTGACGCTTTCTCGGAGTTTGGTCCCGAGGAGATGGCTGAGAACGATGTGCACAATGCTTTCATGGTGAATATCCTTCGTCCTCCACCTGTTCTAAGTTTCTTATCTTCAATACCTGCTAACTTCGACTTTCCTTGCCCCCAGGCCCTCCAGTCTGCTCTCTACAACAGGAAGATGATCAATATAGTGCAGACCACCAGCCGTGCTTCTAGCGCCAAGAACAGGGAGCTGGCTGGGTCCGTCGCTGATCTAGGGAAGCAGCGCGCTGATTTGAGGGGACAGGTGGCTGAGCTGAAGGAAGATCTAGCTGGCACAAAGAAGAAGCTGAATGAAGGAGCTTATCAGCTGGCTCGCACCCAGGAGGTTTGCACCACATTCTCTGACTCCTTGAAGCGCTCTGAGGAGAGGATCAGTGAGCTGATTACCCTGGCCTCAAACATTGTTGCCTATGCTACCTGGCGGGGAAAGATCAGCGGAATGCGTGCTGCCCTTGAGGAGCCTCCAACTCTATAAGCTATTGAAAAAGAAGAGAGGCAGTTGGAGACCCTGTACCCGGTGCAACCTGACCTGAGCATCCTGATGCCCGAAGTTGGCGAAATGAATTCTCCTACGCTGGCTGAGCAAGCTGCTGCTGAGGATGCTGGGTTGCCCCAGGATGCTGCTGACGGAGCTCGGGAAGCTGTGGTAGCTGAGGGTGTGCAATCTGGTCCCGTACCTGAAATAGATGGTCAGCAGGAGGAGGCAGAAAAGATGCCAGTTGTGGAGTTCATTAATGTGATCGACAATTAAGAAGTTTTTTCCTTTTATTAGTGAACGTTTTGGTAGTCTGGCTCTTTGGTGGCAGACTTGTAATATTTTTAAACACTTTTCCTGGTAGCTCGCCATGGTGGCGATTAAACTTTGAGGCCATATTTTTGGCCAGATTTTGGAATGCCCCTTGCCCTAGTTTGGCAAGTTCTAATTACATCTTGTGTGCTAAATTTTGATTTTCTTAGCTCAGGTAGTTGCCGTGTCAGCCTGCTGGCTGATTTAGGCGAGTCATGTCATCCTGAGGAGGTCGACTCGGGGCCTCATTGTCGTGTCGGTCTATTTGACCGATTTAGGCATGTGCCGCATTATAAGAAGGGGTGGTCGTGTCAACCTTAAAGGCTGCTTTAGACCAGTCGTGTCAGCCTGAAAAGGCTGATTTAGACTCAGCTAGCTGCCGTGTCAATCTGAGGATTGATTTAGGCGTATGCCGCAATTTTGACTACTTAACCTTGTTCATGACGCAAGGTGTGTTCATCATATTTTAGAGTCAACATGGGCGTAATTTAGGCAAGTTTATCGTCATTCTAGGACCAATGGGACGCTGCAGGATTCTGGTAGCTCAGATATCCCTACGTTCCATATATGTGTGCATGCATGCTGGGGCCCTGATTAATTGCGATTAGTGCGAGCTACGTCCAGGGGGTGGTATCGGGGTAGTCGGGTAAGCGTTTTAGCCACAACTGGGCTCCCTTTCGTATGTTCCATGATCCTTTGGTGAGGGTGCTCCTAGTGGAGAAAGTAGGTTAGGCATGTTGGAGTGCCACGTGCCTTGTCACCCCGCGTTGGTAGTTGACAGTCCTGCTAGATACACTTTCAACGTACCATAGACATTAGGATCCAGAGTGACGCACTTAGAGAAGCCTTAAAGCAGAAAAGCCTATCCGGGTGATGTGAAGTACCTGACGCCATCTCATGGGGTACCAGAGCAATTGTGGGCCCAGGAAGCTGTCATACCACACCACTCCAATAGTTATTTGAAAATTGAAAGAAACAGAGGTATCAGAAAAGGTCACGAAATTGGTAGTATGCCTACTACCGGTTTCTTCTTTTTATTTTAAAATAATTTGGCTTTTCATAGTACATTACTTTGTAAGCTAAAATCTACTTATTATTAAAAGTAATATATCTTCAGGTGAAGTATGTTCCATGGGCGTTGTATGATTTGATCGTCCATAGTCATCAGTATGTATGCACCATGGCCAACAACTCCTTCTATCTGGTATGGTCCTTCCAATTTGTAGGCGAATTTGCATGCCTTTCGATTTTTAGTGTTCTGAAACACTTCACGGAGAACCAGGTCTCCTACCTCCAGGAGCTTGACTTTCACATTTTTGTTGTAGCTCATGGCTACAAACTGCTTGTAGGCAACTAGACGTATCTTTGCGCTTGCTCGCAGCTCATCTACTGTGTCCAGACTCCTGACCATCTCTGTATTGTTTAGCTCCCCTGTCATACATCCATATCTGTGGGTGGGAACCAAAACTTTCGAGGGAATGACTGCTTCCGCACCAAATACCAGGCTGAAGGATGTTTGGCCTGTTGCTATCTTTGGCGTCGTTCTGTCTGACCATAACCAGTGGCAATTCATCTGTCCACTTTCGTCCTAACTCCTGTAACCTCCTCCTCAGATTATCCATGATAATTTTGTTACTAGACTCAGCTTGCCCGTTAGACTTTGTAGTCCTGGGTGCTGATTTTTGCAGGGTGATGTTCCATCTGGCGCAGTATCCCTCAGCATCGTTGGAGATGAACTGTGAGCCATTGTCACATATGATTTCTGATGGGATGCCAAATCTGCAGATGATATTGCGTTTTATGAAAGCGATGACCTGTTTGTCTTTCACTTCTGTGAATGCTTCTGCCTCTATCCATTTGGAGAAGTAATTTGTCATCGCCAGCATCCATATTCTGTTCCCTGTGGCTCTAGGTAGAGGGCCTACTATGTCCATTCCTCATGTCATGAATGGCCAGGGAGAAATGATTGGGTGTAAGGGTTCTGCTAGCTGATGGATCATTGGTGCTGAACGCTGGCAGGCGTCACACTTACGGGCATATTCTGCTGCATCTGCCCTCATTGTGGGCCAGAAGTAACCTTGTCTGAGAGCTTTGTTTGACAGAGTCCTGCCCCCTGCATGGTTTCCACATTCACCACTGTGGAGAGCATGTAACACGGTTTGTGCTTCCTGCTTGTCCAGGTATCGCAAGTTAGGGACCTGCCACGGACTTCCTGAAGAGTATATCATCAATCAATATAAATCTGGAGGCTTTCATTCTGAAGCCTCTTACTTCCTTCTTATCGTCTGGCAGCTTGTTATGACGCAGCCAGTCTAGGTAGGGCGTCCGCCAATCCCGATCATCATCTGTTGTATAAGTTGTTGATCGGATAGCTGGTCAGTTGGCTGTGAGTTTCCCTCGGCTTCCGTAGCTGTCCGAATTCCCAATTCATCTTGCTGATCCTCCAATTCTCCTCTGTCTATTTCGTCTACCTTTTGGATAGAAGGTTCCAGCATGTGGGCAATGGGAATGCTGGATAGTTCCGTCGGTTTGAATGTTGCCCCCAGAGTTGGTAAGGCATCTGCTTCTACATTTTGATCTCTGGGAATCTGTTTGAGCTTGCAAGTTTTGAATTTTTGTTTTAACTCCTTTGCTACCTCTAAATATGCGATCATTTTTGAGTCTTTCGCTATGAACTCGCCGTTCACATGGTTGACTATTAGGAAGGAATCGCTAGATATGTGCAGGTTGCTGAGCCCCAAGTCCAGAGCCACCTGCATTCCTAGTATCAAAGCCTCGTATTCTGCTTCGTTATTAGTTGCCTTGAATTCACACCTTACTGCCTGTGCTATCAGATCTCCCTCTGGTGACCGTAGGATTAACCTTACACCCGCTCCCCTCTGATTGGAGGCTCCGTCGATGTGCATCTGCCAGACCTCTATTCCCCTGCCCTCTTCTAAGGTTAAGACTTTCTCGTCTGCCAGATTTTGAATGGCTGGGCTAAAGTCCGAGACAAAGTCTGCCAGTGCTTGTGATTTGATCGCTGTTCTGGGGTCATATTGGATATCATACCCACTAAGGTGTACAAACCACTTTGACATTCTGCCTGATAGCTCAAGTTTCCTCATGACGGACTTCAGCGGGTAGTTGGTCACAACATGTATGGTGTGGGACTCAAAATAGGGGCGCAGCTTATAAGATGCTACTACCAGAGCAAGAACTAATTTTTCGAGAGATGTGACTTGCTTACATAATAGAATGGCCTCTGTTCCTTCTCCTGTTCTTTGACTAGGACAGCGCTC
Source organism: Silene latifolia (assembly GCF_048544455.1). Classification (NCBI taxonomy): domain Eukaryota; kingdom Viridiplantae; phylum Streptophyta; class Magnoliopsida; order Caryophyllales; family Caryophyllaceae; genus Silene; species Silene latifolia. The sequence goes on from NC_133537.1 coordinate 174,398,404, forward strand.
CCTGCTACCTCGGTGACGGCTAGGTAGAGGAACAGTGGTTCTTCTGGCTCCGGTTTTGACAGCAACGGTGGGTTGCTGAGATAATGCTTCAGCTTCATGAATGTTTGCTCGTGGTCTGCAGTCCACTCAAACTTCTGGCTCTTTCTTAGTATGTTGTAGAATAGCCTGCATTTGTCTGAGGACCTTGAGATGAACCTGTTTAAAGCTGTTACCTTACCAGGTAGTCTCTGAATGTCCTTTGGTTTTTCAGGTGACTCCAACTGCAACATAGCCTTGATCTGCTCGATGCTGGCTTCTATTCCCCTCTGAGTTACAATGTAGCCTAAGAATTTGTAAGAGGATACCCCAAAGGTGCTTTTGGATGGATTTAGCTTCATTTTGTACTCCCTCAGGGTGTTGAATGTTTCTGCCAGGTGGCGCATGTGATCTGTAGCTTTCTCTGATTTCACCACCATGTCGTCAATATATACCTCCATAGTTCTCCCTATCTGCTCTTTGAACATGCGGTTGACCAGTCTCTGATATGTGGAACCTGCATTTTTCAGGCCGAATAACATGACAATGTAACAATATATTCCTCTTCCTGACATGAATGCTGTTTTCTCTTGATCTGCAGGATTCATCTTGATTTGATTATAGCCACTCTAAGCGTCCAGGAATATCAGCATTTCATGTCCAGCTTTCGCATCCACCATTGCATCAATATGAGGTAGCGGGAAGGGATCTTTAGGGCATGCCTTATTGAGATCAGTGAAGTCCACGCATACTCTCCATTTTCCATTATTCTTAGGCACCTCTACCACGTTGGATAGCCATTCTGGATATTTTACTTCTGTTATCTTCTTTGCTACCAGAAGGCTGTCTACTTCCTGATTAATCACCTTATTCCTTTCAGCTGCAAAATTTCTTCGCCTCTACTAGATGGGTTTGTATTTCAGGTCCACACTGAGTTTATGTGTTATGATGGATGGGTTTATTCCTATCATGTCGTCATGTGACCATGCAAAGCAATCCACGTTAGCCTGCAAAAATTTGATTAGTTGTTACCTCGGGCTTCCTGTGCATCCAGCTCCAATTAGCACAGTCCACTTTGGGTGCAGCTTGTGCAGGTTGATCTGGTCTAGTTCCTCAGCTGGGGGCTCGATGTACTCGTCCTGGACAAGCTGCTTCTGTAATTGCTATGCTGGAGGACTGGCAGTACACTTTAGTGCTTTCTTGTAGCAGCTTCTAGCTTCCTCCTAGTCTCCTCGTATTATTTCTATTCCCCATGGAGTGGGGAATTTTATGCATTGATGAAATGTTGAGGGGACTGCTTTCATTTGGTGCAGCCACGGTCTTCCCAGGATGACGTTGTAGGTGGAGGGTCCGTCTATGACCATGTACCTGATCTGCTTGTTGACCCCTCCCACGTAGGTTGGGATGACTATCTCGCCCAGTGAGTTAGCTGTCTCCCCACTGAATCCTACCGGCAGGATGATCTTCTTCTGCAAATCCTTCTCACTAAACCCCATGTTTTCTATGATTTTTAGCATGATCAGGTTGACTGAGCTGCCTGTATCTACTAGGACTTCCTTGACTGTACAGTTGGCCATTGACAGGGTGATAATGAGTGCATCATGATGTTCCCGCTCGTGGTGTGCCTTTTAGCCGCTGAGTACGTTAATCCACTTAGATCTGAGCCGTCTGTTATCACGTTTATTATCTTGGTGCATGTGGGTGGATTTGCAGGTTTCGCGGAGCCTATCTTATCCTGCTGTTTGCCCCCACGTGGTAATAGGTGGCTCAGTTCTCCCTGTTCGTACAAACGCTTGATCTTCCTTCGTAGTGTGTAGCAATCTTCAGTGTTATGCCCAATGTCACGATGGAATTCACACTTTCTCTTGCTATCTTTTCGCCATGTCGGTCCTTCTACTGGTGGCTTGGGCCACCTTACTCCATCTCCCATCTCCCTGAGTGCTTTCAGGATTCCTCCGATACCCGTGGTGAATCCGTACTCCGCCAGAGTAGGGAGTTGCTGATTTTCTTCGATCCTGTTAACTCCCTTCCATATGGCCTGTATCTTTCATCCCTTTTACTAGTAGATCGCTCGGCTGATTTCTCTACACTGAGGTCTTTGGACACGCTTGTGTATTAGGCGGTGACGGTTAGAATGTCTTACTCAATCCGATTCGGCGGTACGCTTTCTTGTTCCGTTCAAAGCTATGACAAGGGTGCATAGTTAGCTGCTTGTACAGGTCGGAGTCATGGTGGAGGCCCCTCCTGAAGGCTTCCACTGCTGTAGAGACATCACATTCCCGAACTGCCACTTTTTCATTGTTGAATCTGGTGTTGTATTCTCCAATGGTTTCTCCTACTCCCTGGACGATTCTGTATAGGTCGCATGCATGTTTTTGTGGCTTCCGGCTGCTTGCAAACTGCTGGGTAAATGCATTTACCGATTCAGCAAATGTGGAGATCGATCTATTGGGCAGGCTCACAAACCATCGAAGTGTTGGCCCCGTCAATGTGGATCCAAATCCCTTGCACATGCAAGCCTCCTTTACTTGCCCTACCGCTGTCACTCTCATCATTTTCTGCTTGTACTGGCTTATATGGTCAAAGGGATCTGTCATGCCATCAAAGAGAGGCATGTTAGGACTTGTGAATCCCTTTGGCATGGCTGCGGCGGATATGGTGTCCACAAATGGTGAGTCGGCATAACTGTCAGGTGCCGCCTTCTCAAGTGGAGGTGGCAATCCCGGGACCCTTCTTAGCATCTCCCTCAACTCCATGTATTGCTGGTTAGTTATGCTCCCCGAGTCTGGAGCTCGCCTATCGGCTACCTGATTCAATGTACTGCTTCCTGGTCCGATCTCTTGAGAACTCGGACGCGTCGTGGCAGCTAATGGGGTTGAAGTCACGAGCGTTCCCTGCTGCCAGTTCTCCTGTGGGCCGCGCGTGGACCCTATGCCAGATGTCTGGTTGGCTGCTATGGGATTACCCACAGGAAGGCCACCTGACTGTGTTTCCACATGGCTGGCTGGCTGCCAGCTATCTGGTGTGAGGTATCCCAACCATCACGGGGTTATCCTTTCATCTGATGATACTGTAGCTAGATCCAGCCTCGTTACTAGTTCAGCTGGTATCTTTCGAAGCGGATTCCTGCTGCCTGATGCCCCCTGTGTTAGATATACTACTGGAGCTCTTGCTTCACCTACCTTGCTTGATGATGTGGCAGATTGCTACTTCAGAATGTCTATCTGTGCCCAGAGCTCTCTATCGTTTTTCCTTGTTTCAGCTTCAGCTTTCTTATGGTCTTCTCTCATATTTTCCTGGCCTTCTGAAAGTTTTATACGCCGGCGAGCAAGATTTGCGTTGGGACTGGGTGGTGGGGTGAGGCCCGAGCTTGTCGTTCCTTTATCTGATTTGGCCTGGGTTGCAGCAGCAGGGGTTTTGGGAGGCAAAGAAGTTTTTGCCGTAGGTATGATTCTTGAGGTGTGCCCAGGAGCCTGAGTTGACACCGTTGATGCCGGGTTTTGAGTAGAGTTTGGTGGCAACGACGGTTGACTACTCCCTGACACGGCTTCTGATACTTGTTTATCCATGGTGTACTTAGATTATCAACGATTGACACCACAATGCCCCACGGTGGGCGCCAAATTGTTTAGGTGATTTTTACCAAGTTAACTATATTAGGTCAATGCGGTCTTACTCGTTGGTTGCTTGGTTGATCGTTTGTATTTGATATTCAAATAAAAAAATAAAGTACGGAATGTAAATTGACACGTAAGATTTGGTGACGCGGAAAACCAATGTGGGAACAACCGCGGGAGGGATGGTACCCTGCCAAATATTGCACTAGCTTTTAATGAGAGGATGAATACAATTGATGTGTAATGTAAATCTTGCTAGCTCGAGGTATTGTGTATGTGTGATTTTGAATGTCCTTCTTCGATTGCTTCCCTTGCTATTTATAGGGTAAGAACCCTAGATGTATCCTACCATGATTATGGAAATGAATATAACTTCCATAATAACTCTTTCCACAACACGTCGTCTCCCTCCATTATCCCTGATCTCCCTGACTTCTCCCTGGCTTCTCCCTGAGTCTTTTCCTAAACACGGACGCCTCTTCTAGTGGGCTTTGCCTCTCCTTTCACGCGTCCTAGCCCATTTGACCTTCTTCCATTCGTGGACTCTCCTTCCACCATGCTCCCTTTCACGGCCCATTCCTCTAACAACTTATTAAGTGGGCTTCACCTATTATACAGATTTTAGCCAAAACAATCCCTAGAATCAATACGAATGTTGACCCTGCGAAACGTCTTAGTCAACATAAATTACCCCAGATTATCCAATGTCCGATGCTCCGACTCATGAAAATCTGATTCCAATGCTCAACCCTGTTCAAGACATGTTGTGTTTGTCCTACATAATATTAAAAAATCATATGCTTGCTTTTTTGTCAGAATAATTCAATCTTACCCAAACTCTCTTTATTCTCTTTATTCTCTTATGCTTATATTCCTTGCAATACAGTTGGAAAGCAGCTTAGCAGAATCAGCATCAACACTTCAGAAGACAATAGACCTGGCAATGAGAGGCACTTTTGCGTACCAATCAGTCAAAACTGCGGCCCAAATCACCTTTAACTGTCTCTGCAATGACCCGACCAAGCGTCCTCCAATGGAAGACGTTGTATGGCATTTGCAGTACTCGATTCAAGCTCAACAAGCGTGGACGACTAGTGGTAATCTCGCGCTTAACAGTGGAAATCTCGGTCCGCATAAATGATGTGCAGCTTAATGTTGTTTTTTGTCTTCAACTCAATTTTATGTAAATGAAAGCCATAAATTCCTTTGACATGTATCATGTATGTATGTATATGCTGTTTCATTATCAGCTCGGACTATGACATGTGCAGCTATTCTCCACTTATAAGAGTTAACTTCTTGCAATTCCGCCTGGTCTTCTTTATGGTTCTACCCATCTCGGTTGTTTCATTATTACCTTGGATTGCATTATTGTTGTGAATGCAATTCAATAGGCTCACCCCTTTTTCTCATAGTTCGTGAATTTCTTTCAACATTGCTGTGGAGTGCAAAAAACTTTTAAGGGCCTCTCGCACTTTAAAACTCACCTTTGAGCCAAGGAGCGCAAATTTGGTAGCCGATGCGCTTGCTAGCTAGTATATATTACTTTCGAGGAGTGAAAAAACTTGATAAATTGATATAGAAGATTGTATGTATATTGATTGAATGAATAACATCGATGTTACAGGCAGAGGCGTCTAACACCCAGGGCAGCCCAGGGCCAGTGCACCGGGCCTCCAAAATTTGGGCCCAAGTTCGTAAACCTTCAGTGTTTAAAAAAAAAAAAAAAAACTAAGACTAAAACTACAATTAAATTGACAATAAGACGTTTAATGTATCAAGCATTCAAGCCTTAATTCTCTCTTTCCCAATATGTCATTTAAGATTTCCAACTCCAAATTCCCAAATAATCACTATTTCTAGTCTCTCAATTTTTCTGTCAATCAAATTACCCACCTAATAAAAGATCTAGCTAATATTTTTTTAAGAAAGAAACCCAAATTCACCAATTTAAGTTGAAAGTTTTACCAAGGAGAATAATCTGAGGATAAGGTAGGAATTCCTCTCTAACTTTATGAGTTTTAGTTTTAATTCGCTTGTGATTCACGATTAGTTTGGTTAATTCATAATAATTTCGGGTCAGATTCTTAATCTGACTGTTTCCAACCAAAATTTGATTTATAATTAATGATTGTTTTTGATTGTTTTAGTTTGTAATTGATGTTGTTTTTGTTAATTCATTATATGGGCCTGAAATTTTTTGTTAATTTGATGATTTTGACCAGAATCTGGCCCTTGCTAGTTGCCAATTGTAATGCCGAGTTCTTGAATGTTGTTGCAGTGATATTCTAATCTTCTATTTTCATTAGCTTGTGGATCAATCATGACTAATTAAATTTAGTTAAGCATTATCGTAAGTGCTACTAGTTGCTAATATGTTCATGTCTACCAAGTTTCGACTGTAATTTTTAGGGCCTTATATTCCTTTTCAGCACCGGGCCTCTGATTGTTTTAAGACGCCCCTGGTTACAGGCTATGCATATATACCAAAACCGACTAAAACTAAACCCTTCTAGTATTTCCTAAAGATGATCCTATAATTGCGGTAACTAAACATACACCCTATCATGTCTAGTTTATAATATTACACAAAATATCTCCAATATTATTTTCACACTCCTTAAGTTGGAGCACTAGGCAAACTGATGCCCAACTTGAACTGCAAATACCGAAATCTTTTCTTCCAAGTGCCTTAGTAACACAAGTCCGCGATTTGCTCACTACTACGAAACATGTGAGGTTGATATGGTACGATTCAGCAAATGAGTTTGTATGAAATGGCAATCGATCTCTATGTACTTCGTTACTGAGAAGCTCATATATTTACCATCTATTTACCGTGTTTTATGCATAATAAGTGACACTAGGAAGCAGTTTTGCTTGACTTATGTCTTTGTTAACCAATTCCGAGTGTAGAGTTGTTATGGAGGTTTTGATCGTGTTTTGTAGGAAGCTCGGGGTGGTTATAAGTCACAAGTGACGCATGGAAGCAAGCTAAAAGAGAACAAGGAAAGAACCATCCAAGAGAAGAAGCAAAGGAAAAAGTTGAAGCGAATATCCAGCACATTGGGCGCCCTACCTGGGTATTACGCGTTCTTGATTACGGGCTCCATCCAACTTAAGCCTATCATTTTCTCTTTAACCTAGGACTATAATATAGGTGAATACCATTAGGGATTCACCATCTTATGCTTAATTTTGTTAATCAAGTTGTAATTGAAGAATTATCATCTAATTTGGGTTTGAGATCTATTATGGAGAACTAATCTCCTCTTCTTAATCCAACTCAAAGGTGTAATATTTGGTTGTAAGACACTCTAATCTTTCCTTAATTTGTGTTATTGTTATTAATCTCTTGTGTTTATTGTATTGAATTTTGGAAACCTTGTTTGATTATAGTAATTAAGTGTGATTTCCTTGTTACTTAATCTTGCCAAGTTCCTTAATTTATTGTTGTTGGGTTTATTAAGTGTGATTTCCTTGTAATCCCATCTTGCAACAATTTGTTATTAGACTAATGAATGTGATTTCTTCTTGGTTTAATTAACATTTGAGAGATTAATTTGTGATTGCTCATTAATTGTGATTTCATTGTGAGTAATTGCACCTATTAGATTCCATTGCTACATGTTCTTGTTATCTACCTTATGTGTGTGATTTCCACTAGGGGAACAAATAAGTTGGATCAATTATTAAGTGTAATTTCCTTGTGATTGGCTTTTAATTAAAGGAATTTGGAGAATTAATCTCACTAATAGGGTAATAACATTACTTAAAAGGATTGATTGAGTGGTTTTATCAACTAAAGTGTCTCACTTTATTGAGTTGAGTTAAGTCTTCCTTAAACTTGATAAATTTTCATTTTAAAACTTGTTTGATTGATTACTTGCTACTCACTCTTATTTGAATGTGTTTTGCTTTTGTTACTTTTGAAAACCAAACCACCCCCCCCCCCTTCCAATTACATGCTTGTTTGTTGATTACTTCACAATTGTTCTTATAATATAATTGAAAACCGATTGCAAACCCCCTTCTCTTGGGTATGATTCCCTTCTTACTACTTTACTTATCTTAGAATTAGTTTAAATTAGTATTAAGTGTGGCTTATAAATTGTTAATTTGGCCGTCTTAAGCAGCGATATTTTAGGCATGTCAAATTTTGGCGCCGTTGCCGGGGAAAGTAACGGTTTTGCTAGTGTTTTTATTTGGTTTTTAGAATAGTTGTGTCAAGTTGCTTGCATTAGATTAGTAGTCTAGTAACTAGTTGTGTTTGGTAAATTTGCTTGTGAGAACCTTTTGATCGTTTGATTCTTGTGTAGATCCTTTTATGGTTCATACTCGAAATTCAAGTGAAACATTACTTCCCTACGACCCGTAAATTCAAAGAACTCTTGGTTGGCTAGGAGGAGGTATAAGAAGAGAAATCCCGGTTACTCAAGAAATTAATTCCGTAACCCAACAAGACCAAGAGAAAGATAACCAATCTTCTTTTTCCAACAACGCCCTTTTTGTTGTAGAAAACGATACACAACCCATACACATCATCATGGGGGATGCCGAGGACCGTGAACCTCCAAGAGCTAGGACCATCAAAGAACTCACCGCTCCGGACCTTACATAAGTCCCCTTGTGTATCTCTTTTCCGGCCCTAGCGGAAAATGCCACATTTGAACTCAAGTCCGGGCTCATCCACCAATTGCCCCAATTCCATGGAACGAGTATGAAGGATCCCAATAAGCATTTGAACAATTTCCACGTGGTTTGCTCAAGCATGAAGCCTAATGGGGTTACCGACGAACAACTCCAACTAAGAGCCTTCCCTTTTTCACTCAAGGACGCGGCAAACGATTGGCTTTATTATCTTCCCACCGGAAGCATTACTACTTGGAACCACATGAAGAAGGCTTTCTTAGAGAAGTATTTTCCCGCTAGTCTCTCCTCTCAACTAAAGAAAGAAATAAGTAATGCGGAGCAAATGGATGGGGAGAACTTGTATGAGTATTGGGAGAGGTTCAAGCAACGTCTTGCTAGCTGTCCATACCATGGGTATACCGATCATGACTTGCTCTGGAACTTTTGTGGTGGACTCCTTGAGGATGATGCTAGGATGATTAAGGCCACTACCCAAGGAGGAATTGAGTACATGTCGGTCCAAGAGGCAAATGATTTGATTGAAAGAATAGTGGGAAGTTCTAGGAATTTCGGAAGGAGAGTCAAGAAGGCAAGTGTGGCATCTTCTTCAAAGCAAAGCTCCAACCATATGGAAGACAAAGTTGATTTTCTTACCAACTTGGTTAAGGAACTTGCAAAAGGGAATGGGAGTACATCTCATGTGAAATTTTGTGGTCTTTGTAATGATCCAACCCATCCCAACGATGGGTGTCCATCTTTGCAAACGGAGGAAGCAAGTGAAGCAGTGAAGGCTCTTGGGTTTAGGAAATTTTACCCCTATTCCAATACTTACAATGAGAGGTGGAAAGCCCATCCTAATTTTGGGTGGGGTGGAAACCAAAATCAAAACCAAAAAGGAACCTCAAACTCTTCATTTCAAAAGTCAAACCAAAATCAAAACAAATAACAAAATTCCTTCGAAGATATGATGAAAACACTTGCTATGAATCAAGTGGCAGTGCAAAAACAAAACCAAGCCTGGTAAGCCAATACTAGGGAATTTCAAACCAATACCATAGAGTTTCAAACCGCCATGCTTTAGCAAAATCGGCTCACCGACTCTAGGATTGGTAACCATGAGACTCAAGTGGGTCAAATTCTCAACTCACTTACTAAACAACCCAATAAACGAGGGGGTCTCCTTTCTCACACAATTTCTCCACCTACCAAGGAACAAGCACAAGCAGTTTTATTGAGGAATGGTAGACAGTTGGTAGAGGCACCCAAGGCTCCTAAGAAATCAAGGCCACTTCCGGTCGTTCATGAAGTAGAGGATGTGATTGAAGATGAAATTGAAATAGTGGTGGAACATGGGAAATCATCTTCACCCGAGCAAGTGAGGGTTAATGAACCACTTCCGGAATACGAGCCACAAGCTCCCTTTCCAAGTGCTTTGAATGACACAAGGGTCATGGATAAGAAGACCTCACGCCTCTATAAAATTTTTCGGAAGGTGGAGGTAAACATTCCTCTACTTGACCTTCTTAGTAGTATACCAAAACATGCTAAGTTTTTGAAAGAATTGTGCACTACTAAGAGGATCAACAAAGCTAAGAGTATGAATAAAGTGAAGGCTAGTGAACATGTTTCGGCTATGTTTCAAAAGCGTTTACCACAAAAGTGTGGTGATCCGGGCATGTTCACTATTCCTTGCAACATTGGTGAATTGGAGTGCCAAAGAGCCATGCTCGATTTGGGTGCTTCAATCAATGTTTTACCTCACTATCTTTATGAGTCTCTAAAGTTGGGACCTTTGAAACCAACTCATGTGGTTATCTCCTTAGCCGATAGATCTAACATTTACCCTGATACCGTCGTTACAGTACCAAAAATAAATACCTAAGTACTACTAACAGAAGTCAGCGGTAAGTAGGGTCGATCTCCACAGGGAGGCGGTCACTATCTACTTGTCAATTCTAGCCTATCTACGGTCACAATTTGGGGTTTTATTGTTGTTACTAAACTAATGAAGGCAAGGTAAGGGATGGAAAAGGAGAGAAATCAAATAGAGAGAGAAATATGCCAGGATGTCGAGTTATCATGATAGATGCACAAGTCAGCTAAAGGTAGGTCAGTCGATCTAATGTGAGAAGGGTAAAGGAAAGGTCCTTCCGGTCCGCTATCCGCCCTAAAATACAACTAGCTTAGCTTCCGCCCTCACTAGTGGAGTCTATTGCTCATAACAGGTCTAATCATTCCAATCTTCCGATCTAGGATTGAACTTAACCAAATTAACTAGTTCAGTCGTATGAATTCAACCGAACGATTATAATTAAATTGTTAATGAAACAATTCTCACATTAAATCTCCTAACCAACTATCGCATCATTGCTATACTACCACGGCTCCCCTATTCCTAACATTAAGGGAATAGCTATGCATAAATAAAATGAGAACGAGAGATAAGAAATAATGAACATTGTAAATTAAAGAGAGTAAAGAGAGAATTACAGATTAGGATCCGGAAAAAGAGAGAAAAGCAGCGTTCCAAAGTAAAAAGAAGAAAAGTGATATATGAAGTGATCCTAAAACCTCATGTCGTCTTTCCTATTTTAGGAAAGACAATTATTAAACCTAGAAAACGAAATTAAACTAAAAAGCCCGAGCCCATTATCGAGTCACTCGATCGAACAGTTTAGAACTGCTCGATCGAACACATTTATGGCAAAACCTCTCGATCAAGTAAACAGACCACTCGATCGAGGAACTCCAAATATGCTCATTTCGATCGAACAGAGAATCCATTCGATCGAGATCTTCTTCTCTTAAAACCACTCGATCGATCAGAAAACCATTCGATCGAGGACTTACCACTGCACCAGCTCGTGTTCTTTACTTGGTTAGTTCCGAGACTCCTTCAGGCATCCAAAGACAGTAGTATTTCTTTTCCAAATCAACTCATCCTCTAAATGCAAGCAAAACGGACAATAAAAGGCTCGATTCTGCTACTTTCAGGTCCATTCCTGCAAATAAAGCAAAATAAACCAAAGTAGAATATTCGGGGTATTTCGTAGCATAGAACCACGAGAATCACATAGAAATACGTGCATAAGAGACTTAAAAAGACTATATAAAATGCACGTATCAAATCTCCCCAAATCGAACCTTTACTCTTCCTCGAGTAAACTAAATGCAAACTAATGGAAAAGAAAAGAAAACTCAGAGCTAGCTACGAATGCCAACTTAGACCAATTTAATGCAAACAAACTAATACTTATAGCAAGAACTGTCAAATGCAAACGAGTTGTAAGATGTTTATAATAAAGCTGAACCGTCGACCTTGCAAGACCTTTAAAATTTGACTCTCATAGGTCACTCTTCTCTCATGAAGCAAAGGGTAAGCATATGAGTGTAAGAGAGAAAGAAATATAGTTGCTCACCTAAACTATGACCTACATAAACACGCATGCAGCTAATATGATAGATAATTCTAACTACCGTTCATACATTCCAACCAATCAAAGTCTGTCACAGCCGAGGGCTTACAAAAGTATGGTAAAGTGAGGCAATGGGTAAGAAAAGACAAAACATTTTTTGGAATGTGAGGATAAAAGCCAAGCTACCTACCTAACAAAACCAAGTGACAACATCCGATTCTTAATCCATCTCAAAACTAAGCACAAGTGCCTTTATTTTGGCACAACAGCTCACTAACCAAACCAAACATACTCCTCATAAGATATAAATAAAGCATAGGAGTAAAACCGTCTCATCAATACGAACTCTTTTTTCATCATTTTTTCATTCTTTTTCTTTCTTCTTTTTTACGGCTTTTTCTTTTCTTTTTCTGTTTTTTTTTTGGAATTTTTTTTTCTTTTCAACTTCCTTTTTTCATACTTCTTCTCCTTCATAAATTACCAACTCTAAAACAAAACAATACAAACCAAACTCGGCACGTTAAATTATATACCGCAAAAACATACACAAAACTAGCTTAACAAGGCAGGCTAAATTTTGGATGTAGTTAAGGGTCAAAAGACAAATTTGGCTAAATGTGGAGTTAATGGGTAAAAATGAAAGAAAGGGAATGTAAGCACCTCCCTGCATGTGACACCAACCACTAGCCCGAATGTATGCAGACAAAAAGCAATTGAATTTCATATATGTGCAAATTAATGAACATGTTGTGTAAGAAGTATACTGGAGTATACTACTTACAATCCTACATGAAACGGTCATAAATGACACCAGTTTATAAGGCTCTAAATCTTAGAAATTATAAGTAGTTTGCCAAAATTTTCAAGTCAAGTCTATTCGTTCAGCTAAATTTAAACATTAACTCGTAGGTTATGCAATAAGACAAAGCTAAAGATATTAATTTATGCAAGGCTTAAGCAAAAGGACAAATTATAGTGCAATTTCATCATTGAAATCCACCGTTTCGACTCAACCTATATGCAAAAGTAAACGTGAATTTTTTTGAATTTTTTCACATTTTCTAATTTTTATGAGATTTTTTTATTTTTATAAAAATAGACAACAATGCATACAGAAATTAAACGTGATAACAAAAATGCAGTAAAGACAACATGCAGACACAGATAAGGATGCATAACCTCCCCAAACCAAACCGTATAATGCCCTCATTGTACTCAAAAATAGGGAAAGGAAATGCAAACTAAAAAGGAGAGAGTGGAGATGCAGAAAACTCACAAGAATACGCGAAGTAGGGACCTCCCCAAACCAGCCAGTAACATGGGAGGTCGCAAACAGCTGCAGAACAGCGTCACAAGAAGCGAATCAAAGCAAGCCAACTCGATTGAGAGAGTAGATTACTCGATCGAGTGAAATGGGCTGTGGAAGTGCTCGATCGAGAAAAGGGAAATGCTTGATCAAAATGGTCGAGTTTGTGGATGCTCGATCGGGGAAGATTATCATTCGATCGAGGGAGTTAGGTACTCGATCGAGTAGAACAGTGCTCGATCGATAGCTCTTTAATGCGCGAACTCCTAGGCGTTCAGTAAAACACCTGCAAAAGACGCAAATGGCAGCCACAAATACGACCAAAACCAAGCCTAAATGGTTCTGCAGAGTATATGGTTGAAAAACCAATTATTACACACGCAACTGAAATGTAAAATAGCTAAAAATTTAAACTCCGAGTTGCCTCCCGGGTAGCGCTAGTTTCAGACAGGTCCCAGCTTGACCATCTTTTTTTCATCCAGCTGCTCCAGTTAGTCACGATCAAAGTAACTCAAAGCCCTTAGCATTAGATCATAAATCTGCGCATGTGCTACACAAGAGCATAAGTAGCACCAAAATAAAGAGGGAGCATATGAAAGAAATCTAAAGTACCATCTCAGCCTAACAAATTTCCAATGACAGACATGGTGCAACTTTATAAGCTTATTTATCCAACTAGGAGGGGGTGGAGTATTGAAATATATAGCATAAGTCATACGAGGTAATTTACTTTTAGTCATAACAATAATCATGAAATCATATTTAATTACCTCAGGTCGGTCGCTCCTAACGTCGGAATCATTGATAAAAGAATGTATTACCTCTTACGTGCTAAAAGCGTGTTCTCTGACTCAGCGACCTTTTCATTTCCCTCCTCTGTGGGTTCTATCCCGTAAATCGCAGCCTCTAAAGCATCCAACTCGGCTTTGAAAATGGGGGATTCACCATTGTAGGATTTATCTGTATGCATCCCTTTAATTTAAGGATTATAACGAATCATAAAGAGATGAATACTAGTCATAAAATTAAATTGCATAAACAAAAACATAAAGGATTAAGAAATAACCTTCGGTCCTAGCAAAAACGGCCTAAGAACAATATCAAAGTTGATATTCGCCTATCAGTTGCACCCAAGACGATATGAGAAATGCCCTTTGATTATGCTAGAATCGATCCAAAAATTAACTGATTAATTTTTAGGTTTTTTTTTTGTGTTTTTCGTAGAGATGAGAGGCAAGAGTGAGATAGAAAAATTAGGTTAAAAAATTTACTCCTATCTCTCCCTTTAACCGTGTATGAGAGAGAGATTAGGGTAGAATTTTTTTCTAATTACTCAGCCCATAATCCGAAATTAGGAGAGTTATTTTGTCTTATTTTCGGTTATTCCAAAAATGTATAAAATGTGTAAATTGTCATCTAGTGAGGATCGAATCGATGACCTCTTGGTTTGAGTACCCTCACTATTATAACTATGACACATTCATCTTGTTGATATTAAATATAACCGATTACATTTAATTACGAATTAACATATTAATTCGTCCAAGCTAACATTACATACATTTAATTAAATATAACTTATTATATTCAATTTTTAATTGTGATTAATTGTCTCAACTAATATTATTTAATCTTCATTAAATAATTGTCTCATCAACACATTGACTAACTGTTTAGTCATATAAGGCATCAATGTGATTATATTTCTATAACCACATCTCTCAAACACATCTTATAGGTGTGACCTTTAGGGACCAGTTGATCACCGCCATCTGTATGATAATAACGTCAAATTTCTAGCAAGCCAACCGTTATTAGGTAATCATTAATCAACTGATTAAAATATGAAGTATACCCTTGTGAACCTGTAAGAGATTTACAATTGTTATCACGCTAATTTGTGGAGGACACAAGCTCCAACAAACTCCCACTTCTCCTCACAAGTGTATGTGCGATAACCGATTCTCATATCCTAAAATTTCTCCAACTCAATGTAAAACAATTTGCAAATCCGTATTCACAAAGGTCGTATTTTACAAGCGATCATTATCAGGAGTGGTTTCCCCGACTAGAGAGTAACTTAACTGATAAACGAATCAACATTCGAGCATGGCCATGCATTTCAGTTACTACTCCTCGAGTGGCCCTGAGAAATAACTATACCTGATAAAGGTTGGATATTTTCCTCAACTCGAATCCTGCTGATGTAAGCACAGTATTAAATGACCCAGAAAAAATCTACTTAGCCTCCAGTTATGGCAGACCGTGAGAAAGAAACCAGAGTCACCCTAAAACTGCCTTAATCTCACTCTAGGAACACAATGGATGTCCTATCCACGACCTGGCACCGAATGTTTTTAAACATTTATGACTCCATTACGTTGTCACAAAAAATTTGTCCTACGAGGTATCATTATAATCTCGCATTTGTGATCGATCAGTCAACAGTTTGACTTATGGCTCGTTGAACCCACCATCAATCGACTGCACAATATAATAGCCAGAGTTATTAGCTCTTGTAGGCAATTACGGACCAAAACAAAATATAATGTAATTCAGTTCACTTTGTGGCGTTCAAAGTTGTCAGTACAATCCACATGAAAAACAAAATATTATTATAAAACGATGAAGTTATAAATAGTATATCAAAAAGATAATGTATCAAATCCATAATTGACTACTACAACTCAGGAACACGTTTAATTCCCATGGAAATAACGTGCCCTTCATGCTTATCAAAATTCAACGGTTTAGTGAGAGGGTCCGCGATGTTATCATCCGTCGCAATGTTGTCAATCACTATCTCTTCTTGCTCCACGTAATCACGGATCAGGTGAGCTTTCCGATGTACATGTCTAGATTTGTTGCTAGACTTTGGCTCCTTAGCCTGGAAGATGGCACCTCTATTGTCACAATAGATGGTGATCGGGTCATTCGAACTAGGAACTATCGTAAGTCCTTGTAAGAACTGACGCATCCATATTGCTTCCTTAGTTTGCCCGAAGCGGCATAGTACTCGGATTGGTGGTTGAATCTGCTACAACACTATGTTTGGAACTCTTCCAGCTGACCGTAGCACCATTAAGAGTGAACACGAACCGGACTTGAGATTTTGAATCATCTCGATCCGTTTGGAAGCTAGCATCTGCGTAACCGATTGCGCATAGCTTAGTATCGCCTCCATAAGTCAATACCCTATCCTTAGTCCTCCGTAGGTACTTGAGGATATTTTTAACAGCAATCCAGTGTGTTTCACCTGGATTACCTTGGTACCGACTCGTCATACTCAATGCATATGCCACGTCTGGACGTGTGCATATCATGGCATACATGATCGATCCTATTGCAAATGCATAAGGAACACGACTCATTCGCTCTATCCCTTCAGGCGTCGTGGGTGACTGAGACTTGCTCAACTGCATCCCATACGTCATTGGAAGGTTCCCCTTTTTGGAGTTGGTCATGCTGAACTTCTCAAGAATCTTATCCAAATAAGACTCCTGACTAAGTGATAACGCCCGTCGTGATCTATCTCGGTAGATACGGATTCCCAAAATGCATTGTGACTCACCCAGATCTTTCATCTGGAAATGGTTCTTCAACCATTCTTTAACCAAAGATAGGAGAGGAATGTCATTCCCAATCAGGAGTATGTCATCGACATACAATATCAAGAATACAATCTTGCTCCCACTCGACTTGATATATAAGCATGGTTCTTCGACCGATTGAGTGAAACCATACTCTTTTATCACCTGGTCAAAACGATGATTCCAACTCCGAGAAGCTTGCTTAAGTCCATAATGGAACGTAGCATGAAAAGCGGCAATCGCTAAGATTATCCGAATGGAACGTAGCATGACTACAGGTGCAAAAATCTCATCATAATGCAATCCGTGCACTTGAGTGAAACCTTTTGCCACTAGTCGTGCCTTATAGGTATCTGGTTGCGCGTCTACAGAACGCTTTATTTTGTAAAGCCACTTGCACTGTAGAGGTTTTACCTTATTAGGTAAATCAACTAGATCCCATACGTCATTCTCATACATGGAGTCCATCTCGGATTGCATGGCTTCGAGCCATAGATTTGAGTCGGAACAGGCCATAGCACCTTTATAAGTAGCGGGTTCATTACTCTTTAGGAGTAAAACGTCATTCTCCTCGACCATACCAATGTATCTGTCCGGAGGATGAGAGACTCTACCAGACCTCCTAGGTTCCTCAGGAATATTAACCGTATCATCAGTCGGAGGAACAACTTCCTCCATCCGTTCCTCGGTTGTTGGTTCTGGAATCTCCGACAGCTCGAAGGTTCTATTACTCGTATTGTTCTCGAGAAATTCTTTCTCTAAGAACGTCGCACTAGCCGCAACAAAAACTCGATGTTCGGTAGGCGAATAGAAGTAATGACCAAATGTTCCTTTTGGATAACCTATAAAGTATGTCTTGAGTGATCGCGGCCCGAGCTTATCCTCGTGTCTCCACTTGACATAAGCCTCGCAGCCCCAAACCCGAATAAAGGACAAGTTAGGGACCGTTCCCTTCCACATTTCATATGGAGACTTGTCCACAGCTTTAGTCGGACTTCGGTTAAGTATAAGAGTAGCTGACAAAAGAGCAAAACCCCATAATGAATCAGGCACTACCGTGTGACTCATCATGGATCGAACCATATCAAGTAAGGTTCGATTTCTCCGTTCGGACACACCATTTAATTGAGGTGTTCCAGGTGGAGTTAAATGTAGAACGATTCCACAGTCTTTAAGGTGTTGATCAAACTCATTTGAAAGATATTCGCCACCCCGATCTGAACGGAGTGATTTAACCTTTCTACCCAGTTGGTTCTCAACCCTGTTCTGGTATTCCTTGAATTTCTCAAAGGACTCACTTTTATGCTTCATTAAGTAGACATATCCATATCTACTCAAACGTCCGTGAAAGTGATAAAATATCTATAGCCATCTCTAGCGGTAATTGACATAGGTCCACAAACATCAGTATGTATGAGTCCTAATAGGTCACTAGCGCGCATTCCAACACCTTTGAAGGAAATTCGAGTCATTTTGCCAATGAGACATGATTCACATGTGCCATATGTAGAAAAATCGAATGTGGGAATAGTTCCATTATCGACGAGTTTCTTTACGCGTTTCTCATTTATGTGTCCCATTCGACAATGCCATAGATAGGTTTGATCTTTGTCACCAACCTTTAATTTCTTATTATTCATGTGTAATACTTCCGTGGTTTGATATAAGATTTAAATTCCTTTCATAGAAACTGCTTTGCCATAAATCATTTCATTGAAAGAGAAAATACAGCTATTATCCTTTATTGAAAATGCAAAACCGTCTTTAGTAAGTACGGAGACAGAAATAATGTTCTTAGATAAACTGGGTACATAGTAACAGTTATTTAAAAATAACTCAAAACCACTAGGGAGTTGGATTACATATGTTCCCATCGAGACAGCATCAACTCGTGCTCCATTCCCGACTCGCAGGTCCACATCACCTTTTTCGAGAGGTATGATGTTCTTTAGGCCCTGCAAATGATTACACAGATGAGAACCACAACCAGTATCAAGTACCCAAGTTCCGAAACTTGCATGGTTAATCTCAATCATATGAATATAAGATGACATACCAACAGGAACGACGCGGCCTGCTTTGATGTCCTCACGGTAGACGGGACAGTTCCTCCTCCAATGTCCAGTCTTGTGACAATGGTGGCACTCAATGTCACCGCCCTTGCTCTTTGCCTTGTCCTGTGAGCCACTAGTCTCACCGGGCCCACTCTTACCGTTTCCTGGCTTTTTAAACTTTGGCTTACCTACAGCTAGGTCGCCATGAGCCTTGCCCTTACCTTTAACCTTGTTGGAAATCGTGAGAACATCCTGCTTCATGCTCCCACTCAATTTCATATTCTTCTCGGTCTGTACGAGAAGGGAGTGTAGCTCATGAGGACTCTTTTTCAAGTCATTCATGTAGTAGTTCGCCCTGAAAAGGGCAAAACCATCATGAAGAGAATGAAGCATTCGGTTAATGATAATGCTCTCACTGATTTTGCAATCAAGAGCCTCCAGCTTCTCGACATTCTCAATCATGTGAAGAATGTGTGGGCTAACCGGTTGGCCCTTCTGGAGTTTCGCATCAATGAAGCAACAGGTATGCTCATATGTAACGATTCTCAGTGCTTTTGAGAACTCGTTAGTGAGCGTGGTGAAAATCTTGTTCACACCTTGGGCAATGAAGCGTCTCTGCAAATTGGTTTCCATTGCAAAGATGATTACGTTCTTTATCGCACCCGCTTCCATAACGAAGTCATTATAAGCGAGTGACTCGTTGACTCCTGCATTGGGGCCTGGGTTTACCGGTATTGGCTCAGTTAAGTACCGAGCTTACCGTCGCAAGAATGGCAAAGCATTCCGTAGTGCTTTGCCTCCCGATCCGCAAAGTTGGACCCGTCGTTTTTCAGACGTGTGAACTGATTCATTTGGTCCATGAATATTTTCAGCCAGGACTCGCGTCCAAGTGTGGCACTAGGCATTTGGATTGCGTTATTTCCAGCCATTTAGTTGTAACAGTATTATGAAAATATACGTGTTCTACACCGCGAAAAGAAGAATAAAAATAATAAGCATGTGCATCGTTTATAATTTTTAAGTCTAATGAACTACTGTCATAACGCGAAGACTCAAAACATTTATACAATTGACCTCCCTCAAGAATTATATAAATGATCCCAAGACTCAATTATCTGCAAATTGATAAGCTAACCTTTTAGCTAATTCTACCGTTATAATTCTTGGTCGATAAATTTCTGTAAATACTATATTTAGTCCATCATAATCACGAGAAACTCTTCGGACTATGATGTTGAGGTAAACTAAGTCAACACAACTACTTACCCAACGTAGAAGGGGTCATATTATGCCTACCGACGAAGGAGGGATTCATAGTTGTATGCCCTTAGAAAGACTAGTCTCAATTTCCGTTTTAGAGGAAGATCCCATCAACTTTATTTTAATTCATTTTAAGTGAACTAATATCTAGCATGCGAAAATGAATAAACTAAGGTGATGGCTTAATAAGTCTGTGACATCTGTATGTCCATGAAAACTAACATACAACCTATATGAGTCAATTTTCATGCATTTTAGTAGTAGGTGGTTTGGTTTTAGGCGGAATATGATGCATAAACTATAATGTGAATGAAAAGCAATATGAATGAAAACGTAAAACAATAAAAGTCCTAGTGTGGCCTATCCTATCAAAATGAACATTAAATACAAGTTTGGAATCCATCCTTGGACCCGAGAAGCTTGTCTTGATGTTCCATCTTGATCCATGTAGCGGGAGTGAGCTCCAATCTCCATCTTTAGTCTTCTTTTGGAAAAATACAATAAATAAAATTTACATAATAAACCTATTTATTACATTCTAATTTCAAAACCCAAAACTAAAGAAAAATAAAGGAGATTCGAGATCTCATAATTACATAAAAATTAAGTTTCCTTCATTACGAAAACATAATTAACTAAGGCCACACTAAGTATTACAAATTACAACCGATTGCAAAAAAATACGTAAATAAATTCATTCAACGATTCATTCAACAAAAATAAAATGCATCAACTAAAAATAAATTAAACATACATGACACAATTCCTTAATTATGTTGATTAATTTTATCCAAACCACCTATTTAAATTAACAAATTAAGTGACAATTCCTCAATTAATCACATTAATTTCAAACTTAATTCATATTAAACTTGTAGTATGAATTTAATCCATCAATATTTTAAACTGCTTTAAAATAATTAGGTATCTTTAAAATTTGTGAACCGCTTCACAAAAATTATCATACATTATAAATTTAATGTATAAACAAAATTGGCCAAAACAAAAAAAAAACAAAATCCTTTTTTTTCTTTTTGGTCTCGGCTGAAAAGTAAAAAAAAAAAACATTTTTTTTTATAATTTCAGCACGGCTAAACTAAAAACAGAAAACAACTTTCCTTATTTTGTACACGGTTTTATCTGTAAAAACAGAAACAAGACAATTTTTTTTTTTTTTTTTTTTTTTTTTAAATCTGTCCTCTGTGAACAGTAACCACGTGAATAGTAACAAGAAAGAAAAAAAAATTTCTTTTCTCGGATGCTTTTCAAATCGGCATAAACAAAAACAGCCGCAAAAAACTTTAATCGGTTTTTCAGGAGAAACCGAAAGAAAAAAAAAGCAGAAAATATATATATATATATATTTTTTAATAATACTGTTCATCCGTGAACAGTAACGGAAACGAAAAACAAAAAAATTCCACGGCTCAAAAAAATTCCAGCCGATTATATTTTTTTTCGCAAACCCTAATTATTGTTTACAAACAATTTTATGAAAATAATCAAAATTAAAATTCGTGGCCTCCGCTCTGATACCACTTGTGGGATTTATCTGTATGCATCCCTTTAATTTAAGGATTGTAACGAATCATAAAGTGATGAATACTAGTCATAAAATTAAATTGCATAAACAAAAACATAAAGGATTAAGAAATAACTTTCGGTCCTAGCAAAAACGGCCTAAGAACAATATCAAAGTTAAAATTCGCCTATTAGTTGCACCCAAGACGATATGAGAAATGCCCTTTGATTATGCTAGAATCGATCCAAAAATTAACTGATTATTTTTTAGTTTTTTGTGTTTTTCGTAGAGATAAGAGGCAAGAGTGAGATAGAAAAATTAGGTTAAAAAATTTACTCCTATCTCTCCCTTTAACCGTGTATGTGAGAGAGATTAGGGTAAATTTTTTTCTAATTACTCGGCCCATGACCTCTTGGTTTGAGGATCGAACCCATGACCTCTTGGTTTGAGTACCCACACTATTACCACTATGACACATTCATCTTGTTGATATTAAATATAACCGAGTACATTTAATTACGAATTAACATATTAATTCGTCCAAGCTAACATTACATACATTTAATTAAATATAACTTATTATATTCAATTTACGAATTGACAGTTAATTCGTCTCAACTAATATTATTTAATCTTCATTAAATAATTGTCTCATCAACACATTGACTAACTGTTTAGTCATATAAGGCATCAATGTGATTATATTTCTATAACCACATCTCTCAAACACATCCTATAGATGTGACCTTTAGGGACCAGTTGATCACCGCCATCTGTATGATAATAACGTCAAACTTTCTAGCAAGCCAACCGTTATTAGGTAATCGTTAATCAACTGATTAAAATACTAAGTATACCCTTGTGAACCTGTAAGAGATTTACAATTGTTATCACACTAATTTGTGGAGGACACAAGCTCCAACAACCATAACCCTTGTCTTCTTCAAAATCGTCATCCGAAATGAACTCAAATGACATAGCAATGCTCTCCGTGGCCATTATGTTCGATCGAGTATATATGGAACTCGATCGAAAGCTTTCCTCTTGAATATCACTCGATCGAACACATAGATCTGCTCAATCGAGGTCTTCCTCATAAAGACTGTTCGATCGAGTGGTAGTTTCTGCTCGATCGAACACTTCCTCAGATATTCCACTCGATCGAACACTATAACCAGTTCGACCGAGTGCTTGTTGCTGTACAGTGCCGAAATCTTCAAATAATGCTTCGTTTTCAGATAGATCTTCGTATTCCGAGTCATATAAATCATCAGTATCGATAGGCAGCTCAGGTCCTTCATGGGAAAGACCACTCTCGGTGTAGATAACGTAAACCTTCTCTGCGTGCCTAAAGTTTATCTCAGCAGCTAACTGAGCTATTTGAGACTCGAGCTCATTGAATTGAGCTTACTTATATCTATCATCTTCTTGCAGTTTCAGCGTAAGTGCCTTAATCAAAGACTTCACTTCATCAATCTCTTCTTAATTAAAGCTTAGTTTCCGCCCTCACTAGTATAGTCTATTTCTCATAACAGGTCTATTCATTCCAATCTTCCAATCTAGGATTGAACTTAGCCAAATTAACTAGTTCGGTCGCATGCATTCAACCGAACGATTATAAATAAATTGTTAATGAAACAATTCTCACATTAAATCTCCTAACTAACTATCGCATCATTACTATACTACCACGACTCCCTTAATCCTAGAATTAAGGGATTAGCTATGCATAAATAAAATGAGAATGAGAGATAAAGAAATAATGAACATTGTAAGTTAAAGAGAGAATTACAGATTAGGATCCGGAAAAAGAGAGAAAAGCAGTGTTCCAAAGTAAAAAGAAGAAAAGTGATTTATGAAGTGATCCTAAAACCTCATGTCGTCTTTCCTATTTATAGGAAAGACAATTATTAAACCTAAAAAACGAAATTAAACTAAAAAGCCCGAGCCCATTAGCGAGTCACTCGATCGAACAGTTTAGAACTGCTCGATCGAACACATTCATGGCAAAAACTCTCGATCGAGTAAACACACCACTCGATCAAGGAACTTGTGGACGCAGGCCCACGGGGGTCGCTCGGGTGGAAAGCGAGCAAGCTTTTGCATTTGCGGAGTGGCCACCAATTTATTGTGGAAAAGTGGAAACCGTTCGAATACCTCATGCGATGTCAAGACACAAAGTAGTGACATGAACACTAAGAACTCGTTACCCTTAGCATTCTATGTCTAGAATGACTCTCGTGGATGCCAATGAACACGGGTGTTCACAGAGATCTGGAGTAAGGGTGAGGGTACGTATTAGGAAGTTCGTTTAATGAACACCTAATCCCACCCGCCTCGATAGCGGCCTCTACTAATGATTAGGGAAGTTTATTCATACTCGAAATGTTGTCGATTATATGCATGCAATGCAACATCTATTAGATTAATCCTAACACGTGAGAATTAACTAAGTCGGTTAACAATTAATTTAGCACTCATTAGGTCGAAACATGATTTAGAATTAATTACATGTGAGAGTAAGTAAATAATCATACAATACGATAAATAAATAAATACAATAACTAAAGTTACAATAATTACAATTGATTAATTGATTTACGTCGAAAATACATTTAAAACGGATGGTTTGAGAAAAGAATAGGAAAATAAACAAACGAACAGATTATTAGTGATAGTACGAGTAATAGTTAATTAATACGCAAACTAATAATTAGGTCAAGGCAGAAACGGGAGATCAGAGATAGAATTCAACCCGGAACAGGCGCAGCAGAGCTGCGTCCTTTGGAAGAGGCGCATCAGTTGCTGCGTCTGTTCCTGACCTGAATTCTGGCTATGAAGCCGGAATTGCATGTTGTTAATATTTATTGGTGAGCTTAATGATCGATTAATAATATTTGACTCGGATGGAAGTGATTTAATAGATTGTTTACATGTGAATTGGTCATAAAAACTATAAAACATGAATAAGGGCTAATTAGAACAAATTAATTAGGTTAATTACGGGATTAATTACAAATAAACGAACTAAAACAAATTAATTAGGTTAATTAGATTATTAATGACGAACTAATGATGGCAATGATAATAAACAGATGAAAATATACCAATGATAAATTCCAGAGACTCAATATTGATGAATCGAACCTCTAAAAACCCGAATTGATTTCAATGATGAAAATCCGCAAATATTAATTACATGGGATTTATGTCGGGAATCAAAAGATGATAAATTAATAATGATTCATATGTCAAAATTATCATGCTACTAAAAACAAGCAAAGACGAAACAAGAAAGCACAAACGAATTAAACAAAAGATGAAGGAAGAAGAAGGAAAGCAGGAACTGCGACAGCCTCAGGAAGCGGCGCAGCAGGTGCTGCGTCCCTTCGAAGAGGCACATCAGTTGTTGCGTTCCTTCTCGACATCTGTCTCCCATTAATCCGTTAAAAAGGGTTTGAATAAAGGTTTTATAAATCGGTTTTGAACATATATATTTTCGACGTAAACCTCACAATAATGATTACAAAAACAAAGAACAATAATAAATGATGAAATTTACACCCTCAGACTTACATGTTTGACAAAACGAGATTAAATAAGTTAATGTTTACTGCCAAAACGACGGTTGTTAGAAAATAAAGACGGTTTTTGACCCGGACTCCAAATGTACTCTAATTACTGCCAAAACGACCGTATCAGCGCGTAAATGACAACTATAAGGTAGACACAAGTGTTTCAGCTATCACTTGACGATAAACTTACGAACTGTCATAAATCGTTCCGCGTACCAAACATGCGGCCCAATCATCACCGGGTGGCTTGCGGGAGGTGCAAAAATGAGGTATCTACAGAGCCCCCACTTTGACTGAGGCTTGGATAAGGCGACAGTCAAATTATAGCCATCAGGTCTATCGAAGATTACAACCTGACGACTATGGCAATGCGAGGCGGCTCAAGGGGTCTGAGCCAAGGACCCGTCGTCGGGAACATTTTAGAGGTTGTCGACTATCGGGGAGGGTCGTTTAAAGTCCATTAGACTACGTAAGGAGGCTCGCCAGCCATAAGAAGAGACCATACCTGAGATTCCTTGAGACTCCAATGGAAGGCAAAACGTGATATCGAAGAGGCAGCAGGACGTCGGCAAGAACTGCTGGGGAAATCTAATCGGGTCGGTTTTCAAACAAAATTCGGTAAAACTTGAGGTCGATGTTGATCTCCACGTGTTGAGAGGGACAATTGGCTGTCCGGAACTCTCGCTGGGGGGAACGTAATCGAGACTGATCTCCACGTCTTGAGAGGGACAATTGTCTGTCCAGAACTCTCGCTGGGGGAACATAATAGAGGTGTGTCGAAACACCTGTTAAAGGGTACTCGCTCGTTGTGGCAAGCGAGGTTTTGATAACGTACCGCAATAGTTTGCAGTCGGTTTGAAAATGCGGGTCCGGACGAAGGATAACATCAAACGCACCAAATATATGGTATATGGCATTGAGGAAGAGGCGCACAAAAAATGGGCCCACAAATAACGAACTTATAACGAATCTTCGAAAATTAATTTGGAGGGAAACTGAGGAAGAGGCGCAGAAAGTGCTGCGTCTCTTGGAAGAGGCGCAGCACCTGCTGCGTCTTTTCCTGAGCGTGGCTCTGTCTGAGTAAAAACTCAATAAAACACGGGTTTTATTCATAAATTCGAAACACAAATTCATCAAATACTCTCTCAAATTTCAACCATTTCTTGCCTAAATTTGATCAAAAGCTTGCATTTGCCATGACTAATCGAGGTATATGTATTATCTTTGCATTAATCTTCCGCATTTGATCAATTTGGATCGACAAATTAGGGTTTCCAACCCTAAAAATGTCGACAATTTGGGGCTTTTCGCCCCAAATGATTTTGCCTTGCGAAATTGACTTTGTAGATGGATAATTGGCAATATAAGGATCATAACCATATGTTCATTTTGAATTTTCATTGAGTTTTGAGCATTTGAGTGAATTGAGACGGTCTCACAGCTGAACCATAAACTGCTTCGAAAATAGCCTTAGGATTGCCCATTTGTGATGAAACTTGATATTTCGAATCCTTATATGACGGGTAAACTTCCTACCATTTCGGAATTTTGATTTGTGATGGCTTTTTCAGGACACTTTTCTAGGGCATAATCATCGTTATAACGAAATGCTGTCGAAATTCCGACTCAAACCCATAACTAGGCTTCAATTTAGACTTGACTTGACCCATATCACCACATGAGCGGTCGGGTTTTTGGGAAAGAGGCCAAAGATGGCGAGAAAAGAGCGATTTCGGAGCTTTGAAAGCACGAAAATCCCCTAACTAAGGCTTGTCGTCACTTGACGCGGCCTAAATTCACTTTAACTTTGCAGGTGATGAGGCTTCTACGTCAGGGAGGGATCCCATGGACGTGGACACAGTTCTTCACTCTTCTCTTACGCTTGAGGAGGTGTTAGAGTAGGCTTTCACTGCTGCAGTGGAAACTGCTGAGGACGAGGTCGTCGAGGAGGAGGTTGTTGAGGAGGAGGAGGTCCCGAGGCGGGCCAACGTCGAACGAGGTGGTCACCAGCTGAGAAGAGCGCCCGAGTGGCCTGAGAGCTGGGATAGCAGACACCTCATCTGGGCTGCGGAGGGTCACTTGTCCTACAGGACGGTGAAGAGCTTGGTAATTTGAACTCATCACTCTTTCATTTATCTTCTTTTATTCTTACTCTTTATTCCTTTTCTCTTTCATTCGAGCTAAAGATAGCTCTTGCTTCGAATTAAAATAGGAGGCCGGGAACATCAAGTCTTTCTCGGGATATACGACGATGATGGAGTCTTACGGGAAGTTGTCGCCGGAGGAGCGGGCCATCATTGAGCAGGGAGCGTTTGGTGCCTTGGTACGAGCTTGGAGGGACATCAAGGGAAGGAAGATTCGGGCTAACCTTAGCCTGGTTCGAGCTTTCCTTGATCGGTTTTAGGACACGACCTCTACTTTTCACATGCCTTTTGGCGAGGTTGGGGTCACGTTGGAGGATTACGGCATGATTTCTGGCATGCCGTGCGGGACTGAGGCTGTGGTGTGAGAGGAGACAGCCATGAAGGTGGACTCGGCTGAGGCTAGGAGCTTGATTAGTTGGAACCTAATGCCGAAGGCTGCTGCGGTTTCCGGGTTGGTTCCTAGTTCCTATGTTCGGGATTACTTTGCTGGGAAGAGAAAGGGCGATGGTGGTGATTGATGGGAGGGAGATGGCTCCTCCTCCTTACACTGCCGAGTAGAGAGCTCGTTTGTGGCTCTGGTGGTTCTTGTCTTTGATCTACCTCGGAGACAAGGGAGAGAGGCTGTCGACGAAGCTTTTTCCCTCCCTTTCTGACCTGAGTGGCCTAGGCCGTTGGGACTGGGTCACTGCTGGTTTTGCGGTCCTCATTCGCTATATGAGGGCCATCGTTCGTCCGGAGCTAATAGAGAAGGGGATTTCTCCTGCCACTATTGGCCCTGGACTGTTGTTGGAGGTACGAACCTTCATTTCGTATCATGAAAGATCATTTCCTTTTCAGATCACAAAAGATCGTTATTTATTATCTTGTCTTGGACGCGTGGGTGTACTCCTACTTTTCGAGTCTCGCGCCCAAGAGGACAGAGCCAGTGGAGAGAGCCTATCCCGTTGTGAGGGATTGGGTGATGTGTTGCACGAAGAGCCAGCGTTGGTTTCACGACGTGTGTCGACGGGACGTGAACGCTCTGCAGTTAGAGGGCGTGAGTACCTTCGACTCATCCTTCTTTGCTTGCTTCTTCATTGCTTTCTTTTTAGAACTAATCATAAGAATGACCTCTTGTTTGCTTTTCATAGTGGGTGCCCAGGCCTTGGGCGGACTACACTGGCGTCCCTCCTTTTGTGGCTGAGGTCCTTCGACCCAGGAGCTCGAGCCGGTTGCTGATGAGGACGTCGATGGGTCCCGTGTGGTACTTGGGCGAGCGTTTGACTCGTCAGTGTTCTCATGATGTCCTCACGGTCCCCATCGATCCTCGTCTGACGATGTTCAGGGAGCCTTCCGATGCTGATAGGGAGGCAGACTTGGCAGACGTTGGTGGCGACGCCCTCCTTCTTCCTGGTGAGGACTACTCGGCGTTCCTTTACTGGAGGTTGGCGTACTGGCCAGTTGTGGTAAGTACTTTATTCTTTTTCGATTGACATGGAAACATGATGAATGATCATCAATTAATGAAAACCATTTGAATTTTGCAGGAGGTTGAGGTGGCGGGCATCGAGCCCCCAGTGTACCCCGAGACCCTCGAGTACACTGATGCGATGGGGATGACGACGATCTCCGGGTTTCGCGACGAGTGGCTGCATCTGATACGGAGGGTATGATCCCCAATTTAATCAGCTTTTGTATAAGATTACACTTGTTTAAACTTATCCCATTATTGAGAATCCTTGTTTATTAAAATGTAGGTTGCGTCATCCCGGTTCGTGGCTTTGTGGAGGGTAGCCAACCGGCTACGGGCTACTGCCATCGAGGCACTTGCTGGCGGTCGAGGACGTCAGGTATGAACCTTCCGTTTACTTTATTTTTGAATTTTCTAACTTTCTTTATGTTTTAAATGATTGACATGAGCCAATTCTTGTCGTTTGCAGAGGGAGCGTGACTTGGAGCGAGAGCTAGCTCAGTCCCGAGAGGAGACGGCTCGCCTGCTGAGGGAGTTAGAGGTCCGCGACGCCGAGATCGCTGCTCTCGAGGCGAGAGTTACCGAGTTGGGCTACGACCAGCAGTAGTTTGTTGCTTTTTGTCGTTTTTGTTGTTGGCTGTACTTCACAGACTTTTGTACATTTTAGGACCTTCATTTTGCACTTTATACACTTTGTTTCGGGCTCGAGTCCCCAGTTTGGTGACATATACCTTTTGGATGTATATATGATGGTTGTACGTTTGTACATGCAGGTTAGCTTTGAACAGGTTTGGTAGATAACGGTTTATGCCGTCATGCTGCCGACATTTACACAAAAATTGCACATAAAACACATATCTGTACACATGGCCTAAATTAGCGCAAGACAAAGACTCGAGAAAATGCAAAAAATTTATCGAAAATGACCGGACAAGAGGGAGGGTTACCCCCTAAAAAAAGATGAAAATAGAAACATATAAGTTTGAAATGTGATATGAAACGGGAGTGAAATGATTCCCCAAAAAAGAAAATTAAAAAGAAATGGTTAAGTTTGAAAATAAGTAATTAAATTGGTGAAATAATTCCCCAAAAAAGAAAATTAAAAAAAAGAAATGGGTAAGTTTGAAAATAAATAATTAAATTGGTGAAATGATTCCCCAAAAAAGAAAATTAAAAAAGAAATAGGTAAGTGTGCTGAAATGACGAAAATGTCAATGTCGCCTCGAAATGCGTGCCCGTGGAATTAGGAAACTTGAAAACATGGTAATTTGACGGAATTACCAAAAATAATAACCCATGCGAATAGGAAATTATGCTTTAAGGATTTAAGAAATATTCAACGCGGAAAATCACAGAAATACAGCTGAGGAAGAGGCGCAGCAGGAGCTGCGTCTCTTTGAAGAGGCGCAGCAAGTGCTGCGCCCTTTCCTAAGTGTGTCCGTCCTGACAGATTTTAGGAAACAACTTCTAGTATAAATATAGACGTCGATGGAGGTTTTATTCACATAATTCTTCCCTCTTTCTCCGTCTTATTACATAAAAACTCTCTAATTAATTATATATCATGAATACTTTTGAAATCCGTCTCAAAGAATGAACAAACGAGTTCTCAAATGTAGAGAAACATGATATGGGTGCCTACAACTTTGTATCAATTTTGAGCTTGAAGCTAATTAAGGTTGTTAAACCGTTCTTGGATGTCTGTCTCGAGTATTGGGACCCGAACTATCACGTATTTGCCTTTCCTGGAGGCGATATCTGCCCATTCCCTGAAGAAATTGCTGCAATTGGTGGTTGGGACCCGGAACATTTACCTGCTATACCCTCTACTTCTCAAGGGTATAAAAACAAGTTTAGGGATTTGCTTGGATTGACAAGAGCTGAGGTTGACCGTCTTGTGACCTCAAAAGGAGTCCGAATGCTGGGTTTCATTGATCGATTTATAAATAGGGCAAATCCTACTATCTCCTATGTTGCGAGACGGAGGGCATTCGGGTTTTGCCTATTGCATGTTTATGTCCTTCAAGGGCATGTTGATGAGGATATGAGAGGTGACCCTCGCTATTTGAGGCTAGTTGAGCAGATGGAGCTGCGCAGGAGCCCAACTTGCCTATGTTTAGGAGAGATCCTGTTGGGCTTAGATAACAGGAAAGCTAACCGCGACCTTCCTTATTTGGGAAGTCCCATCATTTTGCAGGTAAAAGAACACAACGTTTCTTTCTTTCTTCTTTTTTTTCGTTTTCCGAATACTAATACCTGCTTTTGGTAGGTTTGGCTTATGGAGCGCTTACGATTGATCGAGCCCCCAGTTAATGATTGATCGAGCCCCCACTTTACTCGAGTCTGCAACTACTGGGAGAACAAGCTGAAGAGCGAGGATGGTCCCTTGATCAGATGGATCGTACCATGGTGGCATCTCAAATCTGTTACTGGAGTATCGTCCTTGGACCCTACCTGATCTGTGCGCATTCCTGGCTTGGAATTCATGGTATGCATCTTCCCAGAGAGGCTGATGAGGCAGGTTGGATTGAAGAAGACGATTCCGAAGCTTGATACTGTTCCTCAGACTGCCATGGCACTTACTACTGAGAGCCGAAGAGAGAGGGCCCTGAAATGGGCTCAAAGAAACATGTGGTTCCTAAACTCTTCTGTTAGTGCACTATGGGTATCAGATTCCTACTTGCAGTGGAGGAAAGCTACTACTCCTAAGGAGCGCGAGAGACTTAGGAAACGCGAGCCTGTTGACTACAAGGTTCGTGATGTAGAGAAGGAGAAAGAGAAGCACTTGGCCGAGGGAGAGGAAGAAGCCGGATTTCGAGTTGTTCATCCATCGAAGAAACCGAAGATTTCTCCTGCCGTGGAAAAGGTGGTAGATAAGAATGGCAAGGCTAGACCATGAGAGAGACCGTTGGTGATTAGGTGTGAGATAGCGCATGAGCGTCCGGCTCGTGGTCGAGACAAGAAATATGATAAGCATGACAAAGGCAAAGGGAAAATGGAAGAATAGCCTAAGTCTTTGATTATTATTATTATTATTATTATTATTATTATTATTATTATTATTATTATTATTATTATTATTATTATTATTATTATTATTATTATTATTATTATTATTATTATTATTATTATTATTATTATTATTATTATTATTATTATTATTATTATTATTATTATTATTATTATTATTATTATTATTATTATTATTATTATTATTATTATTATTATTATTATTATTATTATTATTATTATTATTATTATTATTATTATTATTATTATTATTATTATTATTATTATTATTATTATTATTATTATTATTATTATTATTATTATTATTATTATTATTATTATTATTATTATTATTATTATTATTATTATTATTATTATTATTATTATTATTATTATTATTATTATTATTATTATTATTATTATTATTATTATTATTATTATTATTATTATTATTATTATTATTATTATTATTATTATTATTATTATTATTATTATTATTATTATTATTATTATTATTATTATTATTATTATTATTATTATCATTATCATTTGCAATATGGTGGGGTTTTTAGAATCCTAACATTTTTTTTATTATATGGCGTATTATTATTATTATGGAAACGAATGAAATAAAAAAGGTTAATTGATTATGAAACCGTTGTGATTTCTTTTATTATTCTTGTCGAATTCCAAATGCATACGCAAATGTCCTTCTATTTACATTAATAAAATAAAGGGTAAATTGATAAACACTACTAACTTTAGTCCTCTTTTTTATAATCAGTACCAACATAATCAATAATTAATAATCAGTATCAAAATATTTACTTTTTTCTATAATAGGTACCAAGTCGCCTTTTTATTCTAGTTTTTTTTCCTACTTTAAAGGTGCTTTCATTAAAGAGAGAGATTTTAAACGTAAGTGAGTGGAGATTTGTACTTGAATGATGACTTTTTGGACTTTTTTTAGTAGGTTAAGATTGGATTTTTATGCGACTTGGTACCTATCATAGAAAAAAAGTTAATATTTTGGTACTGATTATTAAATATTGATTATGTTGGTACTGATTATAAAAAATGGTCCTTATATTGATATTGTTTATCAATTAATCCTAAAATAAATGGGTTGTATCCTGTGAAGGATTGCCTACGTATTCATTTTTTTAAAAATGAAATCAAACCCTTGCGCGTAGTTCAAGTAAATGTAAAAGAATAATTGTTCTAAGCAAGAGCTTGTAATGAACTAGAAGATAAGCATGAGCTTTACTTACTCTTAAAGGACAATACAGTTTATTTGATGATATGAGGATGACGATTTGTCAAAATGCAAGAGCAAGGTGACATTAGCTTATTTCAGCGGGTCAGGGGCCGTTTATATTCCGTGCCACAGGAGCGACACGTGAGGTTACACGAGGCGCGTTTTGTTCCTATTCTAGGCATAGTAACGTTTTAGTTGGTCGAGGTTTGTTTGGTTGGCAAATTCATTCCCATCTAAGTCTGTGATCCTAACTGCACCCCCCGGGAGTATTAATTTGACCAGAAGCGGTCTGGCCCAGTTGGGTTTAAACTTTCCTCGCGGATCGACAGGTAAAAGAGATCTAACTGATTTGAGAACCAAGTCTCCTTCTTTGATGTTCCTTGGCTTAACCCTTTTGTTGAAGGCTCGTTTGATATGTGCCTGATACGTTTTCACATTATGTAATGCGTGCAATCTATGTTCATTCGGGAGGATGAGTTCTTCATACCTATCCCTCTTCCAATCGGCTTCCGGGATTTGACTTTCGAGTAAAATACGCAAGGATGGTATTTCGAGCTCGACTGGTTGCACGACTTCCATGCCGTAGGTCAAATAGAAAGGGGTGGCCCCAGTGGGCGTCCTAACAGATGTGCGATATCCCCATAAGGCAAATGCTATCTTGCTTGGCCAATCTTGATAGTTGTCAATCATTTTCTTGAGGATTGTGACAACGTTTTTGTTTGCGGCCTCTACTGCACCATTAGTTTGTGGTCTATATGGCGAGGAATGGTGATGTTTGATCTTGTACTTGGCTAGCAATTGCTCGAGTCTCACTGAAATGGGATCCATTGTCTTTGATGATCTCATGTGGGCAATCAGACGCTGAGATGATATTGGTTTGTATGAATTTTGCCACGTTCTTGGCTGTGAGACTAGTATAAGAAGCCGCTTCTACTCATTTGGTGAAATAGTCGATAGCCACCAAAATGGAACAGTGACCTCCTGTTCCGGCTGGGGTGATCTTTCCGATGATGTGAATTCCCTAAGCAGAAAAAGATCAAGGAGATGTCATGGTGTAGAGTAATGAAGGAGGGACATGTTACACATTCCCGAATTTGGCAGTTATGACAATGTCTGAAATACTTAATGCAATCGTATTCCATCGTGGTCCAATAATACACTAAACACGTGATTTTCTTTGCCATCATTGTTCCACTCATGTGAGGACCACATTCTCCATCATGGACTTCTTCCATCACTTTCCGTGCCTGTGAATGATCAAGGCAGAGCAGGATGACGCCAAGAGGCGTTATTTTATATAATTCTCCTTGCATGAGGACGTATTGGGAAGCTAGTAGGCGTATAACACGTTGTCTCTTCTTGTCCATATCTGGTGGATAGGTGCCGTTGAGTTTGAAGTTCAGGATTGCTTGGAACCAAGGTTCCTCTAGGTTTTCTTCTTCATCTGTAATTTGGTGCACATAAGCCGGTTCTGACCGTCGTTCGATGCATAAAGGCATTTCTACCATATCATCCGGCATATTAATAAAAGATGCAAGTTTTGCAAGAGCATCTGCAAATTGATTCTCTTCTCGAGGTAAGTGTAGGTAGGTTACTTGATCGAAGAATTGGGCAACTTGGTCTATCCTTGCTTGATAGGGTGCTAGGCTTTCACTCCGAATTTTACAAGATCCCGTAATTTGGTTGATGATCAAAGATGAACATCCATGTACCCGAAGATTCTTGATGCCTAAACCTACTGCTGATTGTAGTCTAATGAGGCAAGCCTCATATTCTGCCGCATTGTTTGTCACCTCGAAGTCGAGTTTGACAGAGAGTTCTGTATGCTCGCCTTCAGGAGAAATGAGCAACAATCCTATTCCGAATCCTCTTAAGTTTGACACTCCATCAAAATAGAGGTCCCAGGAGTCTACATCTGTTTGGAGTATATCCTAGTCTGGAAACGACCAGGTGTCTATTGTTTGTGCATCATTGATGGGATTTTCTACGAAGAACTCGGCGACGGCGCGCCCTTTTATAACTTTCAGAGGCACGTACTTGAGATCGAACTCTGAGAGCATCAAAGTCCATCTTGCTAGGCGCCCATTGAGAACGGGTTTCTCGAAGAGGTATTTGACAGGATCCATTTTGGAGTATATTTTGACGGAGTAGCTAAGCATGTAATGGCGTAGCTTCGTCGTTGCCCACACAAGAGCGAGGCATATCTTCTCGAGTGGTGTGTATTTTCACTCGTACTCCAATAACTTCTTAGTGAGGTAGTAGACAACCCTTTCTTCTTTTCCTACTGTTTGGGCCAGGATGGCACCCATGGCTGTTTCAGTTACCGTGAGATATAAACCAAGAGGTTGATCTCGTTGGGGTGGCATGAGCACTGGTGGTTTGGCTAGTATCTCCTTGATTCGGTTGAATGCCTTTTGATAGTCATCATCCCACATGGTGTGATCCATTTTCTTTAGCTTTTTGAAGATAGGTTCACAGATCATGGTTAGTTTCGATATGAATCGACTTATGTACTGCACCTTACCCAAGAATCCTCTAACTTCCTTCTCTGTTTGAGGTTGCGGCATTTCGATTAGAGCTTTGATCTTGGAAGGGTCTATTTCTATACCTCATTGGCTAACAACGTATCCCAGGAGTTTGCCGGATGTTACCCCAAATGCACATTTCTGAGGATTGAGCCTCATGTTGTACTTTCGTAATCTGGAGAAGAATTTGTGAAGGTTCGCAATGTGCCCCTCTCTGTCCTTGGAATTGACAATCATTTCATCTACGTATACCTCAACTTCTTTATGCATCATGTCATGTAAGAGTGTAGTTGCGGTGCGTTGATATGTATCTCCGGCATTGATTAACCCAAATGGCATACCTGAAAGATCATAGATCCATATTAGACTCTCTAATAAAATTAATTTATCTCATAAATTATCATTTAGGTGATCTATGTAACATGCATGCTAATATGAAAGCATAAAAGGAAAGAACAATTTCCTTACATTGAATTTGTGGTAAAAAGGGCACAAACTAGTTCACCTTACTAGCTTGTTCTTGAGCTTATACCAATGGAAGATCCTCCTTGCAAATCTTCAAAATAGAAGATCTCCTTCTTGTTGCACCAAAGAACTAACCCAAAAATATTAACAAGTATAGAACTAGAAATTATTAATATTGTACCCTTGATTATTATTAGAAATATTACTAACTAATCTTAGTAATATTATTTATGTATACTAACAACTTAGTAGAGATGATTAGTATTTTTAGAGAGATGGAGGAAATAGTTCACATGCAAGAAAGTAGAGTGTGTAAGTAAGGTAGAGTGAAATGTGAACAATATATGGAGTGTATGGGAAGGGAAGTGGCGGGTGGAAGAGTGTGGAAGTGGATAATTTTTGTCTTATAATTTTATCTTACATCACATGCAAAATCTAGTATAAGATAAATTATGGTAGTATACAAAATAAGGTGAAATGATTATGTGAGTAATCATCCACTACACTTATATTACACGGTCCACTTGACCATTTACGGGTCCATGTTGGTTCTTATATTTGTCGCACAAATCCTTGTAATTTTATTTTAAACATCGTATCATGTTTAAATACTTCCATAATTAATTCGTCTAATTCACTCCGTAAATATACGTGTACCACTACATATATTATTTACGTACTAATATTAATCCCATTAATCAATTAGTACAATTTTAGTAAATTAACAGTTAATTAACTAAACCCCGTTTCCCAAAACGTATTATTTAAGTATCGCATAATTAAATAATAACTGCCGCTCCTCGAGTTCGCAACTCGAAATCTCTCTAAAAATAATCGACTAACCTCTTAGTCTATAAATCAAGGGACTAAACAAATTGTATCTCATACAATTAATTAGTTATCAATTGGGGTTCGTTCCTTTAGGTGTGACCGAAAGGGGTCAGTTGATCACCGCCGTCTCACGACAATAACGTCAAACTCTAGTCAGCCAACCGTTATCGATTTACGTTAATCAACTGACGAGGATCAAATAATTAAATTTCTGATGATATTCTATTAATGAGATTTATTATGTTAACGCACTATTGTGGAGGACACTAACTCCAACAATCTCCCACTTGTCCGACACAAGGTGTGCGCTACCAATTCGCTTGTCCGTTTTATTCTCCCACTCAATGCAAGGTGTCTTTCAGGTCGCACTTGCACATGAACACATCGCGAGTGGTTTTCTCGATCGGGAGTGTGACTACCTGACCGGAAAAATCTCTCACAGACATTACTCCGAGCGTGGCCACGCATTTGTAGTCATTAACTCCTCGAGTGGCCTTGAGATATAGTTACCCAACGTGGGTGGACAATTCTGTATGCCCGGCCTATCTATCCTATTGCACAATCTGACTCAAGATGACCTAGTAAATGCCCTTTTGGCCTCCTTTCACGGCACGACCTAGGACAAAACCAAAGTCACTCGGAAACCGCACTGCTCGATAATAGTCTCCGTCAAAAGAATCGACTCATTAGAACATCTTAGAGATTCCCGCCACGACCAGGCGTCTATAATAGAACTTAGGGATTCTCTAAATGGTCACTGTCCGGCAAAGTGTCACACACTCTGCCTATGTAATCGACCAGTCATCACATATGACCTTATGGTGTTGAACAACCATCAATCGACTTACAATCTAGTCACTCCGAGACGTCACCTCATTAAGTGACTAGGGACAAAATACAATGTTCATCTTATTCACTTGAATACTGTTCAACATTGTCTCCATAATTTATTCAGATAAACAAGGTATTAAAATTTAGTCACACTAAATAAAAGATTCATAAAAGAAATGAATGCGAAAACAAGGAATGTGATTATCATATATATAATAAAAGATACACTATCCAATTATTACATATCCATAATCTAAAGAAAATCTGGTACTCGTCTCAATCCCATAGCGACGACATGACCATCATGCTTAGCCTTTGATAAAGGCTTGGTTAAAGGATCAGCAATATTATCATCTGTCCCAACCTTACAAATGTCAATTTCCTTCCTTTCCACATAATCTCTAATTACATGGTATTTCCTTTCAATGTGTCTAGATTTGTTACTAGACTTAGGCTCTTTGGCTTGAAAAATAGCTCCACTGTTATCACAATATAGAGTGATAGGATCTTTGGCGGAATAGACTACTCCTAGCCCCTCCATGAATTGCCTAATCCAAACAGCTTCCTTCGCAGCCTCAGACGCTGCAAGGTACGCAGTAATGCTTTGCTTGAAGCTCTTCCAGCAAACAGCTCCTCCATTTAGCATAAACACATAGCCGGATTGGGATTTCATATCATCCCGATCGGTTTGGAAACTTGCGTCCGTGTAACCTCTTACACGCAACTCAGTTTCTCCTCCAAACACTAAGAACGAATCCTTAGTCCTTCTCAAGTACTTAAGGATGTTCTTTACGGCTATCCAGTGACTCTCACCAGGCTTGGCTTGATACCGACTTGTCATGCTCAAGGCATACGCAACGTCGGGACGAGTGCAAATCATAGCATACATGATAGACCCAACAGCGGAAGCATAAGGGACGGTCTTCTTGTGTTCAATTTCCTTAGGGGTGGAGGGAGACTGTGACTTGCTCAAAGTAATCCCTTGGCCCATAGGTAGGAATCCTCTCTTGGAGTCTTTCATATTGAACCGGTCAAGAACTTTGTCAATATAAGCTTCTTGACTCAATGCTAGTATCCTCTTGGACCTATCCCTATAGATCCGGATACCTAAGATTCGTTGTGCCTCTCCCAAGTCCTTCATTTGGAAGTGTTTCCCTAGCCACTCCTTAACGGAAGTGAGTGATGGAACATCATTCCCAATGAGTAATATGTCATCCACATATAGAACAAGGAATGCAACCTTACTCCCACTAAACTTCATGTATAAACACGGTTCTTCCACACTTCTAGTGAAACCGTATTGTTTAATAACATGATCAAAGCGATGATTACAACTCCTAGATGCTTGCTTAAGACCATAGATGGACTTTTTAAGCTTACACACCTTCTTAGGGTTAGATGTATCCACAAAACCTTCAGGTTGTATCATGTACACCTCTTCTTCTAGAATCCCATTCAAGAAGGCGGTTTTGACATCCATTTGTCAAATCTCATAATCATGAAATGCGGCAACCGCTAAGATTATCCTAATGGACCTAAGCATAGCGACTGGAGCGAAGGTTTCGTCATAGTGTAAATCATGAACTTGGGTGAAACCTTTTGCCACCAATCTAGCTTTGTAAACATCCACATGTTTATCCACGCCGAGCTTAATTTTATATATCCATTTACACTGAAGGGTCGCACTCCCTCAGGTATATCCACCAAGTCCCATACTTGGTTCTCGTACATGGAATCCATTTCGGACCGCATGGCTTCTAGCCAAAGCGAGGAGTCGGGACTAGACATGGCCGATTTGTAGGTAGTGGGTTCATCACTTTCAAAAAGTAACAAAACACCATCTTCTTCGATGTTACCAAGGTAACAGTCAGGTGGATTAGAAATCCTACTTGACTTTCTAGGAATAATTACCGTTTCAGAGGAAGAGGGAATGCTACCCTCCACGTTCTCCTCTACCTCATTCTCGGTTTGTGGCTCTCGAACTTCTTCAAGTTCAAATTTTCTCCCACTCTGTCTCCTAGAAATAAACTCCTTTTCTAGGAAGACAGCATCACGAGCCACAAACACTTTGTTCTCGTGTTTATTGTAGAAGTAATAGCCACGTGTTTCCCTTGGATATCCTACAAAAAGACATTTGTCAGACTTGGGTGCAAGCTTATTGTCAGACTTGATCTTAACGTATGCTTCGCAACCCCAAATACGCATGAATGACAAATGAGGGACTTTCCCTGCCCATATCTCATATGGAGTCTTATCGGCCGCTTTAGTCGGGCTTCGATTTAGTGAAAATACTGCAGACAAGGGGGCAAAACCCTAAAAAGAACTAGGAAGCTCAGTTAGACTCATCATTGACCGAACCATATCAAGTAAAGTTCGGTTTCTCCTTTCGGCCACACCATTTAATTGCGGTGTACCAGGAGGAGTCCATTGTGATACTATACCACAATCTTTTAGGTGTGAATCAAATTCAATATTTAGATACTCACCATCACGGTCGGACCGTAGGGTCTTTATCTTTTTATCCAATTGGTTCTCTACTTCTTTTTGAAACTCTTTGAACTTGTCAAAGGCTTCACTCTTGTTCTTCATTATGTAGACATACCCATATCTACTTAAGTCATCAGTAAAAGTAATGAAGTAGTGAAAACCTCCTCTAGCGGTGATGGTTAATGGCCCACACACATCCGTGTGTATGAGAGCCAAAACCTCACTAGCTCGTGTCCCTTTTCCCACAAAAGGTGCACGAGTCATCTTGCCTAAAAGGCAAGACTCACATGTACCATAAGATTCGAAACCAAATGGTTTGAGCACTTTTGATGAAGCAAGTCTCTTAATGCGTCTTTCGTTTATGTGGCCTAAACGACAATGCCAAAGGTAGGATTCGTTTGGATCACCCTTTTTGAGCTTTTTAGTTTCCATATGATAGACGTCATTAACATCATTTAAAACATAAATGCCTCCAATTGAAATGGCCTTACCATAAACCACATCATTAATAGAAAAAGTACAACACTTGTCCTTAATCATAAAACAAAAGCCTTCCGCGTCTAACGCGGAAATGGAGATGATGTTCTTAGTTAAAGTTGGTACAAAATAACACTTATTTAAATACAACTCTAAACCACTAGCTAAAGTGAGCACATAGGTCCCTATGGCAACGGCGGCTACTCTAGCTCCATTGCCCATGCGGAGATCCACATCACCTTTTGCTAGTGCTTGCACATCCCTTATACTTTGCAAATGGTTACAAAGGTGAGAGCCACATCCGGTATCAAGTACCCAAGTGGAAGTACAAGCAAAATTAACGTCTATCACATAGAGAGAGGAAATCATACCAATAGGCGTCACACGCCCTTCCTTGAGATCCTCCAAGTATTTGGGACAACTCCTCCTATAATGCCCCTTCTCATTACAATGGAAACATTCAGCCTCGGAGAGCTTGACACTTTTTGCCTTGGGATTGCCATTCTCAACGGCCTTCCCCTTTCCCTTGTCATATTTCCTTGACGATTTCTTGAATTGGGACTTTTCTTTCCCTTTTCTTTTCTTAACTCCATGAGACATGTTCTTTAACTTCATGGTTAAAACATCTCCCTTTTCACTCCCACTAGCCTCCATATCCCTCTCCGCTTGGGTGAGGAGTGTATGAATTTCATGGTAACTCTTATCCATGTCATTCATGTTGTAGTTTACCCTAAAGTGGGCAAACTTGGTAGGGAGTGAGTGAAGGATACGATCCACCACAAGAGTCTTAGGAATCTTACACCCTAGACGCTCTAGGATGTCAACATATTCGACCATTTTGAGTACATGGGGACCAACCTTTTGGCCCCTTTCAACCTTAGCTTCAAAGAAGCGTGCCGCCGCATCGTATTGACGGACTTTTGGTGTTTGTGAAAACATAGTGATCATACGAGTGAAAATCTCGTAAGCATTTAAAGAAATGCATGATAGCTTGAGCTTTGGGGATATTGACCATATCAACACATTCTTGATATCATTCAACATCCTCACATAGTCATCATAGGCGGTCTGCACCGCCGATGAAGCTCTTGCACCGGGCTCGATTGGAGGTGCATCGGTCAAGTAAGTGA
Source organism: Silene latifolia (assembly GCF_048544455.1). Taxonomy (NCBI): domain Eukaryota; kingdom Viridiplantae; phylum Streptophyta; class Magnoliopsida; order Caryophyllales; family Caryophyllaceae; genus Silene; species Silene latifolia. The sequence goes on from NC_133537.1 coordinate 174,439,998, forward strand.
GCACATTGTCGGACAACGCGGCACTTTTGATGTTGGATTCCCATTCAAGAAAGTTACTACCGTCATCTTTTAAAATACATTTGTCCATTACGGACCTTAGCCATGATTCTTTGCCTAGTGAAGTAGTCGATGGAGTTGATGAAGTTGCCATTGCGAATTAAAATGCTACAACAAAAAGGAAAAATTAACATTCATTGTTTTAAAAATTACTTGTAAAAACATGTTTAGCAAGTTTTAGCATTTATATAATGACCTCCCACTAAATTATATAAATGATTCCAAGACCAAAATATTAAACAAAAATGAGCATCGCTTGGGCGAAACATCCCATAATTGCGTAAATTCGGTAAGTCACGTTGATTAATTCTACCTCTAGAACTCTTGGTCGACGAATTTCCTCAAATTCATCTACTAGCCCCGGAACACAATACCGTCTTATATCCCGTTGATTCCAACCAATTTTAGCGTGTGATAACCGTTTACCACCCTACTTACCCAAGGTAAAAAGAGAACACCCCGCTTGGGCGAGCGTGGCACTAATGAACAAGAGATTCATAGGTGTTACTAATTGGTAAGGCTAATCTCAATTTTAGTTATGTGAGAGATCTTGTCAATTTAGTCATAAATTCCTTATAAGTGAATAATTCGGTGAATGTAAATGACGTGAATTGACAACCGCGAAAATAAAATGCATGTGAATGGCGATTTTGGCATGCGCGAAAATAAAACAAGCAAACATGTAAGCATATGAATAAATCCTAGTATGGCCACCTAGTTAATAAAAACTAGTCTATTACATTTCGGAAACCAACTCCTTGGTCCCTTGCCTCTTCATTCCATAAGTGGCTCTTCCTTGTGGGATTTGGAACACTTTCCAAAAATAGACTCCGTCTCGTTGTAACCCATCTTTTGGAAACGTCAGTAAAAATAACTATTACAAATGAATTACATAGCTATTCCTAGTATACATTAATTAATAAAATAAAATAAAACTATTAATTAATTACAAACCGACGATACGAGATCGTATTTAATTACAAACAAATCGATATTCCCTTTCATTTCGGGTAACAACGATTAAAATTAATTAGGCCATACTAGGTACACTAAGATAAATACTTTAAATGAATGACAATCATTCATTTAACTTAAATAAATATGCTTAAAATGCTGTAAAAAAGATGCCAAAATCGCCCTATCTATCATTCATTGGTATCCATCTCGGTTTTTGTGGATTTAATCGATTTTTAACATGTAAAAATCAATAATTAACTCTTAAATCTCATTTAACTCCAAACTAATTGTCCAAACTGTTTTGAACCTCAAAATTAGTCCTCACTAATTTTATGATAAATTATTACTTTGATTTGGTGATAATTTGGTAATTTAATCGATAAAATTATAATATATAAGTAAAAATCCAAAATAATTGAAAAATTACCCAAAAAATTGAAACAAAAATTTTTAGTATTCTGGCACACTCCCAAAAATACCAAAATGTCAGAAAAATTCCCCAAAAATTCCGGATAAATTTTGTGAAGAAAAAGATCGATATTTATCGGTTTTTAACCACTAAAACCAATAAACATCAAAACAAAGTGAAAACACACATGCAAAATCACTTTTGACATTTAAATAATATTCTTAAATGTACATAAATTTATTATGGGCAGAATCAAAAGTTTCGAAATTATGATTAATTAATTGGACCTTTATCGACTTTTAACTCAAAAATCAATAAACATGCAAAAAATTCGAATCAACCTTCAAGTTTCTGCATACAATCAGTAGAAAATATGCATGAACTACCATAAAAAATCCATGCACCAAATCAACATTTAACTAATTTTAGTCAATTTTTCACTAAAATGCGACATTTTGACTCGGTTTTCTACCAAAAAAACATTAAAAATAGCAAAATAACTTTACAAATAACCAAAAAATTCCACAAACCTTTTGAGATCAGTAGGTATGCATGTCCCAAAAAATTCGTGCTAAAACCTCTTCTAACACAATTTTTGAGTTTTTATAAATTATCACATAATTCATTAAAATGCTTAAAATCAACATGCCATTTACAAGCCTAAGCTCTGATACCACTTGAAATATCATAGATCCATATTAGACTCTCTAATAAAATTAATTTATCTCATAAATTATCATTTAGGTGATCTATGTAACATGCATGCTAATATGAAAGCATAAAAGGAAAGAACAATTTCCTTACATTGAATTTGTGGTAAAAAGGGCACAAACTAGTTCACCTTACTAGCTTGTTCTTGAGCTTATACCAATGGAAGATCCTCCTTGCAAATCTTCAAAATAGAAGATCTCCTTCTTGTTGCACCAAAGAACTAACCCAAAAATATTAACAAGTATAGAACTAGAACTTATTAATATTGTACCCTTGATTATTATTAGAAATATTACTAACTAATCTTAGTAATATTATTTATGTATACTAACAACTTAGTAGAGATGATTATTATTTTTAGAGAGATGGAGGAAATAGTTCACATGCAAGAAAGTAGAGTGTGTAAGTAAGGTAGAGTGAAATGTGAACAATATATGGAGTGTATGGGTAGGGAAGTGGCGGGTGGAAGAGTGTGGAAGTGGACAATTTTTGTCTTATAATTTTATCTTACATTACATGCAAAATCTAGTATAAGATAAATTATGGTAGTATACAAAATAAGGTGAAATGATTATGTGAGTAATCATCCACTACACTTATATTACACGGTCCACTTGACCATTTACGGGTCCATGTTGGTTCTTATATTTGTCGCACAAATCCGTGTAATTTTATTTTAAACATCGTATCATGTTTAAATACTTCCATAATTAATTCGTCTAATTCACTCCGTAAATATACGTGTACCACTACACATATTATTTACGTACTAATATTAATCACATTAATCAATTAGTACAATTTTAGTAAATTAACAATTAATTAACTAAAACCCGTTTCCCAAAACTTATTATTTAATTATCGCATAATTAAATAATAACTGCCGCTCCTCGAGTTCGCAACTCGAAATCTCTCTAAAAATAATCGACTAACCTCTTAGTCTATAAATCAAGGGACTAAACAAATTGTATCTCATACAATTAATTAGTTATCAATTGGGGTTCGTTCCTTTAGGTGTGACCGAAAGGGGTCAGTTGATCACCGCCGTCTCACGACAATAACGTCAAAATCTAGTCAGCCAACCGTTATCGATTTACGTTAATCAACTGACGAGGATAAAATAATTAAATATCTGATGATATTCTATTAATGAGATTTATTATGTTAACGCACTATTGTGGAGGACACTAACTCAAACAATACCGTGTAGCAATAGGTACCCCATTGGGTTACGAAGGCGGTCTTGTGCATATCTTCTATGGCCATCTTGATTTTGTTATACCCTGCATATCCGTCCATGAAGGATAGCAATGCGTGATCCGCTGTATTATCCATCAATATGTCGATATGTGGTAGAGGAAAGTCATCCTTGGGACTTGCTTTGTTTAAGTCTCTGAAATCAACACAAACACGGATTCTCCCATCCGTTTTGGGTACGGGTACTATGTTGGCTACCCAGTCTGAATACTCGGAAACTTTGATGAACCCGGCTTTGAATTGCTTATCGACTTCTTCTTTGATCTTAAGAGCCCATTCTGTCCTCATTCGACGAAGCTTCTGTTTTACGGGCTTGAAACCTGGTTTGATTGGGATTCTGTGCTCTGCGATATCCATGTCGATCCCTGGCATGTCTTTGTAGGACCAAGCAAAAATGTCCTTGAACTCTTGTAGGAAGTCTATGAAACTGGCCCTCTCGGCGGGGCCCAAGGTCGTCCCTATCCTAAGTTGTTGGGCTTTTAGTTCAGTTCCTACGTTGATGGGTTAAGTGTTTTTTATAACTGGTCCCCCTTCCCCCTCTTGTAATATTTCTTTGGCTATGTAGGGAGGTATTTCGATTGAGTCTGGGTCTCGGTCATCCTCGTTATCATTGTAAACAGAATTGCATTCAGAATAACACAGAGTAAGCAGAACCTGATTTATTCATAATAAAATTTGAGAAAAGTTGAAACAAAGAAGCCATCTGTTCGGTAGTCAGTGGCGGTAAAGGGACAGCTGTTGGGACATTTCCCGAACTACTGTTACTATTTGATGCTAAGCTAGGAGAAACAAGGGGAGTGGGAGTGACGACAGGAGGAGACTCTCTTGGGACTTCTCTAGACTCTGACTCTGACTCTGACTCCGAATATTCCTCTGACTCGAATTCATCGTCTTCTGGTTCTCCTTTGAACATCTCTCCTTCTCTAGTGGTGAGCTTGAAGAGTTGGTCGGTCCGCTTTGAGCTTAGATTTCGGTTACTTGTAAAGAGGCAAAACAATATTTATAACTTCACAAACAACTCTACTACTAGTAAAGAGGGAAGTAAAGGTCGGATCCCAAGGGACGGGTATTGATGTAGGATTTTCGATTACAAGTAGTGGTGTCTAAGGGTGTCACTATTTGGGTTGAGATAAGAAGATCACTAAACTAAATAACATTAAAAGTAAACAAGCAAGATGACTAAAATGAGATGTAAACAATTGATTAAAAGCACTAGGGTGTCATGGGTTCATAGGGGATTCATGGGAATTGATCATACAAACATATTCTCGAATTATAAGAAAGCAATTATTGTTGTGATAGGATCGAGTTGGTTTATGTCTTACAATCCTAGGAAGGTTTGGGTCCCGGAGCCGAATCGATTAGATTGTACAACACCTACAAGTCGACTTAATCCTCCCTACTCAACTATATGCATGCTCTAATGAGACTCGAGTTGGTTTATGTCTTACAAGTCTCATTGAAAACGTAAGTGATGGGTAAAAAATGCAAGGATTCATAGGCTCGCATTTCATCAAACATAACATGTGCATAAGTTGAGATCACAACAAGCAAGCAAATAAATTATGTGAACATATTAAATTAAGCATGAATCAGCCCCCATGTTGGTTTCCCCTAATTCCCCATTAACCATAGTAAGGAAACTACTCACTCATTATCAAGTTTAACATGTTAACAAGGTTGTCAATCATATTAACAAAGCAAAACATGATGAATAAATGAAGATGATTAACAATAATTAAAAAGCGATTAAGAGAATTATACCTAATGATGATTCCAAAATAATAATGCAAAGAATAATAGAAGTACTTGATGATTGATGGAAGGTTGTCAATCTCCCAATAAACCCAAATAATCTTCAATTACCCAAAATAAAAGATGAACAATAGAGAAATTAAGAAAATGAGATTTGTATTAAGACTTGATTAGAAGTTGATTACTAGATTAAAGAGAGATTAGAATAATATAAACTACACTAACGATTGATAAGAAGAACATGATAATCTAATTAGACTAATGGGGTATTTATAGTGGGGATTAGGTGCACAAATTAGGGTTACTAAGGGCTTAAATATTCGATGTGTGGGGCATTGACATCATGGGACCATTCCCCGCATCTTGTGGGTACATATACATCCTTTTGTAGTTGGACTATGTCTCCAAGTGGGTGGAGGCTAAGACCACCAAAACCGATGATGCAAAGGTGGTTGGAGAATTCATCAAAACAAACATCTTCACTCGATTTGGTTTTCGTAAAGCTTTGATAAGTGACCATGGAACTCATTTTTGCTACAAGGCTATTGGAGCTTTGCTCAAAAAGTATGGGGTAATTCATAAGGTATCTAGGGCCTATCACCCTCAAACCAACGGCCAAGCCGAGGTTTCTAATAGGGAGATCAAGGCTATCCTTGAGAAGACAAGGAATCCCAATCGCAAGGATTGGAGCTTCAGATAGGATGATGCTTTGTGGGCATATCGCACGGCCTACAAAACACAAATAGGGATGTCCCCTTACCGCCTACTTTTTGGGAAACCATGTCACTTACCCGTGGAGCTTGAGCATCGGGTTTAATGGGCGGTCAAATCGTTCAACTTGCAAATGAATGAAGTGGGCCTTCATAGGAAACTTCAAATCCAAGAATTGGAGGAAATTCGAAACGATTCTTATGAGAGTGCGTTGGTTTACAAGGCAAATACAAGAGCATGGCATGACAATATGATTGCAAGAAGAGTATTTCAAGTTGGGGAGAAAGTCTTGCTTTTCAAAAACCGTCTTCGACTTTTCTCGGGAAAATTGCGCTCTAGATGGATGGGACCATATGAGGTGGTGAGAGTTTTTCCACATGGGGCAATAGAGATCAAGTGTATAAAGACAAGGAAAGTCTTGAAAGTGAATGGACAACGACTTAAGCATTATTATGAAGGCATTGAAGCGGGTGAAGTGGAAACACTACACCTTATTGATCCCATTTATGAGGTGATCGGTCCGTTTCGTGTTCACAATTTAAGGTGTGGTCGTTGGGTCACGTCCGAATCAAAACAAAATTTATAGCTTCACAAACAACTATACAATTAGTAAAGAGGCAAGTAAAGGTCGGATCCCAAGGGACAGGTATTGAAACGAGATTTCTATTGCAACTAGTGCTGTCTTAGGGGTGTCACAAATTGGGTTGATGTAGAAGGTCACTAAACTAAAATATCAATGGAAATAAACAAGCAAGATGAATTAAAGGGTTGTAAACAATTGATTAAAAAGCACTAGGGTGTCATGGGGTCATAGGGGAATCATGGGAATTGATCATACAAACATGTTCTCAAATTATAAGCAAGCAATTATTGTTGTGATGGATTGAGTTGGGTTATATCTTACAATCCTAGGAAAGTTTCATTAATTTGTCTTTTAGGGTTTTGCCCTAATTTGTGATTTGGGGGAAAAGGGTTTTGGCATGTGGTAATTAGAATTATGTGATTATTGTGTGTAGGTGACGATGTTATGGGGAATTTCTATTGATTGCTTGTGTATGCTTGGATTGCGAAAAGGTAGGGTTTCCCTACTCAGTTCCTGTTTAATTGATTTGAGATTATGTTGTTTTGCGTATGATTGTTTGTCTGCTGATCATCGTTGGAGTGTTGGTGCGGTGTTAGTGTGGTGATAGTGTTGGTGTTGTGATGATTGTGGTGGAGTCACTTGCGAGAGTGACTTCACACCCTAGTTCGCCCTCCGTGGAACCCGCCATGGGAGGAGATGTGCACATTAAGGGACAGGGATATCGCTCGTTGATGAGCGGGACTTAGGTGGGGATTGGCTGCGGGTCCCCACTGGCGGCGAGGATTACCTGTTGCGATGGGTAATCTGGCAGGGCTACACACTTTGGTGTGTAGTCGGTTACTGTGTGAGATTGGGAGACCGGAGGAGGAGGATGATCAGCTGGCTGCTTATTGTACCTGTCTTACTTTAATTATTCAGTAACTGATCTCGTTGTTGTTTTGTAAAATCTGTGGTGATCCATTCGGGGATGGTGAGCAGATTGTGATAGGTGATGCAGTCGTTTAGCTTTGGGGCAGTCATGGGGAGTCACTACGCAAGCTTAGCTTCCACTGTCAAGAGTTCTAGTTGTCATTTTGTAGTTGTTGGTTTTTGGATAGTTCTTTAATGTCGGATTTTGAGTCTATGTAAACTTTAAATCTTTCGTACTTTAGTGAATGTGTTTTGAGTTGTTGTTTTTCATATACTAACTTCGGGCAACCGAAATGGTAACAACCTTTCACCTCGGGCAACCGAGATGGTAACAGCCTTTCATGTTAGGGTAGTCCTTGGTAAGGTACCTTGGTATGAGGGGATGTTACAAAGTGGTATCAGAGCCGACGATTCTGGCACCTAAAACTAATGAACCCAATGAACTTAGGGAGTCTAAATAAAATGAACCCGGGGAGAGTTGTTTGGAGCTACCGCAAATACTTGGGAGACGTCCCAAAGTCATACTAAGGCCCTTACGATCTCTAACCGGTCACATGGGGGAGTCTTGGAAACTGTTGTATGTCGAGTCATGTATGTGTAGCACTTGTAACTTGAATTTTGTGAAATGGTTGGATGAAATGATTGGATGAAATGGTGAAAGTGATGGAACATGGTAGTATATGAGAGGTGGATTGTGAATTCGTATCTGATAGATCTTGAGCATGAAGAATGTGATCATGTTACCTGTTTAATACGATCTTGAGCATGAAGTATGGTAGTGGTACATGTGCATATGAACATGATGATGTTAATGCTTGGTTGTTGGTAGTAGCATATGGTTACGGTCATGCGTCTATGTACATGAATGTCGTGTTTAATTTTCATGTGGGTATGATAAAAGTTCAGCTATGTACTGGTTTTTAGAAGTGTTGGGTTGTTATTATTGCCTTATGCATGTTTAAGTTGTTTTGTTAAGAAAAAAATGATTTCTATAAAGACCGATTATGGAAGGGTTGTCTTAAAACTGACATAAGTCGAGTTCTAGAAATGATATTGCTGTGATTCCAATTGTAAGTGATAGCTTGTCCTCTTACGATTCCAATAATAGGTCACACGCACAAAATGACAAAGTAACGAGTGAGATATGACTGTTTTACGAAAACTAGACGTTGCTGAGAACTATGTCAGTGCTTGGCCGCGTAAGGTAATACTCGACCGAGTAAGGGCTACTCGGCCGAGTATTCTCCTCTGTGACAATTGCGTTCGCTTATAGATTAGAAAACTCGGCCGAGTAATATAGTTACTCGATCGAGTATCCTGTACTCGACCTAGTATGCCATGTACTCGACCGAGTACTTCTTTGGGCGGTCATTTTAAGTCGGTGGTTATGTTCTTACATTTGTTTTGAGTCATAGGGTATGTACACATGTATGTTTTGGGTCTTAAAGCGTTCTTTTATATATGTGACGGTCTTGATACGTAAGTTACCAAATGTTATGATAAGGAGAATGCCGGCTTATGAGGGGTAGGTGTTGGATAAGAAGGACATGAGTTATATGTGGTTGTGAGGGATAGTGGAAAAAGAAAAGGGTAGATTGATGAGCTAATCGAGACAAGGAGCATGTTTTGTGAGATATGATGAGTGAAATAGTCGTGTGTTGGGTAATATAAAAGCAAGTGTATATGGGCAAGGGTGATGTAAGTGTAAAGGAACGTGAGAATGAAAGATTGAGATGAGGGATACGAATAGTGACATATTGGGATGGTTAAGGATCTATGGAGGGAGACAGTTAGGGTTGAGTTGCTTAAGGATATATGGAATGAAAGGTTGTTGTAGGGGTATAGAGAAGAGGGGTACGTAGTGAACTTAGATAGAGTTATGGCGCGACGTTGATTGGTAGATAGTGACTGAGTTGGTAGTTTGGATTATCAGGAGGTGAGCCTAGTGTATGAATCTTTGGACAATTAACGGTTTGGGGTGAATAGTTAGTTTTTTAGGGATACGAAAGGGAAATACAACTAATTAAAGGGTAAGCGTTAGTTGTGGGGTCTTGATGGTGACAAGTGTGAGTGAGTAGTATGATAAGAGAGGATCATTGATAAAGAAGAATAGGAAGATATTGATATGAATTAATGGAATTTGGGTCGTGGAGCAACAAGAAGGTAATCGGATTACTAAAGATTTAGGTAGGAGAAGGAAGGAGATGAATTATTAATCGGTATTATTGGAGGGAAGAAAGTTGGGAGAACGTTGACCAAAGTTATGGGACATGAGAATAAGGAATCGTGGAAAGGCACGATAGCATCATGAGAGGATGTGAGTTAATAGTTATATAGGAGTTCCGGAAGTCATGTTAGCCCTGAGTTTCGAGGTATTAAGGGAGGAAGAAGCTGCCAGAGTGTTTTCACGATATGAGCCGTTGGTGGAGAGTTAGGTGACGATACAATAAAGGATAGAATTGGAAATAATAAGGAGGTAAATTTTTTGATGAATCTGATGTTCGTTATATGGGATGACAACCAAAAGGGGAAATGAATTGTTATATAAAGAAGTGATAGTGAGAGAACGGTCATATGAAGGATGGTGGTGTCGTATTGTTGTCACTAGTGGTTGAGGATGATGTTGCATTAAGGAAGCTAGTTGTTCTAATGGGGTTGATTTTGTGGAGACTGATTAGTATGTATGGGTGTGAGGGAGTATAAGATGCGTATATATGAGGTGTTCGCTCGTAGTTGGGTACTGATGACATGTTACGTTCGCCGGGTGGTGATAATTGTGTGTATGAGAGGATATGTTATGAAGGGCACCTGAGTTAAGTCCGGATGAGAGATATTCATTATAAAGTGGTAACTTACGTAATCAGGATTAGCTAGTTACATTCGATTATGGGTCCATGATATGTGTAACTGTTTGTGTGAGGTTCTGACCTCATGAGTCATGGTCTGGATAATATTCAGAAGGTTGGTATCTGTGATTCCGTTTTTTTTATGTTGATGTTGCGTCGTGATCTAGTAGAGCGGTTTTAAGAAAGTCTTCTGGTCAAAGAAGTTGTACTCATTCAGTGTTATGAGATTGTAAAAGTTGTGATGGCTATCGATATGGCTGTTGTGCCTCGAGTGGCGATCTGGGCACGGTAATTCGTGTTGTGATACGAGTAATTTTTTTGTTGTCATAGATTGTTGTTTGTTTACTGCTATTTCCTGTCAGTGTCGGTCGGAGCATATAGACCGTTGTTTTGTTTCCCGATGTTTCTTACCAGTGTTGGTATGGGTATGGTTCTGTTAGTATGGTAATACTCGACCGAGTAAGGGCTACTCGGCCGAGTATTCTCCTCTGTGACAATTGCATTCGCTTATAGAGTAGAAAACTCGGCCGAGTAATATAGTTACTCGATCGAGTATCCTGTACTCGACCTAGTATGCCATGTACTCGACCGAGTACTTCTTTGGGCGGTCATTTTAAGTCGGTGGTTATGTTCTTACATTTGTTTTGAGTCATAGGGTATGTACACATGTATGTTTTGGGTCTTAAAGCGTTCTTTTATATATGTGACGGTCTTGATACGTAAGTTACCAAATGTTATGATAAGGAGAATGCCGGCTTATGAGGGGTAGGTGTTGGATAAGAAGGACATGAGTTATATGTGGTTGTGAGGGATAGTGGAAAAAGAAAAGGGTAGATTGATGAGCTAATCGAGACAAGGAGCATGTTTTGTGAGATATGATGAGTGAAATAGTCGTGTGTTGGGTAATATAAAAGCAAGTGTATATGGGCAAGGGTGATGTAAGTGTCAAGGAACGTGAGAATGAAAGATTGAGATGAGGGATACGAATAGTGACATATTGGGATGGTTAAGGATCTATGGAGGGAGACAGTTAGGGTTGAGTTGCTTAAGGATATATGGAATGAAAGGTTGTTGTAGGGGTATAGAGAAGAGGGGTACGTAGTGAACTTAGATAGAGTTATGGCGCGACGTTGATTGGTAGATAGTGACTGAGTTGGTAGTTTGGATTATCAGGAGGTGAGCCTAGTGTATGAATCTTTGGACAATTAACGGTTTGGGGTGAATAGTTAGTTTTTTAGGGATACGAAAGGGAAATACAACTAATTAAAGGGTAAGCGTTAGTTGTGGGGTCTTGATGGTGACAAGTGTGAGTGAGTAGTATGATGAGAGAGGATCATTGATAAAGAAGAATAGGAAGATATTGATATGAATTAATGGAATTTGGGTCGTGGAGCAACAAGAAGGTAATCGGATTACTAAAGATTTAGGTAGGAGAAGGAAGGAGATGAATTATTAATCGGTATTATTGGAGGGAAGAAAGTTGGGAGAACGTTGACCAAAGTTATGGGACATGAGAATAAGGAATCGTGGAAAGGCACGATAGCATCATGAGAGGATGTGAGTTAATAGTTATATAGGAGTTCCGGAAGTCATGTTAGCCCTGAGTTTCGAGGTATTAAGGGAGGAAGAAGCTGCCAGAGTGTTTTCACGATATGAGCCGTTGGTGGAGAGTTAGGTGACGATACAATAAAGGATAGAATTGGAAATAATTAGGAGGTAAATTTTTTGATGAATCTGATGTTCGTTATATGGGATAACAACCAAAAGGGGAAATGAATTGTTATATAAAGAAGTGATAGTGAGAGAACGGTCACATGAAGGATGGTGGTGTCGTATTGTTGTCACTAGTGGTTGAGGATGATGTTGCATTAAGGAAGTTAGTTGTTCTAATGGGGTTGATTTTGTGGAGACTGATTAGTATGTATGGGTGTGAGGGAGTATAAGATGTGTATATATGAGGTGTTCGCTCGTAGTTGGGTACTGATGACATGTTACGTTCGCCGGGTGGTGATAATTGTGTGTATGAGAGGATATGTTATGAAGGGCACCTGAGTTAAGTCCGGATGAGAGATATTCATTATAAAGTGGTAACTTACGTAATCAGGATTAGCTAGTTACATTCGATTATGGGTCCATGATATGTGTAACTGTTTGTGTGAGGTTCTGACCTCATGAGTCATGGTCTGGATAATATTCAGAAGGTTGGTATCTGTGATTCCGTTTTTTTTATGTTGATGTTGCGTCGTGATCTAGTAGAGCGGTTTTAAGAAAGTCTTCTGGTCAAAGAAGTTGTACTCAGTCAGTGTTATGAGATTGTAAAAGTTGTGATGGCTATCGATATGGTTGTTGTGCCTCGAGTGGCGATCTGGGCACGGTAATTCGTGTTGTGATACGAGTAATTTTTTTGTTGTCATAGATTGTTGTTTGTTTACTGCTATTTCCTGTCAGTGTCGGTCGGAGCATATAGACCGTTGTTTTGTTTCCCGATGTTTCTTACCAGTGTTGGTATGGGTATGGTTCTGTTAGTTTTTATAGAGTATGATATGAAAGAGAGTTGGGTATGGTGTTGTTGTTGTCATGGTATAGTAATAATCTGTAAATGGGACACAGTAATGAGAGGTTATTGAAGTAATTTTGATCTTGTTTTAGATGAGGCATTGGTGGACATAGTTGTGGCAAGAGAATTGTGGAACATGTGTGGTATTGAACTGGAAACTACAGGTGGTTTAGCACCTTTTCTTGGGACAGTGAGTACGGAGTTTTGGGACTTAGTATCGTGTCAAGTTAAGGGTGAGTTTGCTGGTAATAAAAGAGATGAACTTGAGAAGCTAATGTGAGTATGTGTAACAATTATGGATTGTGAGCTAATGGAGATGAGTGTATATGTATATAGAAGTGTGTCGTTTTGCGGTAATGTGGAATAGATGGAGTAATGGTTATACTGAGGATTTTATTATATATGTTATGTGAGTACAGAATAATTGGAGGCACGAGAACTGTTAGAGAAAGACTGCCCTGGATATAGGAATGGTTGTAGGTGTTGAGGTTATAGTGAGTTATCGTTGACATGTGGTGGTAATGAGGTTTATGGGAGGTATAGCAAAGGACCTAGTATTAGTGAGTTATGTGGACGTAACATTTACCTTAAGAGGAATAGGAGGGGAAAAGAGAGTTGATGGTCATACGGTTGCAATTGGAAGTTTGAGTGTTGGTGTAGAATAAGGATGGATTGTGTGATGGTCGATTTTATTACAGGTAATGACTGTGGGTAAACTTCGATAGTGTTAACGTATTGGGGTGATAATGGTTATGTGTATGAGTAAACTTTGAGGACGAAGTTCGTTTTAAGAGTGGTAGAATGTAACATTCCGTTTTAATGGTTGATCTTGGCTGGTGGATTGTCTTGGTATTGAGTTTGCTTGTGAGCGATATGGAAGTAAGACAGAGTTGGCAACACTTATGTTGTGGGTATCAGATAGTATTATGGAGTTAGTATTGGGAGACTATGCTGTAGTTGAGACGATATCGTGAGCCATGTTGTGGAAGGGAGCGTGGTTGGTGGAGTTAGTGTTAGGTGTTAGGTGTCCATGTTTTATAGGTTGGGTTGAAATTTCGGGGACAAAGTTCTTTTTAAGGGGGGGAAGACTGTAATACTACGGTTTTCTAAGGGGGTTACTCGGCCGAATATGGCTTACTCAGCCGAGTAAGTGTGTCGTGTGTTTCTGGACAGTTTACTGCCCAGGAATACTCGGCCAAGTATGGGAATACTCGACTGAGTAGAGGATACTCGGCCGAGTATACTCTATACTCGACCGATTATCCGGTCTGACGGGTGTTATTTTCCGCGGTTTGATTTAGAAAGGATTAGAGTTATATTAAGACGCGTTTTACAGTTTCTAGTCATTTTACAAAACCTAAACTACAGAACGTAATTCTAATCCTCTCCAAATAGCTCTCTCAACTGCGTGGATCGTTCGTGAGTCTAGTTCGTCTTTCCTTGCGTCTATTGTGTCCGTAAGCCTCTGATTTCATAAGTTTCATTAATTTGTCTTTTAGGGTTTTGCCCTAATTTCTGATTTGGGGGAAAAGGGTTTTGGCATGTGGTAATTGGAATTATGCACTACTACAAGTACAGGCAACCACAACGGCCCTTTAACAACGCTTATTCACGAAAATCATCAAAACACATTGTAGAATTGATTCCGCGAATTTTACCAAACTTAATTACAACGGTTCTGTGTTGTTAACCGTTGTTATTGGTTTTAACAACGGGTCATACTTAAACAACCGTTGTTAATGAAAAAACTAATAACAACGGTTAAATTTTAACCGTTGTTAATGATTTGGCGCCAAATTAGTGAAAAGTAATCACAACGGTTATATTAGAACCCGTTTTTAATACTTTTTAACAACGGTTGTAGACTCAATAACCGTTGTTATTAATGTTATGAAAATCTTAAGAACAACATATTGCTTTATTCTGCTATACGCTACAAAACACAAACACAAGCTAGCTAATACTGCTACTATATCATCCTTCATTCCTCCCTGTTCGTCTCTCTGTCTTCATCTCCGTCACTGTTGTCACGTCTTCTCTCCCTCATCGAGTTTATCAATCAGGTATATATATGTTTCTTATCAACGCTTATAGATATAGGATTTTTTGGGTTATTATCTAATTTGTTGATAATTTAGCTTAATTGCTTTCCTGAATTTCGTTTATTTGTTTGCCTATTATTGTATTTTCTAAATTAGTTGCCTATTATTACGAATGTAGAATAATGACTCGAACTTGGATGATTGATGCAAATATGAGTGACCGCACCTACAAGGATGGTTTAGCTGAATTTTATGAATTCGTTTCGAACAATTTGAAAGGTTCTTCTAGTATTGCATGTCCTTGTGAAAGATGTGGTAATATTAGCTATATGGCTTTTCCGGACGTTAAAATACACCTAGAAAAGTGGAGATTTAGTCGATCCTATACACGTTGGATTTTTCATGGGGAATCATTAGAGGAAGAGAATAACTCTGAAGAAGATGATGTTGAGGTACACGAAAGGCTAACTGATGATCCTGAGTTTGCCGAGTTTTTTGAGTTGGAAGAGTTGGAAGTAGAGAAGTTGAATGTTGGGTCTATAGATAATAAAGAGAATGATGATGAGTCGATTGCTTTTGCAGATGTAGGTGATGACACTAGTAATTGGGATGACCTTAACAACATGTATGAGAAGTTGTGTGAGTCCAAGCACCTCTCGTATCCTGGTTGTAAGTTCACAAAAATGTCTACTGTGGTGAAGTTGTATAATATCAAGGGGGCAAATGGGGTGAGTGACACGTGTTTCACTAGTTTTTAGCCTTGATAAAGGAGTTGCTTCCAGATGGTAATGTTCTACCTGTTAAGACATATGAGGCGAAAAAACTAATAAGAGGAGTGGGTATGAAATATGAGAAAATACATGCATGTCCAAATGATTGCATATTGTATCGGAAATTATATCAAAACTTAACCAATTGCCCTAAATGTTTGGAGTGGCGTTATAAGGATAAGGAAGGGATCCGGCTAAGGTGTTGTGGTATTTTCCATTGATACCAAGAGTCATAAGGATTTATGCGAATCCCGATGATGCAAAAATGTTAACTTGGCATGAAACAGGAAGAATAAATGATGGAAAGCTAAGACACCGTGAGATGGTAAGCAATGGAAATCGTTCGACGCTAAGTATCCCGAGTTCGGCAATGAACCTAGAAACTTACGTCTAGCAGCGCCGTCCACCGATGGAATGAATCCACACGGAAACATGAGTAGCCAACATAGTACTTGGCCAGTAGTGTTGGCTATTTATAACTTACCTCCATATGTGTGCATGAAAAGAAAGTATTTGATGTTGTCGTTGTTAATTTCCGGCCCTAAACAACCTGGAAATGATATAGATGTATATTTGGAACCTCTTTTAGATGATTTGCGATTGTTGTGGGATAGTGGGATAGAAGTATTTGATGCATATAAGAACGAAACTTTCAATTTGAGAGCGATGTTATTGTGTACAATAACTGACTATCCGGCTTATGGCGACCTTTCTGGGCACACAGTTCATGGGAAAGAGGCTTGTCCATTGTGTGGGGAGGATATCGAGTCTGAATACTTGAAGTCTTCTCGTAAGTATGTGTATATGGGAAATAGGAGGTTCTTGTCTCATGACCATTGTTATCGCAAGATGCAGAAAGCATTCAATGGAAGACAAGAACTTCGTCAACCTCCTAGAATTTTGAGTGGGCATGAAGTTTATCAGAAAGTAAAGCATATTGAGATAGATTATGGGAAGAAGAGCGGCTCTAAATTGTCTACTCGTGGGTATTGATACGTGCATTTTATATAGTCTTTTTAGCCTATTTTATGCACGTATTTCTATGCTTTTATCGTGGTTTTATGCTACGAAATGCCCCGAATATGCTACTTTGGTGTATTTTGTCTTAATTGCAGGAATGGACCATAAAGTAGTAGATTCAAGCCTAAAACATGTCCCTACGCATGCATTTAGGAGATGAGTTGAGTCGGAGCTTGGAAAGTACTATTTTGAGATGCGCATTGGAGTAAGGAAGTTAGGCGAGCCAAGAGAGTGCTTCAATTTGCTAGTTCCTTCTTGTAAGAGCCATATCTCGAGTTCTACAACAGTTATTAAGGTGGTTCCAGTTGGAGGTGAAATCTTATCCTCTTAGCTTTCCAACGCCACCAACCACGCCCTATTTGTCCAAGTAACGAAGGAATGACAGCCGTTTGAAGTTCAGTGCGCGAAGCAGGAATTACGCGCTGAGAAGTGCTCGATCGAGAACTATTTCTATTCGATCGAGAGCCCATTTGCTCGATCGAGAGCCACTTCTTCTCGATCGAGTGGTTTTAGGATGAATAAGTACTCGATCGACTATTTTTCCTTTCGATCGACCAGTTCCTTTTATGCCTTTGCTCGATCGAGTGATTTAGTTACTCGATCGAGTGGACTTTGCTACGGGCTGGGCTTTTTAGTCTAATTCCGTCATTAGGTTTAATTATACTCCTATTTTCTTATAAATAGGAGTTAGGATGTCATTAGTTATCATCCAGGTATCAATATACGTTACTTTCTTCTATCACTTTCCCTGTTACTTTTGTTCTTTCATTTCCGGATCATTTATATCAGTAATTTCTTCCCTCTTTTCTCTCTTTTTATTTGATGTTTATTATTCCCTCTCCCTCTTTATTTATTGTTCTTATTAATTTCATGTCTAGCTAAATCCCCTTAGTATGTTAGGATTAGGGAAGCCGTGGTAGCAATGTTTTAATTGACTTATATAGATTAGCCTTGCGATAGGAATTGTATTGGGCAATTTAATTGTTATCCGGTCGAATGAATGCATGCAGGAGACCATAAATTTAGTTAACCCCGACCTAGATCGAAAGATTGGAAGGGAAGGCTTGCTTAATTACAATAGGGTATTGCAGTGAGGGCGAAAGTTAAGCTGTTTACGCTCTAGGGCGGTTTAAGGACCGAAAGGTGACGACCATAGCTCTTCTTATCAATAGTCTAATCGCCTTAGTATTCATGATAGTATAAGATCCGATAGCTGCCACGGTGGACCGACTTCTAGCATACTTCCTTCCTCTTACTGTTAATTCTCTTATTCATTTCTCTTCTTTAGCCTTTTTAGTTTAGTCAACACAATCAATTCAACCCCATCAGTGACATTAGACAGATAAATCGACAAATAGATAGTACACCGCCTCCCTGTGGAGATCGACCCTACTTACCGCTGACTTCTGTTAGTAGTACTTAGGTATTTTATTTTTGGTACGAAACGACAGTATCAAAATTTTGGCGCCGTTGGCGGGGAGGCAATCTATTTATTTATTTGTTAAATCTTATCTGTTTTTAGCCTCAGGGGATTTTTCCCTTGAGGCCGTTCTGATCTTTTTCCTTGAGTGCTGTTTTGATAGGCCTTACAGGTACTACCTAGACAGTTCTAGGTGAAAGACAGTCAAAGGGAAGGCTTGAGTACCTTTGACCCATCACCGATGTCCCATTATATGGAACAGTAGGTGATCGCTACGGGAGATGTGGTTCTGCTGAGCACAATGCAGCTGTAGTTGTGCCGCCACATCTACCCTATCAATGGCCGCCGCAACAAGATCCCCCTGATATACAAGAAGAAGACATTGCGGAGCTGAAATCCTTGATGGAGACACTTGCATTCCAAGCGCAAGAATACTTCTCGCGAATTGATAAGCTCGAGTCTGCAGTTGCTCAGTTAGCAGCTGAGATGGAGATAGAAGAGATCGCGGAGCTGACATATTTAATGGGAACGCTTGTATCCAAAATGCAAGAGAGTGATAAACATATGGACGCTCGAATCCTTGAGCTTGAGTCACAAATTGCTCGTTAGCGGTGAGATGCAAGAAGAAGAGGTATACCTTCTTTGAGAGCGGTTTCTCCTTGAGAAAACCGTGTTACCCAATCCGAGGATGATCTCTATGACTCGGATGACGAGTTTCTATCATATTTCACTGCCCCACACGAGGATTTCAGCACAGATAGAGGAATCACTCGATCGAGTGACAATTATTGGTCGATCGAGTGATTTTCCAGAAGAAAGTGCTCGATCGAGTGAAAATTCCACTCGATCGAGTGAAAATCAGGAGGAAACTGCTCGATCGAATGACAATTCTTCTCGATCGAGTAGTCTGGCCATTGGGAGCTTTGGTTCGTCATTTGGGCTTGATTTTGATGATGATTTCGACGATGACAATGGATACGGTGAGTCTCCCCTATTCAAAGCCGAGTTAGATGCGCTTGAGGCTGAGATTTACGGGACGGATTCCACTGAGGGCGACAAAAGGACAGCTGAGTCGGTAATTACTCCTAGCACGGAAGAGGTAATGAATTCTCTTATCTATTATTCCGTCATTAAGAGTGATCAGCCTGAGGTAGTAAACGGTAATTTCATTATTGTTGTTAAATTGCCTCGTCTTATTCATGCTTCCTTTTTCAAGGCTATACCCCCTCATATGTGGACGCATAAATTAGCAATTTCTCACCATCCTTGTCATTTTAAAATTGTTAATCTGAATTGGAGTCCTAAATTATCGTCAATTGCTCCGTCGCTCCTTTATTTTGTGGATAAATTTAGGAGCGCTCATAGGAAATTTGTTAGACTTAAACGGCTGCACATTTTTATTTCCTACTTTGCTATTCCACTTTGGTGCTACTTACTTTTTTGTGTAGCACATGCGCAGCTATTTGACAGGTTGTTGCGCGCTTTGAGCTGTTTTGATTGTGATTAACTAGAGGGGCTCGAAGAAAAGAAGGTCGAGCTGGGACCTGACTGAAGCTAGCGCTACCCGGGAGGCAACCCGGCGATTTTATTTTGCTTTCTATTTAATTTCAGTTGTAATAAATGGTTTTTATACCATAGACTATCTCAGTATGCTTGTTTTTGTCAGTTGCGGGCTGTTTTTCATTGCATTCTGCAGGAACGCGTTGAGGATCATTCGATCAAGTGGTTTTTCCACTCGATCGAGTACTTTTTCTGAGAAATCCTCTCGATCGAGCTACCATTCCTTTCGATCGAGTGCTGCGCAGGAGGAAATCCACTCGATCGACCACTATTCCGATCGATCGAGCGTTTTTGAGCGCCCATGTTACTCGATCAGCTACTATTCCTCTTGATCGAGTGTTATTGACTTGGATTAGCTTCCTGAGACGGTTCTCCGGGCCCTTAGCAACCTCCCATTTCATGGTCGGTTTGGGGAGGTCCCCTTATTCGCGCAATCTTGTGAGTTTTTTTGAAATTTACTCTCTTTCTCCTTTCAGTTTGCATTTCCATTCCATGTTTTGGTACAATGGGGGCATTGTACAGTTTGGTTTGGGGAGGTTATGCATCCATATCTGTGTCTGCATATTGTTTTTATTTGCATTTCTGTTATCACGTTTAATTTTCTGTTTGCATTGTTATCTATTTCATAAAAATTTAAAATTCAATAAAAATTTGAAAAATTGTTGAAAATTTCAAAAATTTCACGTTTATTTTAGCATATAGGTTGAGTCGGAACGGTAGACTTCCATGATGATATTGCACTGCGTTTGTCTTTTTGCCTAAGCCTTGCATTGAACTGTTATCTTTTAGCATTGTCTTATTGCATAATCTACGAGTTTATGTTTAAATTTAGCTGAACGAATAGACTTGACCTGAATTTTTGGCAACCTACTTATAATTTCTAAGAATTAGGGCCTTATAAACTGGTGTCATTTATGACCAGTTTCATGTAGGATTGTGAGTAGTTACTCCTTGCATATCATGTAACATTAATTTGCACGTATATGACATTCAATTGCTTTTTGCCGTCATACATTCGGGTTAGTGGTTGGTGTCACATGCAGGGAGGTGCTTACAAATTTCCCTTTCTTTCATCTTTACCCATTTAACTCCACATTAGCCAAATTTGCCAGTTGACCCTTAGCTACATCCAAATTTAGCCTGCCTTGTCAAGCTAGTTTAGTTTATGTTTTGCGGTATATATATTTCATTGTATCAAATTTTGGCGCATGTTCTGTTGATTCGGAGTTGGTAATTTATGAAGAAAGGGAGGATGAAAAAAAAAAGAAATGAAAAAGAAAAATAAGACGTGAAATTGAAAAAAGTTGAAAAAAAAGTATCGAAAAAAAAATGAAAAACGTGAAGTTGTAGAAAAAGAAAAAGAAAAAGATGTTTAATTACGAGTCGGTTTCTGCTCCTATGTTCTATCTTATATCATTTGAGGAGTATGTTTGGTTCGGTTTGGTGAGTTTTATGCCAAATGAAGGGCATGTGCTTTATTCTATAATTGAGTTGGAAATGGATGTTTTCATATGGTTTTGTTTAGGTACTAGCTTGATCACCTATACCTCCACATTCCCATAAATGTTTTGCCTTTTCTTACCCATTGCCTCACTTTACCATATTTTTGTAAGCCCTCAGCTGTGACAGGACTTTGTTTGGTTGGAATGTGTGTACGGTAGCTAGAATTGTCTATCATATTAGTTGCATGCATGCTGTGTAGGTCGTAGTTTAGGTGAGCGACTATTCTTCTTTCTCTCTTTTACATATATATGTTCACCCTTTGCTTCATGAGAGAAGAGTGACCCGTGAGAGTCCATTATTAAAGGTCTTGCAAGGTCGACGGTTCAGCTTATTTATAAACATCCTATAACTCGTTTGCATTTGACTGTTTGCTATAAGTGTTAGTTTGCTTGCATTAAATTGGCTTAAGTGGGCATTTGTAGCTAGCTCTGAGTTATCTTTTTCCGTTCCTTTAGTTGCATTTTAGTTTACTCGGGGACGAGTAAAGGTTTGGTTTGGGGAGATTTGATACGTGCATTTTATATAGTCTTTTTAGCCTATTTTATGCACGTATTTCTATGCTTTTATCGTGGTTTTATGCTACGAAATGCCCCGAATATGCTACTTTGGTGTATTTTGTCTTAATTGCAGGAATGGACCATAAAGTAGTAGATTCAAGCCTAAAACATGTCCCTACGCATGCATTTAGGAGATGAGTTGAGTCGGAGCTTGGAAAGTACTATTTTGATATGCGCATTGGAGTAAGGAAGTTAGGCGAGCCAAGAGAGTGCTTCAATTTACTAGTTCCTGCTTGTAAGAGCTATATCTCGAGTTCTACACTAGTTATTAAGGTGATTCCAGTTGGAGGTGAAAGCTTATCCTCTTAGCTTTCCAACGCCACCAACCACGCCCTATTTGTCCAAGTAACGAAGGAATGGCAGCCGTTTGAAGTTCAGTGCGCGAAGCAGGAATTACGCGCTGAGAAGTGCTCGATCGAGAACTATTTCTATTCGATCGAGAGCCCATTTGCTCGATCGAGAGCCACTTCTTCTCGATCGAGTGGTTTTAGGATGAATAAGTACTCGATCGACTATTTTTCCTTTCGATCGACCAGTTCCTTTTATGCCTTTGCTCGATCGAGTGATTTAGTTACTCGATCGAGTGGACTTTGCTACGGGCTGGGCTTTTTAGTCTAATTCCGTCATTAGGTTTAATTATACTCCTATTTTCTTATAAATAGGAGTTAGGATGTCATTAGTTATCATCCAGGGATCAATATACGTTACTTTCTTCTATCACTTTCCCTATTACTTTTGTTCTTTCATTTCCGGATCATTTATATCAGTAATTTCTTCCCTCTTTTCTCTCTTTTTATTTGATGTTTATTATTCCCTCTCCCTCTTTATTTATTGTTCTTATTAATTTCATGTCTAGCTAAATCCCCTTAGTATGTTAGGATTAGGGAAGCCGTGGTAGCAATGTTTTAATTGACTTATATAGATTAGCCTTGCGATAGGAATTGTATTGGGCAATTTAATTGTTATCCGGTCGAATGAATGCATGCAGGAGACCATAAATTTAGTTAACCCCGACCTAGATCGAAAGATTGGAAGGGAAGGCTTGCTTAATTACAATAGGGTATTGCAGTGAGGGCGAAAGTTAAGCTGTTTACGTTCTAGGGCGGTTTAAGGACCGAAAGGTGACGACCATAGCTCTTCTTATCAATAGTCTAATCGCCTTAGTATTCATGATAGTATAAGATCCGATAGCTGCCACGGTGGACCGACTTCTAGCATACTTCCTTCCTCTTACTGTTAATTCTCTTATTCATTTCTCTTCTTTAGCCTTTTTAGTTTAGTCAACACAATCAATTCAACCCCATCGTGACATTAGACAGATAAATAGACAAATAGATAGTACACCGCCTCCCTGTGGAGATCGACCCTACTTACCGCTGACTTCTGTTAGTAGTACTTAGGTATTTTATTTTTGGTACGAAACGACAGTATCAGGTATAAGAAAAGATCCATATTTTTTGATAAACTTCCATATTGGCCTGACCTGGAGGTCAGGCATTGCCTCGATTTCATGCACATTGAGAAAAATATCTGTGATAATATTATCAATACCCTTCTGAATGTTCCTGGTAAAACAAAGGATAACGCCGCAGCTAGGGAAGATATGAAAATGATGGGTATTAGGCTAGAGTTGGCACCACAGAAGAGAGGTAATCGTACATTTTTACCTCCAGCAGCTTATACCCTTTCACGGAATGAGAAAAAAGAGTTTTGTGCATGCTTGAATGGAATTAAAGTGTCACATGGTTATTCGTCGAACATCAAAAGCCTAGTGTCGATGCAAGACCTAAAACTCACCGGGTTAAAGTCACATGATTGTCACACTTTGATGCAACAATTACTACCTGTGGGTATTCGTTCCATTTTACCTGAAAAGGTAAGATATGCTATAACTAGATTCTGTCTCTTCTTCCAGTCCATATGCGAGAAAGTCATCGATCCCGATGACGCGGATTCATTGCAGGACCTCATTGTAACCTCTCTTTGTCAGTTGGAAATGTATTTTCCACCCTCTTTCTTCACTGTCATGATTCATCTGACCATTCACTTGGTTAGGGAGATTTTGTACCTTGGGCCCGTGTACTTGAGATATCAGTATCCTTTCGAAAGATTGATAAAAGTCTACAAGGACTATACATCTAATCGGTATCGTCCGGAAGGTTGTATTGTTGAACGCGCTATTTTAGACGAAGCTCTTTCATATTGTTACGCTCATCTCTCCCCTGAGGAGTTGATTGGCGTTCCTAAGAATCGTCATAGTGACTGGATGACCGGAAAAGGTATTAGGGGCCGGGTTGAAAAAATTGTGACACGTGAAATGTTGCATTTAGCACACATGTATGTGCTAAACAACGAAGATGAGGTGCAACCTTATATTCAACAACACAAAGATGAGCTCAAATACGATCACCAAAACAAGACCGAGAAGTGGATTGCGAGCGAGCATACGAAGACGTTTGCAGAGTGGTTTAGGAATATTGTCTTAGAGTGTACTGATCAAACTGGTGATGACATCTCTCCTAGGTTACTACGTCTTGGTTTAGGTCCAAATGCCAGGGTCACCTTTTACAACAGTTTTGCCATTAATGGATATACTTTTTACACCCACGAGCAAGATGAGGTGAGCACAATGCAAAATAGTGGTGTGAGTTCTGAATTTGAGGCAATGCACTTTGCTACTTCAAAAGATAAAAAGCCTATTTGGGGAAAATGCCTTTATTATGGTGTTATTCAAGAAATATTGGTACTAGATTACATTGATTTCACAATGCCTTTGTTTCGATGTAACTGGGTTGATAACAACATCCATTGTGTCCGAAAGGATAAGATGGGATTTACGTTGGTCAATCTGGGTAAGGTTGGCAATAATAAGGATGATCCTTTCATAATGGCATCCCAAGCTAAACAAGTGTTCTATGTCACCGATCCTATGGATAAGAAGTGGTCTGTTGCTGTCTATAAGGAGTAAAAGGAGTAGTCCATCCGATAATGGTGATGATGATCAGGATGTCGTTTTTGAGGGAATGGATCAGTCTACCACTGTATCTTATTTCGACGATGTTGACACTGATCATGAGGACACTGAAAGCATCTATATGCGTGATGACCATGGTGAAGGTATTTGGGTTAACGAAGAAACTATGACATCCAAGAAACGTCCCCGATCCTGAGATAGTTCATCAGGACACAGTGATATGGACGACCAACATTTTGAGTCATTTTCAGACCAATAATTTGATGGTTTAATTTATTGGTAAATCAATAATGGTCATTATATTGTTAAATAAAAATTCCCAAATTTGCATGGCATGGTAAATCCTGTAGCTTAGATATGCAGTATGCATGCATGCTGGTGTTGTCTTATTTTCTTGATCTTATTATTAGATGTGGATGCTGGTGTTGAAATTGCTGAATAATGTTGCAGTATATGTTACAGGTTTGGACTGTATTGGAATTACAGTAATTTTAAAAAAAAAAAAAGTTCAACAATAACAACGGTTATATTTAAATTACCCGTTGTTAATACTTTCAACAACGGGTGTATTACCTCTACCCGTTGTCAATGATTTTTTTGACATATTTCATTTTGGCGCAAATTTGGAGAAAATATATTACAACGGGTATATTTTAACCGTTGTAATAAACTTTTGACAACGGTTGGCTTTTATTGACCCGTTGTTATTAACATATTGTAACACCCCCATATCCAGAGGAGCCTTAACTAGGCCTTCCTTAGCATATAAGGGCGTTACCATCTCGGTTACCCGAGGAAAGTAGTTATCAAATGCCAATAAAAGAACTATTAAGCTATATTACAAGTGATTCAAACCAAAATACAAAACAAGGTACAACTCAAAGACTACTCGCTATGACCACCATATCTCGTGAAGACTCATCCCTGCCCGGACTCCAGCTATCCACAACATCAACACCTCCTAAGACCGACTGCTCACCATAAGGGATCACGGCAGACACATAACAAACAAACAACCAAACAAGGTCAGTACTGAGATAAGACAAGACAATGACAACTACAATCAACAATACAAACAAAGACAATAGTCCCAACCACAATCACAATAATCCAACCAAACCTGTCACTGACTGTCCACTGGACCAGCCCTGCCAGTGGGGGACCGCAGCCGTTCCCACCTAAGCCCCGCTCATCATACCGAGCGACAACCCTGTCCCATTAATGTGCACATCCCCTCCCGTGGCGGGTTCCACGAAGGGCGAAACTAGAGCGTGAAGCCACTCCCGCAAGTGACCCCACTCAGCCGAGAACGCATCTCGAGAACCATCAACAACGACCACAACCATCACGATACAACAATTATAGCAGACAACCAAACACAACACAGCCACAATATCCAACACACTAGACCATCTACAGAAACTGAGTAGGCGAACCTACCTTTAAGCAACCGCAACCAATCCATGCCGACAGATAACACATACAGTGACCAAGCAAAGCCTATAACCATCATACAAATATCTATTACTATTAAGCAATCCTAACTATAGGGAACCAAGGCACGGATGATGATTATGACATACCTATTAGGGAGAAACCCAGCAAAAGACCGCTACCCGACACTAGGGACGCTCTCCTAAGGCACCAGAATCTTCAAAAGGCATCCATGGAGGTTTTGAGGTGAAGGGAAGGGAAAGGGGCGACTGAAGGATAGGAGGAAAGTGGCGGAAGTGATTTGCGGATTTAACAAAACGCGATATAAAACCCTCGCTGAAAACACGGTACTCGATCGAGTACCCAACCTACTCGATCGAGTGGCCCCCTACTCGATCGAGTACCCTGGCTACTCGATCGAGTAGCCTCTGCTCTATCGAGTACCACTCTTAACACGCAGCTTAGACAAGTTTTGGCCTACTTTCCTAAGACTACCTCCGCTCCCAAGGTCGGTCAACGGTGGTCAAAGGGTCCCTAAAAGGGCGGGTATTACAGTCTTCCCCCCTTAAAAAGAACTTCGTCCCCGAAGTTCACCTCACCCATCTCCCGCTCGAGACACGAGAACAACACGTCCTCACTCATCCTCCCGCTCAACCCATTACTCCCTGGAAACACCATCCCCCCCCCCCATGTCATCATCATCACCGTCTATACTTATATCTAATGACTTTTACTACTATCATGCAAGCACTATTACCGTTAACCGTTACTCTATATACCTATGAAACATCAAACTCGCCATGCGAATCACCATCTACGATCACCCGACATACGGTACCGACATACAGTATCGACTATCAAACTATCGATCAGGACCTGTCTCATATCAATTATCATATGGTACAACCAACGCCACCATGTTACTTGGCAACGTGATTCGAGTACGATTTATCACACTATAACTATATTTTTTTTTTTATAACCGTCTCTTGAAACATACGACCCCTTCACTTTAAATAACTAAAGTAATTCGTTATATCTCAGAAATTTTGTAATTAAAGCAAAACATAATACCAACCACATTATAAACAAGCTAAGCATTAAACAAAAAAAACAGCCTTTTTATTTCGCGACATTACTCTTCCCCTCAAAAAAGGAACTTCGTCCCCGAAGTTCACCACCCAAATATCAACACGTATTACCTATTATTTGTATCTTAACATTAAAGAAAACCATACTAATTGTTGTGGACATTACTCGCTAACTACATACTCGTTAAATTAGAAATCGTGCTCAAGTCACCGGAACAACTAGTT
Organism: Silene latifolia; assembly: GCF_048544455.1. Classification (NCBI taxonomy): domain Eukaryota; kingdom Viridiplantae; phylum Streptophyta; class Magnoliopsida; order Caryophyllales; family Caryophyllaceae; genus Silene; species Silene latifolia. Next base: position 174,467,346 of record NC_133537.1, read on the forward strand.
GCTGTTGACAACATACGTTAAAATGATATGCACAAATATAGGCAGAGTTACAATTCCGACAAATAAATCGTAATGGGGCGTATGCAATATTGAAGTAACAAGAAATTATGACCTCTTCACTAATCGTAACAAGGGATCATTACCGCTTCACTAATTGTAACAAATATGCTTCTAAAACTTCAATCATGACTTGCAACATATGAAATTAACGGTTCAAAGGTGTTACTACGTACTCACAACTACTTTAAACATTAAACTCGCAAATATAAAACAATTGAACATTTTTAATTTCCAAAGACTTCCTGTAACAGTGCTACTCGATCGAGTAACTAGCGGTACTCGATCGAGTGCCATGCTACTCGATCGAGTGTCTTGGGTACTCGATCGAGTAGCCCGAGATCAGAATGTTTCCTTTCTTCCTTTCCCAGCGTTACTCGATAGAGTGTGGGGTACTCTGTCGAGTACCTGCAGGTCAAGTACCTTACATAACCCGTCGTAAACCAACATATAACAACATGGCTGTCACATAAATTGAGTCGGGATGATGCCCCGACTCTCAACCATCCTGCAAAAAGTTAGAGTAGCAATTCCGGCCTTATGGCCAATCATACAAATCCAACTAAGTCTCAATAATAAAAGGAAATGACTACCAAAGTCTAACAACAATGTCACCATCTAACATCAACTACTATCAACAATGATAAGAACGAGGAGTATCACTCCTCCTGCTGCTGCTGCTGCTGCTCGAACATCACCTCATCATCACCACCACCACCTCCGGCCATGCCCGCACCTGATGAACCCACCCCCGCATCACCTCCTGCTCCTGCTCCCGGGCCCACGTACCATGGAGTCAAGCCACCGTAAGGGAAGGACTGAGGTGCCCCCCACGTCGACTGGTCCACCCCGTAGGAATGGAAAACCCCTGTGTAGTCCCCGACTCCACTCCACCACACCGGATGCGGTCCCTCGGTCCCTATCCACGAGCGTAGGCCATCTCGTGCATGTTCGGAGTGTCAAGGTAGATGACACTCTCTCCGCTGTAATCGGATCGCGTCTCGGGGTGTCGAGGTAGGGGTAGCATGGAAAAGGCGATCTTTGCGGTGCTACCGGGCGTGGCCTAGTCTCTGAGGCCCTCTCTCTCACTCGACGGGGTCCCCTCACCACTCTAGGCCTCTCTGCCGCCTGAACTCCCGCATTCTCGCCCTTCGTCGGCTCCGGCATCTCCTCAAGGATGGTACCGTCGATGAGATATGTCTGTAGCTGGCGGGGTCCGTCATCATCCTCCTCCTCCTCATCATCGGACTCCACCGTCACTACCGTCGGTTCCAAGGGCTCCGTGGGTGGGAGGTGCTCAGGAGCTGGAATCTTCATCCAACTCATCCCATGCACCCTCCATGCTAGGCTGCCGTCAGCCAAGGTCCTCAACCATTTCAGGTTGAGATAGTATTCACGATCCATGGTAGGCACTGGGGTAGCTAGAGGCACGTACGCCGAAGAAGCCTCAAAGGAGGTTAGCTTTTCAGCTAACCGAGTGGCAATGGCACCACAACTCAGGTACCGGGAAGAGGAAGAAGCCATCAAGGCAAGAGCAGCACAAACTATAGAAGGAGCATTAAAGACCACTTTCCTGGCCCGCTCCGGTTTGAGGTACGACATCAAAAGTAAAACCTCATGATTGTTCAATTTACTGATATCCTTTCGGTCATAGAGGAGGTTCGAGAGAGAACGGAGGAAGACCCTCGGGGTAATATGTCGAACATCATTAATCAAAGATTTGCTCGAGGTGGGAGCTTGCTTCCCGGTCAAGCAAGGCATTAGGCGGCAGACGCCGCACTCACTGGAATGTCAAGTAAAGGAGTCCTTGGGAGGCTTGGCCAACCCAAGGTGAGAGGCAAACAGGTCCATAGTCAACGAAAACGGTATTCATCAATCTAAACTCGACATCGACCTATTTGGGTCATAGTTAAAAGAGCTCATGAACTCTAGGGTAAGAAAAGGGTAAGTGTGCTTCCTCGGCTGTACAAACCCGTAAACCCCAAGGTCTCAAAAATGTGACGGACATCCGTCTCTATCTCCAACTCCTCTAATACACTTGTGTCTATACACTTTGTAGGTCTCAATTTGCGTTTTTGTAAGGCTACAAAACGCTCCCTTTGCTTGAAGTCAACAAAAACAATTGTAGGGTATTCGGGGATCATGCGGGTACCACAGTCCACTTCCTTCCCTAACTCAGGTGGGTTACCCCTCCCCCGTTTGCTTTGGCGGGTTCCAAGGTTCAGTCTCGGCATCTGCTTTAGGTATAAGGTCAAACAATTTGTATAAAACATGTAGGCATATACTTCATACAATTTGAGTTCTATATACTTAGCAAGTTCACTAACTCATCACCCAGTTCAATATTGAAGCACATAAATCATGCAATTAAACTTAGATGCCCAGCTAAGTACATACATTTCATTAATGGTTTACTCAATTTTAACATATAGTCTCAGTTTGTAGCCACTTATAAACCGCAATTATGAAAATTTGGCATGTGAACACACATTCTCAGCAATTCGAATATCCTAGCATGCTTCTAAAGGTCGTTCCATTTACATTGCTAATTTCATGTTACCAATTCAAGAGAAAGAATAATTTATGGCATATCATCATCACTTTCATATTATATTCAACAACTCAACTAAAATTTGCAGACGGTCTTTACAGCTGGGAAAATTTGGGCATATATTCATCACTCATCGATTCTATTAGCATAATGAAGTTCAACTCATGCTTATATGTCAATTACAACATCAATTTTTCAATTATAAATCACGAATTTCCACTTAAGGCACTTTTAAGACGGAGTTTTAAGGCAACTTTCTAAGGGTAAAATCATCAAAATCTATCCTCCAACATGATATAAACAATACTTAAGGCTTAATTCTACCATCTAACCATTGTAAAACAACCAAAAATCGATTTCAATTTTGGAAACCCTAGAAATTTCGGGTTCAATTTTGCAATTTTCTAATCTAATTTACAGCAATTAACCACCAACAAACATGGAAAGAAGGCATGTGAATCATGTTTCAACAATTAAAAGCACCAAATTGGTCATTATAATCGAAAATTTCAGATTGTTTTACTTTCCTAGCACATTCAAAGCAGTAAACCATGTACATTAGGAAGAATAGTATACCTTGATTGATGAACAAAGAGGAGAAACGAAATTAAGCTAAGAAATCAACCCCAAGATTCACTACTAACCCAAGAGAAAGAGAGGATTTGAGAGGAAATAAGGAATTGAGAGTGATTTAGGTGTAGGAGTGTCGAATTATAGAGAAATAAGAAGAAGAAATAGAAAGATGAAGGGTTTTAAGAAAACCCGAGGGAATTACTGCACAGTAACCTACTCGATCGAGTGCCTGGGGTACTCGATCGAGTACCACCCTACTCGATCGAGTAGGAGCTAAATCGTCGAGTATCTGCAGGAATTTTCCCCACATCCCGACGTTATAGCATCCTAACTAGATCGAGTGAGGTCTACTCGGTCTAGTAAGCACTCGCACTCGGTCGAGCAAAGTTAAGTACTCGGTCTGAACACTTCTTAACTCGAAGATACCTGCAAAAACAACACCGCGTGTCGATTCCAAACTAAGTCCAGGATTCGACACTAATTATCACATTCAATCACGTTTTATGACCATTGTCGCGCACAATACCAACCTTCAACAATTAAGAGACATATCACGTTACGTTATACAAATTACCCAACTCGGTTTACCTGTCGCCGAGTTATTTATGAACCTAGCCGTGTCATTTTATTACACTTAAACTTACTTTACGTGCTATTACTAAACTCGTGTTTACTTCAAATTGAAGCGGATGTTTAACATTAGTTCCTTCTTTCACGTACTACATAAATGTATACTTTTCAAAACAAATTAATTTACCATGTTTCACATTCTATCATAAGCAATTTATTTTAATACAAGTCACACATTACGCAGCGGAAAATTTCAACCAACAAATAGGTATGAACTCATTACTATACGCTATGTCTCGAATCATAATTCTACTATGCTATAGCTATCATCATAGTGATTATTAAGGATTTATAAACTCGTATATGACTTCCGTCATCAATAACTTATAGCAAACATCTCTTCATGTCACAACATTCAGTTCCACATTTTCACGCATTCCCATCACGTAAGCTTTCGTCACATATCACATAACCATTACATAAGCTCACTAACCATCCAAAGAACCCCACTAATCTCATTAACGATTACCATACACGGTCTAATATATCACTATTACACCCCTATCAATTCTAACAAAGACTCAACCGGAGGTAGCTCCGGCACAATTAACATACATAGCACACATAGACACACGGACTCCACATTCCCATCCCATGTGACTGGCTTAAGCGTCATGGGGCCAGGATTTTGAAATGAGGGCGCCTACTCACCCAAAATCTAGCATCAGCCGGGGCTCCCATCACACATACACCAGGTTCATTTTATTAGACTCTCTACGTTCATTATGTTCGTTTGTTACAGGTTCCAAAATCGTCGCTCTGATACCACTTTGTAACACCCCCATATCCAGAGGAGCCTTAACTAGGCCTTCCTTAGCATATAAGGGCGTTACCATCTCGGTTACCCGAGGAAAGTAGTTATCAAATGCCAATAAAAGAACTATTAAGCTATATTACAAGTGATTCAAACCAAAATACAAAACAAGGTACAACTCAAAGACTACTCGCTATGACCACCATATCTCGTGAAGACTCATCCCTGCCCGGACTCCAGCTATCCACAACATCAACACCTCCTAAGACCGACTGCTCACCATAAGGGATCACGGCAGACACATAACAAACAAACAACCAACCAAGGTCAGTACTGAGATAAGACAAGACAATGACAACTACAATCAACAATACAAACAAAGACAATAGTCCCAACCACAATCACAATAATCCAACCAAACACATCGATCGTCCACCTTGGACCAGCCCGCCAGTGTGGGGACCGCAGCCGTTCCCACCTAAGCCCCGCTCATCATACCGAGCGACAACCCTGTCCCATTAATGTGCACATCCCTTCCCGTGGCGGGTTCCACGAAGGGCGAAACTAGGGCGTGAAGCCACTCCCGCAAGTGACCCCACTCAGCCGAGAACGCATCTCGAGAACCATCAACAACGACCACAACCATCACGATACAACAATTATAGCAGACAACCAAACACAACACAGCCACAATATCCGACACACTAGACCATCTACGTAAACCGAGTAGGCGAACCTACCTTTAAGCAACCGCAACCAATCCATGCCGACGAGATAACACATCCCGACCAAGCAAAGCCTATAACCATCATACAAATATCTATTACTATCAAGCAATCCTAACTATAGGGAACCAAGGCACGGATGATGATTATGACATACCTATTAGGGAGAAACCCAGCAAAAGACCGCTACCCGACACTAGGGACGCTCTCCTAAGGCACCAGAATCTTCAAAAGGCATCCATGGAGGTTTTGAGGTGAAGGGAAGGAAAAGGGGCGACTGAAGGATAGGAGGAAAGTGGCGGAAGTGATTTGCGGATTTAACAAAACGCGATATAAAACCCTCGCTGCAAACACGGTACTCGATCGAGTACCCAACCTACTCGATCGAGTGGCCCCCTACTCGATCGAGTACCCTGGCTACTCGATCGAGTAGCCTCTGCTCTATCGAGTACCACTCTTAACACGCAGCTCAGACAAGTTTTGGCCTACTTTCCTAAGACTACCTCCGCTCCCAAGGTCGGTCAACGGTGGTCAAAGGGTCCCTAAAAGGGCGGGTATTACACATATAACAACGGTTCTTCTCTGAGCACCCGTTGTCAATAGTTTGTCTTAATAAAAAACTAATTTAGAAACCCATACAGCATGCCATACACAAACACACACAACATTAGTTCAACCGTTGGTATCCTGAGTTAATTTTTCTCTCTTCCTCACTTTCTACATTCTCGTTGCGGTCATTGCCGCCCAATTTTCGACGCCTTGATTCCGTTGCCTTCCCTTATCATCCTGCTCGTTCTCTTTATCATCATCATCATCATCATCAGGTATGTTCACTTTAATTTTGTGTTTCGTCATTAGGGTTTTAAGACGATCATCTTGTTTTTTTTTCATGCATCTGTTTGTTTTTCGTCTTCTTTGTTATCTTTATCATCCCGCATCATCTACTTCACTCCTCTTATTAGGGTTTAGGATTTTAGAAGCTCAATCTGTTGTTTTAAATTTTCATTCCTATTAGGGTTTAGGGTTTTAGATAATACTCTGTATGTACGTTGTTAAGTTGTTCATTTCCTGTTCATATTTGGGTTTTAGGATTATCATGGGTGAAAAACGTAAAAGAAGTAAAAAGAATAATAAGCCTGGTGATAATAAGCCTGGTGAGAGGGGTGCTACGAAGTGCCAGAGAGTCCTTGTAGCTATAGCCGTTAAACAGCCGTTCAAAATAACATGGAGTAAGATGGGTTTCCCTACTGGTCCAAATGCGGGTCTTTTCTCCAGTTGGATTGGTACTTGCACAAGACAGTTTGTGCCTATCCATTTAGATGATTTTAGAAATTTGAATCCAAAATTGGCGGAGTTATACTTGGCTCGTGTAAAGGAAGGCTTTATTATACCCGATGAAAGCCATGATCCGTATTTAATGCATAAGGCAGCGGATGTCCACAGGCAGTGGAGGTGTGATGTTGCTAGGGATTGGTTGTATGTGGACAAGGCAACGGGGGAGATGCGTAAGAGCCCACCGGAAAACAAGTGTCCCACCATCAAGCAGGAACAATGGGATCTTTTCAAAAAGATGAGAACTACTGAGAAGTTTCAGGTTAAATATCCTCGCCTTTTAACGATTTACCTATCATTTTTTTAATTAATGAGTCCTTTATATAATCTTTTTATTATCTCATCTACTTGCGCTTTTATATAATTATTTAAAGGCCGTTAGCAGAAGAAATCGTGCTAACATTTCATGCAAGAAGGGGAAATGGTATGGTTCTCGAGGCGGTTAAAGAAAGATAGAAGAGAACCTCGTAAGTAGCATGCATTATTCCCCTGTGAGACTTTATTTTTTTAATCACACCTGGACTTGCATTGATACACATTTACGTGTATAAATGTTACCATGTTAATGTGTAGGTGGCAAAGGGAGTGAAAGAGGTGGATCGGCATGTAACTTATAAAGAAGGGCACACGCCTAAAGGATCCCGGTCGTCGCGTGACAAATATGATGAGGAAGTTTTGGCCAACATAGTAAGCATTATTTTATTAAGACGAGTTCATTACTAACTTTATTATTTTAGTCACAAATATAATTTGAAGTTTATTTAATATATTATAGGACAACGTATTGAAAGAGGTAGAAGAAGGAAAATTCACTCCCAAAGGGTCGTAATGACGTTCTTGCTAGAGCGATCGGCCGACCCGAACATCAAGGTCGTTTGAGGGGCGTCCCGTTACAGGTTGGAGTAACGAAATATTATGGGAAAACGCCCGAGATAAAGAAGAAAAGGAAGACTAAGTCCGAGAAGGGTGACATGGTAACATTTACTCTATTATTTTCATTTAAGTTCAATTCACATGTTATTGTTGGGATAAAATTCTTGACACATTACATTCTTGGCAAGCGACTTGATTAATGGCATCCGTACTACTAAAGTGAATGTTGGAGGTAAGCTTTCCGAAGAAGAAGTGAAGATGATGGAGGATGTCATTTCTAAAGGGGGTAATAATAAGGTTCAACAGATTGGTCAAGAGGCCGCTACTACCTTGGCAATACATGAGAAGGAAGAATCGGTCAACGAGATTCAGAAAGATCAGGTACCTAATAATGCTTCTGAAGTTGTAACAACTAAAGCCGATCGGGTACCTAATACTTCCTTATTTTTCTTTTCTTTTTTTTGGGTAAGATCGGGGGTGTGTTCACCGCCACTCTAATGCTATAACTTCCGACATGGTGCCATTGGTTAATTTTATTAGGTAAATAATGGGTCCGAAAAGGAGATGCAACTTGAGAAGACGGCTGATGGAAAAAAAGATACATCCCCTTCAAGTCGGTTCCTGTTTTCAGAAAGGTATGCATGAAGTGTTTAATTAGTTAAATTTATATGAATCTTTGAAGTTTGTGCAAAAATCGGCCCGAGACGTAAAGCGTTTTGCAAAATCTTTGAATCTTTCAAGCGTTTTTGCAAAGATATAATAATGTATGTGTATATTCTTCAGGCAGTAAACAAGAGGCCAGTTATTCTTCCGACCTAATAGAACCGAAAAGCCACATGTGCGTGTTGGCGGGGTCTCGTAGAAATGCACACCAAATCTGCAGCAATGAAATCGTAGTTCATGGCAAAAACTTTTGCCGAATCATACCAAAGTAGAGATAACTACAGTCTTACTGTGCCATGAAAACTTGCAATCGCCTGTCCCATTCGTGACGACATTACCATTCTCGGGAGATGCGCTTGGAAGTTTCATCCAATGGCCCGAAACTCACATCTACTTGGCGAAGATATCTCCACCTCAGCAGCGGAAAGCAGTTGGGGTTAGAAGAAATACCTTTATATATATGTTAAATTTTTAATTGTTGAATGTTTTTATATGTTAAATTTATATGTTATTTTTTTTTTGTAGGGAACAAAAAAGCCGGCTTTGGCGGATAAGCCTAAGTCCACAGACATGCCAACGACCTCGTCGAGACAACAACTTGATGAGGTATTTAATTAACTTCTCCATTTTTTTAAAAACCTCGCTCCCTTTATTTATATTTTATCTGTATTTAGAAAAAGCATGGTAATTTTGTGTAGGGGACAAAAAAGACTGATAAGCCTAAGTCCCCGTCTTACTCTTTGCTACTACCTCATCATTGAAAGTTAGGAGTTTAAACGACACACAATATAAAGGGAAGGAGTACATGGGATATGTAAGAACGGTGACGATGATGAAACTGCATGAGGAGGCTGCCCATCGCATAGCAATCGAGCAATTGATAGTTATTCCGCTCGAGGAGGATATTCTAGGGGTTGAGCGCCAAGCACTTCTATCATGGGATATGCTAGCCGTATGGGCTGGCCTAGACCAGATTGATATCCAACACGTATTTGTTTGGATGAAGTAAGTTTCTTAATAAATAATTTCATATTCTAATATTCTGACTACTAGATAGTGTTTTAAATACCGGAATTAATACCGTAATAATGTAGGATATTGAAATTGAGAGTGATCCCCGAGAAGAATATTCCATCTGATCAATACGGATTCCCGTGCCCCTTTATTTTATCTTTATTTATTGCGGATTTCTCGTTCCAAGAACGGGTAGATTATATTGCTCAGCAATTGGCGACAACCAAGAAGTGATTTTTGGCGCTTATAATGAAAAAGGGTAATAAACAAATTAATATTACGTTTCCCCCTACAATTGCATTTTCATAACTAATATATGTACTTGTTAATAATGATGATGTCTCTTGATGTAGGACTCATTGGGTGCTAGCAACCATCATGCCGACAAGGAATAAAGTTTTCTGGTTGGACTCTTTACATCATCAACCAAGCGAGACTTTTAAGCGCTTGATTAATATGTAAGTTTATAATACTGATTTATTTATAATAACATTTTCAATTTTTATTTATAGAAAAAATCTCTTTCATATTTTTGCCCCTAAAAAAATTAGTTTCTGCCTCCTTTTTTATTTTTTAAAAAAAGGGCCTTTGAGAAGAAAAGAGCAAACGAGCAGGATCAACCCACGAAAGATTTCGATGTTGGCCCCGATTTTATTACGATAACAGTGGGTACGTGCTCAAATACAATAACATTAAGTGCAAAATCTGTGTTTAATACTAATACAATACCTAAAGTTCAAGATTCAGATGTGAGCCTTCTCTCGTCCTCTTTTTTTTTTTATGTAATAATAGGCCCTCGCGCCACGGAGATAGCATACAATGTGGATACTACGCTTGTCGGTTCATGTTGGAGATTATTAGGCGAAGATATCTCATTATTCCGTAAAAGGTTAGTAATAATTTAAACATGTGTTTATTACTTTTTTTAAATTAGAGCTAATGTTGTCTTCTTTTTCGCTATATATACCATGATGTTGCTAATATTGTCTTGCTTGTCGCTATATATACCATAATGTCTTCTCTTTGTTTTTTCCGGTATGCAATCAACCCGTCACAAAGATTGAGCAAAGACTCAAGTATAGATATAGACGAGGTAAGAGACATGTGGGGCAACTACGTCTTAGAATATAGAAATGCATGATACTCAGAGTTTAGATCAACTTATTAGTAAATTTTTTGTTGAAGTTAGGGAATGATTAGTTCATGTAAATTCAACTCCTTGTAAGTATATATATATATATATATATATGATGCAGCTGCTGTTGTGGTTGAATTGAATTTATTGAGTTCTGATGAACCCAGCTGTGATTTAGGTTGGTGCTGGTATATGGTGCTGCTGATATATGCAGGTTTTTGAATGGCATGAAACAAATTTAATTTTTCAAAACATTAGGAGTTCGTAATAAAAACGGTTACTAAAAAAAACCGTTGTGAATACCTTTCACAACGGTTAATAAAAATAACACCGTTGTGAATGACATTCACAAATACCCGCGCATAATATTCAACAACAGGTTTTAATCGAAGAACCGTTGTTAAAAGTCTTCACAATTTTGGAGGTAAAATTACAACAACGGGTATTAAACTAAGAACCGTTGTTACTAACAATTTCAACAACGGGTATGTAGCATAAACCCGTTGTCAAAAGACTTCACAATTTTGGAGGGAAAGTTACAACAACGGTTATACATACGACAACAGTTGTTATATTATTCCCTCCAAATATTTGAAACACTTTCCACAACGGAGAACACCCATCAACAACGGCTTTTAACCGTGGTGAATACTTTAGACAACGGTTTCATTAAATAACCAAACCGTTGCCTTCTACAACGGCCGCTTTAACAACGTCCGCTTTTTGTTTTTACAACGGTTTTTACCCGTTGTTATAGCCTGTATCTGTAGTAGTGATGTGGTTATTGTGTGTAGGTGACGATGTCATGGGGAATTTCTATTGATTTCGTGTGTATGCTTGGATTGCGAAAAGGTAGGGTTTCCCTACTCAGTTCCTGTTTAATTGATTTGAGATTATGTTATTTTGCGTATGATTGTTTGTCTGCTGATCATCGTTGGAGTGTTGGTGCGGTGTTGGTGTGGTGATAGTGTTGGTGTTGTGATGATTGTGGTGGATACACTTGCGGGTGTGGCTTCACACCCTAGTTCGCCCTCCGTAGAACCCGCCACGGGAGGGGATGTGCACATTAAGGGACAGGGATATCGCTCGTTGATGAGCAAGACTTAGGTGGGGATTGTCTGTGGTCCTCCACTGGCGGGGAGGATTACCTGTTGCGATGGGTAATCTGGCAGGGCTACACACTTTGGTGTGTAGTCGGTTACTGTGTGAGATCGGGAGACCGGAGGAGGAGGATGATCAACTGGCTGCTTATTGTACCTGTCTTACTTTAATTATTCAGTAACTGACCCCGTTGTTTTGTAAAATCTGTGGTGATCCATTCGGGGATGGTGAGTAGATTGTGACAGGTGATGCTGTCGTTTAGCTTTGCGGCAGTCCTGGGGAGTCACCACGCAAGCTTAGCTTCTACTGTCAAGAGTTCTAGTTGTCATTTTGTAGTTGTTGGTTTTTGGATAGTTCTTTAATGTCGGATTTTGAGTCTATGTAAACTTTAAATCTTTCGTACTTTAATGAATGTGTTTTGAGTTGTTGCTTTTGATATACTAACCTCGGGCAACCGAAATGGTAACAACCTTTCATGCTAGGGTAGTCCTTGGTAAGGTACCTTGGTATGAGGGGGTGTTACACATGTTTGTTAATAATGCATTTTTAACTTATTAAAAATCATTATATAAACAAAATAAATCACATACAAAAATTAACTAGTATTTCATGATTACAAGTACTTAAAATGGGTCATGGAATTATAAATCACAACAACTATCCTCTAGACTAGGAAGCCACTATGTACTTAGTCTATCTACAATACGACTATATGATTTATGCGTTTTCAACATAAACATCCTGTGACATCCCCATACTCCAAGTGCCTTACCAGGACTACTAAAGGTAGGAGAACGCCACCATCTCGGTTACCCGAGGCAATGATAATCAAATAGACAATAACGAAACGTACTTAAATGATTACAAAGTTTAAGTGATACAACTAAAACTCCAAAACTGTTAAAAGAAAATACAACTGTTCTCAAATGTTAAACCAACTAGCTAAAGAACAACGTTCGACACAGCGGAAGACTTCTAAAACAGCTCGTGATGACTCAACCCAGCTATCTCATGCGCATCAACCAAACCTGCTCAATAACTGCTCACCACCCCCAAATGGATCACCATAGTTTTTAAAACATTTAAATGGGGTCAGTACTAATTACACCAAAAACAAATACCATAAAAGAACAATATCACAAACAGCACAAACAACTCAACAAACCCCTGTCTCCATCTCAAATCTCCACACAACTGACTACACACTAAAGTGTGTAGCCCTGCCAGAGTACCCATCGCAACATATACTCCACACCGCTAGTGGGGGACCGCAGCCATTTCTATCTAAGCCCCGCTCATCTCCATCGAGCGATAAACCCATGTTCATTAATGTGCACATCCCTTCTGTGGCGGGTTCTACAGAAGGCGAATCAAGGGCGTGAAGCCACTCCCGCAAGTGACTCCACTCAGCCAGGGACGCACCCCGAAGAACACAAACAGTTAAACAGTAACCACAATACAACATCAACAACTGTCTGAAACAATCAACAATATGAAATCACAACCGTCTGAATCAACCAACAATCACTAACTACAGCACAATCACCACACATTATGTAATTAATACTGAGTAGGGAAACCCTACCTGGAGAAGCAACCACCACAGACGATCTAGCAGCTAATCAGAATTCTCCTCTACGAATCCTCCTCCTATAACATGTATACATTCAATTACTACCACACACATACAAATCACCCAAAATCCTCAAAATCACCCAATTAGGGTTTTAAAGAAACTCAACCAAATGCTATAAAAATTATACAAGGAACTTACCCTTGACACGATGATCACAACGGCGTAAAGAACAAGATGACCGACTCTCCTAGCCTTGGGGATTTGCTAATGATGCGATGAATCAACTTACATAACTTCCTTCTCTCAATTTAGGTTTTTAGAATTATAAAAATATTTAAGAAAAGTGACGAAACTCATTATATATTAATCTCGCATCATTAACAAAACCCGTCAAAATTCAGCCCGTAAACTCACTTACTCGATCGAGTAAGGCACTTACTCGATCGAGTACCCAACTTACTCGATCGAGTACCCTACAGGCAGACTACTGTTTTGCGTCAAAACACTACTTACTCGACAGAGTAAGCCCCACTCGATAGAGTACCCATAGACTCATTAAACCGTAGTATTACAGTCTGCACTCCTTAAAAAGAACTTCGTCCCCGAATTTCAACCCATAAACAAAAACAAAACATACTACCTCGATCAAGACATAACAACGCAAATAAGAACTCAAAACAAAACTCCAACCTATCAAACATGGAATCTCAACACCAACTCCACCAACTATGTCTACCCCCACAACATGACTCACGATATCATATCCACCACATTATAGCCTCTCTCGACACTAACTCCATACACTAGTAACTACCCTCCACAAACGCTGCTAGCTCCGTTTCACTAACATATTATCCAATAGAAAATCCAATATCAAGACACTCATAAACATCAAACGGAATGTTACATTCTACCACCCTTAAAAGGAACTTCGTCCTCGAAGTTTACTCACACTTATAAACATCATCATCCAACTGCCACAACTATGGAACTCATAATCTTCATCATCCAACTGTCAACACTATCGAAATATTCTCACACTCTTAAGCATCACTCTACTACAAGCACAGCCATGGCCCTTTTAACAATATCAACCACAATATATACAAGTCCATTCATTATGCTACATCAATACTCTACTTCCAATTGTACTACAACATGCACAACCAACAAACTCTCTTGTATCGCATCAAACTCCTCTTAAGATAAATGTTACGTCCCCGTAACTCACTATACTAAATCCTAGCTATATCTTCTCATTATCCTCATCACCACCGCATGTCAAAGATAACCGCCTATACTCTAAACACTCACCATTCCTATATCCAAGGCTCTCTTACTTAAACAGTTCTCATACCTCAATTCACTCGGCACACCACCTAACCTATACCACAAAATCTTTAGCTTAACCAAAACGTCAATTGTTCCCTATTATCGCCAAAATGACATAGTCCTCTATACATGCACCTATCTCCGTACTCATAACTCACGATCCACAATTATTACACACACTCACACTAGATCCTCAAGTTCTTTTCTTTCACTACCGCAAAACTCATCCATAACTTACCATGATACTAATTTCCAACACTCTATACTCACTGTCCCAATAAAAGATTATGAACCACTTGCAGTTTGCAGATCAGTACAACACATGTCCCACCATTCACTTGCCATTATTAAGTCAACCAACGCCTCCTCTAAAAGAACATCACAAGTATTCCCACCACCTCTCGCAACTGTGTCCCATCTACAGGATGTCACTATACCATGACAACAACGAAAACATGCACAACTCTCTTCCATATCATACTCTACCCTTACTCCCAAACTAAAACTGGTAAGAAACATCAATAAACAAAACAACCGTCTATATGTACAACCCGAAACTCACAGAAAGCAATATCAAACAAAACAACAATCTATGTATATCGGATATGTACCTTCGAAACTCGAATCGTAATCATCCCGCTTACTCCACCACAACCAGTGACGGCATCACAACACCGCCACCAACAGCCGCACCGCAGCGCGAAAATACCCGCATCACAACACGAAGTACCGTGCCCGGATCACCCTCGAGGCACAACAACCACGTTGATAGACATCACAACCACATACAATTTCCATAAACACTGACTCAGTATAACTTTCCGGACAAGAAAACTTACTCAAAACTGCTTTACTGGCTCATAACACAACATATTATAAGGAATAAACAGACAAGAATCTCATGAATATCATCCATACCTTTTTATGGAATAAACATATATCAGGAATACACATACAAGTATAACTAGCCATGCCAGATCACCCAAACTATCACTTTTGAACATCATACCATTAGTTTACCGTACTCAACATATATCACAAAACATTCATATAACAACTTTATAACTATCATACCATACCATCTCTCGTGAGGTCAGAACCTCACACAAACATTTATACACATCATAGACCCGTAATCATATCCAACTAGTCAATCCTGATCACGTAAGTTACCACCTGATAAAGGTTACCTCTCGCCCATTACACATTCCTCCATTCGCATAACCATAATCCCCTGCCAAATATAACCATACAGCTAATACTCAACCACTAGCAACCGCCTCCTAAGTCCACATCTTATACTTCCCCACAAACGTACATATCAATCCGGCCTTTACCAAATCAACCTCTTTAGAATTGTTATCTTTCTAATTGACTATCACCCTTAACCACTAGTGACAACACCACAATACCCCCACTGCTCGTATAACAACCCTGTTTACACTCATCTCTAAACATCACGGTTTCTTTCCTACCTTTGGTTAACATCCCAAATAACGAACATCAAATCCATCAACAAAATTACCTCAACACTATTCCCAATTCCATCCTTAATTGCATCGTCACCCAGCTCACCACCAAGGTCTCATATCGTGTAAATTCTTTACCCGACTTCTTACTTTCCTTAATTCCCCGAAACTTATGACTAATCATGTGTCCTGAAACTCCTATATAACCCTTAACTAACATCCTCATGATAGTATCATAAATCTCGACGATTCCTTACTTCTATATCACATAACTCTGGTCAACATTTTTCTCAGCTTACTTTTATCCTTCTTTTCTCTTTACACTCAACAATACCAATTAATAGTTCAACTCCTTATTCCTTCTACCTAACTCTTTAGTAATCCAGTTACCCTTTCGTTGCTCCAAAACTCAAATTCCATTATTTCATATTAGTACCATCTCAATCTTTCTTACCATCGATCTTTTCTTATCCTGTTATTACTCACACATAACATAAATCAGTCCAGACCATCTCATGCTATTACTCACACTGATCTCCAATCTCTCCCTTTTTTTAAATCCCAAAACTCATTTCATAACGTTACTTGCCCAAGGAAATCACACATTAGTTTCACCTCTTGATAATGCAAATTCCCAAACTCACTCACTATCTGCAAATCCACGTCGCGACATGTCTCTATTAAGTTCACTATATACCACACTTCTCCATCCCTCTAAAACGACCTTTTTACTACATATATTCTTAACCCACACGATTGCTAACCATCAACCTCCATAATTCTTTACACATCTCAAGTTGCCACTATCCACATTCTTCCTTTCAATCTTTTCATTCTCACGTTCCTTAGACTCGCATCATCCCTTGCCCACATTCACTTACTTTTACATTACTCAACACACAATCATATCACTCATCTCATCTCATAAAACATGCTCCCTGCCTTAATAATCCTTACCAATCTTCCTTTTCTTTTCCACTACCTATCACAACCGCATATAACTCATGTCCTCCCCACCGAACTCATACTCACCACAGGTGTCACTCCTTACATCATAAGATTGGGTAACTTACACATCAAGACCGACACACATGTAAAGTAATGCATAAGGAAGCAAAATAACACCTTTGAATTAAATATAATAGGCAACCAAGTCAAAAGATAAGCATATGACCCAAAACAGGGGTCACTAGATCGAGTACAGGTCACTCGATCGAGTGAGTGACTTACTCGATCGAGTAGGTGAAGGTCAGAAGCACGTAAAACAATTTACTAGGGCTACTCGATCGATTAAGGGTTACTCGATCAAGTAACAAGAGGTGCACTCGATCGAGTGAGGGCCACTCGATCGAGTACCCTACACATTTCTCAGCACTGTCCAATTTTCGTAAAACGGTCATAACTCCCTCGTTTCTTGGTCGTTTTGGGCGTGTAACCTATCGTTAAAATCGTAACAGAACAAGCTATCACCTCCAATTAGAATCACATTAAAATCATTTATGTATCTCAAGTTATAACAGTTTAAAGACAAATTCGCTGTAATCAGACGACATAACTATTCGATTTTCTCTTTCAAACAACTTAAACAACAACAAGGTAGACAAAAACAACTCAATACTCGTAAAATCAGTATCCCTAACCACATGTTACTATCTTCAAAAGCCAAGCAACAAACAACTCAATGCACATATATCATTCAACTTACCCATCATATATTACCCGCATGTTTTTATTCTATAACTTTACGTAAACAAAATCACAAATACATGACATCAAGTCCCCTTCTTACATGTTACTAGCATAACAACATCATAAAATCACTTTCATCATACAACATGCTTAATCATAAATCATATTATCATGCAACGATTATTCATCTTTTTCCACCAATTCATCCATCAGACCACATTCTTCATCTAACAAGTGCATATGACACAACAGTAGACAAGTATATGAACTTATTACTTAAGTGTACGCAAACAAAATTATGTAAAATCATATCACATCCCCTAATCACATGTTACTAGTATAGACACATTATAAATCATTCATCCTGCAACATCATTATTCATCACATATTATCATATATGAACTACTTTCTTTTTCCACCACATCAATCATCATTCTCACATACTTTTCCAACGACTCCAACCAACATTATAACCCAACTATCATTCAACATGCTTTCAACCAACAACATACAAAATCACACCGATTTATGCCACACATCACTATATAGGTACACAATTCATAAAATAAACACATAGCGATCCCGACTCATATCCCATGGTGACCGGTTCAAAATTGTAGGGTGAGTTCGGAACTTGTAAAATATGTTTATTTCGAATGCTGGTTAGTCTGTTTTATAATTAAGACGGTGTATAATTATATATAGGGATCCTTATGGATGTTAATTAGTCAGTTGTATAGTTGAGACGGTGTATACTGATATGTGGAGATAGTTGAGACGGTGTATACTGACCTCTAGGGATCATTTGGGATGCTAGCTAGTAAGAGGTATATTTAAGACGGTGTATGCTAACATGTATGGATTGTTTTGGGTGATAATTGGTGTGTTTTATAGTTGAGACGGTGTATACTGACATGTAGGGATTGTTTTGGACTAATTTGGACTCTGTGTTGGGGCGATTTTTGTAGTCTTTAGGGTCTGTTTTTGAGTTGCTTTATACTTGTGGATTTCCGCTCTAAAACCGTTTTAAATGCTGACTTAGTTGGCTCAGCTAGGACTATTTTTAGGCGCGAGAATGGAGTCTTAAGGGGACGATTGGTACTCTGTTTTGGGCAGGGACGAGAGCTGTCATCGTGGGTTTTCACTTTGCATTTGAGGACTGAAGTTGGGGTCGAACTAAGGCATCTTTTGGGTTCTGTTTTGGACTGTTTTTTGGGTCAGGTTATGAAGTAGGGTGAAGGGTGGCTATGGGTAGTCGGGTGGTGGTCGTGTCGGACTCCTAGTGGCCTGGCAGTGGCTTAGCTGTGGCCTAGGCAGTGACCTAGCTAAGTCACGAGTTTGAGGCCATGTGTAGTTGGTGGTTAGGCCGAGTTTGAGGTTGTCATAATAACTTTTGAGCCGTGTCTATAATTTGTTTTGACGCTAGTTTGGTTTATTTAAAATATAACTAAATTAATTTTCGTCTCATATTTTATATAAAGATAATTCGTTAATATCGTCCTTTCACATAATTATTTTAGGTGGCTCATATGTGGTTGAAGAGGAAGAGTAATTTTGGGTTTTAGAAGCTTTCTCAAGTTATTACTTGTCTCTTTGCAAGCGTAAGGTAACTATTCCGAGTTACTCGACGAATTAATGTCACATTAGTAGTTAATGTTGTGCCTGTTGTTTGTTAAGTGTTTAGGTGATTGATAATGTGTTACTTTCGTTTTTCACATGATAGAAATTAGAAATAGCATGAGAATTATATTGTGATAAATTTTATGATTTGGGCCAAAGTAGGCAAAGACTCTAAGCTGGGCCAGATTGACCGAACGAGTTTGGTCAAACTAGGTTTAAACCAGTCAACCTCGATTTGACCGATGACCCATCGCGGGACTCGGGTCGAGGGTTTGTCTTTGAGGTAAGATTGGTTGTTATTGGAGGTTTTATCTTATGCCTTGATATTTGTAATTATCATTTCACATGTTGGTTGTTGGATGCTTTGGATGCCTTATGCTTGAGTCTTGTTTGCCTTTAGCCATTGTAGTTTATTCTCATGGACTATGATATTGATGGTTAGCTATAATTTGGTTATTGATGACATTGAGGATATGGTTGGATTGTCTCATTTGAATAGACATTTATATAGCCTTTCACATGATAGAATGTTAGCATTTATGTTGGTAAGTTGCACTCTTTGCCCCTCTTATGGTTAATTGGGTATCCTACTTGTCTTGTGTGGTGTGGGCTAAAGTATTCAAGTCGGGACTAGTGGGACTAGGTCCTAGGTGAGTATTTCGGCCTTCATCATAGATAGGTCATTATAGTCTTTGACGAGTGTATGTTCACCGCTTAATAGCCTCGTGTTCCCGACTTGGTGGGTTTATATCCAAGTTGGGGCATGACCTCGTTACTTATTTTGAGAGTAAGTGGTCACCTTAAGTACTAGCCAACCCTTTGGTGGACTCCTTAGGGTACTCACATGATTTTATAAAATTGTGGGTCTTGGGTGCGGTGGTGTGTATCCGCATGTCTAGGTGTCTGCAGATTTAGTACTAGGGTTGTGTTGTGTCTTGGCCATGTTTTGATAGAACCTCTGAGCCAAGATACCGGCAGACGATTACCTTCCCTACCTCGTGGTATAGACTCGAGTTCTGAGTGACTATTGACGGTGCTAAGAACTTATGCCAGTCTTTGATATATTGCCCTTTCTTGTTTGATGATTCTATGAATCATAGAAGGTGAGATGCAAGCCGGCTATGGTTGATAGAGTTTGGATTCCTGGATGTTATGTGATTCACATGATAGGGTAGTATGAGTCGGTCTAGTAATCACATGCTAGGACTATGTGTTGTTATATTGTTGTTCACATGATAAGCACGATTGTCTAGCATCTATATGCTAAGGCTATGTGTTATTCATATTCATATTCTTATGTTTACATGTTATATTAATTATGACATTTCGTGGTCGGGAGAACGGAGTTACTCCCCACCGATCGTGGCTTTCGTATTTGTATAAAATGCGAATGACAGTAGGTGATGCATATATGGGGTACATGGACGAGCTAGCGAGCAAAGTAACCTTGGAACCTAGATTGGTTTTATTTTATTGTGACCCTTAAACACTTTTTATGTCACATACATTTTAGGGACATATGTCTCCCTTTCTCATATTTGGGTTGTATAACTTTGTTTTGCGACTTTAGCGATGTTTCATTCATGAGATTTATTTTGGACCTTGCATGTTTGACACCTTCCCATTTGGATATTTTTATAACAGGTTCAGGTTTTAAAAATTACAGGTTTTTACCCAAATTGAACCTATTACAAACATATCCATGCAGCTTTATTCTAGAATTACGTGTTTACTTTTCCGCGATAAGTGAGGGTGTCACAGTTGGTATCAGAGCATATTTGCTCCCGACGCACGTTTGTGCACCCCAATATAAATAACTTGACCTTAAAATAATAAACTTGAGAGATGGGTAAGATGGGTAGACTTAGGACCTTATGTTGTAGTCTCTTTGTGTTTGCTCTTTGTTAGGTACTAACCTGTTTGTTGATTGTCATTTAATAATTGTTGCGTTCTTGGATCAATGACCGTGAGCTTATCTATAGCTAATGGAGTTATTACCCTTATTATAAAAAAAAATTTGAACTAAAGGTTTTGAAAATATTTTAATGTTTTTCACTGGTTTTAACGTCAATTAGTGTTAAAGCTTGTTATTGGAGACGTCTGATAATTAGTTTTATCATTTGTTGGTGTAAAAATGTATTTTTATGTCTTTGAATTGGAATATTGATGTTCTTGAGTGATCGCCAAGAGTATCTCCGTTCCATTGAAAGGACACTTATATTTTACGAAGATCAAGATTTAGTGCCGATTGCTGAGGATTGAAGATTTGTTCAACCTTTGAAGAATGCTTCTACTTCCTTGAAGATGTTTCTCGTTCTTTTTGTATCTCGCCTTATTCTTAATCTCTTGGTGCTTATCCTCCTTCTAAACTCCCTTCTGTTTTACTTTAAAAGCTACGCTTCTACTCCTAACTTGTCCTTTGTTCTTTGCTTATCCTCCCTTAACGCCATTAGATAGTACTCTTTCTTGTGAGGAATGTTGACCTTGGTTGGAAAATTCAACTTTTGAGGAGATTGTTTGTGTCTGACCCTTAACCCTGGTTTTGAGAATTTGTGATGTTAGAAAGACTTAGGTAATGTGATGAGACATACTTAGTGATTTTTATACCTAGTTCCTTGACAAAGTGATAATCGATTGGTGGATTCTTTGTGTTAGGAATGAGTTGCCTATGTAATTAAAGTTATAGAACTTGGCTTTGTTGTTTATGTTTGGGATTTGAAAGCTTAGTAGGTTGAGCATCGTCGCCTTAGGAGTAAACATGAGATAAGTTTAGAATATGAATTTGGAAGAAAACCCATTTTTTTTAGATGTTAACAATCCCGTATAGATTGGGAATGTGATTTGGTGTTAGTTGTTCCTTGAGAACTTTGTTGAGAAGTCTTTATCAATTCATTCTTTGGTTTTTAAAACATTGAGGTTATGTCGAGTGCTTGAGATAAAGAGATGCTTTTATACTTGAGTGGTAGATTTGATTTAGGGAAATCCTAATATGTGATAAGATAGGTGGAAGAAGTATCTAACCGATTTATCACCCCTTAAGCGAGCGTTTATTTTACCTTGACCCTTGTTTGGGATTTGGTCGTTTTGTCATGAAGGTACAATACCCTAATAGACGTGACCTTGTTAGAGAGAACCTTAAGTTTTAGGAAGCGTATGGTTTAAGCCTTAAAATCCTCTTTCATACCTTTAATCGTTTTCCTCCCTTTCGTTCATATCTTGGTTGGATTTGATTCTTAAGTATAAAAGTTTACTCGTTATTTCCTTGTCTTGAATACCTCCCTAATTCTAATATCTCTTACTGGTTGTTAACTAGTTATCTTTATGATTCGACTCTTTTAGTCTCACACCCTGACATGTTGCTTAAGTTTCCTTGTTGTCTAATTTCCCTTTCTCCTTGATCATAAGCGTTACCGTTCATACCTCATTTCCTCGCTTCATCTTGCTCCTCCTTTAAGTTTGACACTCGTATCTTGTGAAACTCTATCTTTGACATCCTTGTAATTTTGACTTCAATTTCTACCCTATGAAATTCATTATAGCTCTCTTGTTGCTTAAGTTTGAGCTCTCTTAACATACTTTGTTTTTATGCTGTCTAAGTTACTTTCCTTTTTGTACAACTTCTAAACTTTCAAGCTACCAGTTTCGATTCATTCTTAAAAGTTTATGTCACTTCTTCAAACCTAACCTATTTTTAAAGATTTGAAAATGAAAATTTGATTTAATTCCATATTTGTTCCTTGAGTATAGACTTCTTTATCATGATTTTAATCGCTAAACCCAAGATTTCTTTAAATTTTATCCAATTTCTGTTAACTTTGATCTATTTATGACTTCTTTGTCAAAGTTTAATGTTACATTTTCAGGGATTTGATCCCCAATTGGGTTTAAAAGTGAAACCTTTATTTCTATTTTGGCTTTTTGCAAAAGAAAATTTGAGTAGATTACCTTTTCTTTTGATTTTAACGTTGATCGGATGTTAGAACTCGTTATTAGAAACGTTTAATAACTTGTTCTACTCTTGTCGACGAGTGATTTTCGGTTTTAAATTTGTCTTTGACTTGGAAGGTTAGCGTTCTTGTGTGCACAACAAGAGCAATTTCGTTCCATGAATGAGGCTTATACTTTTGAAAACTCTTCATTAATGTTTTCGAAAGTATTTTGATTTTTGATTTATACAAATGATTTGCCTTTGACCTTATCTTGGATTTGGAATGTGATGTTCTTGAATGCGCAACGAGAGCACTTCCGTTCCTTTGATGAGAATCTGGTTCTGTCGGAAAATTTTATTTGAAACTTTTGAAAGAATTTTGATTCTTACGATAAGTGACCATTTAAATGTTCTGGTTACCGATTCCAATTTCAGTTTTATTTTTATAACCTTTCATTTATACTTTCAAGTTTCGAGGACGAAACTTTTTAAAAGATGGGGTGATTGTAACACCCCGTATTTTATTAAGTTGGATAAAATTCTTTTAATTGCCATTTTGAATTTAATTACATCATTTAACGATTTATATATATATGCTTAGCTAATTAATTAATTTCATCATAATTCGATACGTTAATTTTAATAATCATTAATAAGTTTATTTAAAGTTAGTTCGAGTTTATTTATTTAATAATTTCCGTTTGTTTACGAGTCCTTATGAAAGTTGTTTTAAGTAAACCGTCCAATTAGCAATTTTGAGCTTATTTCACTAAATTAGCATTTTTTATTAATATCCGTTAGTTTCGTAAAAATCGCTAATAATTCCGTTTCAAGCCGATTTCTTATTATTTACGTTAACTAGCTGAGTTTATTTTATTTTCACTCATTAAATTTATTTATTATTGATTCCGTTTTATTATCAAACTTTTACTTAAACCGGTTAAATTTAACTCAAACGGTTTTAATAACTATCGAAGTTTCTTAACGATGAAGAAACGTACGTATAATAAAATAAATAGGGTGCAAGTCGCTCCCCACTTCCACGTCTCTTTCTTCTTCTCGTTTCTTCTTTCTTCATATTTTTTTCCCTGTTTCGGTTTTTGGATCTTCAAAATCGATATCGTCACTCCGTTTGTCATCCGTTTTCAACTATTTTTGTTCCATAGCGCTCCTTTCGTCGTTCTCGTCATTCCGATGTAAGTAACATTCATTTTCGTCATGTATTTTTACAAACCCATTTATATTTTCAGCTTTATTTATTATAAGACGGTTGTATGTACTAAAATAGACGGTCTTGTAGAAGATTTGTTAGTCATAAATGATTAGTTCAATCGGAAAAAGGTAACAATTATGGATTACTCGATATTACTTGTAAAATATGTTTATTTCGAATCTTTGGTTAGTCTGTTTTATAATTAAGACGGTGTATAATTATATATAGGGATCCTTATGGATGTTAATTAGTCAGTTGTATAGTTGAGACGGTGTATACTGATATGTGGAGATAGTTGAGACGGTGTATACTGACCTCTAGGGATCATTTGGGATGCTAGCTAGTAAGTGGTATATTTAAGACGGTGTATCTTTGACATGTATGGATTGTTTTGGGTGATAATTGGTGTGTTTTATAGTTGAGACGGTGTATACTGACATGTAGGGATTGTTTTGGACTAATTTGGACTCTGTGTTGGGGCGATTTTTGTAGTCTTTAGGGTCTGTTTTTGAGTTGCTTTATACTTGTGGATTTCCGCTCTAAAACCGTTTTAAATGCTGACTTAGTTGGCTCAGCTAGGACTGTTTTTAGGCGCGAGAATGGAGTCTTAAGGGGACGATTGGTACTCTGTTTTGGGCGGGACGAGAGAGCCGTCATCGTGGGTTTTCACTTTGCATTTGAGGACTGAAGTTGGGGTCGAACTAAGGCATCTTTTGGGTTCTCATTTTTGACTGTTTTTTGGGTCAGTTATGAAGTAGGGTGAAGGGTGGCTATGGGTAGTCGGGTGGTGGTCGTGTCGGACTCCTAGTGGCCTGGCAGTGGCTTAGCTGTGGCCTAGGCAGTGACCTAGCTAAGTCACGAGTTTGAGGCCATGTATAATTGGTGGTTAGGCCGAGTTTGAGGTTGTCATAATAACTTTTGAGCCGTGTCTTTAATTTGTTTTGACGCTAGTTTGGTTTATTTAAAATATAATTAAATTAATTTTCGTCTCATATTTTATATAAAGATAATTCGTTAATATCGTCCTTTCACATAATTATTTTAGGTAGAGTAATTTTGGGTTTTAGAAGCTTTCTCAAGTTATTACTTGTCTCTTTGCTAGCGTAAGGTAACTATTCCGAGTTACTCGAGGAATTAATGTCACATTAGTAGTTAATGTTGTGCCTGTTGTTTGTTAAGTGTTTAGGTGATTGATAATGTGTTACTTTCGTTTTTCACATGATAGAAATTAGAAATAGCATGAGAATTATATTGTGATAAATTTTATGATTTGGGCCAAAGTAGGCAAAGACTACGAAAGTGGGCAGATTGACCGAACGAGTTTGGTCAAACTAGGTTTAAACCAGTCAACCTCGATTTGACCGATGACCCGTCGCGGGACTCGGGTCGAGGGTTTGTCTTTGAGGTAAGATTGGTTGTTATTGGAGGTTTTATCTTATGCCTTGATATTTGTAATTATCATTTCACATGTTGGTTGTTGGATGCTTTGGATGCCTTATGCTTGAGTCTTGTTTGCCTTTAGCCATTGTAGTTTATTCTCATGGACTATGATATTGATGGTTAGCTATAATTTGGTTATTGATGACATTGAGGATATGGTTGGATTGTCTCATTTGAATAGACATTTATATAGCCTTTCACATGATAGAATGTTAGCATTTATGTTGGTAAGTTGGACTCTTTGCCCCTCTTATGGTTAATTGGGTATCCTACTTGTCTTGTGTGGTGTGGGCTAAAGTATTCAAGCTGGGACTAGCTGGGACTAGGTCCTAGGTGAGTATTTCGGCCTTCATCATAGATAGGTCATTATAGTCTTTGACGAGTGTATGTTCACTGCTTAATAGCCTTTGTGTTCCTGACTTGGTGGGTTTATATCCAAGTTGGGGCATGACCTCGTTACTTATTTTGAGAGTAAGTGGTCAGCTTAAGTACTAGCCAACCCTTTTGTGGACTCCTTAGGGTACTCACATGGTTTTATAAAATTGTGGGTCTTGGGTGCGGTGGTGTGTATCCGCATGTCTAGGTCTGCGCAGATTTAGTACTAGGGTTATGTTGTGTCTTGGCCATGTTTTGATAGAACCTCTGAGCCAAGATACCAGTTCGATTACCTTCCCTACCTCGTGGTATAGACTCGAGTTACAGAGTGACTATTGACGGTGCTAAGAACTTATGCATGTCTTTGATATATTGCCCTTTCTTGTTTGATGATTCTATGAATCATAGAAGGTGAGATGCAAGCCGGCTATGGTTGATAGAGTTTGGATTCCTGGATGTTATGTGATTCACATGATAGGGTAGTATGAGTCGGTCTAGTAATCACATGCTAGGACTATGTGTTGTTATATTGTTGTTCACATGATAAGCACGATTGTCTAGCATCTATATGCTAAGGCTATGTGTTATTCATATTCATATTCTTATGTTTACATGTTATATTAATTATGACATTTCGTGGCTGGGAGAACTCGGAGTTACTCCCCACTGACTGTGGCTTTTGTATTTGTATAAAATGCGAATGACAGGTAGGTGATGCATATATGGGGTACATGGACGAGCTAGCGAGCAAAGTAACCTTGGAACCTAGATTGGTTTTATTTTATTGTGACCCTTAAACACTTTTTATGTCACATACATTTTAGGGACATATGTCTCCCTTTCTCATATTTGGGTTGTATAACTTTGTTTCGTGACTTTAGCGATGTTTCATTCATGAGATTTATTTTGGACCTTGCATGTTTGACACCTTCCCATTTGGATATTTTTATAACAGGTTCAGGTTTTAAAAATTACAGGTTTTTACCCAAATTGAACCTATTACAAACATATCCATGCAGCTTTATTCTAGAATTACGTGTTTACTTTTCCGCGATAAGTGAGGGTGTCACATCTACTTCCAATGCCCGATGCTTACCGTTCGCCTTACTTGCTTCCAAGGCCTTCAATGCTTCCAAAGGGTCTTTGATGAGAATAGAACTCGCATGGTCCTCTTCACAACAATATATAAGATCCATCCTACAAAGTAAACTAAGAGAAAAAGGTGAGAATATCTTGAGGAAATTCTCTCCCTCAAGGTAAAGAAAGACACAACTAAAAACAATTAATGATAACAATTCAATTGAACACCGTCCCCGGCAACGGCGCCATTTTTGGTGCGGTTCGAAACTTTGTCGTCTAAGTCAACCAACCAAAACAATATTTATAACTAAACAAACTACTCTTTAGTAGAGTGGTAAGTAAAGGTCGGATCCTAAAGGACGGGTATCGAATTAAGTTATCAATTGCAAGTAGCTATGTCTTAAGGTGTCATAAATTGATTGAATTGAAATGAGTGTCTAAATTACTAAGCAAGTGGAAAGATAAAAGGGAATGTAAACAATTAATGAAAGCACTAGGGTATCATGGGTTCATAGGGGGGTTCATGGTGGTGATCATACAAACATGTTTACATAGTTGCAAGCCATTTATTATTGTAGTGGAATCGAGTTAGTTTATATCTTACGATTTATAGGAAGATTTGGGTCCCGAAGCCGAGTCGTCTAGACTATACAACACCTACAAGTCGACTTACTTTCTTCCTATTCACTTCTATGCATGGTCTAATAAGACTCGAGTTAGTTTATATCTTACAAGTCTTGTTGAAAAGATAAGAGATAAGTATAAATGCAAGGTTTTATAGTCTAGCATTTTATCAAGCATAACATGTGCATAGGTTAACACTACAACAAGCAAGCAATCTTATGATAACATATTAGATTAAGTATGGATCTACCCCCATTTTATAGTTCCCCTAATTCCCCATTAACCCTAGCTAGGTGACTACTCACTCATGATGGTGTTTAATATGCTAATAAGGGTGTCAATCATACTAACAAATCCAAACATGATGAGTGATTAAGAAAACAATCAATAATTAATGCAAAGAGTAAAAGAGTTGTACCAAACTTATGATGGACAAATGGAAAGAAGGAATGATAGAAGAAAAACTTGATTGATGAATGAAGAGTTGTCAATTCTTCAATAAACCCCAAATAATCTTCCAATTCTAATACTAGATCTAAGAGTTCTTCAATAAAAATTAAGGAAGGATTAATATGTAATTAAACTAATTGATTTCTAATCTACTCTAATGACTTGATCCATATCTCCTAATACAATGGAGTATTTATACTAAGTACAAGTATTAGGGTAACTAAGGGCTTAAATGACGATTAGGTCCCTAAGATGAAGATTAACGCCTTGCAAGTCCTATGAGGAGTCCCACGACTTGCTCATGATAGACGCTTATGCTGCTTGAGGATCGGCTAGACCTGGGCTTTGAGACGCCCGGATTTTGTAATGAGTCACCCGACTTGAGGTTGGGACGCCTGGATTAAGCAGCGAGTCGCCTGTCTTATGCTTGGGACGCCCGGATTACTGCACAGCTTGGCTTCTCATCTTCTTAACTGCCTCAAGATCTGTGGGGATCGTTGAGGAGCCGTGGGGGTCTTCGTCAATGCCCATTTTACTTGATTTATTTACTTAGGCCTTTAGTATTAGCATCCTCTTCGTTGCTTGGTCATTAGATACGATCAATTTAGCTCCGCTTTGGCTTCCATATGGGTAAGGCTTAGCATCCTCCCCTACAAAGGGCACTAAAACCTCATAGAATGTGCAAAGTAGGGAACATAAGATAGAAACGACCCTAATAAGTGCTAGAAAGCATGGAAACGAGGCTAGTTAGGGGACTAAATGTGCGCAATTATGGGTCACATCAATGACCCTGTAACCGACCATACCTGATAAAAAAAGGTGAGGATAACACTCTCTCATAGCCTCCTCTGCTTCCCATCTAGCCTCGTCAACATTATGATTAGACCACAACACCTTAAGTAACATAGTTTCGCCGTTCCTTGTCTTGCGCACCTTTCGATCTAAGATCTCTTTCGGTGTTTTGACATAAGTAAGTGCTTCATCCAACTAAATATGTTCAAACTCAAGCACGTGAGAAGGGTCGGTCAGGTACTTCCGAAGTTGAGACACATGAAATACATTATGCACCCGATCAAGCGCCGGTGGCAACGCCAATCGATAAGACACCTCGCCTACTCGATCCAGAATCTCATACGGTCCAATGTACTTTTGACTCAACATCCCTTTTTTGCCAAATCGCATGACACCCTTCATAGGTGACACTTTTAAAAGAACCTTGTCACCCACCTTAAACTCCACAGCTCGGCGATGTAAATCTGCGTAACTCTTTTGTCGATCTTGTGTCGCTTTCATCTTTTGACAAATCAACTTTACTTGCTCAACCATCTCCAGTACCATTTCTGTTCCTAGAACCGTGGCCTCTGCGTTATCATCCCAACAAATGGGACTCCTACACCTCCGTCCATACAAAGCCTCAAAAGGTGTCATCCCATTACTAGTATGATAGCTGTTATTATATGAAAACTCAATCAAATCCAACCTATCTTCCCAGCTACCACCAAATTCGATCACACAAGCTCTCAACATGTTCTCCAATGTCTTTATAGTTCGCTCAGT
Source organism: Silene latifolia (assembly GCF_048544455.1). NCBI lineage: Eukaryota > Viridiplantae > Streptophyta > Magnoliopsida > Caryophyllales > Caryophyllaceae > Silene > Silene latifolia. Next base: position 174,497,108 of record NC_133537.1, read on the forward strand.
TTGTCCATCCGTCGCAGCATGGAATGTTGTACTCATTTTCAAAGTAGTTCCCATCAACTCCTGCAACTCTTGCCAGAATCATGATATGAACCTCGCATCCCTATTTGACACTATGTCTTTTGGCACCCCATGCAATCTTACCACGTTCCTTCGATAACCATTAGCCAGTTTTAGCATGCACCATGTATCCTTCATCGAAATGAAATGAGCTGACTTGGTCAGTCGAACCACAATCACCCAAATCATATTGTTACCCTGCTGAGTTCTCGGTAATCCCACAATGAAATCCAATGAAATAGACTCTCATTTCCACTCTGGTACCTCAAGTGACTGAACCTTACCATGCGGTCTTCGTTGCTCATCCTTGACCCTCTGACAAGTCAAACATCTAGCCACAAACTCCCTCCCCTGGTATAGGTCTAGCCAAGCCACGAGGGTCATTGCTCACAGTTTAGTACAAACACCGACAAACAACCCATTCTCGAATTTCCGGTCACCACCACCTTTAACCACCCCAACACCTCCCTACGGTCGACGCACCACCCATGAGCCAACCACCCAACCTTGGTCCCAAAACAGTCACGACAAGGGTTCTAAAATCCGTGTAAACCATGGTTGCAAGCCTACAAACAACAATGACAACCACCAGAAAAACCACCTCTTCTCGCCGATTATTGGTGGTCTAATCAAAGGTCCGGTCAACCCCTGGTGGTCCACGGCCAAGGTCACGGTGTAGTTAGGTCACACGGTGTTAAATTATAAGTTATATAAATTAATTACGGGACGAGTTATATTATGAGACAGCTTTATAAAACTTACCTTGAGACGATAATTTAAGACAAGTTCTCCCCTTTTATCCCTTCTAGATCTCCATCTCTCTCTCTCTCTCTCTCTCTCTCTCTCTCTCTCTCTCTCTCTCTCTCTCTCTCTCTCTCTCTCTCTCTCTCTCTCTCTCTCTCTTATGAATTATTGTGTTTTATGTGTGAATAAAAGCCAATGTGTGAGGTCAATATGGTATTTATAGTAGAAGGTAAGCCAATTAGAAAACTGCTAGGAACATACCAATTATATAATATGTCTATTATTATTATTATTATTATTATTATTATTATTATTATTATTATTATTATTATTACTATTATTATTATTATTATTATTATTATTATTATTATTATTATTATTGTTATTTTATAAAAAGGGATGCGCGCAGCTTTCATAGATAGAAAAATAAAAGTTTACATGAAATTGGTGGGGAGCCGAGAGACAATCTGGGCCCCCACCCCCTTAGCAACAACAAAGCTAAGTCTAGTAAAAATATAAGTGGCCACCCGAGCCCCCGCATCCTGAGATACCGAGAATTTCTGGATCTGCTTGAGCAACGCAACCGCATCCGAACCCAGCTCTCCAAGCGAAGAGAAAGAGAAGGGAAGAAACCCATAACCAGTTGCCGCGCATAAATCCCCATACTTAGCACACTTACGATGAGCAGCATCAGCGACAACCCGCCCGGGCACAAAATCGGTCATCCCAATCTGAGTAAAGGGGGAAGACCCTGTCAAATCGACACACACATCACGCCCTCTGTCCCAGGAATAAAGCAGCAAATCCGCAGGACGAAGAGATCCACCATGTATGTCAACCAAACCGATATCAACCTCCTTACCCGTAGAAATACCAGACCTATAGTAGATGTCGAATAAGGTGTCACGAATGAGGTTATGCCGATGCTTAACACCCACGGTACCAGTACAAGAAACAGCGTGGTCCCCATAAACATCATCAACAAAAACCCAAGAGCAAGCAGGACAAGGCCTAGATACCGTGAATAACGGAACACCCAGTCGATATCCAAGCACACTACGGTAAGTCCTCCCATTTATAGTCTGACCCAACCCAGAGATAGGAACCGCACGCAACCAATCAAAGGAATGGGCACCCTGCTGAGACTTCCACAACGCAAGCTGACGCGGTTGTGGACATAGCCACCTACACGCCAAGCCGATCTGTTGGACGTATAGCGGTCTTTTGAAAGCCACGCTCGGTGGCGTAAGAATGCTTTCGATTGGATCATTTTAGATCGGTCAGTTTCGTCTCAGCAAGGGTCTCGAAACGATTAGAGATGTTCGGAGTCGCCACCAATCATATGTGGGATGCTTGGAACCTGTTCGAATCCACTTTATACCTAGGTCAACCAAGGCAAAAAGCGGTGTTTGACATAGGTACTAAAGATAAGGAATCGTCCCTCTTTAGCATCCTATCTCTAGAATGACTCTCGTATGCCCTGGATAAGGCCGTCCACTATCCAAAGTTTCTGAGTAAGAGGTGAAGGTACGTATTGGGAAGCCCTTTAATCAGACACCCAATCTCGCCCGCGGTAGCAGCCTCTACTGATCGATCTTGGTTGGTTCAATGCAAAAGTTGATAAAATGGGTAAATGCATAAATGCGCATCCACTAGTTTAAACCTAACATGTGAGCTTTCTATATCGGTTGATTTAATCCAAGTATCAAGTATAAGATGTCAAGTTGGATTTATGGTTGATTTGCATGCAAGACGGAAATTAAACATCCATTTACCGAGTTAGGTTTATGGTGCATAACGTGATCCATTTGTCTTAGTAAGGCATTTTACAAATATGGCGTTTGAATGAGCAAGTTCGTCATCTGATCCGTCCTATATTCGGGTTAACCGAAGTCGGGATCGTCCTAGACAAGTGTTGGAAGGGGAACAGACCCTGCATCAGGCAGCCAGAAGAGGCGCGAGCCTATTGGCGATGCAAAAGGGTCTCCCTTGGTTTAAAATAGAAAAAAGAGTGGCCTGTTTAGGTGCGAGTCAGTCAACGATGGAAGACGTGTTCTGACTATTGAAAAAGTTTGTCAAATGTTTTGAATAATGGGTGTTGGACCCGTTTTGGTTTGAAAAGGCCGTTTAGGCCGCCTTTGTGTTGATTTGAAGAACGAGACTTGAATAATCGTCATTGTTTAGACAATATTCGATGCCGGGTTCGATTTTGTAAGTTTGACATGAATAGTTTTGAAAATGATTATGAACTAATTGTTTTAAGTTCAATTGAATATAATTAGTCGCTATTCATCATCGTACTCGGGCTAAAACACGACATGGTATGTGGAACCAAGGATGACTTTGTATTGGTGACTAATGCATTTGTTTTGAAAATGTAAAGAAATGCGCCGTTGACATTTGAAGGAATAGTGAATTTTGAATTTTCACTATTGTTGTTTTGAAATGAAATGACGGTTTTAATCGTCGTCGTTTGAAATTTAAAGAAATAGTGAATTTCGAATTTTCACTATTATTTTTGAAATGACGGTTTTAATTGTCGTCGCTTGAAATTTGAAGAAATAGTGAATTTTAAATTTCACTATTATTTTTTGAAATGATGGTTTTAATTGTCGTCGCTTGAAATTTGAAGAAATAGTGAATTTTGAATTTCACTATTATTGATTTTTGACTTGAAAATGACGATCTTTAGTTCCGTCATTGAAATTTTAAGAAAACATGTGTGGAACTGGGCCAAAGCCCAAAATTCCGCTGAATGAAATAGGGAAGCCTCAATGAGGCGCGAGCTACTCGGCGAAGGAAGGGAGTTCCCCTTTTTTCTGTAAAAAGACGCGAGGATCAAGACGATCCCATTCACTTCGTCTTCTTCAAACAAACTCATTAACCCGAAAAAATCGCCATTTTTGGTTTTGCTTCTTGCTCGAGCTTGTGCCATTATCAATATGTCATCTCAAGGTATGTAATTCCTCTTGAATTCATTTGAATTTGTTGGTCTTTTTGTTGATTGAATTAGGGCGAATTTTTATACCCTTAAAAATCAAATTGGGCATTTTTGAATGAGCCAATTTTGAGTGAAATTGACGATTGCATTAGGTTAGATACCTGTTTAGGAGCATATGGGTGCTTTTAGTTTGCATTTTGGTCCCCGTTCCCGCTCCCTATGCTCGAAAAACGTGAATGAGACTAGGAAACCGTCTCATTTCACAAAGTCAAGTTTATTTGCTTGAGTTGTGTGCCCCACTAGGTTGTATTGTAGTCGGGGAAGACCGTGTTTGTTACTTTGAACCTTTGTTGGGTATTGTGGGCAAAATTGGAATTTTGCCTTTTGCGACGGTCTTATGTCTGACAAAATAAGCGTCTGTTTGAGCTTAAATTGAGTCAGTTTGCCTTGAAATGGACCTCATTGGTAGTTTAGGTCGCTTTGAGACGTGGTAAAATCACGTTGCCTCGTTGTGGTCGTATTTTGAAATTTTGACCTGTTTGCGCTCAATTTGGCGCAAAATTGCATTTTTGAGCCGTAGAAAATACCCCATTGCATCTGGAACGTCTTTTGGCTTGCTGGCGGACCTTGTGTGGGTCTTGAGGTGCCGTTTTTATTGTTGTTGTTGTTTTGACTCGTCTTTTGCTTGAAAAGAAGGGCGAGTCGTTTTTTGTGCGTTTTTTGTAGATTGTTTTGTTTGGTTGGGTTTGGGCAGGATTGCCCTTGTTTTGTTTGGCAGGTTTTTTTTGGATTTGTCCATTTTATGCCGTCGTAATGCCGAAATTTCGGCTGACGTTCTTTGATTGCCTTTGGTTGTAGGGGAGCATCCGGGACCTACGGGGTCTGTCGTTGAGGCCTTGGAGGAGGAGGATGATCCTGGAGGAGCAGAAGCGACCGGGGAGGCTGCTAGAGCCGAGATGGTGGTAGAGGATGCTTCCGTAGAGGAGGGGGGGCGGCTGACACGGCCGACTTGTCCTTTTCATTGTGACTCATAGGCAGGATGGTTGATGATTGGAGGTCAACACCAGGGTGGTGCGCCGCATCATGGTTTTTGGCCTCCTTATCATCCAAAGTCTGCCAGACACTGTATTTATTTTTGTCGTGGAGTAGGAGCGAGGTGTTACCATCATGGTAACCACCTCTGCTTCCGTTGTTCCTCCTCTGTTTCCCGTGTTGCTCCTTTTCTTTTCCGGTCGAAAGGATAGGGAGTGCTTAGTTTGGTAGGTGGCAGATAGCCCCAAGTTAGTTGTTTTGGGCCAATGTCGGTATGATAGATGTCTGTACTAGCTCCTGTTTGTATGGTCAGTCGTTTGTATCAAACGTGTGTCGATGTATTTTGCGTGAGGCGGTTTGTATATAAGTGTTTTTGGATTGTGGTTTATTTGTGATTTTTGGCTTTTTTGTGTTGTGTTTCGGAGAAGCGCTGTCGGCTGTTAGTTCCCTTCTGTGCCGCACTAGTTCCTGCATCGTTAGTGTATAAATCAGGCAACAGGTAGCACATACGCATAAACGTGAAAACGTAAAAGCATTTGATTGAAAAACAAAATTAACCACGATGACTCGAAGTTAAAATTGAAATTTAAAATGATATTTTGAAAATTCCGCGACAAGTCGTCCCGTTTGGACTTCTCAAAAAGAAATGATTTGAAAATTGAACAATTAACTAGTGTCTTGAATTAAATTGTATCGAAATTGATTTGTGACTCAAAAAAATCCTAACTCGAACCGCCAGGGGTGAATTTAAAGTAGATTTTTGCGAGTGTATTTGGTTTTTGATTTTTGTGAGATCAAGACTCGGATTTGTGAGAGCTTGAAATTTGTGAAAACTGACGTCGTGTTATCAATTTTCGATTTTTGTGAAAAAGCGATAAATTTTCGGAATTTCAACTGACATGGAAACGATCCGTCGCGGATCGGGGGACTAGCCCTTCCCCCTTAAAAAAAAGAGAAAAACCCGTATGTTTAAAGCTGCGTCATGGAAACCGTGTCGGATTTCATAAAACGCGAAAATAAGGAAATGTGAGTGTGAGAAAACACAAAACATCTTGGATAGGCCCGAAGAGGCGCGAGCATTCTGGCGGGAGGTTTGAGGTGTCAGGGAGAAACACAACTTGAAAGGGACAATTCAAGGTGGGAATCCTGAGAATAGCCCCGAAGAGGCGCGAGCTAATTGGCGATAGAAGCCAGCTCTCTCTTTTTTCGGAAAAACGCGCTGATTATTTTGTATAAATAGGGATGTTTGTGCTTCATTGTTTCATCATCCGAAACACGAAAAACATCTCTACAAAAACCTTTCTTCTTCCACAAAATTATTCATGGATGCTTTTGAAAATGTGTTGCGACAATGGTGTCGGGATTTGTTGCCTCCCGAGAAGTATAAACTCGTTTGCATGGTAGTTGGTCAATTGTTGGTGCTTCGTCAAGTCAAGGTGCACTCCTCATTTCTTGAAGCATGCTCTCGGTTTTGGGATTCGAAACATCATGTTTTCGTTTTCCCGAAAGGCGAAGTTTGTCCTCTTGCCGAAGAAATAGAAGCCATTGGTGGGTGCTTGGGCTGTGTTCCGGTGCTTCCCCCGACTCGGTTGTGTTATAAGGAGAAATTCCGTTCAATGTTGGGTTTGTCAACAAGTCAAGTCAACTTTCTCCTTGCTCCTCATGGTGTGGATATGTTGGCTCTTGTCAACATTTTTTCAAACCGATTAGATGCCAATGTTTCGGAGGTGGCTAGGAGGAGGGCTCTTGCCTTTTGCCTTGTCCATGCATACCTCTTTGTTGATGCTCTGAAGAAGGAGGGGCCAAAATGTTATGGTAGCATAACCCTTGTGCACGTAGTCGAGCAAATAGAGCATGGTAGAGATCCATCATGGTTAGTGCTTGGCGAGATCATCCAAGCCTTGGACAAGAAGGGCTCTTGTGGAGAAGCTCCCTCGTTTGGATCTCCAAGGATCCTCCAAGTGTGGATATTGGAGAGGCTAAGGTATGTAGAGCCTCCTATTGATACTTCTTCTTATTCCTTCCTTCACCTTACCATGAGGAAGAAATTGTACTCGGATAGCTTCGCATCCACCGAGGCCTATTGGGCCGCAAGATTGGCGGAAGAGGGTGGTCCTCACATCTGTTGGGTGGTGCCATGGTGGCACTTGAGGTCCTTCACGGGGTTGCCCGCTTCGGATGCTAGCTCTCGTTCTTTGATGGTGGTGGGCTTGAAGGTTGCTTCCTTCATCTATCCCGAAAGGCTCAGGAGGCAAATGGGGCGTCAACAAAAGGTGCCCGCTCAAGATACCCTTGTCCAAGAGAACGTTTTACGAAACTCCGAGCTTGTGGAGGTCTTTGAAAGATGGTGGGCCACTCGGCCGCTTTGGGAGGTACCAAACCCCGTTGCCACGACATGGGTGACTTCCGCTTATGTCAAGTGGTCAAGAGCTCAAATCTTGGCGGAAAGGTCCAAATCTCGTAAGGACGAGGTTGTTGACTTGAAGTATCGAGAGGTTGGCAAGGCCAACCGTGCCTTCTTTGAGGACTATGTTGATAGAGCTAGCCCGGATGTGATGAGGCCACCAAAGAGGAGAAGCTCGGGTCCCAAAGATGTAGTGGGCCGGGTATGGGCTCATTTTGGGCCGAGCATGGGGTCTTGCAAGAGACCGGAAACCGTCGCCGTTGTAGATCCGTTGAGGATCCGTTCCGAAGGGGAAGTCCATGCTAGGCGGGCCAACAAGAAGAACAAGGGGAAGATGTACCCCGAGGGAAAAGGAGAGGGTAGAATGGAAGAATGAAGACCTCCATTACGCACTTTATTATTATGTTGTATTAGTGTTTTGAGTTTTTATTATGTTGTACTAGCTATGTTTTGTGTGTTTTATGCTAGTTTTATTATGTGAGGTATCTTAGTCGACACCTTAGCTTTGACAAGTTGTAGACTTGTCGAGCTTCATTTGTTGTTGAATTTGTAATCCTTCTCATTATTAATTAAATAAGAGGATTGCTCGTGTCAAAATTGTGAACGCTTGTCTCTTTCATCCATTTGTAAAGGCAATTCGATTTGAATCATCCTAAACATTTGCACTTGGGAAATGGGATTTTTGTTGGAAGGGAGAAAGGCTTCTTTTTTTGTATTTTTGTGGGAAAGGGAATGGTTTTACCTTTATCTTTTTTTTGTTAAAGTCTATATGGGTGATGTTTTCTGTATGTGGGTAAACGTAAGGGAATGTTTTTTTTTATGGGGATGTTTTTTTTATTATGGCGATGGTTGTATCCTTCTTGTGTAAGAAAGGACTGCCTACGTATCCACCTAAAAATGTGAAATCAAACCATGATCGTAGTTCGAAATGTTTTGTAAATTTATTTGGGTTTTGTGGTTGTATCCTTCTTGTATAAGAAAAACTGCCTACGTATCCACCTGAAGAGGTGAAATCAAACCATGCTCGTAGTTCAAGGTTTTTTTTGTTTTAGTGCAAATGGATGTTGCCTTTGACAGATCAAAGGGCATTCAAAACGGGCAAGGTGCCACAACTTAGACTCGATAAAACATGTAATTTTAAATCAGAACGCGTTGAGGAACTTGACTTGAAAGGGTTAAGGTGGTCGCTAGTTGTAAAACTAGGGTGAGGTTGTTGGTCGCTATGGTTCAAGGGTAGTATTTCTTGAGTTGGTCTAGGTTGGTCGGGTTTGTAAAATCCTCCCCGTCTAGGTCACTCAGTCTCATTGCGCCCCCCGAAAGTATTTTATTGACCAGGTATGGTCCGGCCCAGTTGGGTTTGAATTTCCCCCTCGAATCGACGGGTAACGGTGCTCGGACCGAGTTGAGGACAAAGTCACCTTCCTTGATGTTCCTGGGTTTAACCTTCTTGTTGAATGCCCGTTGTATACGTCGTTGGTATAGCTGGACGTTGTGCAAGGCGTTGATCTGCCGCTCGTCTAGAATTGTGAGTTGTTCGTACCTTCGACGGGTCCATTCCGCCTCAGGAACTTGACTCTCCAGTAGGATGCGTAGAGATGGGACCTCTAACTCTACCGGTTGAACCGCCTCCATACCGTATGCTAGGTAAAAGGGTGTGGCGCCTGTCGGTGTTCGAATGGAGGTTCGGTATCCCCAGAGTGCGAATGGGAGTTTGCTCGGCCAATCGCGGTAGTTGTCTTGTATTTTCTTGATAATGGTGACAAGAGTTTTGTTTGCTGCCTCCACCGCTCCGTTGGTTTGAGGACGGTGGGGGGATGACCGATTTCGTTTGATCTTGTATTTGTCCAGCAAGGCCTGTGTTTCCGCCCGGAAGTGAGAGCCTTGATCGCTGATTATTTCATGGGGTACCCCATATCTGCAGATGATGTTGTCCTGGATGAACTGTTTATCCACTTGTTTGGCGGTCAAGACTGCATAGGACTGTGCTTCCACCCATTTGGTGAAATAGTCGATGGCGACGAGGACGAAGCAATGCCCTTTGGTGCCTATCGGGTTGACTTTCCCGAGGATGTCGATGCCCCAGGTCGAGAAAGGCCAGGGCGATGTCATGGTGTATAAAAGGGATGGTGGTATGTGTTGTATGTTGGCGAATATTTGGCAATTGTGGCAATGTTTGACGTAGTTACGGCAATCGGCTTCCATAGTGGTCCAGTAGTAACCTAACCGCATGATTTTTCGGGTCAGCATCATTGGGCTCATGTGAGGGCCACATTCTCCGTCGTGAACCTCTCCCATGACCTTCTTGGCTTTGTGATGGTCAATGCAAAGGAGGAGAATCCCCTGGGGTGTTCTTTTGTATGATTGGTCTTGGTTCATCACGAATTGTGATGCAAGTAAACGGATGGCTCTTTGTCCTCTTGGATCAGAGTTAGGAGGGAATACATTTTTGGTTTTGTAGTTGAGGATGTCTTGGTACCAGGGTTCATCATGGTTTTCCTCATCGTTGTTGATGGCACGGATGTGAGCTGGCTCGCTCCTTCCCTCGACACATAGAGGCATTGATGTCATGTCGTCAGGTATGTTGACGAGCGCGGCAAGTTTTTCCAGGGCATCAGCAAATTGATTTTCCTCTCGTGGCAAGTGGAAGTAGTCGACTTGGTCGAAGAACTCGGCCTCTTAATTGATTCTCGCTTTGTAAGGAGCTAAGCTGTCACTTCGGATTTTCCATGATCCGGACACCTGATTGATGATAAGTGAGGAATCATCGTGGACCCTCAGTCTCTTGATGCCAAGTGTGATGGCTGCTTGTAGGCCGATGAGGCATGCTTCATATTCGGCGGCATTGTTGGTGACGACGAAGTCTAGCTTGACCGAGATCGGAACATGTTCTCCCTCTGGCAATATTAGAAGGATTCCTACCTCGAAGCCTCTCAGATTAGATGCACCATCGAAGTATAGGTCCCATGCGTCGGAGTTGGCACAAAGGATGTCTTCGTCAGGAAGTGACCATGTGTCAGTCGCTGGATCCTCGTTGACGGGATTTTCTGCTAGGAAATTGGCGTCTGCCCTTCCCTTGATAACCTTGAGTGGTACAAACTTGAGGTCAAATTCGGATAGCATCAGTGTGCATCTAGACCGCCTTTCGTTTAGTACGGGTTTTTCGAAGATGTACTTGACAGGGTCCATCTTGGAGTAGATGTGAACCGTGTAGCTGAGCATGTAGTGCCGCAGCTTCTTTGTTGACCATACTAGGGCAAGGCATGTCTTTTCCAGTTGGGTATACCTTGTCTCATACTCGATGAACGTTTTGTTGATGTAGTAGATGGCTCGTTTTTCGACGTCGACTGTTTGTGCTAGCATTGCTCCCATGGCTGTGTCAGTGACAGTCATGTATAGAGATAAGGGAATCCCTTGTTGAGGTGGCATGAGAACGGGAGGTTTGGATAGGATTTCCTTTATCCTGTCGAAGGCCTTTTGACAGTCGTCGTCCCAATCGGTGTGATCGGAGGAGCGAAGTTTCTTGAAGATTGGTTCACAAATCATGATGAGCTTGGCTATGAAGCGGCTAATGTATTGAACCTGACCGAGAAATCCACGAATCTCTTTCTCGTTCTTAGGCCGGGGCATTTGCTGAAGGGCCTTGATTTTGGTTGGATCAATATCAATGCCTCTTTTGCTGACGACGTGTCCCAGGAGTTTTCCGGAGGTGACCCTGAATGCACATTTCAGAGGATTTAGTCTCATGTTATATTTCCGCAGACGGGCGAAGAATTTCCGAAGGGCGTTGATGTGGCTGTCCCGTTCTCTTGATTTGACGATCATGTCGTCGACATATACCTCCACCTCCTTGTACATCATATCATGCAGGAGAGTGGTAGCGGTTCTTTGATAGGTTGCTCCGGCATTGATGAGGCCGAAGGGCATGACCGTGTAGCAGTATGTACCCCACTGTGTAGTGAATGCAGTCTTGTGCATGTCTTCCTCAACCATTTTGACCTGGTTGTATCCAGCATACCCGTCCATGAATTATAGGAGAGCATGCTCGGCGGTATTGTCCACCAGGATGTCAACATGTGGCAAAGGGAAGTCGTCCATTGGACTTGCCTTGTTCAGATCTCTGAAGTCGACGTAAACCCGAATTCTTCCGTCTTTCTTTGGTACAGGAACGATGTTTGCCACCCAGTCAGAGTATTCAGACACTTTGATGAACCCGGCCTTGAACTGTTTATCCACTTCTTCCTTGATTTTCAGGGCCCATTCAGGACGCATTCGGCGCAACGTTTACTTCACGGGTTTAGCTCCGGGCTTAATGGGTATCCTGTGCTCTGCAATTTCCCTGTCGATCCCAGGCATATCTCTGTAGGACCAGGTGAATACGTCCTTGTATTCGTGTAGGAGGTCAATGAACTGTTGTCTTTCCGAGGGGTCAAGGGTTGTCCCTATCCTAAGTTCCTGGGGTGTGTTGTCGGTTCCTACGTTAATAGGTTCGGTCTCCTCAATGATGGGGGTTCTGGTTTCCCGTTTGTCAAGTTCTTTGGCCAGGTGAAGTGGGTAGTCACTCAAGTCAAATTCCTTAGAGTCATTCAGAATTGCATTGCAGTTAAATTGAGACGAGTCATAAGCAAACTTAGCGTTCATTAAGTTAACTCGAGCGAAAAGCTCAGAGAGGACAGACATCTCATGGTCAGTCAGAGGTGACACAACAGATGAGGTGGCCCCTGGAACAGGCTCCAGGTTGTCACCTTCCATGGGAGTGGGGATGACCCTAGTTGACTCAGCCTCTGAAGCAGCCACAAGTTTGTGATAAAACAGTGGGAAGGGGACCTTGACTGGGAGTGCTAGGAGCTAAGACAGACTCTGACTCCGACACAGACTCAAATTCTTCTTCACTTCCCTCTTTGAACATAGGGCCTTCTCCAGTTGTAATCTTGAGAATGCGGCCTTGACGATCGGTCCACTTGACAGTTTTCCTCCAGCCTTGGGTAGCTTTCTCTGGGTCAATATCAGAGATTAGGGCGGTGGGGTCCTCATAGTTGAGGTGCTTGATGTTATCCACTCCGAAGAGGAGAGTGACAGCTTGTCCGTCGAGGCATGGGGACGACTTGGACTTGGTTAATACAGCTTCGTTGTTGTCGGGGTTGAAGTAGCAGTCTTGGAAGACTTCTACACCCGGCTGCCTGACCTTGGCCACAGAGTCATAGATCGGCTCAGGAAAGCCATAGTAGAGCTCAGACTCTCCCCCGGGGACAAAGTATCCATTGAGGGTCAAATGATAGGGACGGAGGATAACTCTGTGCTTCTTGCGCTTCCGAATTAGGAGGTTCATCTCCTGGATATCTTCATCGGTAGGTTCGTAGCCCAGCCCGAAGGGGATGTTGAGGACCTTACCTTGTTTCAAGGGAGGTAAGGTCTCTTTAGCGGATTGAGGGGTAGACCCGGGAAATAACCCCAGCGCATCAGAATGCGGTTGACTGTGAGGTTGGCAAATGGGTAACAATCAAAGGGTGTTGATTCATCAGTTAGGGCATTCACAGCTTGGAATCCCCACATCTCACTGTCGTCCTCCTCAATGGCTTGGGAGGCTATGCCCTTTTTCATGACGGCTTTGATCGGGGAAGCGGTAATTGTGATCGTGTTCCCGTTGAAAGGGACCCTGATTTTCTGATGAAGGGTTGAGGTAACCGCCTTGACGGCGTGAATCCAGGGACGTCTCAGAAGCATGTTGAAGGAGGCGTCGATGTCGACTTCTTGAAAACTGGTTTGCCTTTCCAATGGTCCATTTTCAACGGTTAGAGTAATAAGCCATGCGACCTTACGACGAGTGCCGTCATAAGCGCGTACTCCTTGATTGGTTGGGACCAAATCAGCTTCCTTGATACCCGGTTTATGAGCTGTTTTGAGGGGAATGACATTAACCGCGGATCCGTCATCCACAAGAACCATGGGCACATTCTTTTTTAGGCACTGCACGGTGATGTAGAGGGCCAGGTTATGGTTGCCTCCGAAGGGAGGGATATCCTCATCAGAGAAGATGACCGGGTTGTTCAGGTCAGGGACATCCCTTGTCATGTGTGCTACTACTTATTCAGGGGAGGAGGTAGAGGGCACAGTCAGTTTTCCCAAGGCTTGCAGTAGAGCTTGCCGATGTTCGAAGGATGTAGCAATCAGTTGCCAAATTGAAATTTCGGCTTTTGCTTTCTGCAGTTGTTTGAGGATCGAATTCTCGGGAGTCTTTGGTTGAGTGTCCATGTCGGGGACTACCTGGTCATTCGTTGTTGGAACGACTGTTGAATTGTTCGGGTTTTGATAGGGGCGTCCGGACCGAGTAAGAAGACCAATCTCCTTCGCCTGTTTCTCTTTTCCTGGGACTATATAGATGACCTCAGCATCATCTCTCCAGATACCATTGACTTCGGGATCTCGAGGGTACCTTGGAGGGGTATTCCTTGGTGGGTGGTTTTTGTGAGGGAAATTTTTGTGAGGGTAATTTTTGTGAGGGTAATTATTGTGGGGTGATTATTATGGGGGTGATTATTGTGGGGTGTGTGCCAGAATGGTCGCGGGAGCAATCCTTCCTGGTGAGGGTAGTTTTGGGTGTTTGGGGGACTCTCCCTCGGGCGTGGTGTTGGAGGATTGAAATTCAGTCGTTGGTAAGCATCGTCCAGTCAAGTAATTCTTTCGGAGAGACTGGCTATAGCCTCCTCAAATTGTTGGAACATGGCAAGCATGGTCGCGGAGCAGAACACAAATACCCCGTCCGAGGCATCCTTCTCCAGGGCATTCACCTCGTTATCAATTGGTATGATGAGGTGTGAGCAGTCTAGGGTCGGCTCGTCATTGGAGATAGCATGGATTACCAGAGGGTTTGTCTTGTTGTTCGGTTTTGTTGGTGGAGGCAAAGGCAATTCCCCCTGCTCGATCATGTCCTGAATGACGTGTTTGAGCTTGAAACAGGTTTCCGTGTCATGACCTTTCCCTTGGTGGTATTGGCACTAGGCATTAGGGTTCCAGAAGCGGGATTTATTAGCATCAGACGGATCCGGGGTGGGTCCGATTGGTTGTAATTTCCCTTGGTCCATAAGCCTTTTTAGGGCGCTTGCATAAGTTGACCCTATGTTGGTGAACACTCTTTGAGGGCGTTCAGCTCTCTTGGTGGTTGGCTCGAGGAGGTTGACCTCGTCAATTTTTTTTGCTTGACCATAGGGGCGAGATCTGGTTGATGTGGATCCCTGGTAGCCTCTACCGGTGGTTTTGTCTAGGACACCTTTTCGGAGGTCGTCTTTGTGACACCCCGCGATAAAGCGGAAAATATAACTAATAAATTAAGGCGGAAATTTATGATATTTTCAAAACTTTTTATTACTAGTTAAAGATTAACACGGGGGTGCCGAAATGAAATGAAACAAAGACAACAATAGACAAACTTAGGTTATTACAACCCGAGTCAAGAAAGCGGGGAAAGGATAACCCACGAATAAACAAATAAAGAGGTTTCTAAACTAGCAAACTAAGGTCTAAGGGTTTAGTTCTCGCTAGCCCACACGTCTTCCCCCACGTAAGTGAAGGAAAAGTAGATCTATATACTTACATATTCATATATGTTTTAATTTAATTTGTCATAAAATTAAAGAATGATCTTATGCATGCAAACTTTTAAACAAAATAAAGAAGAAACATTGTTCTTACATTGGAAATTCGGTTAATATGGGCACAAGAGAGATCACCTTTCTCTCTTGTTCTTGTGCTTTCCTTTAATGGAAGAACTAAGATCCAAGTGTAGGATCTCTCCCAAGGATTTATACCCAAAGCACACTCTTAATTAAAATCAATATTATAAATACTAGTACAATATTAATCTTGTAGAAAAATTGACCCAAAAATATTATATGACTCTTTAATATTTTCGGTTTTATGGGAGAGGAAGAAGGAAGCTTTTTATCTCTCTAAAACTCAAATTTTAGATGAATGAATGAGTGAATCAACAACAATAACATTATTGTGTATTTAGGTAAAAATAAGAGGAAAAACCAAAGTGGTTTTCCTCTCTAAAAACCGGATGGAGGAAGGGGGTGGAGGGAGCCAATGCATGCACTTGTTTATCTTCACAATGTAAACTAGGGTTGCATGGCTAGTAAGGCAAGTAATCGTTATGTTTACCACTCATATTATAAACACAATATTTAGCCTAATCCACCTCTTAATTTCGGTACACTTATAACATGGAATCCATATTATTTTTGTCAATTTGTCAATATGTTACATGTCACATGTCACATAAATTTGTTATGTATTTTTAACATGTTAAAAATCAACGTATTAATAAAATACGTCATATACAAAAATCGACTTAGTAATTCATAATTACTTGTACCAAAATATTTTACCAATTATAAATCACAACAATTTGTATTTATAATAATTCATTCAAATTCAATTATTTCCTTAAACAATAATTTCATCTGAGTAATGATACAATTCGATTACTCAGACCGTATCTTATTTTAATTAATTTCAATGAGATACGTAAATATTACTTCCAAAAATCGTCCGTCAATTTTCAAATAATTTAATTAACTCGTAACGTTATACGATCAATTAAATGATCAATTAAGAGTGTTGCCCTATAGGTATGACCTAGGGGATCAACTGATCACCACCGTCGCACGACAGTAATGTCAAACTCTAGTCAGCCAATCATTACCGATATGTGTGGACCAGTTGACAGTAAAATATTACATCCCAATTGTATTCTTTATAATGAGACTTAAACATGTGATCATCATGATCAACAGTCGTGATCGCATTATTGTCGGAGGACACATATTCCAACAATCTCCCACTTGTCCTCGACAAGTGTGCGTCACCAATTCTCTTGTCCTATTACTATCTCCCACTCAATGCAAGGTGTCTTTCAGGTCGTACTTGCAAGTGATCATATCGAGAGTGGTTTCCTCGATCTGGAGAATAACTGATTGACCGGATTTATCCACAATGGATATATTCCGAGCGTGGCTACGCATTTCCATTTCATTACTCCTGGAGTGGCCCTGAGATATTGTTATAACCCTGACTAGGGGTGGACAATTCCTATCGCACTCATTCCCTTCGACTAGCCACAGCCATCATAACCCAAAATATGCCCATTTGACCCCATTTACGAAGGTCGTAGTAAAACAAATCAAAGTTAATCTGAAACTGTGCCATCTTAGGCGAATAGTCTTTAGTCAAAAGAATCGACTCATTTGAATACTATAGTAGCTCTCGCCACGACCAGGCTATATAAATTTGCCAGAACTCTATAAGCGGTCATAAGGCCCGACAAAATGTTCCTAATAGTCTGCCTATGTGATCGACTAGTCATCTCTCATGACTCTATGGCACTTGAACTTGCCATCAATCGCATCACACTCTAGTCACTTCGAGACGTCACCTCATACAAGTGACTATGGGCAAATACTATGTTAATCCGTGTTCACTTTAACGGGGCTCAATTGTCTCCACAACCCGTTTGGATGTAACAAAGTATAAGGTGAGTTAATAATAACTCAAACGACAAATGTCGACATCACACTCGGGTAGTCAATGCCATATTACAACCTTGTGATGCATATCGTAAGTGTAAACACTTACTGATTGCAATAGAAGTTTAACATGCCATGTGTCCATGCGTTCAAACTTCTTTTACTTGCATTTTCCTTTACATTCATGTTCTCTCTCATAGTATGAACCTTACCAAGTACACATCAAGGTTCCCGACCTTGGTTTTGGTTCTTTATCTTGAAAGAACTTCCTTATCGATTATCACATAACGAATGAATTTGTGGTGAATGATATAACTTGTACTGATCAAGTACTCCATCCACACACAATGCACTAGGTATATGTTTTGTAGAGTCTTGCAATAATTTGTCAAGATGATTAGCCTAGCACTTCTTACAAGTCCTAGCATATTAGGAAAGATTAGTTTTGAGCAACTTATTCTCTAACTAAGTATCTTTCCAAAACTTCTTATTTCTCTTTCTAGCTTGAAAGGTTTAGGATTCTCATAAATCCTTGCATGTGCTCCGATTTTCTATAATATGTGCAACCTCTTGACACACAATAGAGCATTCCGTCAAACACCGAAATCGCTCATCGGATTCTACTCGAGAATTCATGACGTTTCTATTATGGCTTACCAATGAATCATCATGCTCTTATGCATATGATTCATAATTGGACATGTGCGTGATTATTCTAATAGCGAAAACATTAGTAACTTTTAATCATGTCATCAACTATATTTAGGTTCAAGGAACGACCATGACTGCTAATGGCAATTCCATTTTCATTTAAATGAATAACCTACGTATCTCGTTGATTCGATGTGTATCTAACAATACTTATCCAACATCTCATGATGTAGTTGGATTCATCATGGTCCATTTTCATCCAGAATTGAAAACTCAAATGCTTCTTTATGAAAGAAGGTATTAGCTCGTCATTCTTCAATGAGTGATGAGTTGTAAACATTCAAAAGGATGATAGCTCCCACTAAATTCCATGTATTCACATGATAATTTCCTAACTCCCACTGGATTCCACATGTTTTGAAATTTACTTCTTAATTGAAACATTTCAAGAATTGGAATATAAATTGCATTGTCAAGTTATTAAGATAAAACCATATATGTTCCCATCATATCCATTCAAAATACATATTTTGAAGTGGTCTTTATCTTAACCTTATTAAAAGAGATTTTAATCTCTAACTCACACATGTCATAATGATGTGTAGCAAATGTCATTATTCAAATATAAATAATATCTAGAACACGTCCTTCGAAAAATCCCTTTCAGAAGGAGGTTTAGCCAATTCATTTTCATAATCAGGTTAAGTAATGACATCTGTGTGGTTAAAACTTGGCTATTGAAGATATCGGTATATCAATCCTTGCAACTTGTTAATAACTAGTATGTTATTTTGATTCATTTAGGCTCTTAAGTAAATCTCAAGGTTGAAACTATTGGTCAAAATTTTCATAAACTTAGTCAAAACTCTTGTTAAGACTTTACTTTAGTCATTTTGTTCCAAAACTTTCTTTTGGTCTCCTCGTGTAGTTATCTTGAGAACATTCTCTTACGATTACTTCACTTGGTCTCTTTAGTCATATAGAACTTACTTGAGACCATAGATCTCATCTATTTGGTATACTATATAAATAGATATACCTTCATTCAAATCATTCTCTCTTGCGTAGATCTTCATTTACACAAGTACACAATTTTATCTTTTATCTTGCCTTGTGTGTTGTGTTCTCATTTTTCTCCCACTCTATCTTTAGAATAAATACTCTAGAGATTCAAAGATAGCATATGAGACACAAGTAATGATGTTGAAGTATAAGGAGAACTATCTTATAGATTGACTAATAGTTATAGATTTCGTAAGTGTACTTGGTGATTGACATTCCTTTAAGAGAGTTCATAGACTCAACACCACTTTATAAATGATTATACACAAGCCTTAAGCATGTGGACATATAATGAATCCCGTCATTATATTTGTCTATTAGATCACTTTAAGTGAATAATCATATGTTTCTAAGAGCAAGCATTTAAATACGGATTTTAGAACAAAGGATAAAATGATAAAACGGGTGACTTGGGTTGCAAACCAAGCCACCATTATCCAAAATACAATCAATTATCCAAAATACCTTTCCATGTCAAACACGGAAACTTAAGGTTCTAAAAATCCAAAACATAATTTAAAATAAGACAATAAAAAGCGAAGCTCCATGAAAGCTATTCCTAGCTCCTTGATGGTTTCTTAAGCTTGCTTTTCCTTTCCTTTGTCTTTGCTTGGTGGAGGCCCTATTTACAATAAAAAGGGAGATACATTATCACAACTTTGTATCATAATACCATAGTTGAATTAAAAACATAAAAGAAGGGATAGTCAATTACCTACTGGAGTGATCTTTCCAGCCTTAATGTCACCAAGGTATTTGGAACAATTTCTTTTCCGATGTCCCATACCATTACAATAATGGCATTTATCAATAGGACCCTTCTTGATTTTCGAAGTGTTAGCATCATTAGCTTTAGCTATGGTGAATGTGGGAGCTTGCTTCTTACCCTTCCTCCCATTCTTCTTGAACTTCCCCTTACTCTTAGTGCTTATGTTAAGCACATCTTTTGGTGGGTTCACATTTAACCCCATGTCCCTCTCGGCTTGCACAAGTAACTTGTGCAATTCTTCAAGAGACACATCCTTATCTTGCATGTTAAAATTCACCCGGAATTGAACATACGCTTTGACTTTGGACAAGGAGTGTAGAATCCTATCTACAATGGGTTCTTTGGGGATTTCAACCTTTTGAATTTTCAAGGTCTCGACAAGCTCCATAAGTTTGAGCACATGAAGGCTAACCTTTTGGCCCTCTTTGAAGTCGAGATCAAAGAATGCCGCGGCCGCCTCATATTGGACGATCCGCGGAGTTTGTGAAAACATTGTCACAAGCTTGGAGTAAATCTCATTAGCGTTGCCCATTTTAAAGGCTCTCCTTTGGAGATCCGCCTCCATAGCAAATATCAAGACATTTTTCATTGCGGCGGACTCCTTTTGGTAAGCCTCATATGCTTCCCTAGTGGCGGCGGTCGACCTAGTAGTAGGTTCGGGAGGAGAGGCCTCGGTAAGGTAACGAAGCTTGTCGTCACCTTGGGCGGCTAATTTGAGTTGGGCATCCCAATCGGAGAAATTTGACCCATTCTTTTCAAGTTTACATCGATCCATGAAGGATCGGAGCCATGATGTATTAGCGAGAGGCGTGGCGTTAGGGGTTGGTGTTGCCATTTGTTATGAGAAAAAGAAGTGGTCTACAAAACAAAATAGAAGGAGTAAAACAAATGTCGTTTTAATAATAATACTCGTAAAAATGTATAATTTAAACAAGTTTTATGCATTTTTCTAGTGACCTCTACCCAACTAGATAAATGATTCCAAGACCCAAATTCATATCGACTTAGGCACGGTATGGCCGATGAAACCTTTATCAATATAACACGGTGGATTAACGTTTTAATCGATTCTACTTTTAGAACTCTTGGTCGATAAAATTACTCTAATAATTATCTTTAGCCCAAAACACATCCGACAAGGGCACGGTATGGCCGATGAAACCCTTATCAAAAACTTTTGTTGAGTTCAATCCAAATTTCGAATAAATGTGTCCATGTTCCAAATCCACATCAATTTAGGCACGGTATGGCCGATGAAACCCTCATCAATATGAACTCGGTGGATAGACATTTATCACCCACTTCCCCTACGTAACAAGGTTTGTACCCCGGTAGGGCCGAGTGCACTCCCTCGCGAAATAGGTTTTCATGGTTTCTACTATTTGGTAAGGCTATGTCTCAATTTATTGTTTTAGCGAGAGGTCATGTCAATTTATTATCTACCACGTTTTAAGTGAACTAAAGCGGTGAACTACGATAATTCTAATTGACACGGTCGATAAACTCGATGAAAGAAGATGCATGTTTTAGTTATGGCGATTTAGCGATGCATGCGACATATAAATAAAATGCAAACATAAAATAAATCCTAGTATGGCCTTCTTAAAATAGAAAAACTATTTAACTATTACATATTCGGAAACCAACTCCATTGGTCCCTTGAACTTCGGTTGTGGCACGCATCTCGAGGTAACACCGTCTTTATGTATCGCCATCTTGAAGAAATCCGTCTTGGGGAACTCCGAGATAAATTAAATTACATAGCAAATTACATAATTTCCTATTATACATTTGTAACTAAAATAAAATAAATCTATTAAATTACAAAACGGTGATTCGAGATCACAAAAAATTACAACCGAATCGATATTCCCATACATTTCGGGAAATACCAATTAAAACTAAGGCCATACTAAGTAAAAATTACATAATTCAAAAATTACATAAATTAAATTATGACAATCATAAAGAAAATGCAGCATTATAATATGTATGAACATGCCCAATTTTATGCTAAATCGCCTTTAATTAGCCAATATCGTATATTACTCGGTTTTTACGGATTTGCGTGATTTCAACATTTTATAATCACAAAAATAACATAAATTCATATTTATGCATAAGTTAATTACCCTAACCTCTTAGGACTCAAAATTTAGTCTTCACTAATTATTTGACCATAATTAACTCATATTTCTAAAATTGTTCATTAATGGACCAAAAAATACAAAAATAAGCTATAAACTTCAAATAAATCACAAAATTTCAAATAAATTCAAAATTTGAAATTTAAACTCATGAACATTCTGGAAAAAATAACATGACACTCATAATGTTCAAAAACTTAGGTTAAAAATTTCGAAATTTTTCCGGAAAAATAATGTTGCGGTTTATCGTTTTTTTTTTTAACAAAATAATCATAAAAACATGAGAAAAATTATATTCATTAACTTTTCAATTTTAGATCTGAAAAAGATAATAAAATGCAACATATAATGTTTTTCTTTAGTCGTAGAGTATGTTTTATTAATATTTCACTAATAAAGTCACTATTCATGCCATTTTTTCTTCAAAAATCCATAAATCATGCAAAAAGACTTCCATATAGACTATTATTTTACACACATCTTGTAAAATTTCATGTGACAACATACTAAATTTCTATGACCAGATTCGAAATTTATCTCATATTAACCTATTTTTCACCTAAAACAGATTTTAATAATGAAAAATCCATTTTTCGAGCATAACAAGTCCAAAAATTATGAAAATTTACAGGTTATTTCAGAATAATATATGTGAAAACATATCCAAAAATCACTGGAAAATACGAAGTTTAGCTAATTGTAGTCCGAAAATGACATTTATACTCATAAAATCATATTTTAATGCCATTATTATGTAATATGAACAATAAAAATCCATAAAATAACCAAAATATCCTAAAAACATTTTAGGACCAGAAATTTTAACATGCATAAATTAATTTCGTGATATATCATAATAACACAAATTTTATAAGTTTTATATGTTAATCTTTATAACTCGGAAAAACTTTTAACCAATTTGCATGCAAACAACCATGGCTCTTGATACCGATTGAAGGAAAAGTAGATCTATATACTTACATATTCATATATGTTTTAATTTAATTTGTCATAAAATTAAAGAATGATCTTATGCATGCAAACTTTTAAACAAAATAAAGAAGAAACATTGTTCTTACATTGGAAATTCGGTTAATATGGGCACAAGAGAGATCACCTTTCTCTCTTGTTCTTGTGCTTTCCTTTAATGGAAGAACTAAGATCCAAGTGTAGGATCTCTCCCAAGGATTTATACCCAAAGCACACTCTTAATTAAAATCAATATTATAAATACTAGTACAATATTAATCTTGTAGAAAAATTAACCTAAAAATATTATATGACTCTTTAATATTTTCGGTTTTATGGGAGAGGAAGAAGGAAGCTTTTTATCTCTCTAAAACTCAAATTTTAGATGAATGAATGAGTGAATCAACAACAATAACATTATTGTGTATTTAGGTAAAAATAAGAGGAAAAACCAAAGTGGTTTTCCTCTCTAAAAACCGGATGGAGGAAGAGGGTGGAGGGAGCCAATGCATGCACTTGTTTATCTTCACAATGTAAACTACGGTTGCATGGCTAGTAAGGCAAGTAATCATTATGTTTACCACTCATATTATAAACACAATATTTAGCCTAATCCACCTCTTAATTTCGGTACACTTATAACATGGAATCCATATTATTTTTGTCAATTTGTCAATATGTTACATGTCACATGTCACATAAATTTGTTATGTATTTTTAACATGTTAAAAATCAACGTATTAATAAAATACGTCATATACAAAAATCGACTTAGTAATTCATAATTACTTGTACCAAAATATTTTACCAATTATAAATCACAACAATTTGTATTTATAATAATTCATTCAAATTCAATTGTTTCCTTAAACAATAATTTCATGTGAGTAATGATACAATTCGATTACTCAGACCGTATCTTATTTTAATTAATTTCAATGAGATACGTAAATATTACTTCCAAAAATCGTCCGTCAATTTTCAAATAATTTAATTAACTCGTAACGTTATACGATCAATTAAATGATCAATTAAGAGTGTTGCCCTATAGGTATGACCTAGGGGATCAACTGATCACCACCGTCGCACGACAGTAATGTCAAACTCTAGTCAGCCAATCATTACCGATATGTGTGGACCATTGACAAGAAATATTACTTCCCAATTGTATTCTTTATAATGAGACTTAAACATGTGATCATCATGATCAACAGTCGTGATCGCATTATTGTCGGAGGACACATATTCCAACAGTAAGCATCTTCACAACCTGTCATTCATGTAAACATGAACGCCACAGTCAGTGGGGAGTAACTCAAGGTTCTCCCAGCCACAATATGTCGAAACGAACATAACAAAGAACTAAAACAGGTAAGTCATGTAAGACACTTACGAAAGATATGAATATCGAGTTCATAATTAAACATGACAATTAAATGCGATGAAACAAGATAGATCAACATTAGCATAATAAAGAATCAACTATTCATGTGAGACAATTAAATAGTATAAAAGACAAGAATACGGTCATTTATACAAAAGCACGCATTTCAAGAAGATATAACATAGATATGAGATTAGAATCCGAATCATGTGAAGCAGTTAAGTAAGGGATCAAATAGAAACTGTAGCCGTTACTTTTAAAACCTCTTAACAAACAAGCACATAGAACGGGATTATTAATGTCACACTCATACTTATGGCTTGCATCTCACCATAAATACGGATGGGAACATCAATCCCGACGACCTTATCGCAACTACAGGGCCTATGGCTCACCCCTAGTATCCGATAGGACCGTAACTCAGGGACGGGATGATTAATGTCACATTCATACTTATGGCCTGCATCACCATAAGTACGGATGGGAACATCACTCCTGACGTTCATACCGCAACTAGAGGGCCTCTGGCTCACCCCTAGTATCCGGTAGAACCAAGACTAACAACACAAGGCATAAAAGATAGATACCAATATCTATAACCAAGCAAGACATTTACTACTCATATAAGACATCCAACTCTCGGCAGGACGGCCAACGAGAGAGGTGTCGAAAGGGTATAGTAACCTACTCTCGGCAGTGCGGCCAACAAGAGCGGCGTCGATAAAATAAGATATCCAACTCTCGGCAGTGCGGCCAACGAGAGAGGTATCAAAAGAGTAACGTAACCAACTCTCGGCAGTGCGGCCAACGAGAGCGGCATAAATAAAATAAGATATCCAACTCTCGGCAGTGCGGCCAACGAGAGAGGTATCGGAAGAGTATGGTAACCAACTCTCGGCAGTACGGCCAATGAGAGAGGTGACCTAAGTCCAATGAAAAGAACAAACTTAGCCCAACAAGCAAGCTAGACAAGTCCAATTAAAATAACAAGACAAACCCACTTAAATTAACAAGACAAACCCGCTTGAATTAACAAGACAAACCCACTCAAATTAACAAGACAAATCCACTTGAATTAACAAGACAAACCCACTCAAATTAACATGCCGGTTAAATAAAATATGATAAGCGATAATGAATAATTTACGTTATATGAAATATACAGGATAAAATGTGACCAAGTCCAAGTGACTCATTTATGAGTCCAATAAATAAACTATAAGGAGCCCAATAATTAAATCACATTAAGCCCAACAACAAGGTCAAATGAGCCCAACAAATAACACATATGAGAGAGCGTTATTTAACGAATTACGTTATATAAATTACGAGATGGAAATATATTTAATTATATTTTAAATAAACCAAACTAGCGCCAAAACAATTTATAAACACGGCTCAAAGAACCATTCGGGCAGCCCAATACTTGCAGAAACGTTGAACACCCAACTGTCTTGTGTGAGACAAAGTTGAAACTTCAATCTAGCAGCTAGTGCCCTATAATTCACGCATTTAAAATTCAATGACAGACCCACCATTATCTCCTAATATAAATATATAATTTGTTTGTTTTTGTACCATAAAATACTACAAACAAATCTCCCAAAATGGAGAGCTTTGAAGTAGAAAACACTTAGAATGATAAGGAAGACAAGCATGCCTTAAAATGGGGTGAACATCCCATAAATTCTACCACCAAACATGACGAAAACAGTCCCGAAGCTACATAAAATATCCCACAATGGCAGCTCTTGTCCCTGGCCAAAACAGAGTACTAATCGTCCCATACGACTCTATTTTCCCGCATAAAAACAGTCCCATGTCGAGTGATATTAAGACAATGCTTGAGACAAAATTAAGACGGAAATACTCACGTATACAGTAAGCTTAAACAGACTCGAGGGACCACAAAAACCGTTCCAACTTCAGCCCAATTAATCCTCATTACTGTTGTTCCAAAGCAGTTCTAAGGCTATAGTCAAACCGTTCCAAGGCAGAGGAGTAAATAGTCCAGTTCGACTCAAACTTAAGATGGAAATTCACAAATACAAGGTGACCCAAAAACGAGCCCGAAAACTTGTTGGAATATGTGTCCTCCGACAATAATGCGATCACGACTGTTGATCATGATGATCACATGTTTAAATCTCATTATAAAGAATACAATTGGGAAGTAATATTTACTGTCAACTGATCAACATATATCGGTAATGATTGGCTTACTAGAGTTTGACATTACTGTCGTGCGACGGTGGTGATCAGTTGATCCCCTAGGTCATACCTATAGGGCAACACTCTTAATTGATCATTTAATTAATCGTATAACGTTACGAGTTAATTAAATTACTTGAAAATTGACGGACGATTTTGGAAGTAAAATTTACGTATCGCATTGGAATTTGATTAAATTAGATACGGTCTGAGTAATCGAATTGTATCTTTACTCAGATGAAATTATTGTTTAAGGAAACAATTGAAATTGAATGAATTATTATAAATACAAATTATTGTGATTTATAATTGGTAAAATATTTTGGTACAAATAATTATGAATTACTAAGTCGATTTTTGTATATGACGTATTTTTATTAATACGTTGATTTTTAATATGTTAAAAATACATAGCAATTTTATGGGACATGTGACATGTGACATATTGACAAATTGACAAAAATAATATGGAATCCATATTAACTATATGTACCGAAAATTAGAGGAAGTTTAAGCTAATAATATGTTGATTATATTAGTGGAGGGCATGATGATTACCTACTAATCTAGCCTTGCATACCTATTGCTCATTGTGAAGAACAACTAGAGCATGCATTGGCTCCCTCCCATGCCCCCCTTCCACCCGGTTTTGAGAGAGGAAAAACCACTTGGTTTTTCCTCTTATTTTTACCTAATATACACAAAAATGTTTGTGTGGCATTATTCATTCTTCTTCATTCTAAAATTTGAGTTTTAGAGAGATAAAAAGCTTTCTTCTTCCTCCTCCCATAAACCAAAAATATTAAGTGTCCTATAATATTTTTGGGTCAATTTTTACAAGATTAATATTGTACTAGTATTTATAATATTAATTTTTATTAAGAGTGAGCTTTGGGTATAAAGCTTTGGGAGAGATCCTATACTTGGATCTTAGTTCTTCCACTAAGGAAAGTACAAGAACAAGAGAGAAAGGTGATCTCTCTTGTGCCCATTTAAACCGAAAATACAATGTAAGATGAACATTTCTTTTTTATCTTGTTTATTTGTTTGCATGCATAAGATAATTCTTTAATTTTATGACAAATTAAATTAAAACATATATGAGTATGTTAAGTATATAGATCTACTTTTCCTTCAATCGGTATCAAGAGCCATGGTTGTTTGCATGCAAATCGGTTAAAAGTTTTTCCGAGTTATAAAGATTAACATATAAAACTTGTATAATTTGTGTTATTATGATATATCACGAAATTAATTCATGCATGTTAAAATTTCTGGTCCTAAAATGTTTTAGGATATTTTTGTTAATTTACGGATTTTTATTGTTCATATTATACTATAATGGCATTAAAATATGATTTTATGAGTAAAAATGTCATTTTCGGACTAAAATTAGCTATACTTCGTATTTTCCAGTGATTTTTGGATATGTTGTCACATATATTATTTTGAGATAACCTGTAAATTTTCATAATTTTTGGACGTCTTATGCTCGAAAAATGGATTTTTCATTATTAAATTCGGATTTAGGTGAAAAATAGGTTAATATGAGATAAATTTTCTATCTTGTCATAGAAATTTAGTATGTTGGCACATGAAATTTTACAAGATGTGTGTAAAATAATAGGCTATAGTGAAGTCTTTTTGCATGATTTATGGATTTTTGAAGAAAAATAGCATAAATAGTGACATTATTAGTGAAAAATTAATAAAACATAATCTATGACTAAGGAAAAACATTATATGTTGCATTTTATTATCTTTTTCAGATCTAAAATTGAAAAGTTGATGTATATAATGTTTCACATGTTTTTATGATTATTTTAGTTAAAACCGATAAACTGCAACATTGTTTTTCCGGAAACATTTCGAAATTTTTAACCTAAGTTTTGAACATTATGAGTGTCATGGTATTTTTCCAGACTGTTCATGAGTTTAAATTTCAAATTTTGAATTTATTTGAAATTTTGTGATTTATTTGAAGTTTATAGCTTATTTTTGTAATTTTTGGTCCATTAATGAACAATTTTAGAAATATGAGTTAATTATGGTCAAATAATTAGTGAAGACTAAATTTTGAGTCCTAAGAGGTTAGGGTAATTAACTTATGCATAAATATGAATTTATGTAATTTTTGTGATTATAAAATGTTGAAATCACGCAAATCCGTAAAAACCGAGTAATATACGATATTGGCTAATTAAAGGCGATTTAGCATAAAATTGGGCATGTTCATAGATATTATAATGCTGCATTTTCTTTATGATTGTCATAATTTTAATTTATGTAATTTTTGAATTATGTAATTTTTACTTAGTATGGCCTTAGTTTTTAATTGGTATTTCTCGAAATGTATGGGTATATCGATTCGGTTGTAATTTTATTGTGATCTCGTATCACCGTTTTGTAATTTAATAGATTTATTTTATTTTAGTTACAAATGTATAATAGGAAATTTTGTAATTTGCTATGTAATTTAATTCATTTCGGAGTTCCCAAAGACGGATTTCTTCAAGATGGCGATACATAAAGACGGTGTTACCTCGAGACGCGTGCCACAACCGAAGTTCAAGGGACTAATGGAGTTGGTTTCCGAATATGTAATAGTTAAATAGTTTTTCTATTTTAGGAAGGCCATACTAGGATTTATTTTATGTTTGCATTTTATTTATATGTCGCATGCATCGCTAAATCGCCATAACTAAAACATGCATCCTCTTTCATCGAGTTTATCGACCGTGTCAATTAGAATTATCGTAGTTCACCGCTTTAGTTCACTTAAAACGTGATAGATAATAAATTGACATAACCTCTCGCTAAAACAATTAATTGAGACATAGCCTTACCAAATAGTAGAAACCATGAAAACCTATTTCGCGAGGGAGTGCACTCGGCCCTACCGGGGTACAAACCTTGTTACGTAGGGGAAGTGGGTGATGAATGTTAATCCACCGAGTTCATGTTAATGAGGGTTTCATCGGCCATACCGTGCCCAAGTTGATATGGATTTGGATCATGGACACATTTATTCGAAATTTGGATTGAACTCAACAAAAGTTTTTCGATAAGGGTTTCATCGGCCATACCATGCCCTTGTCGGATGTGTTTTGGGCTATAGATAATTATTAGAGTAATTTTATCGACCAAGAATTCTAAAATTAGAATCGATTAAAACGTTAATCCACCGAGTTATATTGATAAAGGTTTCATCGGCCATACCGTGCCTAAGTCGATATGAATTTGGGTCTTGGAATCATTTATCTAGTTGGGTAGAGGTCACTAGAAAAATGCATAAAACTTGTTTAAATTATACATTTTTACGAGTATTAAAACGACATTTGTTTTACTCCTTCTATTTTGTTTTGTAGACCACTTCTTTTTCTCATAACAAATGGCAACACCAACCCCTAATGACACGCCTCTCGCTAATACATCATGGCTCCGATCCTTCATGGATCGATGTAAACTTGAAAAGAATGGGTCAAATTTCTCCGATTGGGATGCCCAACTCAAATTAGCCGCCCAAGGTGACGACAAGCTTCGTTACCTTACCGAGGCCTCTCCACCCGAACCTACTACTAGGTCGACCGCCGCCACTAGGGAAGCATATGAGGCTTACCAAAAGGAGTCCGCCGCAATGAAAAATGTCTTGATATTTGCAATGGAGGCGGATCTCCAAAGGAGAGCCTTTAAAATGGGCAACGCTAATGAGATTTACTCCAAGCTTGTGACAATGTTTTCACAAACTCCGCGGATCGTCCAATATGAGGCGGCCGCGGCATTCTTCGATCTCGACTTCAAAGAGGGCCAAAAGGTTAGCCCTCATGTGCTCAAACTTATGGAGCTTGTCGAGACATTGAAGATTCAAAAGGTTGAAATCCCCAAAGAACTCATTGTAGATAGGATTCTACACTCCTTGTCCAAAGTCAAAGCGTATGTTCAATTCCGGGTGAATTTTAACATGCAAGACAAGGATGTGTCTCTTGAAGAATTGCACAAGTTACTTGTGCAAGCCGAAAGGGACATGGGGTTAAATGTGAACCCACCCAAGGATGTGCTTAACATAAGCACTAAGAGTAAGGGGAAGTTCAAGAATAATGGGAGGAAGGGTAAGAAGCAAGCTCCCACTTTCACCAAAGCTAGGACTTGTGAAGCTAGCACTTCAAAAATCAAGAAGGGTCCTCTTGATAAATGCCATTATTATAATGGTATGGGACATTGGAAAAGAAATTGTTCCAAATACCTTGGTGATATTAATTTGGAAAGATTACTCCAAAGAGGTAAATGACTATCCTTTCTTTTATGTTTCTAATTCAACTATGGTATTGTGATACAAAGTTGTGATAATGTATCTCCCTTTTTATTGTAAATAGGGCCTCCACCAAGCAAAGACAAAAGAAAAGAAAAGCAAGCTTAAGAAACCATCAAGGAGCTAGGAATAGCTTTCATGGAGCTTTGCTTTTTATTGTCTTATTTTATTCATGTTTTGAATTTTAGAACCTTAAGTTTCCGTGTTCGACATGGAAAGGTATTTTGGATAATGGGTTGTATTTTGGATAATGGTGACTTGGTTTGCAACCCAAGTCACCCGTTTTATCATTTTATCCTTTTGTTCTAAAATTCATGTTTAAATGCTTACTCTTAGAAACATATAACTTAAAGTGATCTAATAGACAAATATAATGACGGGTTTCATTATATGTCCACATGCTTAAGGCTTGTGTATGATCATTTATAAAGTGATTTTGAGTCTATGAACTCTATCAAATGAATGTCAATCACCAAGTACACTTACGAAATCTAAAACTATTACTCAACCTATGAGATAGTTCTCCTTATACTTCAAATTCATTATTTGTGTCTCATATGCTATCTTTGAATCTCTAGTGTATTTATTCTAAAGATAGAGTGGGAGAAAAATGAGGACACAACTCACACCAAGATAAGATTGTGTAAATGAGATCTACGCAAGAGAGAATGATTTGAATAAAGGTATATCTATTTATATAGTATACCCAATAGATGAGATCTATGGTCTCAAGTAAGTTCTATATGACTAAAGAGACCAAGTGAAGTAATCATAAGAGAATGTTCTCAAGATAACTACACGAGGAGACCAAAAGAAAGTTTTGGAACAAAATGACTAATGTAAAGTCTTAACAAGAGTTTTGACTAGTTTATGATAAATTTTGACCAATAGTTTCAACCTTGATATTTACGTAAGAGCCTAAATGAATCAATGTAACATCCTAGTAATAAGCGATATTTATGACTAGAGGTTGCAAAGATTGATATACCGATATCTTCAATGGCCAAGTTATAACCACGCAGATGTCATTACTTAACCTCATTATAAAATGGTTAAACCTCCTTCCGAAAGGGTATTTCGAAGGACGTGTTCTAGATATTATTTATAATGACATTGCTACACATCATTATGATATGTGTGAGTTAGAGATTAAAATCTCTTTCCATAAGGTTAAGATGAGACCTCTTCGAAATAGGAATTTTGAAAGGATATGATGGGAACATATATGGTTTCATCTTAATAACTTTGCAAAGCAACATACATTCCAAATTTTGAAATGTTTTCAATTGAGTAATCAATTTCGAAACATGCGGAATTAAGTGGGAGCATTAGAAATTTTCATGTGAAGACATGAAATTTAGTGGGAGCCATCATCCTTTGAATGTTTACAACTCATCACTCATTGAAGAATGACGAGTTAATATCTTCTTTCACAAAGAAGTATTTGAGTTTTCAATTCTGGATGAATTTGGACTATGATGAATCCAATTACGACAAGAAATATTGGATTAGTATTAAGAGATACACATCATATCAACATACACATAGGTTATTCATGTAGATGAAAATGGAATTGCCATTAGCAGTCATGGTCGTTCATTGAACCTATGAATGGTTGATCTCATGATTATTGTAACTAATGTTTCCGCCATTAGAATAATGATGCACATGTCCAATGGTGAATCATATGCATAAGAGCATGATGATTCATTGGTAAGCCATAAAAGAAACGTCATGAATTCTCGAGTAGAATCCAATGAGCGATTTCGGTTTTTGATAAAATGCTCTGTTATGTGTCAAGAGGTTGCACATATTGTAGAAAATCCGAGCACTTGTAAGGATTTATGAGAATCCTAAGCCTTTCAAGCTTAAAGGAGAAATAAGAAGTTTTGGAAAGATACTTAGTTGAATAAGAAGTTACTCAAAACTAATCTTTCCTAACTATGCTAGGACTTGTAAGAAGTGTTAGGCTGATCATCTTGACAAATTGTTGCAAGACTCTACAAAACATGTACCTAGTGCATTGTGTGTGGATGGAGTACTTGATCAGTACAAGTTATATCATTCACCACAAATTCGTTCGTTATGTGATAATCGATAAGGAAGTTCTTTCAAGATAAAGAACCAAAACCGATGTCGGGAACCTTGATGTGTACTTTGTAAGGTCCATGCTATGAGAAGATAACATGAATATAAAGGATAATACGATTAAGAAGTTTGAACACATGGACACATGGCATGTTAAACTTCTACTGCAATCAATAAGTGTTTACACTTACGATATACATCACAAGGTTGTAATATGGTATTGACTACCCGAGTGTGATGTCGTCATTTTTCATTTGAGTTATTATTAACTCACCATACACTTTGTTACATCCAAACGGGTTGTGGAGACAATTGAACCCCGTTAAAGTGAACATGGATTAACATTGTATTTGCCTATAGTTACTTACATGAGGTGACGTCTCGAAGTGACTAGAGTGTGATGCGATTGATGGCAAGTTCAAGTGCCATAGAGTCATGTGAGATGACTAGTCGATCACATAGGCAGACTATTAGGAACATTTTGTCAGGCCTTATGACCGCTTATAGAGTTCTGGCAAATTTATATAGCCTGGTCGTGGCGAGAGCTGCTATAGTATTCAAATGAGTCGATTCTTTTGACTAAAGACTATTCGCCTAAGATGGCACAGTTTCAGATTAACTTTGATTTGTGTTACTACGATCTTCGTAAATGGGGTCAAATGGGCATATTTTGGGTTATGATGGCTGTGGCTAGTTGAAGGGAATGAGTGCGATAGGAATTTTCCACCCCTAGTCAGGGTTATAAAAATATCTCAGGGCCACTCGAGGAGTAATGAACTGGAAATGTGTGGCCACGCTCGGAATGTATCCTTGGTGGATAAATCCGGTCAATCAGTTATTCTCCAGATCGAGGAAACCACTCTCGATATGATCACTTGCAAGTACGACCTGAAAGACACCTTGCATTGAGTGGGAGATAGTAATAGGACAAGAGAATTGGTGACGCACACTTGTCGAGGACAAGTGGGAGATTGTTGGAATATGTGTCCTCCGACAATAATGCGATCACGACTGTTGATCATGATGATCACATGTTTAAATCTCATTATAAAGAATACAATTGGGAAGTAATATTTACTGTCAACTGATCAACATATATCGGTAATGATTGGCTGACTAGAGTTTGACATTACTGTCGTGCGACGGTGGTGATCAGTTGATCCCCTAGGTCATACCTATAGGGCAACACTCTTAATTGATCATTTAATTAATCGTATAACGTTACGAGTTAATTAAATTACTTGAAAATTGACGGACGATTTTGGAAGTAAAATTTACGTATCGCATTGGAATTTGATTAAATGAGATACGGTCTGAGTAATCGAATTATATCTTTACTCAGATGAAATTATTGTTTAAGGAAACAATTGAAATTGAATGAATTATTATAAATACAAATTATTGTGATTTATAATTGGTAAAATATTTTGGTACAAGTAATTATGAATTACTAACTCGATTTTTGTATATGACGTATTTTTATTAATACGTTGATTTTTAATATGTTAAAAATACATAGCAATTTTATGTGACATGTGACATATTGACAAATTGACAAAAATAATATGGAATCCATATTAACTATATGTACCGAAAATTAGAGGAAGTTTAAGCTAATAATATGTTGATTATATTAGTGGAGGGCATGATGATTACCTACTAATCTAGCCTTGCATACCTATTGCTCATTGTGAAGAACAACTAGAGCATGCATTGGCTCCCTCCCATGCCCCCCTTCCACCCGGTTTTGAGAGAGGAAAAACCACTTGGTTTTTCCTCTTATTTTTACCTAATATACACAAAAATGTTTGTGTGGCATTATTTATTCTTCTTCATTCTAAAATTTGAGTTTTAGAGAGATAAAAAGCTTTCTTCTTCCTCCTCCCATAAACCGAAAATATTAAGTGTCCTATAATATTTTAGGTCAATTTTTACAAGATTAATATTGTACTAGTATTTATAATATTAATTTTTATTAAGAGTGAGCTTTGGGTATAAAGCTTTGGGAGAGATCCTATACTTGGATCTTAGTTCTTCCACTAAGGAAAGCACAAGAACAAGAGAGAAAGGTGATCTCTCTTGTGCCCATTTAAACCGAAAATACAATGTAAGATGAACATTTCTTCTTTATCTTGTTTATTTGTTTGCATGCATAAGATCATTCTTTAATTTTATGACAAATTAAATTAAAACATATATGAGTATGTTAAGTATATAGATCTACTTTTCCTTCAAAACTAACCTACCCATCCCAAAACCGAACCAAAACCAGCCACAAACACGGGTTCACGTGCGCCATAATCCGAGCTCAAGAAGACAGAATTCGAGACCGAATTTCGAACTCAAGACAATCCATTTCAAACACCAATTTAAGACAAAAATCACCATACAAGAAGGAAAAGAGTAAAGAACCAAACTTTAGCGAATAAGAGCATGTAAAACGATACAACAAGACGGAAATTCGACATTTGTCGAGTAACCTATCACCGTTACCTTTAACGCTCCTTATTCTTCGAATAAACGGTCCCCAAAGCTTCAGTGTCCCACCGGGTCTTCGAAATCTCGAAAGATGAAGGAGGAAATAAGGAGAAGAATGGTACAAAAATTAAGAGGAATGGTTGAGAAATGGCGATGAGATCTCGGTTTGTAGCTCGGCCAAAAATGGTGTTTGTTTGCTCTGGTATTCATTTTGTCGTTGCAGGAGGTTTTAGCTTGTTTACAGGAAACACGAGAAAAAGGAGGGGTTTTGTGGGGTGGGATTGGTCAGTCCAAGTGAGAGGGAGTATATAATAATAATAATAATAATAATAATAATAATAATAATAATAATAATAATAATAATAATAATAATAATAATAATAATAATAATAATAATAATAATAATAATAATAATAATAATAATAATAATAATAATAATAATAATAATAATAATAATAATAATAATAATAATAATAATAATAATAATAATAATAATAATAATAATAATAATAATAATAATAATAATAATAATAATAATAATAATAATAATAATAATAATAATAATAATAATAATAATAATAATAATAATAATAATAATAATAATAATAATAATAATAATAATAATAATAATAATAATAATAATAATAATAATAATAATAATAATAATAATAATTATTATTATTATTATTATTATTATTATTATTATTGTAGAGGGTAAGAGAGTAGGTGAGTGTGTGTATGTGTTGTCGGTATAGGATAGGTCGAGAATAGATTAGTCTCACATGTGAAAATGTGACGGACTTACAAAAGACGAAAATATGTCTATAGCTTAAGGCGGAAATATTATTATTATCACTATTAATACTATCCGACTAAAAATATTTATTTTTATATAAATAAGCTTATAAAAATATAGCTTTTGTTAAAATCAAGTTTAAAATTAAATTAATAAAATTAAATAATTTAGAAATATAAAATAAAGTGATAGAATGGTTAAATAAATTTTAAATGTCAAAATGATAAATTAGCGGGTGTTACAGTCTTCAATGCGGGTTCCAAGGATTTGTAGATCTTGGAACGTCTTGATGTTTTGATATCTCAGTAAGTTGGCATATACCGGGCGGAGATTGTTGACAAATTTTTCCACCAAAGTTGACTCACTCGGCTTGCTGACCAACTGAGTGCTTACTCTCCTCCAACGGGTTAAGAATTCTGTGAATCCCTCCTTATCATTTTGAGTTATGACCTCAAAGGTACGGGTATTGGCTTGGATTTCGACATTGTCGGCATATTGCTTAGCAAATTCAACTGCGACCTCATCCCAGGTAGTGATGTTCTTCGGGTCAAGGGAGTAGTACCATTGGCGAGGGATCGGTTCCAAGGATGATGGAAAGATCCGGGTGAAGAGTTCCTGTTTGACCCCTTTTATGGCCATGTAGTTTTTGAAGGCTCGGATGTGATTGAGTGGGTCCTCAACTCCCTTGAATTTGGGCACATCAGTCAAGGTAAAGTTGTCGGGTAATTGATCCCCAACGAGTTCAAATATTTGATTGTTCTCAAGGTGGATGTTGATACCCCGGGCTAGGAGTTGTTCTTCCAGGAGTTTGAGCCTTTTCTCAGTTTCAGTCAAGGGCGGAGTGTTGTGTTCTCCAGTTTTCTTGTTTTCTAGGGTGTCGATACGGGTCTCGACACGGTCCAGGGTGACCTTAAGAGCAGTGAGTAGGCTGGCTAGCTGAGTAGTTGTAACATCTACGGGGCCATGGTTCTGAGGCATAAAAACGGCTCATATTACAACTCAATCTGACACGGTTCAAAGACTGAACACAGACAACACAAAGGACAGAACAAAGATCGGAATCAACACGATGAAGGTGACCGTGTGTGGTACCTTGGTGCCGACTCGATTTATAATGTGACAGTGTTGACCGGACTTTGACTCGTGTCCAACGTAGTGGCGTGACGCCGTTGGACGTGTCTCGTGGTGAGATGACTCATAAGTAAAGACCCATAAGTACGTTTGCTTCGATTCGATATACACGAGGCGGAATTGGAATAGTGGACTGAAGTTTTCGAAAATAGAGATTTTCAAAAAGATTCGTTTGTCGCTTTATGGACGGCTTTGTAAATACCCGGTATCTGCTGAGACTCCAACAAACACCCGATGATTATCGGACTACAACATGTTTTGGAATCGCGGCGTTTGATCGACAGTTTGTGTACAAATTTACGTCGGAAAACTTAAAACGATTTCGAAAATAAAACATTTCAAAACATTTCAAAAATACCTGGAGTGTTTAATGCACGGCGACGGGATCACAATGACACTAACTAGAGTCAAAACCGACACCGGACCAAAAACCGACTCAAAAATTCAAATCCCGACTCCAACAACGAGTCAAACCGAGTCAACCACAAAAAACAAACATTTCAAACCTTCTACCTTAAGTTTTCCCGGATTCATGAATGGTCAAGTACCAAACATGTGACTACAAAACCTAGGATAGAACAAATCGTGATTGCGTTTGTTGTGAAAGTGACAACACAGCTCGAAGACCCGCGACGTGGCTAGCGCCTCTTTGACCAGCCCAGGTGGCCACGTCGCTCAAAACTCACACAACCACTCATTCTCCTATAAATACCCCTCAAATGCCACCCATTTGAGACTTACGCGAGCGTCCGCCCCCTCTTTTCTCCCTTAAAATTCTCGACTCGACTTCTAAAGTCACAACCCGACGCGTATTTACGACCTACCAATCGTAAACACGAGCCTTACACATTGTTTGGTACCGTCATCGTGCATTAAACCACTTGACCGACCATTTCGACCACTACACCATCACTAAACTTTTAAAACACTCTTTTACTTACCAAAACGGTTTTAAACCGAGTTTTTTCTGATCAAACGAGTTATTACACTTACGTCGGTCACTCGCCATAACCAAACATGTAAGTATGAGGGTGTAAAAATCCTCTTTCATTATGTTTTCATTTGTTTCATGACTCTAACATGGTAAAACATGCATAACATGAACCAAAACATGGAATAAACGAGCCAAAACTGATTTTTGGTCTGAGGCAGAAGCCCTTTAGGTCGCCAACTGGCCCGCGCCTAAATGGGTATTCAGACCAGAAGTCAATCGTGTTTGTTCTCGTCATTTCCCTTAATCCATTTTTCATATTTGTAATCGGTTTTTACCATTTCAAGTATTTTCGAAACCTTTTTGTTTCATTTCACATGTTTTAACCATAAAGCATTTTTCACCCTTGGTTCCTCATACCATGACGGTTAAATCCGTGTTTCGGTGATAATATTTGGCTAATGACATTTAGAAGGTATTTTAAAGCCTTTTATTTCATTTCTTTACATTTCCAAACAAACATGTTAGTCACCAACACAAAATCATCCTTGGTTCTACATACCATGCCGGATTTTAACCCGGGTACGATGACGAGTATCGACTAATTACATTCAAATGGACTTAAAACAATTAGTCCATAATCATCTTTCAAAACTATTCATGTCAAGTTTGTCAAATCGAACCCGACATCGAATATTATCAAATAATGATGATTATTCGAGTCTAGTTCTTCAAATCAACAAATGCGGTCTAAACGACCCTTTCAAATCAAACCGGGTTCAAATACCCATTTTCAACACGTTTTATAACGTTGTCTAAAAGGTCAGAACACGGCACATAAACCTTGGGCTAACCCACGCCTAAACAGGCTCTCCATTTCTCATTTTCAAAACCAGAGGGAGGCCCCTTACACCGCCGGCTGGCTCGCGCCTCATATAGCTGTCTGGTACAGGGCCTGTTCCCTTCCAGCATCATTCGAGGACGATCCCGACTCCGGTTAACCCGGATATAGGACGGATCAGATGACTGTTCAAACCATATTTGCGAAATGCCTTACTAAGACAAATGGATCATGTTATGCACCCTAAACCTAATACGGTAAATGGATGTTTAATTTCCGTCTTGCATGCAAATCAACCATTAATCCAACTCGACATCTTATACTTGATACTTGGATTAAATCAACCTACTTAGAAAGCTCTCACATGTTAGGTTTAAATTATTGGATGCGCATTCATGCATTTAAACCGTTTTATCAACTTTTGCATTCAACCAACCAAGATCGATCAGTAGAGGCCGCTAAACGCGGGCGGGATTGGGTGTCTGATTAAAGGGCTTCCCAATACGTACCTTCACCTCTTACTCAGAAACTTTGGATAGTGGACGACCTTATCCAGGGCGTACGAGAGTCATTCTAGAGATAGGATGCTAAAGAGGGACGATTTCCTTATCTTTAGTACCTATGTCAAACGCTGCTTTGTGCTTCGATTTGACCAAGGTATAAAGTGGAATTCGAACGGGTTCCAAGCATCCCACAAATGCTTGGTGGCGACTCCGAACATCTCTAATCGTTTCGAGACCCTTATCGAGACGAAACCGACCGATCTAAAATGATCCGGCCGAAAGCACCTTTACGCCGCCGAGCGTGGCTTTCAAAAAAGACCGCTGTATGTCCGCAGATCGAACCGGACCTGCAGGTGGGCCATGTCCACAGATTGGCGACTCCGCTGGGGAAAACTAGGACACTTACTTCTTTGTGATCCCTAGATGGTGAGACTCGAACGAGGTCTTGTTTGGAATGCATTAATTGATATTACGGTCACGGTCGGGTTCCTTGTCCCGGCCCACAACCTAACCCTTTTCGACCAATTGGCTCGTTTCGTCGGCGTGAGTTTTCTCATCCCCGCGTTTCGAATCCCGATTGAGTCAAGCATACCGTTGATGTAACACATTTCTGTTTCGTCAAAGAGCTTTCATCACTTTCGAGCACGAGGCTAGGGCACCCTCCTTACACATTTCGTTTGGATTGGTATCCCTCTCGCAAATCGGGGTTTGATTGCTTGGTGTGTAACCCACCCTTTTAAGCCAAAACCCGTGTCAGCATAATGCATAATATAATGAACTGTGAGTGCTTATGTGCTATCTGATCATAAGTCCTTCCGTGTCATTTTCAAACTTTCAAAAACACCTCTTTGCGCCGTTATAATGGCCATTTCATAACCTCGGTCTTTCGCCGACCGATGCATTCCTTTCTAGGCCATCGTAATGACGATTTTCAAACTCGGTTTTGTACAACCATTTCAACATGCCTTTTTAGGCCGTCGTAATGAAGATTTTCAAACCCGGTTTTGTATAACCATTTCAACACGCCTTTCTAGGCCGTCATAATGACGATTTTCAAACCCGGTTTTGTATAACCGTTTCAAATCACCTTTTTACGCCGCTATAATCGCCGCGTCTAGACACGGATTTTAACCCGTTTCGCGCCGACAATGGCTTTATTTCAAAACCCGAGAAAGGCACACACCCTTTTCTCGAGACACTTTCGGGATCCCGAGGACCATGCACCGTCCCCGAGACCTCTTCAAACATTTCAAACTCGATTTTCAAAACATACAATTTTAAATTTAAAAAAAACCGTTTTGGGAAACGATGCACTGTTTTCCGGGCCGACTCAAACTCAAACCGTCTTTTGCAAATAAACTTAAGACAAACCTTTTCAACTGATCGACTTGCGGAGATCTCTATCTTCGGAAGCCGCCCATTAAAGCGACAAATGAACCTTTTTGAAAATTTCTATTTTCGAAAACTTCACCATTCCAATTCCGCCTCGTGTCTATCGAGTCAAAGCAAACGTACTTATGGGTCTTTACTTATGAGTCGTCTCAGCACGAGACCCGTCCAATGGCGTCGCGCCGTCATGATTGGACTCGTGTCAAAGGTTCGGTCAAACACCGTCACGTCATAAATCGAGTCAGCACCGAGGGACCACACACGGTCACCCCGTCTTGTTGAGTCGATCTTTGTCTCGTCCTCTGTGTTGTCTGCGTTCAGTCTTGGAACCGTGTCGGATTGAGTTGTAATGTGAGCCGTTTTTCTGCCTCAGAGCCATGGCCCCGTCTTCAACTTCGTCCAACAACAACAATGATAACAACAGAGATGTCACAACTGATCAACTAGCCAGCCTGCTTACCACTCTTAAGGTCACCCTGGATCGCGTTGAGACCCGTATCGACGCCCTGGAGAACAAGGAGACTGGGGAACATAATACCCCACCCTCGACTAAAAAGCGAGAAGAGGCTGAAACTCTTGGAAGAACAGCTCCTAGCCCGGGGTAACAATATCCATCTTGAGAACAACCGAAGGTTCGAGCCTGTCGGGGACCAGTTACCTGACAACTTCACCCTTACTGATGTGCCTAAGTTCAAGGGAGTGGAGGACCCACTCAACGATATCCGTTCTTTCAAGGACTACATGGCCATTAAAGGGGTCAAACAAGAACTTTTTACCTGAATCTTCCCATCCTCTTTGGAGCCGATTCCTCGCCAATGGTACTACTCCTTGGACCCGAAAAACCTTACTACTTGGGATGAGATCACAGTTGAGTTTGCCAAGTAGTATGCCGACAACGTCGAAATCCATGCCAACACCCGCACTCTCGAGGTGTTAACCCAAAACGACAAGGAGGGGTTCACTGAGTTCCTAACCCGTTGGAGGAGGGTGAGTACTCAATTGGTCAGTAAGCCGAATGAATCAACTCTGGTCGAGAAATTTGTCAACAATCTCCGCCCGGTTTATGCCAACCTACTGAGGTATCAGAATATCAAAACTTTTCAAGATCTGCAGATTCTGGGGACACGTATTGAGGACGACCTCCGAAAAGGTGTCTTAGCAAAGACCACTAGCAGGGGTTACCAGGGATCCACCTCAACCGGATCTCGCCCTTACGGTCAGACAAACAAGATTGATGAGGTCAACCTCGCCGAACCATCTGCCAAGAAAACCGAGCGCCCCCAGAGAGTGTTCACCAACATAGGGTCGACTTATGCAAGTGCCCTGA
This sequence comes from Silene latifolia, assembly GCF_048544455.1. Classification (NCBI taxonomy): domain Eukaryota; kingdom Viridiplantae; phylum Streptophyta; class Magnoliopsida; order Caryophyllales; family Caryophyllaceae; genus Silene; species Silene latifolia. The sequence continues at coordinate 174,538,793 of NC_133537.1, forward strand.
AAAGGCTTATGGACCAAAGGAAGCTACAACCGATCGGACCCACCCCGGATCCGACCGACGCCAAGAAGTCCCGATTTTGGAACCCCAACGCCTACTGTCAGTATCATCGAGGGAAAAGGCATGATACCGAAAATTGCTTCAAACTCAAGCACCTCATTCAAGACATGATTGAGAAGGGAGATTTGCCTATACCCCCACCAACTAAGCCGAACAACAAGACGAATCCTCTGGGAATTCACGCCATCTCTAACGATGAGCCGACCCTAGACTGCCCTCACCTCATCTTGCCGATTGACGACGAGGTGAATGTTCTGGAAAAGGATCCTTCAGACGGAGTGTTTGTGTTTAGTGCTGCCACTATGCTCACTATGTTTCAACAAGTTGAAGAGGCCATAGCCAGCCTCTCTGAGAGAATCACCCGACTCGACGACGCCTACCGTCGACTCATCTTCAATCCCCCAACACCGCGCCCAAGGGAGAATTCCCCAAGCATTCAAAACTACCCACCCCAGGATGGATTGCTCCCACGACCATTCTGGCATTGACCTCACGAAAATCACCTTAAAAATAATTACCTTCAAAATAACTACCCTCAAAATAACTACCCCCATAAAAATCGCCCTCACAAAAATATTCCCCACAAGAACTACCCACCGAGGAATACCCCTCCAAGGTATCCTCGAGACTCTGAAATTAACGGCATATGGAGGGATGATATTGAGGATGTCTATATCCTCCCAGGGAAGGAGAAGCGGACGAAAGAAATCGGACATCTCACCCGGTCCGGACGTCCCTATTAAAATCCGAGCAACCCAACGGTCGTTCCAACAACGAATGACCAAATCGTCCCAGAGGTGGACACTCAACCAAAGGCCCCCGAGAACTCAATCCTGAAACAGCTCCAGAAAGCAAAAGCCGAAATCTTAATTTGGCAATTGATCGCAACGTCTTTTGAGCATCGACAGGCCTTGCTGCAGGCCTTGGGAAAATTAACCGTACCCTCCATCTCTTCCCCAGAAAAATAGTGGCACACATGACGAGGGACGCCCCTGATCTGAGTAACCCGGTCGTCTTCTCCGACGAGGACATCCCTCCATTCGGAGCCAATCATAACCTGGCCCTGTACATCACCGTACAATGCCTCCAAAAGAATATACCAATGGTCCTCGTGGATGACGGTTCCGCCGTGAATGTCATTCCTCTCAAAACTGCCCACGGGCTGGGTGTCAAGGAATCTTATTTGATCCCAACGAATCAAGGATTACGCGCCTACGACGGCAGTTATCGCAAGGTCGCTGGGCTAGTCACTTTGACCGTCGCAACCGGACCTTTAGAAAGACAAACTAGTTTTCAAGTGGTCGACATCGACGCGTCCTTCAACATGCTCCTGGGACGTCCTGGATTCACGCCGTCAAGGCGGTCACATCAACGCTCCACCAGAAGATCAGGGTCCCCTTCAACGGGAAAACGATCACGATTACCGCTTCCCCAATCAAAGCTGTTATGAGAAGGGGTTATGAGAAGGGGGGGTAGCCTCCCAAGCCATTGAGGAGGACGACAATGAAATGTGGGGTTTCCAAGCCGTAAACGCCATAACTAATGAATCAGCAACCTCTGAGTGTGACCCGTTCACCAACCTCACGGTCAACCATATCATGATGCGTCAGGGTTACTTCCCGGGTTTGCCGCTCAATCCACTAAAGGACCCATTGCCTCCCTTGAAACAGGCTAAGATCCCCAATATTCCCTTTGGACTGGGGTACGAACCTACTGACCAAGATATCCGGGAGATGAACCTCCTAATCCGAAAACGCAAGAAGCACGGAGTCATCCTCCGTCCCTACCACCTGACTCTCAACGGATACTTTGTCCCCGAGAGAGAGTCCGAGCTCTACCACGGCTTTTCGAAGCCAATCTATGATTCTGTGGCCAGGGCTAGATACCCGGGAGTGGAAGTCTTCCAGGACTGCTACTTTATCCCCGACAACATCGAAGCTGCATCAACTGAGCTAAGCCGTCACCATGCCTTGACGGACAAGCTGTCACACTCCTATTTGGGGAAGATAAAGTCAAACACCTCGACTATGAGGACATTATCAACATCGCCCTAAAGGACAACCAGTTCGATCCAACCGCCTTGATCTCCGATACTGACCCGGAGAAAGCTACCCAGGGCTGGAGGAAGACCATCAAGTGGACCGATCGCCAGGGCCGCATTCTCAAGATAACAACTGGAGAAGGCCCTATGTTCAAGGAGGGAAGTGAAGAAGGATGCGGGTCCGAGTCCGAGTCGATCGAGTCCGACATAGCTCCTAACACTCCGGATGTCCCGGTCAAGGTCCCCTTCCCCTTTGTTTTATCATAAAGTTGTGGCCGATTCGGAGAGGTCGAGTCTACTAAGGTCACCCCCACTCCCATGAATGGTGACAACATGGAGCCTGTTCCGGGGGCCACTTCCTCTCGTCGTGTCGCCTCCGATCGATCACGAAATGTCTGTCCTTTCCGAGCTTTTCGCTCGTGTCAACTTAATGAACGCTAAGTTTGCTTATGACTCGTCTCATCTTAACTGCAATGCAATTCTGAATGACTATGAGGAATTTGACTTGAGTGACTACCCACCTCACTTAGCCAAAGAACTTGACAAACGGGAAACCAAAACCCCCATCATTGAGGAAACCGGACCTATTAACGTAGGAACCGACAATACACCTCAAGAACTTAGGATAGGGACAACCCTGGACCCCTCGGAAAGACAACAGTTCATTGACCTCCTCCATGAATACAAGGACGTGTTCGCCTGGTCTTACAGAGATATGCCTGGGATTGAGAGAGAAATTCGAGCACCAGGATACCCATTAAACCGGAGCTAAACCTCGTGAAACGAAGCTACGCCCGGATGCGTCTGAATGGGCCCTAAAAATCAAAGAAGAAGTGGACAAACAGTTCAAGGCTGGGTTCATCAAAGTGTCTGAATACTCGGATTGGGTGGCCAACATTGTGCCGGTACCAAAGAAAGACGGAAGAATTCGGGTTTGCGTCGACTTCAGGGACCTGAACAAGGCGAGTCCAAAGGACGACTTCCCTTTGCCACATGTTGACATTCTGGTGGACAACACTGCCGGACATGCTCTCCTATCATTCATGGACGGGTATGCCGGGTACAACCAGATTAAGAAGGCTGAGGAAGATGGTTGAGGAAGATATGCACAAAACTGCGTTCACTACATAGTGGGGTACATATTGCTACACGGTCATGCCTTTCGGTCTCATCAACGCCGGTGCGACCTATCAAAGAACCGCTACCACTCTCCTACATGATATAATGCAAGGAGGTAGAGGTATATGTCGATGACATGATTGTCAAATCAAAAGAACGGGACGGCCACATCAATGCCCTCCGGAAATTCTTCGCTCGTCTGCGGAAATATAACATGAGACTAAATCCTCAGAAGTGTGCATTCGGGGTCACCTCCGGAAAACTCTTGGGACATGTCGTCAGCAAAAGAGGCATTGAGATTTATCCAACCAAAATCAAAGCCCTTCAACAAATGTCTCGGCCTAGGAACGAGAAGGAGATTCGGAGATTTCTCGGTCAAGTCCAATACATCAGCCGGTTTATTGCCAAGCTAACTATGATTTGCGAACCAATATTCAAAAAGCTTCGAGCCTCCGATCAAACCGATTGGGACGACGACTGTCAGAAGGCCTTCGACAGGATAAAGGAAATCCTATCCAAACCTCCTGTCCTCATGCCACCTCAACCGGGGATTCCTCTATCCCTATACCTGACTATTACCAACACAGCCATGGGAGCAATGCTAGCACAAACAGTTGGCAACGAAGAGCGAGCCATCTACTACATCAGCAAAAAGTTCATTGAGTACGAGACGAGGTATACCCAACTGGAAAAGACATGCCTTGCCCTAGTATGGTCAACAAAGAAGCTGCGGCATTACATGCTCGGCCTACACACGGTCCACATCTACTCCAAGATGGACCCGGTTAAATACATCTTGAAAAACCCGTACTAAACGGAAGGTCAGTGTCTAGATGGACACCGATCTTTGTCCGAGTTTGATCTCAAGTTCGTACCCCTCAAGGTTATCAAGGGAAGAGCAGTTGCCGACTTCCTGGCAGAAAATCCCGTCAACGAGGATCTAACGACCGACACATGGTCACTTCCTGACGAAGACATCCTTTGTGCCGACTCCGACGCATGGGACCTATACTTTGATGGTGCATCTAATCTAAGAGGCTTCGGGGTAGGAATCCTTCTAATATCACCAGAGGGGGAACATGTTCCGATCTCGGTCAAGCTAGACTTCGCCGTCACTAACAACGCCGCTGAATATGAAGCATGTCTCATCGGCCTACAAGCAGCCATCACACTTGGCATCAAGAGACTGAGGGTCCACGGCGATTCCTCACTCATCATCAATCAGGTATCCGAATCATGGAAAATCCGATCTGACAGCTTAGCTCCCTACCAAGCGAAGATCAGTCAAGAGGCCAAATTCTTCGACCAAGTCGACTACTTCCACTTGCCACGAGAGGAAAATCAATTTGCTGATGCCTTGGCAAAACTTGCCGCGCTCGTCAACATACCTGACGACATGACGTCAATGCCCCTATGTGTCGAAAGACGGAGCGAGTCGGCTCACATTTGTGCTATTATCGACGACGAGGAAAGCCATGATGAACCTTTGTACCAAGCCATCCTCAATTACAAAACCAAAAACGAATTCCCTCCCAACTCTGATCAAAGAGGACAAAGAGTCATCCGTTTACTTGCATCACAATTCGTGATAAACCAAAATCAACTCTACAAAAGAACACCCCAAGGAATTCTCCTCCTTTGCATTGACCATCACAAAGCCAAGAAAGTCATGGGAAAGGTTTACGACGGAGAGTGTGGCCCTCACATGAGTGCAATGATGCTTACACGGAAAATCATGCGGCTAGGTTACTACTGGACGACCATGGAAGCTGATTGCCGTAAATACGTCAAACATTGCCACAATTGCCAAATCTTCGCCAACATACAACACATACCACCATCCCTTTTATACACCATGACATCACCCTGGCCATTCTCAACCTGGGGCATCGACATCATCGGGAAAGTCAACCCGATAGGCACCAAGGGGCATTGCTTCATCCTCGTCGCCATCGACTACTTCACCAAATGGGTGGAAGCCCAGTCATATGCAATCTTGACCGCCAAACAAGTGGCCAAGTTCATTCAAAACAACATCATCTGTCGATATGGGGTACCCCATGAAATCATCAGCGATCAAGGCTCTCACTTCTGGGCGGAAACTCAAGCTTTGCTGGACAAGTACAAAATCAAGCGACATCGATCATCCCCCTATCATCCCCAAACCAACGGAGCGGTGGAGGCAGCGAACAAAACTCTTGTCACCATTATCAAGAAAATGCAAGACAACTACCGCGATTGGCCGAGCAAACTCCCATTCGCACTCTGGGGATACCGAACCTCCATTCGAACACCGACAGGCGCCACACCCTTTTACCTAGCATATGGTATGGAGGCGGTTCAATCGGTAGAATTAGAGGTCCCTTCTCTACGCATCCTACTGGAGAGTCAAGTCCCTGAGGCGGAATGGACCCGTCGAAGGTACGAACAACTCACTCTTCTAGACGAACGGCGACTCAACGCCTTGCTAAATGTCCAGTTATACCAACGACGTATACAACGGGCATTCAACAAGAAGGTTAAACCCAAAAACATCCAGGAGGGCGACTTGGTCCTCAAGTCAGTTTGAGCACCATTACCCGTCAATCCGAGAGGAAAATTCAAACCAACTGGGTCGGGCCATACCTGGTCAAGAAAATACTTTCGGGGGGCGCAGTGAGATTGAGCGACCTAGATGGGGAGGACTTTACAAACCCGACCAACCTAGACCAACTCAAGAAATACTACCCTTGAACCCTAGCAACCAACAACCTAGCCTAGTTTTACAACTAGCAACGACCTCAACCCTCTTCAAGTCAAGTTCCTCAAACGTGTTCTGATTTGAGATTTCATGTTTTATCGAGTCTAAGCTGCGGCACCTTGCACGTTTCGAATGTCCTTTGATCCGTCAAAGGCAACGTCCATTTGCACTAAAACAAAACAACCCCTGAACTACGAGCATGGTTTGATTTCACCTCTTTAGGTGAATACGTAGGCAGTTCCTCTTATGTCTGAGGGATACAACCACAAAACCCAATCAAATTCACAAAACATTCCGAAATACGATCATGGTTTGATTTCACCTCTCCAGGTGAATACGTAGGCAGTCCTTTCTTACACAAGAAGGATACAACCATTCCCACAATCAAAAACAACCATCCCCACATACAAACATCAACAAAAAGAGGAAGGGAAACCATTCCCTTTCCCACAAAAATACAAAAATGAGCCTTCTCCCTTTCCACAAAATACCACTTTCCCAAGTGCAATTGTTTAGGACGATTCAAATCGAATTGCCTTCACAAAATGGATGGAAGAAACAAGCGTTCACAATTTTCGACACGGGCAATCCTCTTATTTAATTAATAATGGGAGGGATTACAATTTCAACAACAAACAAAGCTCGACGAGTCTACCACTTGTCAAAGCTAAGGTCTCAACTAACACACCTTACATAATAAAACTAGCACAAAACACACAACAACTAGCTAGTACGACATAATAAAAACACACAATAACATAGCTAGTACAACATAATAAAAACTCACAACAATAATACAACATAATAATAAACGGGTAATGGAGGTCTTCACTCTTCCATTCTACCCTTGCCTTTTCCTTCGGGGTACATCTTCCCCTTGTTCTTCTTGTTGGTCCGCCTAACATGAACTTCTTCCTCGGAACAGATCCTCAACGGATCTAAGACGGCGACAGCCTCCGGTCTAGCACAAGACCCCATATTTGACCCAAGACGAGCCAATGCACGGCCCACCATACTCTTGGGGCCGGAATTACTCCTCTTCGGTGGTCTCATCACGCCGGGGGTAGCTCCATCAACATACTCCTCGAAGAAGGCACGGTTGACCTTGCCAACCTCTCGGTACTTCAAATCGACAACCTCGTCCTTACGAAATTTGGATCTCTCTTCCAAGGACGGAGCACGTGACCACTTGACATAAGCGGGAGTCACCCATGTCGTGGCAACGGGGTTTGGCACCTCCCAAAGCGGCCGAGTGGCCCACCATCTTTCGAAGAACTCCACAAGCTCGGAATTCCGGAAAACATTCTCTTGGACGAGGGTATCTTGAGCGGGCACCTTTTGTTAACGCCCCATTTGCCTCATGAGCCTTTCGGGATAAATGAAGGAAACAACCTTCAAACCCACCACCATCAAAGAACGAGGACTAGCACCCGAAGCGGGCAACCCCGTGAAGGACCTCAAGTGCCACCATGGCACCACCCAACGGATATGAGGACCACCCTCCTCCGCCAATCTTGCGGCCCAATAGGCCTCGGTGGAAGCAAAACTATCCGGGTACAACTTCTTCCTCATAGTAAGGTGACGGAAGGAGTAAGAGGAAGGATCAACCGGAGGCTCTACATACCTTAGCCTCTCCAATAGCCACACTTGGAGGATCCTTGGGGATCCGAAAGAGGGAGCTTCTCCACAAGAGCCTTCCTTGTCCAAAGCTTGGATAATCTCCCCAAGCACCAACCACGATGGATCTCTACCATGCTCCATTTTCTCAATCACATAGATAAGGGTCATGCTACCATGACATCTTGGCCCCTCCTTCTTCAAGACATCAACAAAGAGGTACACATGGACAAGGCAAAATGTAAGAGCCCTTCTCCTAGCCACCTCTGAGACATTAACATCTAATCGGTTTGAAAAGATGTTGATAAGAGCCAACATATCCACACCATGTGGAGCAAGAAGAAAGTTGATTTTGCTTGTTGACAAGCCCAACATGGAACGGAATTTCTCCTTGTAGCACAACCGAGTCAGAGGAAGCACCGGAGCACAACCCGGCCACCTAGCAATGGCTCCAACTTCTTCGGCAAGAGGACAAAGCTCGCCTTTCGGGAAAACGAAAACATGGTGTTTCGAATCCCAAAACCGAGAACATGCTTCAAGAAACGAAGGTTGCACCTTAACTTGGCGAAGCACCAACAATTGACCAACTCCCATGCAAACGAGTTGATGCTTTTCGGGAGGCGACAAATCCCGGCACCATTGTCGCAAGGCGTTCTCAAAAGCATCCATGAAATATTTTTGTGGAAGAAGAAGAGGTTTTGTTGAGATGATTTTGTGTTTCGGATGATGAAACAATGAAGCGCAAACATCCTTATTTATACAAAATGATCAGCGCATTTTTCAGAAAAAGGGGAGAGCTGGCTTCCATCGCCAGGCTGCTCGCGCCTCTTTGGACCATCTCTAGGATTCCCGCTGTTGACTTGTCTCTTTCAACATGTGTTTTCTCCTGACACCTCAAACCTCCCGCCAGGAACCTCGCGCCTCTTCGGGATGATCCGGGACATTTTGTGTTTCCTCACACTCACATTTCCTTGTTTTCGCGTTTTACGAAATCCGACACGGTTTCCATGACGCAGCTTTAAACATACGGATTTTTCTTTCTTTTTTTAAGGGGGGAAGGGCTAGTCGCCCCGATCCGCGATGGATCGTTTTCATGTCAGTCGAAATTCCGAAAATTTTTCGCTTTTTCGCAATTCAAAAATCAAAACCGAAGATTGATAACACGACATCAATTTTCCTCAAAAATTCAAGCGCTCACAAATTCGAGTCTTGACATCAAACATCAAATATACTCGCAAAAATCCTTTTCTAAAAATTCTTTCCTGACGGTTTGAGTTTGAATTTTTCGAGTCAATTTCAAAAATTTCGATGCAATTTAATTCACGACCCGAGTTAATTGCTCAAATTTTCAAATCATTTCCTCTGAATTCCGAACGTGACGATTTGTCACGGAATTTTCAAAGTTCATTTCAAAATTTCAAATTTTAACTTCAAGTCATCTTGGTTAATTTTGATTTACCAATCAAATGCTTCTACGTGTTTGCGTTTATGCGTATGTGCTATTTGTTGCCTGTTTTCTAAACTAACGACGCAGGAACTGGTGCAAAGCAAAAGGAGAATCAACATCCGACAGCGCTCCTCCGAAACACAACACAAAAAAAGCCAAAAATTACAAAATAAACCACAGTCCAAAAACACATATATACAAACCGCCTCACGCAAAATGTAAATATGTACAGACAAGAGTCCGAGACACGGACAAACTACAACAACTACTCAACGTCTCCCGTCGGACCAGTCCTGGTCTCACTAGGAGTCGCCGCCAACGCAGACACCACCACCTGCTCAGGCTCCCTCTCCGGAGAACTCTCCAGCGTCTCCTCCTCCATCACGACGCGAAGCTCCTGCGCCGCAGCCGACTGAGCCCTGAGGGAAGCAATCTCCAAGTCTCGACTCCGCAGCTCGTCCTCATGACGCCTCAGCTCCTGGTCCCGACGAGTGATCCCCAACCCCTGGGCCTCGATCATCGACCTAGCTGCCTCCAACTCAGCACGGACCCGAGCGAGCTCCGCCGGATCCGCAACACTCTGCAAAACATAATAACAGATCCTCAACATCTAAAAACATGAAATGCAACACCAGATACACAAAAAAAACAACATACAAAATGTACCTGAGAAAGTCGAGCCTCCCTCGTAGCCAGGTCACCAGCAAGCGCCCTCCAGCGGTTATCCATCCGCCACAAGCTCTGGTGACTAACAGTCGTCACCTACAAAACACAAATGTCCTTCAATACAACGTAAGGCAAAGTATAATCGGAGAAGGTGTTCAAGTCAGAAACTCACCCTCAGAACAATCAACCTCCACTCCATGCCGGCATCGGTCACCTCGGCCGCCGCGGGCTCTGGTAGGCGCAACTGAAGCTCCTTGCCATCCGGCCCCTGAAAAGTGGTCTCCGTCGGGAAAGCTGGGGGCTGAGACCTCATCAGCGGGTCGACTCCCTGCCATTTGGATCCACATCAAAGATGACAAATGTAACACCCCCTCATACTAAGGTACCTTACCAAGGACTACCCTAGCATGAAAGGCTGTTACCATCTCGGTTTCCCGAGGTTAGTATATCAAATTTACAATTTCCAAACAACATTTATTAAAGTATAAAGAGTTAGCGAATACATTATCTCAAACCAACTCAAACTAAAAGTGTAAAAACTTCAATACAACTGAAATCATTGACGGCTAAACTCGTAACGGCGGAAACTAGACTCGAAGTGATGTCTCCCCATGTCTGTCCCATAACTAAACGTCTGCATTACCTGTCATATCTGCTCACCATCCCCGAATGGATCACCGCAGGTTTTACAAAACAACAACACGGGGTCAGTTACCGCATAAATCAAATAAGATAAACAAATAATGTAACCGGCTGGTCATCCTCCATCCCCGGTCTCCCGATTTCACACATTAACCGACTACACACCGAAGTGTGTAGCCCTGCCAGATTACCCATCGCAACAGGTAATCCTCGCCGATGGGTGTGACCGAGCCCATCCCCGGCCACCTAGTCCAGCTCATCAACGAGCGACTAACAATCCCTGTCCCTTAATGTGCACATCCCCTCCCGTGACGGGTTCCACGGAGGGCGAACTAGGGTGTGAAGCCACTCCCGCAAGTGACTCTACCACAATCACAAATACCACAGCATCACAGCTGTCACAACACCACTTCCGTCACAACACAACCACATCATCACCGTCACCACAACACCAACACTCTGATGATCAGCAGACAACAATCATACACAATACAACAAATATCTCAAATCAATTACACAAGAACTGAGTAGGGAAACCCTACCTTTTCGCAATCCGCTTACGCTGCAATCAACCATACAAATGCACAACAATTACCACATCGTCACCTACAACAACAATCATTTCGTTCCAATCACTAACTGCAAAACCCTATTTCCCCCAATTCATGAATAAAGACAAACCCTATAATTAATCATCAATAACATAGGGATAAAGACTTAGCGGCGAAAGAAACAAAGGATGAATGCACTTGCTATGATCACACACACACACACACAAGGGGCGATTTGGAGAGGATTAGAGCGTCGTTTGAGTGATTAGGTTTTATGAAATGTCATAGGAAACTGTTTTGCGTTTATAAATAACCCTAATCCTTTCTAAATCAATCGCGGAAAATATAACCCGTCAGACCGGATACTCGGTCGAGTAAAATGTATACTCGGCCGAGTATCCTCTACTTGGTCGAGTATTCACCATACTCGGCCGAGTATTCCTCGGCAGAACCCAAACAAACTACACTCTTGGCACTACTCGGCCGAGTAGGCTCTACTCGGTCGAGTACTTAGCTTATAAAAATCCGTAGTATTACAGTCTCCCCCCCTTAAAAAGAACTTCGTCCCCGAAGTTCCAACCAAACCTAGAAAATATGGACACTTAACACTAACTCCACAAACCACTCTTCTTTCCACAACATGGCTCACGATATCGTCTCAACTATAGCATAGGCTCCCAATTCTGACTCCATAACATTACCAAATAACCACAAAATAATGTTGTCAACCTTGTCTCACTTCCATAACACTCAATAGCACTCAATCCACAAAAGAAGATCAACCATCAAAACGGAATGTTACATTCTACCATCCTTAAAACGAACTTCGTCCTCGAAGTTTACTCAAACACATAAACATCATCTTCCAACTGTCAAAACTATCGGACTCATAATCATCATCATTCAACTGTCAACACTATTGAAATATTCTCTCATTCCTAAACATCGAACTACTACAAGCACGGTCATGACCTTTAATAAAATCAAAACAAATATCCGTCCTTTATGCTACACCAACACTCTACTTCCAATTTTACTACCATATGCACAACCATCAAAATCTCTTTTATCGCATCCTACTCCTCTTAAGATAAATGTTACGTCCTCGTAACTCACTAATACTAAATCCTAGCTATACTTTCTCATTATCCCCATCACCACCGCATGTCAAAGATAACCACTTATAATCTGAACAGTCGCCATGCATATATCTTAGGCTCTCTTACTTAAACAACTCTCATCCTTCAATTCACTCGTCACACCCCCTAACCTATACCTCAAAATCTTTAACTTAACCCAAAACTTCAACTCTTCCACATTACCGCAACATGACACACCTCTCTATATAAACTATATAAAACTCATATCACCAAAAGCATAACTCACACTCCACACTTGTTACGTACACTCACACTAAATCCTCAGGTTCTTTTCTTTCATTACCGCAAAACTCATACATAACTTAACATGACACCAATTCCCAATATCCTGCACTCACTATCTCAACAAAAGATTATGAACCACCTGCCGCTTTCAGATCATTACAATACATATTCCACGAATCACTTGCCATGACTATGACTACCGATGCCTCATCTTAAAATAAGATCAAAATTACTGTAACAACTTCTCACAACTGTGTCCCATCAACAGAATATCACTATACCATGACAACAACAAAAACATATACAACTCTCTTTCATATCATACTCTACCCTCATTCCCAAACTGAAACTGGTAAGAAACATCAACAAACAAAACAACAGTCTACATGTTCAACCAAAACTCACAAGGAATAGCAACAAACAAAACAACAATCTATGTTTAACTGGTGTGCACTTTCGAAAACTCGTATCATAGTCATCTCACCTACTCCACCACAACCGGTGACGGCATCGCAACACCGCCACCAACAGCCGCACCGCAGTGCGAAAATACCCGCATCACAACACTAAGTACCATGCCCGGATCACCACCCGAGGCACCACAACTACACCGATAGACATCACAACATACACAATCCCATAAACACTGACTCAATATAACATCTCGGACAAGAAAAAAACTTACTCAAGACTGCTTTACCAGATCACAACACCATATATCATACGGAATAAATAGACAAGAATCTCATGCATACCATCTATACTTTTTCATGGAATAAACATATACCATGAATACACATGCAAGTATAACCAGTCTTGTCAGACCACCCAAACTATGACTTTTGATCATCATTCCATTAAGTTACCGTATCCAACATATATTATAGAACATTCAGATAACAACATTATAACTATCACACATTACCGCTTCTCGTGAGGTCACAACCTCACACAACATTTATATACATCTTAGACCCATAATCACATCCAACTAGTCAATCCTGATCATGTAAGTTACCACTTGACAATGAATATCTCTTATCCAGATTTAACTCAGGTGCCTTTCATAACATATCTTCTCTTACACACAATTATCACCACCCGGCGAACGTAGCCATATCATCTGTACCCAACTACCAGCGAATACTTCATATATCCATACGTTAAACTCCCTCACAACCAAACATTAATCACCTCCACAAAATCAACCTCATTAGAACAATTAACTTGCCTAAAATAACATCATCCTCAACCACTAGTGACAATACTATGACACCAACATCCTTCATGTGACTACTCTCTTACTATCACTTCTTAATATAACAATCCGTTCCCTCCCTTTGGTTATCATCCCAAACAACGAACATCAAATATATCAACAAAAATCACCTCAACACTATTTCCAATTCCATCCTTAATTGTATCGTCACCCTACTCAGCACCAAAATCTCATATCGTGCAAATTCTTTACCCAACTTTTGCTTTCTTTAATTCCTCGAAACTCATGATTATCATGTTGTCCTGGAACTTCTATATAACGGTAAACTCAAATCCTCATGATAGTATCATACATCTCGACGATTCCTTACTTTTATATCACATAACCTCGGTGAACATGTTCCTAGTTTTACTCCCCTTATTCTTTTCTTTTACCCTCGACAAACTCCCTTAATAATTCAACTCTTCATTATTTCTATCTAACTCTCTAGTGCTCCGGTTACCTTCACATTGCTCCAAACTCAAATCCCATTATTTTATGTCGATATCATCTCACTCTTTCTTACCATGGGTCTTCTCTCATTATACTATAACTCCCAATTGTCACTAATCTATCCATAAAGTCGACGTTTAATGTTCAAACAATTGCATCTCCCTTTTTACATCACTAGAAAACCAAAAATTCATCCCATACCGTTAATTGCCCAAAGAATTACTCACTAGGCTCACATCGTGATATCCAACTTCCCAAACTTAGCCACTATCTACAAATCCACTTCGCAACATAACTTCCTTTAAGTTCACTATATACCTCTCTTTCTTATCCTCTTACAACAACCTTCCATTACATATATCCTTAAGCAACTCTATCCTAGCTGTCTTCCTCCATAAATCCTTACACATCCAAATATGCCACTATTCGTATCCCTTATCTCAATCTTTCATTCTCATGCTTCTTTACACTTACATCACCCTTGCCCATATACACTTACTTTTATACTACTCAACACACGACTATATCATTCATCATATCGCACAAAACATGCTCTTTACCTCGATTAGCTCATCATTCTTCCCTTTTCTTTTTCCACTATCCTTCACAACCACATTAACACATATCTTCCTTACCCAACACATGTCCCTCATAAGCCGTCATTCTCCATGTCATAACTTCCGGTAACTTACGTATCAAGACCATCTCACATATAAAAGAATACGTTAAGACTCAAAACATACATGTGTATATACCCTACGACTCAAAACAATGTAAAAACATAGCCACCGACTCAAAGTGGCCGCCCAATGAGGTACTCGGTCCAGTACATAACATACTAGGTCGAGTAAAAGGTACTCGGTCGAGTAACTATATTACTCGGTCGAGTTTTCGACTCCAGAAGCAAACTCAATTGTCGCAGAAGGATTACTCGGTCGAGTATTAGGAATACTCGGCCGAGTAGACCTTAATCGGTCGAGTATGAGACTACTCGGCCGAGTTCACGACTCCAGACGCTAAACAGTATTATCACAAAGAGATTACTCGGCCGAATATAGAATACTCGGTCGAGTATAAAAGATACTCGGCCGAGTAGGGACTACTCGGTCGAGTATCGGCTGCAGATTCTCAGCAGAATCCAGTTTTCGTAAAACAGTCATATCTCACTCGTTACTTGGTCATTCTGGGCATGTGACCTATCGTTAGAATCGTAAGAAGACAAGCTATCACCTCAACTTGGAATTACAGCAATATCATTTCTAGAACTCGACTTATATCAGTTTTAAGACAACCCTTCCCTAATCGTTCTTTATACAAATCAAGTTTCCTAAGCCAAAACAACTTGAACATACATAAGGCAACAATAACAATTCAATACCTCTAAAAACCAGTACATAGTTGAACATTTATCATACTTACATTAAAATTAAACACGACATTTACATATATAGACGCATGACCTTAATCACATGCTTCTACCAACAATCAAGCATTAAAATCATCATGTTCATATGCACATGTACCACTACCATACTTCATGCTCAACATTGTATTAAACAGATAACATGATCACATTCTTCATACTCAATATCAATCAGATGCAAATTCACCTTTCATATTTTACCATGTTCCAACACTTAACATGCCAACATATTCCTTCTCAAAGTTTAACATGAACAATCCTCGATGCATCTTTCAACAACTATCACATTCCACTTCTTTCATCATTTCATCCAACCATGCACAAGGTTCAAACTATAAATATCAAAGTCACAGAACTCAAGCATACAACAGTTTTTCCCCCCATGTGACCGGCTTGAGATCGTAAGGGCCTTAATGCGACTTCGAGACGTCTCCCAAGTCCTTGCGGTAGCTCCAAACAACTCTCCCCGGGTTCATTTTATTTAGACTCCCTAAGTTCATAGGGTTCATTTGTTTTAGGTGCCGGAATCGTCGGCTCTGATACCACTTTGTAACACCCCCTCATACCAAGGTACCTTACCAAGGACTACCCTAGCATGAAAGGCTGTTACCATCTCGGTTTCCCGAGGTTAGTATATCAAAGTTACAATTTCCAAACAACATTTATTAAAGTATAAAGAGTTAGCGAATACATTATCTCAAACCAACTCAAACTAAAAGTGTAAGAACTTCAATACAACTGAAATCATTAACGGCTAAACTCGTAACGGCGGAAACTAGACTCGAAGTGATGTCTCCCCATGTCTGTCCCATAACTAAACGTCTGCATTACCTATCATATCTGCTCACCATCCCCGAATGGATCACCGCAGGTTTTACAAAACAACAACACGGGGTCAGTTACCGCATAAATCAAATAAGATAAACAAATAATGTAACCGGCTGGTCATCCTCCATCCCCAGTCTCCCGATTTCACACATTAACCGACTACACACCGAAGTGTGTAGCCCTGCCAGATTACCCATCGCAACAGGTAATCCTCACCGCCAGTGGGTGACCGCAGCCCATCCCCACCTAGTCCAGCTCATCAACGAGCGACTAACAACCCTGTCCCTTAATGTGCACATCCCCTCCCGTGACGGGTTCCACGGAGGGCGAACTAGGGTTTGAAGCCACTCCCGCAAGTGACTCCACCACAATCACACATACCACAGCATCACAGCTGTCACAACACCACTTCCGTCACAACACAACCACATCATCACCGTCACCACAACACCAACACTGCGATGATCAGCAGACAACAATCATACACAATACAACAAATATCTCAAATCAATTACACAAGAACTGAGTAGGGAAACCCTACCTTTTCGCAATCCGCTTACGCTGCAATCAACCATACAAATGCACAACAATTACCACATCGTCACCTACAACAACAATCATATCGACCAATCACTAACTGCAAAACCCCATTTCCCCCAATTCATGAATAAAGACAAACCCTATAATTAATCATCAACAACATAGGGATAAAGACTTACCGGCGAAAGAAACAAAGGATGAATGCACTTGCTATGATCACACACACACACAAGGGGAGATTTAGAGAGGATTAGAGCGTCGTTTGAGTGATTAGGTTTTATGAAATGTCATAGGAAACTGTTTTGCGTTTATAAATAACCCTAATTCTTTCTAAATCAATCGCGGAAAATATAACCCATCAGACCGGATACTCGGTCGAGTAAAATTTATACTCGGCCGAGTATCCTCTACTCGGTCGAGTATTCACCATACTCGGCCGAGTATTCCTCGGCAGAACCCAAACAAACTACACTCTTGGCACTACTCGGCCGAGTAGGCTCTACTCGGTCAAGTACTTAGCTTATAAAAATCCGTAGTATTACAACAAACTCTCCTATCAAGGGAGGCAATGAAAATAAAAGAAAAGAGGAAAACATACCTCAATCGGGTACCAAGCAAGCCTCGACAACCGGAAGGTGTCGTAGTCGGCGTCCCCGCAAAGAATGACTCCTCACCTCCCGATCGTGAAGGTTCTCCTCAACCTCGTCGGGGTCGACTCTGAACAACACCTTAGGCGGGTCAACCGGCACGACGAAAGTCTCGGTAAAGCACTGGCGAACTAAACGCTCACCCAGGTACCAAACCGGCTCAATCGCCGTCTCCAAGTACAGACGCAGAGAGCTGCGAGGCCGCAAACGCTCTCTAATGGCAGTCGGTACACCCGTGTAGGGCTCCCAAGGCCGCCCGACAAACTGCATCCAAAGCAAAGCTATTCAGCTAACTGGAGGCTTCATGAGCTACCTAATCATCCTATCTCTATCTATTTCCATAAAGGAGAAGGGAAAGAAAGCGGAAACTTACATCAGCAACCCGAAGCATGTTCACGCGACGCCTGTAGTCCTCGTAAGTCGACTTAGTCGACTTCTTCCGAGACACCGTCCAACCCCTCACAGCAGGGTAAGCCGAGGGAACACCGTCTGTGGTCCCCGGGCGCAGAGGAGTGAAGTAAGCATACAACCAAGCCTGTAATCAAACACAGCAAACACAAATTAGCCAATTTCTCAAAAATTTCCAAAGTCAAAATCAAAATCAAACTAAAAAAAAAAACTACCAAAGCTCGTACCTCAAAGATGAGGCCGAGACCAACCAAAGCAGGAGCACTACCAGCTCCCACTGTCTCCGGACGCACCGCCGCGTGCAAGTACCGGGTGAAACTCGCCAAAGCCGACGTAACCCAGTCAAACCGACCCAAAGTGTCAGGGTCGGTGAAGAGAGGAAGCACCTTGGTCGACAAGCGCTCACCCTTGTCACCAAAGTACGTGGCACCCAAGAAGTACCACAACCACAGCCACGCCTCCTTCGCGTCTGCCTCAACCTCTGCCTCCGGGCTCGCCAACGGCGCCGGAGCAACACCTGCCACCCTCTCAGCGAAGTGGTCCTTCACATACGAACTCGCAATCAGTGCACGGGTAACGTCGGAAGGCTCCCGGCAAGCGACCGATCAAAGCAGTAACCGCAGGAGAGGACACTCTCTCCGGTGTCGCGGTAAACTCAATGGGCAGCTCGCCGCAGGGAAGGCCGGACACCATGGCGAAGTCCTCTAAAGTCACGCCGACCTCACCAAACTCCATGTGGAACGACGACGTCGTATCCCAATACCGATCCAACATAGCGCGGATCAAACACGGGTTCGCCCTAATCGAGGACCTGTGAATGTCCCGCCAAGCGGCCACCAATGGCCCAAAAGTCGACCTCTCTATCAACGCCCTCGACCCGGCTCGAAAAACGTCGTAGAGACCCAAGCAGGTAGAAAAGCCCGAGAAAGTCCTCATGGTGCCGATCTCCTGAAATCAAAAACAGACAACGTCAGAATGCCTATTTAGGCCCGACACTTCAAAAATGATGATAAAATTAAACTAGGGAATACGACTCACCATGCCCTCGTGAGCACGGTAAGAAAGGTGTCGGTCGAGTCGAAGCAACAACTGGCTACCGTCAAAACCCTCGGCCCACTCAGGAGCCGCCCGTAAAAGCAACCCCCGCGGGGCCGTAACTCGCCTGGCTCTCCAGCTCGCGACGTCAGCATCGTCCTCGGCTGTCTCCGCTCTCCGCCTCTTATGGCCGCGAGACTCAACGTGGTGGATAGGGCCCAACTCAACGACCTTGTTAACGTCCCGCAACGACCACCTAGTCGCCCGAGGACGTCGCTCCCTCGAAGAAACCCTCCTCCCGGAGGTACTCACCTCAGCCCCAGTCTGAGCTCTACCGGTGCTAACAGCCCTAACAACGGGCTCCTCACGCCCCTCGATGGCCCCTGAGGCCCCAACAGTCTGCTCAGGAGGTCTCTCCTCCTCAGTAACGTCCTCCACAACCACGGCAGGCGTGCTAACCGGAGTGCTAACCGGGCCCGACTCGAACAACTCCTCTAGAGTCGCGCAATGGACCCGATCTGTCCGAACACTCTCCTACAAACAAAAAAACGTCGCGGAATTTCGGCATTACGACGGCATGAAATGGATAAATCCAAAAACAAAAAAACGCAACCTGCAATGCAAAAAACAAGGGCAATCCCACCCAAAATCCAACCAAACAAAACCATTCACAAAAAAAACACAAAAACGACTCGTCCCTCTTTTCAAGCAAAAGACGAGTCAAAATCACAAAAACGGCATTTCAAGACCCATACAAGGTCCGCCTACAAACCAAAATACATTCCCGACACAATGGGGATTTTTTTACGGCTCAAAAAGGCAATTCATACGCTAATTTGAGCCCAAACCGGTCAAAAATTCAAAAACGACCGCAAAAAGGCAAACGTGATTTTATCACGCGTCAAGGTGACCTAAAATACCAATAAGGTCCAATTCAAGGCAAACTGACTCAATTCAAGCCCAAACAGGCGATTATTTTGTCAGACGTAAGACCGTCGCAAAAGGCAAAAATCCAATTTTGCCCACAAGCATCCAACGAAGGTCCTTAAATGGCAAATACGGGTTTTCCCAACTACAATTCAACCTAGTGGGACCCACTACCCAAGCAAATAAACTTGGCGTTGTGAAATGAGACGGTTTCTCGCCTCACTCACGTTTTTCGAGCCTAGGGAGCGGGAACGGGGACCAAAATGCAAACTAAAAGCACCCCTATACTCCTAAACAGATTTATAACCTAATGCAAGCATCAATTTCACTCGAAATGGGCTCAATCAAAAACGCCCAATTCGATTTTTAGGGCAAAATTCGCCCTAATTCAATCAAGCTAAAAATCAACGAATTTGAATGGATTCAAGAGGAAATACTTACCTTGAGATGACATTGTTGATAAAGGCAAGAACTCGAACAAGCAAGAAGGTCCTTCAATGGCGATTTTTCGCTTTGTTTATTCGAAATGAAGAAGACGAGGTTATGAATGATATGCGGCCTGACCTCGCGTCTTTTACAGAAAATAGGGAAGCCCCTTTGGTTCGCCAGGTGGCTCGCGCCTAAAGCAGGCCTCCCCTTGCTCTTTCAGCGGATTTTGGGCTTTAGCCCAATTTCCAGTGACAAACTTCAAATTTTCATTTGACAATATTAAAGGTCGTCATTTTTCTCAAAAAACAAATAGTGAAAATTCAAATTCACTATTTTCAGAAGCTTTAAGCGACGGCACATAAACCGTCCCTCCAATCGAATAGTGAAAATTTAAATTCACTATTTTCGAGAATTTTCAAGTAAACGGCGATCAAAACCGCCAATTTGAAAAATAATGGTGAAATCAAAATTCACCATTCTCCTTCAAAATTTCAAGAATAATAGCGAAAAATTCAAAATTCGCTATTTCTCCAAATTTTAGACGACGGCGATTAAAACCGACATTTTCAAAATAATAGTTGGAATTTGAATTCCACTATTTCCATCAAATGTCAACGGCGGCACATAAACCGTCACTTCAATTAATAGTGAAAATTCCAAATTCACTATTTCCATCAAATGTCAACGGCGGTACATAAACCGTCACTTCAATTAATAGTGAAAATTCCAAATTCACTATTTCCATCAAATGTCAACGGCGGCATATAAACCGTCACTTCAAACGCAATAGCAAACTCAAAATTTGCTATTTTCCTTCAAAATTAAAACAAACGGCGATCAAAACCGCCACTTCAAGCGCAAAGAAGAACGACGAATGGTGAAGATGCCAAATTCACTATTCTTTCAAATACCAGCAGGGGGCTTCCTCGCGGGACCCACTCATTCTAGAAATAGCGATAGTGAGAATCCATACTCACTATTTCCCCAGCGACATCACGAGTTCGCTACTTTCAAAACAAGCCCATTTGACGCGGCTATCCCCATGGTCCATTAACCAACCGTATCATTGGCTGGCGAGCCTTTGTCCGCAAACATTCAAGGACAGATCCCGAAGATACCTCGGGTACATTTCCTTATCAGTGGCTAGCGAGCCTTTGTCCGCAAGCGTTCAAGGACAGATCCCGAAGATGCCTCGGGTACATTTCCTTATCATTGGCTAGCGAGCCTTTGTCCGCAAACATTCAAGGACAGATCCCGAAGATGCCTCGGGTACATTTCCTTATCATTGGCTGGCAAGCCTTTATCCGCAACCTTTCAAGGACGTACCCGAAGATGCCTCAGGTATGACTCCTTCCTATGGCTGGCGAGCCTTTGTACGTAGTCTAACGGACTTTAAACGACCCGCACGGACAGTCGACAGACTCTAAACTGTTCCCGACGACAGGTCCTTGACTCGTACCCTCGAGTCGCCTTGGCGTCGCCCTTCCCGACGGCAGGTCCTTGGCCCGAATCCTTTCGAGCCGCCTCGACGTCGCTTGAGTCTCCAGGTTGTAATCTTCGATTGACCTGGGGGCTCTACTTTGACTTTTGCCCTGTCCAAGCCTCAGTCAAAGTGGGGGCTTTGTAAATACCCGGTAACTGCTGAGACTCCAACAAACACCCGATGATTATCGGACTACAACATGTTTTGGAATCGCGGCGTTTGATCGACAGTTTGTGTACAACTTTACGTCGGAAAACTTAAAACGATTTCGAAAATAAAACATTTCAAAACATTTCAAAAATACCTGGAGTGTTTAATGCACGGCGATGGGGTCACAATGACACTAACTAGAGTCAAAACCGACACCGGACCAAAAACCGACTCAAAAATTCAAATCCCGACTCCAACAACGAGTCAAACCGAGTCAACCACAAAAAACAAACATTTCAAACATTCTACCTTAAGTTTTCCCGGATTCGTGAATGGTCAAGTACCAAATATGTGACTACAAAACCTAGGATAGAACAAATCATGATTGCGTTTGTTGTGAAAGTGACAACACAGCTCAAAGACCCGCGACGTGGCTCGCGCCTCTTTGAGCAGCCCAGGTGGCCACGTCGCTCAAAACTCACACAACCACTCATTCTCCTATAAATACCCCTCAAATGCCACCCATTTGAGACTTACGCGAGCGTCTGCCCCCTCTTTTCTCCCTTAAAATTCTCGACTCGACTTCTAAAGTCACAACCCGACGCGTATTTATGACCTACCGATCGTAAACACGAGCCTTACACATTGTTTGGTACCGTCATCGTGCATTAAACCACTTGACCGACCATTTCGACCACTACACCATCACTAAACTTTTAAAACACTCTTGTACTTACCAAAACGGTTTTAAACCGAGTTTTTTCCGATCAAACGAGTTATTACACTTACGTCGGTCACTCGCCATAACCAAACATGTAAGTATGAGGGTGTAAAAATCCTCTTTCATTATGTTTTCATTTGTTTCATGACTCTAACATGCTCAAACATGCATAACATGAACCAAAACATGGAATAAACGAGCCAAAACGATTTTTGTCCGAGGCGAAGCCCCTTAGGTCGCCAATCGGCGCCGCGCCTAAATGGGGTATTCGGACGAGGAAGTCAACCGTGTTTGTTCTCGTCATTTCCCTTAATCCATTTTTCATATTTGTAATCGGTTTTTACCATTTCAAGTATTTTCGAAACCTTTTTGTTTCATTTCACATGTTTTAACCATAAAGCATTTTTCACCCTTGGTTCCTCATACCATGACGGTTAAATCCGTGTTTCGGTGATAATATTTGGTTAATGACATTTAGAAGGTATTTTAAAGCCTTTTATTTCATTTCTTTACATTTCCAAACAAACATGTTAGTCACCAACACAAAATCATCCTTGGTTCTACATACCATGCCGGATTTTAACCCGGGTACGATGACGAGTATCGACTAATTACATTCAAATGGACTTAAAACAATTAGTCCATAATCATCTTTCAAAACTATTCATGTCAAGTTTGTCAAATCGAACCCGACATCGAATATTATCAAATAATGATGATTATTCGAGTCTAGTTCTTCAAATCAACAAATGCGGTCTAAACGACCCTTTCAAATCAAACCGGGTTCAAATACTCATTTTCAACACGTTTTATAACGTTTTCTAAAAGGTCAGAACACGGCACATAAAGCGTGGGCTAGCTAACCCGCGCCTAAACAAGCTCTCCATTTCTCATTTTCAAAACCAGAGGGAGGCCCCTTACACCGCCGGCTGGCTCGCGCCTCATATAGCTGTCTGGTATAGGGCATGTTCCCTCCCAACATCAGTCTTGGACGATCCCGACTCCGGTTAACCCGGATATAGGACGGATCAGATGACTGTTCAAACCATATTTGCGAAATGCCTTACTAAGACAAATGGATCATGTTATGCACCCTAAACCTAATACGGTAAATGGATGTTTAATTTCCGTCTTGCATGCAAATCAACCATTAATCCAACTCGACATCTTATACTTGATACTTGGATTAAATCAACCGACTTAGAAAGCTCTCACATGTTAGGTTTAAATTATTGGATGCGCATTCATGCATTTAAACCGTTTTATCAACTTTTGCATTCAACCAACCAAGATCGATCAGTAGAGGCCGCTAAACGCGGGCGGGATTGGGTGTCTGATTAAAGGGCTTCCCAATACGTACCTTCACCTCTTACTCAGAAACTTTGGATAGTGGACGACCGTATCCAGGGCGTACGAGAGTCATTCTAGAGATAGGATGCTAAAGAGGGACGATTTCCTTATCTTTAGTACCTATGTCAAACGCTGCTTAGTGCTTCGATTTGACCGAGGTATAAAGTGGAATTCGAACGGGTTCCAGGCATCCCACAAATGCTTGGTGGCGACTCCGAACATCTCTAATCATTTTGAGACCCTTACCGAGACGAAACCGACCGATCTAAAACGATCCGGTCGAAAGCACATTTACGCCGCCGAGTGTGGCTTTCAAAAAAGACCGTTGTATGTCCGCAGATCAAACCGGATCTGCAGGTGGGCCATGTCCACAGGCTTCCAAAGATAGGGATTTCCGCAAGTCGGTCAGTTGAAAGGTCGTCTTAAGTTTGATTGCGAAAGACGGTTTGAGTCTGAGTCGGCTCGGAAAACAATGTACTGTTTCCCAAGACGGTTTTTTGAAATTCAAAATTGTATGTTTTGAAAATCGAGTTTGAAATGTTTGAAAAGGTCTCTGGGACGGTGCATGGTCCTCGGGATCTCGAAAGTGTCTCGAGAATAGAGTGTGTGCTTTTCTCGGGTTTTGAAAGAGCCATTGTCGGCGCGAGACGGGTTAAAATCTATGTCTTGACGCGGCGATTATAACGGCGTAAAAAGGTGTTTTGAAATGGTTGTAGAAAACCGAGTTTGAAAATCGTCATTACGACGGCCTATAATGGCGTGTTAAATTGGTTGTAAAAAAACGGGTTTGAAAATCGTCATTACGACGGCCTAGAAAGGCGTGTTAAAGTGGTTGTAAAAAACCGAGTGTGAAAATCGTCATTACGACGGCCTAGAAAGGCGTGTTAAAGTGGTTTGAAAATCGTCATTACGATGGCCTAAAAAGGCGTGTTGAACAGCAACGGTCGGCGAAAGAGTGAGTTTTGAAATGGCCATTATAACGGCGCAAAAAGGTTCTTTTGAAATTTTGAAAATGACACGGAAGTACTTATGATCGCATAACACATAAGCACTCGCAGTTTCATTATATTATTCATAATGCTGACACGGGTTTTGGCTTAAAAGGGTGGGTTACACACCAAGCAATCAAACCCCGATTTTCGAGAGGGATACCAATCCAAACAAAATATGTAAGGAGGGTGCCCTAGCCTCGTGCTCGAAGGTGATGAAAGCTCTTTGACGAAACAGAAATGTGTATCGTCAACGGTATGCTTGACTCAATCGGGATTCGAAACGCGGGGATGAGAAAACTCACGCCGACGAGACGAGCCAATTGGTCGAAAAGGGTTAGGTTATGGGCCCGAACAAGGAACCCGACCGTGACCGTAATATCAATTAATGCATTTCAACCAAGACCTCGTTCGAGTCTCACCATCTAGGGATCACAAAGACACAAGTGTCCTAGTTATCCCCAGCGGAGTCGCCAATCTATGGACATAGCCACCTACACGCCAAGCCGATCTGTTGGATGTATAGCGGTCTTTTGAAAGCGACGCTCGGCGGCGTAAAAATGCTTTCGACCGGATCGTTTTAGATCGGTCGGTTTCGTCTCGGCAAGGGTCTCGAAACGATTAGAGATGTTCGGAGTCGCCACCAAGCATTTGTGGGATGCTTGGAACCCGTTCGAATCCACTTTATACCTAGGTCAACCAAGGCAAAAAGCGGTGTTTGACATAGGTACAAAAGATAAGGAATCATCCCTCTTTAGCATCCTATCTCTAGAATGACTCTCGTACGCCCTGGATAAGGTCGTCCACTATCCAAAGTTTATGAGTAAGAGGTGAAGGTACGTATTGGGAAGCCCTTTAATCAGACACCCAATCCCGCATGATAGTAGCTCTCACTCGATCGATCTTGGTTGGTTGAATGCAAAAGTTGATAAAACGGGTAAATGCATGGATGCGCATCTACTAGTTTAAACCTAACATGTGAGCTTTCTATGTCGGTTGATTTAATCCAAGTATCAAGTATAAGATGTCAAGTTGGATTTATGGTTGATTTGCATGCAAGACGGAAATTAAACATCCATTTACCGAGTTAGGTTTATGGTGCATAACGTGATCCATTTGTCTTAGTAAGGCGTTTTGCAAAAATGGTGTTTGAATGAGCAAGTTCGTCGTCTGATCCGTCCTATATTCGGGTTAACCGAAGTCGGGATCGTCCTAGACAAGTGCTGGAAGGGGAACAGACCCTGCATCAGGCAGCCAAAAGAGGCGCGAGCCTATTGGCGATGCAAAAGGGTCTCCCCCGTTTTGAAAATAGAAAAAAGAGTGGCCTGTTTAGGCGCGAGTCAGTCAACGGTGGAAGACGTGTTCTGACTATTGAAAAAGTTTGTCAAATGTTTTGAAGAATGGGTGTTTGAACCTGTTTTGGTTTGAAAAGGTCGTTTAGGCCGCCTTTGTGTTGATTTGAAGAACGAGACTTGATATCGTCATTGTTTTGACAATATTCGATGTCGGGTTCAATTTTGTAAGCTTGACATGAATAGTTTTGAAAATGATTATGAACTAATTGTTTTAAGTTCATTTGAATATAATTAGTCGATATTCATCATCGTACTCGGGCTAAAACCCGACATGGTATGTGGAACCAAGGATGACTTTGTATTGGTGACTAATGCATTTGTTTTGAAAATGTAAAGAAATGATGAAAGGCTTTAAAATACCCTCCAAATGTAAAGAAATGAAATAAAAGGCTTTAAAGTACCTTTTAAAATGTAATTAACCAAATATTATCACCGAAACACGGATTAAACCGTCATGGTATTAGGAACCAAGGGTGAAAAATGTTTTATGGTTAAAAACTTGTAAAAATGGTTTGAAAATACTTGAAATGGTAAAAACCGATTACGAATATGAAATGAAAATAAAGGACATGAAGAGACCAAACACGGTTTGGATTTAAGGGTGAGGCAGGCTGCTTTAGGCGCGAGCCTGTGTGCTACGTAAGTAGCCTCTGCCTCAACCAAAAATCCGGTTTTGGCTCATTCTTCCATGTTTTGGACCATGTTATGCATGATTTAGCATGTTATAGTCATGAAACATATGAAAACATGATAAAAGAAGATTTTTTTACACCCTCATACTTACATGCTAGGCTTATGGCGAGAAATCGACGTAAGTGTATCAACTCGTTTGGTCGGAAAACTCGGTTTAAAACCGTTTTGGTAAGTAAAAAGAGTGTTTTGTTAAGTTTAGTGATGGTGTAGTGGTCTAGATGGTCGGTCAAGTGATTTAATGCACGATGACGGTACCAAACAATGTGTAAGGCTTGTGTTTACGATCGGTAGGTCGTAAACACGTGTCGGATTGTGACTTGAGAAGTCGAGTCTAGAATTTTAAGTGAGAAAAGAGGGAGCGGACACTCGCGTAACTCTCACGTGGTGGCATTTAAGGGGTATTTATAGGAAAATGAGTGGTTGTGTGAGTTTTGAGCGACGTGGCCACCTAGGCTGCGCAAAGAGGCGCGAGCCATGTAGCACGTCTTCGAGGTGTCTTGTCACTATCACACGAATGCAATCATGATTTGTTCTATCCTAGGATTTGGATGAACATGTTTGGTACTTGACTATGTAAGATTCCGAGAAATCTTAACATAGAAGCATTTGAATGGTTTGTTTTTTGTGTTTGACTCGGTACTAGTTGTTGGAGTCGGGATTTGAATTTTGAGTCGGTTTTTGGTCCGGGGTCGGTTTTGACTCTAGTTAGTGTCATTGCGACCCCATCGTCATGCATTAAACACTCCAGGTACTTTTGAAAAGTTTTGAATTGTTTTATTTTCGAAATCGTTTTAAGTTTTTCGACGTAAAGTTGTACACAAACTGTCGATCAAACTCTGCGATTCCTAAGCATGTTGTAGTCCGATAATCTTCGGGTGTTTGTTGGAGTCTCAGTAGATACTGGGTATCTACAACGGTGTCAAAGCGAAAACAGATTCTGAAGCAGCAACAACCGTCGCGAATTATATATCTGCCAATTTCTTCATAAGTTTAGGGGCAACGATTTCACTAGGATCACGTAAAAAAGTAGAACCTGTAGTCTCAGAAAACACCCGCAAGGCATCGTCAAAAGTAGGACCAACATTTACAATACCAGAAGGCCGTAGGAGCTTAGCCTGCAAATCTGCAGACTGCAAACGGGACACCAGAAAAGCATAGTGTAAAACATCTCCCGCAGCATAAACACCAAGCCCATCAAGATGAAAAGGGAATGTAGCAAGACGCCACTGCCAATCCCCAAAACCAGGTCCAGACGCGGTGACAATACGTTCCATGCTAGAACGAAGGGCGACATCGAAAGGAAGATGGACCGAACCAAACACACGGGAGGAGCAAGTACGAAGAGAGAAATAGAGCTTAGAAATACCAGTACAAGGTCTAAGCAGAAGCAACTCACATTGCAGGTCCTCAATCCTCGCGACTAAGTCTATTGTTGTTGTTGTTGTTGTTGTTGTTGTTGTTGTTGTTGTTGTTGTTGTTGTTAGTTGTTGTTGTTGTTGTTGTTGTAGTAGTAGTAGTAGTAGTAGCAGCAATAGTATTAAACTTAGTAAACACGCCATATTACACGACCCATACTCGGCTTATGCCAAAATCCCGACTCAACCATTAATTAATTATTTTATTCCGTCTTACAACATATTTATTTATTTAATTAATATAATAAAACATGTTTTGAAATATAATTTATAAATCACATTTTTACAT
This sequence comes from Silene latifolia, assembly GCF_048544455.1. Taxonomy (NCBI): domain Eukaryota; kingdom Viridiplantae; phylum Streptophyta; class Magnoliopsida; order Caryophyllales; family Caryophyllaceae; genus Silene; species Silene latifolia. Next base: position 174,567,451 of record NC_133537.1, read on the forward strand.
TTCCACCGTTGACTAACCCATTGACCAAGTCCTAAAATACGGGGTATTACAATATGTCCCTAGTTTCTTGTTCGAATCAGGCGTGTGACCTACCGTTGGAAATTTAAGAACATAAGATTTCATCTCCATTTGGCCTTGCGTCGATAAGACCTCTATAACTCGAGATATACTCGTTTGAAGTTACCCTTGTGAAACTGAGTTTTCAATTTTTCATTTTGACTCTTGTTTGTGCATGTCAAGGCTTCAATTCTTACTTTTGCTTGTTTCTCTTGACTTTGTACTTATTCCCTTAGCTTACCTTTGGCTCTCCTTCTTCACCTTGGTTGACCATGGCTCGGGTTTGACCCCTTGACTTTGACTTGTCTATATCTCGATCTCTGACTTAGTTTTGGCAAAATGATTTCTTCTCCTCAAGTCACCAACATAATACACTTACGCAAACCTCAAGACATATAAGCCAAAGACAATTGCAGTTAACCAAAGTTACGACCAAAACGGGAGGCATATACAATGATTCATGCTCAAAACCGGATATTTTAACAAGTTTATTTAACTAAAACAACTTAAGGGTTGTTTGGTTGATCAAGGAACTTAATTTTCCTAGGAATATGCAATTCATGGGAATTAAGTTCCCTCATCCAATTCGGGTGAATTTGGAAAAGTTTTTGTTCTTCATGTAGGAATTAAATTCACAGGAACTTCCCAATGACCAATGAAAGAGTAGGTAAGAACTTCCTATATCGTATGGCGTTGGAAGTTCCGAGAAGTTTCTAATTCCTACATTTTCCAAAATTTCAGCAACCAAACAACCCATGTTTTTCAAAATAATGGGATTTTCCAATGCCTATGTTTTTTAAGTGGCAACCAAACGACCCCTTAATTAACCCGACACAATTTGACTTTATTACATAGTATCAAACTTATGGGGTTGATTTGCTATCTTTTCCAAAATAAAAATTGAAAAAGATTTTATCTTAATTCCCATAGTTGTCACATATCACGATGTTATAGACTCTGTAGAGAATTCTATTCACGGCCTTTTCGCTATAAAAAATGAATGTCCAAAATTGACCCAAATAAACTGGATAAACATTTGACTAGTTCCCTCCCAGAAGTCACAAGTTCCGAAACGTAATTGACAAAGTACGAAAACGGAAGAAACGGAACAACGGGCAGATACAATCACACAACCCTTCTGCGCGCCCTCTTTTCCTTTTTCTTTTCCTTTTCCTCTACTCCGACTTTTCCCCCACCAATTCGATTCAATTCAATGAGTGACGCGGAGGATACATCGCCGGAAAACTACGCTAGTAGCGAAAGCTCGGCGGCTGTGGAGGCGATGACGTCTTCTCCGGCGCACATTGAAAAGAAGAAGGATAGGGCGAGAGTGAGCAAGACGTCGGCGATACTATGGCACGCCCACCAAAACGACTTCGTAGCTGTCCGAAAGCTTCTCGAGGAAGATAGCAGTTTAGTCAACGCTAAGGATTATGATAGCCGTACTCCTCTCCACGTTGCCTCCATCCATGGCTGGATTGATGTTGCCAACTGCTTAATCAACTTTCATGCTGATGTCAACGCTCTAGATCGCTGGAGAAATACCGTATTCTTTCTTTCTTTCTTCCTTTTTGTTTTGCGTGTATACCATCCGGTTTAGTCAAGATTCATGCCTGGTGGCTGGTACGATCTAGTATTCTAGTAAAGCTCGCATTCATAGAACTTGAACCCGGACCCTTGGTTAAGCTAGAACAATCCTTACTGGTCGATCTAACTGCTCATGGATATTTTAATTGTTTTACTATGGACATATTGTTTTAATTTCCTCATTTGTTGTATAAGGAATATAACCACCAATTACATTTTTGCTGACTTGAATGCTCCACTTTTCAAAGAGAACCGTTCCAAATAATTTGATGATCAAGTATCGATTGCGTTAAAGGTGGTTTGGCATGTGAAGCCGAAATCAATTGAGGTCCCATTTACGAATCTTACGATTGGGGAACTAAGAGTCAAATAACAAGGGGTAGAAAAAAAAACTTGGAGGAAGGTGATTGAAGAAAGCACAAAATAGTGTTAGGATCTTGCACTCGCATCTTATCGTACTAATCGTAGTTTGGGGTATTGTTTTGAGTATCTTGACCGCATGTGTAAGGCCTTTTAGAATTCTTTTTTTGATTTTAATGTTATTTACTAAACTATTTATCATTTTGGCGCTCACTTGAAACAAATTATCATCAATGTATCAATGTCATCATCTTTTGAGATTTGAGAGGGTAAAGCCATCACTTCAGGTGGCGCCTCTAGGCCTATGTGAAATTTTGAAAGAAAAAAAAAAGACAAATACCAAAGCACTTTCCTCAAATCTCAAAAAGTGATGACGTAGACCCACCATTGGTGAGAAATAGTTTCAAGGGACCGCCAAACCGTTAAATATATTGGTAAACAACTTTAAAACAAAAGAAAAAAAATCGGCCTTATTTGCCTTTCATGTACATGTAAGGTTAATTGTTGTGTTCACGCTGTTCTTGCATTGCAACTGGTTCATATACCAGCTGAATTGTACTGTAATTTATGGTGTACCTTCACTATGTGACAGCCTCTAGCTGATGCAGAAGGAGCAAAAAAACATGAAATGATTGAACTATTGAAGTCTTGTGGCGGCTTGTCTTACGTAAGTTATTCGTGACTGAAGCAGTGTCTTTGCTCAACTTTGTTTCATTATCTCGTTGACTTTTTGATTCAAATTTTTCTGTTGGAGTATGTATTGGTGCTGTCTCATACTTAATAAGTTGGTCAAATTATGCTGTGTGTTTGTCATCAATCACATGGACCACGTTTCTTTCACTTTAATGAGCTTGTAGTCTTGAACTCATCTTTCTCGTTAATGTTTGTGTTTGGATAACATTTGAGCAGGGAAGGGGATAGAAGGAAGAGAAAGGGAGGAAAGGGGAGGGGAGGGGAGGAGGAATGACGCAAGGGAGGTTTCCGTCCACATGTTTCCTATGATTGAGGGTTTTTTATTTGTCTTGAAGCCTCCTAGTTTCTAAGCAAAAAAAGGGAATTTGTATCCCTCCCTGTCCCTCCAAATCGATCCATCCAAACAAGTCCGGAGGGTTTAATGTGTTGTATTTCCTTTAGAAATGGTCGTTAGGCCTTTTTTCTTTTTTTTTGGCAAGAAAAAGTTGGGCAGGAAGCTTTCTCATATATCAGAACTTGTAGTCTTGGCAAGAAAAAGTTAGGCATTTTTTCATGTATATTCTTTTTTCATTGACATAAATAATTTAGATTTGAGTGACACACCTGATTGAGTTGTTGAACTCTAAAGTTTGTGACTGCTCTGCATTGTCATTTACCAGAGGCCATAGGTAATAAGGTAATCTGATGTATTTATTTGTGTTGGTCAGAGACTTGGGGTACCCTAATATCCTCCGTAATGACTGTCAAAAGAAAGTCCAACTAGCAGGTGAAAAAGTGTAGTTGCAGGCAATAGAGAATATGATGAACCTTTAAGAATATGGTCTTGTTTAAATATTCAGCCATTCACTAATTCGATTCATTGTAACAGTTTTTTATCATCTTTCGAGTCTGTGACTTTTCAAAAAATATAATATAAACTAGTTTAGATCCCGTGCAATATATGCACGGTATTTATAAAATTTTACTTACTCAGTGGGTCTTATGAGAGACCGTCTCCCACTAATTTAGTGGGAGACATAATAGGGAAAAAAGAAATTCCGTGTGTCCCTCACCCCATCATGTGAGAGGTCTCTCAATAACGCTTTTGAGAAACCGTCTCTTCGGAGTTTTTGTGTTACTTTTTAGTGTACTCCGTATTATTTATGGATTTTAAATTGATAATTCACTTATTTTTTATGTTTCTCATCACTTTATTTAATTTGAGCAATAAAAATTAAAATTGTAAAAAGTCATGAAATGAATATTTTAATGAAAGTTTTCTTTTTACCGAGAAATTAATGATGTTATTTTTAAAATATTTTTACTATTAACATTTTTTGTCCAACTTCTTATCATTAAAAGTCAATGAATTTTTATGTACAATTTTTTTTAAAAAAAATATGCAGTTTTTTATTATCATATGATAATGGAGATAAATTTATGTATAATGTGAAATAATATAGAATGTTTTAAATATTAAATTTATTAAAAGATTGTACCATTAAAAGATTGTGAGATACTATATGATAAAAATACTACATTTTATTTTAGGATATATTGTTTAGGCGGGAAAAATAAGAGTTTCACCTATTCATTTAGTAAATAGGGGATTTGTCAGCTGTGAGAATGTGGCCTTGGTCGTCTTTTGCATGACATTCGCCCACCTCATTGACGTCAATAACTAATAATCCAAAAAATATGGTAAAGTTTTGAGAGTTTGTCACTTCGGTGGAATGAATACATATGTTGCTTGAGGAATGGCCTTGAACCTTAACTTGTAAATGTGTTCTCGTGTGCTGCTACATACAACTTCATTTCAGTTTGTATTTCTGATATGTCTGCGTATCAGTGGCGTATCTAGGATTTGTTCATGGGGGCTGCGCTTACGAATTATGAGCTAGCGACAGAAACTTGCACTAAAAATGTTAAAAACATCAATAATAATTTTTGGTACTACGAATAAATTGTGGTAATGAGTATAACTCGTGGAGTCAAATTAATGATGTTAAATATAATTCATATTCTCCCATTTGAGTTTTGGAGAAAAAAAAAAAGGAAAAAGGTGGAGGCAGTCTCAAATTTGAAAATTGAAAGAACCAAAACAAAAGAATAAGCAAAAAGTTAAAAAAGAAGCAAAATTACAGCGGTGGGACTCGAACACGCGACATACAACACTTTTCTACTATTTGCCACTGCACCACAAACAGCTGAAGGGTATTTCTGCCTATCATTATAATTTTATCCTGGATGAATTCATACTCTCCCATTTGAGTTTTGGAGAAAAAAAAAAGGAAAAAGGTGGAGGCAATCTCAAATTTGAAAATTGAAAGAACCAAAACAAAAGAATAAGCAAAAAGTTAAAAAAGAAGCAAAATTACAGCGGTGGGACTCGAACACGCGACATACAACACTTTTCTACTATTTGCCACTGCACCACAAACAGCTGAAGGGTATTTCTGCCTATCATTATAATTTTATCCTGGATGAATGGGGGGTGCAGATGCACCCACTGCACCCCTGTAGATACGCCCATGCTGCGTATGCATCGTATTGATATAACTTCTGCGTATATTTTGAATAACGTATTTTCTTTGCAGGGGCAAAATGGAAGCCATTTTGAACCAAAAGCTGTGTCCCCTCCTCTTTCAAACAAAGGTGATTGGGAAATAAATCCATCTGAGCTGGACTTTTCTAGCTCCGCAATGATTGGAAAGGTGTGATACTCATTCCTAATAATTTCTGATTAGAAATTATGTTCTCCAAACTGTTATTTCCCTAATAATTTCTGATTAGAAATTATGTTTTCCAAACTGTTATTTCTTCTAAGTCCCTCATTGAATCATAGTGATCAGAATAATGATACAGTAGGTAACATATGAGTTTAATGATTTTAACCTCCATGACAAGCAAATATCGGGCTAAGAGTTTTCTGAAAAGGAAAAGTAAATAAATGGTTGGGTCCTTTGGTGGGATTAAGTTACCCACGGGAAGCAATTAATCATTTGAGCGTTTCGACTATCTGGTTGTTTGTGCAGTCTTGTTGATTTCGTCTTTCGATCATGCCATTTACTCCGTTGCTGTTTTCTGTGTTCGTGACTGAAGTGACTAATTTTTGTCTGGGCAGTTGTTGGACTATTTCTTTTAATATATGGCTTTGGTAATACCCAATCTTTGCAGGGGTCATTTGGTGAAATTTTGAAGGTACATTGGCGGGGAACTCCAGTTGCAGTCAAACGCATACTTCCATCTCTTTCAGATGATAAGCTTGTTATGTAAGATCATCCTTCAAATGAAACATGGTTCATACTGTTTGATAATATTATTTTATCAACTACAGCCTTAAGATAGCCTAGTATAGCATTTCCCATTACTCTTTTAGATATATTCAATAGTAGGAGTTCCAATCCTGTTTGCTTTCAGAATACAACTTTTAATAGTAGTGATTACTCATTGGTGTTTTGTCACTAGAGCAGCCAGTTAGGCATCTACGACAAAAGATAAATCCACTTCAGATAACCACGCCTCTGCTAGGCAGTGTGTGGAATGGCCGAGAGAGCGCGGATAGCTTCTCCACGCTCACGCTCTCCTAAACTCCTAAGTAAGCCCTAAACAGAAAGGTGCTAGACTAATTGTACTAAACCAGAACAAGGATTAGGCCCCGAATTGGGGATCAGATGTTGGCGAAATTCCAGTTAAAGCAGACATTTAGAAGTCAATTCTAACATCCGGAATCATACTTTAAAGCATAAACCCCTAGGAAATAGGCTTGTTTTTAGCTTACATTTAAGAGATGTCCAGTAAACAATTAGAAGACATTTGTAGAAATATAAACCATACCTTTCTTAGGGTGTGGGGGAATATAAATAGAGGAGGCAAGGGAAGGAGAAGGAGATGGAGGGGAGGGAAGGGAAGGGAAGATGAATGGAGCAAATTCAGTTTTTTTTTTTCTCAAAATCTTTCCTATGTTGGAGGAATTTTAATTTGCCGTGAAGGTGGACATATAGGGATTCATTTTCCCTCACCTCCAAATCCCTTTAACTTCATTTTGCTAACCCACAAATAATAACAACATTTTCCCAGTGTCTCAAGGCTCCTGCAAATTGTGCAGGGTAAGGGGGGTAAGGGGATCGAATGTAAGCTACCTTACCCTTGTGTTAACAACATAGAGAGACTGTTTCAGATGATCGACCCAAAATGGTGATTGTGTCGAGAATTAGATTGAATGACTGCTACCTCACTATAAAAAGAAGCTTAGCTAATTTAGTGAGTCATTTTGCTTTACTCTGGTATAAACCAGAACCAAATAATAATTAGTCTTTGACTTCATTCATTTTGATAACCAAACAAAGGGAATTGCCGTCTTCCCTTTCCCTTCAAGCACTTTCATCCAAACAGAGGTAGTGAAAGAAAGTATTATGTGTGAGAGCAACACTTAAGAGTTAATAGTTATTGAGATACCGAAACTCTATTCTTAAGAGATAGTGAATATTTCTTATGTTGCTTGGACTCTTCCTAATTACCTTGCGTACCCGTGTCGGACACTCGACACTCGGACATGGGTAAGACACTTGGACACTTTATTTTAGACCAAAAAACGATTTTTTTCCATAATAGAGACGAATCCGACACTTGGACATGCACCCGTGTCGGATACTTCTAACCGAGTCCGAGCAACATATTATATTTATTTAGTTTCATAGATCAGCAAACGATGTAAATAACTTTGGATTGTTTTGTGAACATGTGTAAACTATCACCTGATTATTTTCTCCAATATTTATTCTTTAGTCAGGATTTCAGACATGAAGTCAACTTGCTAGTGAAGCTTCGTCACCCTAATATTGTTCAATTTCTTGGAGCTGCTACAGAGAAGAAGCCTTTGATGTTGATCACTGAGTTTTTGCGAGGGGTAAAGTGTGATTGCACATTCAGCTGAATTTTGGTTCTCTCCATCAAAATAGCTTGCATGTGAACATTGTTCGTTATTCTTATTAGTATCCTTATTTCGATGATAGGGTGATCTACATCAATATCTTAAAGAAAAAGGAGCTCTTAGTCCTGCGATGGCAGTTAATTTTGCGATGGATATTGCAAGGTATCCTGGAGTTAAATGTGGTTCTGTTCCGCTAATTTATTAGATCATGGTTGAGAATTATGTTCAGTTGTTGCAAAATGATACGGTAAAATTAAGGATTATTGATAACAAGATGTACAAGCGAATTATCTGCTAGTGACTGCAAAGATAGGATGGAAGGTACTGAGTGCCTTTACTGGTAAGTAGGCAAGGTTGTAGACTTGGAGTGCTGCTGAAGCCTTTAGCTTTCTTTTCCCAGGTGACAGATGCAAGTAAAGCTTGTTGGTTGATGTATATGCGTGAATAAATTATGGCTTCGTTAGGCACCAGTCGCTTAAATATGTGTCACTGGTGTTATCTTCTTGTGTGGTTCAATGGTGAAACAGATTGCATGATTAGTGTCTTTTACTCAGCTAGTTTACTCCAAAGATCATTTCAACTTCAATGTGTCTAATTCGATAATCATGCGCCTGATTTTTGTTTGTCAGGGGAATGGCTTATCTTCATACCGAGCCGAATGTCATCATCCACCGAGATCTAAAACCAAGGTTAGTGCATAGTTAACTTCTTTTCTTAATAAGTTTTTTGAAGGGGTTAAATGCTCTCTGAGAGGCGAGGGATCTAGACTTGCAACAATCTAACATGTTGCGTGTAGCATATTTGTATTCGATTGTTTGAACTTTGGATAGATGTTTCTGACACCCATTTTGTTTGACTACTGGATGACTTTGGCCTTGTTATCAGGAATGTCCTTTTAGTCAACTCAAATGCGGACCACTTAAAAGTTGGAGACTTTGGACTTAGCAAGCTCATTAGGGTTCAACATGCTCATGATGTTTACAAGATGACTGGTGAAACTGGAAGCTGTAAGTAGCCATCTTGCTTTGAACCAAATGAGATCCTGTTGTGTACCTGTGATCATTATTGTTGGATTCAGTTTTAATTCTTTTTTATTTTCTTTGTGAAAGCAGACCGTTATATGGCTCCTGAAGTCTTTAGGCATCGTAGATATGACAAAAAAGTTGATGTTTTCTCTTTTGGCATGATTTTATATGAGGTGAGTTTAGATCGTGATTCTTAAGTGCTAAATTAGTCATTCAGTTCAGGTTTCTTCATCATGGTTTGTAACTTCTCAGATGCTTGAGGGAGCTCCTCCAATGGCGGCTTATGAAGCATACGAGGCGGCAAAATGTGTATCAGAAGGTCGTCGGCCGAACTTTGGATCCAAAGGATTTATCCCTGAACTGAAAGAGTAAGTTGGATGTTCACTACTTCACTATTCCTAGATTTTTTACCCTGTTTGGCTGTTTGCACCCAAATATACTGGTAGTTTGTTCATTTTTCTTTTCTAGTGCTGAATTTTCTTGCCCATTATATTAAGTTGGGATAGTTCCCAACTGAGTGAACCTATTGTTTGTTAGAAAGCTTATACATGTTGGATCCTGGTTAAATCTTATTACTTGAGGAATGAATAAACTAAGTCAGTCGACATTTTACGTAACACCAAATCACCGCCTATGAATGTTCACTCATTACAGGTTAGTTGAACAGTGCTGGGCTGCTGATACGAATACGAGGCCTTCTTTCTTGGACATACTTAAGAGACTTGAGAAAATAAAGGAACAACTTCTAGGAGATCATAACTGGCACTTCTTTTCTTGATTCAAGATGTATGCCTGCTTCATTGACCACATTGTGGGTCAAGGTACTGTTTCAAGCCTGACAGCGTGCCTAATCCCTAATCTTTGTATATATGAAAGATTTGGAAAACTGTTTTTTGGACCCTCTTATTATTTCGACAATATTGATATTTAGCTAGGACTTGCATATTCTAGCCTACACGACCTTGAGGGTTCGGTTTGTGTCTGATCATGTACTGAAATTTTGAAACCCCTTTTCACTGTAAATGGCATTATTCTTGTTCAATAGATTTTTCGGTCAGGTGCCGTTTGTAAATGTTGTTTGTAAATGTTGTACTTGACTGGTTTGGAAATATACCATTTCAAGTTTGTCTTGTGGGAGTGTTTTTCTCTCTATGATTCTGGGTTTTTTCATCAAATTGGCGTGTGCCTTTGTCAAAATTGTCTTCACAGTCTCGGGTGTTGTCCTAGCAACTAAGAAACATGATTTCAGATTATTGCTCTTAATTAATCTTCCATTCATTATCTCGAGTTCTGTCTAAAAATTCACACTTCAGTGATTTTTCATAAATGTATATAGCTTTTGACAGTACAATGAACACCAAGAAATTTTCAAAGACTAGAGAGCTAGAAGTTTGTCAGAAAACCCAGTACAATGTGGTCGTTGAGATTTTTTCGGAGAATTGGGACAATTGTAATTGTGTAAAATGCACAAGTTACTGTCGATTGACTATCCGAGGACATTTTGCTGAGAGCAAGACTAGCGAATTTTACAGTACAAAAGGTGAAAGCTCTTCAGAGGTTGATCTATTTCAAAGTAGTTTTTTTCGCTCAAAAAAGGTCTTTAAGTGCCATACTTGCAAGCCTGCCACTGACAAGCAAATAAACAGGGAAAGTAAGCTGAGCCAATACATTCTAGAGTTGGTTGATCTGTTCAAAGCTTGCATCTCTTCTTCTCTGAAAACACCATCGGCCATAACAAAAGTTAGAAATAGCAATTTTTGTTATAGCGCTAAAGGTGCTCTACAATGTCGCATTTCATTTTACTGCGAGAAAGAGAAAGTTCACCTATCACGAAGATAAAACATTTCCTCATGAATGGAGTTTATTGTATCCAACAGTTTCTTCAATTCCAGCTCCATAACCTGGTCAAAAGAAATACATTCTTTCAGTTTGTTTGTTAACAAAAAAATAAATATAAAAATATTGAAGCAACCTCTTATATGAGGACAACAGCTTCATCTTTGTACGTGTACTCCCCCAAATACTTCAGCAGATTTCACTCTGTTAAAAAAACTGAAGTAAATTTTTGTTTGTAGGTAGTACACTACCGTTTGGTACTTAAATCCTTCCCGTCATTACTACCCATCAAGAGAGAAGCTATCATCCTACTCAATGATTAATCGTAATTCGTAATGCATTTGCGATAATCCCTTGCGTATAAGGGTAACTCACCCTTCTTCACCCTATGAGACTTCAGAATTCCCATAACACAAGTCAAATATGCTCTCTATTTTAATACTCCCTCCGTACCAGACCAATGGTAACACTTACCTAATACGGCCGTACCACACCAATGGTAACATTTCTTATTTGGCCCACAACATTACCAAATTATCCTTATACTCATTTGATATTTACATAAAATGCCACTACATACCCCACCTATCAACTCACAATTAAATCCACAATTACATACCCCACCTATTTTCTTCCCTCTTTAGTCTTTACCCCTTCTTTTACCCTCTTTTCTTAAAAACCCCATTTTTTACTACGTTACCATTTGTATGGTACGGAGGGAGTATTGTTTTTCCCTAATTTCTCATTCCTAACCCCCTAACCCTCATTCCCAAAAAGGGTGGTGCTCATTCATGGACGAGTTTTACTCTTTCATGGACGTCAATGACTCTTTTGCCCTTCTCATTTTTGCATCTCATTCACCCTGTCAATTTACGAAAAACAAAAACAAAGAAAACACCAATTAGGTCCCCGCCACCGTTGGCCGTGACTCCCTCCACCACCGGACTCATCTACCACACCTCATCATTGTCGCCCACCAGCCACCCCATCACCATTGTCACGTCGGCCGCCGTACCACCCGCCATCGCCATCGCCATCACCGTCTGCTCACTCGCCGGCATTTCAACCTAACCCCTTCAATAATGACTAAATCAATTGAAGAAAAAGGCGGGCAGACATGCAATAATACAAGCCTTCGTACGTCTTTGATCCTCAAATTAACCGAGTAAATAGAACGAGTCAGACATAAATTAAAACTGCTAACCAATGAACCTTTATTAGCAGATGGGAATGATGGGATCAATAAGGGAACAAAGCAGAACAATAAAGTGATGACACCGAGTTAGCTAAAATGTAGATGTTAAGCAGTAAAGCTATGGATATGTCCATATAGATGAACATGAACTATCGAACTTTCCATTCACATAAACATCATATAATTAACCATTTTGTTGCAATGGAACTCACTGGGGGGGTGCAATGACAAAAGACGTAACTACTTGTTGAATTTGAGAGCTATGATTCATAATTGGAGGATTTTAGGAGTTGATTAGGGTTTAGAGACAGAAGAAAGGATTTGTTATTGAGAAGGGTAGTATTAGGAAAACTTATGACAAAAAGTCCAGGAAAGAGTCAAACTCGTCCATGAAAGAGCAACTACGTCCCAAAATTACACAACTTAACTATGTGTAACCTACATACAGAAGGTGAATAAGATTTTAAAAACAGCCTTTACAGTCAAATAACATAAATAAGGAAAATGTATGCTACACTCATGACTCAACAACAACATTACCTCAATACCTCAATGACTCCTGCAAACTATATGCTATATAATGAGGGAAAAACATTAAACGGTCCTTAAAGCCATTTTGTTTTAGCTAGTTAAATTCCAAAGCTAATAGATTAATCACCATGAATAGTGACTCTATTCTGAATAATTCGTAATGACCAACTCACATGGTATAAAATGCTCTAGTTACGTTACAAAACGCTTATTACAAAAAGTGTTTCACGCCATTGTTATGTTGTTTCCTGTTGCATAAAGCCCTTCCAAAGTCGGTTCAACTTTCAGCCCATAAACTGATATTTCAAAATAACTTTGTGATTGAACTGATATTTCAATGACTTAATCTAGACTACTGAAACATATTTGTTTGCTAAAGAAAATGTCATTCAAAGAAAATAAACGCTAAAAACATGGGAAATTAACTCAAATTTCAGATTTTAGGAAGTCGTCTTGCACTTAAATCACTGATATGGCCATACAGGACGCGACCAATTACATTACATGAGTGACATTCCTAACGCCGAGCTTTCTCGTCCATTAAATTATCTGCGACCAATGCCAGATTTATATACCATGTGTACACGCATTTCACATGAAAGTTTCCCCTATAGGACATAGATGCCCTAACTTATGTTGCTCGGACTCTTCATTATTAGCTTGCGTACCCGTGTCGGACACTCGACACTCGGACATGGGTAAGACACTTGGACACTTCATTTTAGACCAAAAACACGATTTTTTTTGCATAATATAGACGAATCTGACACTTGGACACGCACCTGTGTCGGATACTTCTAACCGAGTCCGAGCAACATAGGTGCCCCTAACAATTACCCTTAACCTTTGGAAATATGAAGTTCAAACCTACCTCTCTCTTCCCCTCCACTATAAAGCACAACCACTGGTATTACACCCCCTTGATAGAGACTAGCAGTAACAAGTCAACTAAAAAAAATAGCAATCGCCACTAGAAGGTGAATTGTTTGTAATATGAAGTGGCAAATTACAAAATCAACATAAAATACCTCGTTGCTGTACATGTCATACTACCACTAGAGGAAAATAAATTCAGAAACAAGTTTCTGTTTCCAACTGAGGTGTACAGCACGAAGTGTAAGAGACCCAAATTTTGGAATCATGATTGACCAGCTTCATGCTTCAGCTACAAGAGCCTTTTTTGTTTAAGGTTGAAAAATAAAAATTAACTGAATAACGATGCTAGTGGGTAAATTATGTAAAGCCTCTTAGAACACTCAATCCCCAAAACAATTGTTGTTGGTTCAGATATGCTACATGATTAGAATAAATCAGTAGCAGAAGCACAAGGTATAGAAATGGGATTCTATTTCCTGCATCATATTCCAACGAACAAATCTTTCACCCGTTTTCCAAGGGTAAAAAACTGAGAGCTAGAATGGCTTCTCCTCTCAGATCTTAGCAAGAGTAGTTGCCAGACTAGCCACCACGTATTAGGTGACAATTTTGCAGCTCCTGTGATGATATTTGTTTTAGTAGTTTTGGTGCGAGAGAGACTTCCTCATACTGAGACTACTTAATACTCCCTCCGTCCCTGTAAGTTGTTTACCTATTTCATTTTAGGGTGTCTGAGTCAATTGTTTACCTTTGTATTTTAGGAATGTCTTTGATGGGTAATTTGATCCTCCACACTCAATTTGGTCCATTTGTCGTCTAATAATTGCCCCCCTCCCCTTTCATTGATCTTTATGCCAAAACTGAAGGTAAACAAATGACCGGGAAGGAGGGAGAGTGTGAATATCATTAATTCAAGGACTCCTCTATCTAATCTAATCTAATCTAATCTAATCTAATCTAATCTAATTGCTCGATAGAGGCCTTTACATGGAAGCACATCTGGTCAAATCTCCCGCAGGTCAAGTCAGGTGAGGTCAGGTTGACAACTAAAGAAGACAAATAAGAATATGAAGAAAGAAATGGTAGAAAAGAGAAGTAGAGTAAGAAAGAATAGTTACATCAATGGAGCCCTTTTTAGCAACAGCTCCCCAATCCTTAGCAGCAACACCAGTCTTCCAATCAAAATCAACAGTAACAGTGGTTGGTGGATTATGATCCTCACTCCAAAAACAGGCCATGTAATCCCCGGCTTCGACCGCTGTAAATGCGTAATGTCCTGCCTCCACCTTATCAGCCGAATGATAATTACTCCCATACGGCGACGTCACCCGAACAGTCAGTTTGTGGGTGTCGGGCAAGGCTGTTCCTGTTCCTTCATTGGGATTGACGACGTGATATTTACCGACGCTCATAGAATTGCTCTTCACGTCTTCTGATATGCATTTCGTGTGTCCTGATTGTAGATCGAATCTCAGGGATTCCAATGTCTCTATCAATCCTATTATTATTATTATTACTATTACTATTAATTTGCACCAAATCATGGTTTTTGCCCTAATTGGTTACGTCTCCCTCCCTCCCTCCCTCCTCTCTTGATGATTTCTCCGAGGATACCTCGCAGAATATTTAGATGGAGAGAAGAGGAGATGGAGACACAGATTGAATATTTGGGGAAATTAATAATAATATAATACAAACATGGAACAGTGTAACTAGCTCATTGGAACATGAGTTGTTTCACGATGACGTGCTCTCTTCTTATTCGATACTTCTACGTTTCATCCATTTCACTTCCGTCTTTCAATTATACTCTTTCCCATTCTTATTAAACTTTCTCCAATTCCTTTTTCGAATTATTCGAATTACTTTTCTATTTCCCTTTTTAGAAAATTTTGTGTATTTCAAATTTAATTGTATGTGGATTAGTATATTTTCCTTAATCTTCTTGTGCTAAAAGAAAAGGTGAACGTTATTGAGTTATACTCTCCATTTCTTTTGAATGGAGGTCATTACCTTTAAATGATCGGATCTAATTCTAAATAGATTGAATGTTTGTAAATATATTTGAGTAGAAAAAAGTAAATGAATGAAAATGAGATATATAATATAATATAGGTGTATTAGAGAGGAAATGGAGAGAGAAATGGGGAGAATCCAAATTGGAAGTTATTAGGAATAAAAGGGGTATTAATGCTTCACCAAATAGTTATATAGTGGCAATATAAGAAAATTTTTTAATAAGGCAAATTTAACGAAAATAACCCAACCTTTGTCATGTCTTCTAAAAATAACTCAACCTTTCAACTTAAACAATAATAATCTAACCTTTGCATTTTCGTCACAAAAACATCCCATTGCTCAACTAAATTGCATTTTTAGCAAAATAATACTTCCTCCATTCAACTCCACTCTACCATATTTCTATTTTCATCCATTCAACTCTACTCTACCACTTTCCAAAAAAAGAATGCCAAATGACCCTTTTGTCCTAATGACAACATCTTATTTACACAAATTGCCACTAAATAGCCCACTAAGTTTAGCCAACAAGATTTAATAAAGCAATTTGCACAAATCCATTTGTACTTTAATTAATTGTTTATTGTTACCTTAATACTTGTGCATTTTACAAATTGGTAGAGTGGAGTTGAATGGAGGAAGTAGTATTTTGTAAAAAAAAAAAAACCTTTTATCAATCCTTAAAATCTGATGTTAAGTAAAAAAAAGTTTAATTAAAAGTATTTTTTTTTATATTTCTATAAAAGAAAAAAGAAAAATTAAAACACACCATAACTTGACACTCATAAATTTTAGAGAAAATGCACGCGGTGCCCTTGAAATTTCGAATTTTGCCCGAAATACCCAATCTTTTTATCCGGAAAACTTGAGAGGCTATAACTCGTGTTTACGAGGTCAGAAAGTGGCGATTTATTTTTTTTCAAATTGATTATCTTTTCAAGAACTATGACTTGAAAAAAAAATTGTCGAGTTTGGAGTTCGTGACCAAGAGATATGGTCATTCAAAGTTTGTTCGGTAAAAAAAACTTTAACGTACAAAAACTCCTAGCCACGGGATCCAAATACGATATTTTTTATTTTCAAATCGTAGTTCTCGGAAAGATAATCGATTTGAAAAAAAAAATATCACTTTCGGAACTCGTAGACACGAGTTATAGCCTCGTGAAGTTTTCCGGAACAAAAAATTAGGTATTTCGGGCAAAATTCGAAACTTCAAGGGCACCGCATGCATTTTCCCTAATTTTTAACTAACTCAATTGACGAGAAAGCCGGGAAGTAATGAACATTCATCCACTTGACGGTACCATATAAAGATTACATTAGCAAAATGAACTCCAGACAGAATTTGTGGAAGTAAGAAAATCACTAGAAAAAACTTTAAAGAGCAAACCTTTTTTTTTCCTTCAGAAAATATCAAAAAATCTAAAATTTTTGATTTTGTTTATTTTTTTTTTGTAAAATATCAGATTTATTAAAGTATTTTACAAAATAACATTCCTTGATCTGCTAAAAATGTAATTTAATTAAATAATGGGATGCTTTAGTAACGAAAACATAAAGTTTGGATTATTATTGTTTAAGTTGAAAGGTTGAGTTATTTTTAGAAGACTCAACAAAGGTTGGGTTATTTTCGTGATTAGAGGGGCAAATTTAACGAAAATATCTTCTTGACCTTATTGCTAATGTTGGCAAGACTAATATCTTCTTTACGGGAGTCTTACATTCTGTTAAAGCTGCTATTCTGCAAGAATACTAATTTTGCTCAAGGTGATTTCATTTTTAAGTACATGGGGGTGCCTTTGCATGTTTTTAGGCTCTCTACTAACAAATTTGGCATGTTCATTAGCAAAGTTAAATGGGCTATTTGGCATTGGTCTTATAAATTCACCACTTATGCCGGAAAATTCCAGCTTCATAATGTTGTTATTGTAACATCCCAACTATCTAGCCAAGATAATTGGAGCGTTACCATCTCGGTTTCCCGAGGTAAGGTTTCAAAACTCCAATCAAAGAACAGTTTATTAATGTAAGGTTTAATGAATTACATAAGCGTAAACAAATGAATAAATAAAATACAACTCGTGACATCTATACTCTTCTAGCCAACTAGACTCGTCTCGTGATATCATCAAGCTCGTCCCGTCTCCCGCGTACTATCCAAACAACCTGAACATAACCTGCTCCCCATATGACCAAAGGATATCATATGGATCGACACAGGCCACCCCAAGAGAGCTAGATAGGTGACAAGACACAGACACACAAACGTCAGTTTCCTTAAATAATTAAAGTGTGACTCGACTCGAGTGTGTGAACATGCAACACGGCCATGATAAGAATGAACCACCATCAACAACCACCACCACAGTACCGGGACACGCCCAGACAAACCGACAACCACAATGGTACCGGAACACGCCCAAACATACCGATCACCACACTGGTACCGGGATACGCCCAGACATACCGATAACCACAAACAGGTACCGGGACACGCCTAGACGTACCGGATCCGGAAGCCAACCGGATCTCCTGCCAGACGTCGTGTCTCAACCACACGCGTCCCTCCAAACTCAAGTCATCAATGTGCACATCCCTCTTGGAGTGGGAAGCACCAAGAGGCGACTCAAGCGTAAGACGGTCTCCCAACCGTCTTACGTCTCCAAAACAAGTAACCAATCAAACCACCATGTCCTCCAACATACAACACAAAACAACAAATACGATATACGATATAACATGCCAATTACCGTCTCACTCAATGCAAATTAATGATAAAGACTCATTTTGTAAATAAATACAACAATGAAACTGAGTAGGATAAACCTACCTTTTAACAAGCTCCATAAGCAAACCCGATCCAATAATAACCCCACTTCATAAAACCGTCATCTAATTAAAGTAATTAAATATATTTAATTACTAACTAATCTAATCTAATTAAATTAAATACGTAATTAATTAATTAAATAAAACTCGTCTTAAGCTATTTAAATTCCGCCTCATACTCACACCCGACTCCCCCTTACGACCACCACCTCTGCTGCCACCGTGGACCACCAACACGACCATGGTGGTCCACGGCCAGCCCCAACAACCGCCATAACACCACACCCCACACATGTACACACACATATATGACTAACCCGTCAAACACCACCATTGTAGCCACCACTGTGGGCCACCACCACCACGGTGGTCACGACACAACACCCCCCTCCAAGACGCCACCAGACCCGACCCCACACCCGATTAACCCACCACAAACAGCCGCAACAACCACGACCACACTACACCATGAACCAACTTGCACCCCCCCCCCCCTTTTTGCACCTAAAACCGCCACCTATAGCCACCCTACCCACCACCACTAACCACTATGCGACTCCCCTCTCAACCCCTAACCTAACCACCCCACAACCAGCCCATGACACGACCACAACCAGCCCTAACAACCCCGATACAACAACAACCACAACAAACATAAGCAAGACAAAACAGTCCATACACCCCTTTTAGACTCGATTTTCGACCACCATATCCACCCACTCCACCAACCAAGATCACCACCGTAATCTCCTTACAACCCCCAACAACCTCCACCCAATACCACCCCAAGTCAGTCACGAATAGAGGGTTAAAAATCCGTCTTAAGACCGTCGCACAAAACAGCTATAATCCTAGATCTAGTTCGGTGAAACTCATTTTGGGTGGTCAACGGTGGGTCAACTGGGTGGTCAACGGTAGTCTAAGGTGGGTCAAGGTCGAGGCAGATCAAATAAAATAATATATAAGCTAGTGAGACGGTCTTACCTTATGAACTCGAGGCGGAGGGACAAATCTCTTCTTTTTCTTCTCTTTTTCTCTCTTCTTTCTCTCTAGGATTTTGGTGGATATTGTGAGATTGTGTTTGGATAGGGTTGATAGGTGGATAAAGGTATATAAGGTGAGGTTGAAGTATATAACGTGGGTATAGTATACGTATATTATACATGTATCGTATTACATATTATTATTATCATTACAACTTATTATTATTATTATTATTACTACTATTATTATTATCATTACCATCTCATAATAAAAATTATTATTTTATTATTCCGTCTCAAATGTAACTCGTATAAATACAATATAATATTATTTTACAAAATATAAATACGGAGTATTACAATCTTCCCCCCTTAAAATGAACTTCGTCCCCGAAGTTCGCCCATTCTCTCATTTTCTCAATTCTTATCATTGACTCTCATGCACTCTCTCTCGCCTCACATGCTCGTTTACCGTATACGCTCCTTTATAAATATCACACTCATCCCAAAGTTTTCATATTTCCTCACATTCCGTACTTTCTCTTTCCTTAATTTCCAAATTGTTACATTCACTCCCCCTAAAAGAGAACTTCGTCCCGAAGTTCAACTGTCCAACCTCAAAATGTGGTCTCCTATGCTCGTTACTAAATTCCACAAATGGCTATGTTTCAGGTTCCATGCTCTAATCCCACTCTAGAAGCCTCTTTAAGGCCCCCCCTACAAGCCTCCCAAAGGTTGAGCGCCAGGTCAAACCCACGATTTCAATCTATAATCCCATAAATAACTCCTAACTCATGTTGGTTATATGTATGCGTATATATCATGGGGTATAACTCGATTATTATTACATATCTATATCACGTCAGATCTCGTACATTCACATCTATGCAATTCAAGACACCAATTATGCAGACTCGATGGAACAATCAATTAATGCAAAATTACTTGTAATATGACTCAACAATGTTCAACATTCCCATTTCTGGACATCATGCCACGCATATACCATGTCAAATCCACTACGTGATCACACACACGTGCTTCCATATCCGTTCTTATCCATCATCACCACTTCCGCTTATACGGAAGACCACAATCATTATCATGCGATGACCACTATGTGACACATAACTTTGCATTTTCATCTTACTTATACACAATAAAATCACTTCAATTAACACATGTCAATTAACAAATTTCATTTAAATTTCACTCTTAGATATCAAAAGCCACATAATACGGTCAAACGTAAACAATTCACAAGGTCTTACCCATATGGGGTCAACTTGTTCATCCGACACAAACCAACCAATATAATCACGAAAATAAGGGTATACACTCTATATTTGGTCGAGTATCGACCAAACAGGGATCAAAGTAGACCACTCGGTCGAGTGTAGGAGGCCACTCGGCCAAGTTCGGCCAAGTAGGCGACCACTCGGTCGAGTACATGGTGCACTTGGCCGAGTGTCACCTGGGCATGAGGTTTTCATTCTTAAACTCGGTTCCAAACTTCCATATTTCATCACACCAATGCTAATAAACTCCGATGGTGATTAATACACCGTCAAATAACTAAATTCAAACACAAACTCTTGGCCTTATAACCGTCATTATTACACAACTAAGATGAAATATCCGAGACATACTACCAACACTATACACTATTTCATGGATAAAACCTAACCACTCAAATGGACATTACAACAAGATCACGATGCATACCCCCTGACGCTTTACTTGACGATTGGGAGGCAACTTTGCAAACAACATCTATACTATCACCGCTAGGCCAAAATCTTACTAACTACTCTCACTCGTCGTGCATGCATACTTAAATTAAACGGTTACCCTATATAACATCAACAATCAACTAGCTTAACAACACAATTTACCGCTCCCCGAAAACCGACTTTCAAAGGACAACCATCAATTACCATATCACATGTGTACACTAAGTTTCAAATAGTCTCGTCATTCACTTCTTACTACGGCTTTTACTAGACATCTTGTACCCTCAAATCTCATTGATCACCTCAAATTCCATCTAATAACCTCTTATATTCCTATTTCATGAATTCTTCTTACCATCTTTCAATTCTCGTCAATCCTTGAATCCAATTTACATATTCCCACAACTATGAACAACCCAAATTATCACTTTAGTCTACCCTTAGGTATCTCAATTACTTTCTCACTATTCCACCATTCAAATTTCATTTATTTATCACCCAAATTTCCAAGCCACATACAATGATAATATCTCTTAACATGCAACCCAGACCTCACTCACTACACTACAACATTGCATCCCTTTAATGGCATTTATCTAACAGCATAAAATAAAAATGCCACCTTAGTTATGCTTAAGGTGGCATTTAGTATGACAAATGAACTAAATGCCGCCGTAGCCTAATTTTGCTTTCGCGCCTATACACTTGTCTTCACCGCTCTTTTACTCCCTAACTTTTAATTACCTCTTCCGCAAAATAAAACACTCTTAAAATCATTTTACAATTCCTAAATACCACACCTAAACCCTAACTTCATTTTCTCGATCGATGGTTTCTCCTTCCAGGTTTGCTTTTCTCATCTTCATCCTTTTTAACAATCAATCATATGCCATCTATTTACCTATTTAATTTGAACTATTTTGTGCTATTTTGTCAATATCTAATTCTAATCAAACACTTGCTTAAATTTGTTGCTATTGATTTGAATAAATTAAAGTGAGACGATTTTATTGCTTGAATTTTGGGTGGTTAAGCATGTATGATGTCTTGGGGGTTTAGATTTCGCATGATTTGGGAATTTTTTGGGTAATGAAATGATTAAGAAGCTTGTACGGCAAGATTTGATCAAATTGATTTCGATTTCGAAAAATACTATTGTATAATGTGAAACTTAAATTGTTGTTTTTTGTAGTACCCTTTGTAGCTTAAGGTTGTTTATGGTAGTTTCGAGATTAGGGACAAATTGCGGGTTTTCGAAACTTGGTATGCATTTATGCCTTGTATATGGGTTTACAATGTTGCAGCACTAACTTTGTACTAGATGTCTTCTCTTTAGAAGAACATGTTTCATTGCTAAGAGAATAAAAAATATGTATGAGATACTATATACTTTCTTCGTCCCAATCATTTGTTTACCTTGATTAAAATATCCTCACAAATAATAAAAAAGGTAAACAATTGATGTGGACGGGGGAGTAAGGGGATAATTTATGTGAAGAATAGGAAGAATTATAGGAGTTTTGATATGATTGTGTGAAGAAAGTTAAAATTATGTGAAAGCTGGAAATTTGTTTTTCAGGATGCAACCTCTTTGAGTGTATGATTATCAAATTCTAGTGCGACTTGTTTATCTGTATATGAAAGGATTAAGAAGCTTGTGTGACTTGTTTTCTCAAAGTTGTTTTTAGTATCTCTTA
Source organism: Silene latifolia (assembly GCF_048544455.1). Classification (NCBI taxonomy): domain Eukaryota; kingdom Viridiplantae; phylum Streptophyta; class Magnoliopsida; order Caryophyllales; family Caryophyllaceae; genus Silene; species Silene latifolia. The sequence continues at coordinate 174,589,784 of NC_133537.1, forward strand.
GTTTTTTTGTATAAAGTGCAGTGTGATTCGTGTAAGTTTGATAGGATCTTCGCTTCATTTACTAAGTATAAGCCTTATTTTTGGGGTTAGGTGCTGTTTTCTTTTTATAATTAAATAGGAGAAGAGAATGCATATAAGGGAAATGGCCTAATCATATGAAGATTGGCTTCTTTCACCAAATTCCTATTTTGATTGATCTTTTCATTAATATAAGTCACTAACTGGCTATAAATAACCTCCCCCTTTATGATGTTACTTATATGCGAGTGAAATAGCTTTAGAATTATAAATAAGGACGAGCTCTAACAGAAGGCATAACACCGTTAGAACTTAGAAGCATCGAGTATATGATAAGTCTGACAACTTGAAAAAAATAGTGGTTCACTAAAAGAACAGAAATGTATTTTAATTTTAACTTGATGAAAATGAAACACTTGCTGCTTCATGTTTGCCACATACTTCTAGTTAGTAGACAAATAATCTTTGACATGTTAAAAGTTTATTTAACTCGTAAACTTGTATTTATTTTTATAAGAGCAAAAGCCGAAACTGTTACATTAATCGAATTTTTAAATTCACCTGTGTTCTGAATTTGGGAGCTTTGCTTTTGAATAATTACGGCTTTTGACGAATTGTTGCATATGTTTACTTGACTTGGTGGTCTGTTTCTTGCTTGAAAGGGGTAGTGGTGACTGATTTACCATATCTGGAATTTACCGAAGAACAAAAGGGTAAAGTTTGACTGGAATAGTTTTTGGCAGCCAGTAGGGGGTGAACGATCTCAGCTTGCTCATTTCATTGGTACAATGGCACGAAACCCTGCTTTATGCTCTTTGAGTTATCCTTCTGATTGGAGACTAGTTCCACAAGTTCAAAAGAATGAACTTTTTCAAATAGTGAAGGTGACTTATTTGAATAAGAAGTAAAAATGCTTATTATTTATATGAAATATATTTTCCTTATTGTATTGGTTTTATTGTTTCAAATTGGACCGTCAAAGTATATTATTCCAAATCCTCAAGCTGAAAAGTACGTGCTGCAATCAATGGGAAGAAAATGGAGTAATTTCAAGGCTGAACTAAAAATGACTTCTACGAACCCAATCGTGAAAATGTAAGCAATGTGTTGAATGCTAAACCTGGCAATATACCATGAGACCAGTGCATTTCATTAGTTACTTACTGGAGTTCAACAAAAGGGAAGGTATGATTTGAACGTCTAACTTTGTTATTTTCTTTAAGAAAGTAATAGAGGTACTCCAACATTAATGAGTTATGAACCTGTGGTACAACCATTTTTTTTCTTTTTTGGTACTGACATTGTATACGAAGTAGCGAAAGAAATTTGTTAAGCTTCTCATATTTCTCCCTTAATTTGACTATTATTGTTAAAGAGGCATAAATTATATAATTGGTTTATAGGTTATAGTTAGTCATCTGATTTGTTCAGCTTAATAATTTGGTTAAAATGGACAGGAACGCAGTGTTCAAAATAGACAGTCGTGAGTGCCAAGTTATGGCACACACTGCTGGATCGAAAAGTTTTTCGTGCATCATTGAAGAACAGGTTTGTGATTTTTTCCTACAGTCATAATTTATTAGGTTAGAGCTTATATGTTCATAATAGAGGTGATTTGTCACATGCTTTTTTTTACCAGACTGTTGATGGAGTAACTCCATCCTGAGCTCATGTGTTCTTGGAGACTCACAAAGACCGAAAAACTGAACCTGCTCCAATGGATGAAAAATCAAAGCAAGCGGTGGTGAGAAACATGTTCAACTCTTAATTTAATTAATTGTATGTTTGATTAAGAGTATGTTTGAAAAGATAAGAATTTTGGTCTGATAATAAGAATACTTTGGTCTGAACAATGAAGCTGAACATACTCCAGTTTTTGGAGTGCGAGCTCAAGAAGGTGAATGATAAATTTGCCAAGCTATAAGAGGACAATATTGAAATGCAAAGAAAAACGCAAGAGGACATAGCCATGCTAAAGATGGCTTTATTTGGTAGAGATATCTTTCGTAATGGTACATAGTCTACGTTGCCGCTATCTTTCACTTGTTTCATACGAAATAGTAAGTCTTTATCATAGTAGAAGGATGTATGGTATTTTGGGTTTGACAAAGCAAATTTAGAAATGGTTGTGCTACAAGAAATGGTTATGGTACGAGAAACGGTTGGGCTATGTGCTGCGAGATCCAGGCAGGAAGATTTTGTGAATGTTCCATTAGCTATTAACTTTAGCATTTTGATTTTTGGAATACCAAGTTAGGCTGAGGTAGCTTTTTTTTTTTGGTGCGAAGGCTGAGGTAGCTTTTGATAAGGTGTATTTAATGAATTAAGTTATTTTTACAAAAGCCTTTGTAATGACAAATTTTATAATCAATATTATATATGATATTTCATTTTATATGGCTATGTCTTTTTTATTAGTTACAGGTACTTTTTATTTTATAAATAACAAATAGACAAAAATTAAAATAAAATAAATAATATCACGTGTATCAATGCAATGAATTAAAAATCTTATTAAAGAAAAAAAAATAGTGGATCTTTAAATTCATAAGGGCTTGGAAGGCGTTTAAGTAGGCATTTACCAGCAATCCATCAAATGCCATTAAAGCTTTTAGCGACATTGCATATGCCAGCATTTAGTCATACGCTGCTATTTGTTTGCGCAGCATTTCCTTATGCTGCTAGAATCCATATTAAATGCCACTAAAGGCATGCATTGTTGTAGTGCTATCCGTAAGTTCAGTCAATCAACAAACGTTCGACCTAGATCACACGTCACTCATTATCCACAAATTACCTCACACAATCCTCTTACTCAATTCAAGACTCCTTACGCAAGCTAAGTCACCTTCTTGTATTCCCAATTTCCGACATAAATCACATATAAAATCACACCCAACTTCTCCTTTTAATCTACTAAACACACTCATAACTTTGGATCACCAAAATAATAGCTCCTTAATCACAAAACAACACTACTTAGCATGAAAGATTGCTTCTTCAAAAGTCAATAGTCATGTTACGTTCTCATTTCTCTAAATTTATACTCTACATTGGTAACATATGCTTATAAACACCCATTTCCATTCACTATTCCTTTACTCACAATATTTTCATCACTATTTAACCAATTACAATTTAATCTCTAGCACATCATACATGTAACTCTCTACTTGGCTCAAATCCACATCCATTGAGCAACTTACCATAACCCATGTCTCCCGCTCCTAACTCTCAAGATACTCTATTCACTCCTTGCACATCATAAACTCATCGACTCACTCCCATTACACATCCTTTCCAACACAACCATATATGTCTACACGACTTTACTCATCAAGACCATACAACCCATAAGGTAAACAAGGCATTGACACACACACACACACACACACACACACACACACACACACACACACACACACACACACACACACACACACACACACACACACACACACACACACACACACACACACACACATATATATATAAGCAAACATCACACTATTAACGAAGATTGCAACACTACGAGACAAGGAAACCATGTTTAAATATGAAGATTTAAAATTTAATCATATACCCTATGGTATAAAAAAAATTTAGCAAGATTTTGAGATAAGATTCCCAAATTAAGGCAATGCATATCATTATTAACAAAATTGAGGTCTTATTACTCAACTAAATCAAGAAAATTTTTAAAAATGAAATTGTCAAATTCTAAGAACATACCCAACATTGTTAAACAACATTTGGATCAACACGATACTACATCAACAAAGATCAAGTACCAACAAACAATTAAGTCACAATTGAGAGCACAACCGAAATTATTCCCGTTGAGATGAAATTTCAAAACATTTTGGGCAACATTTTAAAAATGAAATTTCGATTCAAAATGATACATGTCATTACTAACAAAGATGGTGCCTCATTAGTAAATTGAACTAAGCTTCAAACACGAAAACTCAATTTTAAGAATGAACATTAAAGTTTCGAAAATTTTGGAACACGATTTTCAAGACAAACTTTCAAAGGTACGATAAAAGTTAGCAACAACAACCAAACTTTTGGTCCTTGTTAAGCAATTAACCAAATAACAAATATATGACTCAAGAACATATAGTTTCGAGTTCATAAAAGAAATTTTGGGTAAAAATTCATCGGGAAATTTGATATTTGACATCGTAAATATCGAAAAAGGTGATTAATACCATAAATCGAACAAAATGTGTCATTCATTGACAAAATTTGAAGGGGTTAGCATAAATTTATACAAAACCAAATTGGAAGAATAAGAGGAAAGAAAGCGTCACTTGCAAGATGAAATTAGCCAATTTAAAGGGCTAAAAACTAGAGTAAAGAATTTGAATTCGAGCAATAAACAATCAACAATGAAGTCTTATAAGAAAAATGATTTTAAATGGAGGAAGAAAGAGATAAAATAAGGCAATAACACAATTTTTGCGAAATTCACAACCCAGAAGTTGGCACTCGGTCGAGTGCTAAGTCCACTCGGTCGAGTGACAGTCCATTCAGTCGAGTGCCTTCTCCACTCGGCAGAGTGACTGGTACTCGGTCGAGTACTAGCTCATACTCGGCCGGGTGCCTCTCTTATGGTTTGCAATTCCAGACTCACAAACATTACTTTTATACTAACGACTAATCTACTAATCAATCATTACTAATCACATTCTAACACGTAATAATCATTCATTAAGGCACTTTATACATATGAATACTCACATCCAATTTTCACACGATAGATGCACCACATCATAAATAACGATATCATGCAAGGTACTTAACTATGATCAAAACCACATGTAATCACACAACATTTCAATTGATTAAGTAGTTCATGTAAGATGCTAAACAAAATAATAGGACACATGATCATGCAACATTTCACTTCACGTTTCATGACTCATAACCACCCACGTAGTGATCAACCGAAATAATAGGATCTAGTTTTGAAATAAGGGATCCTTCTCACCCAAAAGCGATCTCCTATTGTACTCATGTCGGGTTCATTTTATTAGACACTCCTAAATTCATTTTGGTTCATTGGTTTAGGTTCCAAAATTGTCGCTTTGATACCACTTTGTAACACCCCAACTATCCGGCCAAGATAATTGGAGCGTTACCATCTCGGTTTCCCGAGGTAGGGTTTCAAAACTCCAATCAAAGAACATTTTATTAATGTAAGGTTTAATGAATTACATAAACGTAAACAAATGAATAAATAAAATACAACTCGTGACATCTATACTCTTCTAGCCAACTAGACTCGTCTAGTGATATCATCAAGCTCGTCCCGTCTCCCGTGTACTATCCAAACAACCTGAATATAACCTGCTCCCCATATGACCAAAGGATATCATATGGATCGACACAGGCCACCCCAAGAGAGCTAGATAGGAGACAAGACACAGACACACAACCGTCAGTTTCCTTAAATAATTAAAGTGTGACTCGACTCGAGTGTGTGAACATGCAACACGGGCATGATAAGAATAAACCACCATCAACAACCACCACCACGGTACCGGGAAACGCCCAGACAAACCGACAACCACAATGGTACCGGGACACGCCCAGACGTACCCGGGTTCGGAAGCCAACCGGATCCCCTGCCAGACGTCGTGTCTCAACCACACACGTCCCTCCAAACTCAAGTCATCAATGTGCACATCCCTCTTGGAGTGGGAAGCTCCAAGAGGCGACTCAAGTGTAAGACGGTCTCCCAACCGTCTTTACGTCTCTAAAACAAGTAACCAATCAAACCACCATATTCTCTAACATACAAGACAAGACAACAAATACGATATACGATATAACATGCCAATTACCGACTCACTCAATGCAAATGAATGATAAAGACCCATTTTGTAAATAAATACAACAATGAAACTGAGTAGGATAAACCTACCTTTTAGCAAGCTCCATAAGCAAACCCGATCCAATAATAACTCCACTTCATAAAACCGTCACCGAATTAAAGTAATTAAATATATTTAATTACTAACTAATCTAATCTAATTAACTTAAATACATAATTAATTAATTAAATAAAACTCGTCTTAAGCTATTTAAATTCCGTCTCATACTCACACCCGACTCCCCCTTACGACCACCACCTCTGCTGCCACTGTGGACCACCACCACGGCCATGGTTGTCAACGGCCAGCGCCAACAACCGCCATAACACCGCACCCCACACATGTACACACACATATACGACTAACCCGTCAAACACCACCAAAGACACCACCATTGGAGCCACCACCATGGGCCACCACCACCACGGTGGTCATGACATAACACCCCCCCTCCAAGACGCCACCAAACCAGACCCCACACCCGACTAATCCACCACAAACAGCCGCAACAACCACGACCACACTACACCATGTACTAACTCAAAACCCCCTCTTTTTTGCACCTAAAACCGCCACCTATAGCCACCCTACCTACCACCACTGACCATCATGCGACTCTCCTCTCAACCCCTGACCTAACCATCCCATAACCAGCCCATGACACGACCACAACCAGCCCTAACAGCCCCGACACAACAACAACCACAACAAACATAAGCAAGACAAAACAGTCCGTACATCCCCTTTTAGACTAGATTTTCGACCACCACAGCCACCCACTCCGCTACCCAAGACCACCACCGTACTCTCCTCACAACCCCCAACAATCTCCACCCAATACCACCCCAAGTCAGTCACGAATAGAGGGTTAAAAATCCGTCTTAAGACCGTCGCACAAAACAGCTATAATCCTAGATCTAGTTCGGTCAAACTCATTTTGGGTGGTCAACGGTGGGTCAACTGGGTAGTCAACGGTAGTCTAAGGTGGGTCAAGGTCGAGGCAGATCCAATAAAATAATATATAAGCTAGTGAGACGGTCTTACCTTACGAACTCGAGGCGGAGGGACAAATATCTTCATTTTCTCTCTTCTTTCTCACTAGGATTTTGGTGGATATTGTGAGATTGTGTTTGGATATGGGTGATTGTTGGAATATGTGTCCTCCGACAATAATGCGATCACAACTGTCGATCATGATGATCACATATTTAAATCTCATTTTAAGAATACATGTGGGATGTAATATTTTACAGTCAACTGGTCCACACATATCGGTAATGATTGGCTGACTAGAGTTTGACATTACTGTCGTGCGACGATGGTGATCAGTTGATCCCCTAAGGTCATACCTAAAGGGTAACACTCTTAATTGATTATTTAATTGATCGTATGTCGATACGGGTTAATTAAATTACTTAAAATTGACGGACGATTTTGGAAGTAATATTTACGTATCTCATTGAAATTTGATTAGATAAGATACGGTCTAAGTAATCGAATTGTTTTATTACTTGGATAAAATTATTGTTTACGAAACAATTGAATTTGAAATTGAATGAATAATTTATTATAAATACAAGACGTTGTAATTTTTAATTTGATAAACCAGTTTGGCACAAGTAATTATGAATTACTAAGTCGATTTTGTATATGAAATATTTTATGAGTATGTTGATTTTTAATATGTTAAAAATACATTACAAATTCACATGTCAAGTAACATGTCACATATGACAAATTGACAAATGACAAAATATAAAATGGACCACCCATTTTATGAAAGTGCCGAAAATAAGGAGGGAGTATTAGGTTTAAATTATGTTAATTATGTTTAGTGGAAAGCATAATCATAAGACCTAATACATAGCCATGCACATCTAGTTGCTTTTGTGAAGAGCATCTTGGTCATGCATTGGCCCTAGCCACTTCCCCATAACCGGTTTTCTAAGGCCATAATTAGTGAGTTTTTCTCTCTAATTTTTATTCACAACTTCACATAATATTTTTAGAGTAAGAAATATAATTTCCTCTCAACATCTTATGAGAAATTAGAGAGATAATAACTTCCAAAAATCCTTTCTATATACCAAAATAATAGAGACCAATATAAATATTTTGGGTCAAAATAAGAGAGATAATAACTTCACATAATATTTCTAGAGTAAGATATATATTGTTCTAGTTAAATAATATTTATCTTTTAAGGGGTTATCTTGGGTATTCATCTTTGGGAGAGATTCTATCTTTGAATCTTTGTTCATCCATATTAGGAAAGCTCAAGAACAAGTGAGTAGGAGAACTCATTTGTGCCCTTTGATCCGAAATATTATAGTAAGGAAATCCATTTCTTCTCTATATTTATTTATGTTTGCATGCATAAGATTTGTAATTATTTTATGATTAAATAATTTCTCACATATATGAATATGTCGATATAATGAGATTAAAAATTTCCAACAAGTGGTATCAGAGCCTTAGGTTGTTTGCATGCAAATCGGTTATTGTTTTTCCGAGTTATATGATTAACAAACAAAACTTATAAATTTGTGTTTATTATGAGATATCACGAAATTTATTATGCATGTTAAATTTTCTGGTCCTAAAATGTTTTTAGGATATTTTGGTTTATTTATGGATTTTATTGTTCATTTTTATTAATAATGGCATTAAAATATGATTTTTATGATTAAAATGTCATTTTCGGACTAAAAATAGCTAAACTTCGATTTTTCTAGTGGTTTTTGGATATGTTTTTACATATATTATATACTGATGGCCTGTAAATTTTCATAATTTTATGACTTGTTATGCTCGAAATATGGATTTTTCATGTTAAATTCGAATTTAAATGAGAAAATAGGTTAATATGAGTTATATTTCGAATCTGGTCATAGAAATTTATTATGTTTTCACATGAAATTTACAAGATATGTGTAAAATATTTGGCTATAATGAAGTCTTTATGCATGATTTATGAATTTTTGATGAAAAATCACATAAATAGTGACTTTAATTAGTAAAAAAATGCTAAAACATACTTCATGACTAAGGAAAAACGGCACATGTTACATTTTATCATATATTTCAGATCTAAAAGTGAAAAGTTAAGAAAAATAATTTTTCTCATATTTTTTTGATTATAATTGATAAATCCGATAAACCGCAATATTGTTTTTCTCGATAAATTTCAAATTTTTTAACCTACTTTTTTGAACATTATGAGTGTCATGGTATTTTTCCAGAATGTTCATGAGTTTAAAATTTCAAATTTCAAATTTATTTGAAATTTTTATGATTTAATTTGAAGTTTATGACATAATATTGTATTTTTGAGTCCATTTATGAACAATATTAAGAAATATAAGTTAATTATTGTCAATATGTTAGTGAAGACTAATTTTGAGTCCTAAGTTGGTTAGGGTAATTAACTTGTACATAAATATGAATTTATGTAATTATTGTGATTTTAAAAGGTTAAATCACGCAAATCCGTAAAAACCGATTAATATACGATATTGGCTCTTTAAAGGCGATTTAGCACAAAATTGGGCATGTTTATACATATTATAATGCTGCATTTTATTTATGATTGTCATATTTTAATTTTATGTGATTTTTGAATTATGTAATTTTACTTAGTATGGCCTTAGTTTTAATTGGTATTACCCGAAATGTATGGGAATATCGATTCGGTTGTAATTTATTGTGATCTCGTATCACCATTTTGTAATTTAATAGATTTATTTTATTTTTAATTACAAATGTATAATAGGAAATTATGTAATTTGTTATGTAATTTATTTATTCCGGAGTTCCTTGAAGACGGTGCCACTCAAGAAGGCGATCCATTAAAGAAAGAATTGCCTTGATATGCGTGCCAAGACCGAAGTTCAAGGGAACAAAGGAGTTGGTTTCCGAATATGTAATAGTTAATTAGATTTATTATTTTAGGAAGGCCATATTAGGATTTAATTTATGCTTTGCTTTTTATTTATATGTTGAATGCATCGCTAAATCGCCATAACTAAAACATGCATTATCATTTTAAATCGAGTTTATCGACCGTGTCAATTACAATTATTGTAGTTCACCGCTTTAGTTCACTTAAAACGTGATAGATAATAAATTGACATGACCTCTCGCTAAAATAAACAATTGAGACTTAGCCTTACCAAATAGTAGAAACCATGAAAACCTATTTCGTGAGGGAGTGCACTTGGCTTTACCGGGGTACAAACCTTGTTACGTAGGGGAAGTGGGTGATAAATGTCTACCCACCTAATTTATTAAGATGAGGGTTGTATTCGGCTTTACCGATGCCCAAGTTGATGTAAATTTGGATCATGGACACATTTATTCGAAATTTGGGTTGAACTCAACGAAATTATTCTCGAAGGTTGCCGGATGTATTTCGGGCTAAAGATAAATATTAATGTAATTTTATCGACCAAGAGTTCTAAAAGTAGAATCGATTAAAGAGTTAATCCACCGAGTTATATTGTTGAGGGTTGTATTCTGCTTTACCGATGCCCAAGTTAATATGAATTTGGATTTTGGAATCATTTATCATAGTTGGGTAGAGGTCACTATGTAAATGCTTTACTTGTTATTTACAAGTATTAATAAAACGATAAATGTTAAGTTTTCCACTATTCCGTTATCATATTGTTCTATTTCTTTACTACAATTCATATACGATATCATTTCGATTTTTTGATTCAAATCTCCATTAAAACATCGTAACTAAAGACAAAATTTGATTTTTCTTCTAAGAACCTCATATTGTCCATTGTAAGAATCTCTTGTGAAGAGTATAGATAAAAGTTATTCGTGATAAAAAGGGTTTTTGATTCCTGACTAACATTTCTACTTACAATGAATTATTTCTCATATGCTTAATTGAGTTAAGCACTTTGAAACGTTACATCATTTTGGTAACTAGATTTGTTTGAAATCAAAATTGACCAAAATACCGCAACCACTTCAATGAAAGTTTTAAGACTAAACAAACGAATGAAGAGTAGTCTTTATGAATTTCAATTTTGCTTCTCTTAGCAAAGACTCATTGAAAGGGGTGGGAGCATTCTCTTAAACCGTTAAGAAAAGGATAAGGTTCAAAGAAGTAAAATTAGAATGGAATTGATACAAGGTAATGTTAAAAGTAAAGTTATTGAGAATAACGATACTAAACCTATCAATCCCGACCGATAAAGTTTCCATTGTCTAAATTGTTGGACGCTAGAAAGGAAACTACCCCAAATTATTAAAGAATCAACAAGTTAGTTGTGGGACATGTAATGGGACCTTCTTTAAATGTTTATTTGATTAACATAAATTTTGCTAGCACTACTTCGTCAATATTAGAAACCAGTGGAGGTTTTCAACAATGATGTTGAGAGATAGAGTCATTGTGTACTCAATCTAGTTTTTTGGGTTTAGAGTTGTACTTAATTGTGACTATTAAGTGCATAAACTCTAAATAAGAATATAAACTTGTTAAGATACAAAAGAGGTTTCACTTTTGTGACCCTATACACCATGATTTGATGTATGGCTAGCCCGTTATCAAGGTGATTATATTCTAAACCAAACTAGAATGATATATCATGAAGATGATGCAAGACTCAAATTGGTATCCCAAGATTAAACCTTAAATTCTTGAATGATAAACGCAAAGAGTTATCAAGTACTCTTGAAACCATTAGATTGTTAATCTTATGGTATATGCGTATCTTGTATTCAAAGCAAGATGTCTCGTGCTTTTGGTTGAAAAAGGAGATCGAGATTGTAAATCATTGATCCAAAATAGGTTGATCATTTTCTTTTACCAACGATTTAAGTTGACGTTAATGTGTTCACTTAATAAGGTAAATAGAGAAATCTTTGAAGAAGGTCAAAGAGTTCAAGGAATCACGATTTAGTCGTGATGGGATTATCAAACTGAAGACTTTGATATAAGCCAAATGAAATGTGATATAGTATCACAAGTTAATCTCTCTTAACACACATTATGGGATAATGTGTGGTCGGATAAGAAATCAAACGCTATTTGATATGGTTTGGACTTCAATCAAGTTACTTTGAGTTACTTGATACTTTTGGGGATTTTATCATTTTGTCTAAATTATTTTTCCACTAAATCTAAAATGAATCATATGAGATATGAAATGGTAGGGTACCATGTTTGTAAGTTTTCAAAAGAAACAAATGCTCATTTTTCCTTACTATGATCACGAGTACAACAAGATTGTGGCTCGTGAAGCTGTCTTTCTAGAATACAAGATTATTTCTAGAAGACAGAGTGGGAGAAAATTATTCAAGAGCCACAAAGAATGTTATGTCGCAAGAAACTGGTCTTTCTTGGCTACATGTTACGTTTTGTGTAAGACGTTGTTTCTTCAAAACCTAGGAGGTTAAAGTCGTCATTTGTTGAAGACGATGAATTCATGTTACTTTTAAGAAAGTAAAGAGCTTACAACTTACAAAGAAATTGTTTGATTCAAGTTGATTACTTCTGGAAAGTAATGAACATATGACTTACATGAGAGTGTTTAAGTCACAACTCAATACAAGGCTTAGAGCCATGAAAATCCGAAATAAAAGACTTGATTAGTGACAAAGGGTTTTGCACTGGTTGAAATGCTTAAGTCTATTTGGATCTTCTCAGGGATTGTGTTCCATTATGATGATATACATATAGCAAATGAATCTAAAACCCACTTCTTCAATTAGAAGGAATGTATTCAATACATGTCTTGAGTTTTGTAGATTCTTGCCATCCTAAGATAGTGTGAAACTTAAGAGAGGATCTTAAGTAGGACATCAATGAGTTGGAATCAATGTTTTGATCATGTGATAAAACTTTTCTCAATAGGTAGAGAAGTTGTGTTTATGCATGAACTTTAGTGGGAGTTACGGTAATTTTAATGAGTCTTATATGTGGATGACATATTGATCGTTGGGAATGATTTAAGACTTTTGGAGTATTATAATACATCTTTAATATTCGGATTTATGGAGATAAATCTACATGATATTAATATCAAATAAGGAGTCTTATGTTGATAAGATTCATGACTAATTCAATCAAGTTGAACATATTTGATTGATTCCATTTGCTTCCGCTGCCGGATCAATTAAATAAATAATGATGTATAACACTTCATATACTTTGAGTATGATGAATTGTTTCAAATCGAATTTAAGTAATAGTTATCAAGTAAGCCATAAAGATTACCCTTAAATGCTTGCAGAAGCATTAAGGATGTAAAGCAAAGTGTTTTTGCTGCAATTTTGTGTAAGGGTGTTACACAAATGACAATTGACAATTGAGATTGCGCATGGTTTCCGACAAAACCATAATCAAAATACATTAGGATGGTTAAGATACCATTGTGGCTATCTTATTTAAGAAATAGATTTTCTAGAATCGTTCTAGGCAATAAAGAACAATGAGAAATATTTACAACGGAAATTGAGTACACTTGCAATCATGAGATGTGCAAGAAGGATGAGTCCCGCATACTGTGAAAACAAGGGGAGCTATTCTAAGGCTAGAGGGCCTATGTCTTGATTGGATCTCGACATGTACTCAGAAAGTTTTGTAATGCAAATGTATACATTACAAAGGAAAACGAGTATGTAGTAAGGTTGAGTAAGGTACAAGAAGTTGATAAAACCTACTAACCAAAGCCTTCTCATAGGCTTAACATGATGAGTCATGTCATTTCACTTGAATTGAGATGAACAACTACATTCAAGATCAAACTGGATTATAGAATATGAAGTAGTAATCAAGTATTGACTACTCATATGATAATCACATTTATCGTTCGAGTTTTTAAATCTGAAAACTCCTTTTATACTTTGGTACATCCAAACGGGTTATAGAGACAATATTGAACCCCGTTAAAGTGAACCCGGATTAACATGGTATTCGCCCATAGTCACTTATATAAGGTGACGTCTCGAAGTGACTAGAGTGTGATGCGATTGATGGCAAGTTCAAGTGCCATAGAGTCATATGAGATGACTAGTCGATCACATAGGCAGACTGTTAGGAACACTTTGTCGGGCCTTATGACCGCTTATAGAGTTCTGTCAAATTTATATAGCCTGGTCGTGGCGAGAGCTACTATAGAATTCTAATGAGTCGATTCTTTTGACTAAAGACTGTTCGCCTAAGATGGCACAGTTTCAGATTAACTTTGATTTGTGTTACTACGACCTTCGTAAATGGGGTCAAATGGGCATATTTTGGGTTATGATGGCTGTGGCTAGTCGAAGGGAATAAGTGCAATAAGAATTGTCCACCCCTTGTCAGGGTTATAACAATATCTCAGGGCCACTCGAGGAGTAATGAACTGGAAATGCGTGGCCACGCTCGGAAGGTATCCATGGTGGATAATTCCGGTTAATCAGTTATTCTCCAGATCGAGGAAACCACTCTCGATATGATCACTTGCAAGTATGACCCGAAAGACACCTTGCATTGAGTGGGAGATAGTAATAGGACAAGAGAATTGGTGACGCACACTTGTCGAGGACAAGTGGGAGATTGTTGGAATATGTGTCCTCCGACAATAATGCGATCACAACTGTCGATCATGATGATCACATGTTTAAATCTCATTTTAAGAATACATGTGGGATGTAATATTTTACTGATCAATGGTCCACACATATCGGTAATGATTGGCTGACTAGAGTTTGACATTACTGTCGTGCGACGGTGGTGATCAGTTGATCCCCTAAGGTCATACCTAAAGGGTAACACTCTTAATTGATTATTTAATTGATCGTATGTCGATACGGGTTAATTAAATTACTTAAAATTGATGGACGATTTTGGAAGTAATATTTACGTATCTCATTGAAATTTGATTAGATAAGATACGGTCTAAGTAATCGAATTGTTTTATTACTTGGATAAAATTATTGTTTACGAAACAATTGAATTTGAAATTGAATGAATAATTTATTATAAATACAAGACGTTGTAATTTATAATTTGATAAACCATTTTGGCACAAGTAATTACGAATTACTAAGTCGATTTTGTATATGACATATTTTATGAGTATGTTGATTTTTAATATGTTAAAAATACATTACAAATTCACATGTCAAATAACATGTCACATATGACAAATTGACAAATGACAAAATATAAAATGGACCACCCATTTTATGAAAGTGCCGAAAATAAGGAGGGAGTATTAGGTTTAAATTATGTTAATTATGTTTATTGGAAAGCATAATCATAAGACCTAATACATAGCCATGCACACCTAGTTGCTTTTGTGAAGAGCATCTTGGTCATGCATTGGCCCTAGCCACTTCCCCATAACCGGTTTTTTAAGGCCATAATTAGAGAGTTTTTCTCTCTAATTTTTATTCACAACTTCACATAATATTTCTAGAGTAAGAAATATAATTTCCTCTCAACATCTTATGAGAAATTAGAGAGATAATAACTTCCAAAAATCCTTTCTCTATACCGAAATAATAGAGACCAATATAAATATTTTGGGTCAATTTTTAGTAAGATATATATTGTTCTAGTTAAATAATATTTATCTTTTAAGGGGTTATCTTGGGTATTCATCTTTGGGAGAGATTCTATCTTTGAATCTTTGTTATCCATATTAGGAAAGCTTAAGAACAAGTGAGTAGGAGAACTCATTTGTGCCCTTTGATCCGAAATATTATAGTAAGGAAATTCATTTCTTCTCTATATTTATTTATGTTTGCATGCATAAGATTTGTAATTATTTTATGATTAAATAATTTCTCACATCTATATATATATATATAAAAGAGAGTTTTTTCGAGCGATCTGAGAGCGTCCACATCATCAAAAATCAATTTAGGAAAGTATAATTTTTGATGTAAAAAATAAAGTGGAAAATCTTTTAATTATTATAATATGTATATTTCCTAAATTATATTCAAGTGATATTTCAAATTTTTATATCAAACTTTTACATTTCATTTGGCAAAAAAATATCGTTAAAAAATTATGAAAATAATATAATTAGCTTTGTGTTAAAAAATGCTATCATTAGAGTATAAATTTCATATTATTTGCACATATTAAAGATGGTGTACTTCTTAATACGTAAAATTGTGTACTTTTTAGTATGTTTTGTCCCACATTGGAAAATAAGTAGGTGTGGTGAATATACTACATATAAATAGTAGAATTGTCCCACACCGAAAGATTAGTATAAGGTGATGTGATCCTATGATTATAAATAGGATGCATATTTGGAACTTATGTATCCACCCAAAAATTTTTGAGTCTCATAAATATTGTTTTAAAGAGCTCTTAAGATTTTTTTTTATCATTATCTACGATATGATATAAAAAATAAAGTGAAAATCGTTGGGAACTACCCGGGAAAGAGTTAAGAACATGAACAAGAAAATAAAAAAATAACTAAAGGTTTTACTAATGGTAATCTCCTGACACAATACAAAACTAAAGATTTTACTAATGGTTGTCTTCTGAATGCAGTAATAGAGCGTTAATGAGTCGTTATATGTACGATGTAGAGATCCATATCTAATGATCGAGACTAAGTGATTTTACCTTCAAAGAAAAATAATATGTATACAATAGTGATTTTTTAAGAAGAGACATGTATTTCTTGGTATGTTATATCTTTCACATTGAAAAATAATGTAGGCATTATGAACATACTACGTCTAAATAATTAAATTATGTATCTCACATTGAAATAATAGTATACGGTAGGGTGATTCTATAAATATAAATAGGAGGCATCCTTGAAACTTATGTATTAATCCAAAATTTTTTGATATAAAAGATATAGACTTTTTAGCATGTTATATGTCCCACATTGAAAAATAATGTAGGTGTTGTGAATATATTATGTATAAATAATAGATATGTCCCATATATATATATATATATATATATATATATATATATATATATATATATA
Organism: Silene latifolia; assembly: GCF_048544455.1. NCBI lineage: Eukaryota > Viridiplantae > Streptophyta > Magnoliopsida > Caryophyllales > Caryophyllaceae > Silene > Silene latifolia. The sequence continues at coordinate 174,606,654 of NC_133537.1, forward strand.
TATATATTTTCTATATTATATTAAAGTGATGTTTATAATTTTGATATAAAAACTTTATATTTCATTTGAAAAAAAAGTATCGTATGAAAATTATATAATTAGATTGTGACAAAAAAATGCTATCATTAGAGTGTATATTGTATTGTATTGTATTTTCTAATTATTAAATCGGGTTGATGTCAAAGTAGGTGCAAAAAAAAAAAAATGGTGTACTTAGTATGTTATTTGTCCTACATTGAAAAGTAACGTAAGTGTGGTGAATATACTATGTATAAATATTAGAATTGTCCCACATCGGAAGATTATCATAAGGCATGGTGATCTTATGATTATAAATAGAAGTCATAACTCAAAATCTTTTGATTCCCTTAAGTATTATCAGGGATAACTCTTAAAAGAGTTTGTATTACTGTCTCTACAATAATGGTTTCTAACCTAAGTTAATGTTTGGAAAATCTTTTAGTTATTATAATATATACTATGTATTTCTTATTTTATATTCAAGTAATGTTTTTAATTTTTATATAAAAACTTTAAAATTTCATTTGACAAAATAATGCAGGTAAAAAAATTATGAAAATAATATTATTAGATTCATGGTAAGAAATGCTATCATTAGAGTATATATAGATTTCATATAATTTGCACATATTAAAGATGGTGTATTTCATAGTATGTTATATCTCCCACATTGAAAAATAATATAGGTGTGATAAATATACTACATATAAAAAATAGAATTTTCCCATATCGAAATATAGCATAAGGTGGGTGATTCTATGAGCATCCTTGGAACTTAGGCATCAACCCAAAATCTTTTGAGTCGCTTAAGTATTGTCTTGGAGAGCTCTTAAAAGTTTATATCATTATATTTTCTACCTATAGATTTTATATGTCCCATATTGAAAAATAATGTAGGTGTGGTAAATATACTATGTTTAAATAATATAATTAGAATTGTGTTAAAAAATATTCTATCATTAGAGTATATGTTCTTATCATTTGCACATATTTTAATTATGATAAAAAAAAAAATAGAAAACAAACGTCCATGGTAGCATGTGTAATCTATCAAAGTTCAAGGTTACCATGAGAAATTTCCAATATTATAATGATATAGTTAATAAAATTTGCATTTAAAAGAGAGATATCCGTACCAATAAAACAATAAATGGGGTATTATTTTTTAATTGTTATTTTATTGCCACGCCATCAAACTTAACGTCCATTTAACAGCCTTTACATTAGGAGGTACCATGGACAAAAAAAATGGAACCTCAAGGGTACTATAGGCATATTTTTAAAAGTAGGGGTAACATGGAAAATCTAACAAAATTAAGGGGTACCACGGGAAATTTTCGTATCTCAATTATGTTAAATTTTTTTTTGAAGAAAAACAACGTACAAATATTAATGGAGAGTACTTGATCATATTATTAAATTTAAAAATAACTATTAGATATAATGAGCAGCAATTATCTGTATTCGGTATTCGAGATCTGGTTGGATGTCGAACTAAGTACAAAAAAGATGGAGTAATTCTGAGTATGTTATTTGTCCCACATTGAAAAATAATGCAGGTTTGATAAATATATATTACGTATAAATATTAGAATTGTCCCACATCAGAAAAAAAAGTCCAATTTTTGTGAATATATTACTTATAAATAGTATAATTGTTCCAAATCGAAAGATTAGTATAAGGTGGGGTGATTATATGATTATAAATAAGAGTTAACCCACGTATATATTAATCTTTTTTTTTTTGAAAGAGATATTTCAATAATATGTAAACAAATCATTAGACATATAATGTAAACATTAAACGCTTATAACGTTTTTTTTTTGCATTATAAATAAGCTAATTACCCCATTGCAACGCACGGGCATTCAAACTAGTATATGAATATGTTGATATAATGAGATTAAAAATTTCCAACAGTGGTGGGTGGATAAGGGTATATAAGGTGAGGTGGAAGTATATAAGGTGGGTATAGTATACATATATTATACATGTATCGTATTACATATTATTATTATCATTACAACTTATTATTATTATTATTACTATTATTATTATTATTATTATTATTATTATTATTATTATTATTATTATTATTATTATTATTATTATTATTATTATTATTATTATTATTATTATTATTATTATTATTATTATTATTATTATTATTATTATTATTATTATTATCATTACCATCTCATAATAGTAATTATTATTTTATTATTCTGTCTCAAATGTAACTCGTATAAATACAATATAATATTATTTTACAAAATATAAATACGGAGTATTACAGTTATCTTTGGTTTAGAGATTTTTTTTTGTGGAATGTGAAATATATTAATATCGTAAATAATATAATTCGTTACATAGCATCACACCAAGCTAACAAATCATACAAGTCCACAAACTCCAACTAAACATAAGATGGTTCCCATAGTAGAGTTTAAGCTTTAAAGGACCACAACCTTTCACTGCATCTACTACGAATATCTTGCTTGACCTTCTGCACAATAAAACACGGAGACAGAACTTTAGCTTCCAACCTGCATATATTCCTAGCAGTCCAAATATGGTACCACAATGCCACAATTGCAACAAGCACTATTTGTTTCTTCATAAGGGATTTACACCTCCATTTTATGCACCACTCAATCAAACCAGTGGAAGGAAATATGATATCAAGCCATGATCTCATTTGATCCCAGCATAATTGATTGAACTGGCAATCAAACAAAAAGTGCTGGTGAGTCTCCAAGTGAGCCTGGCAAATAAAGCAGGGACCGTCAGAAATCAAGCCAAACTTTATGAGATGCTCCTTGGTTATAAGCCTCCCCTGAACAGCCAACCAACCAATGAACGAATGCTTAGGTATGCTGGTTTTATTCCAAATAAGAGGAAACCAGGCTACCTTATGATGCTGCCTAAGCAGCCACTTATACCCACTAGACACAGTATACACTCCATTATTGTCGAACCATTTGCCATTGATGTGCCCAGTTTTCATAGTATCTCTTAACTGACAAATCTTGTGCCAAGTCCAGCTAGAGTTAGAGTTTGGTATGTAATCTTGCCACGCTCTACCTTTCATATAAATGTGATCCACCCATTTGATCCACATATGATCACTCTTAGCTGCCAGCCACCAAGTATTTTTTCCAATCACAACCTTGTTCCATAACCTAGCAATTACAATACCCAAACCCCCATTCCTCTTCTCATTGCAAATCTTCTCCCAGGCCACTGCAGAAGTTTTTAAGTATTGATATGACCCTGACCAAAGGTAATTCCTGTAAACACCCTCAATCCTATCAATGCCAGTAAGTGGGATAACAAAAACCCTAGTCCAAAAGGAATGCAGCTGAGTTAGAACAACTCTAATGAGGACAAGCCTGCCTGCATAACTAAGCTTCTTAGCCCCCCATCCTCTGATTCTTCCCACCACCTTTTCCACAAGTTTTTTCCTTGTATAATCACCCACTGCCATTCTCTTATATGAAATAGGTATGCCAAGATAACGAAATGGAAACACACCTATGTTAAACCTAGAGATAGCAAGAATATGATCCACCTTAGATTGAGCCATATCATTAAAATATATCTCAGACTTCTCAGTGTTCATGGCAAGGCCAGAAGCTGCAGAAAATGTAGGAAAAACTCTAAGGATAAGTTTAGATAATGTTTTTGGTGTACAAGTATTCTGCTTCTTAAAGGGGTCTTGAAAATTGTTAACAAGTTGTGTAAGAACTCTTTTGGAACATCCAAGAAGAAAAAAAGAAGTTGACTTATAAGAGCCGAGAAAGTGTTTTTACTCCTTGGTTGAAAGGGGTTTGGGAGTAAAAGAATTGCTCTCCTGGAACAAAACTATACTCCTAAGTTGGGTTGGGATCCTCAACAATGATGAAGGAGGTGTTTGGTATAATTGGAATAAAGGACTACGTTCTTAAAGGTAATAATATTTGGCTGATTCATAGCCAGGAACGGTTTTCTGAAAGCATGAAAGACATTTTGACAATTACAAGTTATATAATTTAGAAAGCTGGGAGTGAGACTGCTGCTCAATCTGCTTTACCCAATTGCTTATCCAATAATACATTCTCTATCTCCAAAGTTTATGATTTCTTTAGGGATCACTCTCCCTCTACTTATTGGACTAACACTTAATAACTCTCTCATTATTCCTAGTCATAGAATCACTACTACTCTTGCTTCTGAAAAATAAACTGGCTACTATTGATAACATCACTGCAAGGAGGATAATCTTGGTGAATAGACGTGTGCTTTGTAAACTAGATGAGGAGACTCCTAAAAACTTGTTCTTTAGGTGTGCATATTCAAAGGAGGAGTGACATGCTATTATGCTCTGAATATGATTTAATAGAAGGCCAATGGACATTAAAGTGGAACTGAGTGATCAATTGCAGGAAACACAAAAGGCGTAGAAACCAGCGTTGGTTTAAGTGTAGCATTACTGTTGTGGTGAACTTCATCTGGATGGAGAAAAATGTCAGAATATTCAGCAACCAAGAAAGATTTACTATGTCAAACAACTCAAATTTTATCTTCGACTTATGAGGCTTTCAATTGTAGTAGATAAAGAGATCGATTTGTTTAGTTGATGTCTTCAATGTACTTGTTTAGTCTATTGGATCCCATGAGGCACTCGATGAGGTTATGAGATTAAGTTGTCCCACGTCGAGAAAATATGAGGTTTGTGGTATGTTTATAAAGGATTCCACCCACCACTTAATAACAAGGTCTTGTATTTTTGAGCTTAAGTAAGGACAAATAATGGGCCCAAAGGTGCACGTCCCATCTTATTGGGGGTTGTGTTACGACGGTGGCAGGTCAGGTTGTTATAAATGGTACCAGAGCAACCCTGTGACCGTGTGGTGAGCCTGTAGTCAGGAGTACTCGGGTCACCCACCTAGCGGGGTAAGATTATGGCACAACGAGGACGTTGTGTTGTTTAAGTGGGGGAGGTTTTAACACCATATGAGGACAAATAATGGGCTCAAAGGTGCACATCTCATCTTATTGGCGGTTGTGTTACGACGGTGACAGGTTGGGTTGTTATAAATGGTATCAGAGCAACTCTGAAACCGTGTGGTGAGCCTGTAGTCAAGAGTACTTGGGTCAGAGGATTATGGCACAACGAGGACGTTGTGTTCTTTAAGTGGGGGAGTTTTTAACACCACATGAGGTTATGGGATTAATTTGTTCCACATCAGGAAAATATAAGACTTGTGTTTATGTGTCAATAAAGTATGTTATATTCATGTTTATGAGATTGTATGGTTTGTATATTGTTTTAGTTGTCATGTTATAAAGTACGTGTTCGTTATTTAGATAAAATAGAACCAAATATAAATTTTAATTAGCATTAATTTATTTTGACTAAGTAACATATTATATTAGAAATTAGTTATTATATAGGAAAAAAAATTCTAAGAAGATAAGGATTATTTATATAATAAAACTGATATAAAACCAAACACACAATTTTACTTTTCAGAGATAATTTTGCAACAGAAATAAAAACGATATATAAAAGGATATGAATTAGTTGTGAAAATCTCACAAGACCTCTTAACTAAAATTAGAATATGACTTGAACAACTCTCCTCCCTCGCAAGGAACTCGAAACTGAACACGCCTGGGTTGTATGGCTTTCACCTCGCAAGGAACGAATCACACTCAAATCTCTACCTCGCAAGGAAGAAATAAACAACTTATAACTCGCAAGCAATAAGTACACAACAAGAAACTCTTGTATTAATTCTCAAACTCGATATCTCTATAATAAAGATTACAAGACTCCCTATTTATACTACTAATATTACCTTAAATTAATAAGACAATTATTTGGAAATAAAACAACAACTACCTTATTCAGGATTAGGAAAGTAAATAAAATCTCCTACACTAATTAGGAAACTCTCCTATACTTATTAGGAATATAATAACAAAATGACTCAAATAGGAAACTAATAATAAGATTCGATTTAGGGAAGTAAACTTGAGTTAGTTCATCACTCGCGTAGAAGTTGGATAGCTCAACTTAAAACGATCATATCTTCTTCGTTACTTAACCAAATACAGCGTATGACCACTCGCTGGAAATTTAACTTCATGTACTTTCATCTCAAATAGGTATCACACCAAAATTAGTCATAGTTTACGAGATATTTAGCTTTTAAACCAAGTGAAGCTTGCGTTTTCAACATATTCCCATGTCCCTCATGTATCATTCTCCTCTTCTTCATTAAGATTCGTGTTCGAATCTTCAAAATCTTGAAGAATAGAATCCGTCTTTTTGTCCACCAGGATCAAATACAAATCTGGAAAAACCTGTACGTAAGAACACCTAAAGAGAACACAAACTTATTTTTGCACACCTTTAATCTCTCCTTGAGTTCATCATGTTCAATGTATTCTTCAAGTTTTTCAGTTTTAGTTGATTCGTCAAAGTATTGACGACCTACATAGTAATCTCTGACCCTCTTGTGCCATCTTGTCTTGTGCCTTCCACCCTACCACCCTCCTTGTACAAGATTATAGAAATCAATCCTAACCGAATCAACAATGTCACCATAGTTCAAGAAATAAAAATTCCCAATATGAGCTCCACATAACTTCTCATCGATGGACTTTGCAAGTGGAGATTGATGACGCTCTTTTTCTTGAAAATCAATCACATACAAGTTCATAAAATTTATAACTTTGAAGCCAACAACATTCAGTCGCTCCTCATCGCCGTAATCATCATATAATGGTGGCAAATCGAGATTTAAATCAGAATTACCTTCCACCAGAGTACCTTCAGAAAATATTGAACTCTCAAATATCTTTGTATAACCAAGAATGTGTAGATCAACTTCATCTTGGTATTGTTCCATCTTTTTGCCCATAACTACGATTTTCCCAAGACAAACACACTAAGAAGTGTATTTAAACCTTGCGCTGATAACCAATTTGATATAAAACTAAACATACAATTTTACTTTTCAGAGATAATTTTGCATCGGAAATAAAAACGATATATAAAAGGATATGAATTAGTTGTGAAAATTCTCACAAGACCTCTCAACTAAAACTAGAATATGACGTGAACAACTTTCCTCCCTCGTAAGGAACTCGAAATTGAACACAAATGGGTTGTATGGCTCTCACCTCGCAAGGATTGAATCACACTCAAATCTCTACCTCGCAAGGAAGAAATAAACAACCTATAACTCGCAAGCAATAAGCACACAACAAGAAACTCTTGTATTAATTCTCAAACTCGATATCTCTATAATAAAGATTACAAGACTCCCTATTTATACTACTAATATTACCTTAAACTAACAATACAATAATTTGGAAATAAAACAACAATTACCTTATTCAGGATTAGGAAAGTAAATAAACTCTCTTACACTAATTAGGAAACTCTCCTATACTAATTATGAAGATAATAACAAACTGACTCAAATTAGAAAACTAATAATAAGACTACATTTAGGGAAGTAAACTTGAGTTAGTTCATCACCCGCGTAGAAGTTGGACATCTCAACTTAAAACGATAATATCTCCTTCGTTACTTAACCAAATAAGGTGTATGGCCACTTGTTGGAAAGCTAACTTCATGTACTTTCATCTCAAATAGGTATCATACCAAAATTAGTGTAGATACCCGTATCCGTCGATATTGGAATTTATAGAGAACCCGACAAACACCCGATGATGATAGGACACATGTATTCTTTAGTTGTCATTGTCATTATTTGGAGCTCGTTTACGAGGTAGAATGGGCGCCGTCGATGAAGTATTCTATTAATTTAAATGATATTTAAATTAATGTTTTTTTTAAGTGAATTCATTTTTATTATTTTAAATGATATTTAAATTAATGTTTTTTAGTGAGTTCATTTTGTTATTTTAAATGATATTTAAAATATGGTTTTTTAGGTAAATTCAATTTATTTTATTTTATTTTGAATTTATTTTCTTAAGTTTATTTTATTGAAAATAAAATAAGTATTTGATTTGAAAAATCATTTTATGAGTATATTTGATTTGAAAAGTCATTTATTTTAATGGGTTATTTGATTTGAAAAATCGATTTTAAAAAGCGAAGAAAACTCGTTTTGAACACTTGTTTTTGAGCTCGTTTTTAGCTCGGTTTTTTGAGCCCGTTTCCTTTGCGAATTGGCACGAATCTCGAGTACACTAACCCACCTTAGCCAATACCCATCCACCCATGTTCGAACCCCCATACCATGGCCCAAATTCTCGTTCAAAACCAACCCCAAGCAGCCCGCACTAAGCCGCAACAGGCCCCTGTTTTGGCCGCCAATTCTCGAGCCCAAACCCGCTCCAAACACTACCAAGACCCGTACCCATTAACCCTAACCCATACCCTAGTATCCTACCCATATTATCCTAGCTTAATCACCAAGAAAACCCCCCTCAAACCCTCACAAAAGTCGATGGACAGCAGTCATCCGTGAGCTAGCCCGATTGCTCCTTCCTCTCTTTTAACCTATTTTAACTCCTTATAAATACAACCCCTTCACCATACATTCATTCCTCTAAGTTCTCCATACATCCAACCATCACCCACAAGCTTTAAACCTCAGAAACAAACCCTAAACATCCTTCAAAAACCCTAAACAAAACCGACACACAAACTGAAACTGTTTGTGTGTCCTCTTCGAAACCCTTTCGTTCCTCCATCAACACTCCATAAAAATTTGAGTCTCTTGTTCCTAATTAACCACATAACATCCATCTACACATTAGACAAAGATTTACGAGCCAAATTGCCCTTGAGAGTACACGAGATCCCTCGAAAAACAGAGTGAAATAACACTCTGTTTTCGCGGTTTACTCTTGTCTGTCCAGTTCTGTTTGTGCTCGTTTTTCGTGCCCAATAACCCAAAACGAGCAGGGGTTGCTTTAAGATTCCTGTTCTCCTCTCTTTCTAGTTTCCAAAACATCTTTCGAATCGAATTTTCGTCATGAAACGAGGGAGATATCACTGTTTTAAAATCGCTGTCCAGAAACTTTCCAAAACGCGTGTTTGCTTTATTCTTCGTCGACGACGGCCTCTCGAGATAAAATCTACCATCGATTACGACCCAAGACGGTGTCAACGATACATGTAGGTTGAGGGTGCATCAAATCCCCTTTTCTCTCCTTTTTTATTTCGTTTTTTTTTATGCCTTTTTATAGTTTGTTTTTTGTTTGTTTTCGTTTTGTTTATCGTTTGTTTTAATTAACTATGAAACTAGTTAGTCCGAGTATGAGTTAAAGTACCACCACGAACACCCGCGTTGACTTGAGATGGGAAAAGAAACCGCTACATCTGTCGGTCGTACACCCCCGTCTCATTTACATATCCTCGTGTTCAAGGTAGGGCATAAATAAAACAATTGTCTAACTTCGTTCTTCGCTTTCGACCCTCTTTTGTTTCGGCCAAATCGACATACCCTAGGACCCGTTGTATGTTAGTTTAACCTCTGATTGTTAACCTATGACATATTTAGATAACATTAATTTAATTTAATAACCTAATTAGACACGATAGGTGGCTTCGACGTAAGTTATAAAATCAATCGACGATTCTGTAAACAATTGAATGCATCTCTCTCTTTCGCCTAATTTCTCGCTAGTATAAGAGTGCGTGATTAGCACCTTCTTATTGACACTCGATGAGTTAAATTAATTAGCGAATTTGACCTAATTAGACCCTTTAGGCCGTGTGAAATACGCCTCGCGCGACAATCAATCAACTTGTTTTCTAACTCGTTTTCTAATCCGTTTCGCAATCATTCGATCTAACTAATGAACCTAACTTAGGGACTAGGTTGACCTTATCTTGGCCGTTAGTTTGGGCCGTGGCTTTAGGCCGTGGAGGTGGCCGTTTTCTTTACCTTTCTCGTTTTGTTTTTATACCGTTTGTTTTCTCGTTGTTTCATTGTTTGTAATTTATCGTTGGTTTATCGAGTTGTAATTTTCGAGTTAGTTTTCTTTTATCGAGTCAAAACCTCTTTCAAAAACCTTAGTCTTGTTTGGTTAGACGGTTGTTCCCCAATGCTTGTAGGAGCGTAGTAAACCGCATGTTGTTTAAAGCAACATGGCCCGGTTTATGCTAATGCATGCTTTGGTGCGTAGCCCTATGTCTAATTCGATGGGATTAAGTGAAAGCACGCATTACGAGGAGTGACCCAAGGCCGTGGGTCATGTGAGCCGTGGGCCACCCCTCTTGTGCACGGTTTCCTAGGCCGAATGGCCGTATAATGTATCGTGTACGGTTTTGTATGTAGCAATTGTATTTAGATCGAGTTGTATCTTTAATTTATTGTTGTGTCGGCATGAAATGCCTGGTTTGTAATAGGTAGATCCCAACGGCTCCCCCATTCCCCCTAAGCCTTGTTTGCTTTCATTTATATGTTGCTTAGATCAATCAACCCACACGCTAAATTACAACTTTGACAAAGTTAGTTTAGTTGCATCTAAATCGACATAGAAACTTCACATGATAGGGTTAAAACAATGTTTGCATTTCATACATCGTAGTAGCTATGACCTTGTTTGAACTCCGACACTTGACTTAGTAGAGGCCGTTATCGACGGGCGGGGTTGGGTGTCCTTATGGGCTTCCCAACACGTACCCTCACCCCTTACTCAAGATCTATGGTTTGTGGATCCGTCTAAATACCATTGGATTACGAGAGTCATTCAAATCGAGTGATATAGGGTACAAGTCTTTATCTTTAATCACTCGTAGTCGATGGGCTTTATGCTTTTCGATGAAAGGTGTAAAGTTGACTTGAACGGTTCCAAGTTCCCAAAAAACTTGGTGGCGACTCTAATTTGTCTTAATTCGATTCGAAAGAACCTCGAGTCGATTATGCCTAGTGTGGATCCCGCGGACGCAGTTCCCGAGGGCCTTGTCCACGATTTGGCGACTCTATTTGGGAAAAGAGGACTAGTTACACTTTGTGTTTCTAGGGTCTTTTCCTCCGAGGTGAAACTTGAAAAGAAAGTGTTGGAAAGTAAAACATTACTCATAGTGCTACGATTCATGCATAAACCCTTAAGGACTTGCCGGGCCGTCCCAGCGTTTCTTCGTGATGCGTGGGGGCGACGTCCCACTATGCTAGGAAGCTGCACATTGCTCGCTTCCACTTCACCTCGCGTGGTTCTTGATGGTGGGGACGATCTTCTAGGTACTCTACCTTAAGACACCTTGCTCTATAAGACCGCAAAAGGATGGAGGGCATAGACCTTCTTGTAGAAGACTTGCCGAGACTTAGAGATGTCTAGGAGCATACATCCTTATAACATGAGAATGACAATGTGCAATTTGTTTTCCCGAGTCTTTTCGAAATTTCCCATGTCCTTTTCAAAACCGAACTTTTGAACAACTTACTTTCAAAATAGCATGGTTTTAAAAACGCGGAATGCTGCCCAAATAGGACTAGAATTTTCGGCCCAAAACGAGCTTTTATAGCCGGCATGCTGCCCATTTCAAATCTCATTTTCGAATCAATCTTTCGTTTTTTCAAAATCAATCCAAAGTGCCTCTCAAACCTCAACCAAGCATGAAATGCGTCGAGTCGTGTCCGGGTCCTGGCCGTGTTAGGCTAGACGTTTTTTCATCCCAAGAGTCTAGAACACGACCTTGTTGGGTCACCCAAGCTCACCTCTTGGGCCTTGAGTCATGTTGGTCGACTTTTTGGTCTAGGATAGTCCACAAAAGACGTCCAAGCTAGGCCCTTATGGACGTTTTGCTCAAACCCATGGGCTATGTTGGTCCAATCACGGGTTTAGTCACACCAAGTCCAGTTTAGAATCGAGTTATGACAGTTTGAGTCATGTCGTTTTATCGAGTCTAAAATGAACCAAGGTCTAATTCAAACCGTGAGTCGAACCCTTGTTTAATCAATCTCAAGTCGAGTCTTTGTTTGAGTCAAGTTGAGGTCGAGTCCTTAAGTGTGCAGGGGCTTTTGCTTTAAATATTGACTCAGTACGGGGTTTTCTTGTAGAAAGGCCGCCAAAAACCCGACGTCAAGCAATGGAAGATGCTGTTAACAAGCTTACTGAGGCCGTGAACCTCATGATGACCCGAATGGATGCAATCGAATCCAAGCTGGGTGAAGATTCCCCTCCACCACTGACTGACCTGGAGAAACGGTTCAAGTTCATTGAGGACCGTTTGAAACTCTCCCAGGGGAAGAACATCCACTATGAGAATGCTAGGGCCTATGCCCCAGTTCAGGACAAGTTGCCCACGGACATGGTACTCACTGACATCCCCAAGTTCAAGGGCACCGAAGATCCAGTTCACCATGTTAAGGCCTATAAAGGGTACTTAGCATTGAAGGGAGTACTGTTTGATATGCTCTCGAAATTTTCGCCCAATCTCGGGTGAACACCCAAAGGCTTGGTTCTACAATCTTGACCTCAAGAACTTCCCCACTTTCGAAGATATTACGGTGGAGTTACGTAAGCACTATCTTTGACAATGTTGAGATTCAAACCAACATAAGAACTTTGGAGGTGATGACGCAAAAGGAGAAAGAGGGCTTTTCTTGAATTCCTCGCCGGATGGCGCGCTGAAAGCGTGAAGTTAGCTAAGAAGCCCGATGAAGTTGAAATGGTAGATAAGTTCGTGAAGAATTTACGACCTGTTTATCGTAATGCTCTGAAATACCAAAATTTTGGTTCTTTCAAAGAATTGATAAGGATCGGGATAAAGGTAGAGGACGATGTCCAATTCTTTGGCCGAGAAGCCAAAGGGATACCAAGGGCTTCGTCATCTAAAGCAAAAGCGCCCGCGGCGGCCCACTTTGTTGAAACTGTCAATCTCTTAGATGGACAGTAAAAAAGGCCTCCACGCCAAGCTCCGAGGGTATTCACTGATATCGGGTGCACTTACGCCTATGCTCTCCAAAGGCTCATGGCCCAAGGAAAGTTGAAGCCCATTGGTCCAACTCCAGGACCCTCCTGCGATCAACAAGGCAAATGGTATAAACCGAATGCCTCCGTGCCTTTCATCAAGGGAAGGGACACGATGCGAAAGGTGCTTTAGACTAAAGCACGAAATTCAAGATATGATTGAGAACGGAACGCTCCCAATCCCGGCCATAAAGCCCAACAACGTCACCAATCCATTTGGCGACCACACTAACTTTGTCTCTACCGAAGATAGTGTCGATTACTCTCACCTGATTCGCCCATGTCGTCTAAAAGGGGTTTTCGTCGGAAGAATATTCGTAGATTGCTCCGAATTCCTACCAAGCTCGAGAAACGAGATTACATTCGGGGATTTTGTTGTCGATTGTACTCCCTACATACTCCGAAGCGGCAATGAAATCAATGGCGTTTGGGCTGATGACGAGGATGATGTTTACCTCGTCAAAGGTGCGACAATTCCTCACACCCAAGAAGAAATCTTAAAGGTGAGGCAAGATGCCCTAGAGTCAAACCATTTGACTAGATCCGGGCGCCCATATCGTGTGGAGAAAGCTAAGGATATCCCGAGTAAGGCACCTCAAAAGGAGCCGGTAGTGGTCGAAGTTCTTGGTGAAGGGTCGACCTCCGAGGCTTCCCTCATCAAGCAACTCCAAAAGACTAAGGCCGACGTGTCTATCTGGCAACTTATCCTGAGCTCTTTCGAGCATCGTCAAGCTTTGTTACAAGCTTTGATGAACATGACCGTGTCGTCAAGTACTACTCCTGCGGACATGGTCACTCACATCGCCCAGAATCGGCCTCAGATTACCAACGCTGTGACATTCTCCGATGAAGATTTGCCACCGTTCGGGCCTCGACATAACCTGGCCCTCTATATTGCTACCGTGTGTCTCAACAAGCACATCCCTATGACTTTGGTTGACGACGGATCGGCCGTCAACGTACTCCCTCTGAAAACGGCGCATATTCTGGGCTTGGAGAAGAATGACTTTATCCCCACTACACGACGGTCGGGCATTCGATGGCACTTTGTGCGTCGAGTGAGTGGACTTGTCGATCTAGTAGTACAGACTGGGCAAGTGGAAAAGAAAATAAGTTGCCAAGTGATTGACATATGCTCATCCTTCAACTTATTGTTGGGAAGGCCCTGGATCCATCTTTGCGAAGGCCGTCACATCAACGCCGCATCGAAAAATCAAGGTCCCACTCAATGGCAAAACCGTCACCATTGACGCCACGCCAGTGTGGTGGAGGAGACATTACTTCTGAAGTAAGGGTCGAAGCTACCAATGACGCATGTGGTTTCGAGATTGTCAACATGATCGATTTGAACTCGAAAATATGGATCTATATACGGGAAGTCATGTCTGCGAGGTGATTCTCAGAACTGGGAAGTACTTCGGTTTCTCTTTATATCCTAGAAAGGAGGAGGCTTTCGAGTTGAAACCACCCGTAGCCAAAGGAGTAACCTTCGGGCTTGGATATGAGCCCACTGAGAAAGATCTACGGGAAAAGAGGGGAAGAACGATCGAAGATCGAAATATTAAAATGGGACCGTATCACCTAACTCTCAATGGTCACTTCGTGGAAAATCGGGGAAGAACTCCCTTGCATGGACTTCCCGAACCTATCTTTGACCCAAAGAAGAACCTTATGGTCCCGGGAATCGAAGTATTCCAAGATTGCTACTACATCCCCGAAGACATTTCGACCGTGATGCCGGTAGAAACCAAACCGGATCCAATAAATGACGAGAAAAGCTATGGGTCTCCTTTTCGGTGAAGAGAAGAAATCACCAATACCAAACGAAGATTTGGTAAGCATGATCCTGAGAAGCGAGCGGTTCGACCCATCTACCCTCATCACCGATGTGGATCCTCTTAGGACCAACACGGGATGGCGGAAAACAATCAAGTGGACTGACAACAAAGGATTTCTTTTCAAGTTGACAACGGGAGAAGGAGAGATGTTCAAGCCAGATGATGTTACCGATTCGAGTCCGAGTCCGAGTGAGTCGAGTCCGAGATAGGTCCTAAGATTGAGTCTAAGGAGTCGGGTGTTGAAAATACCCCTCCCCTAGCTTTCCCTTCCTGTGCACCTTTTCCTAATGGTGGTATTCAGGGGCCTGTCCCGAATACCCCTATCTCGCCACCGAGCTCGACCGGTTGGCTCAAATGTTAGCGCATTTCGCGCAATTTCAAATCAATAATAATATGAACCGGTTTGCTTACGACTTGTCTTACTTACATTGCAATTCAATTTTTGAAAATGATTGTTTTAATAATGACATTGAGACTGAGGTCGAGGATGAACAGTTGGTCGAAGAAGAAGAAGAAGAAGAAATGGAACCACCTCTACAGTTGATAAAAGGGTTGGAAGAGTACGAACAGAAAACCTCGGTCATCGAAGATACCGAAACCATCAATGTAGGTACAACCTTAGAACCACAGGAGCTTAAAATAGGAACTACTTTAAGTCCCACCGAAAGACAGGGGTTCATTGATTTGTTGCATGAGTTCAAAGATGTTTTCGCATGGTCCTACAAAGACATGCCAGGCATTGATAGGGAAATTGCAGAGCACGGGATCCCAATCAAGCGGGGTATAAGCCGATCAAGCGAAACTACGCAAAATGCATACAGATTGGTCTCTCGAAGGTCAAAGAAGAAATCGACAAGCAACTCAAAGCTGGTTTCATCAAGGTGTCGAGAATACTCTTTGGGTGGCTAACGTCGTTCCAGTGCCCAAGAAAGATGGTAAAGTCCGGGTTTGTGTTGACTTCCGGGATTTAAACAAGGCAAGTCCGAAGGACGATTTCCCATTACCTCACATCGACATCCTGGTTGACAACACGGCAAAACACGCGTTACTATCCTTTATGGATGGACACGCCGGTTATAATCAGATCAAGATGGCGAAAGAAGATATGCATAAGATCTGCGTTCGTAACGCAATGGGAACCTATTGCTACACAAGTAATGCCTTTTGGGTTGATAAACGCAGGGGCCACATACCAGAGGACCGCGACAACATTGTTACATGATTTGATGCACAAGGAGGTCGAGGTTTATGTAGACGACATGATTGTCAAGTCAAAGGAGCGTGATGGCCACCTTGGTACACTACGCAAATTCTTCGAACGATTGCGCAAGTATAACATGAGGTTGAATCCACAAAAATGCGCATTCGGAGTCACATCCGGCAAATTGTTGGGCCACATCGTCAGCCACCGTGGCATCGAGGTGGACCCATCGAAAATAAAGGCCATAATGGAAATGCCTCACCCGAAAACCGAGAAAGAAATTCGAGGTTTCCTGGGAAGAATCCAATATATAAGTCGGTTCGTGGCAAGGCTAACGATGATATGCGAGCCAATTTTCAAGAAATTGAAGGTCGGGGAACACGTCGTATGGGATGATCACTGTCAAGCTGCGTTCGATAAGATCAAAGAAATACTATCTTCCCCTCCCGTGCTTAGCCCACCAACTACCGGGTTACCACTTTTGTTGTATCTTACGATTTACGGATACCGCAATGGGGGCAATCTTTGGCAGAGATAGTCGATAAAGAGGAAAGAGCGATTTACTACATTAGTAAAAAGTTCTTGGAGTATGAAATCAAGTATACTCAGCTCGAAAAGACATGTTTGGCTTTAGTATGGGCGACAAAGAAGTTACGGCACTACATGCTCAGTCATAGTGTCTGCATCCACTCGAAGATGGACCCTATCAAATACTTGTTTGAAAAACCGGTTCTGAACGGCAGGGTGTCGAGGTGGACTTTAATGCTTTCCGAGTTCGACCTGAAATATGTACCGCTGAAAGTGATAAAGGGAAGGGCGGTTGCAGACTTCCTGGCAGATAACCCGATAGAAGAAACTGAGGCTGTGGATACATGGTCATTTCCCGACGAAGATATCGTTCACATAGACAATGATACGTGGGACCTCTATTTCGATGGAGCATCGAACTATAGGGGATACGGGATAGGAGTTCTACTCATTTCACCGGAAGGTGAACATGTTCCTATTTCGATCAAGTTGGACTTTAACGTCACTAATAACGCGGCTGAATATGAAGCATGCCTACTCGGTTTGCACAGTGCTCTCGAGTTAGGCATCAAAAAGCTTGTAGTACATGGGGACTTGTCACTAGTGATCAATCAAGTGGCCGGGACGTGGAAGACCCGAAGTGATAGCTTGGCTCCGTACCAAGCGAAAATCGAAGAACTAGAAAAGTTGTTCACCGAGGTCAAGTACGTGCACCTCCCCAGAGACGAAAACCAGTTTGCTGATGCACTGTCAAAGCTAGCTGCTCTGATCAACATACCTGATCATATGGATACTATGCCGATATGTGTCGAACGAAGATCATCACCTGCTTATGTTAATGTAATCGGAGACACAGAAGAAACCGAGGCCGAACCTTGGTATCACGCTATTCTGAAATTTAAAGAATCAGGAGAGTATCCACCCGACATGGATAACCGCAGAAAGCGCGCTATTCGAATGCTAGCCGCTCAGTTCGTTAGAACCAATGACGGACAATTGTACAAGAAGACCGCGCAAAATATCCTTCTGCGATGCATAGACTCACCAACTGCGAAAAGGGTCATGGAAGAAGTCCATGACGGAGAGTGTGGCCCACACATGAATGCCCATATCTTTGGTTCGTAAAATCATGAGATTAGGGTATTATTGGACCACGATGGAGACAGATTGTCGCCAATATGTCAAACATTGCCATAATTGCCAAATCTTCGCAAACATACAACATGTGCCGCCATCATCATTATATACTTTGACATCACCATGGCCTTTCTCAACATGGGGAATCGACATTATTGGAAAGGTCAACCCATCTGGAACAGGTGGGCATTGCTTCATGTTAGTCGCCATCGATTACTTCACGAAGTGGGTAGAAGTGAAATCGTACAAGGTTCTACAAGCAAAGCAGGTAGCAAAGTTCATTCAGAATGAAATCATTTGCAGATATGGGGTGCCGCATGAGCTCATTAGCGATCATGGCACTCACTTCCGGCCGAAAGCCGTAATACTTGAAAAGTATAAAATCAAACACCACAAGTCGTCACCGTATCGACCTCAAACAAATGGGGCAGTGGAAGCCGCTAACAAGACAATCACTTTGTGATTCTCGAAAGATGACCGACAATTATCGCGAATGGCCGTAAAAGATACCATTCGCACTATGGGGGATACTGAACGTCTATTCGCACGCCATGGAGCAACTCCGTTCTATTTAACATATGGGATGGAAGCGGTTCAGCCTATCGAATTAGAGGTACCTTCTTTAAGGATCTGTTAGAAAGTCGGGTCCCAAGTGATCTGGCCGCAAGCCAGTATGATTCCTTGGTTATGCTCGACGAGCGACGGTTAAATGCATTACACCATGTTCAACTCTATCAGAAAAGGATACAAAGGGCATTTAACAAGAAGGTGAAACCTCGAGGAATAAAAGATGGGGATTTAGTCCTAAAGTCCGTTCGCGCTTTACTACCAATTGACCCGAGGGGAAAATTCAAGCCGAATTGGGCGGTCCTTACAGTAAAGAAGATATTATCGGGAGGGGCGGTCGGTCGACGGATCTAGATGGAAATGACTTTGCGAATCCGACGAATTTGGATCAACTGAAGAAATACTATCCTTAGAACTCACTCTCAATGTCATAAAATAAAATTTTGAATTGCAGTGCTCGTGAGCGAGTCTAGGCCTCGGCACTTTTGCTTCGCTGCTTTTTTGTGCGTTATAAATCGATGATTGTAGCGCGTCCGTGGAACTACGAGCTCGGTTTGATTCTGTTGATAACAGATACGTAGGCAGCTCTTTAAAAGAGTACAACCGACCCTTCCTTGAATAAAATGAAATTTTTGCGTAAACGGAATTTTTAATAGATAGTAAGTCTTATTAAAGATCGGGCGATGCCCATTACATCCTTCAAAAGGAAAAAAAGAAAACAATTAGCAACAAATAATAAGTAGTAGTATTAAATAATAGATTGGAGTCGAAGGCTCCTGCATCTTCTTTTTCCCTTTGCCTTTTGGGTCACGTGACCGAGGCTCCTGTGGAGGAGGGGTAGTTGTGTTCTGTCTAGCGCGCTTCTTAGGAGGGATCGTCATTTCCTCCCGAGGGCCCAGCCTATCTTTTACACTCAAGCGAGGACCAAGCCTCCCTTCTAAGGCTGAGCCCGAGTGGGCCTTTGAACCCAACCGTTTCCACACACCTGTCGCTTGTGAGTCAGTCTTAGGAGTCTTCTCAGTCTTAGCACTCGACGTAGGCTAGGACGAGGATATAGGTTCAGATGAGTAGTGTCAAGTCTCGGAATGAGCTTTATCTAACGGTTTAGGCAAAGATGCTGAGTCACATAGATGTGGGTTTGTGTTGGGAACGGAAAATATGAAAAACCCGCTGAAAAGAAAGAAGGCGTGGAAGAAAATTAGTAAAAGCCCGCTGAAAAGAAAGAAGGCGGTGGCAAGAAATGATGAAAGCTCGCTGAAAAGAAAGGAGGCGAGGAGAAGAGTGACAGAATGTTCCCAACAAAAGTCATGTGTGATGTCTAAGTGTTCTCATAAAATCAATCTGTGTTTAGTGCCTGGGCGAAGCCAAAGTTGTCGCTCCGTGATTTTAATCCACCTTGTCAATGCCAAGTGATCTTGATTCCCATGTGCCCTCGGGAGCACGCCCATGCCATACGATATCTCCGTCTCAAGTTCG
Source organism: Silene latifolia (assembly GCF_048544455.1). Lineage (NCBI taxonomy): Eukaryota > Viridiplantae > Streptophyta > Magnoliopsida > Caryophyllales > Caryophyllaceae > Silene > Silene latifolia. The sequence continues at coordinate 174,626,374 of NC_133537.1, forward strand.
ACGACCTTGTGATTCCCATTTGCCATCTTTTGGCGCCGGAACGGCCAATTTACATTTCTACCCCCCAACAAGTCCATAATTGAATTAAAACCCGTGCACACTTAGGGTTTTATTTTCCTTTTTGTTTTACGGTAGCGGGCTACGCCCACGTTGTTTACGAGTCATACAGAGCGTCTGAGTCGTATTTCATGCTCACCCATCAAGGTTCGATTTCAAAAAAATTTCAAAAAATTTCAAAATTTCAAAATTTCAAAATTCCAAAAACTTTTTGCGAGTTGTGGATAGATGATCCAAGTAGTGGAATCTTTGTGGGTCGATGATCCAATCTTTCATCATTCAAAATTTTCAAATTCAATTTTCGGGTCGATGACCCAATCTTTCAAAATAATCCAATTTCAAGATCGATGATCCAAATGCGCTTATGTGATGATTATTGCTAGTACGTTTTTGTGTTCCAATTATAGCAGGATATGCTTCAACTGGGGGCTCTAAAGTCTTCGACTTTAGAGCCATTGCAAACTGGGGGCTCTGAAGCCGTTGGCTTCAGAGACCATTATCAAGATGTAAAGGATGAAATCCACCAAGAATTCAATTCAATACAAGAGTATGAAATGGAAGAATTCTGTAGCTGAAAGCAAATGATGAAAGCGGCGGCAACCTCCTCGGAAAGTCCCGTCCCATTTGGACACACTGCAAATGGATGATAAACTTTGGGCAAATGTCAACAGATGATGAATTTTGGACAAATGCCAGCAGATGATAAACTTTGGGCATGTGTCAGCAGTTGCCGAACTACGACGCGGATTTGATTCCGTCAGAAACGGATACGTAGGCGCCTAAGGATAAGGCTCAATCCACCATATATGAATTTATGGGTCGATGACCAACGATGATAATTCGACGCAACAGAAGCAAGAGTCAATCCCCAACGAAGTTTCAGGTATGATCTCTTCTTATGGGTCAAGCGAGCTTATATACGCAAGTCTAATGGACTATAAACGACCTGAGAATCCTCGGGTCGAAAGGGACTGGGGTATACTTTGACTTTCGCCTTGTCCAAGCCTCAGTCAAAGTGGGGGCTCTGTAGATACCCGTATCCGTCGATATTGGAATTTATAGAGAACCCGACAAACACCCGATGATGATAGGACACATGTATTCTTTAGTTGTCATTGTCATTATTTGGAGCTCGTTTACGAGGTAGAATGGGCGCAAATCGATGAAGTATTCTATTAATTTAAATGATATTTAAATTAATGTTTTTTTTAAGTGAATTCATTTTTATTATTTTAAATGATATTTAAATTAATGTTTTTTAGTGAGTTCATTTTGTTATTTTAAATGATATTTAAAATATGGTTTTTTAGGTAAATTCAATTTATTTTATTTTATTTTGAATTTATTTTCTTAAGTTTATTTTATTGAAAATAAAATAAGTATTTGATTTGAAAAATCATTTTATGAGTATATTTGATTTGAAAAGTCATTTATTTTAATGGGTTATTTGATTTGAAAAATCGATTTTAAAAAGCGAAGAAAACTCGTTTTGAACACTTGTTTTTGAGCTCGTTTTTAGCTCGGTTTTTTGAGCCCGTTTCCTTTGCGAATTGGTACGAATCTCGAGTACACTAACCCACCTTAGCCAATACCCATCCACCCATGTTCGAACCCCCATACCATGGCCCAAATTCTCGTTCAAAACCAACCCCAAGCAGCCCGCACTAAACCGCAACAGGCCCCTGTTTTGGCCGCCAATTCTCGAGCCCAAACCCGCTCCAAACACTACCAAGACCCGTACCCATTAACCCTAACCCATACCCTAGTATCCTACCCATATTATCCTAGCTTAATCACCAAGAAAACCCCCCTCAAACCCTCACAAAAGTCGATGGACAGCAGCCATCCGTGAGCTAGCCCGATTGCTCCTTCCTCTCTTTTAACCTATTTTAACTCCTTATAAATACCACCCCTTCACCATACATTCATTCCTCTAAGTTCTCCATACATCCAACCATCACCCACAAGCTTTAAATCTCAGAAACAAACCCTAAACATCCTTCAAAAACCCTAAACAAAACCGACACACAAACTGAAACTGTTTGTGTGTCCTCTTCGAAAACCCTTTCGTTCCTCTATCAAAACTCCATAAAAATTCGAGTCTCTTGTTCCTAATTAACCACATAATATCCATCTACACATTAGACAAAGATTTACGAGCCATATTGCCCTTGAGAGTACACGAGATCCCTCGAAAAACAGAGTGAAATAACACTCTGTTTTTCGCGGTTTACTCTTGTCTGTCCAGTTCTGTTTGTGCTCGTTTTTCGTGCCCAATAACCCAAAACGAGCAGGGGTTGCTTTAAGATTCCTGTTCTCCTCTGTTTCTAGTTTCCAAAACATCTTTCGAATCGAATTTTCGTCGTGAAACGAGGGAGATATCACTGTTTTAAAATCGCTGTCCAGAAACTTTCCAAAACGCGTGTTTGCTTTATTCTTCGTCGACGACGGCCTCTCGAGATAAAATCTACCATCGATTACGACCCAAGACGGTGTCAACGATACATGTAGGTTGAGGGTGCATCAAATCCCCTTTTCTCTCCTTTTTTTATTTCGTTTTTTTTATGCCTTTTTATAGTTTGTTTTTTGTTTGTTTTCGTTTTGTTTATCGTTTGTTTTAATTAACTATGAAACTAGTTAGTCCGAGTATGAGTTAAAGTACCACCACGAACACCCGCGTTGACTTGAGATGGGAAAAGAAACCGCTACATCTGTCGGTCGTACACCCCCGTCTCATTTACATATCCTCGTGTTCAAGGTAGGGCATAAATAAAACAATTGTCTAACTTCGTTCTTCGCTTTCGACCCCCTTTTGTTTCGGCCAAATCGACATACCCTAGGACCCGTTGTATGTTAGTTTAACCTCTGATTGTTAACCTATGACATATTTAGATAACATTAATTTAATTTAATAACCTAATTAGACACGATAGGTGGCTTCGACGTAAGTTATAAAATCAATCGACGATTCTGTAAACAATTGAATGCATCTCTCTCTTTCGCCTAATTTCTCGCTAGTATAAGAGTGCGTGATTAGCACCTTCTTATTGACACTCGATGAGTTAAATTAATTAGCGAATTTGACCTAATTAGACCCTTTAGGCCGTGTGAAATACGCCTCGCGCGACAATCAATCAACTTGTTTTCTAACTCGTTTTCTAATCCGTTTCGCAATCATTCGATCTAACTAATGAACCTAACTTAGGGACTAGGTTGACCTTATCTTGGCCGTTAGTTTGGGCCGTGGCTTTAGGCCGTGGAGGTGGCCGTTTTCTTTACCTTTCTCGTTTTGTTTTTATACCGTTTGTTTTCTCGTTGTTTCATTGTTTGTAATTTATCGTTGGTTTATCGAGTTGTAATTTTCGAGTTAGTTTCTTTTTATCGAGTCAAAACCTCTTTCAAAAACCTTAGTCTTGTTTGGTTAGACGGTTGTTCCCCAATGCTTGTAGGAGCGTAGTAAACCGCATGTTGTTTAAAGCAACATGGCCCGGTTTATGCTAATGCATGCTTTGGTGCGTAGCCCTATGTCTAATTCGATGGGATTAAGTGAAAGCACGCATTACGAGGAGTGACCCAAGGCCGTGGGTCATGTGAGCCGTGGGCCACCCCTCTTGTGCACGGTTTCCTAGGCCGAATGGCCGTATAATGTATCGTGTACGGTTTTGTATGTAGCAATTGTATTTAGATCGAGTTGTATCTTTAATTTATTGTTGTGTCGGCATGAAATGCCTGGTTTGTAATAGGTAGATCCCAACGGCTCCCCCATTCCCCCTAAGCCTTGTTTGCTTTCATTTATATGTTGCTTAGATCAATCAACCCACACGCTAAATTACAACTTTGACAAAGTTAGTTTAGTTGCATCTAAATCGACATAGAAACTTCACATGATAGGGTTAAAACAATGTTTGCATTTCATACATCGTAGTAGCTATGACCTTGTTTGAACTCCGACACTTGACTTAGTAGAGGCCGTTATCGACGGGCGGGGTTGGGTGTCCTTATGGGCTTCCCAACACGTACCCTCACCCCTTACTCAAGATCTATGGTTTGTGGATCCGTCTAAATACCATTGGATTACGAGAGTCATTCAAATCGAGTGATATAGGGTACAAGTCTTTATCTTTAATCACTCGTAGTCGATGGGCTTTATGCTTTTCGATGAAAGGTGTAAAGTTGACTTGAACGGTTCCAAGTTCCCAAAAAACTTGGTGGCGACTCTAATTTGTCTTAATTCGATTCGAAAGAACCTCGAGTCGATTATGCCTAGTGTGGATCCCGCGGACGCAGTTCCCGAGGGCCTTGTCCACAATTAGCCATAGTTTAGAAGATATTTAGCTTTTAAACCAACTGAACGAAACTGAAATGTCAATATTGACTTGAGCTTGCGTTTTCAACATATTCCCATCTCCCTCTTGTATCAAAAACAATTTCGGTAAATGAATATAGATAAATAACTAAACTCATTATTTTGATATGACCCTACTAGTTATATAAATAATGTTGAGAAATTAACCCCAAAATTGTTGATGAGCTAGTAATATATAAGGTGTTTATGTTTTATGTTATGCTTTAAATTACTTGTATTTACACCTCATATGTTATATGTTATTAGTATTAAATATTAGAAGTTGGGTTAGTAAGATATTAAGACTCTTAATGCGGCTATGTTGAAGTTAAGACTTACGACCTTATATATAAAGGTCACTAGTCATGTTGGATGAGATGTGCGTGTGCTTAATATCCCGAATTAAGCATAGACTAAAATATTAACTAGTAGTTAAGTGTTGGAGGATTAAGATTGTATTGTTGTTAGTGTGTGAATAATAATACAAGTTGGGCAGTGGGTTAACCCCATAACAAAATTATTGTGCCTTTCATTTTATATTATTCGTACCAAAAACCCCAACAAGTGGTATTAGAGTTACGACTCGATGGAGAAAAGTTTTGGTACAGAGTGTTGGACCATATAGTCATATGCTTATGTTTTGATAATGACAAGTGTGTTTAGACATTGGCCACCTGCACGCCAATCTGTAGACATACAGCGGTCTAAAAGGCATGTTCGGGGACGTAGAAATACCTTTGTCCAGATCGCTTCAGATCGGTCGGTTTCGTCTCAATGATGGTCTCGAAAACGATGCAGAGATGTTCGGAGTCGCCACCAAAATTATGGGATGCCTGGAAACCATTCGAATCCACTTTATAAGTCAGTCAAACGAACCACAAAGTAGTGCTTGACATAGGTATTAAAGATAAGGACTCGTCTCTCTTTTAGCATCCTATCGAGAATGACTCTCGTACGCCCTGGATAAGGCCATCCACTATCCGAAGGTTCTGTGTAAGAGGTGAGGGTACGTATTGGGAAGCTATTTAACCGAACACCCAATCCCGCCCGCGGTAGCGGCCTCTACTGATCGATCTTGGTTGGTTAAGTGCAAAAGTTGATAAAACGGGTAAAATGCATGAATGCGCATCCACAAGTTTAAACCTAACATGTGAAAATTTGCTATGTCGGTTGTTTATCCAAATATCAAGTAATTGATGTCGAGTTGGATTTAAAAACTGATTTGGATGCAAAGACAAAAATGAAACATCCATTTACCAAGTTAGGTTTACGGTTCTTAACACGATCCATTTGTCTAAAAAAGGTGTGTTTAAAATATAAACTCGTCAATCTGATCCGTCACGCATTCGGGTTAACGAAATCAAGATCGTCCTAGACAAGTACCGAAAACGAAACAAGAACAGTGCTAGACAGCTTTTGAGGCGCGAGCCTATGAGCGATGCAAGGGGGCTCCCCTGGTTTTGTAAAAGATGAAGAACAGAAGGGCATTGGTGTAACACCCCCAAACACCAAGGTGCCTTACCAAGGACCACCTTAGCATATCGAGGTGCTACCATCTCGGTTGCTCGAGGTAAAGTATATCAAATGGACCATCGAAAAACATTTATTAAAAGTACAAAACTATTTAATCAAATACAACCTGATGTCAAACAAAAAACTATTTACAACTCCGAAACAAACCAAAAGAAACTAATGTTTAAGCGACAGCGGAAGCTGGCTAAAGGAAAGGTGATGACTCGGCCCAATCTGTAACCCGCGAGCTACATCAACATCGATCACCTACTAAACCAAGTGCTCACCATCCTCGAATGGATCACCACTGCAGCAGGAGCTGAATCGGGGGCTCCCACACCCAACCCAAGCAAGGACACCACACCTGCACCACCACTAGAATAACATGTCAAGAGGTTCACCAGGTCCAGCTTTCAGCTGCCAATATAACCAGCTCGGGTGAGCCTAAACTAAGTCCAGTAGAAATCCCAAGCATCCAAGCCCAGCCAAGCAAATGCAATGTAAAATTCAGCACAGAAAACAAGCAAGACGAGCCAGTCACATGTTGCTGAAAAGGGTGATAAAGCATAAAGCAATCTTTCCATTTTAGGTGAGGCAATTGTGAGGCTGTTGTAGAAGGACTACTACACCTTTTTCCCCACAAAATCAGCTACAAAAAACTACAAGAAGCCTTGACTTTGGAAAGTACTTAGCTAGCCAACAAAGCAACAACAACCTGTGCACAATAGACAAATGATCAGACTGCATTCTTGCTTTAATTCAGTCTGTATTTACCCCATTGCTTTTGTTTTTCACTTATTTACTTCAATTTCCAGCTTGTAATATATTTAATATTATTTTTACTCATCCTAAAAGAGATCTTGGCCCTTGGATGCTAGGTTATTCGAGATGTAATGTAAGATAAGGCCTATATAAGGACTTGTGTCTCAACTGTTTGAAGCAGAATACTTTTGAATGAAAATTAGCCTTTGAGACTTCTCTAAAAAACTTTCAAACTTGTGTTTAAACTGTAGTTTGAGTCCCTGGCCTGATATTTAGTCTGTGATCTCTGTGGCTAATTGATCAAAGTCAGTTTGGCATAATTTGATTGAACCTGTGCTTGACTATGGTTCATTTTAATTGTGTTGTGCAGTATAGGCTTTTAATCCTGTGTCTACTGTGGATTTTGAGCTTAGATTTGCTTAAGTTAATCCCTTAAATTTCCTGTGAGAATTTTGTGGGAATTTAGAGCCTTAACTATATCCTTAACTCAATCAAACAAGTCCATTCACTGCATTGAGTCATTGTCTGCAATTTATCTTGAGCAGGCTGTTTCTGAGTAGCATTAAAAAATACTTAAGCTTCAGTATAAATCTTGAGATTTGGCACAGTTTTAGTTTACTATTTAAACTTAATTATCACAAAAATTCAGGATTTTTAAAGGTCATTTGATATTTTTAGTGCCTCCTGCAATATCAATAGCATTGTTGTAAAACCTTGGGTTTTAGACTGCAACCACAATTTTGAAAACAATAAACGGGGTCAGTCAACTATATAACCAAAAATACGAACTCACAACAATGTAATCCAATACAATAGTAACCAATCAATCCTTCAAACTCTATCAATCATCAGTAACCGACTGCACACCGAAATGTGTAGCCCTGCCAGGTTACCCATCGTAACAGGTAACCCACACCGCCAGTGGGGGACCGCAGCCTTACCCACCAAATCCCCGTTCAATGCAACGAGCGAACCCAGATCATTAATGTGCACATCCCCCTTGTGAGGGGAGCCATAAGAGGCGAACATGGGGTTGGAACCATCTCCCGAAAATGGTCCCACAACAATAACTAATCAGCAATATAATCCCAATCACAATAATAATCATGCCAGCCAATTAATCAAGATCACATCTTATAACCAATTATACAATCAACTGAGTAGGGAAACCCTACCTTATCGCAATCCAATCAAAGCACAGCAAATCACGTTAGAAAGCCTTCTCTACGAAGTCCTCACCTATTATAATATCATAAAATCAATATAACACACATAAATGACTAATCACCCCAAAACCACCAATTCACCCAATTAGGGTTCGTATATTCATTACCATAATATCAATAAACAAAAGGGTAAAATTACTTACTGATCAAACCGAAGCGGAGATGAAAGAAACCCCCAAATATAAGAACCCTAGCCTTGGAAATGATGTAGATAGTTGGAGAGCAGTGTTATGCAGTTTAGAATTGAGAAAAGTGATTAAGAACCGATTATAAAATGATTAGACGATAACACGACTTATATATACTTCTCCAATTATCTTAATCAAACCGCGGAAAAATAACCCGTCAGACCGGGTACTCGGTCGAGAGGTACTCGGCCGAGTACGCCCTACTTGACTGAGTTCCTCACAACTCGGCCGAGTGCACCCAAAACAGTAGCCTGTCTAAAAGCACTCGACCAAGTATAGCCTACTCGACCGAGTAAGCTACGACCAGAAAACCGTAGTATCACAGTCTTCCCTCCTTAAAACGAACTTCGTACCCGAAGTTCACACCATACCTGATACAACATGCACCACCAACCTACTAACCATGCAACTCAAAAGAACACCTAACTCAAAAACACTAACCATGCCGACCTCAAAACTACCCCAAAACATATGCGATCTTCTCCTACCCCCCTTAGAAGACAAAGGTTACGACCCTGTAACCAAACATACCTGCTAAAAAAGATGTGGGTAGCGTTTTTTCATTGCCTCTTCCAGCTCCCAAGTGGCTTCTTCCACATTGTGATTAGACCATAGCACCTTAAGCAAGACGACTTAACCATTCCTTGTCTTGCACACCTTACGATCAAATATCTCCTTTGGTACCTCTGCATAATTAAGAGCTTCATCCAACTCAATATTCTCAACCTCGAGCACATGTGACGGATCACTCTCTGGTGCGGTTCAAGACTTTGTCGTCTAAGTCAACCAACCAATTCAAAACAATATTTATAACTAAACAAACTACTCTTAGTAGAGTGGTAAGTAAAGGTCGGATCCCAAAGGATGGTTATTGAATTAAGTTATCGGTTGTAGAAAGCTATGTCTTAGGGTGTCACAAATTAGGTTGAGATTTGAGGTATCAAGCTAAACTACTATAACAATGAAATGTAGAGAAATGGAAGTAAAACAAGCAAGTAAAGTGGGGGGTTTGTAAACAATAGATTAAAGCACTAGGGTGTCATGGGTTCATAGGGGATTCATGGTGGTGATCATACAAACATGTTTTCATAGTTGCAAGCAAATTATTGTTGAAGTAGAATCGAGTTAGTTTATATCTTACGATTCATAGGAAGATTTGGGTCCCGGAGCCGAGTCGTCTAGACTGTACAACACCTACAAGTTGACTTACTTTCTTCCTATTCACTTCTATGCATGGTCTAACAAGACTCGATTTAGTTTATATCTTACAAGTCTTGTTGAATAGATAAAAGATGAACAAATGCAAGGTTTCATAGTCTAGCATTTTATCAAGCATAACATATGCATAGGTTAACACTACAACAAGCAAACAATCTTATGATAACATATTAGATTAAGTATGAATCTACCCCTATGTTATAGTTCCCCTAATCCCCCATTAACCCTAGCTAGGAGACTACTCACTCATGATTATGGTAAACATGCTAATAAAGGCGTTGATCATATTAGCAAAGTTAAACATGATAAATGAGTAAAGTAATAAATAAGCAAGGGTAAAAAGGATTATACCAAATTGAGCATGATCCAAATAATAAGCAAAGAATAATAGAAGAACACTTGATGAATGATGAAGAGTTGTCAAGTCTTCAATAAACCCAAATAATCTTCAAATTACCCAACTAAAACCAAGAACACTTGAAGGATTAAAGAGAATTTTAGATTTGATTAATCTTGATATGAGTGATTACAACTTGGTTAATAGTAAATAAACTTGATTAATGCTTAATTCTAACTTGATGAACTTCTTTTTTAATCCCCTAACACAATGGGGTATTTATACTAAGTACAGGTATTAGGGTAACTAAGGGCTTAAATGACGATTAAGTCCCTAAGAAGATGATTAGTGCTTTGCAAGTTTTAGAGGGAGCTGTCCGGATTGTCATTGATGCAAACTCGTGCTGCCCAAGGAACCGCTTGACCTGAGCTCGGGACGCTCGGATCATGGCCGAGACGCCCGGATTAAGGCGAAGTCGCTCGACCTGGGCTCGGGACGCCCAGATCAAGCTTGAGACGCCCGTATCTTTGATCAGCTCCTCTTCTTCTTCTTTGACTGCCTAAGGATCCGTGGGGATCGATGGGAGGTCGTGGGGCTCTTCATCATTGCCCATTTCTACTTCATTTATTCACTTAGGCCTTTAGTAATGGTCTCCTCTTTGATGCTTGGTCATTAGATGCACTCCTAGCTCTATTTTGCTCCATAGATGCAAGTTTAGCAATCCTCTCCTACCAAGGACACAAAACCTCAAAGAATATGCAAAGTAGGGAACTAAAGATAAGAAACGACCCTAATAAGCGCTATAAAGCATAGGAACGAGGCTAGTTCTGGGACTAAATGTGCACAAATATGAGTCACATCAAATATCCCCAAACCGAACCTTTGCTTGTCCCGAGTAAAGAGGTGACTAAAACTATGACCTTTATTTAATACTACTAGCCGATGTGAGACAATTAGCAGGTCTCACTCCGCCCCTTCAACTCACAACAAGACATCCATGAGGTAAGATGCCTTCTTGCAAGGCAAGGTGGGGGCTTGCCAAAATGGAGACACATCCAAGCATTAAGCACACAAAATTACTAATGGATGCATCTACAAAAGAATGACCACTTTCCTCATCTAAGTGGCGGAAATCATCTAGAGGGGAAGAAATCTAAGGGTACACATTCCATTATAGATATTGTTTCTCCAAGCTACTAAGTCCAAAAGGATACCAACAAATCACCTCCAAGTTGTGTCAAACTAAGGTACTTTTATCCTCAATCGCTAAATGCTTTTGTCAAGAGTAGGCTCCTTATGGTGTTAGAAACACTGTAGGATCGCGGAATTCCCTCCTCTTGCCTAGACAAGAAGAAGGGTCGTCCCCTCTCCACCATGTTGTAGATACCTTATTTCTGCACCTCCCGCAAACCACCCGGTGATGATTGGGCCGCATGTTTGGTACGCGGAACGATTTGTGACAGTTCGTAAGTTTATCGTCAAGTTATTGCTCAAACACTGATGTCTACCTCTTAATTGTCATCTACGCGCCGATACGGTCGTTTTGACAGTAATTAGAGTACATTTGGAGTCCGGGTCTAAAACCGTCTTCATTTTCTGATAACCGCTAAATCCCGAGTCAGAATGTTCTGGAATGTTGCGGATATTTCTATTCCATATTTTATAAATCTTTCACAATCTTTTATTCTTTGGTAAAGTATTTCCCGTAATATTCACACAAAATATTAAGGAAAATAAGATTATCCCGTCATTCCATAAACCAAACACGGAAATATTTCTTCCGCGAGAGGAAACCACACTGGGAACAGACGCAAAGAAGTCTGCGCCTCTTCCAAGAGACGCAGTGACTGCTGCGCCTCTTCCCAGGTCCTTTTCTGCGTATTTTTCGTATCTTTTCATATCTTTTCGAGATTCACTTCCAAAGTTTCTCCGAAAACCCTATTCCTTCACGTGATTAGTATAAATAGGAGCCTTAGCTCCTCATATTTCTCACGCGAGTGTCCGCCCTTCTCTTCTCCCTTTGCATTCTAGACCACGTTCTTACTTTTTGGCGTCTACGTGCTTGAACTTTCGACCACGTAAGCTCGGATCCTTCCGAGTACCAGCCTCGTTTTGCATGACCGACCAATTTGACCAACTCCACTACACCATAATCAATTAATCAATTCAATTTGCTTTTAAATCCTTTTTCAAGGGCACTTTCATATTTGCATTATAGATGGAGTCGAGTTACCACTAAAAACCGATTTAGTTAAATCTTGTGACGCTAACATGTAAGTCTGAGGGTGTAAAATCCCAATTTTGTTTAATGTATTTTATTTAATGTATTTATTTTCTGTATTATAATTAATGTAAGAATTTATGTCATAAGCATGCTCGAAACCGTCTTTTAAAACCCTTTTTAACGGAAGTAACACAGATCTGACGTGGGGAAGAATCGCATCAACTGATACGCCTTCTGGAAAGGGCGCAGCATCTGCTGCGCCTCTTCCAGGGGCTGCTTTCAGTTGATGCACTTCTTCTTCTTCCTCGGGTTTTTGTTCCTTTCGTCTTTTATTTTTCTTTCTTCGTTCTTTCCCTTATTTCATCTAATAATTTTTAAATTAGTTTTTATGAATCCATTTCAATAATTTTCGACTTAAATCCCTTATAATTAATATTTGTGGGTTTTCGTCACAAATTCAAACTCGAATTTTAGAGACTCGATTCGTTCATATCAAGTCCCTTGATTTCGTCTTTGATACATGTTTTAAATCTTTTTTCTTCATCAATTCATAATCCTTTGTTTCCACCATTAACTTCAAGTTTGTAAATAAATCAATTCCAACATCGTAAATAATATCTAACTTATAATAATTCGTTTTAAATTATTTTCTTTCACTTCATGACGATCCCAGATGCAAGTAAATCAATTAATCACTTCTACTCGAGTTACCAATCAATAAATCAATGTAAATTAACCAACGAACATTAAAAAACCGCGAGTCTGACTTTCACAATTAGAACCCAACTCAAGAACAGACGCAGGAAGTGTTGCGCCTCTTCCAGAGGACGCAGCAGATGCTGCGCCTGTTCCGAGCTGGTTTCTGCCTCTGAAATCTTCTCGTTTTGACGTAGAGTTTTTAATTAGGATTTTAATTAACCATTATCCTTATTTTCCATAATTTTCATATTTTCCTTATTTTCCAAATTTCTAAATTTTCCTTATTTTCCTTATTTTCCAAATTTTCCTTTTCTTCATATTTTCCAAATTTTCCTTTTCTTCAAATTTCCTTATTTTCCCATTTTCCTAATTTAAATCAATTTCCAATTTCCTTATTTTTTCCAATTTTCTAATTTTCATTTATTCTTTTATTTTATTTCTAAAACTCTTTTGGGCATGTTTATGACGTAAATTCAAGTTTATCAATTGTAATTTATTTCTTTATTTCGTATTCGTATTTATTATGTATGATTTATTTACTTGGCATTCACATGTAATTAATCTAACATTCACTTCGACCCCAATTTATGTGCTAATTACTTGTTCACCGACTTAGTCTAATTCTTCACATGTTAGGATTAATCTAATGAATGTTGCATTGCATGCATATAAATCGACAATATATCGAGTATGGACAATTTTCCCTAATCATTAGTAGAGGCCGCTGCGGGCGGGATTAGGTGTTCGATCAAAAGAGCTTCCTAATACGTACCCTCACCCCTTACTCCAGATCTCTGTGAACATCCGTGTTCATTGGCATCCACGAGAGTCATTCTAGACATAGAATGCTAAGGGTAACGAGTTCTTGGTGTGTATGTCACTACTTTGTGTCTTGACATGGCACGAGGTATTCGAACGGTTTCCAATTTTCCACAATAAATTGGTGGCGACTCCACAAATGCAAACGCTTGTTTCCCAAGCTCCCCCGTGGCCCATGTCCACAGTTTGGCGACTCCGCTGTGGATAATACACTTACGTGTAGCCAAAAGGGTGAAACTTGAACAAGGTTAGGGAATAGTTTGTAGAAGACAATTGTCGGTTTTCATAACTCGGTCTTCCTAGACCGTTTACTCGGCCTTCCTAGGCCCAACCCAATCCATTCGACCAATCGTCCCGTCTAAACGGTCCTAATTCTTATTTGGGCCTAAGGATGGATAGCGATTGACGTCATCCATACCATGGTACTTACTCTTGTTTGTTTCAAGGACTTTCACTACTTGAGGAAATGGACTAGGAATCAGCCTTACTCTTATTTGGTACGAGCCTCTCCACAGACTTCAGGTTTGATTGTTCGGTATGGCAACCCACCCTTTAAACCAAAACCCTTTTAAATGCACTCAGCATCCCGTTATAATGCTTGTATAAATGTCTGTACCTTACGTGATCACCATTTCTAAACGAAACCATGACGATTTTTCCCTTTTAAAATGTAAATTTCGAAAAAGGCCAATGATTAGCGCAAAACTGAGTCAAAACTCTGTCCATTTGTCGAGTCAAATTTCGGGCAGAAGCCCATTTCAAAACCTCACTTCGAGTCCACTCCTACAACTACACTAAAGTTGACTAGGACCAACTTTTTCAAATCTTGTCATTTCTTCAAAAGCTCACTGACACAAGTGGCACACACCCACTTCACGAGTCAAAACATTTCTTTCTTAGTAAGTGTGCTAGAATGGTCGATCGTGTTTTGATTCGTCGTCGATCTCTTATCCAGTTTCCAAGATGCCGGAAACAAGCGAGTTCAATCAACTCCAAGATGGTAATGATCGAATCCTAACCACGCTAGCTCAACTCCAAGTTACCCAAGACCAAGTATATGATCGCCTTGACACCATCGAGGGCCGGATCTATACCGTAGAAACGAGGTTGCCTCCTCGGGAAAGTGAAGTCGTTGATGACTTCGTGAATGACTTCAGGGACGAAAACCCTCCCATGGGTATGACTGCAGCTGAGAAACGACTCCAATACTTAGAGGAGCAATTGATGTATCTTAAAGGGGATGACATTTATAGGGAGAATAATCGCAAGTATGAGGCCGTGAGTTCCAAGTTGCCGACCAACTTCAACATGACGGATATCCCTAAATTCAAGGGGCATGAAAACCCTTTGAACCACATTCATGCTTTCAAGGACTATATGTCTATCAAAGGCATCAAACCCGAGATGTTCTTAAGGATCTTTCCTTCATCTCTTGACACCATCCCAAAGCAATGGTTCTACTCTCTAGAACACAAGAAGATCGCTACTTGGGAAGACGCCGCGGTCGAGTTTGCTAAACAATATGCGGATAATGCTGAGATCCAAGTTAACATGCGCACTTTAGAGGTTCCTACCCAAAATGACAAAGAAAGTTTCACCGACTTCCTAAGTAGGTGGAGGAAGACTAGTACCCAACTAGTTGAACGCCCGGATGAGGCTACCCTCGTGGAGAAATTCGTGGACAACTTAAAGCCCATCTATGCCAATCATTTGAGGTACCAAAACATTACAACTTTCAAGGACTTAACCGTACTAGGAACAAGGATCGAAGATGACATCCGTAAAGGGCTCCTGTCCAAAACGGTAGGGCGAGGATATCAAGGCTCAACAAGTCGTTCTTACGGCTCCACTAGCAAGACCGATGAAGTTAACCTCCTCGAGCCATCCAAGAAGAGTGCCCCACCAAGGAAATTTACAAATCTTGGGGACACTTACTCCAATGCTCTAAAAAGGCTAATGAAACAAGGCAAACTCCAGCCCATTGGACCTACGCCCGAACCTGAAAAGAAGTCCAAGTTCTGGGACGAGAACTCATACTGCGAATATCATAGGGGTAAGGGGCATGACACAGAAAAATGCTACAAATTGAAAAATGTGCTTCAAGACATGATAGAGGATGGTCGACTACCAATACCACCGGGAGGTAAGCCCAACAACACTCAGAATCCTCTTGGAATTCTAGTGATAACAAGTGAAGAATCTACCTTAGATTATTCACACTTCATTTCTCCAGTTGAAGACAAGATCCACGCGATCGAGAATGAAGGGTTCTACTCTACCATTTCCCCTACCATTGCCGACTTCGTCGCATGGGCAAGAAGTGTGGATATGCAAGTTTGGGAATTGGAAAATGTGGTGACAACTTTACATGACCCCAATGCGACACCCAAAGAACATGCGCCACTAATCTTTTCTCAAAATGCCACTATGCAAGAAATAGTCGCCGTGGTTGATAGACTAGTCGACCAAGTCACACAATTAGAGGACGAGATCATGAAAATGAGGGAACTAGCTACAGTCAATGGAGTACGGGCCGATGACGATGAAGACGAGTATCTCATTGAACACTCCCTAGTCAAGGAAATAGTCCAAAATGGTGTAGACCAAGATGTGGACCACCTAACTCGTTCGGGGCGTCCATATCAAAGTACTACTCAAAATGGTCCAACCAACGTTATCACACCAAATGATAATGAAGATGACTCTACTGATCATTTGCTCAAGCAATTACAGAAGACAAAGGCTGATCTTTCAGTCTGGCAATTAGTAGCAAGCTCATTCCCACATCGCCAAGCTTTACTGCAAGCTTTGGCCAAACTAAATGTAGCACATAACTCCACACCCGACGATGTAGTCAACTTGGTCTTCCAAGAATCACCGAAGCTAAGTAATCCTATTACTTTCTCAGATGAAGATTTGCCACCCTTTGGCGCTAGTCACAACTCTGCTCTTTACATCACTGTCATTTGCTTAAAGAAGAATGTGCCAATGACCTTGGTAGATGATGGCTCCGCGGTCAACGTCATACCCCTGAAAACGGCATACAAACTAGGCATGAAAGAGTCGGATTGGACCCCTACCAATCAAGGTGTTCGTGCATATGATGGTACACGACGAAAGGTAGTTGGACTCGTTAACCTAACCATAGCCACAGGGCCAATTGAGCTAAAGGTTAACTTCCAAATAGTGGACATCGAAGCTTCCTTCAACATACTTCTGGGAAGACCTTGGATTCACGCTTCCAAAGCGGTAACATCCACCCTTCACCAAAAGATCAAAATTCCACTAAACGGCAAAGTGGTGACGATCACTTCGTAGCCCATCAAGGCTATAATCGAAAAGAAGTCAAATAATCATGTCCTTGCGGATCCAGTACATGAACTTGGGGGCTTTCAAAGCATAAGTGTCATAGAAAGCGAATTGGCACCCCTATACTACGATCCCTACTCCAACTTGGTGGTCAACCACATACTCAAATCCCAGGGATACTTCCCTGGAATGCCTTTGAACCCTGTCCGAAGAAACACCTTTGCACCCTACAAGGAAGGCAACTAAAAAAGGATACCACTTGGCCTAGGATACAAACCCACTAAAAAGGAAGTTCTCGAGATGCTCGCTCAATTTCAAAACCGTAAGCACGTAGGAGTCCAAATGTGACCCTATCTCCCTACCCTAAATGGATACTTTGTTAAGGAAGGAAGTCCAGAACTCTTTCACGGATTTCCCGAACCTTGGCATTATCTCGAAAGGAAGCTAGCCTGGATCGAGATCTTTCACGATTGCTACTTCATCCCTCCAGAAACGGTTCCTACCGTCAAAGCACGTCAAACACCTTGCTTAGACGAACAAGCTTTTAGTCTACTATTTGGAGAAGATCGATTTGTTAGAGCCGCGCAGGATGAGATCATTACCATGATACTTCAAGACAACCACTTCAACCCTACCGCGTTAATCACAGAAACAAACGCGAATCAGCAGAAAGGATGGAGAAAATCAATCAAGTGGACCAACAATCAAGGGAGACTCTTCAAGCTCACCACTGGAGAAGGAGAGATGTTCAAAGGAGAACCAGAAGACGATGAATTCGAGTCAGAGTCAGAGTCGGAGTCGGAGTCAGAGTCAGAGTCTAGAGAATCCACTAAGGAGTCTCCTCCTGTCGTCATCCCCATTCCCTTTATTTCTCCTAGCTTAGCCTCAAAGTAACAGTAGTTCGGGAAATGCCCCAACAACTGCCCCTTTACCGCCGCCGCTGACCACAGATCAGATGGCTTCTTTGTTTCAACTTTTCTCAAACTTTAATATGAATAAATAAGGTTCTGCTTACTCTTTGTGTTATCTTGAATTCAATTCTGTTTATGATGATACTGAGGATGACCCAGACCCAGACTCAATTGAGATACCTCCCTACATAGCCAAGGACATACTACAAGAGGGGGAAGGGGGACTAGTAATTGAGAACACCGAACCCATCAACGTAGGAACCGAACTAGAACCCCAAGAACTTAGGATAGGGACAACCCTGAACCCCACCGAAAGGGCCAGTTTCATAGACCTCCTAAACGAGTTCAAAGACGTTTTCGCTTGGTCCTACAAAGACATGCCAGGGATCGACAGGGATATCGCCGAACATAGAATCCCGATTAAGCCAGGTTTCAAGCCCGTAAAACAAAAGCTTCGTCGAATGAGGACAGAATGGGCTCTCAAAATTAAAGAAGAAGTCGATAAGCAATTCAAAGCTGGGTTCATCAAAGTTTCCGAGTACTCTGACTGGGTAGCCAACATAGTACCCGTACCTAAAAAGGATGGGAGAATCCGTGTTTGTGTCGATTTTAGGGACTTAAACAAAGCAAGTCCTAAAGATGACTTTCCTCTACCACATATCGACATATTGGTGGACAATACCGCAGATCACGCGTTACTATCCTTCATGGATGGGTACGCGGGTTATAACCAAATCAAGATGGCCATAGAAGACATGCATAAGACCGCCTTTGTCACTCAATGGGTTAATCAACACCGGAGCTACATATCAACGCACCACAACCATACTCCTACATGACATGATGCACAACGAAGTTGAGGTATACGTAGACGACATGATTGTCAAGTCCAAGGATAAAGAAGGGCATATTGCGAACCTTCGCAAATTCTTCTTAAGGCTACGAAAGTACAACATGAGGCTCAACCCTCAGAAGTGCACATTCGGAGTAACATCTGGCAAATTCCTGGGATACGTCGTTAGCCAACGAGGTATAGAAATAGACCCTTCCAAAATCAAAACTCTGATCGAAATGCCGCAACCTCAAATGGAGAAAGAAGTCAGAGGATTCCTGGGAAAAGTACAATATATATATAAGGTTCATATCGAAGCTCACCATGATCTGTAACCGAAACAGCCATGGGCGCCATGCTAGCTCAAACCGTAGGAAAGGAAGAAAGGGCTATCTACTACCTTAGTAAGAAGTTCTTGGAGTACGAGTGAAAATACTCACAACTCGAAAAGACATGCCTCGCTCTTGTGTGGGCAACGAAGAAGCTACGCCATTACATGCCTAGCTACTCCGTCAAAATATACTCCAAAATGGATCCAGTCAAATACCTCTTCGAGAAACCCGTCCTCAACGGATGATCAGCAAGATGGACATTGATGCTCTCAGAATTCGATCTCAAATACGTGCCCCTGAAAGTTATAAAAGGGCGCGCCGTTGCCAAATTCTTTGCAGAAAACCCCATCAATGATGCACAAACAATAGATACGTGGTCATTTCCAGACGACGATATACTCCAAACCGATATAGACTCCTGGGACCTTTACTTCGATGGAGCATCAAACTTAAGAGGATTTGGAATAGGAGTGTTGCTCATTTCTCCTGAAGGCGAGCATACACCGATCTCTGTCAAACTCGACTTCGAGGTGACAAACAATGCTGCAGAATACGAAGCTTGTCTCATTGGACTACAGGCGGCAGTAAGCTTAGGCATTAAAAACCTCCGAGTGCATGGGGATTCGTCCCTGATCATCAATCAAGTTACGGGATCTTGGAAAATCCAAAGCGAAAGCTTAGCACCTTATCAAGCCAGAATAGACCAAGTCGCCCAATTCTTTGATCACGTGACCTATCTACACCTACCTCGGGAAGAAAATCAATTTGCGGATGCTCTTGCAAAACTCGCATCTTTGATTAATATGCCAGATAACATGGTGGAAATGCCTTTGTGCATCGAACGACGATCAGAGCCAGCTTATGTCCACCAAATCACCGATGAAGAGGAAATCACAGAGGAGCCTTGGTTCCAAGCAATCCTAAATTTCAAACTCAACGGTACCTATCCACCGGATATGGACAAAAGGGGACAACACTCTATACGCCTACTAGCTTCCCAATACGTTCTCATGCAAGGAGAGTTATACAAAAGAACACCTCTTGGTGTAGTCCTACGTTGCCTTGATCATTCACAGGCGCAGAAAGTGATGGAAGAAGTCCATGATGGAGAATGCGGTCCTCACATGAGTGGGCCCATGATGGCAAAGAAAATCACACGTTTGGGGTATTATTGGACCACAATAGAATCCGATTGCATCAAATACGTAAGACATTGCCACAACTGCCAAATCTTCGGGAATGTACAGCATGTCCCTCCTTCATTACTCTATACGATGACATCTCCTTGGCCATTTTCTGCCTGGGGAATTGATATAATCGGGAAGATAACTCCGGCCGGAACAGGAGGTCACTGTTTCATATTGGTGGCAATCGACTATTTCACCAAATGGGTAGAAACAGCTTCCTACACTAGTCTCACGGCTAAAAACGTGGCAAAGTTCATACAAAACAACATCATATGTCGATACGGTTGCCCACATGAGATCATTAGTGATAATGGATCACCTTTCCAAGCCGAGACTGAGCAGTTGCTAGCCAAGTACAAAATTAGGCATCACCACTCTTCGCTATATAGACCACAGACCAATGGCGCGGTAGAGGCGGCAAACAAGAACGTTGTCATAATTCTCAAGAAAATGATTGACAACTATCGAGATTGGCCAAGCAAAATACCCTTTGCTTTGTGGGGATATCGCACATCAGTTAGGACGCCCACTGGGGCCACCCCTTTCTATTTGACCTATGGCACGGAGGCTGTACAGCCAGTCGAGTTAGAAATACCATCATTGCGTATCTTACTCGAAAGTCAAATCCCGGAAGCCGATTGGAAGAGGGATAGATATGAAGAACTCATCATCTTGGATGAACGTAGGCTACGCGCATTATACAATGTCCAAACATATCAAGCACGTATCAAACGAGCCTTCAACAAAAGGGTCAAGCCAAGGGACATCAAGGAAGGAGACTTAGTACTCAAGTCGGTTAGAGCTCTTTTACTTGTCGATCCATGGGGAAAATTCAAACCTAATTGGGCCGGGCCATTTCTAGTCAAGTCCATACTTCCAGGGGGTGCGGTTAGAATCACAGACCTAGATGGGAATGAATTTGCCAACCCGACAAACCTTGACCAACTAAAGCGGTATTATGCCTAGAATAGGAACAAAAAACGCGCCTCGCGTAACCTCACGTGTTGCTCTTGTGGCACTAAATAAACGGCCCCTGGCCAAGCTGAAATAAGTTAATGTTACTCTGCTCTTGTATTTTGACAATTTGTCATCCTCATATCATCAAATAAACTAAATTGCACCTTAAGAGTAAGTAAAAGCTCATGCTTAGATTCTAAAGTTCATTACAAGCTCATGCTTAGAACAATTATTCTTTTACATTTACTCGAACTACGCGCAAGGGTTTGATTTTATTTTTTAATGAATACGTAGGCAATCCTTCACAGGATACAACCCATTAATTTCAAAATGTAAATAGAAGGACATTTGCAATTGCATTTGGAATTCGACAAGAATAATAAATAGAAAATCACAACGGTTTCATAACCAATTAAAGTCTTTTATTTCATTTCATTTCTAATGATAATAATAAGTTACATAATAATAATAATGCAAAAAAAATATAGGCTAGGATTCTAAAAACCCCACCTTCTTATTATATTAATAATAATAATAAATAATAATAAAGACTAGGGCTATTCCTCCATTTTCCCTTTGCCCTTGTCATCTTTGTCATATTTCTTGTCACGACCTCGAGCCGGACGCTCCTGCGCCACTTCGGACCTAATCACCAACAGTCTTTCTCGAGGCCTAGCCTTCCCATTCCTGTCAATCACTTTGTCCACGACAGGAGAGGTCTTCGGTTTCTTCGAAGGATGAACAACTCGAAACCCGACTTCTTCTTCTCCCTCAGTCAGATGCTTCTCTTTCTCCTTTTCCGCTTCACGCACCTTGTAGTCAACGGGATCGCGCTTTCTCAATCTCTCACGCTCGTCCGGAGTAGTAGCTTTCCTCCACCGCAGATAGGAGTCCGACACCCATAAGGCACTAACAGAAGAGTTCAAGAACCACACGTTTCTTCAAGCCCATTTAATGGCCCACTCCCTTCGGCTCTCAGTAGTAAGCGCCACGGCAGTCTGCGGGACAGTGTAAAGCTTCAGAATCATCTATTTCAGTCCAACCTGTCTCATCAGCCTCTCCGGGAAGATGCATACCATGAATTCCAAGCCAGGAATGCGCACAGATCGGGTAGGATCCAAGGAAGATACTCCAGTGACAGATTTGAGATGCCACCATGGTACGATCCATCTAATCAAGGGACCATCATCACTCTTCAATTTGTTTTCCCAATAATTGCAGACTCGAGTGAAGTCCACCATGTAGAGCCTAGTTCTCATAGCAATTGAGCGAGCATGATAGACATGAACATTAACTGGGGGCTCGATCAATCGAAGACGCTCCATAAGCCAAACCTACCAAAAAGCAGGTATTAGACAAAACGAAAAAAAAAACGAAAAAAAAAGAAGAAAGAAAAAAAAAGAAAGAGAGAAAAAGAAAAGTGTTCTTTTACCTGCAGAATAACGGGACTTCCCAAATAAGGTAGGTCGCGATTGGCTTTCCTGTTATCCAAACCCAATAAGATCTTTCCTAAGCATAAACAAGCTGGGCTCCTGCGCAGTTCCATTTGCTCAACTAGGCCCAAGAGACGGGGATCACCTCTCAAATCTTCATCAACATACCCTTGAAGGACATACACATGCAACAAGCAAAATCCGAATGCCCTTCGCCTGGCAACATAAGAGACGGTGGGGTCGGCCTTGTTAATGAATCGATCAATAAAGTCCAACATTCGCACTCCTTTCGAGGTCACTAGACGGTCCACCTCAATTCTTGTCAATCCAAGCAAGTCTCTAAATTTGTTCTTATACCCTTCTGAAGTAGAAGGAATAACAGGCAAGTGTTCTGGGTCCCACCCACCGATCGCGGTAATTTCTTCAGGAAACGGGCAAATGTCACCTCCGGGGAAAGCAAAAACATGATAATTTGGGTCCCAATAATCAAGACAAGCATCTAGGAATGGTTTGACCACCTTGATAAGCTTCAAACTCAACAATGATTCAAGATTATAAGCACCCATGTCGTGTTTCTCCATGTTAGAAAACTCGTTGGTCCATTCTTTTAGACGAATCTCTAAAGTATTCATGATGAATGTTTATTTTGAGGACTTTATGTAATAAGACGAGGAAGAGACGGAAGAATTGTGTGAATAAAACCTCTATCGACGTCTCTATTTATACTAAAATCTGTTTCCAAAAATCCGCCAGGACGGAAACACGGACAAAAGCGCAAAGACTCTTTGCGCCTCTTCGGACGCAGCGCTCTGCTGCGCGCCTCTTCCTCAGCATTGTTTCTGTGAATTTCCGCGTTGGATCTTTCCTAAATTCTTTAACAAATAATTTCCTATTCATACGGGTTATTATTTTGGTAAATATGTCCAAATTACCATAGTTCGTGTTTCCTAATTTCGCGGATGCGCTTTTCGAGGCAATATCAGCATTTTCGTCATTTTAGCACACTTACATAGTTCTTTCTATGTTCTTCTTTTTTAGGAAATCATTTCTCCAATTTAATGTAATTTCAAACTTATATATTTCTTTTATTTATTTATTTTTTGGGGAATCACTCCACTCCCGCCCTACGTTACATTTCTAACTTATAGGTTTCTATTTTTCATTTTTTTGGGGATAACCCTCCCTACCGTCCGGTCATCTCCAACAATTTTTTTCATTTTTCGCAGTTTTTGCACTTGTGAGTCGTTTGTTTTGCGCTAGTTTAGGCCATACATCGTCAAATGTATGTTTTACGTGAACTTCTATGTAAATTTCGGCAGCATGACGGCGTAAGCCGTCATCTACCAAACCTGTTCAAAGCTAACCTGCAGGTACAAGCAACACAACCCAACAGCAAAGGCACTCAGGCCATCACATACAACAAAAAAAGGGGATATGTACAACAAACTGGGGGCTCGAGCCCCAAACAAAATCCAAATGTCCAAAATATAGGTCCTAAAATGTACAAATGTACAAAAATACAGCCAACAAAAACAACAAACAACAAAGCTACTGCTGGTCGCCGCCTAACTCCGCAACTCTCGCCTCGAGAGCAGCAACCTAGGCGTCGCGAACCTCGAGCTCTCTCAGCAGACAAGCTGTCTCCTCCCGAGACTGGGCAAGCTCTCGCTCCAGCTCACGCTCCCTCTGCAAGCAATAAAATTGGCTTATGTCAATCATTTCAAACAATCATAAAAAAATAAGAAAATTCAAAAATGAAGAAAGGTTCATACCTGACGACCTCGACCGCCGACAAGTGCCTCGACGACAGTAGCTCGCAGCCGGTTGGCTACCCTTCATAACGCCACAAACTGGGACGGCAAAACCTACATTTTCAAAAAAAGAAGTTCTTAATAACGGGATAAATACAATCAAATGTGTTCTTACACAAAGATCATACAAATTAGAGGCTCACCCTCCAAACCAGGCGCTGCCAATCGTCCAGGCCAGCATCCGTCACAGCCACGTCAAAGTCACGCAGCTCGGAGATCGTCGTCCTCCCGGTCGCGTCAGTGTACTCGAGGGTCTCGGGGTACTCTGGGGGCTCGATGCCCGCTACCTCGACCTCCTGCAAAGTCAAATGATTCTCATTAATCGGTGATCTTTCATCGTATTCTCAAAAATCAAAAATAAAGAAGGATAAAGCACTTACCATAACCGGCCAATACGCCAACCTCCCGTAGAGGAACGCCGAGTAGTCCTCACCAGGAAGCAGGAGGGCGTCACCACCGACACCAGCCAAGTCAGCCTCCCTCTCAGCCTCAGAAGGCTCCCTGAACATCGTCCTAGGTGGATCGATGGGAACCGTCAAGACATCCCGAGAGCACTGGCGAGCCAGGCGCTCGCCCAAGTACCACACATGACCCATCGACGTCCTCAACAGCAGCCGGCTCGAGCTCCTAGGTTGAAGGACCTCATCCACAAAAGGAGGAGCGCCAGCGTACTCCGCCCATGGCCTGGGCACCCACTGGGAGAAGACAAGCAAGAAATCATTTTTATGATCGGTAAAAGTAATAAAGAAGCAAAACGAATATAAGCGAGATGCTCACGCTATCCAGCTGCAGAGCGTTCACGTCCCGCCGGTAGACACCGTGAGAGGAGCGCTTGCTCCTCGTGCGACACATCACCCAATCCCTCACAACGGGATATGCCTTCTCCAGCGGCTCCGTCCTCTTGGGCGATAGGCTCGGAAAGTAGGAGTACACCCACGCCTGTGAAGCAAGATAGTCAATAACGATCTTTCGTAATTCGATAAATAAAGGAAGTGATTATTAGTCTAAATGAAAGTTCATACCTCCAACAGTAGCCCAGGGCCGACAGCACCAGGAGAAGTCCCCTTCTCCATCAACTCCGGACGAATCATGGCCCTCATGAAGTGGATGAGGACCGCAAAACCAGCAGTGACCCAGTCCCAACGCCCTAGGGAGCTCAGGTCAGAAAGAAAGGGAAGAAGCTTCGTCGCCGACCTCTCTCCCTTGTCTCCGAGGTAGATCGAAGACAAGAACCACGAGCCACAAGCGAACTCTGCGTTGTCACAGGGAGGAGGAGCCGTCTCTCTCCCGTCGATCACCACCAGCGCTGGGGTCTTCCCCGCAAAGTAGTCTCGGACATAAGAACTAGGCACCAAACCAGGCACTGTAGCAGCCTTCGGCGCCAAGTTCCAGCTGATAAACCTCCTAGCCTCGGCCGAGTCCACCCTCATGGCAGTCTCCGGCCACTCCACCACCTCAGTCCCACACGGTAGCCCAGAGATCATGCCGTAGTCCTCCAACGTGACTCGCACCTCACCAAAAGGCATGTGAAAAGTGGAAGTCGTATCCCAGAATCGGTCCAAGAAAGCGCGGACCAGGCTAAGGTTAGCCCGCAGCTTCCTCTTCGCGATATCCCTCCAAGCCCGCACCAGGGCGCCGAACGCTCCTCGCTCGATCATGGCCCGTTCCTCTGCCGACAGCCTCTCGTAGCACTCCATAGCCGTCGTGTAGCCCGAGAACGATATGATGTTCCCGGCCTCCTATTATGATTTGAAACAAAAGCTATCTTTAGTTTGAATGAAATTGGAAAAGAAATTGGAGCAAATGAAATGAAATATGAGTGATGAGTAATGAATTCAAGATTACCAAGCTCTTCACCGTCCTATAGGACAGGTGACCCTCCTCAGCCCAAAGCAAGTGCCTGCTGTCCCAGGTCTCAGCCCACGCAGGTGCTCCCCTCAGCTGGCGACCTACTCGCCCCACGTTGGCCCATCTCGGGGCCTCCTCCTCCTCAGCAACCTCCTCCTCGAGGATCTCGTCCTCAGCAACCTCCCCGGCTGCCCTAACCGCAGCAAAAGCCTCCTCGAGAGCACGAGAAGCGTCAACAGCAGTGTCTATCTCCATGGGACCTCTCCCAGAAGTAGAAGCCTCGCCACCTGCAAAATTAGGCAATTTTAGGCCGCGTCAAGTGACGACGAGCCTTGATTAGGGGATGTTCGATTTTTAGAAGCCCGAAATCGCTCTTTTCTCGCCATCTTTGGCCGTATTCCCACAAACCCGATCACTCATGTGATAATTTGGGTTAAGTCAAGCCTAAGTTGAAGCCTAGTCATGGGTTCGAGTCGAAATTTCGGCAGCATTTCGTTATAACGGCGATTATGCCCTAGAAAAGTGTCATGAAAAAGCCGTCACAAACCAAAATTCCGAGATGGTAGGAAGTTTACCCATCATTCAAGAATTCCGAATATCAAGTTTCATCGCAAATGGGCAAGCCTAAGGCCATTTTCGAGGCAATTTACGATTTAGCTGTGAAATCGTCTCAATTTCACTCAAATGCTCAAAACTCAAAAAAAAATTCGAAACAAATACATGGTTATGATCCTTATACTACCAATTAGCCATTTACATGGTTAATTTTACAAGGCAAGATCATTTGGGGGAAAAGCCCCAAATTTTCGACATTTTAGGGTTGAAAACCCTAAATTTTGTCGATCCAATTCGTCCGTTATAGAAGATTAATGCAAGAATGATATATATACCTCGATTAGTCATGGCGAATACAAGCTTTTGGATCAAATTTTGGTGGAAATGTTTGAAGTTTGAGAGAGAAATTGATGAATTTGTGTTTCGAAACAAATGAAATAAACCCTCTGTTTCATCGCGTTTTTACGCAGAAAAGACACCTCCAGGAATAGACGCAGCAGGTGCTGCACCTATTCCAAGGGACGCAGCTCTTGTTGCGCCTCTTACTTAGCTTCCCTTCATACGAGTTTTCAAAAATTCGTTATGAGTTCGTTATTTGTGGGCCCATCTTTGGTGCGCCTCTTCCCCGATGCCATTTTATCTTTTTTGGTCCGTTTGACGATTATTCTTCGTTCAAACCCGCATTTCTAAGACAACTGCAGACTGTTATACATTACTTATCACTTCTAAGACCTTGCTTGACACAACGAGCAAGTATTCTCTCACAGGTGTTTCGACACGCGTTCATTATATTCCCCCAAGGAGAGTAAGCGGATAGACAATCCCTCTTAAGACATGGAGATATGTTCCTGATAAGGTTTCCCCAACGAGAGTTCACGACATACAATTGTTCTTCTCAAGTTCTTCTGAAGTTTGGTTGAAGACGACCCAAGCAGATTTCTCCCAGCAGTTCCCGCCTGTGTCCTGCTACCCACAATATTTCCTATTTCCCCCACGGAGTGCGATAAAGGTGTCGTTCTCCAGAGGTTCCCAGACCGGCAGGGTTCTTACACTCAAGCCTTAGTTACCCCTCAGGTTGAATTATATGTTGGGCCTCCTTCTCATCGATGCTTTCCTTTAGGGTCCCACACCCTATCACAACCTCTATATATCTTTTAGGTCTTATCCCTTAGCTCCTATGCTTATCCTTAGCTCCTATGCTTACCCTTAGCTCCTACGCTTAACCTTAGCTCTTATGCACCTCTAGAAGCGTCCCTCAAGAAGTCTCAGGGATGATCTCTTCTTATGGCTGGCGAGCTTCCTTATGTAGTCTAATGGACTTTAAACGACCCTCCCCGATAGTCGACAGACTCTAAAATATTTCCGACGACAGGTCCTTGGTTCAGACCCTTGAGCCGCCTCGCGTCGCCATAGTCGTCAGGTTGTAATCTTCGATTGACCTGATGGCTATACTTTGACTTTCGCCTTGTCCAAGCCTCAGCCAAAGTGGGGGCTCTGTAGATACCTCATTTCTGCACCTCCCGCAAACAACCCGGTGATGATTGGGCCGCATGTTTGGTACGCGGAACGATTTGTGACAGTTCGTAAGTTTATCGTCAAGTGATTGCTCAAACACTGATGTCTACCTCTTAATTGTCATCTACGCGCTGATACGGTCGTTTTGACAGTAATTAGAGTACATTTGGAGTCCGGGTCTAAAACCGTCTTCATTTTCTGATAACCGCTAAATCCCGAGTCAGAATGTTCTGGAATGTTCCGGATATTTCTATTCCATATTTTATAAATCTTTCACAATCTTTTATTCTTTGGTAAAGTATTTCCCGTAATATTCACACAAAATATTAAGGAAAATAAGATTATCCCGTCATTCCATAAACCAAACACGGAAATATTTCTTCCGCAGAGGAAAACCACTGGGAAAGACGCAGCAAGTCTTTGCGCCTCTTCCAAGAGACGCGTGATCGCTGCGCCTCTTCCCGTGTCCTTTCTGCGTATTTTTCGTATCTTTTCATATCTTTTCGAGATTCACTTCCAAAGTTTCTCCGAAAACCCTATTCCTTCACGTGATTAGTATAAATAGGAGCCTTCGCTCCTCATATTTCTCACGCGAGTGTCCGCCCTTCTCTTCTCCCTTTGCATTCTAGACCACGTTCTTACTTTTTGGCGTCTACGTGCTTGAACTTTCGACCACGTAAGCTCGGATCCTTCCGAGTACCAGCCTCGTTTTGCATGACCGACCAATTTGACCAACTCCACTACACCATAATCAATTAATCAATTCAATTTGCTTTTAAATCATTTTTCAAGGGCACTTTCATATTTGCATTATAGATCGAGTCGAGTTATCACTAAAAACCGATTTAGTTAAATCTCGCGACGCTGACATGTAAGTCTGAGGGTGTAAAATCTCAATTTTGTTTAATGTATTTTATTTAATGTATTTATTTTCTGTATTATAATTAATGTAAGAATTTATGTCATAAGCATGCTCGAAACCGTCTTTTAAAACCCTTTTAACGGAAGTAACATAGATCGACGTGGGAAGAATCGCATCAATGGTGCGCCTTCGGAAAGGGCGCGCGATTCTGCTACGCCTCTTCTAGGGGCTGCTTTCAGTTGATGCACTTCTTCTTCTTCCTCGGGTTTTTGTTCCTTTCGTCTTTTATTTTTCTTTCTTCGTTCTTTCCCTTATTTCACCTAATAATTTTCAAATTAGTTTTTATGAATCCATTTCAATAATTTTCGACTTAAATCCCTTATAATTAATATTTGTGGGTTTTCGTCACAAATTCAAACTTGGATTTTAGAGACTCGATTCGTTCATATCAAGTCCCTTGATTTCGTCTTTGATACATGTTTTAAATCTGTTTTCTTCATCAATTCGTAATCCTTTGTTTCCACCATTAACTTCAAGTTTGTAAATAAATCAATTCCAACATCGTAAATAATATCTAACTTATAATAATTCGTTTTAAATTGTTTTCTTTCACTTCATGACGATCCCAGATGCAAGTAAATCAATTAATCACTTCTACTCAAGTTACCAATCAATAAATCAATGTAAATTAACCAACGAACATTAAAAAACCGCGAGTCTGACTTTCACAGTTAGAACCCAACTCAAGAACATACGAAGGAAGTGTTGCGCCTCTTCCAGAGGACGCAGCAGATGTTGGGCCTGTTCTGAGCTGGTTTCTGCCTCTGAACTCTTCTCGTTTTGACATATGGTTTTTAATTAGGATTTTAATTAACCATTATCCTTATTTTCCATAATTTTCATATTTTCCTTATTTTCCAAATTTCCATATTTTCCATATTTTCCAAATTTTCCTTTTCTTCATATTTTCCAAATTTTCCTTTTCTACAAATTTCCTTATTTTCCCATTTTCCTAATTTAAATCAATTTCCAATTTCCTTATTTTTTCCAATTTTCTAATTTTCATTTATTCTTTTATTTTATTTCTAAAACTCTTTTGGGCATGTTTATGACGTAAATTCAAGTTTATCAATTATAATTTATTTCTTTATTTCGTATTCGTATTTATTATGTATGGTTTATTTACTTGGCATTCACATGTAATTAATCTAACATTCACTTCGACCCCAATTTATGTGCTAATTACTTGTTCACCGACTTAGTCTAATTCTTCACATGTTAGGATTAATCTAATGAATGTTGCATTGCATGCATATAAATCGACAATATATCGAGTATGGACAATTTTCCCTAATCATTAGTAGAGGCCGCTATCGAGGCGGGCGGGATTAGGTGTTCGATAAAAAGAGCTTCCTAATACGTACCCTCACCCCTTACTCCAGATCTCTGTGAACATTCGTGTTCATTGGCATCCACGAGAGTCATTCTAGACATAAAATGCTAAGGGTAACGAGTTCTTGGTGTTCATGTCACTACTTTGTGTCTTGACATGGCACGAGGTATTCGAACGATTTCCAATTTTCCACAATAAATTGGTGGCGACTCCACAAATGCAAACGCTTGTTCCCAAGCGCCACCGTGGCCCCGCGTCCACACATGTAACAAAGAACGGATTCATCAATGGATAAAAGGGATTGTTATGATTTGAGTTTTGCAATAGTAGTTTGCTTTTTGTGGTATTTGACTTTTGAGAACACTTCTTTGTCACTTTTGATGTTTGGCAATTTTGATACTTGGCAATTTCTTTGCATTTTTGAACATTTTCAAAGTAACCCCAATTTGTAGCAAGGGCACTTTTATTGAAGCTTAGGAGTCTATTTTTGCTCCTCTTTTCATTGATGTAATTTTTATGCAAACTTTTTGATTTTCACTTTGGTACTTGAACTCAATTTGGAGATTTTTATGCCCATTCCCTTTTTGGTTGACAAAATGATGATAGAAGTGTAAGAACGGTTGCATGGCTTCAAAGGTCACATTGGAATAAACGGTAGCCAAGGAGTCATTACACCACAAGCTACTCTAGACTAGACCTTAGTCCATAGGTCAAAAGATACTAGTATGACACATCCTAGGGTGTCTTGAGGGTCTTCTAGCAAACAAAGTCTCAAGGAGAAAAATTATTTACAAGGGACTATATACACTTACCAAGCTTCCCAACTAGACATTTTCACAAAATTTTGGCTAAAATGCAACTACATGCCATGATGCAAATAGCATATATACAACCTAATGCAAATGCTACTATTACTAGTATGCCATATAATCTAAATGCAACTCCTAGAATCACATTGGTTTGTACCACATCAAACAAAAAGAAGCCACATTGTCATTAACATAGAGAGGAAAAATGAGATTTGGAAAGATCATACCATGCGGTCTTCATATTCTTCATGCCTCGGATGTGGCGTAGTCGGTCCAATATAATAGGAGTGAACACAAACAAACAAATATATACAATATATGCATTTCTATACTACAAAAGGAAGAACATGTTTTTGGATTTTTGAAATTTTTATCATTTTTTATCATTTTTGAGTTAGAAGGTGTTAGAATTCCCCATCCCCACACTTAGAATGGACATTGTCCCCAATGGACAAAACAATAGGGAATTGTGCAAATGTAATGGAATGAATGATGTATTATTCTACACTAGATGAAAACTATATGTGAGATATGTACATGTGATAAATATATACAAGTGATGCAAAGTAAACTATACTACATGATGCATGCTTTCTATTGTTCGAAGAGCTAATTTGAATTAACTCGCATTCCTTATGATTGAACTTCCCCAAACCGGACAAAACACTATTGCTAGTGCAAAAAATTTCATTCACAAGGTATGGAATGCAATGCATGAATGAATATTGTCATTTTGGATTCTTGTAGTGGGAGTAAAAAGATAAACACCTCAATGGGACCGAGGTGGGAGTCCTTTGAGTGGTGCTAGGACTCCAAACTCAAGACTACCAAGAGCCCGAAATGACTCTCAAAGTGGTGCAAGTTAAATATTATACAAGTCATGGAAACATGAGATAAAAACAAAGCAAAAAGAGGGGTAGGAGACTTACAATGGAATAGGTTGGTACTAGCATAAGTGATCAACCTCGCATTGTAGTGCTCTCCTTCATGCTTTATCAACCATCAATTGTCACTCATCGTGACATCATCATCATCATCCACCCCCATGGAACCGGAGGTTTCACCATCATTCTCTTCACTTGAACTTTGCTCTTCTTCCTTATCATCTTGGCAAAACCCACTACTTTCCCCGCTCTCATCATCAACTTCCTCCTCTCTCCTTGTATCCCTTTCTTCATCTTGAGAAGCATTAGGAAAGAACACTTTCCTATCCACCCAATCCGGCAAAGAACTCAAAGGATCAAGGAGTCCTTGCCTAGCAAGATGGTAGAGGGGTGGATATTGGGCGTAATATGCATTCACCCGGTCATTGTGAGCTTCTCTATGCATGTGTTGCATTAGTTGGGTCAAGTAGTCATTGCCCGCCATAGCACCATTAGCTTTGAATTCTTGGTAGGCAAAGGGATAAGGCGGTGTAACAATGGAGGAAGAGGGTTCTTCTCTTGGTTGTTGTTGTTGTTTGATGATGGTCTCGGCTTGCTCGGAAACGGGGATGAGGTAGTTGGTCCGGTGGGGGGAGATGCGACAAATCTTACTTGGTAAG
This sequence comes from Silene latifolia, assembly GCF_048544455.1. Lineage (NCBI taxonomy): Eukaryota > Viridiplantae > Streptophyta > Magnoliopsida > Caryophyllales > Caryophyllaceae > Silene > Silene latifolia. The sequence continues at coordinate 174,659,058 of NC_133537.1, forward strand.
AAAATGGACTTGGAATCCTTGATGAGCCACTCATATTTATGGTCCAAGTTATCATGCTTGATCCATTGAAACTTGTGAATCATGTTGCTCATGTCAAGAAGGTGGCTCCCTTTAACCTGTTTATAGGTGTTATCCTTGTTGAAATCCGGGTTAAAATATTTTGCCAACCTCGTCACTAAGCCTCCATTAACAATAAAGGCCGCACCATCCTTCCCATTCTCAATATCCAACCATCTTTTTATCAATAGTTGAAGAACATTATAATCACTCTTGAGTTTTCCACCAACACTCAAGAAAGACTCAAGGTAAACAAAGTCTAATTCCGTAAAGTGATTGGCTTCTTTCCAACTAATCAAAGTGTTTGCCACGAACTTGTTCCAATACCTTATACCCGAATGATGAATGTACAAGGCATGACACTCTTTGAAAGTAGTGAACTTACGACCGGAGATAGCTAGCCAAATTGGTTCGGCATCAAATTCCAATGGTTTCTTTGTGAAACAGTCATGGTATGTAAGCCCGAATACTTCACCAAATTCACCTTTGAGCATCGTTCCAGTCTTGTTTTTGAGACAGAATTCTACATAATTTCGAGTCTCAATCTTATACTCCCTCAAGGAGCTAATGAAATCCAAAGTCAAGGAGGGGTAGGTCAATTCATTCATTTCAAATAGGGTTGCTAACCCCATGGACTCGAAAACTGCCTTTGTTTGTTCAAGGACCCCCAATTTTCTCAAAGCATCTTGACATACAAATTTTGTAGCTAGAATCTTTTTCTTGGCAAGGGATTCAAATTCAAGCCTATGCTTATCGGATAAGAAAGTTACCTCCATATAGTTCTTCAATTGTTCTACTTCCGGGATAGAGTTAGTAGCTTCCTAAATAGCATGGACGGTTGAAGTAGTAGCTTCCTCCCTTTGTACCAAGACCATTGCTTTGGATGCTAGAGCTTGTTGTCTTTTAGACAATGTTGGTGTTTTTATTGCCTTGATTTCTCCCTTGGTCCTTGCCATTGCTTTCCTTCTTAAATCAACACACCAAGTAAATGCTTGAATGCTTCTTTCTTCAAGTTTCAATGGAATGCCCAATCAATTTGGGGTTTTTCGAATTTTCACCAAACCCTAGAAAAATTGATCGATTTTTTGAATAAATTGTTGTTTGAATGGTCTTATGTTGATGAAGGATGGATTTGTTTTTGTTTTGAGCAAGTTTGGACTTGATTTGGGTGAATTTGGATGAGAGATGGTTGTTTTTGGATGAGGGTTTGAAGGTTGAAGTGAGGGAAATAATGGTGTTTGTGTTTGGATGTAATGAAATGGAATGAAGAAGGGGGGGGGGGGGTTTAGTACCGTGTTTGGTGACATAACAGGTCGGGACGGGCTACTTAAGGGCAAGTCGGGCGGATTTTTGGGCAGTGGAAAATCAGTTTTCTGGAGGGCTTTGGAGACGGGCGTCTCGAGGTCAGCTCGGGCGGATTTGCAGTTTGCTCGCACGACTTGTATTGGAGACGGGCAGATTTGTACTCCAGTGCAAATTTGACTATAGAGAACCCCTCCAGTCCCCACGACTTGAGGTGAGGTCGGGCGTCCTGAGCTTTGGCTCGCTCGACCTGAAGTCGGCTCAGGCAGATTCTTTCACAGAGCAGATTTTTATTTTGCATCCCTTTCCCAATCCCCACGAGCTCAGGTCTACTAGTGGGTCTTCACCCTGTGTCAATTATTATTCTTTTTCTTCTTCAATTCTTCTTGGGTAGCATTACAAAGGCTTGGATAGCCTAGGCATGTGCTTCTCCACACTTGATCATCAAACACTACACATTTGAAACACATTAAAATACCTCCCTCACTTGCTCTCATGTTACACAAATCCGTCAAACAAAGCATGTAAAATGCAATGCAAAAATGAGTAATGTACAAGTTAAATGAAATGCAAGTCAAGAGGTTAGAATATTTACAAATGGTGGTTTAGGGAGGACTCCACCAAACTCTCCTTCTTGTGAGAGGTGTCAAGGAGGCAAAGCCAAGGTGTTGTTGATGTTGCTCAACACCTTGTAGAAGTAGTCAAAGGCTTGTTCATTCTCATGGTAAAGGTGTTGCATAGACCCTTGCACATTGTTGTCTTCATTATGGTAGTCTGAGTCAAAGTGTTGACAAGGATCCATCAAGCCTTGGTCTAGAGTCATAGCATTCCCAATGTAGGGATTAACCAATCCTTCAAATTCATCGTCCCATAGACCGTAAACTTCATTTGCTTTTTCTCCTATGTAGGGTGGATCATGAGTTGACAAGAGCAACTCTCCTTTCTTGTTATCATGGCCAATGAGGCCTTCATCAAAACTTGTCATGGGTGAGCTTTACAATCTGTCATTCTTGTTGTGAAAAATTCCATGCTCTCCGAATAGAGCCATTTCAAAATCATCAATATCTTTCTTCCAATTGGGCGGTGTGTCTTTGTCCTTCTCTTTGAGATTTCCATCTTTCCCTTATTCTTTGGATGTAGATTCCATCTTCTTCTTGTCACCCTTCCGAGTATAGTGATCAACCATAAAACATGGCTCAAACAAATTGGGAGCTCTCATAGTCTTATCAAGATTGAAGGTGGTTGTTTCATCACCTACTTCAAGTGTGAGCTCTACATGTTTCACATCGATCACCGCTCCGGCGGTGTGTAGGAATGGTCTTCCTAAAATGATTAGAATGTTAGAATCCTCCTCCATATCAACAATGACAAAGTCCACCGGTATGAAGAACTTTCTAACTCTCACGGGTACATCTTCCAATACCCCTAGTGGTTTCTTTATTGAACGATCCGCCATTTGTAAGGTCATGTTGGTGCACTTGAGCTCTCCCACTCCTAATCTTTCATATATCGAGTATGGCATGACACTCACACTTTCACCTAGATCACATAGTGCCTTGTTGATTGTGGTATCACCAATGGTACATGGAATGGAGAAACTCCCTGGATCTTTGAGCTTTGGAGGGAAATTCCCTTGTAGAATTGCACTAATCACCTTTGTAAAGGCAATGGTCTCCAACTTTCGGATGGACTTCTTCTTGGTAAGGATATCTTTTATGTACTTTTCATAGGCCGGAACATGATGGATTAGCTCCGTGAATGGTATAGAAACCTCTAAGTTCTTCACAATCTCCATGAACTTTCCAAGTTGCTCATCAAACTTGGGCTTAGCTTGGCGACTTGGGAATGGAAGTCTAATCACAATAGGCTCTTTCTCAATTTCTTTAGCCTTCTCTTCATTTCTCTTCTTTGATGAGTCATTGGTTGTTGTCTCTACCACCTTAGGATTTCTCCTTAGTGGCTCAATCACATAACTTTGCTTGTCATTCTTCTCAACAATACCTTCTTCAATTTACATCTTTGGTCCCTCATACCTAGTACCGCTCCTCAAGTGGATAGCATTGATGGTCTCATGTCTTGTGGGAGGATTACCTTGAGGAGGTAATTGTCCCTTTTGTCGTTGGGAGCTAGAAGAGGCTAGTTGAGACAACTGAGTCTCCAACATTTTGGTGTGATCAAGGATATTGTTGATGGTGGTTTCTTTGGCTTGGCTATCCCTTTGCATTTGAGCAAAGAAATCTTGTTGACTCTTTTGCATTTGGAGGACCGCTTTTTGGACATCAAAGGCTTGGTCATTGGGTTGATTGTAGTATGGTCTTAGAGTAGGATTTCTCATTGGAGGTGGTGTGTACGTGGGTTGAGGGTTTTGGACATTTTGGCTTTTGTATGAAAGGTTTGGATGGAATTTGGTATTCTCATTATAGTAGTTGGAGTAAGGGGTGCCATTTTTGTATGCTCTGAAAGCAGTCACTTGTTCATTTGTTCCCCTACATTCATTTTGATCATGTCCCAAGGTTCCACAACTTTCACATACTCCATTTGGAATTTAGGATGATGCCATCATAGCATTGACATGTTGTTTAGGTGATTTGGAAGCTTCATCAAGCTTAACCATGGCTTTCTCAAACTTCAAGTTGATGGTGTTGATATAAGCACTTAGTTGAGCACCCAATTGTGTGATGGAATCTACCTCATGCTTTCCTCTTCTAGTGGCCTTTCGTGGTCTACTATATTGGGAATTATGAACCGCCATTTCTTTGATTTTGGGCCATGTTTGGTTGTTATCAATGTCGGTGAACCTACCATTGGACCCCATATTAAGCACATTCTTCCAAAATTGTTGAACAAGGAACCACTCACTAAGTCCATGGTGTGGACAAGAGTGACAAGTGTCCTTAAATCTCTCCCATGCTTCATATAATGATTCCTCATCCCTTTGCTTGAACCCGGTGATTTGGGCTCTCAACATGTTAGTCTTCTCCGGAGGGTAGAACTTCTTGTAGAAGGCAAGTGCTAACTTCTTCGATTAATAAATTCCAAGAGCTGTCTTGTCTAGGCTCTTCAACCATTGCTTTGCAGCTCCGATCAAGGAAAAAGGAAACAACACCCATCGAATTTGGTCTTGGGTTACTCCGGTTTGAGAGATAGCATCACAATTGTCACAAAAAGTCTCCATGTGTAGATGAGGATCTTCACTAGGCATCCCTCCAAATTGGCTTCTCTCAACTAGTTGTATGACTTCAGATTTGGCAATGAAATTACCGGTTAAGTGAGGTGGTGTTGGAGTACCATTTGGTAGGTTCTCCTCGGTTGGTACGGAATGAGATGAAAACTTAGGCATTGTGGGTTGATTTGTGCTTGGTTTTGAATTGGGTTCTCCTGTCCTTCTCTTGCAAAAGGGTTGGTAAACACAACACTATCCAATTGGACACCACCGATATCCACAAGTTCTCCAATACCCAAACTTGTTGAAGTCCCTTTAGCGGTTCTTCTAAGATTGGTCAAGGATCTTTCAATTTCGGGATCAATAGGCAAATGTCTACCTTGTGATCTTCTAGACATGCAAAAGGCAAATAACTAGAAAACAAATTAAACTACCTTGAGGAGTTTGACTTCCCCAAGGTTAAGAAAGACACAACTAAAAACAACAAAAGATAACAATTCCAGTGAACACCGTCCCCGGCAACAGCGCCATTTTTGGTGCGGTTTGAAACTTTGTCGTCTAAGTCAACCAACAAAAACAATATTTATAACTAAACAAACTACTCTTAGAAGAGTGGTAAGTAAAGGTCAGATCCCAAAGGACGGTTACTGAATTAAGTTATCGGTTGTAGAAAGCTACGTCTTAGAGTGTCACAGATTGGGTTGAGATTTGAGGTATCAAGCTAAACTACTATAACAATAAAATGTAGAGAAATGAAAGTAAAACAAGCAAGTAAAGTGGGGGTTTGTAAACAATAGATTAAAGCACTAGGGTGTCATGGGTTCATAGGGGATTCTTGGTGGTGATCATACAAACATGTTTTCAAAGTTGCAAGCAAATTATTGTTGTAGTGGAATCGAGTTAGTTTATATCTTACGATTCATAGGAAGATTTGGGTCCCGGAGCCGAGTCGTCTAAACTGTACAATACCTACAAGTCGACTTACTTTCTTCCTATTCACTTTTATGTATGGTCTAACAAGACTCGAGTTAGTTTATATCTTACAAGTCTTGTTGAATAAATAAGAGATGAACAAATGCAAGGTTTTATAGTCTAGCATTTTATCAAGCATAACATGTGCATAGGTTAACACTACAACATGCAAGCAATCTTATGATAACATATTAGATTAAGTATGAATCTACCCCCATGTTATAGTTCCTCTAATCCCCCATTAACCCTAGCTAGGAGACTACTCACTCATGATTATGGTAAACATGCTAATAAAGGTGTTGATCATATTAGCAAAGTTAAACATGATAAATGAGTAAAGTAATAAATAAGCAAGGGTAAAAAGGATTACACCAAATTGAGGATGATCCAAATAATAAGCAAAGAATAATAGAAGAACACTTGATGAATGATGAAGAGTTGTCAACTCTACAATAAAACCAAATAATCTTCAAATTACCCAACTAAAACTAAGAACACTTGAAGGATTAAAGAGAATTTGAGATTTGATTAATATTTAGATGAGTGATTACAACTTGATTAATAGTAAATAAATATGATTAATGCTTAATTATAACTTGATAAACTTCTTTTTTTAATCCCGTAACACAATGGGGTATTTATACTAAGTACAAGTATTAGGGTAACTAAGGGCTTAAATGACGATTAAGTCCCTAAGAATATGATAAGTGCTTTGCAAGTCCTAGAGGGAGCCGTCCGGATTATCATTGAAGCAAACTCGTGCTGCCCAAGGATCCGCTCGACCTGAGCTCAGGACGCTCGGATCATGGCTTGAGACGCCCGGATTGAGGGTAGAGTTGCTCTACTTGGGCTCGGGATGCCTGGATCAAGCTTGAGTCGCCCGGATCTTTGATCAGCTCCTCTTCTTCTTCTTTGACTGCCCAAGGATCCGTGGGGATCGATGGGAGGTCATGAGGCTCTTCATCATTGCCCATTTCTACTTCATTTATTCACTTAGGCCTTTAGTAATGGTCTCCTCTTCGATGCTTGGTCATTAGATGCACTCCATTTAGCTCTACTTTGCTCCATAGATGCAAGGTTAGCAATCCTCTCCTACCAAGGACACAAAACCTCAAAGAATATGCAAAGTAGGGAACTAAAGATAAGAAACGACCCTAATAAGCGTTATAAAGCATAGGAACGAGGCTAGTTCGGGGACTAAATGTGCACAAATATAAGTCACATCACTCACATACTTCCGAAGTTGCGACACATGAAAAACATTATATACCCGATCGAGAGATGGTGGTAAAGCTAGCCGATAAGCTACTTCACCTACCCGATCCAAAATCTCATATGGACCGATGAATTTCTGACTCAACTTCCCTCTCTTGCCAAACCTAATAACGCTGCGCATAGGTGATACTTTCAAGAGAACCTTGTCACCCATTGCAAACTCAATGTCCCTGCGATGCAAATCCGCATAACACTTATGCCGATCTTGAGCTGCTTTCATCTTTTATCGAATCAAGTGAACTTGCTAAACCATATCTTGTACCATTTGTGGCCCCAAAACCAAAGCTTCACCGCTATTGTCCCAACACACCGGACTCCTACACTTCCTCTCGTATTGTGTTCTGCCTGATGGGTACTCGATCGAGTAAGGGCAACTCGACCGAGTAGGCGGTACTCGATCGAGTACCTTAGTTACTCGATCAAGTAAGTTGGGTTATACGTGTTTTTGGCCGGGTTTGATAGCAACGCGTGAAAGTTATATAAAGTGGAATCGTCAGTTACTTTTATCTTTTTACCTTATTCTAAACCTTTTACAAAAGAAAACAAAACAACTTAACTTCTTCTCTCGAATTGCTATCAAAGTCAAGAGGCTAGAGTTGTCAGATTTATGAATTCGTTATACCGTTGAGAGCGTCATATTGTGGGTAATATCGTTGTGCCGTTTTTATGTCGATTCATTAGTTTTGTTTAAACCCTAATTGGGTGAATTGGGGATTATTGGGAGTATTGTTGATGATAGATTGTAATTGTATGTGTAGATACCCAGTATCTGATGAGACTCCAACAAACACCTGTTTGAAAATGTGTCCTCAACAATAGTGCGATCACATGATTTAATATCATAATTAAATCTCATATAAATAATACGTAAGGGATGATTCATTATATAGTCAACTGATCAACATTAATCGGTAACGATTGGCTTGCTAGAGTTTGACGTTACTTTCGTGAGACGGTGGTGGTCAGTTGATCCCTTAAGGTCACACCTAAAGGATGATGCCCTAATCTGTAAAGTTGATTAATTGTATGACGATACAAGTTGATCAATTCCTTAAAATTGAACAATTCAATTTGTGAGAGAGAATATTTATATCTTATTGTAATGGGATTAAATAAGATTTATTTTAGTAATAAAAATGCTTTATTACTAAAATTGCTTATTGTTTGAGAAACAATAGAGATACGAATGAATGGTTAATTATAATTACAAGATGTTGTGAATTATAATTATATGACCCATTTTATTTATGTGATCAAGTATCACTAGTCAATTTGTTGTATGTAATTTAATTAATTTAGAAAATGATATTTATGTGATAAATATGCATTAAATTAATTAATAACATATAACATACTACATGTGACATATTGTGTGACAAATGACAAATTGAAAAAATAAAATGGTAGTCCATTTTATGAAGTGGACCGAAATGGAAGGAGTATTAGTGGGTTGTGGTTATATTATTTTATGTGATAAAATTTAAATAATTGCACCTACACTACATAGCCTTACAAGCCTACCATATTGAGAAGTGTAAAAGGAAAAAGAGATGCCATATTTTGGAAGAGAGCCTTCCACTTTCATGGCACCCCCTCCTTTTAGTGATGAGAATTTTTCTCATTTTTGTCTCTTATCATTCATTCATTATTCCACATGAAAAACCTTTTTCTCTCTCTCTCTCACATTTTCTTGTTCATCTTTCTCTAAAACTAGAGAAATGATGATTAAATTTGTTCAATCACATTACTAATATTATTAGTGTAATATATGAGTATTAGTAATCAATTTTAAGGTAAACTACTAAACTAATATCTAGCAAATATTATTTAGTAGAGATAAGGGATAATCATGGGTGCAATCAAGAGGAGTGGCTTCTATACTTGAAGTCGTTGGAGGATCATCCTATTACTCATCATAGCTCAAGAACAAGTGAAGGTAGGAGACCATACTTGTGCCCACAAAACCGAAACTAACAATGTAAGGGACATTGTTTTCTTATAAATCTATTATTTTGTTATGCATGCACTAGATCTAAAGAACAAGTAATTAATGAGTTAATTAGTTCACTATTAGAGGAGTCTAATAAGAGGTATATGAACCTAACAAGTGGTATCAGAGCATAAGTATGTTGCATGCATAATCGGTTATTGTTTTTCCGAGTTAAAATGTTAACATATAAAACTAAAAATTTGTGATTTATAAGTATAAGCCACGAAATCCCCATTCATGTTATATATTATGGTCCTAAAATGTTTTTAGGTCATTTTTATGATTTATGTAAATTTATTGCTCATTTTAAGGATTTTTGGTCATTTTATTACATTTTTATGACTAAAATGGGAATCAAAATGCTAAAAATAGTTAAACTAAGTTTATAAACTTCAAAATTTTATATGACCTCACATGCATATTTTACAAGTGGTGTGTAAAATCTCGCATTAATTGGATTAATATTGCATGATAAATGATTTTTATGAGATAAAAATGGATTAAAAGAGGTAAAATGGTTAAAAATAGTTAAATTTCGAATTAGGCCATGAGATTTTAATATGTTGTCACATGCATAATTTACAGAGTGTATATAAATTTTGAGATTAAAATATCTCTTTTAGCATGATTTATGAATTTTTAGAGTAAAAATGGCATAAATAGTGACTATTTTAGCATAAATAGGTAAAACGATTTGCATTGCATGAGAAAATAATTTTAGGTTGCATAAACATCCCACTTATCAGATCTAAAGTTGTAAAATTAATGGGAATAATTTTTGGATACTTTAGATGTTTTATGAGATAAAACCGATAAATTGCAACTATATTTTCTCAAAATTAATTCTAAAATTTTAACCATGATTTTTGATATTATGAGTGTCATGGAATTATTTCAGAATGTTCAAAAATTTAAAATTCAAATTTTGAAATTTTTATAATTTAATTTGGATTTATTTCATAAATAATATGATTTTAAGGTCAAAAATGAGCATAAAATTAAATCAAGTTGAATTATTGTCAAAAATTATGTGATGACTAATTTTTGAGTCCTAAAAAGTGTTAGGATAATTAACTTGAGCTTATATGTGATTTAAGTGTTAATTAGTGATTTTAAAAGGTTATTATCACGCATTTCCATAAAACCGGGTTATATGTACGACATAAGTTAAATAGGGCGATTTGGCACATCATTTGACATGATAGGTACATATTATAATACTGCATATTTCAATGGTTGAATGTCTTTTATTTATGTATTTTTGAATTATGTAATTTTATCTTAGTATGGCCTTAGTTTTAATCGATATTACCCGTAATGAAAGGGAATATTGATTCGGTTGTAATTTAATGTGATCTCGTATCACTTTTATTTTTATTTTTATTAGTTTTTCCATTTTAAAAATGTATAATAGGAATAGATTTGTATTTTTATTATTATTTGTAATTATGGAGCATCTTCAAAGACGGTGCCATTCGGAAAGGTGATCCGACGAAGACGGTGTCTTGGGAGGCGTGCCACTTGAAGATTCAAGGGACCAAAGGAGTTGGTTTCCGAATATGTAATAGATTATTAGATTTTCTATTAAGGAAGGCCATACTAGGAAATTTTATTTATTGCTTTGCATTTCTTTTAATATGTTGCATGCATTGCCAAATCGCCATAACAACACATGCATATCATATCGAGTCATCGACCGTGTCAATTATAATTATCGTAGTTCACTGCTTTAGTTCACTTAAAACGTGATAGATAATAAATTGACAAGACCTCTCACATATAATAATTGAGAATTAGCCTTGCCAAAAAGTAGAAACCCATGAAGTACCAATTTCATAAGGCAAGTTGAGCCGGCTTTACCGTAATACAAACCTTGTTACATTGGCGAAGTGGGGTAGTAAAATTTTATTACATCGAAATTTGGATTGAGCTCAACAGAAGTATTCGTGACCGTAGTCACATGTGTTCCGGGCTAAAGATGAGAATTAGAGTAATTTTTATCGACCGAGAGTTCTAAAACTAGAATCGATTAAAGAGTTAATCCACCGAGTTATATTAATAAGGGATGACTCGGGTTACCGTACCCGTATTAATATGAATTTGGATCTCGGAATCATTTATGTTAGTTGGGCGGAGGTCACTACATAGATGCAATACTTGTTTACAAATATACTTGTATTATTAAAAACGATAGATGTTAATTATTTCCTTCATTTCCATTTTTGTAGTTAATTATATGCAATGAATTCATCTAATACTTCTACACCAATCACTCTTAATTCATAGCTCCAATCATACGATGAAAAATGCTCCGATTATGACAATGATACGATTAGAGAATTACGCGTTGGCATTGGTCAGGCTGGAAATTTCTGCTTCTTTACCACATACACTCCACCCACTCCAATATTATTGCCCACCACCTTGGAAAGAAAATCTTGTGAAGAAAAACTTACAAAACCCAAGGCATCCTTGTTTGAAGAAACAAAGAGAAATGTTAAATTCAGTGGGAGTTCTAGCAAGAATGTCCTTGCAAATGAAAGGAGTATTGGTATTTATAAAGGGAAGGCAAAAATGGGCGAAAACCCCAAACCTGATTATGAATTGGAAATGGATAGCGGGACTACCAAAACCAAGACCAAGAAGGGTGCCAAATCCTATGAGGAATGTCATTATTGTAATATTATGGGCCATTGGAGGCGAAATTGCCCCAAGTATTTGGAAGATATCAAAGTTGGGCTTGTTACTCCAAGTGGGACTTGGAAATGTGGAAAAGCTAAACAAGAGTGACATGAATATCTGACAAGGAAATGGAACTAGGGTAGCCGCCACTTCAAGTGGGACTTATGTACTTGTTTTAGCTAATAACTTTGAGTTGTAATTTACATAATTGTCATTATGTACCCACTTAGTCTAAAACATTATTTCCATTTCTATGTGAGACATGAAAGGATTTATATTTTGCCATCAAAGACAATTGTTGTATTTTGTTAAAAAATAGACATGACTCTGAACCATTTCACTTATCTTAATGATATACATGTTTTAGACACTTCCAACTCAAGCAATGATATCTACATAATACGATTTAAAAGACTCATAACTAGTAATCTAAATGATTTGTACATTTGACTTTTTCAGTTAAGTTACATAAATAAGAATCGCATTAAAGGCTAGTGTCGACTGGATTTAGTGAACCATTTGATTTTCAATCATATGGAATATGCGAATCTTGTCTCCTTTGCAATATGATTTGTACTTCCTTTAGCGGTAAAGGGACATGAGGAAGTGATTTGTTGGGACTAATACATGCCGATGTATGTGTTCTAATGAGCATTGCCACAAGGAGAATTTATGACTACTTCGTCACTTTTACCGATGATTTAAGTAGATATGGGTATATTTACTTAATCAAATATATAGTGAAGCATTTGAGAAATTTGAAAAATTTCTAAATGGTGTAGAGAACCAATTGAAGAAAAGACTAAAGTATTACGATCCGATCGTAGTGGCAAAGATCTAAGTAATAAATTTGATTTATTAAAGATGGATTATGACCTAGTGTCATTACCCATAAGATCGAACTAATATGAGTCGGTTTGAGTTGTTGAACTCAATTTTAGGAATTTGCAATCCAAAACGGACACGTAATTTTAAACGGATGGTCAACCAAGAAATACCTGAAATAGAGAGTCTATTTAACAAATCACATGGATTAGACTCGCATATTATATAAATCAAACTGCCATGATAGGGATGGCCTTTTGAAAGCTAATGCATAGTCTAGATAAACTCCTAATACTCCACCATATATGTTTGTGTCTCACAAAGCTATCTCTTTAGAAGATAGAGCTATTTCTAAGAGATAGAGTGGGAGTAGATGAGATTGTTACAAACATGTCTTATAGTTAAAGTGTTACTTTGTGAAAGTAATGGAACTATAATCTATAAAGATAGAATGTGAGTATAGTTTAGTGGGAGTTTAGCGCACATGTCTTATTTGAAAGTAATGGTATTGTCCTAAATCGACTTTGTTACATACGAGCCATAGCATTACAATCCGAAAATAGTTACTCAAGAGTAGATTTACATAAAGGCGAGGGTCTCCTTAAAGTGAATAGAGCTTCAGAGTGCTTAAAAGCATAGATTAACATGAAGATGTTGATCAAAATTAATTATGTTAGGAATTGCCGCATTTTCATTTTAATAAAGAATAGCAAATGAAATTCACTCTTCTAAAATGGGAATTTAGAGAAGGAAGTGTTTGAAACACAAAACCTTAGATGAAGATCTAAGAATCCTAACATATTATGCGTAGCTATCTTAAGTGATCACAAGATGGTCTTAAGCTAGCATTAAAGGATTATACTTTTCATTCATGTGATAATAGTGAATGGTTTCATTCACATGATTGAAGAATCATGATTATACATGAAGTTAAGTGGGAGCTAGAATTATTTTTCTATGTCTTATATGTTGATAACATATTAATTATTGAGAATAATGTACCAATGCTCTCTTCTGTCAAGAGCGATTGGGAGACTAGGAAAGGGTGCGATATATTCTAAGATTTCTGAATCTGTGTGAGAGAATATTGGCATAGGGTTAAGAGTCTTATGATGATAATATCTTTCGTATCTGTTGTACATCAACAAGGTTGAATGGGTTATTCATGATGATGAAAGTGGAATTACTATGATAGAATCATAGTCGTTCACTGTACCTATTAAGTTGTTGACTACATGAAATCGTGTGCTAATGTTTCCGTCATTAGAATGATCATGTATGCCAACAGACACACATGTCATGATGTGATATATGCCTAGGGCATGATGAGTCAATAACAAGATAATTCCCATGATATGGCTTGAGAAAGCCTTAAAGAACAATTGAAGACTTGTTCATATGTTTGGTTGATAAACTAAGATAGGTGTTGAAGGGTTGCACAAACTTTAGTTTCCAAACTTAAAGGGATTTGTTGAAATCCTAGGACATCTTATTGACTTAGGAGTAAGAGACTAAGAAAAGTGTTTTAGTTTCGCGCATTGCAAATACTACAAAAGGAATCTAAGTAAATTGTGATAAAATGGTCAACGTAGGGATTAAGGGTGAATCCCTCTATAAATGACTTTATCACAAGTTATGCGATAACAGTGGGAGCATCTTTCAAGTTAAAGAGCCCAAGTCTAGCAAGAAGACTAGACAAATACTTAGAAATAAATTCAAGTTAATAGAAATAACATTGAATAAAAGGAAATATCAATTGAAAAAGTTGGAATATATGGATATATGGTATATCCACTTGCCAAACTTTTATTGCATTTTAACTAGTGTTAAAAATACACTAAAGATTATAAGATATGAAGTAGTAATAGCGTATTGACTATTCATATGTGATAATCGCATTTATCGTTTGAGTTTCATTAAACTCACCCGCTACCTTGTCGTATCCGAATACGTTGTAGAGACAAATTGAACCCCATTAAAGTGAACTGGATTGACATGGTATTCGCCCCTAGTTACTTATATGAGGTGACGTCTCGAAGTGACTAGAGTGTGATGCAATTGATGGCAAGTTCAAGTGCCATAGAGTCATATGGGATGACTAGTCGATCACATAGGCAGACTGTATGGGACACTCTGTCGGGCAGTGACCGCTAATAGAGTTCTGGTAATTCATAAAGCCTGGTCGTGGCAAGAGCTACTATACTATTCTTATGAGTCAATTCTTTTGACTAGAGACTCTTCGCCCAAGTTGGCACAACTTCTGATTAGCTTAGATTTATACTCTACGATTTCGTAAATGAGGTCAAACTGGGTATATTTTGGGTTATGATGGACTGTGGCTGAACGAAGGGAATAGGGCGATAGGAATTGTCCACCCCTTGTCAGGGTTTTTTGAAATCTCAAGGCCACTCGAGGAGTAGTTAATTGGAAATGCGTGGCCACGCTCGGAAGGTATCTATGGCAGATAATTCCGGTGGTGACAGTTACTCTCCGGATCGAGGAAACCACTCAAGATATGATCAAATGTAAGTACGACCTGCAAGACACCTTGCATTGAGTGGGAGATTGTAATAGGACAAGAGAATTGGTGACGCACACTTGTCTCGGACAAGTGGGAGATTGTTGGAAAATGTGTCCTGAACAATAGTGCGATCACATGATTTAATATCATAATTAAATCTCATATAAAGAATACGTAAGGGATGATTCATTATATAGTGAACTGATCAACATTAATCGGTAACGATTGGCTTTCTAGAGTTTGACGTTACTGTCCTGAGACGGTGGTGGTCAGTTGATCCCTTAAGGTCACACCTAAAGGATGATGCCCTAATCTGTAATGTTGATTAATTGTATGACGATACAAGTTGATCAATTCCTTAAAATTGAATAATTCAATTTGTGAGAGAGAATATTTATATCTTATTGTAATAGGATTAAATAAGATTTATTTTAGTAATAAAAATGCTTTATTACTAAAATTGCTTATTGTTTGAGAAACAATAGAGATAAGAATGAATTGTTAATTATAATTACAAGATGTTGTGAATTATAATTATATGACTCATTTTATTTATGTGATCAAGTATCACTAGTCAATTTGTTGTATGTAATTTAATTAATTTATAAAATGATATTTATGTGATAAATATGCATTAAATTAATTAATAAAATGTAACATACTACATGTGACATATTGTGTGACAAATGACAAATTGACAAAATAAAATGGTAGTCCATTTTATGAATTGGACCGAAATGGAAGGAGTATTAGTGGGTTGTGGTTATATTATTTTATGTGATAAAATTTAAATAATTGCACCTACACTACATAGCCTTACAAGCCTACCATATTGAGAAGTGTAAAAGGAAAAAGAGATGCCATATTTTGGAAGAGAGCCTTCCACTTTCACGGCACCCCTCCTTTTAGTGATGAGAATTTTTCTCATTTTTGTCTCTTATCATTCATTCATTATTCCACATGAAAAACCTTTTTCTCTCTCTCACATTTCTTGTTCATCTTTCTCTAAAACTAGAGAAATGATGATTAAATTTGTTCAATCACATTACTAATATTATTAGTGTAATATATGAGTATTAGTAATCAATTTTAAGGTAAACTACTAAACTAATATCTAGCAAATATTATTTAGTAGAGATAAGGGATAATCTTGGGTGCAATCAAGAGGAGTGACTTATATACTTGAAGTCTTTGGAGGATCATCCTATTACTCATCATAGCTCAAGAACAAGTGAAGGTAGGAGACCATACTTGTGCCCACAAAACCGAAACTAACAATGTAAGGGACATTGTTTTCTTATAAATCTATTATTTTGTTATGCATGCACTAGATCCAAAGAACAAGTAATTAATGAGTTAATTAGTTCACTATTAGAGGAGTCTAATAAGAGGTATATGAACCTAACAACACCCGATGATTATCGGACTACAACATGCTTAGGAATCGCAGCGTTTGATCGACAGTTTGTGTATAACTTTACATCGGAAAACTTAAAACGATTTCGAAAATAAAACATTTCAAACTCTTCAAAAGTACCTGGAGTGTTTAATGCATGACAACGGGGTCACAATGACACTAACTAGAGTCAAAACCAACACCGGACCAAAAACCGACTCAAAATTCAAATCCCGACTCCAACAACGAGTCAAACCGAGTCAAACACAAAAAACAAACCATTCAAATGCTTCTATGTTAAGATTTTACGGAATCTTACATAGTCAAGTACCAAACATATTCATCCAAATCCTAGGATAGAACAAATCATGATTACATTCGTGTGATAGAGACAAGACACCTCGAAGACGTGCTACATGGCTCGCGCCTCTTTGAGCAGCCCAAGTGGCCACGTCGCACAAAACTCACACAACCACTCATTTTCCTATAAATACCCCTCAAATGCCACCATTTGAGAGTGACGCGAGTGTCCGCCCCCTCTTTTCTCCCTTAAAATTCTAGACTCGACTTCTCAAGTCACAATCCGACACGTGTTTACGACCTACCGATCGTAAACACAAGCCTTACACATTGTTTGGTATCGTCATCGTGCATTAAATCACTTGACCGACCATCTCGACCACTACACCATCACTAAACTTAACAAAACACTCATTTTACTTACCAAAACGGTTTTAAACCGAGTTTTCCGAACAAATGAGTTGATACACTTACGTCGATTTCTCGCCATAAGCCTAGCATGTAAGTATGAGGGTGTAAAAAACTTCTTTTATCATGTTTTCATATGGTTCATGAGTATAACATGCTAAATCATGCATAACATGGTCCAAAACATGGGAAGAATGAGCCAAAACTGGATTTTTGGTTGAGGCAGAGGCTACTTACGTAGCACACAGGCTCGCGCCTAAAGCAGCCTGCCTCACCCTCAAATCCAAACCGTGTTTGGTCTATTCATCTCCTTTATTTTCATTTCATATTCGTAATCGGTTTTTACCATTTCAAGTATTTTCAAACCATTTTTACAAGTTTTTAACCATAAAGCATTTTTTTACCCTTGGTTCTTAATACCATGACGGTTTAATCCGTCTTTCAGTGATAATATTTGGTTAATTATATTTTAAAAGGTATTTTAAAACCTTTTATTTCATTTCTTTACATTTTGGAGGGTATTTTAAAGCCTTTCATCATTTCTTTACATTTTCAAAACAAATGCATTAGTCACCAATACAAAGTCATCCTTTGTTCCACATACCATGTCGGGTTTTAGCCCGAGTACGATGATGAATATCGACTAATTATATTCAAATGAACTTAAAACAATTAGTTCATAATCATTTTCAAAGCTATTCATGTCAAGCTTACAAAATCGAACCCGACATCGAATATTGTCAAAACAATGACGATTATTCAAGTCTCGTTCTTCAAATCAACACAAAGGCGGCCTAAACGGCCTTTTCAAACCAAAACGGGTTCAAACACCCATTCTTCAAAACATTTGACAAACTTTTTCAATAGTCAGAACACGTCTTCCATCGTTGACTGACTCGCGCCTAAACATGCCACTCTTTTTTCTATTTTCAAACCAGGGGAGACCCTTTTGCATCGCCAATAGGCTCGCGCCTCTTCTGGCTGCCTAATACAGGGTCTGTTCCCCTTCCAGCACTTGTCTAGGACGATCCCGACTTCGGTTGACCTGAATATAGGACGGATCAGACGACGAACTTGCTCATTCAAACACCATATTTGCAAAACGCCTTACTAAAACAAATGGATCACATTATGCACCATAAACCTAACTCGGTAAATGGATGTTTAATTTCCGTCTTGCATGCAAATCAACCATAAATCCAACTTGACATCTTATACTTGATGCTTGGATTAAATCAACCGACATAGAAAGCTCACATGTTAGGTTTAAACTAGTGGATGCGCATTCATGCATTTACCCGTTTTATCAACTTTTGCATTCAACCAACCAAGATCGATCAGTAGAGGCGCTCATGGCAGGATTGGGTGTCTGATTAAAGGGCTTCCCAATACGTACCTTCACCTCTTACTCAGAAACTTTGGATAGTGGACGACCTTATGCAGGGCGTACGAGAGTCATTCTAGAGATAGGATGCTAAAGTGGGACGATTCCTTATCTTTAGTACCTATGTAAAACACCTCTTTTTGCCTTGGTTGACCTAGGTATAAAGTGGATTCGAACGGGTTCCAAGCATCCCACAAATGCTTGGTGGCGACTCCGAATAACTCTAATCGTTTCAAGACCCTTGCCGAGACGAAACCGACCAATCTAAAACAATCCAGTCGAAAGAATTCTTATGCCGCCGAGCATGGCTTTCAAAAGAACGCTATACGTCCAACAGATCGGCTAAGCGTGTAGGTGGCTATGTCCACAGATTGGCGACTCCGCTGGGGATAACTAGGACACTTGTGTCTTTGTGATCCCTAGATGGTGAGACTCGAATGAGGTCTTGGTTGAAATGCATTAATTGATATTACGGTCACGGCCGGGTTCCTTGTCCGGGCCCATAACCTAACCCTTTTCGACCAATTGGCTCGTCTCGTCGGCGTGAGTTTTCTCATCCCCGCGTTTTGAATCTCGATTGAGTCAAGCATACCGTTGACGATACACATTTCTGTTTCATCAAAGAGCTTTCATCACCTTCGAGCACGAGACTAGGGCACCCTCCTTACACATTTTGTTTGGATTGGTATCCCTCTCGAAAATCAGGGTTTGATTGCTTGGTGTGTAACCCACCCTTTTAAGCCAAAACCCGTGTCAGCATTATGCATAATATAATGAAACCGCGAGTGCTTATGTGTTATGTGATCATAAGTCCTTCCGCGTCATTTTCAAACTTTCAAAAGCACCTTTTTGCGCCGTTATAATGGCCATTTCAAAACTCCGTCTTTCGCCAACCATTGCTTTTCAACACGCCTTTCTAGGCCGTCGTAATGACGATTTTCAAACCCGATTTTTTACAACCACTTTAACACGCCTTTCTAGGCCGTCGTAATGACTATTTTCAAACCCGGTTTTTTACAACCACTTTAACACGCCTTTCTAGGCCGTCGTACTGACGATTTTTAAACTCGATTTTCGACAACCATTTCAAAACACCTTTTTACGCCGTTATAATCGCCTCGTTAAGACACGGATTTTAACCCGTCTCGCGCCGACAATGGCTCTTTCAAAACCCGAGAAAAGCACACACCCTTTTCTCGAGACACTTTCGAGATCCCGAGGACTATGCACCGTCCCCAAGATCTTTTCAAACATTTCAAACTCGATTTTCAAAACATACAATTTTGAATTTCAAAAAACCGTCTTGGAAAACAGTACATTGTTTTTCGAGCTGACTCAAACTCAAACCGTCTTTCGCAAACAAACTTAAGACAACCTTTCAACTGACCGACTTGCGGATATCCCTATCTTCGGAAGCCGTCCATAAAGCGACAAATGAATCTTTTTGAAAATCTCTATTTTTGAAAACTTTAGTCCACAATTCCAATTCCGCCTCGTGTCTATCGAGTTGAAGCAAACGTACTTATGGGTCTTTACTTATGAGTCGTCTCACCACGAGACACGTCCAACGACGTCACGCCACTACGTTGGACATGAGTCAAAGTTCGGTCAACACCGTCACATTATAAATTGAGTCGGCACCGAGGTACCAAACACAGTCACCCTCGTTGTGTTGTGTCCGATCTTTGTTCCGTCCTTTGTGTTGTCTGCGTTCAGTCTTTAAACCGTGTCGGATTGAGTTGTAATGTGAGCCGTTTTTATGCCTCAGAACCATGGCCCCGTCTTCAGCTTCATCCAACAACAACAACGACAACAGATATGTTACAACTGCTCAGCTAGCCAGCCTACTCAATGCTCTTAAGGTCACCCTGGACCGTGTCGAGACCCGTATCGACATCCTGGAAAACAAGGAAACTGGAGAACACAACACTCCGCCCTTGATTGAAACTGAGAAAAAGCTCAAACTCCTAGAAGAACAACTCCTAGCCCGGGGTAACAACATCCACCTTGAGAACAATCAAAGATTTGAACCCGTTGGGGATCAATTACCCGACAACTTTACCTTGACTGATGTACCCAAATTCAAGGGAATGGAGGACCCATTCAATCACATCCGAGCCTTCAAAGACTATATGGCCATAAAAGGAGTCAAACAGCAACTCTTCACCCGGATCTTTCCATCATCCTTGGAACCGATCCCTCGCCAATGGTAATACTCCCTTGACCCGAAAAACCTCACTACCTTGGATGAGGTCGCAGTTGAACTTGCTAAGCAATATGCCGACAATGTCGAAATCCGAGCCAATACCCGTACCCTTGAGGTCCTAACTCAAAATGATAAGGAGGGATTCACAGAATTCTTAACCCGTTGGAGGAGAGTAAGCACTCAGTTGGTCAGCAAGCCGAGTGAGTCGACTTTGGTGGAAAAATTTGCCAACAATCTTCGCCCGGTATATGCCAACTTACTGAGATATCAAAACATCAAGACGTTCCAAGACCTACAAATCCTTGGAACCCGCATTGAAGACGACCTCCGAAAAGGTGTCCTAGCCAAAACCACCGTTAGAGGTTACCAGGGATCCACATCAGCCGGATTCCGCCCCTATGGTCAAACAAACAAAATAGACGAGGTCAACCTCCTCGAGCCAACCACCAAGAGATCTGAACGCCCTCAAAGAGTGTTCACCAACATAGGGTCAGCTTAAGCAAGCGCCCTAAAAAGGCTTATGGACCAAGGGAAATTACAACCAATCGGACCCACCCCGGATCCGTCTGATGCTAAGAAATCCCGCTTCTGGAACCCTAATGCCTACTGCCAATACCACCAAGGGAAAGGTCATGACACGGAAACCTGTTTCAAGCTCAAACACGTCATTCAGGACATGATTGAGAAGGGGGAGTTGCCTTTGTCTCCACCAACAAAACCGAACAACAAGACAAACCCTCTGGGAATCCATGCTATCTCCGATGACGAGCTGACCCTAGACTGCTCACACCTCATCCTACCAATTGATGCCGAGGTGAATGCCCTGGAAAAGGATGCCTCGGACGGGGTATTTGTGTTCAGCGCCACGAGCATGCTTGCCATGTTCCAACAAGTTGAGGAGGCTATAGCCAGTCTCTCCGAAAGAATTACTTGACTGGACGATGCCTACCGACGACAGATTTTCAATCCTCCAACACCACGCCCGAGGGAGGGTCCCCCAAACACCCAAAACTACCCTCACCAGGAAGGATTTCTCCCGCGACCATTCTGGCACACACCCCACAATAATCACCCTCACAAAAATTACCCTCACACAAATTTCCCTCACAAAAACTGCCCACTGAGGAATACCCCCCAAGGTACCCTCGAGATCCCGAAGTCAATGGTATCTGGAGAGATGATGCTGAGGACATCTATATAGTCCCCGGAAAAGAGAAACAGGCGAAGGAGATCGTTCATCTTACCCGTCCGGACGTCCCTATCAAAACCCGAATAATTCAACAGTCGTTCCAAAAACGAATGACCAGGTTGTCCCCGACATGGACACTCAACCAAAGACTCCTGAGAATTCGATCCTCAAACAACTGCAGAAAGCAAAAGCCGAAATTTCAATTTGGCAACTGATTGCTACATCCTTCGAACATCGGCAAGCTTTACTGCAAGCCTTGGGAAAACTGACTGTGCCCTCTACCTCCTCCCCTGAAGAAGTAGTAACACACATGACAAGGGATGTCCCCGACCTGAACAACCCGGTCATCTTCTCTGATGAGGATATCCCTCCTTCGGAGCCAACCATAACTTGGCCCTATACATCACCGTGCAGTGCCTCAAAAAGAATGTGCCCATGGTTCTTGTGGATGACGGATCCGCGGTTAATGTCATTCCCCTAAAAAAAGCTCATAAATTGGGTATCAAGGAAGCCGATTTGGTCCCAACCAATCAAGGAGTACGCGCTTATGATGGCACTCGTCGTAAGGTCGCAGGGCTTATCACTTTAACCGTTGCAACTGAACCACTGGAAAGGCAAACCAGTTTTCAGGTAGTCGACATCGACGCCTCCTTCAACATGCTTCTAGAACGTCCCTGGATTCACGCCGTCAAGGCGGTTACCTCAACCCTTCATCAGAAAACAAGGGTCCCTTTCAACGGGAAGACGATCACAATTCCCGCTTCCCCGATCAAAGCCGTCATGAAAAAGGGAATATCCTCCCAAGCCATTGAGGAGGACGACAGTGAGATGTGGGGATTCCAAGCTGTGAATGCCCTAACTGATGAATCAACACCCTTTGATTGTGACCCATTTACCAACCTCACAGTCAACCGCATTCTGATACGCCAGGGTTATTTCCCGGGTCTACCCCTCAATCCGCAAAAGAGCACCTTACCTCCCTTGAAACAGGCTAAGGTCTCCAACATCCTCTTCGGGCTGAGCTACGAAACTACCGATGGAGATATCTGTAGACACCTCGTTTCTGCACCCCTCGCAAACCACCCGGTGATGATTGGGCCGCATGTTTGGTACGCGGAACGATTTGTGACAGTTCGTAAGTTTATCGTCAAGTGATTGCTCAAACATTAATGTATACCTCTTAATTATCATCTACGTGCCGATACGGTCGTTTTGGCAGTAATTAGAGTACATTTGGAGTCCGGGTCAAAAAATCGTCTTCATTTCCTAAAACCGTCAAATCCCGAGTCAAAGCCATGGGCTTGTCTACCTAAGGTTAGGATGTCATAAAATGTTGAGATTATATCTCATTTCGAGTCTCATGTCACTTCATTAGGCTAAACTAAAAGTTTACATTGCAAAATGTGCATTTCATTTAGTTAAAATGATAATCCGACCTTTAGGCCCACTTTTCGAGGTGATAACAACTTTGTTGGGTCAGGCCTATTTCATAGAAAGTTCTAGATCTCTTTTTTAGCTTTCCAACGCCACCGAAATCACCTTAATCCGAGTCTTGTAGAGAAAGTTATGCCTAAAATACGATAGGCTGTCAAACGCGTTTTCTACGCGCAGAGGAACCTACCCGGGAAAGGACGCAGCAAGTGCTGCGCCTTTTCCCAGGGCTTTCTTTTTGTCCAAGTTTCCGTGTTTTAACCTAAGTCGGTTATTTCCGGATCTTTCCTTCTGTATCCTAGTCTTACCATAATTCCGTCGTGTGATTAGTATAAATAGGAGCCTTCGTTCCTCATATTTCTCACGCGAGTGTCCGCCCTTCTCTTCTCCCTTTGCATTCTAGACTTTGTTCTTACTTTTGGCGTCTACGTGCTTGAACATTCGACCACGTAAGCTCGGATCCTTCCGGGTACCAGCCTCCCCGTTGCATGACCGACCAATTTGACCAACTCCACATCAATCAACTTAATTAACTAATCGTTTTCCTCTTACGAGGGCACTTTCTTTACATTCGCGTCGAGCATCACTAATCGATATCTTAGTTCATCTCGTTTCGTCAACATGTAAGTCTGAGGGTGTAAATCTCTCTTTTATTATTGTTATTTACTTTTTGTATCATCATTAATGTAAGGTTTATGTCGAAAGTACCAATTAAAACCGATTTCTAAAACTGTTGCTTTAAAACCCCTCTTTACGGATTTCCAGAAGACAACCGTCGAGAAAGGACGCAGCAAGCGCTGCGCCTCTTGAAGGAGCGCCTTGACCTGCTGCGCCTCTTCGTGAGGCCGCGCAGATTCTGCTTCCTTTCTTCTTCCTTCGATCTCTCGTAATTCGTTCGTCTTTTATTTGTTTTATTTGTTTGTTCATTAATTCTTTGTTATAATAGCATATAATTCACATGTATTTTATTTATAATTCATTCACATGTTTAATTCGTCATAAATCCGACTTAAATCCCTTATAATTCATATTTGCGGGTTTTCGTCATAAAATTCAATCCGGGTTGTAGGGATTCGATTTGTTCATATTGAGTTTACGGAATCCGTCTTTGATATATTTTTCTTCATTTGTTTGTTCATTGTATTCGTCATTAACTCATCGTATTTAACCTAATTAGCTTAGTTTAATTTGTTTATTTGTAATTAATATCGTTCATCCATGTATTTAATCCATCTTTAAATTTACCAACGAATATTAACAACACGCAATTAAACTCACGACGAAATTGAGTCAGAACAGACGCAGCGTCTGCTGCGCGCCTATTCAAAGGACGCAGCTCTCTGCTGCTTTATTCGGTTGAATTCTGTCCCGAACTCCGTTTCTGCTTTGACCTAGTTTAATTAGCTTACGTATAATTAACTATTAATCGTATTATCACCCTCTGTTTTGTTCGTCAATTCTTTCTTTTATTCTTTTCTCAAATCATCCGTTTTAAAGGTATTTTCGACATAAATCGCCTATTCCATTGTAATTATTGTATTTATTATTGTAATTCTCTTTATTGTATTTATTGTATTTCTTGTATCATTTGTATGTTTTCACATGTTAATCGACCTTAATTCCTACTTTGACAAAATTGTTTGCTAAATTAATTGTTCACCGACTTAGTTAATTCTCACATGCTAGGATTAATTTAATGGATGTTGCATTGCATGCATATAACCGACGATATATCGAGTACGAATAACTTCCCTAATCATTAGTAGAGGCCGCTATCGAGGCGGGCGGGATTAGGTGTTCGATCAAAAGAGCTTCCTAATACGTACCCTCACCCCTTACTCCAGATCTCCGTGAGCACCCGTGTTCATTGGCATCCACGAGAGTCATTCTAGACATAGAATGCTAAGGGTAACGATTGCTTAGTGTTCATGTCACTACTTTGTGTCTTGACATGACACGAGGTATTCGAACGGTTCCAATTTCCCATAAAAATTGGTGGCGACTCCATACAAATGCAAACGCTTGTTTCCCAAGCGCCCCCGTGGCCCCCGCTGTCCACAGTTTGGCGACTCCGCTGGGGATAATACACTTACGTGTAGCAAGGGTGAAACTTGAACAATGTAACACCCCCATACTCCAAGTGCCTTACCAGGACCACTCAGGTATAAGGGTACTACCATCTCGGTTACCCGAGACATGATAATCATAAGACAATGAAGAAACATACTTTATTAAATAAGTTTAAGTGATTACATAACAAAACCAACTATAAGCAAAATACAACTGTTCTCAACCTATCAACTAACTGAAAGGAACTGTCCTAACAAACACTGCGGAAGACTAAAGACTCTGATATGTGATGACTCCATCCCCAGCTAGATCCCACGCATATCCAAGATATACCTGCCAAGCAACTGCTCACCACCCCCGAATGGATCACCACAGTTTTTAAAACATTTAAACGGGGTCAGTACTAATCACACAATCAATACAGATAACAATAACAAGATACACAGACAGCTGAACTGTCACACACACACACACACACCAACTCCCATCATCTCAACACGATCCCCTTTGGACGCCCGCGATGGGGGACCGCAGCCGTTCCCACCTAAGCCCCGCTCATCATACGAGCGATAACCCCGTCCCATTAATGTGCACATCCCCTTTCGTGGCGGGTTCCACGAAGGGCGAAACTAGGGCGTGAGATCACTCCCGCAAGTGACCCCACTCAGCCGAGAACGCATCTCGAGAACCATCAACAAACACAACCACAATCACAATCACAATCATCATATCAAACAACTAACTACAAAGACATCACCAATATCCCATTATGGGACTAATGCGAGTAGGAAATCCTACCGGAAAGCACAACACGCAGACGGTATCTACAATTTGTATCAAAACGGCTCCTCCACGAATTCTCCTCCTATCATACAACACATAAAGACTACACATCACAAACTACACACCAAAACCCCAATTCCTAAATTAGGGTTTCACCAATCTTAACAAAACATTATATAAATTATATTAAAAGCTTACCCTCGACGCAAGGAATCCAACGACACGAACTACGATACGAACCGACCGTCGAACTCGGGAATTGTCAAGAACGCGATTAGGAAGAAGAACTAGTTGCTTTCTCTCTTAAACAGGTTTTAGGTTTTGTAAAAAGTGATTTAAAACAATGACGAATATGTTTAAATACCTTAATCGCGTAATTAACAAAACCCGAGAAAACTCCCCCGTAAAACCGGACACTCGATCGAGTACCCAAGGTACTCGATCGAGTACCCCCTTACTCGATCGAGTGCCCCAGCTACTCGATCGAGTACCCAACAGTCGAAACTATTTTTAAACGCAACACACCCTTACTCGACGAGTAAGGCCTACTCGATAGAGTACCCCAAGACCTATAAATACGGAGTATTACAGTCTTCCCTCCTTAAAAAGAACTTCATCCCCGAAGTTCAACCCATACATAAAAACAACCATACTGACTCGACCAAGACACAACAACTTAGCTAAGGACTCAAGAACTCGACCGAACATAGAACATGAACTCTTAACACCCACTCCACCAACTATGTTTACTTCCACAACATGACTCACTATATCGTATCTACCCCATATATATCTCTCACGATACCAACTCCATACATAACCAACTACCATCCCCTAATGCTGCTAGCTCCATAATATCATTAACTATCAAATCCAATACCAAGACACTCATAGACATCAAACGGAATGTTACATTCTACCACCCTTAAAAGGAACTTCGTCCTCGAAGTTTACTCACACTCGTAACCTCATTATCCAACTGTCAACACTAGTGAAATATTCTCACACTCCTAAACATCACGCTACTACAAGCTTCGTCATGACCTTTAATAAAATCACCCACAACACGAATCGATCTTTTATTCTACATCAAGACTCAACTTCCGAATATATTACCGTATGTACAACCATCAAAATCTATTTTATCGCATCCTACTCCTCTTAAGACAAATGTTACGTCCTCGTAACTCACTAATACCAAACCATATCTATATCTCATTACCCTCTGTACCACCACATGTCAAAGATAACCGTCTATAAACCAAACGCTCACCGTTCTTACATTCAAGGCTCCCATACAGAAACACTTCCCATTCCTCAACTCATTCGGCATAGCACCTAACCTATACCATAAACTCGTAGCAAACCACCATACCCACTCTTCATTATTACTGCAAACAACATACCTCTCTATGTAAGGCACTTATCTCCCAGAAGCATAACTCACGGTCCGCACTCGTTACGTACACGCACACTAGATCCTCAAGTTCTTTCTTTCATTACCGCAAAATTCATACACAACTTAACATGACACTAATTTCCCCAACACCCTACACTCACTGTCTCAACAAAAGATTATGAACTACCTGCCGCTTTCAGCTCATTACAACACATGTTCCACGAATCATTTTCCATTACCATGTCTACCGATGTCTCATCTGAAAACAAGATCAAAATTACCGTAACAACCTCTCACAACCGTGTCCCATCAACAGATTATCACTATCCCCTGACAACAACGAAACATATACAACTCTATTTCACATCATACTCTACCTCATTCCCAACTTAACCTAGTGAAGAAAACATGAATAAGCAAGACAATCTGTCTATCAAAGACAAATCGACACTCGCAGAGCAATATCAACCAAAACAACAATCTATGTATAACTGGTATGTACTTTCGAAACCCGAATCATAATCATCCCGCCTACTCCACCACAACCGGTGACGGCATCACAACACCGCCACCAACAACCACACCGTAGTGCGAAAATACCCGCATCACAACATTATGTGCCGTGCCGGATCACCACCGAGGCACCACAACCACACCGATAGACATCACAATCGCATACGATTCCCATAAATACCGTGAGCATAACTTCTCAGACAAGAAAACTTTCTCAAATCCACTTTATTAAATTACCACGCAACATATTATATGGATAAACAGATAAGCATCTCATGAACGTCATTTCTACCATTTCCCGGGATACACATGTGTTATCAATACACATAAAATTATAACTAGCCATGTCAATTAATCAAATTATTACCTTTTTGGATATCATTCAATTAAATTACCGTGTCCAACATATATATTACAGAACATTCATAAAACAACTTTATAATTATCACACCCTACCACTTCTTGTGAGGTCAGAACCTCACACAAACATTTACACATATAATAGACCCGTAATCACAACCAACTAGTCAATCCTGACCACGTAAGTCACCACTCGAAAAAGGTTACCTGCCGCCCGAGTTTAACTCATATGCCCCTCATAACATATTCCCCCATTCGCACAACCATCACTTCCTGCCAAATACAATCACACCTTCACTATTCAACTAATAGCGTCCGCCTCATCTAACCACATCTTATACCCTCTCACAATCATACACAACAATCAGGTCCCTACCAAATCAACCTCTTTAGAATTGCTACCTTTCTAATATTCCATCACTCTTAGTCATTAGTGATAACACCACAATGCCACCGCTGCTCGTATATCAAATCTCTTACACTCATATCAAAATAACCTGGTTTTTCTACCATTTTTGGTTAACATTGCAAATAACGAACATCAAACCCATCCACAAAATTACCTCAACATTATTCCCAATGCTATCTTATTTGTATTGTCATCCAACTCTCCACCAAATATCTCGTATCGTGCCAATACTCCACCAACTCCTTACTCCCTTAATTCCTCGAAACTCATTACCAATCATGTTGCCCTGAAACTCCTATATAACCTTTAGCTAACATCCTCCTGATACCATCACATATTTCGATGATTTCTTATCTTTATATCACATAGCTCCGGTGAACATTTTCCTCAGCTTACTTTTATCCTTCTTTTCTCTTTACACTCAATAATACCAATTAATAGTTCAACTCCTTATTCCTTCTAGCTAACTCTTTAGAAATCTGGTTACCCCTTCGTTGCTCCAAAACTCAAATTCCATTATTTTCTACCGACATCATCTCACTCTTTCTTACCATGGATCTTCTCTTATTATGCTATCACTCACTCACACTTATCACTAATTTGTCCATAAAAATCAACGTTTAAAGTTCAAACAATTACATTTCCCTTTTTACAACTCTAGAAATCAAAATTCTTTTTATACCGTTAATTGCCCAAGGAAATCCCACAGTGGTTTCACCTCTTAATAAACCAAATCTCCCCAAACTCCCTCACTGTCTACAAATCCACCTCGCGACATGTCTCCACAAAGTTCACTATATATTACTCTTCTCAACCCTTTTAAACGAACCTTCACTACATAAATCCATAACCCACACGACTCCTAACCATTTCCCTCCTTAACTCTTTACACATCTCAAGCTGCCACTATCCACATTCTTACTTTCAATCTTTTCATTCTCACGTTCATTATACTCACATCATCCCTTGTCTACATTCACTTATTTTTACATTACTCAACACACAATCATATCACTCATCCCGTCTCGCAAAACGTGCGCCATGCCTCAATAAACTATACCAATCTTCCTTTTCTTTTTCCACCATCTATCATAATCACATATAACTCATGTCCTCCCCACCGAACTCATACTCATCATAGTGCCACTCTCTACATCATAAGATTGGGTAACTTACGCTTCAGGACCAACACATACGTAAAACAATGCATAAAGAAGTAATACAACACCTTTGAATTGAACATAATATGCAACGAATGTAAAAAAGATAGACATATGACCCGAAACACGCATATGACCTGCACAGACCTCACTCGATCGAGTACCAGAACCTACTCGATCGAGTTGAGGCTACTCGATCGAGTGCCCAAATGCTCGATCGAGTGCCCCGACTCCAGAACCCAAACAGACCTTCTAATCTCTGACTTACTCGACCGAGTAGCCCGGCTACTCGATCGAGTGACCCCATACTCGATCGAGTGCCCGAGATACTCGATCGAGTGCCCAAAAACACAATTCTGGTCAAAATAACGACAAATACCCACTCGATCGAATCAAACCCACTCGATCGCGTCATGTGACTTCGTGAATACTACCCGAATGTTATCTCACATACCCTAACGTACTATGCATTCATTATTATTTCAACATTAGGATTACAACTACGCATTCAAATCTGCGCGACTCCTCATACAATTAACAAAATAATCTACTTCGTGTTATCAAATGCCACGTTATAAACAACCATCATGCTTTTCATCCAATTCGTTATATAAAACACATATCATTGAACCTCTATTCTTCATGTTACTACTTACTAAAAGCCAAACATTACCATCTATCATGCTCATAACATCCAACTTCCAATCATGTATTACATACTATCATAAACAATTCATTCTGCACGAATTAAATATTACGCAGCGGAAAAATTTCAACCAACAAATAAGACATAAACGCATTACTATATGCTATGTCTCAAATTATAACTCAACCATACTATAACTATCAACATAGTAATTAAGGTGGGATTTATAAACTCATACATGACTCCCATCATCATTAACTTATAGCAAACACCCACGAGTTCACTATTCGTGTCACGACATTCGATTCCACATTTTCACGCATTTCTATCACGTAAACTTTCGTCACATATCTCATAACCATCCTATAAGCTTGCTAATCATTCAAAGGACTTCAATAATCTCATCAACAATTACCCTACACGGCCCAAATTCTACCATCACACCCCTACTAACTTCTAACAAAGACTTAACCGGACATATATATCACACATAGACACACGGACTCCACATTCCCATACCATGTGACTGGCTTAAGTATCATGGGGCCAAGATTTTGAAATGAGGGCGCCTACTCACCCAAAACCTAGCATCGTAGGGGCTCCCATTACACATACACCAGGTTCATTTTATTAGACTCCTATGTTCATTATGTTCATTTGTTACAGGTTCCAAAATCGTCGCTCTGATACCATTTGTAACACCCCCATACTCCAAGTGCCTTACCAGGACCACTCAGGTATAAGGGTACTACCATCTCGGTTACCCGAGGCATGATAATCATAAGACAATGAAGAAACATACTTTATTAAATAAGTTTAAGTGATTACATAACAAAACCAACTATAAGCAAAATACAACTGTTCTCAACCTATCAACTAACTGAAAGGAACTGTCCTAACAAACACTGCGGAAGACTAAAGACTCTGATATGTGATGACTCCATCCCCAGCTAGATCCCACGCGTATCCAAGATATACCGCCAAGCAATCGCTCACCACCCCGAATGGATCACCACAGTTTTTAAAACATTTAAACGGGGTCGACTAATCACACAATCAATACGAGATAACAATAACAAGATACACACAGACAATTTGAATCACTGTCACACACACACACACACACACCAACTCCCATCATCTCAACACCGATCGTCCACCTTTGGACCCACCACGCGAGTGGGGGACCGCACCGTTCCCACCTAAGCCCCGCTCATCATACGAGCGATAACCCCGTCCATTAATGTGCACATCCCCTTTCGTGGCGGGTTCCACGAAGGGCGAAACTAGGGCGTGAGATCACTCCCGCAAGTGACCCCACTCATCCGAGAACGCATCTCGAGAACCATCAACAAACACAACCACAATCACAATCACAATCATCATATCAAACAACTAACTACAAAGACATCACCAATATCCCATTATGGGACTAATACTGAGTAGAAATCCTACCGGAAAGCACAACACGCAGACGGTATCTACAATTTGTATCAAAACGGCTCCTCCACGAATTCTCCTCCTATCATACAACACATAAAGACTACACATCACAAACTACACACCAAAACCCCAATTCCTAAATTAGGGTTTCACCAATCTTAACAAAACATTATATAAATTATATTAAAAGCTTACCCTCGACGCAAGGAATCCAACGACACGAACTACGATATTTAACCGACCGTCGAACTCGGGAATTGTCAAGAACGCGATTAGGAAGAAGAACTAGTTGCTTTCTCTCTTAAACAGGTTTTAGGTTTTGTAAAAAGTGATTTAAAACAATGACGAATATGTTTAAATACCTTAATCGCGTAATTAACAAAACCCGAGAAAACTCCCCCGTAAAACCGGACACTCGATCAAGTACCCAAGGTACTCGATCGAGTACCCCCTTACTCGATCGAGTGCCCCAGCTACTCGATCGAGTACCCAACAGGTCAGAAACTATTTTTAAAACGCAACACACCCTTACTCGACAGAGTAAGGCCTACTCGATAGAGTACCCCAAGACCTATAAATACGGAGTATTACAAACAAGGTTAGGGAATAGTTTGTACAAGACAATTGTCGGTTTTCATAACTCGGTCTTCCTAGACCGTTTTATTCGGCCTTCCGAGGCCCAACCCAACCCATTCGACCAATCGTCCCGTCTAAACGGTCCTAATTCTTATTTGGGCCTAAGGATGGATAGCGATTGATGTCATCCATACCATGATGCTTACTCTTGTTTGTATCAAGGGCCTTCACTACTTGAGGAAATGGACTAGGAATCGGCCTTACTCTTGTTTGGCACGAGCCTCTCCACAGACTTCGGGTTTGATGGTTCGGTATGGCAACCCACCCTTTAAACCAAAACCCTTTTAAATGCACTCAGCATCCCGTTATAATGCTTGTATAATGCTTGTACCATATGTGATCACCATTTCTAAACAAAATCATGACGATCTTTCAAAAATCAAAACCCTTTTCTTAATCAAAATTTCGAAATAGGCCTTCAAATAGCGCAAAATGAGTCAAAATTCTGTCCGTTTGTCGAGTCAAAACTTCGGGCCTAAAACCCATTGCAAAACCCATTTCAAAAAACCAAAAAAAAAAAAAAAAAAACGTTTTCTAAAAAAAAAAAAAAAAAAAAAAAAAAAAAAAAAAAAAAAAAACGTTTTATTCAAAA
This sequence comes from Silene latifolia, assembly GCF_048544455.1. Lineage (NCBI taxonomy): Eukaryota > Viridiplantae > Streptophyta > Magnoliopsida > Caryophyllales > Caryophyllaceae > Silene > Silene latifolia. Next base: position 174,692,170 of record NC_133537.1, read on the forward strand.
TATTTTCCAACATGTAAATGTAAATTTGTAAATTTAATTGGGCTAAGTTAGAGTCAAAGTTCAAACCGACTATGTCCTAGTCGGAACTCTGTCGAGTCATAAACCCGTCTTCCTTTACATTTTTTTTTGGTCTTTTCAAATTCAAGTCAAGTCCTAAGGCGTCACGCCGTCATTTTGGACTCCCTACCCCAATTCAGTTAGGATCTAAGCATTTTCGACACATCGAGTCACACGTTTTGAGGCTCAACACACGAGTCTCAATGGGCCTCGTATTTGAGTCTAAACTACAATAGTCTTCTTAACGCCTATAAGCAAACCTCGAGTCCAGAATCAACATGTGTCATCAATCCCGTCAATAAGGTCAATCATATGAAGGTCACTCCGTCAAAGTCAACACTCGAGTCTAAAATTATAGTCAAACACCGTGAGTCCAAACACGAGAGGTCACTCACGACATTTCCTGGATTCACAAGTCAAGAGTCTAGTCATCTCGTCTCGTCAAGTATCCTTTGTTTGTTGCCTTAGTATGCGTGATCCCATGTCAAATCAAGTCGTAATGCGTATCATTTTCTTCTCGGTAGGAATTCCGCAATTTCCAATGAAAGTGTTCAAGGACGTTTATCTGTCGACGTCATGGGACTAAGTGCTGCAATCATTAAGCTTCAGGCCACCGTCGAAGACTTGAGCACTCGTGTCATCAATGTGGAAAACAAGATAGATATGATGAAACCTTTACCATCTTCTCATACCCCAATGCCAGGGCATAGCTTCAACACGACTCACCCATCTAAGAAGGCCAATGAAGGCAAGGGAGTTAACCTCTTGCAAAATCCACCCAGAAGGCCGGGACGAGCTCATAGGGAATTCCATGACCTCGGAACCACATATGAAGTAGCTCTACAAAGGTTGGTTTCCCAAGGAAAACTTCATCCAATTGGTCCAACCCCAGACCCTGAAAAGATATTCCCTAGATGGAAGGGCAATTCATATTGTCAGTACCATCAAGGTAGGGGACACGATACGGAGGAATGCTTTTGTCTAAAGCATATTATTCAGGATATGATCGAGGATGGCAAGCTTCCTGTGCCACCTTCCGCCAAGAAATCCAAGAAGACCGACCCTCTTGGGTCCAATATCATTAAACCTGGTGAAGAATCATCTTTAGACTGTTCTCATCTCCTCGATCGTTATGATGACAAAGAAATCAATGTCCTCGAAGACGAAGATATCCAAAATGGAATGCTCATGCTTTCTATAGCCTTCAACAACAAATTTTCCAAAATAGAGGGAGCTATTGATAGCTTAAACTCCCGACTTTCCAACATTGAAAACCAGTTCGCCGGAATGGGTAAGAAGCTTCATGCCCAACTGATGCGTGTCTATAATATGATGTTTTACATCTTTATTTCCACGCATTTTATGTCTATTATTAGTAGTTTATTCTACTATTTGCCCCCTTTTCGTCGACTTCCGCCTTTTTATGTAATATTGCAGATTATCGCGGACTTTAGTAGATAATGAGCCAAATCCGTCCCAAAGTGTTTAGCATAGGATTTTACATGGAGTAGTGACTCGAGGAATGAGCTTGGTGCGCATTTCAAGGCCTGAAGATAGCAAAAGCATGGGTGCGTACGAGTTTAACAAGCAAGTAAGCACCTCACGACATTGCAAGCTGCTTCAGATGGCTATATCTCGAGTTATAGAGCAGATAATCGAGTGATTCCAATTGGAAGTGAAAGCTTATCCTCTTAGCTTTCCAACGCCGCGTAGAACGCCTGATTTGACCAAGTAACGAAGAAATGGCAGCTGTTTCAAGATCGTTGCGCGCTGCAGAATTCGTCAGAATGCACTACTGTACAGCACCTTTGGTCGATCGACTGACCTACTTGGTCGATCGACCAGAGCGCGAGTTCCAGAAGCTACTGTTCAGCTATGCTCAGTCGATCGACTGGGGCTTGTGGTCTATCGACCAGTTTATGATTGCAGCGAGATTTGTTTGCGCGAGACTTAGCAATTGGTCTTATCTTTTATTACTTTAGGAAATAATAATAACTCTTATTATATATAAGAGAGACAACTAAGACCTAGGGGGGCATGATTCCTTTACTCAGTTTTTGGTATAACGTTTGCTCTGGACGTTGCTTAGGGACGGCTCTTTGTTCCTCTTCTTCTTCCAATTTCCTTTGTAATTTCTACTCTTAATCTTTCAATAATTAATCTTTTGCTTACGTATTTAATTATTGTTATTAGTTATTACTCTAGATTGATTTCTTTTATGCCTTTTAATTTATTAAGTTCAATTATTATGTTTTCGTATTTAGTTAGTTCGCATCTTATTGTTATTTCAATTATCAATATGAGTAGCTAGATTTCCTTCGCTAGGATGTGAGGGGATCTATGGTGTAGACGGCTTAGGATGTTGTAGGATTGTTTAGGTCGGTAATTTATTTATCATTGTTATTTAATTGCTATATTTAACGAGGAGACCAAAAGGAGAATTGTTAATTGACTTGGGAATTCTAGACCTAGATCGAGAGACTAGAATAGAATAGACCTAGAAAACTATGATAATTAGTCTACCCTTGAGACCGAAAGGCAATAGGAATTTCTTGAGACCGAAAGGAGATAGAAGTTGCAGACTTAGCTACACTGACCAGAACGAAAGTTAGTTAGTGTGATTTAGGGAGGGAATTCAGACCGAAAGGGTGTTTCCTGTTGATAGTGGACCGTGAGGGCCTGTCATTTACCCGAATACCGTACTGATATAAGACCTACTTTAGATTAATGCCGTTTAAAGCGTAGTGAACCGATCGTCCTAGCTCTTTCTCTATTATTGTTTTCATCTTTTTACAGCATTTTAGCAATTAGTCAATTTAGTCAACCAATCTCAAACCCCCCAATTAATTGTTACTTTTATAGCGAAAAATAGCAAACAAAATCAACCTTGTCTCTCCGTGGTTCGACCCTTACTATCACTAGCTATAGTTTTAGTTTGGAATTATAAATTTAATTTTGGTACTAAACGACGGTATCAAATTTTGGCGCCGTTCTTGGGAGAGACGGTGTAAGTGTTTTGCTTTATTTTAGTTTATTTCCCTTGTCTCAAGGAACTTTTGTTCCTTGAGGCCGTTGCTTACCTTTGCTTCTAGTTTTGCTTTTGCACGTTAGAGGACGGGTTTTGAGAGGAAGACTTGAGTACTCTCATTTTGGAAGTTATGGCTACGATATATGATAATTTTCAGCCAAAGGAGCACCACCTTCCAAAGGGACAACAGCTACCTACCCCTTCTACCGCTAAATTCGAGTTTCGTTCCTCTTATATTGATTTAGTGGAACGGAATCAGTTTGCGGGTCTACCAGATGAAGACCCTCTGAAACATATGGAAATTTTCACGGACTATTCTTTGTTCAATACCTATACCGGATGGGGTAACTCAAGATGAAGTAAAGGGGTTCATGTTCTTATACTCCTTGAAGGATTCGGCGCGAGATTGGTATCGCTACCTCGATAGAGTAGCAGCTGTAGTCACTAATTGGACATCTTTAGCACTAGCCTTCTACAAGAAGTACTTCCCGCTTTCAAAGACTGATGCCTTGAGAAGTAAAATCACAAGTTTCCAGCAAGGAGCTGATGAGGGTTTTTGCGAAGCATGGGGACGTTTCAAAAGTTTGGTCCGAGGTGTCCCTCACCATGGTTTCGGTGGTATCTCTGTAACCTATTTTATAATGCTTTATATGATGATTACAAGGTCATCTTGGATGCAGCTGCTAATGGCAGGTTTCAAAACAATACCGGTCAGAATAAAGGTTGGAACACTATTGAGGAGATGGCAGTCCATAGAGCTGAGTTTGGTAGTTCGCGTGGAAATTCGCCAAAACAAAGTAATGAAATGAGTGCCGTTATGACACTTATTACCTCTATTACTGCCCGTCTCGAGAAGCTCGAGATCTCTGAGCCTTCCAAGGAGAGAATTGAAATGCGTACCCATAATTCAGATGAGACCGAAAAGTTGAGAGAAATGGTTCAACTTCTCTTGGTTCAAGTGGCAAATATGGAAGCAGCCGGGATTGAGTCCTCAAAGAATTTTGTGAAGCAATTGGAGAATATTGAGGCTAAACAAGTTGCTAATTCTTCAAACAAATGTGAAGGGCCAGTTGAGACGATCAACGCCATCAACCTCAGAAGCGGCCTCTCTTATGAAAGTCCCGACAAGCTAGAAGAAGACTCGGGAAATGACAAAGAAGCTAGTTCAGTTTATGGCGAAAAAACGAGCTTAACTGCCAGTAATCCTGATCGATCGACCAACATTCTCAATCGATCGACCGAGGTGTCAGATAAAATAGTTTCTGATCAGAAACTATTCACACCCAGCCCGAGTGGTCGATCGACTAACCTCCGGTCGATCGATCGAGTGGATCACTGACGATATCATTCGAGCAGGGCATTTCACGCCCGATTACTTTGTCGATCGACCACCCATACCAGTCGATCGACTGGATCTCCAGAGCAGGATGCAAATCCGTCAATTAATTTGCATGATTCTATACTCATTGATGATTTGACGGAAGTTTTAAACTCACGGAAGCCGAAGGTTGCTGATCCTACAGCCAGTGTTGCAGTCCCGTATCCGGAGCGTTTGGAGAATGCAAAGTTGGAGCGTCAGTTCGACAAATTTTTGGAGATCGTCAAGAGCCTTGAGGTAACTATTCCTTTCACTGATTTAATTACCCAAGTACCGTCTTATATGAAGTTTATGAAAGATATTTTATCACGTAAACGACATATAGAGGATCATCATGTAGTAGCCTTCACTGCGACGGGCACTGCTCATCTTCAAAATAAGCTGCCAAATAAAAAATTTGACCGGGTAGTTTCTCCATATCTTCTTTGTATTGGGACCCACTTGGTCGATAACGCCCTATGTGATACGGGGCTAGTGTCGAGTGTTATGCCGTTGTCTCTTGCTAGGAGACTTGGTTTCACTAAATTTCGTATTCGATATTACCGTGCAAATGGCCGGCCGTACCCAATCACGGCCAATAGGTATTTTAGAGGACATACATGTACGGATAGGGAAATTCTTTATTCCCGTTGACCTTTTGGTTTTGGATATCCCCGAAGACCGACACACTCCTATCATTTTAGGACGACCATTCTTGCGCACTGTTAGTGCAGTGATAAATTTTGGGGATAGGACCATGACTGTGCAGGTAGGGAATGAAAATTTGACCCTTTACCAGACCGGCGTTCATAAGGCACCGATGCAAGTCAAACCTTGTGACGCCATATCCTCTATAGATCCTATTACGGATCCTCCTAATGCTAGTACTGAGTTATATTCTGCTGAATTGACACCTCCGCCCCAGCTTGGGAGCAAATTGGAGGACCATACTGTTATTTCTGTTGCTGCAGGTCATGACAGAGAGGGCATAGGAGATCCTGGTGATACTAGTGAGACAGAATTCGAGCGAGCTGCTGAGAGAGATAAGCCGGGCAAAGTGAAGAAGCGTGTCATTGATTTTGCGACACCAGATATCCTTCCTCCGATCAGGCCAGTTGTCTGGAAGCCTAGAGTAGCGGTCCATACTGCTGAAAGGACCTCTTTTAGTCAAGTGCCCTGCTTTGGGGTAGCTTGTTATTGAGCCGTAGTGCTATTCGGCTGTAATTATTTTGTAATTTTGGGTTTTTGTTGAACTATTTACTGCTTTTATTAGGACGATTAGTTTTAGCTTTAGTTTAGTTTATTTGAGTTGACTTTGGACTAGTTTTGGTATTGGTATTTTTGTATTTTGCATATCTGTGAAATTTTCAGGTAATATGGAGTTGATAGAGGATAGGAAATCGTTCCATGGAGGTTGCCACGATCGAGCCCTGCTGATTCTTGATCGAGTTCTTGTCGCTGTGCAATTCGAGATAGAGGAGTTTTTCTCCTTTTCTCTCTCGTTTATTTCTCCTCCTTATTTCCTTTGCTTTTAATTTTTACATGCTACGTCCTTTACCTGAGTTTTACAAATTTCTGCAATTAAAATTACCAATTTGTCTACCCAAATATTTTTCAAGTTTTAATTAAATCGAATTCCGTTGCTTTTATTTTGGTTTAATTATGTTTTGTTGGGTAATTTATTTGAGTTCTTTCTCCCTATTTCTAATTGATTTATTGCAATTCCCTTTTGTCGGGAATTGGTTTGGGGAGGTTTGCCTTATTGTTTGATTATTTATAAGAACTCAAGTTGTTGCAGAGTTAGATTGATGCGATTCACTGCTAGTGCACCTATTACATTGTGGCCCTGCTTTGTTGCCGCGACGATGTATGCTCGTGATCCCCTGTTTGTATCACGGTTGCTTTTATCTCCCCGTTTCATGTCTGGTTTGGGGAGGTTATATCTTGTGAGTTTCCTACTCCATTTTATTTTATCTCCTTTAAGTTTAGTTTGCATTTTTACCGCCCTCTTACATTCTGCTCTTTGTTGCTTCTTTGTTAGGTAGTAGTTGGTCCAATGAGGACATTGTCCGATTTGGTTTGGGGAGGGTAATGCACACTTAAGTCTGCATTTGCATTTGTTTTGCATTCACGTTTATACATTTCTGTTTGCATTGTACTTATTTCTTATATATACAAAAATTCATACAAATTGAAAAATGTCATAAAATTCAAAAAAAATTCACGTTTCTTTTGCATTTAAGGTTGAGTCTGATTGGAGTATTTCATTGCTGAAACTGTCATTTGCTTAAGCCTTGCACTTTATCACGTCTTTTAGCAAAAGTTTTTGCAATATCTCGAATTTCGTTTCAAAATTTGTTGAACTAGTAGACTTGACTTGAAAATTTTGGCAAACTACAAGAATCTTTCTAAGGATTAGAGCTTAATAAATCGGTGACATTCATGACCGATTTCATGTAGGAATGTGAGTAGCACTCCTTATAAGACATGTTACATTAATTTGCATAAACATGAATTTGATCTGCTTAGTGCCTGTATGCATTCGGTTTGTGGTTTGTTGACACATGTGGGAGAGGTCTCCTTTTCTCATTTTACCCATAAGCCCCACATAGCCAAAATTGCCTTCTTGTCCCATCAGCTACATACTGAAATTAGCCACCTTATCCGAGCTAGTACTTGTGGTTTTGGGAATGTTTTTATTGCATTTTGGTTATATTGCTCTACGTGAGATGAGTGGTGAAATGTTGAAGGGGAAGAAAGAAAGAAAAGAATTGAAAGAAGAAAAAAAAAAAAGAAAAAAAAAGAGAAAAAAGAGAAACAGATTATGAAAAAATGAAAACCAGTTCGATATTCAGTCGATCGACCTCACCCTCTGGTCGGTCGACCAGGCTCTGCAGAATTGAAAAATCGCATGAATTGGAATTTTATTATATGGCGATTTTTACTCCCATGTTGTTATTATATCTTTTGGGGGAGTTGAAGTTTGTTGGAGATTGTGAGTATTGTGCATCAATTTGGCACTGTTTTGTATCGTTCACATTGAGTTTGAAGTTGGAAAGTGCGTATTATTTGGATCCCGTTGTTGCTAGCTCGGCCTATTAGCTCCACTTATCCAAAACGTTTTAGCCCCTTCTTACCCGTTACCTCACATATCCCATATATACCTCGGCATGTGTCATGGTCATTTGTTTGGTTGGAATGCATATGTACGGTCGTAGAGATCACTTTTATGTTATACTGCAGGCATGCTCTTATAGGTCGTAGTTAGGTGAGCGTCATTACAAATTTACTTCTTTCTATCCTTACATAATTTACTCACCTTGTGCTGTATTGTGTGATTGAGCGACCCGTGAGAGTCCGATTTTGAAAGTCTTGCAAGGTCGAAAGTTCAACATCTTTTTGAAATATGTATAAATCCGTTTGCTTGACATTGTGCTGTTAGTAGTTGATCCTGTTGCATTAAATTGGTTTGAGTAGTCGGTTTTCAGCTTGTCCATGTTTGCTCCTTTCTATTTTAGTTCATAGTAGTTGCATTAGTTTGCTTGGGGACAAGCAAAGGTTTGGTTTGGGGAAGTTTGATGCGTGTCTATAATATGATGTTTTACATCTTTATTTCCACGCATTTTATGTCTATTATTAGTAGTTTATTCTACTATTTGCCCCCTTTTCGTCGACTTCCGCCTTTTTATGTAATATTGCAGATTATCGCGGACTTTAGTAGATAATGAGCCAAATCCGTCCCAAAGTGTTTAGCATAGGATTTTACATGGAGTAGTGACTCGAGGAATGAGCTTGGTGCGCATTTCAAGGCCTGAAGATAGCAAAAGCATGGGTGCGTACGAGTTTAACAAGCAAGTAAGCACCTCACGACATTGCAGGCTGCTTCATATGGCTATATCTCGAGTTCTAGAGCAGATAATCGAGTGATTCCAATTGGAAGTGAAAGCTTATCCTCTTAGCTTTCCAACGCCGCGTAGAACGCCTGATTTGACCAAGTAACGAAGAAATGGCAGCTGTTTCAAGATCGTTGCGCGCTGCAGAATTCGTCAGAATGCACTACTGTACAGCACCTTTGGTCGATCGACTGACCTACTTGGTCGATCGACCAGAGCGCGAGTTCGAAGCTCTTTTGTTCAGCTATGCTCGATCGATCGATCTGGGGCTTGTGGTCTATCGACCAGTTTATGATTGCAGCGAGATTTGTTTGCGCGAGACTTAGCAATTGGTCTTATCTTTTATTACTTTAGGAAATAATAATATCTCTTATTATATATAAGAGAGACAACTAAGACCTAGGGGGGCATGATTCCTTTACTCAGTTTTTGGTATAACGTTTGCTCTGGACGTTGCTTAGGGACGGCTCTTTGTTCCTCTTCTTCTTCCAATTTCCTTTGTAATTTCTACTCTTAATCTTTCAATAATTAATCATTTGCTTACGTATTTAATTATTGTTATTAGTTATTACTCTAGATTGATTTCTTTTATGCCTTTTAATTTATTAAGTTCAATTATTATGTTTTCGTATTTAGTTAGTTCGCATCTTATTGTTATTTCAATTATCAATATGAGTAGCTAGATTTCCTTCGCTAGGATGTGAGGGGATCTATGGTGTAGACGGCTTAGGATGTTGTAGGATTGTTTAGGTCGGTAATTTCTTTATCATTGTTATTTAATTGCTATATTTAACGAGGAGACCAAAAGGAGAATTGTTAATTGACTTGGGAATTCTAGACCTAGATCGAGAGATTAGAATAGAATAGACCTAGAAAACTATGATAATTAGTCTACCCTTGAGACCGAAAGGCAATAGGAATTTCTTGAGACCGAAAGGAGATAGAAGTTGCAGACTTAGCTACACTGACCAGAACGAAAGTTAGTTAGTGTGATTTAGGGAGGGAATTCAGACCGAAAGGGTGTTTCCTGTTGATAGTGGACCGTGAGGGCCTGTCATTTACCCGAATACCGTACTGATATAAGACCTACTTTAGATTAATGCCGTCGAAACTGTAGTGAACCGATCGTCCTAGCTCTTTCTCTATTATTGTTTTCATCTTTTTACAGCATTTTAGCAATTAGTCAATTTAGTCAACCAATCTCAAACCCCCCAATTAATTGTTACTTTTATAGACTGAAAAATAGCAAACAAAATCAACCTTGTCTCTCTGTGGTTCGACCCTTACTATCACTAGCTATAGTTTTAGTTTGGAATTATAAATTTAATTTTGGTACTAAACGACGGTATCACCAACCTCTCAAAATGAAAAGTGTCCAGACAAACCCTCAACTTGACAGTCCTAAGGAGAAAGCAACAGATGGACAATCTATTCTTAGTTCTTATCATCGAGGAACCAAAATCAATAAAGGCATCCTCATGGATCCTTCGTCAAAGAAACCTAACAACCCTGTAAGGTCATCCACAAAGGCTTCCGAAAATAAGGGCACACCTCCTAGAAGATTTACCAACATCGGTATTATATACACCGATGCCTTTCAGAGACTTATGGAACAACAAATGTTGAAGCCTATAGGACCTACACCCGAACCAGAAAGGAAATCCAAATTCTGGGATGGGAATTCGTACTGCAAATACCATAGAGGCAAAGGGCATGATACAGAGAAATGCTACAAATTGAAAAATGTCATTCAGGATATGATCGAAGACGGGAAGTTGTCCCTCTCAAACTTTAACCCACAAGGTAGCTTAGGCAATCCTCATGGATATACCACTTATCAAGAAACTCTTCTTGACTGTTATCCTTCCAAAGTTCCCAATGATGAGGATGAGGTGCTCAAATGGGTGAATGCTCAAAGTCAGATGCCAAAAGCCGATTCTTTGGAAGAGAAAATGTTCAAGCATGGGCCGATGATTACGAGTCTGGGTCTGAGATCACGTCAAAGTCCGAGTCCGAGTCTGAGTCTTAGGCTTTCTATCCCATATTTGTTATAGTATCTTTCTTTGTGTCCATTTCCATTTCTAGTGACAACCTTTGGAAATTTTGTCCCACGAGTCACATGTCTTTTCGAGTCTATGTTAAAAATATTCATTATCCATTTCAATAAAAGCACACTTTTCAATCCATATATTCTATCCCGTCTCTTCCTTTACCTTTTCCTGTGATAACAAGAATTGATTTGAGACATTTTAAAAAGAACAACACATGTCAGTCGATGTGAGTGCACTTAGATGATGATCTGTTCTATGTTGTAGAGGACCTAAGACTCCGCGTTCATTTTCCTTACCTATTCCATGTCTGGCAATAGAAACCACAATATAACCCTAGTTCAGCACGAGCCTATCTCAAAAGATTCTAGGACGAATCCAGACCGTCTCCCTTATTGACAATCCATAACGGAAGGCAAGCCCATTCCCCACAATAAACAACCCGTGTTATAAAAGACCAACCCGTTTCACACTAAAGGTGCTAGTCTGACCCAAGTCCATCCAAGATGATACGAGCCATGATGAAAGACAAAAGGCTCAATCAAGAGAAACTGAGATCAATATCCGAAGCCGTAGTTATGCCCATAATCCAACACAAATGAGTCAAAAGAAGAAGGCTCAATCAAGCAAGTCAAGTCAATATCCAAAGACAACGTTATCCTTCAAAAACCTAATCCAGAATCTGATAAAAAATCCGAGATATATTCTAGACCAAGAATCCAAATCTGAATCAAGAACAAGCCTGGAATCAAATGCTATACAGAATACTGCCGAAGTCTAGGTAGAATCAAGACATCAATGAAGATGGTCAGCTAGAACCCTCATGTAGCCTTTCACACATCACACACCCTAAAGTCCTTCTCGAGACCGTTACAGGGAGATAGTTAGGAATTTTGAGAATCCTCTCAAGCTCGTCAAGTATACCTATCCTTTAGGGCCAAGACATGGAAACTTGAACCCACGTCATTTTAACCTACCTTTATGTGCTCAGGCTACATCAAGCCAAGAGACTCCATTTCCAAGCCATATTACAAGCCATAATCCCATCAAGCCTTAACTCCACAAAATCAAACTCTAGAGATTTGTTTCATCAAAACCTCTTATTTCCAAGCTCCACATTCCAAATATCCAATCCAGTTTTACCTTGACCCATACACGGAGTCTTTAATACTTTGCTACCTAGAACGGGACATACCCATATTCATCCTTAGGGTCAACTTTTAGGTGTGCTCACACGACAAGGAAAATTTTTACAAACTTAATTATACCTCTTTGGTCTATGATCAGAGGGAGTTATATCAAATCAGTTCTTCGAGTCACCAAAGGAATATACTCTCCTGACCCCTGCACTTTAAGGCCCTAACAACTTAGCTTAGGCACACACCTGAACTACGATCTGGTTTGATTTCACCTCTTCAGGTGGATACGTAGGCAGTCTTTCTTACACAAGAAGGATACAACCACAACACCCAAACAAAATTAACCAAACCCTCAGAACTACGATCTGGTTTGATTTCACCTCACGTGAATACGTAGGCAGTCCTCAAGGACACAACCATCTCAACCATCCCCACTTACAACTTTCAATCTCAATTAACATTCCTTCCACAGCCAACACCTCTATACTGGGGACTCCTTATTGTCGCCCAGCCTCTTTTTTACCAAAGTCCAGAGTCATCTTCTCATCCTGGGGGCTTCTCTTCCGAGATGCCACCCTTCCTTTATTCCTTTCTCATTTGAGTCTAGCTAGTGCTCGGTCCAGACAATGACAAAGATCTTAGATCAATTCTCCAATTTATCGTGCCTCAAGAGGGGCCTCTTTTACAGCAAACGGCAGCAAAATATGTTCAAGTAGACAGATGATCCATGGCTCATGCCTTGCCTTTATATGCCTTGATCATTCTTGCGATTCTTATACCTTTAGAACTGATACGCATTATCACCCATACTTGGCTAGGGGTTGCGCATACTTAAACAAAGTCTGTCAAAGTCATCCCTATGTCGCGTCAAATCTAAGTTAGTGTCGCGTCAGTCCAACCTAAGTCTACATTTCGCGTCACGTCCATATAAGGTCTGTGTCATGACAAGCCCTATGTCTAAAGCCCATTGAATATGCATAACGTATTACAAACGACAAATTTCCTTTACACAAGTTTTAAACAACTTTTATAAAGAAACGCCTTTTGCAAAACCTATGTGTTTCCTCATTCGAGGCCCATGTGATAATTGCTTACGTGCATATGTGTTTATGTTCTATTTGCATATTAGATTGCATTCTTGTGTGGCTAATATCCATGCAGGTAAGTATCAGAAGCAGTGCTCGCTCCGACTGGGGGCTTCACCCAAGTCTTCATTCTCCCCAGAGCAGCAGTATTTTGCAGTATTGCTCACTCAAGATTTCTTCCATGACGATCAAGATGTTCCTAGTCGTCAAAATATTTGTCCCCCCAGTGACCAGATATTTTGCGTATTGCTCACTCAAGATTTCTTCCATGACGATCAAGATGTTCCTAGTCGTCAAAATATTTGTCCCAGTAGCATGATATTTTGTAGTATTGCTCACTCAAGATTTTTTCCATGGCGATCAAGATGTTCCTAATCGTCAATATATTCCCCAACAAGAGTTCGCTTGAGACCGACGCAAGCAGATTCAACCTCAAGTTTTTGCCAGAGTTCGCTTGAGACCGACGCAACCAGATTCCCCAGCAGTTTCTACCGACGTCCTGCTACCCTCAATATTATTGTTTCCTCACGGAGTTCGGCAAAGGTGTCATTCTCCAGAAGTTCCCAAACCAGAGCCTCCTTCCTTAGGTTCGTAAACCCAAAGTTAGGATTTTTACTCCCTAGATTCTTAGATCCCAAAATGGCTTCCTTTAGGCTCATAAACCTTTAAGCTCCTATACCATACGACCTTAGGTTCATAAACCCATAAATCCTTTTGGAATTCCCATACCTCAGAAAGCTTAAGTGCATGCGTTCAAAACAAGAATTAGTAACACAGTAAGTTCCTAACTTAACCCTAGGATCCCAAATCCTCTTAGGTTCACAAGCCTTTGAGTTCTCATACAAGCCTTTCATATACCCAGTTTCATACACCCAACTCTTTAGGTAACCCTTTTCAGGATAAACCCTTCAGATCTTTCAAAAACTTACCTTAATCTTTCAGCCTTATCCTTTCAGATAACCTTCAGATACCCTTCAGATAACTCCTTAGATATCCCTTTCAGGATAATCCTTCTTTCAGCCTTATCCCTTCAAGATAATCCTTCATATGTCGATCCTTTCAGTAACCTTCAAATAACCCCTTTTCAGTTAAGTCCCCTTTCAGCCTTCTCTTTAGAGAGAATTATCCTTTCAGCCTTCCGTTTAGAGAGAGTTGTCCTTCAGTGAGAGATAGCCTTAAGAGTTAGCCTTCAGAAGTATTGAGAAGTTTCTTCAGAATCCCTGTGACCCCTAATGCCTTCAGACACCAAGTTATCTTCAGACCAAAGAGTTTTGCCGAAGCGTCTTCAGTCCAGTTTCACCCAGGGGTATCTCAGGTATGGTCTCTTCTTATGGTCTGGCGAGCTTCCTTACGTAGTCTAATGGACTTTAAACGACCCTCCCCGATAGTCGACAGACTCTAAAATGTTCCGACGACGGGTCCTTGGTTGGACCCCTTGAACCGCCTCGCGTCGCCATAGTCGTCAGGTTGTAATCTTCGATTGACCTGATGGCTATACTTTGACTTTCGCCTTGTCCAAGCCTCAGTCAAAGTGGGGGCTCTGTAGACACCTCGTTTCTCCACCCCTCGCAAACCACCCGGTGATGATTGGGCCGCATGTTTGGTACGCGGAACGATTTGTGACAGTTCATAAGTTTATCGTCAAGTGATTGCTCAAACATTAATGTATACCTCTTAATTGTCATCTACGTGCCGATACGGTCGTTTTGGCAGTAATTAGAGTACATTTGGAGTCCGGGTCAAAAAATCGTCTTCATTTCCTAAAACCGTCAAATCCCGAGTCAAAGCCATGGGCTTGTCTACCTAAGGTTAGGATGTCATAAAATTTTGAGATTATATCTCATTTCGAGTCTCATGTCACTTCATTAGGCTAAACTAAAAGTTTACATTGCAAAATGTGCATTTCATTTAGTTAAAATGATAATCCGACCTTTAGGCCCACTTTTCGAGGTGATAACAACTTTGTTGGGTCAGGCCTATTTCATAGAAAGTTCTAGATCTCTTTTTTAGCTTTCCAACGCCACCGAAATCACCTTAATCCGAGTCTTGTAGAGAAAGTTATGCCTAAAATACGACAGGCTGTCAAACGCGTTTTCTACGCGCAGAGGAACCTACCCGGGAAAGGACGCAGCAAGTGCTGCGCCTCTTCCAAGGGACGCAGCACCTGCTGCGCCTTTTCCCAGGGCTTTCTTTTTGTCCAAGTTTCCGTGTTTTAACCTAAGTCGGTTATTTCCGGATCTTTCCTTCCGTATCCTAGTCTTACCATAATTCCGTCGTGTGATTAGTATAAATAGGAGCCTTCGTTCCTCATATTTCTCACGCGAGTGTCCGCCCTTCTCTTCTCCCGTTGCATTCTATACTTTGTTCTTACTTTTGGCGTCTACGTGCTTGAACATTCGACCACGTATGCTCGGATCCTTCCGGGTACCAGCCTCCCCGTTGCATGACCGACCAATTTGACCAACTCCACATCAATCAACTTAATTAACTAATCGTTTTCCTCTTACGAGGGCACTTTCTTTACATTCGCGTCGAGCATCACTAATCGATATCTTAGTTCATCTCGTTTCGTCAACATGTAAGTCTGAGGGTGTAAATCTCTCTTTTATTATTGTTATTTACTTTTTGTATCATCATTAATGTAAGGTTTATGTCGAAAGTACCAATTAAAACCGATTTCTAAAACTGTTGCTTTAAAACCCCTCTTTACGGATTTCCAGAAGACAACCGTCGAGAAAGGACGCAGCAACTGCTGCGCCTCTTCGAAGGAGCGCAGTACCTGCTGCGCCTCTTCGTGAGGCTGCCGCAGTTCCTGCTTCCTTTCTTCTTCCTTCGTCCTCTGTAATTCGTTCGTCTTTTATTTGTTTTATTTGTTTGTTCATTAATTCTTTGTTATAATAGCATATAATTCACATGTATTTTATTTATAATTCATTCACATGTTTAATTCGTCATAAATCCGACTTAAATCCCTTATAATTCATATTTGCGGGTTTTCGTCATAAAATTCAATCCGGGTTGTAGGGATTCGATTTGTTCATATTGAGTTTCTGGAATCCGTCTTTGATATATTTTTCTTCTGTTGTTCATTGTATTCGTCATTAACTCATCGTATTTAACCTAATTAGCTTAGTTTAATTTGTTTATTTGTAATTAATATCGTTCATCCATGTATTTAATCCATCTTTAAATTTACCAACGAATATTAACAACACGCAATTCCGCTCACGACGGAATTGGGTCGAGGAACAGAGCAGGCGTCTGCTGCGCCTATTCAAAGGACGCGACTCTGCTGCTATTCGGTTGAATTCTGTCCCTGAACTCCGTTTCTGCTTTGACCTAGTTTAATTAGCTTACGTATAATTAACTATTAATCGTATTATCACCCTCTGTTTTGTTCGTCAATTCTTTCTTTTATTCTTTTCTCAAATCATCTGTTTTAAAGGTATTTTCGACATAAATCGCCTATTCCATTGTAATTATTGTATTTATTATTGTAATTCTCTTTATTGTATTTATTGTATTTCTTGTATCATTTGTATGTTTTCACATGTTAATCGACCTTAATTCCTACTTTGACAAAATTGTTTGCTAAATTAATTGTTCACCGACTTAGTTAATTCTCACATGCTAGGATTAATTTAATGGATGTTGCATTGCATGCATATAACCGACGATATATCGAGTACGAATAACTTCCCTAATCATTAGTAGAGGCCGCTATCGAGGCGGGCGGGATTAGGTGTTCGATCAAAAGAGCTTCCTAATACGTACCCTCACCCCTTACTCCAGATCTCCGTGAGCACCCGTGTTCATTGGCATCCACGAGAGTCATTCTAGACATAGAATGCTAAGGGTAACGATTGCTTAGTGTTCATGTCACTACTTTGTGTCTTGACATGACACGAGGTATTCGAACGGTTCCAATTTCCCATAAAAATTGGTGGCGACTCCATACAAATGCAAACGCTTGTTTCCCAAGCGCCCCCGTGGCCCCCGCTGTCCACAATATCCAGGAGATGAACCTCCTAATTCGGAAGCGCAAGAAGCACGGAGTTATCCTCCGTCCCTATCATTTGACCCTCAATGGATACTTTGTCCCCGAGGGAGAGTCCGAGGTCTACCACGGCTTCCTGAGCTGATATATGACTCTATGGCCAAGGTCAGGCACCCGGGTTTAGAAGTCTTCCAAGACTGCTACTTCATCCCCGACAACACCGAAGCTGCATTAACCACGTTCAAGTCGTCCCGATGCCTCGACGGACAAGCTATCACTCTCCTCTTCAGAGAGGATAACATCAAACACCTCGACTATAAGGATATCATCAACATTGCTCTGAAGGACAACTAGTTTGACCCCACCGCCCTAATATCTGATGCTGACCCAGAGAAAGGTACTTAAGGCTGGAGGAAAACTGTCAAGTGGACCGATCGTTAAAGCCGCATTCTCAAGATTACAACTGGAGAAGGCTCTATGTTCAATGAGGGAAGTGAAGAATAATCTGAGTCTGAGTCGGAGTCAGAGTCTGTCATAGCTCCTAGCACTCCTGATGTCCCAGTCAAGGTCCCCTTCCAACTGTTTTATTAAAAACTAGTGGCTGCTTTAGAGGCTGAGTCAACTAGGGTCATCCCCACTCCCATGGAAGGTGACAATCTGGAGCCTGTTCCAGGGGCCACCTCCTCTGCTGTGTCACCTCTGACTGACCATGAGATGTCTGTCCTCTCCGATCTTTTCGCTCAAGTCAACTTAAAGAACGCTAAGTTTGCTTTTGACTCGTCTCAATTTAACTGCAATGCAATTCTGAATGACTATGAGGAATTTGACTTGAGTGACTACCCACCTCACCTGGCCAAAGAACTTGACAAACGGGAAACCAGAACCCCCATCATTGAGGAGACCGAACCTATTAAAGTAGGAACCGACAACACACCCCAGGAACTTAGGATAGGGACAACCCTTGACCCCTCGGAAAGACAACAGTTTATTGACCTCCTACACGAATACAAGGACGTATTCGCCTGGTCCTACAGAGATATGCCTGGGATCGACAGGGAAATTGCAGAGCACGGGATACCCATTAAGCCCGAAGCTAAACCCGTGAAGCAAAAGTTGCGCCGAATGCGCTCTGGAAATCAAGGAAGAAGCGGATAAACAGTTCAAGGTCGGGTTCATCAAAGTGTCTTAATACTCTGACTGGGTGGCCAACATCGTTTCTATACCAAAGAAAGCCGGAAGAATTCGGGTTTGCGTCGACTTCAGGGATCTGAACAAGGCAAGTCCAAAGGACGACTTCTCTTTGCCACACGTTGACATCCTGGTGGACAATACCGCCGAGCATGCTCTCCTATCATTCATGGACGGGTATGCTGGGTACAACCAGATCAAAATGGCTGAGGAAGACATGCACAAGACTGCATTCACTACACAGTGGGGTACATACTGCTACACGGTCATGCCCTTCGGCCTCATCAACGCCAGAGCAACCTATCAAAGAACTGCTACCACTCTCCTTCATGATATGATGCAGAAGGAGGTGGAGGTATATGTCGATGACATGATCGTCAAATCAAGAGAACGGGACGGCCACATCAACGCCCTCCGGAAATTCTTCGCCCGTCCGCGGAAATATAACATGAGACTAAATCCTCAGAAATGTGCATTCGGGGTCACCTCCGGAAAACTCCTGGGACACGTCGTCAGCAAAAGAGGCATTGAGATTGATCCAACCAAAATCAAGGCCCTTCAGCAAATGCCCCGACCTAAGAACGAGAAGGAGATTCGTGGATTTCTCGGTCAGGTTCAATACATCAGCCGCTTCATAGCCAAGCTCACCATGATTTGTGAACCAATCTTCAAGAAACTTCGCGCCTCCGATCACACCGATTGGGACGACGACTGTCAAAAGGCCTTCGACAGGATAAAGGAAATCATATCCAAACCTTATGTCCTCATGCCACCTCAATAAGGGATTCCCTTATCTCTATACCTGACTGTCATTGACACAGCCATGGGAGCAATGCTAGCACAAACAGTCGACGGCGAAGAACGAGCCATCTACTACATCGGCAAAAAGTTCATCGAGTATGAGAAAGGTATACCCAACTGGAAAAGACATGCCCTGCCCTAGTATGGTCAACAAAGAAGCCGCGGCACTACATGCTCAGCTACACGGTTCACATCTACTCCAAGATGGACCCGGTCAAGTACATCTTCGAAAAACCCGTACTAAACGGAAGGCTGTCTAGATGGACACTCATGCTATCCGAATTTGACCTCAAGTTTGTACCCCTCAAGGTTATCAAGGGAAGGGCAGTCGCCGATTTCCTAGCATAAAATCCCGTCAACGAGGATCCGCGACTGACACATGGTCACTTCCTGACGAAGACATCCTTTGTGCCGACTCCGACGCATGGGACCTATACTACGATGGTGCATCTAATCTGAGAGGCTTCGGGGTAGGAATCCTTCTAATATCACCAGAGGGAGAACATTTTCCGATCTCGGTCAAGCTAGACTTCGCCGTCACCGACAATGCCGCCGAATATGAAGCATGCCTCATCGGCCTACAAGCAGCCATCACACTTGGCATCAAGAGACTGAGAGTCCATGGCGATTCCTCACTCATCATCAATCAGGTGTCTGTATCATGGAAAATCCAAAGTGACAGCTTAGCTCCCTACCGAGCGAGAATCAATCAAGAGGCCGAGTTCTTCGACCAAGTCGACTACTTCCACTTGCCACGAGAGGAAAATCAATTTGCTGATGCCCTGGCAAAACTTGCCGCGCTCGTCAACATACCTGACGACATGACATCAATGCCCCTATGTGTCGAGAGAAGGACCGAGCCAGCTCACATCTGTGCCATCAACAACGACGAGGAAAACCATGATGAACCCTGGTACCAAGCCATCCTCAACTATAAAACCAAAAATAAATTCCCTCCTAACTCTGACCCAAGAGGACAAAGAGCCATCCGTTTACTTGCATCACAATTAGTGATGAACCAAGACCAATTATACAAAAGAACACCCAGGGGATTCTCCTCCTTTGCATTGACCATCACAAAACCAAGAAGGTCATGGGAGAGGTTCACGACGGAGAATGTGGCCCTCACATGAGCGCAATGATGCTGACCCGACAAATCATGCGGTTAGGCTACTACTGGACCACCATAGAAGCCGGTTGCCGTAACTACGTCAGACATTGTCACAATTGCCAAATCTTTGCCAACATACAACACATACCACCGTCCCTTTTACACACCATGACATCGCCTTGGCCTTTCTCGACCTGGGGCATCGACATCATCGGGAAAGTCAACCCGATAGGCACCAAAGGGCATTGCTTCGTCCTCGTCGCCATCGACTATTTCACCAAATGGGTGGAAGCACAGCCCTATGCAGTCTTGACCGCCAAACAAGTGGCCAAGTTCATCCAGGACAACATGATCTGCAGATATGGGGTACCCCATGAAATCATCAGCGATCAAGGCTCTCACTTCCGGGCGGAAACACAGGCCTTGCTGGACAAATACAAGATCAAACGACATCGGTCATCCCCCTACCGTCCCCAAACCAACGGAGCGGTGGAGGCAACAAATAAAACTCTTGTCACCATTATCAAGAAATGCAAGACAACTACCGCGATTGGCCGAGCAAACTCCCATTCGCACTTTGGGGATAACGAACCTCCATCCGAACACCGACAGGAGCCACACCCTTCTACCTAGCATACGGTATGGAGGCGGTTCAACCGGTAGAGTTAAAGGTCCCATCTCTACGCATCCTACTGGAGAGTCAAGTTCCTGAGGCGGAATGGACCCGTCGAAGGTACGAACAACTCACACTTCTAGAAGAGCGGCGGCTCAACGCCTTGCACAACGTCCAGCTATACCAACGACGTATACAATGGGCATTCAACAAGAAGGTTAACTCCAGGAACATCAAGGAAGGCGACTTGGTCCTCAAGTCGGTCCGAGCACCATTACCCGTCGATCCGAGGGGGAAATTCAAACCCAACTGAGCCGGACCATACCTGGTCAAGAAAACACTTTCATGGGGCGCACTGAGACTGAGTGACCTAGACGGGGAGGATTTTACAAACCCGACCAACCTAGACCAACTCATGAAATACTACCCTTGAACCACAGCGACCAACAACCTCACCCTAGTTTAACAACTAGCGACCACCTTAACCCTTTCAAGTCAAGTTCCTCAACGCGTTCTGATTTGAAATTGCATGTTTTATCGAGTCTAAGATGCGGCACCTTGCCCGTTTCGAATGCCCTTTGATTTGTCAAAGGCAACATCCATTTGCACTAAAACAAAAAAACCCCTGAACTACGAGCATGGTTTGATTTCACCTCTTCAAGTGGATACGTAGGCAGTCTTTCTTATACAAGAAGAATACAACCACAAAACCCAAATAAATTTACAAAACATTTCGAACTACGATCATGGTTTGATTTCACCTTTTTAGGTGGATACGTAGGCAGTCCTTTCTTAAACAAGAAGGATACAACCATCCCCATAATCAAAAAATAAACACCCCCATAAAAAAAAACATTCCCTTACGTTTACCCATATACAGAAAACACCACCCATATCTACTTTAAAAAAAAAAAGAGAAAGGGAAAAACATTCCCTTTCCCACAAAAATACAAAAAAGAAGCCTTTCTCCCTTCCAACAAAAATCCCATTTCCCAAGTGCAAATGTTTAGGATGATTCAAATCGAATTGCCTTTACAAATGGATGGAAGAGACAAGCGTTCACAATTTTGACACGAGCAATCCTTTTATTTAATTAATAATGAGAAGGATTAGAAATTCAACAACAAATGAAGCTCGACAAGTTTACAACTTGTCAAAGCTAAGGTGTCGACTAAGATACCTCACATAATAAAACTAGCACAAAACACACAAAACATAGCTAGTACAACATAATAAAAACTCACAACACTAATACAACATAATAATAAAGTGGGTAATGGAGGTATTCATTCTTCCATTATACCCTTGCCTTTTCCCTCGGGGTACATCTTCCTCTTGTTCTTATTGTTGGCCCACCTAGCATGGACTTCCCCTTCGGAACGGATCCTCAACGGATCTACAACGGCAACGGCTTCCGATCTCTTGCAAGACCCCATGCTCGGTCCAAAACGAGCCCATACACGGCCCACTACATCTTTGGGACCCGAACTTCTCCTCTTTGGTGGCTCATCACATCCGGGCTAGCTCCATCAACATAGTCCTCAAAGAAGGCGCGGTTGGCCTTGCCAACCTCTCGATACTTCAAGTCAACAACCTAGTCCTTATGAGATTTGGACCTTTCCTCCAAGATTTGAGCTCTTGACCACTTGACATAAGCGGGAGTCACCCATGTCGTGGCAACGGGGTTTGGTACCTCCCAAAGCGGCCGAGTGGCCCACCATCTTTTGAAGACCTCCACAAGCTCAGAGTTTCAAAAAACGTTCTTTTGGACAAGGGTATCTTGAGCGGGCACCTTTTGTTGATGCCCCATTTGTCTCATGAGCCTTTCGGGATAAATGAAGGAAGCAACCTTCAAGCCCAACACCATCAAAGAACGAGAGCTAGCACCCGAAGCGGGCAACCCCGTGAAGGACCTCAAGTGCCACCATGGCACCACCCAACGGATGTGAGGACCACCCTCCTCCGCCAATCTTGCGGCCCAATGGGCCTCGGTGGATTCGAAGCTATCCGAGTACAATTTCTTCCTCATGGTAAGGTGACGGAAGGAATAAGAAGAAGAATCAGCCGGAGGCTCTACATACCTTAGCTTCTCCAATAGCCACACTTGGAGAATCCTTGGAGATCCAAACGAGGGAGCTTCTCCACAAGAGCCCTTCTTGTCCAAGGCTTGGATGATCTCGCCAAGCACTAACCATGATGGATCTCTACCATGCTCCATTTGCTCGACTACGTGGACAAGGGTCATGCTACCATAGCATTTTGGCCCCACCTTCTTCAGAGCATCAACAAAGAGGTATGCATGGACAAGGCAAAAGGCAAGAGCCCTCCTCCTAGCCACCTCCGAAACATTGACATCCAATTGGTTTGAGAAAATGTTGATAAGAGGAAACATATCCACACCATGAGGAACAAAGAGAAAGTTGACTTGACTTGTTGAAAAACCCAACATTGAACGAAATTTCTTCTTATAACACAACCGAGTCGGGGGAATCACCAGAACAGAACCCGGCCACCCACCAATGGCTCCTACTTCTTCGGCAAGAGGACAAACTTCGCCTTTCGGGAAAACGAAAACATGATGTTTCGAATCCCAAAACCGAGAGCATGCTTCAAGAAATGAGGATTGCACCTTGACTTGACGAAGCACCAACAATTGAGCAACTCCCATGCAAACGAGTTGATACTTCTCGGGAGACGACAAATCCCGATACCATTGTCGCAACACATTTTCAAAAGCATCCATGAATAATTTTGTGGAAGAAGAAGAAAGGTTTTTGTAGATATGTTTTTCGTGTTTCGGATAATGAAACAATGAAGCACAAACATCCCTATTTATACAAAACAGTCAGCGCGTTTTTCCGAAAAGAGGGAGAGCTGGCTTCTATCGCCAATTAGCTCGCGCCTCTTTGGGGCTGTTCTCAGGACCCCCACCTTGAATTGTCCCTTTCAAGTTGTGTTTCTCCCTGACACCTCAAACTTCCCGCCAGAATGCTCGCGCCTCTTCGGGCCTATCCAAGATGTTTTGTGTTTTCTCACACTTACATTTCCTTATTTTCAAGTTTTACAAAATCCGACACGGTTTCTATGACGCAGCTTTAAACATACGGGTTTTTCTCTTTTTTTGAAGGGGGAAGGGCTAGTCGCCCCGATCCGCGACGGATCGTTTCCAAGTTAGTCAAAATTCCGAAATTTTTTCGCTTTTTCACAAAAATCGAAAATTGATAACACGGCGTCAGTTTTCACAAATTTCAAGCTCTCACAAATCCGAGTCTTGATCTCACAAAAATCAAAAACCAAATACACTCGCAAAAATCTACTTTAAATTCACCCCTGGCGGTTCGAGTTTGACTTTTTTTTCCGAGTCACAAATCAATTTCAACAATTTAGATACAATTTAATTCAAGACACGAGTTAATTGTTCAATTTTCAAATCATTTCTTTTTGAGAAGTCCAAACGTGACGATTTGTCACGGAATTTTCAAAATATCATTTCAAATTTAAATTTGAACTTCGAGTCATCGTGGTTAATTTTGTTTTTCAATCAAATGCTTTTTACGTGTTCACGTTTATGCGTATGTGCTACCTGTTGCCTGTTTTCTACACTAACGATGCAGGAACTAGTGCGGCACAGAAGGGAACTAACAGCCGACAACGTTTCTCCGAAACACAACACAAAAAAGCCAAAAATCACAAATAAACCACAATCCAAAAACACATATACAAACCGCCTCATGCAAAATGTAAATATGTACAAACTAGAGTCCAAGACACGGACGAACAACTACAACTACTCACCGCCTCCTGTCGGACCAGTCTCGGTCTCACGAGGAGTCGCGGGCAAGGCAGACACCACCACCTGCTCAGGCTCCCTCTCCAGAGCTCTCTCCAACGTCTCGTACTCCATCGTGACGCGAAGCTCCTCCGCCGCAGCCAACTGAGCCCTGAGAGAGGCAATCTCTGCATCTCGGCTCCGCAACCCATCCTCACGACGCCTCACCTCCTGGTCTCGACTAGTGATCCCCAACCCCTGGGCCTCGATCGTCGACATAGTTGCGTCCAACTCAGCACGGACCCTAGCAAGCTCCGCCGGATCTGCAGTACCCTGCAAAACACAATACAGATCATTGAGATCTAAAAACGTAAAATGCAACACAAAAATACACAAATAAAACATACAAAAAAGTATTTGAGCAAGTCGAGCCTCCCTCGCAGTCAGGTCACCAGCAAGTGCCCTCCACCGGTTAGCCATCCGCCACAAAGCCTGATAACTAGCGGTCGACACCTACAAACAAGAAGGTCCTTCAATACAATGTAAGGAAAAACATAAATGACGAAGAGTTTTCAAACCAGGAACTCACCCTCAGAACAGTCAACCTCCACTCCATGCCAGCGTCGGTCACCTCAACGAACGCAGGCTCTGGCAGGTGCAGCTGCAGCTCCTCACCCCGTGGCCCCTGAAAGGTGGTCTCTGCCGGGAAAACTGGGGGCTGGGTCCTCATCAACGCATTGACCCCCTATAATTTGGGTCCACATCGAAGGTAACAAACCCTCCTATCAAAAAGAGGCAATGGAACCAAAAAAAAAACAAAAGAAAACATACCTCGATCGGGTACCAGGCAAGCCTCGACAACCGGAAGGTGTCATAGTCGGCCTCCCGCAACAACAATTCCTCACCTCCCTGACCGTGAAGGTGATCCTTAACCTCGTCGGGGGTCGACTCCTGGAACAACACCCGAGGCGGATCGACCGGTACCACGAAAGTCTCAATGAAGCACTGACGAGCTAAGCGCTCGCCCAAGTACGAAACCGGCTCGATCGCCATCTCAAGGTACAAACGCTGGGAGCTGCGAGGCCGCAAAAGCTCCCTAACAGCGGCCGAAACCTCTGTGTAGTGCTCCCAAGGCCACCCGACAAACCGCACTCAAGGCAAAGCTAATTAGCTAACTGGGGGCTTTCTAAGCTACCTAGTCATCCTATCTCTATCTTTTTCTACAAAACAAAAGGGGGTAAGAGACCAGAACTTACGTCAGCAACTCGAAGGGCGTTCACGCGACGCCTGCAGTCCTCGTAAGTCGACTTTGTCGACTTCTTCCTAGCCACCGTCTAGGCCCTCACTGCAGGGTAAGTCGAAGGGACGCCACCAGTAGTCCCCGGACGCAAAGGGATGAAGTAAGCATACATCCAAGCCAGTAACCAAACACAGCACGCAGAAGTCAGTCAATTTTTCAAAAATTGCCAAAATAAAAATCAAAATCAAACTCAACAAAAACTACAAAAATGCTCGTACCTCCAAGATGAGGCCAGGACCAACCAAAGCAGGGGCACTACCATCCCCCACCGCCTCCGAGCGCACCGCAGCGTGCAAGTACCGGGTGAAGCTCGCCAGGGCCAGCGTAACCCAGTCAAACTGACCCAGAGTGTCGAGGTCAGCAAGGTGAGGAAGTACCTTGGTCCACAAGCGCTCACCCTTGTCACCAAAGTAAGTGGCACCTAAGAAGTACCACAACCACAACCACGCCTCCTGCGCGTCAACTCTATCCTCCACCTCCGGACTCGCCAACGGCGCCGGAGCGTAACCCATCAATCTCCCTCTGAAGTTGTCCCTCACGTACGAGCTCGCAATTAAGTACGGAGTGATGTCGGAAGGCTCGGGCAAAGTACTTCCAATCAAACGAGTAACCGCGGGGGAAGACACTCTCTCCGGTGTCTCCGAGAACTCAATAGGCGTCTCGCCACAAGGGAGGCCCGATATCATGGCAAAATTCTCTAAAGTCACGTCGACCTCCCCAAACTCCATGTGGAACGACGACATCGTGTCCCAGTACCGATCCAACATGGCGGATCAGACACTGATTCGACCTAATCGAAGCCCTATGAATATCCCGCCAAGCAGCCACCAATGGCCTCAACGCCGACCTCTATATCAACGCCCTCGTACCGGCTCGGAGAACGTCGTAGAAACCAAGGCAAGTGGAGAAGCCCGAGAAAGTCCCCATGGCACCAATCTCCTGAAATCAAAAAAACAAACAACGTCAGAACACCTATTCAGGTCTAAAATGTCAGAAACGACGAAAGTTCGACCAAGTGGCACAGCTTACCAGGCCCTCGTGCGCACGGTAGGAGATGTGTCTGTCCAGCCGAAGCAACAACTGGCTACCGTCAAAACCCTCGGCACAAGCAGGCGCCGCCCGCAGGTTCAATCCCCGTGGAGCTGTAACCCGTCTGGCCTCCCAACCCGCGACGTGAGCGTCGTCCTCAACCGTCTCCGCTCTCCATCTCTTCTGCCCACGAGACTCCACGTGACGGATATGAGGCATCTCAACGACACTAACGACGTTCTGCAACTCCCGTCTGGTCGGCCGATGAGGCCTCCTCCTAGCAACCCTCCTCCCGGAGGTACCAGCCTCAGACCCTGTCTGAGCTCTCCTAACGCGAGCAGCCTCAACAATAGGCTCCTCCCGAGCCCCAGCGGCTCCCTCAGCACCAACGGCCCCAGCAACGGGCCCCTCACGAACCTCAGCCGCTCTCTCAGCCCTAACGACCTCCTCGGAGTGCCTCTCTTCCTCAGAAGCGTCCTCTACTATCACATCAGGTACACTAGCCGAGGTACTAACCGGCCCAGTCCCAAACAGGTCCTCCAAGATCTCAGCAATGGACCCAACAGGTCCCGAGCACTCCCCCGCAAACAAAGATCGTTTCCGAAATTTCGGCATTACGACGGCATAAAATGGACAAATCCAAAAATAAACCTGCCAAACAAAACAAGGGCAATCCCGCCCAAACCCAACCAAACAAAACAATCTATAAAAAACGCACAAAAAACGACTCGCCCTTCTTTTCAAACAAAAGACGAGTCAAAACAACAACAACAAAAACGGCACCTTAAGACACACACAAGGTCCGCCAACAACCTAAAAGACGTTCCCGATGCAATGGGGTATTTTCTACGGCTCAAAAAGGCAATTTTGCGCCAAATCGAGCGCAAACAGGTCAAAATTTTAAAACACGACCACAACGAGGCAACGTGATTTTACCACGTCTCAAAGGGACCTAAACTACCAATGAGGTCCATTTCAAGGCAAACTTACTCAATTTAAGCTCAAACAAACACTTATTTTGTCAGACATAAGACCGTCACACAAGGCAAAATTCCAATTTTGCCCACAATACCCAACAAAGGTTCAAAGTGACAAACACGGTCTTCCCCGACTACAATACAACCTAGTGGGGCATACAACTCAAGCAAATAAACTTGACTTTGTGAAATGAGACGGTTTCCTCTTCTCATTCACGTTTTTCGAGCATAAGGAGCGGGAACGGGGACCAAAATGCGAACTAAAAGCACCCCTATGCTCCTAAACAGGTTTCTAACCTAATGTAATCATCAATTTCACTCGAAATTGGCTCAATCAAAAACGCCCAATTCGATTTTTGAGGGTATAAAAATTCGCCCTAATTCAATCAACAAAGAGACCAACAAATTCAAATGGATTTAAGAGGAATTACATATCTTGAGATGACATATTAATAATGGCACAAGCTCGAGCAAGAAGCAAAACCAAAAATGGCGATTTTTTTCGGGTTTTTGACTTTGTTTGAAGTAGACGAAGTGAATGGGATCGTCCTGATCCTTGCGTCTTTTTACAAAAAAAAGGGGAACTCCCTTCCTTCGTCGTGTAGCTCGCGCCTCATTGAGGCGTCCCTATTTCATTCAGCGGAATTTTGGGCTTTGGCCTAGTTCCACACACGTTTTCTCAAAATTTTAATGACGGAACTAAAGATCGTCATTTTCAAGTCAAAAATCAATAATAGTGAAATTCAAAATTCACTTTTTCTTCAAATTTCAAACGACGGCAATTAAAACCGTCATTTCAAAAAATGATAGTGAAATTCCAAATTCACTATTCATTCAAATTTCAACGATGGCAATTAAAACCGTCATTTCAAAAAAATAATAGTGAAATTCAAAATTCACTATTTCTTCGAATTTCAAGCGACGGCAATTAAAACCGTCATTTCAAAAAATAATAGTGAAATTCAAAATTCACTATTTCTTCAAATTTAAATCGACGGCAATTAAAACCGTCATTTCAAAAATAATAGTGAAAACTCGAAATTCACTATTTCTTCAAATTTCAAACGACAGCGATTAAAACCGTCATTTCACTTCAAAAACAAC
Source organism: Silene latifolia (assembly GCF_048544455.1). Lineage (NCBI taxonomy): Eukaryota > Viridiplantae > Streptophyta > Magnoliopsida > Caryophyllales > Caryophyllaceae > Silene > Silene latifolia. Next base: position 174,720,666 of record NC_133537.1, read on the forward strand.
AATAATGAAAATTCAAAATTCACTATTCCTTAAAATGTCAATGGCGGCAACAAAAACCGTAACTTCAAAAACAATAATAGTGAAATTCAAAATTCGCTATTTCCACGGCGGCGTCAAAAGCCCCGTCTGTCAAAAAACAAGCAAGTAGCAGGATTCAAACCCGCTATTCCCACAAACATTCAATGCAAACACCGAGATTCCCCAATAGGATGTCGGAGGCTTCCTCGCGAAGCCCGCTATTTCAAAACAAGCCCATCCAATGCGACTATTTCCACGGTCGATCAATCGACCCTTCATCATGGCTGGCGGGCCTTACAATCGCATATGGCTGGCGGGCCTTAGAATCGCATATGGCTGGCCGGCCTTACAATCGCATATGGCTGGCGGGCCTTACAATCTCACATGGGCGGCGGGCCTTACAATCGCACATGGCCGGCGGGCCTTGCAAACGCACATTCAATGTGGCTGGCAAGCCTTTTGATGCGTGTCTTTTATATGATGTTTTACATCCCATTTTACACGCATTTCAGAGCTCATTCATCTAGTTTATGCTACATTTCTCCCTACTTCCGTCTACTTCCGTATTTTTGTACATTATTGCAGAAATGTGAAGAATCCAGCGGAAATCGAGCTAAATCCGTCCCCGAGTATCCTGCATTACATATGACGTGAAGTATTCACCGAGGAACGAGCTTGGTGCGCAATTCAAGGCCCAAAAGACAAATCCACGAGATTATAAAAGACAAGTAGCAGCTCAAGCAGTCGATCGACCACTACCTTCAGTCGATCGACCAACCATCGGTTCGAATCTGTACAACTGAAGACCGGTCGATCGACCACCATGATCGGTCGATCGACCAAACTACTATTCCAGCACGAGAATTAAAAAGACCGATGAAGCATAAGCCCACTATGTTTTAGGTTTTGGAAATAAAAGTTACGTATGTTTGCTATATAACGTAACATAAACATTCAGTTGAGGTATCTCGATTTAGACTCAAGTTTTCATACAATAATATTTAGTTTTGGAATTAGGGTTTGGATTATTGTTAAGCATTGGATATTTGGTTCTTATTCCTAATCTTTCCTCTGCAAATTCGGTATTAATCTGTCCTAATTTCAGTTTATTGTTCTGCTTCATCATTAGTATAGAATTGCTAGCTAGATTGCCGCAACCAATTCATTGTTTATGTTAATTGTTTACTTTATCGTTTCAAGCATGAATTCAGTAGTTAGTTTTATCATCGTTATTATTGTTTTTACCCTTAGCATGAGTAGCTAGATTATTTGTGCTAGGATGTAGGCGAATTATAGCATAGGCGGCAATATATTGAACACGGCCTGATTCGCGTGTCAGTCGATCGACTGACATTCTTGGTCGATCGACTGACCTCGTAAGGTTACCTTTCGTTTTAATTGATTTTAATGATGTATTTAACGAATCGAATGCATGCGACCAGTTAGATGCTTAATTTATGACTGACCCATTAGATCGAAAGATAGGGTAAGTTGTTAGATCACCAATTAAAATGACTAAACTGTGCTGAGGTCGAAAGATAGGTATAGTTTAGACCGTTAGTCACTTTTCAGGACGAGAGTTAGTATTAGTGACATTAGGGACCTATAGCGAGATCGAAAGATGCTATCTGTTAAGAGTGGACCGAGAGGACCTCTTTATTTCCCGCCTCACATGTGTTTGATTCAGACCGACTTAGTTTCTTTGCCGTTGAAGCTATAATGAACCGACCATCCTAGTACCCTTCTTTTATCTGTTTAATCCGTCTTTTTAATTTACTGTCTTTATTTATTCTTAGCTATAGATCAATTCAAATCAACCCCCACAATTGTTACCTTAGACTATTATTAGACAACTAGAAATTACGTCTGCCTCCTTGTGGTTCGACCATGTTACCACTAGCCTAGGTTAGTCTTAATAGGAAATTATAAATTTTATTTTTGGTACTCACAACGACGGGTATCAAATTTTGGCGCCGTTGTCGGGGAGGCAATAGTTCTAATTTTTAGTTGTTTTAATTTTAGTCTTTCTTAGTTTAAGGGACTTCCGTTCCTTAAACTTTTCTTATATTCTTTTTGTAGTTTCTTCTTATGCGCAGGTCACAGGGTGGTGAACTAGTACCATTCGATCCTGAGATAGAGAAATCTTTGCGCGAGTTGAGACGAACACAAAGGGTATTACCGACAGTGGAAGAGCTGAGTACTCTGTCAAGCTATTACGAGAACGAGCTTTTCGAGGAAGATCCACAGTCTTCACCCGTTTCCACTTCTTCAGCCGAGACAGTTACTTCTCCAGAAATTCCAGTCATGGCCGAGGAAGCGAGTATAGCTAGTCATTCTGAGCCGACAGCCGCAAACTTATATAAGGGGTTCGAATTACCGGGAGATGCCATGAAGTTCGAACCAAAGCCTTCATACATTAATATGGTTGAGAGAAACCAGTTCGGGGGAGCTGCAAATGAAGATGCAGCTAAGCATATGGAGACCTTTATTGACTCATCATTGTTCCATACCCCCACAAGCTGGCGTGACCCAAGACCAGATCAAGGAGACCATGTTTATCTTCTCCCTTCGTGATGCTGCAAGGGAGTGGTATAGAGATCTGGACCGAACCGTTCATGGGATCACCGACTGGAATTCCTTGGCATTGGCATTCTACAAGAAGTACTTTTCTGCTTCAAAGACGATTGCTATTAGAGCCCAAATCACAAGTTTCAAACAAGGGCCAGTTGAGAACTTCCACGAGGCATGGTTCCGATTTAAGAAGCTGGTGCAAACCATACCGCACCATGGGTTCGAAAAATGGAGCTTGTGCAATCATTTCTATAATGGGTTGTACGACGATCAGAGGGCCATTTTGGATGCTGCAGCCAATGGCCGGTTTGCTGAGAACTTGGGGGCAACCAAGGGGTGGAAGATCATTGACGATCTAGCCACCCACAAGGCTGAGTATGGTAATTCCAGAGGGAACCAGAGGAGAGCTGCTGAATCTTCCTCTGTTCTTTGCGCTTGAAGCTCTTCTTGCGAGATTTGACAAGTATGAACTAGGAGGAGCTTCAAAGGGGGTATTTACCAAGTAAATCTTTGTGTCGACGGTTCTTTCGTCTGTGAAAGGTGTAGAGCCGAGGGACACGTTTCAAGAAGCGCCCTAGTCCCTTTGAGTCTTGTCGCCTTTCAACACTATAGGCAGACAAACACCTACTATGAGCCGAATACCCATCCAAACTTGAGTTGGAGGAGCCAAAATGTCCTGAACCCAACTCAAGCTCCGCAAAGAACAACCTTATGTACCTCCTCATCAAAAGCAACAACAATATCGAAACCTCCTATGTGCCGCAAAGCAAACAACAATCGCAGAATTCTGAATTTTCCGAGCTTAAGAACTTGTTGCTAAAGGAGTCCCAAGCAAGAGAGGCCGGGATGAAGCTACTAGAGAGCCAAATTGCTCAATTGGCTAGCAAAAGTAACACTCGAGCTCCGGGACACTTACCGACCCAAACTGACCAAAAGGAGACCTTAAATGCCATCACTTTGAGGAGTGGGTCCACCCTTGAGGGTCCTGCCATGGTCGAGGACGCTGTTGAAAAAGATGAGCCGGAAACAAGTCAAAAGAAAGCTTCAACGAATAAATCAAAGAAACAGGCGTTTACCAGGTATATCGATCGATCGATCGATATATGGCCGATCGATCGCGATATACGGGTTACAGGAGCTTCTGGAACTGTTCACCTCAGTCGATCGACTGAGCAAGGTGGTCGATCGATTGAGGTCACTGCTGATGTCGAGGAATTTCGTCCTTCAATGCCCGACAATTTGAGAGACCATTTGTTCCGGGGTTCGACAGTCCCGAAGACATTAGGACAAGACCCGAGTGCTGATGGGTAAGTCCCGGCCCCGAAGTTCGATCCGACGACGTTTAATGGCTCACATTTGAGACGGTCTGAAGAGGGGTCAAGTTTCAACAAGGAGAAGGTGACAGACTTTCAGCCTAAGTCCACGGATACCGGCACGCGCGATTTAGAGGAGAGGGCTAAGGTACTTCTTACAGCCCCATATCCGGAGAGACTAGTGCCAACAAAAGAACAGGTATCTTTCAATAAATTTGAAAAGGTTATCCGTAGTTTGAATGTGCAAGTACCCTTCTTTGAGTTGGTCAACCAAGTGCCAGCATACACTAAATTCATGAAACAACTCCTGTCTAAGAAAAAGTCACTTGAACATGTTCATACTGTCGCTTTAACCAAAGAGTCATGCTCTTATCTGTCTCACACTGCACCCCATAAGTTAGAGGACCCGGGTAGCTTTTCTGTTCCATGCAATATAGGTACCTTCTCTATTAAGAAGGCATTAAGTGACTTAGGAGCTAGTATAAGCGTCATGCCCTTGAGTCTAGCTAGGAAGCTCAAATTGACTAGGTTCGCAGTAACAGATATGACCGTCCAGATGGCCGATCGCTCCGCGGTCCAACCCATAGGAGTCCTAGAGGACATCCCTGCCCAAATAGGGAAGTTTTTCTTCCCCGTAGACTTTGTGGTCCTTGACATGCCCGAGGATGCTCATATTCCCATTATTTTGGGTAGGCCGTTTCTGCACACTGCTGGTACAGTCATAGATGTCGGTCTAGGTACCTTGACTTTCAAAGTAGGCAAGCATTCTATTGTCTTCGCCCAACCGGCTAAGAAAAAGGACCCCATGTGGCCTGTGACTTGTAATACGGTTTCTGAAAAGAAATCGTACTTTGTGCTTCCTGAATTGCCTGTCTCTATTATCACTCCCGTGGGAACCCCTCCGCCCCAGATTGGGAGCAAAAAGGAAGAAGAATCTGTTGTTTTAGATGTTGCAGGAGCTGGTTTGGGGAAGGAAGTGCTGCAAGTTGTTCCAGCTGTAAAGAAGCCGATCATTCATAGAGGAGGTCTTGGTTGCCTGAGCTATGGAATTGATGAGGTAGTTGATGACGAGCCGGTCAAAGCCGAGAGTCGATTTGGATTACGACAAGCCCGAAGAGATCCTTGACTGGGGAGATGATGAGAGTGTTGATCCGTTGAGCCATACGGACGTGGAGGCTAAGAAGGGTGCAGCTGCTAAGATAAGCACCGTTGAGGCTACCTCTAGTAGCCAGAAGCCGACGAAGTGGGCCATACCGTGGTCTTTCTTGATCAACTATTAGTTGATCAAGCTCTTTATAAACTTCATTTTATATGCTTTTGTTAAAGATAATTTTTATTGCTTTTGGGTGCGCGAAACTTCGCATTTTATTTCGCTTGCTTAGGATTTTATATGCTTTAGACCTTATTCTGGGTTTTGCGCAATTTTGGGCGCGTATTATTGTGCACTTGCAGGTTTTTAGACCTCATTAGCTCAAGTAATTGAGCAAATACGAAGAAATAGGGAGTACAGCAGTATTTTCAGTCGATCGACTGGCTTCATTGGTCGATCGACTGAGTTGCACTTTCCAGGAGCTTCTGTTCCTGTTCATCTGGTCGATCGACTGCCCCTTTTGGTCGATCGACCAAGGACGCTGCTGTAGCTATTCACGACCTCTCCCCTGCTGTGTTTGGTCGATTTGCGGACTTAAGAGAGTTTTCTACTCCACTTTACTTTCCGTCAAATTATTTATTTCTTCTGATTTTCTCATTTGTGCACAATTTTACCGCTTCAAAATTGTTTTCTCGGTTTTATGCGTGGTTTTGTTTGTCTTTCAGGTACCTTTTAGTAGCACATCTGGCTACTGAAACCTCCTAGCTTACGCTGGTTTGGGGAGGTTTCCTTTGCCGCGCTTAAAGTCTTGTAAGTTCCCGATTTTCACTTCATGTCATTTTTCTTCATTTTCCCGCAAATTCCCATTTCTCTTTTCTTCATTACATGATTTTGCACAATGGGGACATTGTGCGAGTTGGTTTGGGGAAGGGTTTTGCGTTGCATATCATTTGCTTGCATTCACGTTTACATTCTGTCTTGCATTGTTCATTTCATTTTATATAATGCAAACTTCAAAAAAAAAAATTGAAAAATTTCAAAAATTTCCAAAAAATGCACGTTTATTTTAGCATATAGATTGAGTCGGAACGGTAGTATTTCAATGATGACATTGCATTTGCCCCTGTTTTATGCCTGAGCTTTGCTAATTGACATGTTTTTAGTAGAATCGTATTTGCATATCTACGAGTTTTCGTTAAATATCTTGCTGAGCTTGAGACTTGACTTAAAAATTTGGCAAGCTACATCATATTTCTGAGATTTAGAGCCTATAACTGGTGTCATCCATGACCAGTTTATCTAGGATTGTGAGTAGTTACTCCTTATGAGATATGTCACATAAATGTGCATAAATATGAACTTAATCTGCTTAATACCTGTATGCATTCGGTTTGTGGTCTGTCGACACATGTGGTAGAGGTTTCCCTTTATTCATTTTGCCCATAAGCTCCACACTGCCAAAAATATCCTTTTTGTCCTATTTACTACATCCTACATTTAGCCTATCCTTTGTCAAGCTAGTAGTCTATGTTCTTGGGATTGTTACTTAGTTTTTGGTAGCATTTGCTCTTATTTGAGATTTTGTTGGGAAGATGAAATGAAGGAGGAAAGAGAGAAACAAAAGAAAAAAAAAGATGAAAAAATGATTCGAAAAAGAAAGAAAAAAAGAAAAGAGTTCTATATTGTTTAAGCAGTCGATCGACTGCCCCTATAGGTCGATCGACTGAAGGTCCGAGAAAGAGAAAGAAATCAATTCGCATAATTCAATCTTTTATCTTATGGCGATTTTTGCTCCCATGTTGCGTCTTTATCTTATGGGAGTTAGTTGATTACTTTTATACTGGAAATTGTGAGATTTGTGCTTGCTTTAACACCGTTTCATTTGATTATGAGCAAGAAGTTGGATGTTGCCTTATGGTTCCGTTTTGGTACTAGCTTGATCACATGTACCTCCACTTTTCCATAAATGTTTTGCCTCTTCTTACCCATACCTCACATATCCACATATATACCTCGGCATGTGTCATGGTCTTTTGTTGGTTGGAATGCATATGTACGGTCATAGAGATCATTTTCATATTAGATTGCAGGCCTGTTCTTATAGGTCGCAGTTAGGTGAGAGTCTTTACAAAATGAATTCTTTCTATTCTCTTATATATTCACCTGTGCTTATGTGTGATATGAGCGACCCGTGAGAGTCTGATTTGATAAGTCTCTATGGTTGACGGTTCATCACTTTTTAACGACTACATAACTCGTTTGCATGATTCATGTTACTAATTGATTGTTAGTTATTGCATTAAATTGGTTTAGGCTTTACATGTTGCATTTCGCTCTGAGATTGAACTCGTTCCATTAGGTCAATAGATCGAGTCTAGTTCTTGCTTGGGGACAAGCAAGGGTTTGGTTTGGGGAAGTTTGATGCGTGTCTTTTATATGATGTTTTACATCCCATTTTACACGCATTTCAGAGCTCATTCATGTAGTTTATGCTACATTTCTCCCTACTTCCGTCTACTTCCGTATTTTTGTACATTATTGCAGAAATGTGAAGAATCCAGCGGAAATCGAGCTAAATCCGTCCCCGAGTATCCTGCATTACATATGACGTGAAGTATTCACCGAGGAACGAGCTTGGTGCGCAATTCAAGGCCCAAAAGACAAATCCACGAGATTATAAAAGACAAGTAGCAGCTCAAGCAGTCGATCGACCACTACCTTCAGTCGATCGACCAACCATCGGGTTCCAGAAGCTACTGTACACTGAAGACCGGTCGATCAACCACCATGATCAGTCGATCGACCAAACTACTATTCCAGACGAGAATTAAAAGACTGATGAAGCATAAGCCCACTATGTTTTAGGTTTTGGAAATAAAAGTTACGTATGTTTGCTATATAACGTAACATAAACATTCAGTTGAGGTATCTCGATTTAGACTCAAGTTTTCATACAATAATATTTAGTTTTGGAATTAGGGTTTGGATTATTGTTAAGCATTGGATCTTTGGTTCTTATTCCTAATCTTTCCTCTGCAAATTCGGTATTAATCTGTCCTAATTTCAGGTTTATTGTTCGCTTCATCATTAGTATAGAATTGCTAGCTAGATTCGCAACCAATTCATTGTTTATGTTAATTGTTTACTTTATCGTTTCAAGCATGAATTCAGTAGTTAGTTTTATCATCGTTATTATTGTTTTTACCCTTAGCATGAGTAGCTAGATTATTTGTGCTAGGATGTAGGCGAATTATAGCATAGGCGGCAATAGATTGAACACGGCCTGATTCGCGTGTCAGTCGATCGACTGACATTCTTGGTCGATCGACTGACCTCGTAAGGTTACCTTTCGTTTTAATTGATTTTAATGATGTATTTAACGAATCGAATGCATGCGACCAGTTAGATGCTTAATTTATGACTGACCCATTAGATCGAAAGATAGGGTAAGTTGTTAGATCACCAATTAAAATGACTAAACGTGTTTGAGGTCGAAAGATAGGTATAGTTTAGACCGTTAGTCACTTTTCGGGACGAGAGTCAGTATTAGTGACATTAGGGTCCTATAGCGAGATCGAAAGATGCTATTCGTTAAGAGTGGACCGAGAGGACCTCTTTATTTCCCGCCTCACATGTGTTTGATTCAGACCGACTTAGTTTTTCCGCCTTGAAGCTATAATGAACCGACCATCCTAGTACCCTTCTTTTATCTGTTTAATCCGTCTTTTTAATTTACTGTCTTTATTTATTCTTAGCTATAGATCAATTCAAATCAACCACCACAATTGTTACCTTAGACTATTATTAGACAACTAGAAATTACGTCTGCCTCCTTGTGGTTCGACCCTGTTACCACTAGCCTAGGTTAGTCTTAATAGGAAATTATAAATTTTATTTTTGGTACTCACAACGACGGGTATCACCTTTGTCCACAAGCAATATATAAATCAAGGACATATCCCGAAGATGCCTCGGGTGTGACTCCTCTACACAGCTGGCGAGCCTTGGTCCGCAAACAATATACAACTCAAGGATATATCCCAAAGATGCCTCAGGTATGACTCCTTCTTATGGCTGGCGAGCCTTTGTACGTAGTCTAACAGAATTTAAACGACCCGCACAGACATACGACATACTCTAAACTGTTCCCAACGACAGGTCCTTGGCTCGTACCCTCGAGTCGCCTTAGCGTCGCCCTTCCCGACGGCAGGTCCTTGGCTCAAATCCTTTCAAGCCGCCTCGACGTCGCTTAGTTCTCCAGGTTGTAATCTTCAATTGACCTGGGGGCTCTACTTTGACTTTCGCCCTGTCCAAGCCTCAGTCAAAGTGGGGGCTCTGTAGATACCCAGTATCTGCTGAGACTCCAACAAACACCCGGTGATTATCGGACTACAACAAGCTTAGGAATCACACCGTTTGATCGACAATTTGTGTACAACTTTACGTCGGAAAACTTAAAACGATTTCGAAAATAAAACATTTCAAAACTTTTCAAAAGTACCTGGAGTGTTTAATGCATGACGACGGGGTCGCAATGACACTAACTAGAGTTAAAACCGACACCGGACCAAAAACCGACTAAAATTCAAATCCCGACTCCAATAACGCATCAAACACAAAAAACAAACCATTCAAATGCTTCTATGTTAAGATTTCCCGGAATCTTACATAGTCAAGTACCAAACTTCTACATGGCTCGCGCCTCTTTGAGCAGCCCAGGTGGCCACGTCACTCAAAACTCACACAACCACTCATTTTCCTATAAATACCCTTCAAATGCCACCATTTGAGAGTGACGCGAGTGTCCGCCCCCTCTTTTCTCCCTTAAAATTCTAGACTCGACTTCTCAAGTCACAATCCGACACGTGTTTACGACCTACCGATCATAAACATAAGCCTTACACATTGTTTGGTAAGGTCATCTTGCATTAAATCACTTGACCGACCATCTCGACCACAACACCAACACTAAACTTAACATAACACTTTTTTTACTTACCAAAACGGTTTTAAACCGAGTTTTCCGACCAAACGAGTTGATACACTTACGTCGATTTCTCGCCATAAGCCTAGCATGTAAGTATGAGGGTGTAAAAACCTTCTTTTATCATGTTTTTGTTGGGATTCATTAATCTCATTTGTTTACATATCCAATATATGAAAGTTTAATTTAGTCATAAAACTATATCGGATCTTATGCATGCAAAACAATTACAAGTATAAGGAGAAAATCAATTCTTACATTGATGATTTCGGAATATGGGCACTAGTAAGTTCACCTTCTTACTAGTTCTTGAGCTTTCCAAAGGTGGAAGAACAAGATTCAAGTGGAGAATCTCTCCCAAAGAATTATACCCAAAGCAACACCCTTAAAGATCTTAATTAATTTGATACTAGAATCAATTAAAATCTAACTTTAAAATTGACACAAAAATTGATTTTGGCCCTTGAATGTCTAGGTCAAGAGGGGAGTATTTGTGAGGTTTCTTTCTCTAAGTTAATTTCACAAATTGTAGAGAATGGTTATCTTCTAACACTAGAAAAAATGTAGTAAAGTAGTGAATAAATTTTAGAGGAAAAAACCCTTGGCCTTTTCATGTAGGAAAACCGGTTGGGGGGGGGGGGTGTAGAGGCCAATGCATGGTCTTTGTTCTTCTCAAGATTAGACTAGGTGTGCATGGCTATGTGTAGAGTTTAATCATTGTGTTTCCATTTAAAATAAACAACACAATATAAACCCTAATCCTCCCTCCATTTTTCGGTACATACATAAAATGTAAGGTCCATTTTATTTTGTCATTTGTCAATTTTGTCATATGTCACATGTTATATGACATATTACAATATAATGTATTTTTAACATATTAAAAATCAACATATTAATAAAATATGTCACATACAAAATTAACTAGTAATTCTTAATCACTTGTACCAAAATGGTTTATCGAATTATAAATCACAACAACTTGTATTTATAATAAATTATTCAATCTGTTTCAATTGTTTCGTAAACAATAATTTAATTTAAGTAATAAAACGATTCGATTACTTAGACCGTATCTTCTTTAAACGAATTACAACAAGACACGTAAATTTACTCACAAAATCATCCGTCAATTTTAAGGAATTTAATTAACTCGTATCGGCATACGATTAATTAAATAATCAATTAAGAGCATTATCCTATAGGTATGACCTCAGGGTATCAATCGATCACCACCGTAAATACGACAGTAATGTCAAACTCTAGTCAGCCAATCATTACCGATATGTGTAGACCAGTTGACAGTAAAGTATTACTTTCCCTCATGTATTCTTAAATATGAGATTTAAACATGTGATCATCATGATCGACAATTGTAATCGCATTATTGTTGGGGTCACTTACTCAAACAGTTTTCATATGTTTCATGACTATATCGTGCTAAATAATGCATAACATAGTCCAAAACATGGGAAGAATGAGCCAAAACCGAATTTTTGGTTGAGGCAGAGGCGACTTACATAGCACACAGGCTCGCGCCTAAAGCAGCCGGCCTCACCCTCAAATCCAAACCGTGTTTGGTCTCTTCATCTCCTTTATTTTCATTTCATATTCGTAATCGGTTTTTACCATTTCAAGTATTTTCAAACCATTTTTATAAGTTTTTAACCATAAAGCATTTTTTACCCTTAGTTCTTAATACCATGACGGTTTAATCCGTGTTTCGGAGATAATATTTGGTTAATTACATTTTAAAAGGTATTTTAAAGTCTTTTATTTCATTTCTTTACATTTTGGAGGGTATTTTAAAGCCTTTCATCATTTCTTTACATTTTGAAAACAAATGCATTAGTCACCAATACAAAGTCATCCTTGGTTCCACATACCATGTCGGGTTTTAGCCCGAGTACGATGATGAATATCGAATAATTATATTCAAATGAACTTAAAACAATTAGTTCATAATCATTTTCAGAACAGTTCATGTCAAGCCTACAAAATCGAACCCGACATCGAATATTGTCAAAACAATGACGATATCAAGTCTCGTTCTTCAAATCAACACAAAGGCGGCCTAAACAGCCTTTTCAAACCAAAACGGTTTCAAACACCCATTCTTCAAAACGTTTGACAAACTTTTTCAATAGTCAGAACACGTCTTCCATCGTTGATTGACTCGCGCCTAAACATGCCACTCTTTTTTCAATTTTCAAACCAGGGGAGACCCTTTTGCATCGTCAATAGGCTCGCGCCTCTTCTGGCTGCCTGATGCAGGGTCTGTTCCCTTTCCAGCACTTGTCTAGGACGATCCCGACTTCGGTTAATCCGAATATAGGACGGATCCAACGACGAAATTGCTCATTCAAACACCATATTTGCAAAACGCCTTACTAGACAAATGGATCACGTTATGCACCATAAACCTAACTCGGTAAATAGATGTTTAATTTCCGCCTGGCATGCAAATCAACCATAAATCCAACTTGACATCTTATACTTGATACTTGGATTAAATCAACCGACATAGAAAGCTCACATGTTAGGTTTAAACTAGTGGATGCGCATTCATGCATTTACCCTTTTTATCAACTTTTGCATTCAACCAACCAAGATCGATCAGTAGAGGCCGCTACCGCGGGTGGGATTGGGTGTCTAATTAAAGGGCTTCCCAGTACGTACCTTTACCTCTTACTCAGAAACTTTGGATAGTGGACGACCTTATCCAGGGCGTACGAGAGTCTTCTAGAGATAAGATGCTAAAGAGGGACGATTCCTTATCTTTAGTACCTATGTCAAACACCGCTTTTTGCCTTGGTTGACCTAGGTATAAAGTGGATTCGAACGGGTTCCAAGCATCCCACAAATGCTTGGTGGCGACTCCAAACATCTCTAATTGTTTCGAGACCCTTGCCGAGACAAAACCGACCGATCTAAAATGATTCGGTCGAAAGCATTCTTACGCCGCCGAGCGTGGCTTTAAAAAGACCGCTATACATCCAAAAGATCGTCTTGGCGTGTAGGTGGCTATGTCCACAGTATGATTATGTGTTTATAGTTGGTGATTTCGTAGAGGAACACTTTTGATCTGTGCTTGTGTAGATTTTGGTGATTGCATTCCAGGTAGGGTTTCCCTACCCAGTTATTGTGTAAATGGTTATAAGATGGTTGATGGTTGATTGACATGTGATTATATTGTAATTGGTTTTGGTATTGTTGATATTGTAATTGGTTGTTGTGGATTGTCTATGGTTCACGAGGCGCGCCCTCGGCTGAGTGGAGTCACTTGCGGGAGTGGCTTCACGCCCTTGATTCGCCCCTTGTGGTTTCCGTCACAAGGGGGATGTGCACATTAGGAACATAGGTTATTCGCTCGATGGAGATGAGCGGGGCTTAGGTGGGAACGACTGCGGACCCCCACAGGCAGTGTGGATATCTGTTGCGATGGATATTGCGGCAGGGCTACACACTTTAGTTTGTAGTCAGATGATTGTGTTGGAGTGTCCCCGACAATAATGCGATCACAATTGTCGATCATGATGATCACATGTTTAAATCTCATTTTTTAAGAATACGTAAGGGATGATTCATTTTATAGTCAACTGATCAACATTAATCGGTAACGATTGGCTTGCTAGAGTTTGACGTTACTGTCGTGGGACGGTGGTGGTCAGTTGATCCCTTAAGGTCACACCTAAAGGATGATGCCCTAATCTGTAAAGTTGATTAATTGTTTGACGATACAAGTTAATCAATTCCTTAAAATTGAACAGTTAAATTTGTGAGAGAGTATATTGATATCTTATTATAATGGAATTAAATAAGATTTATTTTAGTAATTGAAATATTTTATTACTAAAATTGTTTATTGTTTGTGAAACAATAGAGATGAGAATGAATGGTTATTTATAATTACAAGATATTGTGAATTATAATTAAATGACCCATTTTATTTATGTGAACAAGTATCACTAGTAAATTTGTTGTATGTAATTTAATTAATTTGTAAAATGATATTTATGTGATAAATATGCATTAAATTAATTAATAACATGTATCATACTACATGTGACATATTGTGTGACAATTGACAAAATTGACAAAATAAAATGGTAGTCCATTTTATGTAAGTGGACCGAAATGGAGGTTGTAGTGGAGTGTGCATAATATTATTTTATGTGATAAGATTAATATAATCATACCTACTATTAGTAGCCTTACACACCTACATTATGGAGAAGTGGAAAAGAAAAAGGAGATGCCATATTTTGGCATGTTGCCTTCCATTTTCACGGCACTCCCTCCTCCTTTTATGATGAGAATCTTTCTCATTTTGTCTCTTACCATTCACTCATTTTTCCACATGCATTCTTCTCTTTACTCTCTCATTTTTCTCTAAAACTTGAGAAATCTTGATTAAAATTGTTCAATCACATTACTAATATTATTAGTGTAATATATGAGTATTAGTAATCAATTTTAAGGTAAACTACTAAACAAATATCTAGCACATATTATTTAGTAGAGATAAGGGATAATCTTGGGTGCAATCAAGAGGAGTGGCTTCTATACTTGAAGTCTTTGGAGGATCATCCTAACATATGGAAAGCTCAAGAACAAATGAGGTAGGAGACTTCATTTGTGCCCATAATGGCCGAAAATTAGATGGTGAGAAATCGTTTTTCCTTATCTCCTTTTATTAAGTTTGCATGCATAAGATCTAGAATTTATTTTATGACTAAATAAATTTGAACATATATGAATATTTAAAGAAATGTGATTAATGATTTCTAACAAGCGGTATCATGAGGCTTAGGTTGTTTGCATGCAAATCGGTTTATAGTTTTTCCGAGTTATATGATTAACATACAAAACTAATTAATTTGGTTTTATGAAGATAAACCTTAAAATAACCTTGCATGTTAAAAGTTTCTGGTCCTAAGTGATTTTTTAGGACATTTTCGTTTATTTATGGATTTTATTGTTCATTTTATATAATATTGGCATTAAAATGTGATTTTTATGATAAAAATGTCATTTTTGGACGAAAAATAGCTAAAACTCGAATTTTTCAGTGGTTTTTGGATATGTTTTCACATATATTATCTACTGATGGCCTGTAAATTTTCATGATAAAATGAGTTGTTTGCTCAAAATATCGATTTTTCAAGTTAAAATCGTATTTAAATGTGTAAATAGGTTAATATGAGTTATATTTCGAATCTGGTAATGAAACTTTATTATGTTGTCACATGCAATTTTACAAGATGTGTGTAAAATATTTGGCTATAATGAAGTCTTTATGCAAGATTTATGAATTTTTGATGAAAAATCACATAAATAGTGACTATAATTAGTAATAATGCTAAAACATACTTCATGACTAAAGGAAAAACGTCACATGTTGCATTTTATCATATATTTCAGATCTAAAAGTGAAAAGTTGATGAATATATTTTTCTCATATTTTTATGGTCATAATTGTTAAAACCGATAAGCCGCAACATTGTTTTTCTCAATAAATTTTCTAAATTCTTAACCTAAGTTTTGAAAATTATGAGTGTCATGGTATTTTTTCAGAATGTTCATGAGTTTAAATTTCAAAATTTGAAATTATTTGAAATTTTTATGATTTAATTTGAGGTTTATAGCATATATTTTGTATTTTTGGGTCCGTTATGAACAATATTAAGAAATCAAGTTTAATTATTGTCAAAATATTAGTGGAGACTAAGTTTTGAGTCCTAAGATGGTTAGGGTAATTAACTTGTACATAAATATGAATTTATGTAATTATTGTGATTTTAATAAGTTAAATCACGCAAATCCGTAAAAACCGATTAGTATACGATATTCGCTCTTAAAGGCGATTTAGCATAAAATTTGGCATGCTCATACATATTATAATGCTACAATTATTTATGATTGACATATTTTAATTTTATGTAATTTTTGAATTATGTAATTTTACTTAGTATGGCCTTAGTTTTAATTGGTATTACCCGATGTATGGGAATATCGATTCGGTTGTAATTTTTGTGATCTCGTATCACCGTTTTGTAATTTAAAAGATTTAAATTTTAATTACAAATGTATAATAGGAAATTATGTAATTCATTTTGTAATTTATTTATTCCGGAGTACCTTGAAGACGGTACCACTCGAGAAGGCGATCCATCAAAGAAAGTGTTGCCTTGAAGTGCGTGCCAAGATCGAAGTGCAAGGGACCAAAGGAGTTGGTTTCCGAATTTGTAATAATTTATTAGATTTACTTTTTTAGGAAGGCCATACTAGGATTTTATTTTTTATGCTTTGCATTTTATTTATATGTTGCATGCATCGCTAAATCG
Source organism: Silene latifolia (assembly GCF_048544455.1). Taxonomy (NCBI): domain Eukaryota; kingdom Viridiplantae; phylum Streptophyta; class Magnoliopsida; order Caryophyllales; family Caryophyllaceae; genus Silene; species Silene latifolia. Next base: position 174,736,989 of record NC_133537.1, read on the forward strand.
TCATTACTAAACATGCATTTCATTTTAAATCGAGTTTATCGACCGTGTCAATTACAATTATCGTAGTTCACTTAAAACGTGATAGATAATAAATTGACATGACCTCTCGCTAAAATAAACAATTGAGACTTAGCCTTACCAAAAATTAGAAATCATGAAAACCTATTTCGTGAAGGAGTGCGCTCGGCTTTACCGGGGTACAAACCTTGCTACGTAGGGGAAGTTGGTGATAAATGTCTACCCACCGAATTTATAAAGATAAGGGTTGTATTCCGCTTTACCGATGCCCAAGTTGATGTAAATTTGGATCATGGACACATTTATTCGAAATTTGGGTTAAACTCAACGAAAGTATTCTCGACGGTTGCCGGATGTGTTTCGGGCTAAAGATAAATATTAATTTAATTTTATAGACCAAGAGTTCTAAAAGTAGAATCGATTAAAGAGTTAATCCACCGAGTTATATTGATGAGGGTTGTATTCGGCTTTACCGATGCCCAAGTTAATATGAATTTGGATCTTGGAATCATTTGTCATAGTTGGGTAGAGGTCACTATGTAAATGCTTTACTTATTATTTACAAGTATTAATAAAACGATAAATGTTAAGTTTTCCACTATTCCGTTATTGTTCTATTTCTATACCTCAAATTATATACGATATCATTTCGATTTTAGTTCAAATCTCCATTAAAACATCGTAACGAAAGACAAAATTTTAATTTTTCTTCTAAAAACCTCGTATTACCCATTGAAAGAATCTCTTGTGAAGAGTATAGATAAAAGTTATTCGTGATCAAAAGGGTTTTTGATTTTTGACTAACATATCTACTTACAATGAATTATTTCTAATATGCTTAATTGAGTTAAGTAGTTTGAAACGTCACATCATTTTGGTAACTAGATTTGTTTGAAATCAAAATTGACCAAAATACCGCAACCACTTCAATGAAAGTTTTAAGACTAAACAAATTAATTGAAGAGTAGTCTTCATGAAATTCAATTTTGCTTCTCTAAGCAAAGACTCATTGAAATGAGTGGGAGCATTCTCTTAAACCGTTAAGAAAAGGACGAAGTTCAAAGAAGTAAAATTAGAATGGAATTGATACAAGGTAATGTTAAAAGTAAAGTTATTGAGAATAACGATACTAAACCTATCAATCCCGACCAATAAAATTCCATTGTCTAAATTGTTGGACGCTAGAAAGGAAACTACCCCAAATTTTTGAAGAATCAACAAGTTAGTTGTGAGACATCTAATGGGACCTTCTTCTTTAAATATTTATTCGATTGACATAAATTTTGCTAGTACTACTTCGTCAATATTAGAAACCGGTTGTGGTTTTCATCATTGTATTTGATACATAGGATGGTTAGAATATGACAACTAGCAACAATGATGTTGAGAGATAGAGTCATTGTGTACTCAATCTAGTTTTTGGGTTTAAAGTTGTACTTAAATATGACTATTAAGTGCATAAACTCTAAATAAGAATATAAACTTGTTAAGATACAAAAGATGTTTCACTTTTGTGACCCTATACACGATGATTTGATGTATGGCTAGCCCATTATCAAGGTGATTATATTCTAAACCAAACTAGAATGATATATCATGAACATGATGCAAGACTCAAATTGGTAACCCAAGATTAAACGTTAGATTCTGGAATGATGAACGCAAAGAGTTATCGAGTACTCTTGAAACCATTAGATCGTATGGTATATGCGTATCTTGTATTCAAAGCAAGATGTCTCGTGCCTTTTGGTTGAAAAGGAGATCGAGGATGTAAATCATTGATCCAAAATAGGTTGATCATTTTCTTTTACCAATAATTTAAGTTGATGCTAATGTGTTCACTTAATAAGGTAAATAGAGAAATCTTTGAAGAAGTTCAAAGAGTTCAAAGAATCACGATTTAGTCGTAATGGGATTATCAAAGTGAAGACTTTGATATAAGCCAAAGGAAATGTGATATAGTATCACAAATTAATCTCTCTTAGCACGCATTATGGGATAATATGTGGTTGGATAAAGAAATCAAACGCTATTCGATATGGTTTGGACTTTAATCAAGTTACTTTGAGTTACTTGATCCTTTTGGGGATTTTATCATTTTGTCTAAATTATTTTTTCCACTAAATCTAAAACGAATCATATGAGATATGAAATGGTAGGGTACCATACTTGTAAGTTTTCACAAGAAACAAATGATCATTTTTCCTTACTATAATCACGAGTACAACGGGTTTGTGGCTCGTGAAGCTGTCTTTCTAGAATATAAGTTTATTTCTAGAAGACAGAGTGGAAGAAATTATTCAAGAGCCACAAAGAATGTTATGTCTCAAGAAACTGGTCTTTCTTGGCTACATGAGACGTTTTGTGTAAGACGTTGTTTCTTCAAAACCTAGAAGGTTAAAGTCATCACTTGTTGAAGATGATGAATTAGTGTTACTTTTAGAAAGTAAAGAGCTTGCAACTTACAAATAAATTGTTTGATTCAAGTTGATTACTTCTGGAAAGTAATGAACATATGACTTACATGAGAGTGTTTAAGTCACAACTCAATGCATGGCTTAGAGCCATGAAAATCCGAAATAAATTCCAAGTGAATTGTTAGATATCAAAGCTTGATTGGTGGCAAAGGGTTTTGCACTAGTTGAAATGCTTAAGTCTATTTGGATTTTCTTAGCGATTGTGTTTCATTATGATGATATACATATAGCAAGTGAATCTAAAACCCACTTCTTCAACTAGAAGGAATGTATTCAATACATGTCTTGAGTTTTGTAGATTCTTGCAATCATAAGATAATGTGAAACTTAAGAGAGGGTCTTAAGTAGGACATGAATGAGTTGGAATCAATGTTTTGATCATGTTATAAAAATTTTCTCGATAAGTCGAGAAGTTGTGTTTATACATGGAGTTTAGTGGGAGTTACGGAAATTTTAATTAGTCTTATATGTGGATGACATATTGATCGTTGGGAATGATTTAAGACTTTTGGAGTATTATAATACATCTTTAATATCCAGATTTATGGAGATAAATCTACATGATATTAGCGTCAAATAAGAAGTCTTATGTTGATAAGATTCATGATTAGTTCAATCGAGTTGAACATATTTGATTGATTCCATTTGCTTCCGCTGCCGGATCAATTAAATAAATAATGATGTATAACACTTCATATACTTTGAGTATGATGAATTGTTTCAAAATCGAATTTAAGTAATAGTTACCAAGTAGCCATATAGATTATCCTTAAGTGCTTGTAGAAGCATTAAGGATAGAAAGTTAAGTGTTTTTGATGCAATTAACTAATTTGTGTAAGGGTATTACACAAATGACAATTGACAATTGAGATTGCGAAAGGTTTCAGACAAAACCATATTCAAAACACGTGAAGATGGCTAAGGAACCATTGTGGCTATGCTATTTAAGAAATAGATTTGCTAGAATCGTTCTAGGCAATAAAGAACAATGAGAGATATTTACAACGGAAATTGAGTACACTTGCAATCATGAGATGTGTAAGAAGGATGAGTCCAACACACTGTGAAAACAGTGGGAGCTATTCTAAGGCTAGAGAGCTTATGTCTAGATTGGATATAGACACGTACTCAGAAAGTATTGTAATGCAAATGTATACATTACAAAGGAAAACGAGCATGTAGTAAGGTTGAATAAGGTACAAGAAGTTGATAAAACCTACTAACCAAAGCCTTCTCATAGGCTTAACATGATGAGTCATGTCATATGTCATTTTAATTGCATTGAGATGAACAACTACATATAAGATGAAAATGGATTATAAAAATATAAAGTAGTAATCAGGTATTGACTATTCATATGTGATAATCACATTTGTCGTTCAGAGTTTTTTAAATCTGAAAACTCCTTTTATACTTTGTTACATCCAAACGGGTTGTAGAGACAATATTGAACCTCGTTAAAGTGAACCCGGATTAACATGGTATTCACCCATAGTCACTTGTATGAGGTGACGTCTCGAAGCGACTAGAGTGTGATGCGATTGATGGCAAGTTCAAGTGCCATAGAGTCATGTGAGATGACTAGTCGATCACATAGGCAGAATGTTAGGAACACTCTGTCGGGCAGTGACCGCTTATAGAGTTCTGGCAAAATTTATAAAGCCTGGTCGTGGCGAGAGCTACTAAAGTATTCTAATGAGTCGATTATTTTGACTAAAGATTGTTCACCTAAGGTGGCACGGTTTCAGATTAATGTTGATTTATGTTACTACGACCTTCGTAAATGGGGTCAAATGGGCATATTTTGGGTTATGATGGTTGTGGCTAGTCGAAGGGAATAGTGCGATAGGAATTGTCCACCCCCTTGTCAGGGTTAAAACAATATCTCAGGGCCACCCGAGGAGTAATGAACTGGAAATGCGTGGCCACGCTCTGAAGGTATCTATGGTAGATAATTCCGGTCTAATCAGTTATTCTCCAGATCGAGGAAACCACTTTCGATATGATCACTTGCAAGTACGACCTGAAAGACACCTTGCATTGAGTGGGAGATAGTAATAGGACAAGAGAATTGGTGACGCACACTTGTCGAGGACAAGTGGGAGATTGTTCGAGTGTCCCCGACAATAATGCGATCACAATTGTCGATCATGATGATCACATGTTTAAATCTCATTTTTTAAGAATACGTAAGGGATGATTCATTTTATAGTCAACTGATCAACATTAATCGGTAACGATTGGCTTGCTAGAGTTTGACGTTACTGTCGTGGGACGGTGGTGGTCAGTTAATCCCTTAAGGTCACACCTAAAGGATGATGCCCTAATCTGTAAAGTTGATTAATTGTATGACGATACAAGTTAATCAATTCCTTAAAATTGAACAATTAAATTTGTGAGAGAGTATATTGATATCTTATTATAATGGGATTAAATAAGATTTATTTTAGTAATTGAAATATTTTATTACTAAAATTGTTTATTGTTTGTGAAACAATAGAGATGAGAATGAATGGTTACTTATAATTACAAGATATTGTGAATTTTAATTAAATGACCCATTTTATTTATGTGATCAAGTATCACTAGTAAATTTGTTATATGTAATTTAATTAATTTGTAAAATGATATTTATGTGATAAATATGCATTAAATTAATTAATAACATGTATCATACTACATGTGACATATTGTGCGACAATTGACAAAATTGATAAAATAAAATGGTAGTCCATTTTATGTAAGTGGACCGAAATGGAGGTTGTAGTGGAGTGTGCATAATATTATTTTATGTGATAAGATTAATATAATCATACCTACTATTAGTAGCCTTACACACCTACATTATGGAGAAGTGGAAAAGAAAAAGGAGATGCCATATTTTGGCATGTTGCCTTCCATTTTCACGGCCCTCCCTCCTCCTTTTATGATGAGAATCTTTCTCATTTTGTCTTTTACCATTCACTCATTTTTCCACATGCATTCTTCTCTTTACTCTCTCATTTTTCTCTAAAACTTGAGAAATCTTGATTAAAATTGTTCAATCACATTACTAATATTATTAGTGTAATATATGAGTATTAGTAATCAATTTTAAGGTAAACTACTAAACAAATATCTAGCACATATTATTTAGTAGAGATAAGGGATAATCTTGGGTGCAATCAAGAGGAGTGGCTTCTATACTTGAAGTCTTTGGAGGATCATCCTAACATATGGAAAGCTCAAGAATTAGTGAGGTACGAGACTTTTTTTGTGCCCATAATGGCCGAAAATTAGATGGTGAGAAATCGTTTTTCCTCATCTCCTTTTATTAAGTTTGCATGCATAAGATCTAGAATTTATTTTATGACTAAATAAATTTGAACATATATGAATATGTAAAGAAATGTGATTAATAATTTCTAACAGATTGGTGATGTGACGGTGTTGGAGGATTGTGATGGTGTATCTGTTTGTTGTATTATCTTATATTGTTTATGTAGTAACTGACCCCGTTTAAATGTTTTGATAACTGTGGTGATCCATTCGGGGATGGTGTGCAGTTGTCTAGCAGGTATATTATGGATGCGTGCGGGATTAGCTGGGGATGGAGTCACCACGAGTCTGATAGCAGTCTTCCGTTGTAGTGTCATGATATTTTATTTACTTAATTGGATTTTGGTTTTGGAACAGTTGTATCGTATTTCTTTTATAGTTGGTTTTATGTAATCACTTTAAACTATTTACTTTAAATACGTTTCTTGATGGTCACTTTTGATTACTATACCTCGGGCAGGGACGAAGCTTGGACATAATAACAACCGGGGTCGATTTTGATTAATTTTGTCGATGTTTATACCCATTCATTATACACCACGCACCTTTATTTCGTAGTGTCAATAATTATTACATCCTCCGTCTCAATTATTTGTTTAATTTTTATGGCATTCATTGTGAGCATGAAGTATTTCAAACAATTATACTAAATACATTGTTTTATTCAACAAATTAACTCTATAGGATATAAAGCATTTGAGAATAGCTTATGTGATGAAAAAGAATTAGAAACAAATAAGCCTTTTATAAAGTGGTTTTCTAATTATTTATTTAAGGTGACACGGCTAGTCGTAAAATTATTTACTGATGTTAGATGAACCGAAAAAGGACCACCCGAATAAAAGACAGTTGGCAAAAATGAAAGTAAAAAAAATATGATAGTGATCAACAAAAGAGAAAACGTAATTGGGAGAGAATTGAAAAAATGCTCAACAAAAGAAAAAGCATACACTAGGCCACTACTCTGAATCGAGGGATCGAACGCGTGACGTTCTGTAATACTACGGTTTTCTATGTCTATGGGTACTCTATCGAGTGGGGCTTAGTTTATCGAGCAAGTATGTTTTTATACGAAACAGTAGTCTGCCTGATGGGTACTCGATCGAGTACATGTGACACTCGATCGAGTAAGGGGCACTCGATCGAGTAAGTCACTTACTCGATCGAGTAAGTTGGTCTTACGGGTTATTTTAGCCGGGTTTTGTTAATAACGCGTGATTAGTATTTAACGGTTCCGTCATCTTTCTTAATCACTTTTCACTTTTCTAAAAACCTTTCAAAGAGAGAAACGAGTACGTTGTTTCATTCTTCGCGTTATTATCAAATCCCAAAGGCTAAGGCTGTCGGATCGTCGTGTTCTTTACGCTGTTGAGTTCGTCGCGTCAAGGGTAATATTCTTGTATAATTTTTATACTGTTTCGTTGAGTTTGTTTAAAACCCTAATTGGGGGTTTTGGGAGTATTATGTTGTTTACATGGTAATTGTATGAATATGTGTTTATAGGAGGACGTTTCGTAGAGGAGCATTACTGATTAGCTGCTTGTGACGGTCTCGTAGTTGCTTATGCCAGGTAGGGTTTCCCTACTCGGTTATTGATTACATGACGTTGTTAATGGTTGTTTATTGTTGTTGGTTCATATCGTATTGGAATTGGTAATTGGTGATTGTTGTTGTATAATGTAGTTAGTTGTGATTGTTTGTCTGTGGTACTCGAGGTGCGTCCTCGGCTGAGTGGAGTCACTTGCGGGAGTGGCTTCACGCCCTTGATTCGCCCTCTGTGGAACCCGCCACAGAGGGGATGTGAACATTAAGGAACATAGGTTATCACTCGGATGAGATGAGTGGGGCTTAGGTGGGAACGGCTGCGGTCCCCCACTAGCGGCGTGGAATACTTGTTGAGATGGGTATTCTGGCAGGACGACACACTTTAGTGTGTAGTCAGGTGTGTGGATTTATGATGGAGATTGGGTGATTGTTGTATTGTTTCTATTGTATTGTTTTTGTGTAATCAGTAACTGACCCCGTTTAAAATTTTGAAAACTGTGGTGATCCATTCGGGGGTGGTGAGCAGTTATTGAACAGGTATGAGATGGACGTGCATGGATAGCTGGGTTGAGTCATCACGAGATTTCTAGAAGTCTTCCGCTGTGTCGTTAAACATTTATTTACTTTAGTTGGTTTGACATTTTTGGGAAACAGTTGTATTTTCTTTAACAGTTTTGGTATTGGACATGTATCGCTTTAAATTTACTTAATAAAGTACGTTTCTTTATTGTCTATTTGATATACATTGCCTCGGGTAACCGAGATGGTAGCATTCACATGCATTGGGTGGTCCTGGTAAGGCACTTAGTGTATGGGGGTGTTACAAAGTGGTATCAGAGAGACGATTTTGGAACCTGTAACTAATGAACCCAATGAATCTAGGGAGTTAAAATAAAATGAACCCGGGTAGGAGTTGTTAGGAGCTAATGCAAAGACCTGGGAGATGTCCTAAAGTCGCGATATCGCCTTACAACTTTGAACCGGTCACTATGGGGTGTGTCTGGGTCGCTATATGTTTATTTAAGTTATGTTGCATATCTATGTTGAAATGTGTTTTATGAATCGGTGGATGAATGCATGTGGAGGATGGAGAATGTGGTGGCAAAAAGGTGAGTAAGCAACATGATTATATGTTGATATGAAAACGGAATTGCATGGTGATTGCTTTCTAATGTGGTTTATTAGAAACATATGAAATAGGATGTTGCTTTTTATATATACGTATGCATATCGATTTATATATACATAGTTGTTGTGGGAAGTAGTTGAGTTGAACATGCGGGTAGTATACGAGTTAGCATGACTCGATCGAGTGGGGGGCACTCGATCGAGTAGGTGAGGGACTCGATCGAGTGGGTATGACTTGATCGAGTGGGGTGTATATCGTTTCTGGACAGTCTGCTGTTTTTGGGCACTCGATCGAGTAAGTAGGGGGACTCGATCGAGCGAGGTCCACTCGATCAAGTAAGTAAGGGGCTCGATCGAGTAAGGTTTTTGATGCTTTATGGCCAGGTTCTGGAGTCGAGGCACTCGATCGAGTAAGTGGGCAACTCGATCGAGTGGCCTTAACTCGATCGAGTGGGTTATGTGCTCGGTCGATTGTGAGCATCTCAGGTTATATACGTGTTTAAGTTATGGAATGTGAGTTTATGTTTACCTCTTCTCTTATATAGTTCAAATATGTCGCCGAAAAGATCTGCGTTGTATGCTAGGGCCGAGATGATGAGTATTGATGGGATTGGCAAGCTGCTTGAGCATGAAGAGGTGCTGACTGAGGCCTTAAAGAAGTTTGGGAAGGATAAAGAGGCTGGGGTGTATTTTGCTAAGACGAGTGTCACCATAGCCCGTTTCAACCCAAAAGAATACATGGACAATGGAGCGCCAATTTGCTCGACAATTGGCACAGAGAGATGGAGAATATTCTTAATGTGGTTCATTGCCCTGAGGACTTTAGAGTGGAACAAGCTGCGTTCTACTTGAGAGATGCGGCCGGAGAATGGTGGGATAAGGTGAGGGAGAGTGCCTTAGATCTGTATGTGAGACATGGGAAGTCAGCTATACCTTGGGATGAGTTCAAGAGAGCTATGCGCCGAGAGTTTGTGCCTGAGCTTGTCCGTAGCAAAATGAGAGAGGAGTTTGATGATTTCCAAATGACTCCGGAGATGACTGTGGCTGAGTATTACCATAAGTTCAACGAGAAGTCTAGGTATGCTGAGGATATGAGGTTGAACCAGGAGAACTTAGCGTTGAGGTTTGAGAAGGGTTTGACATATAAGATCATGGAGAAGTTGCATGTAGGAGTCCTTACTGATGTTAAGGAAGTGTATGAGTGAGCCGGGAGAGCTGAGAGGTTGGTCGAGATGGCCAAGGAGAACATGGAGAGAGGTCCCGAGAAGAGGAAGGCTGAGAATGAGGGTGGTGGTCAATCTAGTTACAAGAGGGGCAACCATAATCAAACGAGGGCTTACTCATCGGGGTCGGGGTTTAGTGGTGGAGCTTCCTATGGGCGTGGCCGAGGTGATGGTAGTAGCAGCCGGGGAATATCTTGCTTTAACTGTGGTGGTATGGGCCACTAGAGACATGAGTGCACCAGTGCTGTGGGCAGGGGTTTTTCAGAGGCAATCACAGGGGAGTTTTTCTCAGAGTCTGTCTCAGAGTTCTGCTAGTAACAGGCCGGCTGGGTCATGGAATAATCAGGGTGCTCAGAACAACAACAACGGTGGGGCTAACCGCAATGGCGGTAATTCATATCAGAAACCGGCAACGAACAACAACCAGAGGTCGGCTGCTAAGCCGTCTACTTCTGTTAGTACTGTTTAGGAAGAGGGACAGAAGACCAGTGACAAGCTTTTCATGATGGACAAGAAGGTAGCTGAGGATGATGCTCACGTGATCACGGGTACTTTTTTGTTAATGGTGTCTTTACCTTTGTTTTGTTTGATTCGGGGGCGTCACACTCATTTGTATCATCGAGTCATGCTAAGCTTTTGGGTTTGAGAGAGTTTGAGTCTGTAAAAGATGAAGTTTTTATACCGTCGGGTGAGTCTGTAACTTGTGGGAGGTTGTATAAGGGTGTATCTATGATAGTTAGGTAGGTTGACCTTCCGGTAGATTTGTTAGAGTTTCCTATAGATGTTTTAGAGATGATAGTTGGTATGGACTGGTTGGGTAAGTACAAGGCTAGGATAGACTGTCACCAAAAGAGAGTTTCTTTGAGGGGACCTAAGGGAGTTAGTGTGTCCTATCGTGGGTTTGTTGTCAAACCCAAAGTCAAAGTGATTGCAGCGGTGACATTGAAGTCCTATCTGAGGAAGGGATGTCCTTTGATCCTCTGCCATGTGAGAGACCATAGTAAGGTGAGTTCGACAGTTGATCAGATACCAGTGGTGGAAGAGTTTCCAGATGTTTTTCCGGAGGAGATACCAGGTTTACCATCAAAGAGGGAGATAGATTTCAGCGTAGAGCTGAAACCAGGGACGGGACCAATCTCTAAGGCCCCGTACGGCATGGGTCATAAGGAGTTGGAGGAGCTGAAGAAACAGCTGGATGATTTGATTGATAAGGGATACATTAGACCTAGTGTATCACCATGGGGAGCACCAGTTCTGTTTGTGAAGAAGAAAGATGGGAGTTTGAGGTTGTGCATCGACTGCAGAGAGCTTAATAGGGTTACAGTGAAGAATAAGTATCCTTTGCCAAGGATAGATGATATGTTTGACCAGTTGAACGGGGCAGCAGTCTTTTCCAAGATTCATTTGAGGTCAGGTTACCATCAGGTGATGATTCGGGATGAGGACATACCAAAGACAGCTTTTACATCGAGGTATGGTCACTATGAGTATGTGGTGATGCCGTTTGGGTTATCTAATGTACCTGCAGTGTTTATGGATTTGATGAACCGGGTCTTCAGTCTGTTTTTGGATCGGTTTGTGGTGGTGTTCATCGATGATATCTTAGTTTATTCCAAGACTAAGAAGGAGCATGATGAGCACTTGAGGTTGGTGTTGCAGACTTTGCGTGACAATCAACTATATGGAAAGTTGTCTAAGTGTGAGTTATGCCTCGAGGAGGTTGCCTTTTTGGGGCATGTTATTTCCAAGAAGGGTGTAGCTGTGGATCCGGCAAAGATAGAGGCTGATACCGTCGTTTTAGTATCAAAAATAAATATCTAAGTACTACTAACAGAAGTCAGCGGTAAGTAGGGTCGATCTCCATAGGGAGACTAAAGTATCTGTCTGCTAATTACGTCTGTCTTGTAACAAATGGGGGGTTTTTAAATTGGTTTCTAAACTACTGAAGATCTAAGGCAAGAGAAATAAAGACAAGAGCAAAAAAGCAAGAAAAGGCGAGATATGTGATCAGATAGAGAGAGATATGTCAGTATTTCGGTTCACCATGGCAATTCACTAACCCAGTCATAAATAGTCCAGACGATCTACTGTGGGAAGGGCAAGGGAAAGGTCCTTCCGGTCCGCTATCCACCCTAGATTACAACTAACTTAACTTCCGTCCTCATTAGGGTAGTCTACTGTTCATAGCAGGTCTGTTCAATCCAATCTTCCGATCCAGGAGCGAATTTAGCCAGATTAAAGGGTTTAGAAGCGTGCACTCAACTAAACTTATTACAGTTATATTGTTATAAAACAGTTCTCACAGTCAATTATCTAGCCTATTCACAACATCGACACTTCTCTACCATGGCTCCCCTAATCCTAACATAAGGGGAATCAGCTACTCATGCTCTTGATGATAACAACAAATACAATAATGAATATGCTAAAGAGAGACATATTAAAGAGATGATAAAGATGAAGCATAAACAATTGAACAAGGATAATAAGCAAGAGAACAATAATAATTAAAGCAAACAAAGAAGTAAATTAAGATTAAAGAGAAGGGAAAGATTACAAAGTTTGAATCCAGAATTAAAGAAGCAGAGGAAAAGTTCCAGCAGTAATTAAGCAAGAGTAAAGTATCATAAACTGTAATTAAGATGTCAAAACAGTGTGTCTTAACCTAATGACGACTTCCTTTATATAGAGAAGCGTTTTTTAACATAAATAAACCTAACACGGAATAGAAATCCCGAGTATATAAGCTAGTCACTCGATCGAGGCATTTCATTCCTCTTGATCGAGTGATTCTTCAGCAATTCTTCTTGATCGAGCAACTATGGCTCTCGATCGAACACTTCCAAAATAGCTCACTTCGATCGAGTATAGCAGGGACTCGATCGAATAACTTCAACTGGCAAATCTACTCGATCGACCTCAAAACCTCTCGATCGAGCAAATATCCACTGAAAACAGCACTGACTCGTTTGGTTAGCATCTAAGGACCTCTTTCACGCTTCCCGAGGTACGACATTCTGCTCTAAATCTCCATCTCCTCAAAATGCATGCTAAGAGGAATGAATAAGGTACGATATCGCCACTTTAAGGTCCATTCCTGTAAATGAGACAAAACGAACCAAAGTAGCCAATTCGGGGCATTTTGCAATACAAAGCAATGAAATTGATACAGAAATGCGTGTAATATAAGGCCAAAAAGACTATATAAATTGCACGTATCAAATATCCCCAAACCGAACCTTTACTCGTCCTCAAGTAAACTAAATGCAAACTAATGGAATGGATATGAAAACTCAGAGCTAGCTATAACTTGTCCACTTAAACCATTTAATGCAATCAAAACTAACAATTATAGCTACAACAGTCAAGCGCAAACGAGTTGTATGATGTCTATAAATAAGCTGACCTGTTGACCTTGCAAGACCTTTAAAATCGGACTATCACGGGTCACTCTTCTCACATGAAGCAAAGGGTGAATACAAATGTGTAAGAGAAGAAAGAAAGATAGTCACTCACCCAAACTACGACCCACATAACATGCATGCAACAAAAATGATAGACGATTCTAATCACCATACATACATTCCAACCAAACAATGTCCGTCATAGCCGAGGGATTACAAATATTATGGGAAAGTGAGGCTACAGGTAAGAAAAGGCAAAACAGTTATGGGATATGTGGAGGTAGAGCGTCAAGCTAGCACCTAAACAATACCATATAAGAACATCCAATTCTCAGCTGATTATGAAATCGAACACAAGTGCCCTTCTTTGGCACAAAACTCACTAACCAAGAAACAACAACTCCTCAAATGATAAGAATAAAACATTGGAGCAAGACCGTCACAAACTTCCCTTTAAAACGGTCCAACTTTTCCACTTTTTCTTTTCTTTCTTTCTTTTTCTGATTTTCACTTTTTTTTCCTTTTTCTCTTTCTCTTTTTTTTTCTTTCATGCTTTTCTCATTTTCTTGCCCCCATTTCTTCCTTTTCTACCAACTCCATATGAATTAGAACAGACAAACTCGCGTCAAAGGAGAAATATACCACAAAAACACACTAAACTAGCTTGGCAGGCGGGCTTAATTTGGGTGTAGTTAATGGGTCAAAAGGCTAAGTTTGGCTAATGTGGAGCTAAATGGGTGAAAATGAAAGAAAGGGAAAAATTGCAAGCACCTCCCTGCATGTGACACCGACCACAAACCCGAATGTATGCAAGCAAAAAGCAATCGAATTTCATAAAAGTGCAAAGTGATGGACATGTTATGGAAGGAGTCTACTACTCTCAATTCCTACATGAATTGGTCATAAATGACACCAGTTATACGACTCTAATAACTTAAAATTTTTAAAGTCGTTTGCCAATTTTTTTCAGGTCAAGTCTATATATCAGCTGTAGTTTTTTAACATTAACTCGTAGACTATGCGCATGACTAAGCTAATAACTGCCAATTAGATGCAAGGCTCAAATGAAATGACAAGTTACAGTTCAAAATCATCACATAAATCTACCGTTCCGACTCGACCTATATGCAAAATGAAAAGTGATATTTTTGAATTTTTGAATTTTTTTTTTTTTGTGATTTTTCACTAATTTTTTGAAATAAAATACGATGCAAGCAGAAAAATAAACGTGAATGCAAAACAAATGCAAATGCAGACTCAAAGGATGCAATACCCTCCCCAAACCAAAACGGACAACGCCCTCGTTGTCCTCCAGCATACACCAACAGTATATATACGGGGAACGAGATAAAACAACCAATAAATTAATGAAACAATAAATAAATAAAGGAGATGTAAAATAAAAAGAGCAGAAATACATACAAAATTAGCGAACTTCCCCAAACCAGCCAGAAAACCGAGGAAGTGAGTAGACCAGTAGCTACTCGCCGACCTCCTCCTCCTCATCTACCACCGTGTAGTCAGGTTCTCGCTCCTGCTCCCGTCTCCTCCTCTCATCAGCTCTAGCTCTCTCCTCCTGCGCAGTTGTGTCCGCCTCGCTCTCTGGCTGCAGGTACCCCTCCGCTGGGAACCGGTAGAAAGAAGGGTGTGGCCAGGCGTCTGGAACGGGGCGTCATCTCCTCATGTGATACTCATACAGAGGGAACAAGGCAAATGCCTGATCCCGCTCTATACGAGCCACTCGACTGCACATCTCAAGGAGCAAACCGTCACGACGCCCTTGGTCCATGACCTCAGGCGCCACAAAAGGAGTAGGAGGAACAAAATTAGCCTGCAAAACCGGCTGTGTAACAGAAGGAGTACGGATAGGAGTCGGTGTAGGCGTGGGCGTGGAAGTCTTCCCAGCCTCAGTCTGTGTGGACCCCTCTCTAGTCTCAGGTCTCTTCCGTTTCTTAGGAGCGGAAGTAGTTGGAGGAGCAAGTGTAGGGTGGTAGGAAGGTAGAGGTGGAGGTAACCTACCCGACACAGTGGTCAAAGGTGAAAGACGGGGTAGGTCAGGAAACGGTAAGGTCACGGACTCGGAGCCACATATATTCCAAATCCGCTTGTAACACCCCGTAATTTCGGACCATTATTATATTGCGGAAGTAATTTATTAATCAAGTAAAATTTGATATTAATGTATTTGAAGTAATAATAATTCAAAGAAATATAATTCTATTATATTTTGAAGTAAAGTATTTATTTTGATAGTTTCGAAATGTTTAAAAATAGTTTAAACCGTGTAAAAACGTTTTATTTCGAAATAAGGGCATATCGGGAAAAATGACAACTCTTTTGAAAATTGGGCAAACGATTTTGGAAATGGGTCATATGAGTACTCAATCTTCTTGTAATCTCGTGTTTAAGAACTTTGGTCTTGTCGGAATTTGCATTTGACAAACGGTTCTAATTATTGTCGAAACGAGCCAAAACCGACTCATGAAATTCCGCCACATCCCGCTCCTTTCCTCTCCTTTCCACGGCACCCTCCCCTTCCTCCTTTCCTTCTGATTTTTCTTGCCCAACTACATCTCCTTGAACATTCTAAACAATTCCAAACCTAAAAACACCATTTTCATCTTAAAACCTAAGATTTCTAAGGTAATTTCATCATAATTTCTTCGTTTCTAGTCCGATTTTCGCAAAATTTATATTTTCGGAATCCTCTCTTCAAGATCTACATCCTAGTATGTTTTAATTTCAGTTTTCTTTACGTCGATTTAAGATGATTTTGGGTATAATTTCGGTTTTAGTGCTTATAATCGTGTTTTTATTGTTTATTTAGGTGAGGATTTAGAAGACGAGTTTGGAGACTCGTATATAGTTGAAGATAGGGGCTAGTTGGCATATTAGGGTTGGTGTTCAAGGTGCTAATTGCTCATTTTGTTGCTAAAGGTAACATATTTCGAGTTACTCGACGAATAAATGTCACATTCCTTGTTTTCTTGTATGATTTTGTGATTTTTATTTGAGTAGTTTATTTCACATGAAAATATGTGTTAAATTCATGTCTTTTGTATGTTTAAGTTCACATATTAGTATGGAAACAAAATGGGAATGATTAATTGATGATTCAGACGATGTTAAACTGAACAAAAATGGAGAAATGGAGGGTTGGGGGTGGCGGCCGGCAGGCCCAGGCAGGCCCACGGCAGGCCCTGGGTTGGCCCGGGTTGGCCCGGGTTGGCCCGTTGCTTGTTTCGCGGTTTTTCATGCATTATTTGTCGTTTCGGGTTTATTAATGTTATATTTAGTATAAGTAACATATGGGTAAACTTTTGAAATAAATAATGTTAGTAGTAAATATAATGAGGTTGGAAAAATTATTCTTATATTGGTGTAGATACCTCATTTCTGCACCTCTCGCAAACCACCCGGTGATGATTAGGCCGCATGCTTGGTACGCGGAACGATTTGTGACAGTTCGTAAGATTATCGTCAAGTGATTGCTCAAATATTAATGTCTACCTCTTAATTGTCATCTACGCGCCGATACGGTCGTTTTGACAGTAATTAGAGTACATTCGGAGTCCGGGCCTAAAACCGTCTCCATTTTCTAAAACCGTCAAATCCCGAGTCAAAGCAATGTGCTTGTCTACCTCAGGTTAGGATGTCATAAAATGTTGAGATTATATCTCATTTTGAGTCTCATGTCACTTCATTAGGCTAAACTAAAAGTTTACATTACAAAATGTGCATTTCATTTAGTTAAATTGACAACCCGAGATTTAGGCCCGTTTTACGAGGTCATAACGACTTTTTTGGGTCAGGCCTATTTCACAGAAAGTTCTAGATCTCTTTCTTAGCTTTCCAACGCCACCGAAATCACCTTAATCCGAGTCTTGAAGAGAAAGTTATGCCTAAAATACGACAGGCTGTCAAACGCGCTTCCTTGCGCAGGAGGAACCCGCTGAGGAAAGGACGCAGCAGGTACTGCGCCTCTTCCAAGGGACGCAGCTCTGCTGCGCCTTTTCCCAGGACTTTCTTTTTGTCCAAGTTTCCGTGTTTAACCTAAGTCGATTGTTTCCGGATCTTTCCTTCCGTATCCTAGTCTTACCATAATTCCGTCGCGTGATTAGTATAAATAGGAGCTTTCGCTTCTCATATTTCTCACGCGAGTGTCCGCCCTTCTCTTCTCCCTTTGCATTCTAGACTTTGTTCTTACTTATTGGCGCCTACGTGCTTGAATTTGACCAACTACACAATAATCAACTTAATTAATTAATCGTTTTCCTCTTACGAGGGCACTTTCTTTGCATTCGCGTCGAGCATCACTAATCGATATCTTAGTCCTTCTCGTTTCGTCAACATGTAAGTCTGAGGGTGTAAATTCCTCTTTTATTTATTTTTATTTACTTTTTGTATCATTAATGTAAGGTTTATGTCGAAAATACCAATTAAAACCGATTTCTAAAACCATGCTTTAAAACCCCTTTTACGGATTACCAGAAGACAAACCGTCGAGAAAGGACGCAGCAACTGCTGCGCCTCTTCGAAGGAGCGTAGTACCTGCTGCGCCTCTTCGTGAGGCTGCCGCAGTTCCTGCTTCCTTTCTTCTTCCTTCGTCCTCTGTAATTCGTTCGTCTTTGTTTGTTTTCGTTTGTTTTCTTTAATTCTTTTGATACAATAACGTAATAATTTCACCTGTATATTATTGTTCATTCTTTAACACGTTTAATCCATCATTAAAATCCGACTTAAATCCCTTATAATCTCATATTTGCCGGTTTTCGTCACTAAATTCAATCCCGGATTGTAGGAATTCGATTTGTTCATATCGGGTTTCTGGAATTCGCTCCTCTGATATATTTTCATCTGTCTTTTGCCGTACTTGTCGTTAATTCGTCATGTTTAACCTATTTTGTTCACCTTTGCCACTAATCAATCGTTCATTCATGTAAATAATCCGTTTGCATCCGTCTCATCCATATTTTATTGCTTTTATGACCCTCTTTCACATGTAGATAACGTGTTAATCACTTTTATCCGAGTAAATATGTTAATCGATCATTAAAATCACCAATTCAAATTAACGATTTGCGGTTAAAACTTCACATGCGAACTCACCCTTGAAGCAGACGCAAAGAAGCTGCGCCTCTTCCGTGAGGGCGCGATCTCTTTGCTGTTCAGGTTGAGTTCTGTCTCTGAACTTCTTTGTTACTTGACCTAGTTTAATTAGCTTACGTATAATTAACTATTAACCGTATTATCGCCTACTGATCTATTCGTTAATTCTTTCTTTTATTCTTTTTCTCAAATTATCCGTTTTAAAGGTATTTTCGACATAAATCGCTAAACCCATTGTAATTATTGTAATTTCAATTATTGTAATTTATAATTATTGTATTTCTTTTATTTCTTGTATGTTTCCACATGTAAATCAACATTAAATCCTACTTCGACCCAATTGTATGCTAATTACGTGTCAACCGACCTAGTTAAATCTTCACATGCTAGGATTAAAACTTGGATGTTGCATTGCATGCATATAGCCGACGATATATCGAGTATAGACAACTTCCCTAATCATTAGTAGAGGCCGCTATCGAGGCGGGCGGGATTAGGTGTTCGATCAAAAGAGCTTCCTAATACGTACCCTCACCCCTTACTCTAGATATCTGTGAACACCCGTGTTCATTGGCATCCACGAGAGTCATTCTAGACATAGAATGCTAAGGGTAACGATTGCTTAGTGTTCATGTCACTACTTTGTGTCTTGACATGACACGAGGTATTCGAACGGTTCCAATTTCCCATAAAAATTGGTGGCGACTCCACAAATGCAAACGCTTGTTTTCCAAGCGCCCCCGTGGCACATGTCCACAGTTTGGCGACTCCGCTGGGGATAATACACTTACGTGTAGCCAAAAGGGTGAAACTTGAACAAGGTTAGGGAATAGTTTGTACAAGACAATTGTCGGTTTTCATAACTCGGTCTTCCTAGATCGTTTCATTCGGCCTTCCTAGGCCCAACCCAACCCATTCGACCAATCGTCCCGTCTAAACGGTCCTAATTCTTATTTGGGCCTAAGGATGGATAGCGATTGACGTCATCCATACCATGATGCTTACTCTTGTTTGTATCAAGGGCCTTCACTATTTGAGGAAATGGACTAGGAATCGGCCTTACTCTTGTTTGGTACGAGCCTCTCCACAGACTTCGGGTTTGATGGTTCGGTATGGCAACCCACCCTTTAAACCAAAGCCCTTTTAAATGACTCAGCATCCCGTTATAATGCCTGTATATGTTTGTATCATATACGTGATCACCATTTTGTAAACAAAACCATGACGAATTTTGTAAAATCAAAAATTCTTTTCAAAATATAAAATAGCGCAAAACAAAGCCGAAACTCTGTCCAAATGTCAAGTCAAACTTCGGGCCTCAAACCCATTTCAAAATCCGTAGAAAAACAAAAAAAAGTCCGAAAAAAAAAAATCCAAAAAAAAACAAAAACGTCTTAACCAAAATATTTTCTAATCGTGTAAATGTAAGTATGTAAATTTAATTGGGCTAAGTTAGAGTCAAAATTCAAACCGACTATGTCCTAGTCGGAACTCTGTCAAATCATAAACTCGTCTTCCTTTACATTTTGGGTCTTTTCAAGTTCAAGTCAAGTCCTAAGGCGTCACGCCGTCATTTTGGACTCCCTACCCTAATTCAGTTAGGATCTAATCATTTTCGACACATCGAGTCACACGTTTTGAGGCTCAACAGATGAGTCTCAATGGGCCTCGTATTTGAGTCTAAACTACAATAGTCTTCTTAACACCTATAAGCAAATCTCGAGTCCAGAATCAACATGTGTCATCAATCCCGTCAATAAAGTCAATCATATTAGGGTCACTCTGTCAGAGTCAACACTCGAGTCTAAAATCAAGGTCAAACACCGTGAATCCAAACACGAGAAGTAACTCACGACATTTCATGGATTCACAAGTCAAGAGTCTAGCCATCTCGTCTCGTCGTGTATCCTTTGTTTGTTGCTCTAGTATGCGTGATCCCATGTCAAATCAAGTTGTAATGCGCATCATTTTCTTCTCGGTAGGAATTCCGCAATTTCCAATGAAAGTGTTCAAGAACGTTTATCTGTCGTCGTTGAGGGACTAAATCTGAGTCATTAAGCTTCGAGGCCACCATCGAAGACTTGAGCGCTCGTGTCATCAATATGGAAGACAAGATAGACATGATGAAACCTTTACCATCCTCTCATACCCCAAGTCCAAGTAATAGCTTCAACACAACTAACCCATCTAAGAAGGCCAATGAAGACAAGGGAGTTAACCTCTTGGAAACTCCACCCAGAAGGCTGGGACGAGCTTATAGGGAATTCGTTGACCTCGGAACCACATATGAAGTAGCTCTACGAAGACTGGTTTCCCAGGGAAAACTTCATCCAATCGGACCAACCCCAGACCCTGAAAAGATATACCCTAGATGGAAGGGCGATTCATATTGTCAGTACCATCAAGGTAGGGGACACGATACGGAGGAATGCTTTTGTCTAAAGCATATTATTCAGGATATGATCGAAGATGGCAAGCTTCCTGTGCCACCTTCCGCCAAGAAATCCAAGAAGACCAACCCTCTTGGGTCCAATATCATTAAGCATGATGAAGAACCATCTCTAGATTGTTCTCATCTCCTCAGTCATCATGATGATAAAGAAATCAATGTCCTCGACGATGAAGATATCCAAAATGGAATGCTCATGCTTTCCATGGCCTTCGATAACAAATTTTCTAAAATAGAGGGAGCTATTGATAGCATAAACTCTCGACTTTCCAACATAGAAAACCAGTTCGCCGAAATGGGTAAGAAGCTTGAGGCCCGACCTCTCAAGATGAAAAGTGTCCAGACAAACCCTCAGCTTGACAGTCCTAAGGAGAAAGCAACAAATGGACAATCTATTCTTAGTTCTTATCATCGAGGAATAAAAATTAATAAAGGCATCCTCATGGATCCTTCGTCAAAGAAACCTAACAACCCTCCAAGGTCATTTACAAAGGCTTCCGAAAATAAGGGCACACCTCATAGGAAATTTACCAACATTGGTATTAGATACGCCGATGCCTTTCAGAGACTTATGGAACAACGAATGTTGAAGCCTATAGGACCTACACCCGAACCAGAAAGGAAATCCACGTTCTGGGACGAGAACTCATACTGCGAATACCATAGAGGCAAAGGGCATGATACAGAGAAATGTTACAAATTAAAAAATGTCATTCAGGATATGATCGAAGACGGGAAGTTGTCCCTCTCAAACTTTAGCCCACAAGGTAACTTAGGCAATCCTCATGGATATACCAATTATCAAGAAACTCTTCTTGACTATTATCCTTTCAGTGTTCCCAATGATGAGGACGAGGTGCTCAAATGGGTGAATGCTCAAAGCCGGATGTCGGCCGATTCTTTGGAAGAGAAAATGTTCAAGCATGGGCCGATGATTACGAGTCTGGGTCTAAGATCGCGTCAAAGTCCGGGTCCGAGTCCGAGTCTTAGGCTTTCCATCTCATATTTGTTCTAGTGTCTTTCTTCGTGTCCGTTTTCATTTCTAGTGACAACTTGGGGGCTGTCCCACGAGTCACATGTCTTCTCGAGTCTATGTTAAGTACATTTATTATCCATTTCAATAAAAGCACACTTTTCAATCCACATATTTGTATCATATCTCTTCCTTTCCCCTTTTCCTGTGACAACAAGAATTGGTTTGAGACATTTTTTAAATGACAACAACAACACATGACAGTCAATGTGAGTGCACTTATATAATGTTCCGTTCAAAGTTATAGAGGACCTGAAACTCCGTGTTCTTTTCTTACCTATTCCATGTCTGGCAATAGAAAACACAATATAACCCCAGTTTAGGACGAGCCTATCTCAAGAGATTCTAGGACGAATCCAGACCATCTCCCTTGTTGACAATCCATGACGGAAGGCAAGCCCATTCCCCACAATAAACAACCCGTGTTACTAAAGATTAACCCGTTTCACACTAAAGGTGCTAGTCTGACCCAAATCCATGGTAGCACGCAAATGCAAGACGATACGAGCCATGATCAAAGACAAAGGCTCAATCAAGAGAAATACCCAAAGTCAATATCCAAGGCCGTAGTTGTGCCTATGGCCCAAAACAAAAGAGTCAAAATAAGAAGGCTCAATCAAGCAAGTCAATGTCGATATCCAAACTCAAAGTTATCTTCAAAAACCCGAATCAAAAATCTGAGCAAGAAGCCGAGATATATTCTAGACCAAGAATCCGAGTCTAGACCAAGAACAAACCTAAAATCAAATAAGGAATACTCCTGAAGTCTATATAGAATCAAGTTACAGTACGGAATCAAGACATCAATGAAGATGGTCAGTTAGCACCATCACTTAGCCTTTCACATTTCACACACCCTAAGTCCTTCTCGAGACCGTTACGGGGAGATAGTTAGGAATTTTGAGAATCATCTCGAGCTCGTCAAGTATACCTATCCTTTAGGGCCAAGACATGGAAACTTGATCCCACGTCATTTTACCCACCTTTATGTGCTCAGGCTACATCAAGCCAAGAGACCCCATTTCCAAGCCACATTACAAGCCATAATCCCATTAAGCCTTAACTCCACAAAATCAAGCTCCAGAGATTTGTTCATCAAAGCCTCTTATTACCGAGCTCCACATTCCAAATATCCAATCCAGTTTCACCTTGACCTATACACAGAGTCTTCAAATACTTTGCTACCAGAACGGGACATACCCATATTCATCCTTAGGGTCCACTAAGTGTGCTCACATGAGAAGGAAATTTTTACAAAATTAGTTATACCTCTTTGGTCTACAATCAGAGGGAGTTATGTCAAATCGATTCTTCGAGTCACCAAAGGAATATTACCCTTGTGACCTATGCACTTTAAGGCCCTGACAACATAGCTTAGGCACACACTTGAACTACGAGCATGGTTTGATTTCACCTCTTGAGGTGGATACGTAGGCAGTCCTTTCTTACCCAAGAAGGATACAACCACAACACCCAAATAAAATTAACCAAACCCCTGAACTACGATCTGGTTTGATTTCACTTCACGTGAATACGTAGGCAGTCCTCAAGGACACAACCATCCCCACTTCCAACTTTCAATCTCAATTATCAACCATCCCAATTTTCAACCTTCCAACCTCAATTAACATCCCTTCCACAAACAACACCTCTATACTGGGGGCTCCTTATTGTCGCCCAGCCTCTTTTTACCAAAGTCCAGAGTCATCTTCTCATCCTGGGGGCTTCTCTTCCAAGGTGCCACCCTTCCTTTATTCCTCTAAGTCTAGCTAGTACTCGGTCCAGACAATGACAAAGGTCTTAGATCAATTCTCCAGTTTATCGTGCCTCAGAAGGATCTCTTTTACAGCAAGCGGCAGCAAAAGAAGTCCTAGTAGACAAACGATCCATGGCTCATGCCTTGCCTTTATATGCCTTCATCATTCTTGCAATTCTTATACCTTTGGAACTGATACGCATTGTCACCCACACTTGGCTAGGGGTTGCGCATACTTAAACAACGTTTGTCAAAGTCATCCATGTGTCGCGTCAAATCTAAGTTAATGTCGCGTCAGTCAAACCTAAGTCTACATTTTGCGTCATGTCCGTATAAGGTCTACGCCGCGTCAGTCACGTGTCTAGAGCCCATTGAATATGCATAACGCATTACAAACGATAAACTTCTTTGAACAAGTTTTAAATGACTTTTATAAAAAAAACGACTTTTGCAAAACCTATGTGTTTCCTCATTCGAGGTCCATGTGATAATTGCTTACGTGCATATATTAGATTGCATTCTTGTGTGGCTACTAACCATGCAGGTAAGTATTAGATGCAGTACTTTACCAAGACCTTGCTTGTCACAACGAGCGAGTATTT
The DNA here is from genome assembly GCF_048544455.1 of Silene latifolia. NCBI lineage: Eukaryota > Viridiplantae > Streptophyta > Magnoliopsida > Caryophyllales > Caryophyllaceae > Silene > Silene latifolia. Next base: position 174,761,051 of record NC_133537.1, read on the forward strand.
CCCGACAGGTGTTTCGACACGCCTTCTTTATGTTTCCCCAAGCGAGAGTAAGCGGATGGACTTTCCCTCTCAATACATGGAGATTAACATTGACCCAACGTTCTTCTGAAGTTTGTTTGAAGACTACCCAAGCAGATTTCTCCTCAGCAGTTCCCGCCTATGTCCTACTACTAGCAATATTTCTCGAAGACTCCTCAAGCAGTTTTCTCTCAGCAGTTCCCACCTGTGTCCTGCTACTCACAATATTCCTTGTTTCCTCATAGATTTCGGCAAAGGTGTCGTTCTCCAGAAGTTCCCAAACTAGAGCCTCCTTCCTTAGGTTCGTAAACCCAAAGTTATGATTCTTACCCCTAGATTCTTAGATCCCAAAATAACTTCCCATATGTTCATAAACCTTTAAAATCCCACACCAACGTCCTTAGGTTCATAAACCCATAAATCCTTTTGGAGTTCTCATACCTCAGAAAGCTTAAGTGCATGCGTTCAAAACAAGAATTAGTAACCCAGTAAGTTCCTAAACGTAACCCTAGGATCCCAAATCCTCTTAGGTTCACAAGCCTTTAAGTTCTCATACAAGCCTTTCATATACCCAGGTTCATACACCCAACTCTTTAGGTAACCCTTTTCAGGATAAACCCTTCAGATCTTTCAGAAACTTACCTTAATCTTTCAGACAACCCTTTAGATAACCTTTCAGGATAATCCTTCCTTCAGCCTTATCCCTTCAGATAACCTTACCTTCAGATACCCTTCAGATAACTCCTTAGATATCCCTTTCAGGATAATCCTTCCTTCAGCCTTATCCCTTCAGTCCTTCCCTTTAGAGAGAACTATCCCTTCAGTCCTTCCCTTTAGAGAGAATTATCCTTCAGCCTTCCCTTTAGAGAGAATTGTCCTTTCAGCCTTCCCTTTAGAGAGAACTATCCCTTCAGTCCTTCCCTTTAGAGAGAACTATCCCTTCAGTCCTTCCCTTTAGAGAGAACTATCCCTTCAGTCCTTCCCTTTAGAGAGAACTATCCCTTCAGTCCTTCCCTTTAGAGAGAATTATCCTTCACCCTTCCCTTTAGAGAGAATTATCCTTCAGCCTTCCCTTTAGTGAGAGATATCCTTCAGAGTTGGCCTTCGGAAGTATTAAGAAGTTTCTTCATAATCCTGTGACCCCTAATGCCTTCAGACACCAAGTTATCTTCAGACCAAAGAGTTTTGCCGAAGCGTGTTCAGTTCCGTTTCACCCAGGGGTATCTCAGGTATGGTCTCTTCTTATGGCTGGCGAGCTTCCTTACGTAGTCTAATGGACTTTAAACGACCCTCCCCGATAGTCGACAGACTCTAAAATGTTCCCGACGACAGGTCCTTGGTTCAGACCACTTGAACCGCCTCGCGTCGCCACAGTCGTCAGGTTGTAATCTTCGATTGACCTGATGGCTATACTTTGACTTTCGCCTTGTCCAAGCCTCAGTCAAAGTGGGGGCTCTGTAGATACCTCATGTCTGCACCTCTCGCAAACCACCCGGTGATGATTGGGCCGCATGCTTGGTACGCGGAACGATTTGTGACAGTTCGTAAGATTATCGTCAAGTGATTGCTCAAATATTAATGTCTACCTCTTAATTGTCATCTACGCGCCGATACGGTCGTTTTGACAGTAATTAGAGTACATTCGGAGTCTGGGCCTAAAACCGTCTCCATTTTCTAAAACCGTCAAATCCCGAGTCAAAGCAATGTGCTTGTCTACCTCAGGTTAGGATGTCATAAAATGTTGAGATTATATCTCATTTTGAGTCTCATGTCACTTCATTAGGCTAAACTAAAAGTTTACATTACAAAATGTGCATTTCATTTAGTTAAATTGACAACCCGAGATTTAGGCCCGTTTTACGAGGTCATAACGACTTTTTTGGGTCAGACCTATTTCACAGAAAGTTCTAGATCTCTTTCTTAGCTTTCCAACGCCACCGAAATCACCTTAATCCGAGTCTTGAAGAGAAAGTTATGCCTAAAATACGACAGGCTGTCAAACGCGCTTTCTTGCGCAGGAGGAACCCGCTGAGGAAAGGACGCAGCAGGTGCTGCGCCTCTTCCAAGGGACGCAGCTCTGCTGCGCCTTTTCCCAGGACTTTCTTTTTGTCCAAGTTTCTGTGTTTAACCTAAGTCGGTTGTTTCCGGATCTTTCCTTCCGTATCCTAGTCTTACCATAATTCCGTCGCGTGATTAGTATAAATAGGAGCCTTCGCTTCTCCTATTTCTCACGCGAGTGTCCGCCCTTCTCTTCTCGCTTTGCATTCTAGACTTTGTTCTTACTTATTGGCGCCTACGTGCTTGAATTTGACCAACTACACAATAATCAACTTAATTAATTAATCGTTTTCCTCTTACGAGGGCACTTTCTTTGCATTCGCGTCGAGCATCACTAATCGATATCTTAGTCCTTCTCGTTTCGTCAACATGTAAGTCTGAGGGTGTAAATTCCTCTTTTATTTATTGTTATTTACTTTTTGTATCATTAATGTAAGGTTTATGTCGAAAATACCAATTAAAACCGATTTCTAAAACCATGCTTTAAAACCCCTTTTACGGATTACCAGAAGACAAACCGTCGAGAAAGGACGCAAAGCAATCTGCTGCGCCTCTTGAAGGAGCGCGATTAGCCTGCGCCTCTTCGTGAGGCCGCCGATTCTCGCTTCCTTTCTTCGTCCTTCGTCCTCTGTAATTCGTTCGTCTTTGTTTGTTTTCGTTTGTTTTCTTTAATTCTTTTGATACAATAACGTAATAATTTCACCTGTATATTATTGTTCATTCTTTAACACGTTTAATCCATCATTAAAATCCGACTTAAATCCCTTATAATCTCATATTTGCGGGTTTTCGTCACTAAATTCAATCCCGGATTGTAGGAATTCGATTTGTTCATATCGGGTTTCTGGAATTCGCTCCTCTGATATATTTTCATCTGTCTTTTGCCGTACTTGTCGTTAATTCGTCGTGTTTAACCTATTTTGTTCACCTTTTCCACTAATCAATCGTTCATTCATGTAAATAATCCGTTTGCATCCGTCTCATCCATGTTTTATTGCTTTTATGACCCTCTTTCACATGTAGATAACGTGTTAATCACTTTTATCCGAGTAAATATGTTAATCGATCATTAAAATCACCAATTCAAATTAACGATTTGCAGTTCCGGCTTCACAACCAGAACTCACCCTTGGAACAGACGCAGCAACTGCTGCGCCTCTTCCAGGGCGCGATCTCTTGCGCTTTGTTCCAGGTTGAGTTCTGTCTCTGAACTTCTTTGTTACTTGACCTAGTTTAATTAGCTTACGTATAATTAACTATTAACCGTATTATCGCCTACTGATCTGTTCGTTAATTCTTTCTTTTATTCTTTTTCTCAAATTATCCGTTTTAAAGGTATTTTCGACATAAATCGCTAAACCCATTGTAATTATTGTAATTTCAATTATTGTAATTTATAATTATTGTATTTCTTTTATTGCTTGTATGTTTCCACATGTAAATCAACATTAAATCCTACTTCGACCCAATTGTATGCTAATTACGTGTCAACCGACCTAGTTAAATCTTCACATGCTAGGATTAAAACTTGGATGTTGCATTGCATGCATATAGCCGACGATATATCGAGTATAGACAACTTCCCTAATCATTAGTAGAGGCCGTTATCGAGGCGGGCGGGATTAGGTGTTCGATCAAAAGAGCTTCCTAATACGTACCCTCACCCCTTACTCCAGATATCTGTGAACACCCGTGTTCATTGGCATCCACGAGAGTCATTCTAGACATAGAATGCTAAGGGTAACGATTGCTTAGTGTTCATGTCACTACTTTATGTCTTGACATGACACGAGGAATTCGAACGGTTCCAATTTCCCATAAAAATTGGTGGCGACTCCACAAATGCAAAAGCTTGTTTACCAAGCGCCCCCGTGGCCCATGTCCACAATTGGTAGTTGCACATGTTAGGATAAATTATGATATGAAATTGTAATGAATAGGCTTAAAATGAATTTTATAGCGATAATTGTAATGTTGGATGATTATGCCGAAAACTGAGCCTTGGTCCCTTTGATCAATCGATGTCGATCAATTGTGTGATTGGTCAGCCGCAATTTAACCCGTACCTGTCGCAGGGCTGGGGTTGCGGGTAAAAATTCGGTTGGATGAAATTTTGTATGAATTGGATAATCGGCCTTTTTCTTGTGTTAGGCCATTTATTAAGTTTTTAGTTCACATGTGTTGTTGGTTGATTTGAGTAGTTTCTTATATTGTAGAAACGGCCCTAGATTCCCTGAAACCTTTAATATTGTTAATATTGCTAGAAATGGAATTGGTATTGAATACTTCTTGCAGGTTGTTGTGTTTGTCATAGATAGGTCTTTATAGTCTCTGACGAGTATATCTTCACTGCTTAATAGCCTTTGTGTTCCTGACTTGGTGGGTTTATATCCAAGTTGGGGCATGACCTCGTTACTTGTTTTGAGGGTAAGTGGTCAGCTTAAGTACTAGCCAACCCTTTGGTGGACTCCTTAGGGTACTCACTTTGTTTTAAAAAAATTATGGGTCTTGGGTGCGGTGGTGTGTATCCGCATGTCTAGGTCTGCGCAGATTTAGGACTAGGGTTGTGTTGTGTCTTGGCCATGTTTTGATAGAACCTCTGAGCCAAGATACCGGTCCGATTACCTTCCCTACCTCATGGTATAGACTCGAGTTACAGAGTGACTATTGACGGTGCTAAGAACTTATGCCTGTCTTTGATATATTGCCCTTTCTTGTATGGTAATTTTATGAATTGTAATAGGTGAGATGTAAGCCGGTTACAATTGATAAAGTTTGGATTACTATTTGTTATATGTTTCATATGATAGCTTAAATTGGTCAGTTTAATGTTCATATGTTAGAATACTTGATAATTGAATTATTTATCATGTTGTTTACATGTTACATTACATGTTACATTAAATATGACATTTCGTGGCTTGGAGGACTCGAAGTTACTCCCCACTGAATTGTGGCTTTCGTGTTTGTATAAAATGCGATTGACAGGTTGATGATGATTAGATGGGGTACACGGACGAGCTAGTGAGCAAAAGAACCTTGGACTTAGTTTGGCTATATTTTGTAGTAAACCTTTAAACATTTGGTTGTGTTTATATTTTGAAGGGACATATGTCTCCCTCTTCTATTTTGGTTTGTATCACTATTTTCTCGTGTCTTTAGGTATGTTATGTAAATTAGTTTGTTAGTATTTGCAGGTTTTGGCACTCTTCATTTGGAAATGTTTGTGAATGGTTTAGAAAAGTTTTAAAAATTTCAGGTTTTATCTAGTTGAACCAATTACAAACATATCCTGTCAGTTTTTCTGTAGAATTTACGTGTTTAATTAACGCTTTTTATGAGGGTGTCACAGTTGGTATCAGAGCTTGTTGCTCCCGGCGCACGTTTGTGCACCCCACTTAAAATCACTTGACCTTTAAATAATAAACTTGAGAGATGGGTAGGATGGGTAGATTTAGGATTTTATGTGGTAGTCTGTTTGTGATTGCTAATTGATAGGTACTAATTAAATTTTCTCTTTTAAAGATGGCTCCGCCAAGAAGAGTTGATGATGCTATTTTACTAGTTCTTACTCAAATTCTCCAAAACCAACAAAATCAGCAGAATCAACATGCTCCTCCTCCTCTCCCGCCTCCTGAGGGTACTCCAGGCACCTATACTTGGGTGGCTAATCAATTAACCCGAATCAACACTCCCACTTATGGTGGAGAGATTGATCCAGTTGCTCTTACGGGGTGGTTTCGGGAGTTAGAGAAAAGCTTTACGTTGTATGATGTTAAGAAAGAACATAAAGTGAAGCTGGCATCTCACTTCCTAGTACGAGAAGCAGATCGATGGTGGTCCATGATGGGCCTACCGTTTCATCCGAACCGGGATTTGACGGGAACGTTTCAAGGAATTAGTGGAGGCCCGATTCTATCCGCAAGAACTTAAACAACAGAAGTTGAAGGGATTCATGGAATTAAAGCAAGGAAGCCTTCTGTTCGGACCTTCACTGATAAATTCAACGAGTTGGCTCATTATGCTACTAGATTGGTGAAGGATGACAATGAAAAAGCTTTCTTTTATCTTGAAAAGCTCTCTTCTAAAATCAAAAGCATGGTCCGTCGGGACTCCACCAGCTTTGTTTCAATTTACAATGATGCTTTATGGGTGAGAATGCCTTTGAAAGACATTGAAAATGAAGCTCGTGCAACAGTTCCAGTCTTGGCAAGAGGCCTTTATATCCATCTTCTAGGCCCTATACTCCTTCACCCAGGTTCACCTCTTCTCCCTCTAACCCAAACAAGAGGAGATTTATTTTCTTGTGCAAGTTAACCCGGGGTGGTCAATCTTGACTCTTAACAACAATAAAGGTGCTAAAGACCGAGTGTGCTATAACTGCAAGAAACCAGCACACCCTGGTAAATGCTTCGTTGACCCTATCATATACTTTTCTTGCAACAAACCGGGCCACAAGGCCAATGTTTGCCCGGAGAAGAAGGTGACGGCTCCTACTACTCCTGCTGCCCCAGTGAGGCCGAAAGGCCGTATTTTTGTCATGAGCCGAGCAGAAGGCGAGGCACACCCCGATATCATTCTTGGTACATTTTCTATTTTTGATATTCCTTGTTTGGTACTATTTGATACGGGTGCCTCTTTATCTTTTATTTCAATGAAACTCTCTGATAAATTATCACTTGAATCATCACATGGAGAAAGCACATCTATATCCTTACCCTCTGGTGATGTCTTTTCCTGTTCTAAAATCTATCCGGAAATCCCTATTTCTATTGCGGGATCTATATTTCCAGCAAATCTTTTCCAATTTCCGCTTGAAGAATTTGATGTCATTTTGGGCATGGATTGGTTACATACTTATCATGCTCGATTTGAATGTCGGGACCAGAAAATAATTCTTACAAGCCCTTCAGGTCACCGTGTGTCTTATCAAATGGTTAAAAGACAAACCGGTACTAAATTAATTTCTGCTATGAAGTTTGTCAATGCGATGAAAAAGGGTCATCAAGCCTTCTTGTGTATGGTGACTCCTTCAGATTCTTCCTCTCTGCCTCCTAAAGAAAACATTCCTGTGGTATGTGAATTTCCGATGTTTTTCGATGAGCTACCAGGAATTCCTCCGAAAGGGAAGTTGAATTTACTATTGATCTCATTCCTGGTACCGGCCCTATTGCTAAAGCTCCTTATAGACTCGGCACCGTCACGAAATGAAAGAGTGAAGGCTCATTTGGATGATTTGATTGCCAAAGGTTTTATCCGACCTAGCTCTTCACCTTGGGGTGCTCCTATTCTCTTTGTAAGGAAGAAGGATGGATCTATGCGGTTATGCATAGATTATCGTGAACTTAACCGGGTTACTATCAAGAATAAATATCCTCTTCCTAGAATTGATGATCTTTTCGACCAAGTCCGAGGTGCTTCCACTTTTTCTAAAATTGACCTTCGTTCGGGCTATCATCAAATTCCAGTCCGAGAAGCCGACGTTCCTAAAACCGCCTTGATGCGAGATATGGTCATTTCGAGTTTGTTGGTGATGCCATTCGGTTTGACCAATGCTCCAGCAGTATTCATGGATCAGATGAACCGTACTTTCAGAGAACATCTTGACAAATGCGTTGTAGTGTTCATTGATGACATCCTGATCTATTCTAAATCTGAAAAAGAACATGCCAAACACCTTCGTGTTATTTTAGAGATTCTGCGCCGTGAAAAATGGTATGCTAAATTCTCTAAATGTGAATTCTGGTTATCTAAAGTGACCTTCCTTGGGCACGTCATTTCGAAAGAGGGCGTTATGGTAGATCCTGCCAAAATCGAAGCCGTTGTTAGTTGGAAAAGTCCGACCAATGTTTGAAACCGTAGTTTCCTTGGCTTGGCGGGTTACTATCGGCGGTTTGTGAAGGATTTTTCAAAGATTGCTAGGCCGATGACTCAGTTGCTGAAGAAGGAGTCTAAATTTGTGTGGTTTGAGGAGTGTGAAAATGCCTTCCAGGAATTGAAAAAGAGGTTGACTACCGCTCCGGTGTTGACCTTACCTGAAGAAGGAGTGGACTTTGATGTTTACTGTGATGCTTCTAAGCATGGTATAGGTTGTGTCTTGATGCAAAAAGGGAAAGTCATTGCGTATGCCTCTCGATGACTTAGAGTTCATGAAGTTAACTACCCGACTCATGATCTTGAATTAGCTGCGGTGGTGCATGCTTTAAAGATTTGGAGACACTACCTCATTGGAGTCCATTGCAACATCTACACCGACCACAAAAGCCTGAAATATCTCTTTACCCAAAAAAAAGAGTGAACATGAGACAAAGAAGATGGTTGGAATTGGTGAATGACTATGATGCCGATCTAATTTATCACGAGGGAAAAGCTAATGTGGTGGCCGATGCTCTTAGCAGAAAATCCTGTCATTCTTTGAATTCTTTTCGGGAATTACCTCCTGAACTTGCTTTAGAACTTCAAAAATTAGGAATAAGCCTTGTAAAAAGGGGCTCTAATCATCTTGATGCCATGTCAGCCGAACCTGACTTCTACCGTGAGATCCGTGCTTGCCTTTCCGATGATCCTACTTTCAAGTCCATTCGAGCTAAAATTCAACTTGGGCAAGCTAAAGATTGTAAGATTGATGATGATGGGTATCTTCGTTATCATGGTAGAATCTATGTTCCGGAGAGGCGGTGATTTGAAAAAGAATTCTTGATGAAGCACACCTCTCTCCTTACTCCGTTCATCCAGGAGGTACCAAAATGTACAAAGATTTGATATTACAATTCTGGTGGCCTAGGATGAAGATTGAAGTTGTGGAATATGTCAGTAAATGCCTCACCTGCCAGAAAGTAAAGATAGAGCATCAGAAGCCCGGGGGTTTGCTTCAACCCTTGGATGTTCCTCTTTGGAAATGGGAGTCTATTTCCATGGATTTTGTGATGGCTTTACCCAGGACTTCCACAGGGAAGAATGCTGTTTGGGTAATTGTTGACCGATTGACTAAGTGTGCTCGGTTTATTCCCATCAAAGAGACCTGGAGTTTAGAAGTTCTAGCTCGTGTCTATGTGGATGAGATAGTGCGCTATCATGGGGTTCCTAAAGATATAGTTTCAGATCGGGATCCTCGATTTTGTTCTCGTTTCTGGACTGCATTACAGGAGGCCTTGGGTAGTAAACTAATGATGAGCACTGCTTTTCACGCCGCCACTGATGGTCAAACAGAGAGAACAATTCAAACTTTAGAGGATCTTCTTCGTGCCTGTGCTTTAGATTTCCAAACTTCCTGGGAGAAATGTTTACCTCTGGTTGAGTTCTCTTACAACAACAGCTATCAAGCCTCCATTAAAATGGCACCATATAAAGCTCGTACGGTAGAAAATGCCGTACTCGGTCTGTTGGGATCAAACCCAAAATGTTCCAATGTTAGGACTTGATTTGGTGACCGAGTCCATTGAACAAGTTAAAATCATTCGGGAGCGGATGAAAGCGCTCGGGACGATCAAAAATCATATGCGATGTCCGTCGTCGACCACTTTACTTTGAGGTTGATGATCAAGTATTCCTTAAAGTGTCACCTATGAAAGGGGTGAAACGGTTTGGCGTGAAAGGAAGCCGAGCCCTAAATATGTTGGACCTTTCGGGTGATTGAAAAGATTGGTCCTGGCCTGCTTACCGTTTAGAATTGCCCCAAATCGAGCAAGGTTCACAATGTCTTCCATGTTTCTCAGTTGAGGAAGTACATTAGTGACCCTAGCCATATCATCCAAGAAGAGATTCTTGAATTGGAGCCTAACTTGGTGGTTGAAGAAAGGCCAATCCAGATTCTCGAAAAAGCCAACAAGCAACTTAGGAGCAAAGTTGTACCTCTAGTCCGTGTTCTTTGGCGTTGTGGAAATGTCGAAGAAGAGACTTGGGAGACTGAAGCTTCTATGTTAGCTAAATATCCTGAATTATTCTCGTAAGGTATTCCTTTTTCTTACTCTTTTTCCGCGTTACTAAGCCGTATTTAATCATAATTAGTAAAGATATTATTCTTATTATAGAACTTTAAACTAAAATTTTGAAAATGCTTTTATAATTTTTAATGGTTTTAACATTAATGAGTGTTAAATCTCGTTATTGGAGACGTCCCAATAATGGGTTTTCTCATTTATTGGTGTAGAAATATTTTTTTTATATCTTGATATAATGTGGATGTTCTTGTCTGATCAACAAGAGTATCACCGTTTCATTGAAAAGATACCTATATTTTTCTTATGATTATATTATTAAGATGTTGTATACTATAATTTCTCCTTCTAAGTTTCGAGGACGAAACTTTTTAAAAGGAGGGGTGATTGTAACACCCCGTAATTTCGGACCATTATTATATTGCGGAAGTAATTTATTAATCAAGTAAAATTTGATATTAATGTATTTGAAGTAATAATAATTCAAAGAAATATAATTCTATTATATTTTGAAGTAAAGTATTTATTTTGATAGTTTCGAAATGTTTAAAAATAGCTTAAACCGTGTAAAAACTTTTTATTTCGAAATAAGGGCATATCGGGAAAAATGACAACTCTTTTGAAAATTGGGCAAACGATTTTGGAAATGGGTCATATGAGTACTCAATCTTCTTGTAATCTCGTGTTTAAGAACTTTGGTCTTGTCGGAATTTGCATTTGACAAACGGTTCTAATTATTGTCGAAACGAGCCAAAACCGACTCATGAAATTCCGCCACATCCCGCTCCTTTCCTCTCCTTTCCACGGCACCCTCCCCTTCCTCCTTTCCTTCTGATTTTTATTGCCCAACTACATCTCCTTGAACATTCTAAACAATTCCAAACCTAAAAACACCATTTTCATCTTAAAACCTAAGATTTCTAAGGTAATTTCATCATAATTTCTTCGTTTCTAGTCCGATTTTCGCAAAATTTATATTTTCGGAATCCTCTCTTCAAGATCTACATCCTAGTATGTTTTAATTTCAGTTTTCTTTATGTCTATTTAAGATGATTTTGGGTATAATTTCGGTTTTAGTGCTTATAATCGTGTTTTTATTGTTTATTTAGGTGAGGATTTAGAAGACGAGTTTAGAGACTCGTATATAGTTGAAGATAGGGGCTAGTTGGCATATTAGGGTTGGTGTTCAAGGTGCTAATTGCTCATTTTGTTGCTAAAGGTAACATATTTCGAGTTACTCGACGAATAAATGTCACATTCCTTGTTTTCTTGTATGATTTTGTGATTTTTATTTGAGTAGTTTATTTCACATGAAAATATGTGTTAAATTCATGTCTTTTGTATGTTTAAGTTCACATATTAGTATGGAAACAAAATGGGAATGATTAATTGATGATTCAGACGATGTTAAACTGAACAAAAATGGAGAAATGGAGGGTTGGGGGTGGCGGCCGGCAGGCCCAGGCAGGCCCACGGCAGGCCCTGGGTTGGCCAGGGTTGGCCCGTTGCTTGTTTCGCGGTTTTTCATGCATTATTTGTCGTTTCGGGTTTATTAATGTTATATTTAGTATGAGTAACATATGGGTAAACTTTTGAAATAAATAATGTTAGTAGTAAATATAATGAGGTTGGAAAAATTATTCTTATATTGGTAGTTGCACATGTTAGGATAAATTATGATATGAAATTGTAATGAATAGGCTTAAAATGAATTTTATAGCGATAATTGTAATGTTGGATGATTATGCCGAAAACTGAGCCTTGGTCCCTTTGACTGAATCGATGTCAGTCAATTGTGTGATTGGTCAGCCGCAATTTAACCGTGCACTGTCGTAGGTGGGGTTGCGGGTAAAAATTCGGTTGGATGAAATTTTGTATGAATTGGATAATCGGCCTTTTTCTTATTTTAGGCCATTTATTAAGTTTTTAGTTCACATGTGTTGTTGGTTGATTTGAGTAGTTTCTTATATTGTAGAAACGGCCCTAGATTCCCTGAAACCTTTAATATTGTTAATATTGCTAGAAATGGAATTGGTATTGAATACTTCTTGCAGGTTGTTGTGTTTGTCATAGATAGGTCTTTATAGTCTCTGACGAGTATATGTTCACTGCTTAATAGCCTTTGTGTTCCTGACTTGGTGGGTTTATATCCAAGTTGGGGCATGACCTCGTTACTTGTTTTGAGGGTAAGTGGTCAGCTTAAGTACTAGCCAACCCTTTGGTGGACTCCTTAGGGTACTCACTTTGTTTTAAAAAAATTGTGGGTCTTGGGTGCGGTGGTGTGTATCCGCATGTCTAGGTCTGCGCAGATTTAGGACTAGGGTTGTGTTGTGTCTTGGCCATGTTTTGATAGAACCTCTGAGCCAAGATACCGGTCCGATTACCTTCCCTACCTCGTGGTATAGACTCGAGTTACAGAGTGACTATTGATGGTGCTAAGAACTTATGCCTGTCTTTGATATATTGCCCTTTCTTGTATGGTAATTTTATGAATTGTAATAGGTGAGATGTAAGCCGGTTACAATTGATAAAGTTTGGATTACTATTTGTTATATGTTTCATATGATAGCTTAAATTGGTCAGTTTAATGTTCATATGTTAGAATACTTGATAATTGAATTATTTATCATGTTGTTTACATGTTACATTACATGTTACATTAAATATGACATTTCGTGGCTTGGAGGACTCGAAGTTACTCCCCACTGAATTGTGGCTTTCGTGTTTGTATAAAATGCGATTGACAGGTTGATGATGATTAGATGGGGTACACGGACGAGCTAGTGAGCAAAAGAACCTTGGACTTAGTTTGGCTATATTTTGTAGTAAACCTTTAAACATTTGGTTGTGTTTATATTTTGAAGGGACATATGTCTCCCTCTTCTATTTTGGTTTGTATCATTATTTTCTCGTGTCTTTAGCTATGTTATGTAAATTAGTTTGTTAGTATTTGCAGGTTTTGGCACTCTTCATTTGGAAATGTTTGTGAATGGTTTAGAAAAGTTTTAAAAATTTCAGGTTTTATCTAGTTGAACCAATTACAAACATATCCTGTCAGTTTTTCTGTAGAATTTACGTGTTTAATTAACGCTTTTTATGAGGGTGTCACACCGCTGATCCTTAGCTAACCAAAATATCGTCTGCATGACGTTAATATCTAAGTCCGCTTCCTTATCTAAATGTGTCAAGCCTCGGGGAAAGTCAGTGAAGAGAGAACGGGCGAGGTAGGAGGCTATGCCTCCACAGGAAATCGTACCCGTCTTCCTCTGCCCGACAGCATTAAAATGCTGAGCTGTCAAGTTAGCAATGTTAAGAACAAAGGGGCCAACACTATCAATGTTCAAATAGCCCACTAAAATAGACAACTCAACATTGTTAATGTTGTTAGGCTCTTTACGGCCAAAGATCGTCCCTCTAAGGAGACCGAGAAAGTAACAGGCCGTGGGCAGGTGAACGTGAGCCAGCTTCCGCTAGTCATAGGGAGTCTGTGCCAAAGTAGGACAAAGTAAGCGCAGGACCTTCCGAGGAGGGTCCCGATTGTAACACCCCCTCATACCAAGGTACCTTACCAAGGACTACCCTAGCATGAAAGACTGTTACCATCTCGGTTTCCCGAGGTTAGTATATCAAAGTTACCAATTCCAAACAACCTTTATAAAAGTATAAAGAGTTAGTGATTACATGTTTCCAAAACCAAACCAAGGTTTAACTGTGAAAGGTCTAATAACTACAAAGAATGCAAGCTAAGTATCTTGACGGCGGAAGCTAGACTCGAGTGATGACTCCCCATGACTGTCCCATAGCTAAACATCTGCATTACCTGTCATAATCTGCTCACCATCCCCGAATGGATCACCGCAAGTTTTACAAAACAACAACACGGGGTCAGTTACTGCATAATCAAAGTAAGACAGGTACAATAAGCAACCAGCTGATCATCCTCCATCTCCGGTCTCCCGATCTCACACAGTAACTGACTACACACCGAAGTGTGTAGCCCTGCCAGATTACACATCGCAACAAGTAATCCTCGCCGCCAGTGGGGGACCGCAGCCAATCCCCACCTAAACCCCGCTCATCAACGAGCGATAACCCTGTCCCTTAATGTGCACATCCCCTCCCGTGATGGGTTCTACGGAGGGCGGACTAGGGCGTGAAGCCACTCCCGCAAGTGACTCCACCACAAACATCACAACACCACCACATCACAATCACCACCACAACACCAACACTCTGATGAACAGCAGATAACAGTAAACACAACACAAACACAACTTAATTTAATCAACAGAAACTGAGTAGGGAAACCCTACCTTTTCGCAATCCAAGCACACTCAAGTAATCAATTATGATCCTTCACATATCCATCACCTACATAACATAATTATGTATAGTTACCACCTACTAAATCAATTAATCATGCACATAACCTAGACTCATCATAACTTAATAGGAATATCAACTTAAAGAACAAACATGACTTTTCCTGATTTTCCAGCACATGACAGACTCGGAATAAAATACATAACTAATTCCAGAAAAATCAAATCGATGCAAGGACAATTGGATTGGAACCCCGTGAGTCTTAGCTACAAATTATATCTAACGAAGGTTTCTCAAATTCTAAACTTATTAAGGGTTTTCAGACTGATTTTCAAAAGCTGTCAGAATCCGTCGCATAAAAAGTATTGATTCATAAAACGAGTTTAAAACATTATTTTTCAGAAATTCCAAATTCTATTGTCATACAGACTCTACAAAGATGATGTATGAAAAAGCCCCAAAATTGAATCGACATATAAATTAGGGTTTCATATCATTTTCCATAACCAAATCAGATTCGCGGACGTTTCAACGACATGTTCATAAATAAATCATTTAGGACAAACCATAAGGACTTTTACCACGAGATTTGATATGTATAAACTAGACTTCAAATAAACAGGACTCTCTTTTCAAACTTTTCGAAGAAGACGACTTTAAAATAGTGTAAACAATTGAATGAAATCGACTTACCAACAGGGAAATCGAATTAGGTTGAAAAAGATGAGAAATCTCCAATCCAATGAAAGGCTCGGCACTCTTCTTCTTCTCCCTCTCTCTAGGTTTAGAAAATGGTTTATAGAGATGTTAAAATGAACTAGAAATGATATAAGCATTATAACGATGTCCTTGGTCAAAACATAAAAGAAACCGTCAACTTGCTGAACCGCTTTACTCGGTTAAGTGCACTCGGCCGAGTAACACACACTCGACCGAGTATCAACCAAGTACTCGACCGAGTATTCCAACTAAAATACGGAGTATTACACTGATGGCCATGAGAAGACAAACCTAACCGCCTCCCAAACTCAGCTAAGGTCCAAGAAGTGGTCTGGTTAAACAGTCTAAAAGAGACACAAGAGCTCTCCGGGTCAGTAGCATATGCACCAGCTGAGAAAGTAAAAGAGCTGAAAAAACTCAAGGGTCAGCTGCTCGTAGGTCAGTGCACTCATTGTGGTCAACTCGTTCATCCCCGTCCCGTTTAATAATTCAGCAACAAGCTCTTAAATCACCAATCTCTCAAGTGAAGTCCGACACAAAAACTTAGTGGAAGTGATGTCATAGCGCATTAAATTTTTACAACGTTTACGATGAATCGAGTTCACGAAATGCACCTCAGAAAAATCAGGAAGCGGTTCCAAGGAGTCGTCTGCTTGGAACGTGGCAACAGCGCGTCCAACATTAGTAGTAGGACCTCGTCCTCAGCCCCGTCCACGTCCCGCAGTACCCAAAGAAGAAGAGGCCAGTCCTGGAGCGCGGCCTGTGACTGGTCGAGGCACTAAAGCTGACGAGAAAGCAGCTGTGACAGCTAGTGACGACGCAGCAGCAGGGGTCGTCACCATGGAAGGGACAGTGGCTGCAGTAACAGCAGTAACAACAGGGCCAGTGACGGTGGCAGCAGCAGAGACCACCGTCTCAGAAACAGACGGACTAGCAGTAGAGACAGTAGAGGGTACGGTACTACTGTCCATCCTAGAAGGCAAGTAAGTCCTTTAATCAGCGAATTAAACAACAACAAAACGTTTTCCCCAAATTAATCAAAAAATTATAAACCCTAAGCCCTAATTAAGGTCGAATAACAATTAAATTAAACAATAAAAAAGCAAAGGGGAGGACTTACTTGATGATTACCCACAATAAGAAGCAAAAGAATCGACAAAAAAACAGCAAAATAGCCGATTTTAACCCGACTTAAGCAAACCCTAAAATCCTAATTAAACCATAATGGGCACGAATTTGAAGGGGGAAAGAGAGGGCTTTTGTCGAAATTAATTCAATAAACACAATGTGGGTGATTTATTTCATAAAGGGGAAGAAAAATGGAGGTTTTGGGGGATTTTTTTGGTGTTTATCGCATAAATAAGGAAGAGGGAAAGTTAGAATGAGAAATAGAAAGGAAAAAAAGACTCCCTGCGTGTGTATAGGCAATAGTCCCTCGATCGAGTGATTTGAAACCACTCGATCGAGAACTTCCTCCTTCATTCTACTCGATCAAGTAAAACACCTCTCGATCGAGAACTTCCCTATCTGGACCATTCGATCGAGAAAAACAAACCATTCGATCGAGTCTTTTTCCTGGGCATTTCTCTCGATCGAGTATAAAAAGTACTCGATCGAGACATTTTCCTTTTGCACGCATCCCAATGCAGAGTATCTTCCCCAAACCTGCATAAAAACACAGAAAAATGCTTCCCGCAAATACCAAACACAAAAATACGCAATCTATATTCGGTCTTAAGCTAAGAATAACTACGCTATTGTCTAAAAGTCTAAACGCAAATAAAAGTGTCGAACGGAAATTCAAATTACAAAGCTTTACAACGGGGCATTCCCTGCTTATCGTCCAAAACACTACAACAACCCAAAAGAGGGCTTCTGACTGGAGGAGGTCCCTTCAGCATCGCGGACCGTCCTCTTTGATCGCCATGAGCTTGAACTTGAACTGATTAAAGAAGAATAGTTCGCGTCCACATACGCCTTCACTTTCTTCTTCCCTTTGGCATTCCTACTGGCAGTTTCATTTGCAGCATTCCCATCACTTAACTTGACTTTCACTGCGTCTTAACCGACAGAATCTCCAATATCCACTCTGTTTGTATCTGCAGCAAGGGAAACAGTAGAATGGTCCTCCATATTGCTCTCAGTCTGAGGCGGAGGTGTCACTATAGCAGCACAAAACTCAATGTCATCAGCTGGAGAATCTGTGTCTGGGTCTATAGAGGGTAAGGCATTGCAAGGTTAAACTTGCATAGGGCCTTACAAGCTTTGGACTGATAAAATGCCAGCGCCTCGTCACCTACCTGAAAAGTAAGGGTATTCCCCCCGACATCGATTACCGCACGAGCAGTAAATAAGAATGGTCGTCCTAATATAATAGGAGTTTAAGAATCTTCGGGTATGTCTAAGACCACAAAATCAACGGGAATAAAGAATCTCCCGATCTTCACAGGTATGTTCCCTAAGACACCTAGTGACCGTGATATAGTACGGTCAGCCATCTGAACAGTCATGCTGGTACAGTGAAATTTGGTCAAACCCAGTCTCCTAGCGAGAGACAATGGTAAGACACTTATGCTAGCTCCTAAGTCACATAGCGCATTATCAATTAAGCGGGTCCCTATATGGCATGGAATCGAAAAGCTACCCGGGTTAGATTGTTTTGGTGGTGTCTTATTCTGAACTAAGGCAGACCCTATTTCAGTTAAAGCTACCGTATCATGATCAGTAATATGCCTCTTACGCGTTAATATTTCTTTCATAAACTTCATGTAAGAGGGTACCTGGGTAAGCAGTTTGGCGAAAGGAACGTTGACATGAAGGCTCTTTATGATATTAGCAAATTTCCCGAATTGTTGTTCAGCCTTCTTGTTCTGGAATCGCCTCGGAAAAGTAACCGTGATAGGAATTTCCAAGCCCTTTTTTCTTTCTGCCAACGTCTCAACACGATCTGCATCATTTCTGCTCGATCGACCCCTTTTTCCTCTCGATCGAGCTCTATCACCAGCAATTTCCTTCGACCGAGAATAATCACCAACTCGATCGAAGTCTTCCTTTTCAGCACTACTCGATCGAACAGCAGTTTCACTCGATCGAGTAGTTTCTTCAGTATTTCCTCTCGATCGACCACCTGAAATGAGTCGATCGAGGATTTTCTTCGGGTTCAGCATAGTTTCGTCCAAAGACGACTGTTGACGCTCAGCAGCAGTAGGTTCCGGTTCTGATTTGTCTTCATCAATTGACAATTTAGGTCCTTCGTAGGAAAGACTGCTCCTCAAATTAATCAAATTCACCGTCTCATGTTGGTTCTTATCAGGTTGAGATGGTAAATGGCCTGGCTTCCTTGAAGATTGATTAGTGGCGAGTTGAGCTATTTGAGACTCGAGTGACTTTATCGACGCATCTTTCTGTTGGTCACTTTTCTGCAACTGAATTATCAATGACTTAATCATTGACTTCAACTCTGCCATTTCACATACACCACTGGAGGAAGCACCTTGTTGTGGCGTTGGAAAGGATGGAGGCTTTTGAAAGCCTTGTTGAGCTTTGTGAGGAGGGATGTAAGGTTGTTGCTACTACGGTGTGAGGTGTAGGATTCAATACATTCTGACTAGTCCATCTCAAATTAGGATGGACTCCACTCTGATTGTTGTAATAGGAGCCCCCTTTCCTATATTGCTAAAAGGCAAGAACCCGCTCCTTCTCAGTTAGACAGTCAATAGCAGTGTGACCGTCATTACTACCGCACCTCTCACATGAAACGGTCTCTTGTCTAGTCAACAACTAAACCGTCTGTTGATCTCCAGCATTCTGCAACTCCAGCTTATCAAAACGAGCATTCATGGCTTCCAACTCAGCCACAACTGCACTATCAATAAAAAAAACTGTTCGAATGCCTCCTCTTGGGTTCCCATATTCAGCACAATGGGTAGCCATCTCCTCTGTAATTCCCCATCCCTTGTCATCATCATTGTTCTTCTGAAATCGCCCATTTGATGAAGCATCCAAAATAGCATGGTGGTCGTTATACAACCCATTATAAAACTGGTTGCATAAGAACCACTGATCGAAACCATGATGAGGAAGAGAACGCACCAATTTCTTAAACCGGCACCATGCCTCGTACAAGTTTTCGTCTGGTGTTTGCTTGAAACTTGTAATTTTTCCTCTCAGCTGATTAGTTCGTTGTGGAGGAAAATACCTTTTATAAAAAGCAAGGGCCAGGGTCTCCCAGTTAGTAATACCGCTGCAACTCGATCAAGATCAGTGAGCCACTCTCGGGCTCCATCGGTCAAAGAAAAAGAAAATAGGACCTCCTTAATCTTGTCCTGAGTCACTCCCTTAGTAGTGGGGATGGTAGAGCAATAGTCTGTGAAAACCTCCATATGCTTTCGTGGGTCCTCACTAGCTACACCACGATACATATTTCTTTCGACCAGGTTGATATAAGACGGCCGAATGTCAAATATACTCTCATCCTCAGTTGCAAGTTTGAAACCTTTAGGGATTGAGGCAGCTGTTGGCTCTAAATGACTCGCGATATTAGGCATCTTCACAGAACTAGCAGCAGAAATAGAATTGTCTTCTTTGAAAGACTGGTCCTCTGCAAATAAGAAATGTTCTAGCTCAGGTTCAAAAGTACTCAAGGCTTCCTTTTTAATTTTTCTCAACAACCTTTGTCTATAACGAAAGGTCCGTTCTGGTTCAGGATCAGCTGGCACTAACTCGACCTGTTAGACCTGGACATAAACAGCACTGGAGAAATTAAATAAGAACTGTCTCAAGGAATTAAAAATTCCCTGAGACTGAGAGACAAACGAAAGAAAAAGAGACAAATAGGCTAATTGCCTCCTCGACAACGGCTAAGTACTAATAACAGAAGTCAGCGGTAAGTACGGTCGATCTCCACAGGGAGGCTAAAGTATCTATTTGCTAATTACGTTTGTCTAGTAACAAATGGGAGGTTTTTAAATTGGTTTCTAAACTACTGAAGATCTAAGGCAAGAGAAATAAAGACAAGAGCAATAAAGCAAGAAAAGGCGAGATATGTGATCAGATAGAGAGAGATATGTCAGGATTTCGGTTCACCATGACAGTTCATAACTCAGTCATAAATAGTTCAGACGATCTACTGTGGGAAGGGCAAGGGAAAGGTCCTTCCGGTCCGCTATCCACCCTAGATTACAACTAACTTAACTTCCATCCTCATTTGGGTAATCTACTGTTCATAGCAGGTCTGTTCAATCCAATCTTCCGATCCAGGAGCGAATATAGCCAGATTAAGGGGTTTAGAAGCGTGCACTCAACTAAACTTATTACAGTTATATTGTTATAAAACATTTCTCATAGTCAATTATCTAGCCTATTCACAATATCGTCACTTCTCTACCATGGCTCCCCTAATCCTAACATACGGGGAATTAGCTACTCATCCTCTTGATGATAACAACAGATACAATAATGAATATGCTAAAGAGAGACATATTAAAGAGATGATAAAGATGAAGCATAAACAATTGAACAAGGACAATAAGAAAGAGAACAATAATAATTAAAGCAAACAAAGAAGTAAATTAAGATTAAAGAGAAGGGAAAGATTACAAAGTTTGAATCCGGAATTAAAGAAGCAGAGGAAAAGTTCTAGCAGTAATTAAGCAAGAGTAAAGTATGATAAAGTGTAATTAAGATGTCAAAACAGTGTGTGTTAACCTAATGACGAATTCCTTTATAAAGAGATGTGTTTTTGTAACATAAATAAACCTAACACGGAATAGAAATCCCGAGTTACAAGCTAGTCACTCAATCAAGGCATTTCATTCCTCTCGATCGAGTGATTCTTCAGCAATTCTTCTCGATCGAGCAACTATGGCTCTCGATCGAGCACTTCCAAAATAGCGCACTTCGATTGAGTACAGCAGGGACTCGATCGAACAACTTCAACTGCCAAATCTACTCGATTGACCTCAAAACCTCTCGATCGAGCAAATAGCCACTGAAAACAGCACAGACTCGTTTGGTTAGCTTCTAAGGACCTCTTTCACGCTTCCCGAGGTATGACATTCTGCTCTAAATCTCCATCTCCTCAAAATGCATGCTAAGAGGAACAAATAAGGTACGATATCGCCACATTAAGGTCCATTCCTACAAATGAGACAAAACGAACCAAAGTAGCCGATTCGGGGCATTTTGCAATACAAAGCAATGAAATTGATACAAAAATGCGTGCAATAAAAAGCCAAAAAGACTATATAAATTGCACGTATCAGAGGCAGTCACTCGGTGGGAAGCACCGAAGAATGTGGCAGAGATCAGGAGTTTCTTGGGTTTAGCAGGGTACTACCGTCGGTTTATGAAAGACTTTTCAAAGATCGCCAGACCTATGACAGCGTTGATGAGGAAAGAGAAAGTGTTTCGTTGGGATGAAAGTTGTGAGACGACGTTCCAAACATTAAAGGAGCGTTTGACCACAGCTCCCATCTTAGCCTTACCTGAAGGATGTGAGAACTTTGAGGTATATACAGATGCTTCAAAGAATGGATTGGGATGTGTGTTAATGCAGAATGGGAAAGTAACTGCCTATCCTTCTAGGCAATTGAAGCCTTATGAGGAGAACTATCCGACACATGATTTGGAGTTCGGTGCCGTTGTGTTTCTCTCAAGATTTGGAGGCACTATCTTTATGTGGTGACCTTTAAGGTGTTTTTAGATAATAAGAGTCTCAAGTACATCTTCACTCAAAAGGAGCTGAACATGAGACAGAGGAGGTGGATGGAGCTGATAGGGGATTATGAAATGGATATTATATACTATGAAGGGAAGCCAAACGTGGTTGCAGATGCGCTGAGCAGGAAGAGTGTGCATTCTCTATGCACAACTATGTCTTTGATGAGGTTGAGAGATTAGGTGGGGAAGTTGGGGATACATATAATACAAAAAGGGGATGCTATAGGGGATATGACAGTGGAGCCAGATCTTTATGATGACATTCGTAGGAAACATGCTTTGGATCCTAAGATTGAGGAGTGGAAAGCTGGAGTAGAGAAAAGGACAGTGTCTCGGTTCTCTATTCATACAGATGGCAGTGTGAGATTTGATGGCAGGTGGTGTGTTCCTAATGATGAGGAGTTGAAAAAGATGATCATGACAGAGGCTCATTGCACACCATATTTAGTACATTCAGGTGGTGATAAGTTGTATAAAGATTTGAAGAAAACTTTCTGGTGGCCTGGGATGAAGAAGGAAATAGCTGAGTTTATGGCTCGATGTTTGACATGTCAGAGGGTTAAGGGAGAGCAACGACGACCACAAGGTAAGATTCAGTCTCTTGAGGTACCTGAGTGGAAATGGGACTCTATCTCTATGGACTTTATAGTGGGTTTGCCAAGGAGTCAACAGGGTAACAACATGATATGGGTAATAGTTGACCGTTTGACCAAGTCAGCTCATTTTGTTCCGATGAAAGATACTTGGACCAAGATACAGTTAGCTTTGGCTTATAGGAAGCATGTGGTTTGTTTGCATGGGGTGCCTAAGGATATAGTGTTAGATAGAGATGGGAGATTCATATCACGGTTCTGGAGAGAGTTGCATGATTTGATTGGAACTACTTTGAAGACGAGTACAACTTTTCATCCTGCGACAGATGCGCAGACAGAGAGAACTATCAAGACCTTGTAAGACATGTTGAGAGCTTGTGTCATGGAGTTTGGTGGTAGCTGGGAGGATAGGATGGATCTGATTGAGTTTTCTTCTAACAACAGCTACCACACGAGTATTGGGATGGCACCGTTCGAGGCTTTGTATGGGAGGAGGTGCAGGAGTCCGATTTGCTGGGATGATTGAGCTGAGGCAGTGGTTTTAAGACCACAAATGGTACATGAGATGATAGAACAGGTTAAGCTGATCAGACAAAAGATGAAAGCGGCCCAGGATCGACAAAAGTGTTATGCAGACTTACATCGCCGTGACATAGAGTTTCAGGTTGGGGACAAGGTTCTTTTGAAAGGTTCTCCTATGCGTGGGGTTATGAGGTTTGGTAAGAAAGGGAAGTTGAGTCAGAAGTTTATCGGACCATACGAGATTTTGGATCGTGTGGGTGAGGTTGCTTACCGGTTAGCATTACCAGCGGCTTTGGATAGGGTGCATAATGTGTTCCATGTATCTCAGTTACAGATGTATGTGAGCGATCCTTCACATGTGTTAGAGGTGGAGAACATAGAGTTGGATGAGTCCTTGTCTTATCTTGAGGTGAAAAAACAGATTCTTGATCGCAAGGTTCGGAAAATTAGGAACGGGGAAACATTGTTGCTTAAGGTTCTATGGTCTAACTATGAGGTTGAGGAAGCTACTTGGGAGGCGGAAGAGGCTATGAGGTAGCGGTATCCGTCTCTTTTTTATCAGGTATGTGTGGTGACGGAGACGTAACCATGTTTCTTTTAGGGGGGTAGGAGGTGATCGCATAAGGTTTTGGTATGGTTTATGTTGGTTTTTGTACAGTTGTTAGTTGTTTTGAGTGGGTTTGAGTTTTAGTTGGGAGTTTTGTTTTGAGTTTTTAGTTGCGTTGTTGTGTCGGGGTTGAGTTAGTATGTTTTGTTTTTGTGTATGGGTTGAACTTCGGGGACGAAGTTCTTTTTAAGGAGGGAAGACTGTAATACTACGGTTTTCAATGTCTATGGGTACTCTATCGAGTGGGGCTTACTCTTTCGAGTAAGTATGTTTTTATACGAAACAGTAGTCTGCCTGATGGGTACTCGATCGAGTACGTGTGACACTCGATCGAGTAAGGGGCTCTTGATCGAGTAAGTCACTTACTCGATCGAGTAAGTTGGTCTTACGAGTTATTTTAGCCGAGTTTTGTTAATAACGCGTGATTAGTATTTAAGGGTTCCGTCATCTTTCTTAATCACTTTTCACTTTTCTAAAAACCTTTCAAAGAGAGAAAAGAGTACGTTGTTTCATTCTTCGCGTTATTATCAAATCCCAAAGGCTAAGGTTGTCGGATCGTCGTGTTCTTTATGCCGTTGAGTTCATCGCGTCAAGGGTATGATTCTTGTATAATTTTTATACTGTTTTGTTGAGTTTGTTTAAAACCCTAATTGGGTAGAATATGGGGTTTTGGAAGTATTATGTTGTTTAGATGGTAATTGTATGAATATGTGTTTATAGGAGGAGGTTTCGTAGAGATTGATTAACTGCTTGTGACGGTCTCGTAGTTGCTTATGCCAGGTAGGGTTTCCCTACACGGTTATTGATTACATGATGTTGTCGATGATTGTTTATTGTTGTTGGTTCATATCGTATTGAAATTGGTAATTGGTGATTGTT
Organism: Silene latifolia; assembly: GCF_048544455.1. Classification (NCBI taxonomy): domain Eukaryota; kingdom Viridiplantae; phylum Streptophyta; class Magnoliopsida; order Caryophyllales; family Caryophyllaceae; genus Silene; species Silene latifolia. The sequence continues at coordinate 174,785,428 of NC_133537.1, forward strand.
GTTGTATAGTGTAGTTGGTTGTGATTGTTTGTCTGTGGTACTCGAGGTGCATCCTCGGCTGAGTGGAGTCACTTGCGGGAGTGGCTTCACGCCCTTGATTCGCCCTTTGTGGAACCCGCCACAAAGGAGATGTGCACATTAAGGAACATGGGTTATCGCTCGGATGAGATGAGCGGGGCTTAGGTGGGAACGGCTGCGGTCCCCCACTGGCGGTGTGGAATAGTTGTTGAGATGAGTATTCTGGCAGGACTACACACTTTAGTGTGTAGTCAGGTGTGTGTAGTTATGATGGAGATTGGGTGATTGTTGTATTATTTCTGTTGTATTGTTTTTGTGTAATTAGTAATTGACCCCGTTTAAATGTTTTGAAAACTGTGGTGATTCATTTGGGGGTGGTGAGCAGTTATTGAACATGTATGAGATGGACGCGCATGGATAGCTAGGTTGAGTCATCACGAGATATCTAAAAGTCTTCCACTGTGTCGTTAAACATTTATTTACTTTAGTTGGTTTAACATTTTTGGGAAACAGTTGTATTTTGTTAACAGTTTTGGTATTGGACATGTATCGCTTTAAATTTACTTAATAAAGTACGTTTCTTTATTGTCTATTTGATATACATTGCCTCGGAAAATTGAGATGGTAGCATTCACATGCATTGGGTGGTCCTGGTAAGGCACTTAGTGTATGGGGGTGTTACACGTTCAATACTAGGAGTACTGCAATCTTGCATTTGTTGTTGTTGCTAGGCAAATTGCAATATAATGACCAATTACTCCTTGTTTTATAATTAAATTTTAAACCTTACCCGGGCCATGGCCCATTTGGCCAAGGCCTAGCTTCGTCTTTGGCATCGGGTAACCGAGATGGTAGCATTCTCATGCACTAGGTGGGCTTGGTAAGGCACCTTGGTGTATGGGAGTGTTACAAAGTGTTATCAGAGCGATGATTTTGGAACCTGTAACTAATGAACCTAATGAAGTTAGAGAGTCAAATTAAAATGTACCCGAGTAGGAGTTGTTAGGAGGTAATGCAAAGGCTTGGGAGACGTCCTAAAGTCGCGAACTCTCCCTATAACTTTGAACCGGTCACTATGGGGTGTCATGGGATTGCTACCTGTTTACTGTTGTTTCATAAGCATGTGTTGGATGAAGTGTGTGGTTGAATGGATGAATTGGTTGGAAAATATGGAAGTAGTAATTGCACGAGGATATAGAATTTATGTTGGAGTATGTGATATGACACATATTTGCACACTTTTAGCCCCCGAACTAGCCTCATTTCTATGCTTTCATGCATGTATTAGGATCGTTTCTTATCTTTAGCTTCCCACTTTGTATATTCTTTGAGGTTTTGTGTCCTTGGTAGGAGAGGAATGCTAACCTTGCACTTATGGAGAAATTTAGAGCTAAATGGATCACATCTAACGACCAAGCAACAAGGAGGAGACCGATACTAAAGGCCTAAGTAGATAGAACAAGTAGAATGGGCAATAATGAAGACCCCCAAGACCCCTCAATGATCCCCACCGGATCTTGAGGCAGTCAAGAGAAGAGGATGCCAAGCTGATCCACGATCCGGGCGTCCTAAGGCCGGGTGTCCCAAAACAACCCGGGTATCCTGAGCTCAGACCGAGCGTCTCATACTCAGGCCGGGCGGTTCCCTATGCCGTATGAGCGTCTAATGTAGGGAGGTCATGAGGCTCCTTAAGGACTTGCAAGGCCTTAATCTTCTTCTTAGGGACTTAATCGTCATTTAAGCCCTTAGTTACCCTAATAGTTGTACTTAGTATAAATACCCCATTGTGTTAGGGGATTAATCACCAATTCCTAATCTAGTTTTAGTATAGCTTATTAGAATTAATCAAGTTGTAATTACACAATTCAATATTAATCAAATCTTAATCTCTCTTTAATCATTCAAGTGTTCTTAGATAATTTGAAGACTATTTAGGGTTTATTGAAGAATTGACAACTGTTCATCATTCTTCAAGTTTTCTTCTATTATTCATTGCTTATTAATTGAATCATCCTTAAGTTGGAATAATCTCTTTTACCCTTTGCTTAGTTATTATTTATTGCTTTACTCATTCACCATGTTTAACCTAGTTAGTATGATTGACACCCTTATTAGCATGTTTACCATGATCATGAGTGAGCAGTCTCCTAGCTAGGGTTAATGGGAGATTAGGGGAATTAATTATGGGGGTTGATCCATACTTAATTTAATAAGTTTTCATATGATTGCTTGCTTGTTGTAGTTTCAACTTATGCACATGTTATGCTTGATGAAATGTTTGATTGACAACCTAGCATGAATCTGTTATCCATTCAACAAGACTTGTATGATATAAACTAAGTCAAGGCTTGTTAGACCATGCATATAGTTGAATAGGAAGAAAATAAGTCGACTTGTAGGTGTTGTAAAGTCATGACCGACTTGGCTCCGGGACGCAAATCTTCCTAGGAACCGTAAGGCATAAACTAACTCGATTCTACTACAACAATAGTTTGCACTACTATAGAAACAGGCTTAGAGAACTGTTGAAATTAGCATTAGAGAACGCCTTAGAGGCGTTCTTCAACTCAGTGTTCTCTAAAGCTAAACGCTTAGATGAGGCGTTTTGTATTCACAGTCATATAGAACGGCTCAAATGAGCTTTAGAGAACACCTGTTAAGCGTTCTCTTTTCCAAGGAAAAGAGAACGATTGAGTAAGCTAACAGTTCTCTATCGCTCTTGGTTTTTAAAAAAAAAAAAAAAATTTAATGACATTTGGATAAAATTAATATATTTGATCTCATTAGTATAAAATACCAATACCAATACACTTGTTTCACAACATGTAAACTAACTAAGTCCTACTCCGTATTACGTAACTTCGAAACATAGCATTACGTGCACCCATAATCTCATCTTTAATTCATGTTGTGACTTCAACCGCCAACTTCAATTGATCGAATTGGAAGAAAGGAGAAATAGGAGGGTAAAATGTTTCCAGTGATATAACCTGTCACTAATAACAAGAACAATATCTGTTAGATATTAGTAGAAAGGATAAATAAAATAAGCAGTGAGTACCATAACAATGTACGTACACGTAGTTCTAAAAGCTATTGTAATTTGTCAAATGAATACGAGCGAAGACGATAAATAATTCCACAATGGTGTTTAAGAGAATTAAAAATAAACAAATGATAAATATTAGAAGTCAATTATTACCTGAACCGTTGAATTTATAGGCAATTAAGTCTTTTTTGCTATAACGCTAGGGCCTTCACATAAGATAATAACCTGTTAAACAAACATACATGAAGGATTAGCTCGATTATACGGAAAGCGGGGAAAACCAGTCTTTGAAAGGTAAGCTTGATCAACCGTATAAATCTGGTGGACGTGTTGGAGAATTAGTAATTATTTTCCCGCCTACAGCCAAGTGATTAAACTATAGTAATAAAACCATCAGCTATCCAACTTTAAAAACACTATAAAAGCACAATTACACTAGTATATACATATTAGTAAATAGACAATAAAGAACCAACAATTCATAAACAAAGTTCAACCAGCGAGGACCATATCTTGGTATGGATTTGACCAATTTCTTAACAATGAGTAGCAAAGAAACTAGGAGAAGTGGAGATGGAGGTTTATTGCTGGAAAATGGAATTGGGGGAAGTAATAAGACTCTGGATATTGGATAAGGTGTGAGCTTTAATTTATGATAGGGGGAATAAATTGAGGGAGCATAAACGAACGACAATACATACCATAAAAAATCACAACGAAGTATAAATGAGGGTGATTAAATTAAGGGAGTATAAGAAATTTACCATAACAATCACAAGCATCTTTTTCTATAGCAATCACACAAGCAATTTGAACTCATTTGTTCTAGCCATCTCCCTTCATTCTTAACCTAATAAAAACGACAAAGACATTGAACCACCATCAATGATACAATAATTTGGTGATGACATAAGAGACTTAATACTATCTAATTCTTAGCAAGGCATACATTGAAGCAATGCAACAAAAATTATATATTCGACCAGATCGACCACGTGCTTATAATGATGCAACCAAACAATTTGGGTAGAGACACAATCTTTCAAGTAAAAAGGTCAAGCCTGCGAAGAGTCAAATGTATATCCATCATATGTTTCAGCAAGTAGAAAAAAAAAAGGTCCGGATCTTGCGAGAAATTAAGACAAGAAGCCAAATGATGTATCTTTATCCAATTTATATTAGCATCTTCTATCTTAGACTTGGAACAAGAAACTTTAAGTCACCAATAATTCTTTGAATAAGGCACAAACAACACAGTCGGATAAGAATTAAACTAGGAATTCTGTACTTGTATAATTAACAAGTCAGGTGCGTCTAACTCGCTCATAGCTAGATAAGAATAGAATAGACGGACATACCATTATATAGCTGTAGATAAAATACCAGACGGACATACCATTGTATAACTAACAAGTCAGACAAAACTAATCTAGCAAATATTGTGTACATAAATCTTTTGGCAAAAGCCAAAGAATGTTAAGGAAATCCAAATAGATAACTCGATTAATTGGTAAATAAGAATTCCACGGTAATTATGAGATAGTATAAGTCATTGACATTAATCTTAAAAGTAACACATCTCATAGTATAAATATTTGAGCAAGCAAACTGAGAACTGAGATATATTCACATTATTGATGAAATCTGTACCCGGAAAAAAGAAAAAAAAAAAGGAGCTACATACATCAATGTACTTTGGCAATCTTAACACCCTTGAATGCTCATTGTTATCTATGCAACAAGATATGGTAGAGTCATAGGTAAATGTTGCATAACCTCGTGTGTTCCTTCTCCTTGAATTTTTTTGTCTTTCCCTGTGATACAACAGGAGGTATGGTTGGATAATTGGCATCACGAAATTACAGCAAACATTCTGCAAACCTATTCGAATTAGTGGCACAAAAATAATTTCCTATAGAGTATCCAATTGGGAGTAGCAGCGCCCAATATTTAGCAATTAGACTGTAGAAAATTAGGATAATTTTGACAAGAATTTAACAAGAACTGAAAAGAGTAGATGAAATACCAGTAGAATGGATGTAAGAGTTGTGAAACATCAAGACAATCCCCAATTCTACCCATTTTCATCGACTTTCCTTATTCACTGTAAAATCCCCAAATTTCTAAGGTTTATTGAAGTAAAAACCTCAAATAGGAAAACCAATTAAATCTGACAGGATAATTTTCAATATATGAACATAAATTCAGCTAAACAATTCATTTAAAAAAAATGCAATAAAATGGAGAAAAGAATAAACCTTTGCGATTAATTTGATGAAAGAAAGTGAAGATACGTGCTGCGAAATTGTTCACTTGATTAATAATACCAAACCCATTTGAGATTCCAGCATCAAGAGCATCCCAAAGTGATAAGGTTAATGAAATACCTTCTTGAAATTGCGGAATTGATTCTGCGGATAATTGTTTAAAATCCTCCATTTTCGTTTCACTACCAGCTGAATTTGGAACAGGAACTGAGTTTGGATTGTTGAGAAATTGATGAAGAAAAACCTCTTGATTTTTAATTGATCGAATTGTGATTTTGTAAACCCTAATTTGAGATTTCTGGAGCTTAAAATATACACTTGTTAATAAATGGGTGAAAGAGGGTTTTGCTTTGTGTTAGGACTTAGGATCGTGTATCATTCGTATGGACTGCAACCTGAAATTAATTAGCCATATCATTTTAGTCAGTAGTAGTTTGTTCTTTTCTGATTGAAATCCGATTGTTGCTGATTGGGCTGCAAAACATTTGTCTGGAAGATCTCAATTTGAACACTAATTTATGACTTTGCTCCCTTATAAGATAACGAGTAGTTCAACAAGTATAGTTTGTATCAACTTATCATTTGAAAACGAATAGCAGATTGAACACAAATTGGGAATTAGGGTTTACTTAAACTGAAATTGAAAACGAAAAATTAGACAAGAATAACCAACTTACCAATTGAAGAGAACAAAAACGATGAAGGAGGTGATGTCGTGCATCAGAGTGAATGAACACCAGACGAAGCGGAGCACGAAATTTTTAGGAAGAAGAAGAAATCAGAAAATAAAACAAAAAGGATGAAGGAGATGAGTGGTGTACTGGTATGTGTGCGTCGTTCGATTCAATATTCAATATAACAAATTAATAATTAATTATATATAAATTAATATTAATATAATAATAGGAGTAGGAAAAGGCGCTTCCTTGTACCCATCACATAGATAATGCTTATTATAACAAGTGTTCTATATTTTAGTTTTAAAGAATAATTTTATGTTGGGAGCGTTCTCTATTAATTTAGAAGACGCTTATTCAATTAAGGTGTTCTCTATCTAATGTTACTTATTCCATTAATTGTAGTAGTGTTGCTTGCATCTATGTAAACTTGTTTGTATGATCTTCACCATGATTCCCCTATAAACCCATGACACCCTAGTGCCTTAATGAATTGTTTACAAACCCTAATTGTTTACTTGCTTTGTTTTGCTTTCATTTCTTTACATTTCATTGTTAAGTAGTTTAGATTGCAAACCTCAATCTCACCTAAATTGTGACACCCTAAGACACAACTCTCTACAACCGATAAATCAATACAACACCCGTCCCTTGAGATCCGACCTTTAATTTCCACTATACTAAGAGTAGTTAGTTGAGATTATAAATATTATTTTGATTGGTTAGCTTAGACGAAAAAGTTTAGACTGAAACAAAAATGGCGCCGTTGCCGGGGACGGTGTTCAATTAAATTGTTATCATTTGTGGTTTTTAGTTGTGTCTTTCTTAGCCTTGGGGAAGTCAAATTCCTCAAGGTAGTTTTAATTGTTTTCTAGTTGTTTGATTTTTGCATGTCTAGGAGATCACAAGGCGGTCTTTTGCCTAGTGATCTCGAGATTGAAAGAACCTTGACCAATATAAGAAGAACCATTAGAGGGACTTAGACAAGTTTGGGTATTGGAGAACTTGTGGACATTGGTGTTTTCTAATAGGATAGTGTTGAGTTTACTAACCCTTTTGCAAGAGAAGGAGAGGAGAACCCAATTCAAAACCAACCACAAAATCAACCCACAATGCCTAAATATTCATCTCATTCCGTACCAATCGAGGAGAACCTACATAATGGTACTCCAACACCACCCTACTCGATCGGTAACTTCATTGCCAAATCCGCATTCATACAATTAGTTGAGAGAAGTAAATTTGGAGGGATGCCTAGTGAAGATACTCATCTACACATGGAGACTTTTTGTGGCTATTGTGATGTAATTTCCCAAACGGGGGTAACTCAAGACCAAATTCGATGGGTATTGTTTCCTTTTTCCTTGATCAGAGCCGCAAAGCAATGGTTAAAGAGCATAGACAAGGCTACCCTTGGAATTGATTCATGGAATAAGTTAAAACTTTCCTTTTACAAGAAGTTCTATCCTCTGGAGAAGACTAACATGTTAAGAGCCCAAATCACCGGGTCCAAGCAAAGAGATGAAAAGTCCCTATATGAGGCTTGGGAGAGATTCAATGAAACTTCTCGCTCTTGTCCTCATCATTGACTAAGCGAATGGTTTCTTGTTCAATAATTTTGGAATGGGTTGTATGAAGATTCAAGGAATGTGCTCAACATGGGTTCTAATGGGAGATTCACTGAGGTAGATGATAACCAAACTTGGGCAAAGATAGAAGAGATGGCGGTTCACAACTCTCAATATAGTAGGCCAAAAAAAGCTACTAGGGGAGGGCGACATGAAGTTGACCCCGTCACACAATTGAGTGCCGATTTGGGTGCCCAACCAAGCGCCCATATTGACACAATAAACTTGAAATTTGAGAAAGCTATAGCCTAGATCAATGAAGCTTCTCAATCACCCAAGCAACATGTCAATGCCATGGTGGCAACATCTTCTATTCCAAATGGAGTGTGTGAGAATTGTGGAACTTTGGGACATGATCAACAAGAGTGTAGGGGCACAAGTTAGAAAGTGAATGCTTTCCAAGCATACAGGAATGGCACCCCTTATTCCAAATATTACAATGAAAATACCAAAAAAAAATGAAAATACCAAATTCCACCCAAACTTCTCATACAAAAGCCAAAATGTTAAATCCTCAATCCACATAAATCCCACCTCCAATGAGAAACCCTACTCAAAGACCGTACTTCAACCAAAACAAACCCTCTTACAATCAATCCAATGACCAAGCTTTTGATGTCCAAAAAGCGGTCCTACAAATGCAAAAGAGCCAACAACATTTCTTTGCTCAAATGCAAAGAGATAGCCAAGCCAAAGACACTACCGTTAAATATCCTTGCTCACACCAAGATGTTAGAGACACAAATGTCCCAATTGGCCTCTTTAAGTTCCCAAAGACAAAAAGGACAATTACCTCCTCAAGGTAATCCTCCTACAAGACTTGAGACTATCAATGCCATCCACTTGAGGAGTGGTGCAAGATATGAAGGACCTAAGATGCCAATCGAAGAAAATATTGTTGAGGAAAATGTCAAGCAAAGTGATGTAATTGAACCCTTGAGGAGAAATCCTAAGGTAGTAGAGCAAACTACCAATGACTCATCAAAGATGAGAAGTGAGGAGAAGGCGAAAGAAGTTGAGAAAGAGCCTATTGTGATTAGATTCCCATTCCCAAGTCGTCAAGCTAAGCCCAAGCTTGATGAGCAACTTGGAAAGTTCATGGAGATTGTGAATAACTTAGTGATTTCTATACCATTCACGGAGCTAATCAACCATGTTCCAGCCTATGGAAAATACATGAAAGATATCCTTACCAAGAAGAAGTCCATAAGGAAGTTGGAAACCATTGCCTTCAAAAAGTTAAGTAGTACAATTCTTCAAGGGAATTCCCCACCTAAGCTCTAGGATTCGGGATGCTTCTCCATTCCATGTACCATTGGTGACACCACAATGATCAAGGCACTATGTGATCTAGGTGCAAGTGTGAGTGTCATGACTTATTCGGTATGTGAAAGACTAGGAGCGAGAGAACTCAAATGTACTAACATGACCTTACAAATGGCGGATCAGACGACAAAGAAAGCACTAGGGGTATGGGAAGATGTACCCGTGAGAGTGGGAAAGTTTTCCATACTGGTGGACTTTGTTATTGTTGACATGGAGGAAGATTCTAACATTCCAATAATCCTAGGAAGACCATTCCTGCACACTGCCGGAGCTGTGACTGATGTAAAGCACGGGATGCTCACACTTGAAGTTGGTGATGTAACAATCACCTTTAATCTTGATAAGACTGTGAGAGCTTCCAACTTGCTTGAGCCATGCTTTATGGTTGATCACTATACCCGGGAAGGTGACAAAAAGAAGTTGGAATCTCCATTCAAAGAAAAAGTAAAAGGTGGAAAGCTCAAAGAGAAGGGCAAAGACACACTGCCCGATTGAAAGAAAGATATTGATGATGTTGAAATGGCTGTATTCGGAGAGCATGGAATTTTTCACAACAATAATGAGAGCTTGCAAAGTTCACGCATGACAAGTATATATGGAGGCCTCATTGGCCATGTTAACAAAAAAGTAAAGTTGCTCTTGTCAACTCATGATCCTACCAACAAAGGGAAAGAAGCAAGGGAAGTGTGTGGTCAATGGGATGACGAGTTTGGAGGACTTGTTAACCCTTACATTGGGAATGCTATGACCCTAGACCAAGGCTATGTAGACCCTTGTCACCTCTTTGACTCGGATTACAACATGAATGAAGCCAACAATGTGCCACGGTCTATGCAAGATCTCTATCATGATAATGAACAAGCATTTGACTACTTCTTCAAGATGTTGAGCAACATCAACAACGTCCTTGCTTTACCCCCATGACACCTCTCAAGAAAAGGAGAGTTTGGTGGAGTCCTCCCTAAACCACCATTTGTAAATATTCTAACCTCTTAACTTGCTTTTCATTTAACTTGTACATTATTCAAATTTTTGCAATGCATTTTATATGCCTTGTTATTTAACTTGTGTAATAAGAGAGCAAGTGAGGGAGGGATTTTAATGTTCTTAAAATGTGTAGTGTTTGATGATCAAGTGTGGGGAAGCAATTGACTAGGCTAACGAAGCATTTGTAGTGCAACCCATAAGAATTGAAGAAGAAAATGGCGCGGGACAGAGATCCCCACGAGCAGACCTAAGCTCGTGGGAGCTGAAGCAAGCAAGAAAAGAAGAAAAATGTATTGCATGAAAATCTGCCCGTCCCCAGCTCGAGACGAGCGTCTCAAGCATCAACCCGCTCGACCTGAGCCCAGGACGCCCGTCTCCAGAGTGAAAATTTTACACTGTTTAAAAATCCGCCTGTCTCCAATTTGGGACGCCCGTCCCGACCTGCTATTAGACCAAAACACGGGATTTTTCATTTTTCATTCTTCATTCTTCATTTTTCCTCTTCTTCAAACACAAACACGCATTTTCCATCACTACAAACATCAATCCTCTCATCCAAAAACACAAGTTTCTGAATCAAATTCACCAAAATCAAGTGAAAACTTGCTCTAAGAAAATTTAAATCACTCCTTTGTCAACAAGAAGACCATTCAAGCATTAAAATCTCCACAAATTCAATAAAAAATTATAGGGTTCGGGTAAAATTCGAAAACCCCAAATTGATTGAGCAATTGATTGAAATTGGAGGAAGAAAGGAGCATTTAAGCTTATTCTAGGTTTGTTGATATCAACTTGAAAGGAGAATCATCATGGCAAGGACCAAAAGCAACACTAAGGCACCCAAAGTCCCAAATTTGTCCAAAAGGCAACAAGCTCTTGCCTCAAAGGCATTAGTAGTGGCTCAACATCAAAGGGAGCAAGCTAGGGAAACCATTGGTGCTATTGGAGAGATTATTACCACTGTCCCAGAAGTTGATTAATTTAAATTTTTTTCCGGAGGTAACTTTTATTCCGATAAGCATAGAACTGCATTCGAATCCCTAGACAAGAAAACGATTATTGCTACTAAATTTGTGTGCCAAGATACCTTGGATAAATTGGGTGTGCTTGAACAAACTAAGGCATTTTTCGAGTCCATGGGGTTATCTACCCTTTTTTAAATGAATGAGTTAACATACCCCTCATTAACCTTGGAATTCATTAGTTCCTTGAGGGAGTATGATGTGACTCATTTTTGCACACTTTTAGTCCCCGAACTAGCCTCATTCCTTTGCTTTCTTGCATGTATTAGGGTCGTTTCTTATATTTAGCCTCCTACTTTGGATATTCTTTGACGTTTTGTGTCCTTGGTAGGAGGAGAATGCAAGCATTGCATTTATGGAGCAATTTTGAGCTAATTGGATCGCATCTAACGACCAAGCATCAAAGAGAAGACCGATACCAAAGGCCTAAGTAGATAGTACAAGTAGAATGGGAAATGATAAAGACCCCCACGACCCCTCAATAATCCTTACGGATCTTCAGGTAGTCAAGAGAAGAGAAACCATGCTGATCTATGATCCAGGCGTCCTCAGAGCTGCCCGAGCATCCTAAAGCTCAAACCGGGCGTCCCGTGGCTCAACCCGAGCATCCCACAAGCAGGACGGGCGACTCTCTATAGGAAAGTCGTGAGGCTCCTTGAGGACTTGGAAGGCGTTAATCTCCTTCTTAGGGACTTAATCGTCATTTAAGCCCTTAGTTACCCTAATACTTGTACTTAGTATAAATACCCCATTGTGTTAGGGGATTAAGAACCAAGTATTAATCAAGTTAATTTACCAATTCCTACTCTGGTTTAGTAGATCTTATTAATTAAGTTGTAATTACTCAATTTAATATTAATCAAATCTTAATCTCTCTTTAATTATTCAAGTGTTCTTAGATTTAGTTGGGTAATTTGAAGACTATTTGAAGTTTATTGAAGAATTGACAACTCTTCATCATTCATCAAGTTTTCTTCTATTATTCTTTGCTTATTAATTGGATCATCCTTAAGTTGGTATAATGTCCTTTACCCTTTGCTTAATTAATTATTGCTTTACTCATTCATCATGTTTAACGTTGTTAGTATGATTGACACCCTTATTAGCATGTTTACCATGACCATGAGTGAGTAGTCTCATAGTTAGCGTTAATAGGGGATTAGGGGAATTAAACATAGGGGTAGATCCATACTTAATCTAATATGTTTTAATAAGAATGCTTGCTTGTTGTAGTTTCAACTTATGCACATGTTATGCTTGATGAATTGCTTGATTGACAACCTAGAATGAATCTCTTATCCATTCAACAAGACTTGTCAGATATAAACTAACTCAAGGTTTGTTAGACCATGCATATAGTTGAATAGGAAGAAACTAAGTCTTGTAGGTGTTGTACAGTCTTGACCGACTCGGCTCCGGGACTCAAATCTTCCTAGGAATTGTAAGACATAAACTAACTCGATTCCACTACAACAATAATTTGCTTGCATCTATGTAAACATGTTTGTATGATCTCCACCATGAATCCCCTATAAACCCATGACACCCTAGTGCCTTAATCAATTGTTTACAAACCCTATTTATTTACTTGCTTTGTTTTGGTTTCATTTCATTACATTTCATTGTTAAGTAGTTTAGTTTGCAACCCTCAATCTCAACCAATTCGTGACACCATAAGACACAACTCTCTACAACAGATAAATCAATACAATACCCGTCCCTTGGGATCCGACCTTTACTTGCCACTCTACTAGGAGTATTTAGTTGAGATTATAAATATTGTTTTGATTGGTTAGCTTAGACGACAAAGTTTCTAACCGAATCAAAAATGGCGCCGTTGCCAGGGACGGTGTTCAACTGAATTGTTATCAGTTGTTTGATGTTTGCATGTCTAGAAGATCACAAAGGTGACTTTTGCCTATTGATCCCGAGATTGAAAGAACCTTGACCAATATTAGATGAACCGTTAGTGGGACTTCGACAAGTTTGGGTATTAGAGAAGTTGTGGACATTGGTGTTGTCCGATCGGATAGTGTTGAGTTTACCAGCCCTTTTGCAAGAGAAGGAGAGGAGAACCCAATTCAAAACCAACCACAAAATCAACCTAAAATGCCTAAGTTTTAATATAATTCCGTACCAAGCGAGGAGAACCTACCAAATGGTACTCCAACACCACACCACTTGACCGGTAATTTCATTGCCAAATCCACATTCATACAATTAGTTGAGAGAAGTCAATTTGGAGGGATGCCTAGTGAAGATCCTAATCTACACATGGAGTCTTTTTGTGACTATTGTGGTGCAATTTCCCAAACGGGGGTAACTTAAGGCCAAATTCGATGGGTATTATTTCCTTTTTCCTTGATCGGAGCCGCAAAGCAATGGTTAAAGAGCCTAGACAAGGCCACTCTTGGAATTGACTCATGGAAGAAGTTAACACTTGCCTTTTACAAGAAGTTCTATCCTCCGGAGAGGACTAACATGTTAAGAGCCCAAATCACCGGGTTCAAGCAAAGAGACGAAGAGTCTCTATATGAGGCTTGGGAGAGATTCAAAGATGCATGTCGCTCCTGTCCTCATCATGGACTAAGCGAATGGTTTCTTGTTCAACAATTTTGGAATGGGTTGTATGAAGACTCAAGGAATGTGCTCAAAATAGGTTCTAATGGATGATTCACCGAGGTAGATGACAACCAAACTTGGGCAAAGATAGAAGAGATGGTGGTTCACAACTCTCAATATAGTAGGCGAAGAAAAGCTACTAGGGGAGGGAGACATGAAGTTGACTCCGTCACACAATTGAGTGCCGATTTGGGTGCCCAAATAAACGCCCATATTGACAGAATGAACTTGAAATTTGAGAAAACCATAGCCAAGATGAATGAAGCTTTTCAATCACCCAAGCAACATGTCAATGCTATGGTAGCAACATCTTCTATTCCAAATGGAGTGTGTGAGAATTATGGAACTTTAGGACATGATCAACAAGAGTGTAGGGGCACAAGTGAGCAAGTGAATGCTTTCCAAGCATACAAGAATTACACCCCTTATTTCAACTATTACAATAGAAATACCAAATTTCAACCAAACTTCTCATACAAAAGCCAAATTGTTCAAAGTCCTCAACCCACATACACCCCACCTCCAGTGAGAAATCCTACTCAAAGACCATACTTCAACCAAAACCAACCCTCTTACAATCAATCCAATGACCAAGCGTTTGATGTTCAAAAAGCGGTCCTCCAATTGCAACAGAGCCAACAAGATTTCTTTGCTCAAATGAAAAGAGATAGCCAAGCGAAAGACACTACCATCAACAATATCCTTGTGATACCGAGTTTCGTTGTACTCCTCGGTATACAAACAATATTTGTGACGCTCAATACCAAACTAATGAATGTAGTAGGGTAAGGATGTCGGTCCACAGAGACGGGATTATGGTTCCTAAATTGATCGTTTGTTTCCTAGTTTAGTTCTTGTAATAGTTGAATGATTGATAAACTAACTACCAAAACTAGCTACAACTAAAACAAGTGAATGAAATAGGCGACTACTAATGCGAATAGAATGACGATTAAAGAAACTACGGTGTCGGGTTCACTTGCATAGACAATGGTTCAAGTAATGACATAGATTAACAAGTAATTGCGGCAAATTCAAAGGCAAATCCCCACCCCTCGATGTGAGACAAACCAAAGGTTAAGAGTAATCGAACTCTCGCTCTAATTACCCAAGACCCACTAATCGTCATGAATTATCTAGTTACAAGTCAAGCTCTCACCCAACAAGTTATAAAATAGTGAAATTGACTCGAATTCTCGTTGAGCCATTTCTACAAACACTTTGTATGCATGATAATTAGAAGAGAAATTACCCATGAATTACTTGTTTGTTCAAGCCAATAGTCTCCCCATATTAATTACACAAGATTCCTCTCCACCCTAGTAATACATTACTCAAACATGGTAATGAAATTGAGAATAAAAGATGAGAACTTTATCATGTAAATAGGAAGAACAAGCATAATATAAAGACAAGTAATTAAACTACAATAAAGATGCAAACAATTGAGAGGAAGAGGAATTAAGAGAAGAATGATACCAACATTAATTAAAGATGGAAACTTTGATTGAAATAAGGAGGATGAATCTCTTCTTTCTTCAAATTGCAACCCACTAATCTAAATGTAAACTAATGAGAATTGTAAATCTTCAATAAACTAAAGAGGAATTAAATTAATGATGGAAGAAAGATTACAACTTTTATTGAAGGAAATTAAAGAGAGAATATTAGGGTTCTTGTTACAATAATGAGAGAGTAAGAGAGATTAATTATTCTAAACTAATTGTGTGAGAAAACTAAGGCAAGGTAGTAAGATAATGAGAGTCGTTCCTTCTTATATTAGTCTAATAATCACCATATACTACTAATAATACTAATAACAGTTATAATAATAATAATAAAAATGATACTAATAATAATAATAATAATAAATATTAATATAATCCATCTCCCTCTACTAAGATATGGACATCATCCCCAAAAATAAAGGGGAAGGGGGAGTTCATTAATCGTGCAAAAAAGGGCAAAACAAAAGACGCATAGACGAAACCAATAACGAACAATTGAAAACGCACTAGGGTGCCCGAGCCGGCCCGCCAGCCGTCGGTGATGGCACCGGCTGGGAGTTCTCTGGAAACTCTAATGAAATTTGTTTGTTGTGGGAGCCGGTGGGGGTGTCGACGGTTGGTGGACCGTCTGGGAATGCAATTTGATGTGTTGATGTTGGCGTGTTGGGAGACCGGTAGGCAGCAGACAGGTGCCCGACTGGAGATGCAATTATAATGAATTAAACTGGAAATCGATTCCGGGTTCGAATATGATGATTGTTCGACTGAACTGACGGCTGTTGAAGTGGGTTTGATGATGGTGGAGTTGGAGGACGGGATATATGATGGAGGTGGGGCTGTTGGGTGATTGTTGTTGATGTCGAGCTTGTGCGACGGTGCTGCTTCTGTTGTTATTGACGACAGAGTAGAACAGAGCTACTGGTTGTGCTTGAACGGAATGCAGGTGATGGATGCGTGGTGGTTGCTAATGGAGATGGCGAATTAGAGGTGATGTCGAGTTGAGCTACTAGGTTTCAGGCCCGTTGTTATCGAAGGAGAGGAGCAGGTTGAGATATGTGGTGGTTGATGGTGATGAATGAAGATGGAGCAGCAGGGGAGGTGCGAAAATGGGGGTTGAATTGTTCATTATTGATGATGGGATTAAAGCGAATCGGTGATGGTCCTAATGGAGGAAGCCGTGGGGATGAAATGTAGGTGTGTGTTATTGCTGGTGAAATGAGGGCTCGATGATGATGGTAATGGCGGATGTCGCGTTTTCACGAGAGAAACTTTGCAATGTTACTTCAATGGAGGTAGATTGATGTTGATGCGTGGGGGCAGAGCTGGCCTCGGTTGTTCTCGGCAGCGGAGTCGGGTTTCTGGTTGATTAAATGAGGAGCAGAGCAAGTGGTCATGGTGATGTTGCTGTTTGTTACTGCTCGA
Organism: Silene latifolia; assembly: GCF_048544455.1. Lineage (NCBI taxonomy): Eukaryota > Viridiplantae > Streptophyta > Magnoliopsida > Caryophyllales > Caryophyllaceae > Silene > Silene latifolia. The sequence goes on from NC_133537.1 coordinate 174,801,954, forward strand.
AAAAAAAATGAATGTTGAAGCTGGATGTGTTGATGGAGGGACATCTCGAAGTCAAAGGTTGACTTTGATAAGTCATTGACTCATTGTTACTTAAATCCCATCACCCAATTACTTAAACTCGTCTTGCTCATCCTTCCGTCTCTTGTAATCGACTCCAACTCAAATCTGCGCTTTATTATTCCACCTTGCCCTTCCGTCTAACCTACACATTATATTAATAAAATAATTCTAATTCTAATATTATATAGGAATATGGCTAATTATTAAATATAGCTAAGACGACTAATTATTATAAATTAATAACTAAATGAGCTTATTAAACAATTAAGCACCCAAAATCGAGTTGGAATTAGGTAATAGGATGGGGCTAAATTGTCCTAAATGAGGACGATATCACCTTACTCACACCAAGATGTTGGAAACTCAATTGTCCCAATTGGCCTCTTCAAGTTTCCAAAGACAAAAAGGACAATTACCTCCTCAAGGTAATCCTCCTACACGACATGAAACTATCAATGCCATCCACTTGAGGAGTGGTACAAAATATGAGGGACCTAAGATGCCAATTGAAGAGAATATTGTTGAGGAAAATGTCAAGCAAAGTGATGTGATAAAACCATTGAGGAGAAATCCTAAGGTGGTAGAACTAACTACCAATGACTCATCAAAGAAGAGAAATTAAGAGAAGGCCAAAGAAAATGAGAAAGAGCCTATTGTGATTAGACTTTCTTTCCCAAGTCATCAAGCCAACCCCAAGCATGATGAGCAACTTGGAAAGTTCATGGAGATTGTGAAGAACCTAGAGGTTTCTATAGCATTCACGGAGCTAATGAACCATGTTCCGGCCTATGCAAAATACATGAAAGATATCCTTACACAGAAGAAGTCCATAAGAAAGTTTGAAACCATTGCCTTCACCAAGATAAGTAGTGCAATTCTTCAAGGGAATTCCCTACCTAAGCTCAAGGATGCGGGAAGCTTCTCCATTCCATGTACCATTGGTGACACCACAATCAACAAGGCACTATGTGAAATAGGTGCAAGTGTGAGTTTCATGCCATATTCGTTATGTGAAAGGATAGGAGTGGGAGAGCTCAAGTGCACCAACATGACCTTACAAATGGTGGACCGAACAATAAAGAAACCACTAGGGGTATGGGAAGATGTACCCGTGAGAGTTGGAAAGTTTTTTATACCGGTGGACTTTGTTATTGTTGACATGGAGGAAGATTCCAACATTCCAATCATTCTAGGAAGACCATTCCTACACACCGCCGGAGCGGTGATTGATGTAAAACACGGGATACTCACACTTGAAGTTGGTGATGAAACAATCACCTTTAATCTTGATAAGACTATGAGAGCTCCCAACTTGCTTGAGCCATGCTTTATGGTTGATCACTATACCCGGGAAGGTGACAAGAAGAAAATGGAATCTCCATTCAAAGGACAAGTGAAAGATGGAAATCTCAAAGAGAAGGGCAAAGACACACCGCCCAATTAGAAGAAAGATATTGATGATGTTGAAATGGCTCTATTCAGAGAGCATGTAATTTTTCACAACAAGAATGAGAGCTTGCAAAGCTCACCCATGACAAGTATCGATAGAGGCCTCATTGGCCATGTTAACAAGGAAGAAGAGTTGCTTTTGTCAATTCATGATCCTACCATCATAGGGAAAGAAGCAAGGGAACTATGTGGTCTATCGAATGACGAATTTAAAGGATTTGTTAACCCTTACATTGGAAATGCTATGACTCTAGACCAAGGCTATGTAGACCCTTGTCACCTCATTAACGTGGACTACTATATGAATGAAGACAACAATGTGCCAAGGTCTATGCACGATCTCTATATGAACAAGCATTTGACTACTTCTTCAAGACGTTAAGCAACATCAACTGTTGGAATATGTGTCCTCCGACAATGATGCGATCACGACTGTTGATCATGATGATCACATGTTTAAATCTCATTAAAAAGAATACAATTGGGAAGTAATTTTGTTACTGTCAACTGGTCAACATATATCGGTAATGATTGGCTGACTAGACTTTGACATTACTGTCGTGTGACGGTGGTGATCAGTTGACCCCCTAGGTCATACCTATAGGGCAACACTCTTAATTGATTATTTAATTAATCGTTTAATGTCACGAGTTAATTAAATTACTTGAAAATTGGCGGACGATTTTGGAAGTAAAATTTACGTATCAAATTGAAATGTGATTAAATAAGATACGGTCTGAGTAATTGAATTGTATCCTTACTCGGATGAAATTAATGTTTAAAGAAACAATCGAAATTGAATGAATTGTTATAAATACAAACTGTTGTGATTTATAAATTGGTAAAATTTTTGGTACAAGTAATTATGAAATTACTAAGTCGATTTTTGTATGTGACGTATTTTTATTAATACGTTGATTTTTAATATGTTAAAAATACATAACAAATTTATGTCACATATGACATGTGACATATTGACAATTGACAAAAATAATATGGAATCCATATTATCAAATGGACCGAAATTACAAGAAGAGGATTAAGCTAATTAATTGTTTAATTAGTAGCTAAACATAATAATTGTTTTGCTTTAGTAGCCATGCAAGCCTATGGTGCATTGTGAAGACAAATAAGTCCATGCATTGGCTCCCCTTTACCTCTCCTCTTACACGGTTTTGAGAAGAAAAACCCATCATTGTTTTTCTATAATTTTTACCTAATAATATACTAAGTGTAGTGTATTATTCATTCATTCCATCTATCATCCAAAATACAATTTTAGAGAGAATAAAAATCCTCCTCTTCTTCTCTCATAAAAACCGAAATATTCAAGTGTTAAATAATATTTTGGTTCAATTTTCTACCTTATTAATATTATACTAGTATTTATAATATTAATTTGTATTAAGAGATAGCCTTGGGTATAAAGCTTAGGGAGAGATCCTATACTTGGATCTTGGTTCATCCAAAAGGAAAAGCTCAAGAACAAGAGAGAAAGGTGATCTCTCTTGTGCCCAATATAACCGAAATCATCATTGTAAGGACATGATTTCTCCTCTATTTTATTATTGTTTGCATGCATAAAATCCGTTTTAATTTTATGACAAATTAATTTATAACATATATGAGTATGTTAGTATGTTTATGAATCTACATTTCCTTCAATCGGTATCAAGAGCCACGGTTGTTTGCATGCAAATCGGTTAAAAGTTTTTCCGAGTTATAAGAATAACAAATAAAACTTGTAAAATTTGTGTTATTATGATATATCACGAAATTAAACCATGCATGTTAATATTTCTGGTCCTAAAATGTTTTAGGATATTTTGGTTAATTTTTCGGATTTTTATTGTTCATAAGTTACAATAATGGCATTTAAATGTGATTTTATGAGTAAAAATGTCATTTTTGGTCTAAAATTAGCTATACTTCGAATTTTCCATTGATTTTTGGATATGTTGTCACATATATTATTTTGAGATAACCTGTAAATTTTCATAATTTTTGGACTTGTTATGCTCGAAAAATGAATTTTTCATTATTAAATTCGGATTTAGGTGAAAAATAGGTTAATATGAGTTAAATTTCGAATCTAGTCATAGAAAATTAATATGTTATCACATGCAATTTTACAAGATGTGTGTAAAATAATTGGCTATAAAGAAGTCTTTTTGCATGATTTATGAATTTTTGAAGAAAAATAGCATAAATAGTGACATTATTAGTGGAAAATTAATAAAATATAATCTATGACTTAGGAAAAACGTCTAATGTTGCATTTTTTTATCTTTTTCAGATCTAAAATTGAAAAGTTAATGAAAATAATTTTTCCATGTTTTTATGATTATTTTATTAAAAATCGATAAACCGCAACATTGTTTTTCCGGTAAATTTTCGAAATTTTTAACCTAAGTTTTTGAACATTATGAGTGTCATGGAAATTTTCCAGAATGTTCATGAGTTTAAATTTCAAATTTTGAATTTATTTGAAATTTTGTGATTTATTTGAAGTTTAATAGCTTATTTTTGTAATTTTTGGTCCATTTATGAACAATTTTATAAAATATGGGTTAATTATGGTCAAATTATTAGTGAAGACTAAATTTTGAGTCCTAAGAGGTTAGGGTAATTAACGTATGCATAAATATGAGTTTATGCATTTTTGTGATTATAAAATGTTGAAATCACGCAAATCCGTAAAAACCGAGTAATATACGATATTGGCTAATTAAAGGCGATTTAGCATAAAATTGAGCATGTTCATACATATTATAATGCTGCATTTTCTTTATGATTGTCATAATTTTAATTTATGTAATTTTTGAATTATGTAATTTTACTTAGTATGGCCTTAGATTTTAATTGGTATTTCCCGAAATGTATGGGAATACCGATTCGGTTGTAATTTTTATTGTGATCTCGTATCACCGTTTTGTAATTTAATAGATTTATTTTATTTTAGTTACAAATGTATAATAGGAAATTATGTAATTTATGATGTAATTTTATTCATTCCGGAGTTCCCAAAGACGGATTTCTTCAAGAATGGCGATACATAAAGACGGTGTTACCTCGAGATGCGTGCCACAACCGTAGTTCAAGGGACCAATGGAGTTGATTTCCGAATATGTAATAGTTAAATAGTTTTTCTATTTTAGGAAAGGCCATACTAGGATTTATTTATTTTTATGCTTGCATTTTATTTTATGTCACATGCATCGCTAAATCGCCATAACTAAAACATGCATTTTTATCTTATCGAGTTTATCGACCGTGTCAATTCAAATTATCGTAGTTCACCGCTTTAGTTCACTTAAAACGTGATAGATAATAAATTGGCATGACCTCTCGCTAAAACAATTAATTGAGACATAGCCTTACCAAATAGTAGAAACCATGAAAACCTATTTCGAGAGGGAGTGCACTCGGCTACCCCGGGTACAAACCTTGTTACGTAGGGGAAGTGGGTGATGAATGTTAATCCACCGAATTCATGTTGATAAGGGATGTATCGGCTACCCCGTGCCCAAGTTGATGTGGGTTTGGATAATGGACACATTTATTCGAAATTTGGATTGAACTCAACAAAAGTAATTGATAAGGGTTGCATCGGCTACCCCGTGCCCTTGTTGATGTGTTTTGGGCTATAGATAAACATTAGAGTAATTTTATCGACCAAGAATTCTAAAAGTAGAATCGATTAAAAGGTTAATCCACCGAGTTATATTGATAAAGGTTGCATCGGCTACCCCGTGCCTAAGTCGATATGAATTTGGGTCTTGGAATCATTTATCTAGTTGGGTAGAGGTCACTAGAAAAATGCTTAAAACTTGTTTAAATCATACATTTTTACGAGTATTATTAAAACGACAATTGTTTTACTCCTTATATTTTGTTTTGTAGACCACTTCTTTTTCATAACAAATGGCAACACCAACACCAACTCCTAATGCTACACCTCTCGCTACTTCATCTTGGCTCCGATCCTTTATGGATCGATGTAAACTTGAAAAGAATGGGTCAAACTTCTCCGATTGGGATGCCCAACTCAAATTAGCCGCCGAAGGTGACGACAAGCTTCGTTACCTCACCGAGGCCTCTCCACCCGAACCCTCCACTAGGTCCACCGCGGCCACTAGGGAAGGATATGAGGCTTACCAAAAGGAGTCCGCCGCAATGAAAAATGTCTTAATATTTGCGATGGAGGCGGGCCTCCAAAGGAGAGCCTTTAAAATGGGCAATGCTAATGAGATTTACTCCAAACTTGTGACCATGTTTTCACAAACTCCGCGGATCGTCCAATATGAGGCGGCCGCGGCATTCTTTGATCTCGACTTCAAAGAGGGCCAAAAGGTTAGCCCTCATGTGCTCAAACTCATGGAGCTTGTCGAGACCTTGAAAATTCAAAAGGTTGAAATTCCCAAAGAACTCATCGTAGATAGGATTCTACACTCCTTGTCCAAAGTCAAGGCATATGTGCAATTCCGGGTGAATTTTAACATGCAAGACAAGGACGTGTCTCTTGAGGAGTTGCACAAGTTACTTGTGCAAGCCGAGAGGGACATGGGGCTAAATGTGAACCCTCCCAAGGATGTGCTTAACATAAGCACTAAGAGTAAAGGGAAATTCAAGAAGAGTGGAAGAAAGGGTAAAAAGCAAGCTCCCACATTCACCAAAGCTAAGTCTTGTGAAGCTAGCACATCCAAAATCAAGAAGGGTCCTCTTGACAAATGCCATTATTGTAATGGCATGGGACATTGGAAAAGAAATTGTTCCAAATACCTTGGTGATATCAAAGCTGGAAAGATCACTCCAGTAGGTAAATGACTAACCTTCTTTTATGTTTCTAACTCAACTATGGTATTATGATGCAAAGTTGTGATAATGTATCTCCCTTTTTATTGTAAATAGGGCCTCCACCAAGCAAAGACAAGGGAAAAGAAAAACAAGCATGAGAAACCATGGAGAAGCTAAGGATAGCTTTTGTGGAGCCTTGTTTTTCATTGTCTTATTTTAAGTTATGTTTTGAATTTTTAGAACTTTAAGTTTCCGTGTTCGACATGGAAAAGTATTTTGGATAATGGGTTGTATTTTGGATAATGGTGACTTGGTTTGCAACCCAAGTCACCCGTTTTATCATTTATCCTTTTAATGTTCTAAAATTCATCTTTAAATGCTTGCGTTTTGAAACATAAGATTATTCACTTAAGTGATCTAATAGACAAATATAATGACGGGTTTCATTATATGTCCACATGCTTAAGGCGTGTGTATGATCACTTACAATGTGATTTTGAGTCTATGAACTCTCCTAAAGGTATATCAATCACCAAGTACACATATGAAAACAATAACTATTACTCTATCTATGAGATAGTTCTCCTTATACTTCAACATCATTAATTTGTGTCTCATATGCTATCTTTGAATCTATAGTGTATTTATTCTAAAGATAGAGTGGGAGAAAAATGAGGACACAACACACAAGGCAAGATAAAATTGTGTACTTGTGTATATGAAGATCTACGCAAGAGAAAATGATTTGAATAAAGGTATATCTATTTACATAGTATACCGAATAGATGAGATCTATGGTCTCAAGTTAGTTCTATATGACTAAAGAGACCAAGTGAAGTAATCATAAGAGTATATTCTCAAGATAACTACACGAGGAGACCAAAAGAATGTTTTGGAAGAAAAATGACTAATGTAAAGTCTTAACAAGTTTTTGACTAAGTTTATGAAACATTTGACCAATAGTTTCAACCTTGAGATTTACTTAAGAGCCTAAATAAATCATAGTAACATACTAGTTATGATCGAGTTGCAAAGATTGATATACCGATATCCTTAATGGCCAAAGTTTTAACCTCGCAAATGTCATTGCTTAACCTCACTATGAAATGGTTAAACATCCTTCCAAAAGGGTATTTGCGAAGGACGTATTCTAGATATTGTTTATACTTGAATAATGACATTGCTACACATCATTATGACATGAGTGTGTTGGAGATTTAAAATCTCTTTACGTAAGGTTAAGATGAGACCACTTCAAAATAGGTATTTTGAAAGGATATGATGGGAACATATATGGTTTTATCCAAATAACTTGGCAATGCAATTTATATTCAATTCTTGATAAATTTCGATTGAGAAGTCAATTTGAAAATGTGCGAATTGAGTGGGAGTTAGGAAATTCTCATGTGAAGACATGGAATTTAGTGGGAGCTATCATCCTTGAATGTATAAAACTCATTACTCATTAAGGAATGACGAGCTAATACCTTCTTTCATAAAGAAGCATTTGAGTTTTCAATTCTGGATGAAAATGGACAATGATGAATCCAATTACATCAAGGGATGTTGGATTAGTATTAAGAGATACACATTGTATCAACATTCGCATAGGTTATTCATATAGATGAAAATGGAATTACCATTAGCAGTCATGGTCGTTCATTGAATCTATGAACAGTTGATCTCATGATTATTAGTAACTAATGTTTCCGCCATTAGAATAATTATGTACATGTCCAATTATGAATCATATGCCATAAGAGCATGATGGTTGATTGGTGAGCCATAATAGAAACGTCATGTATTCTCAAGAAGAATCTGATGAGCGATTTCGGTGTTTAACGGAATACTCCATTATGTGATAAGAGGTTGCACATATTGTAGAAAATCCGAGCACATATGAGGATTTAAGAGAATCCCAATTCTTTCAAGCCTAGAAAGAGAAATGAGAAGTTTTTGGAAAGATGCTTGGTTAAATAAGAGGTTATTCAAAAATCAATCTTTCCTAGTTAAGCTAGGACTTGTGAGAAGTGCTAAGCTAAATAATCTTGTCAATTGTTACAAGATACTACAAAACATATACCTAGTGCATTATGTGTGGATGGAGTACTTGATCAGTACAAGTTATATCATTCATCACAAATTCGTTCGTTATGTGATAGTCGATAAGAAAGTTCTTTCAAGTTAAAGAACGGAAACCAAGGTCGGGAACCTTGATGTGTACTTGGTAGGATTCATGCTATAAGAGAGAACATGAATGCAAAGGAAATTGCAAGTGCAAGAAGTTTGAACACATGGACACATGGGATGTTAAACTTCTATTGCAATCAATAAGTGTTTACACTGACGATATACATCACAAGGTTGTAATATGATATTGACTACCCGAGTGTGATGTTGACATTTGTCGTTTGAGTTATTATTAACTCACCTTGTACATTGCTATATCCAAACGGGTTGTGAAGACAATTGAACCCCGTTAAAGTGAACATGGATTAACATTGTTTTTGCCCATAGTTACTTATATGAGGTGACGTCTCGAAGTGACTAGAGTGTGATGCGATTGATGGCAAGTTCAAGTGCCATAGAGTCATGTGAGATGACTAGTCGATCACATAGGCAGATTTTTAGGAACATTTTGTCGGGCACGATGACCGCTTATAGAGTTCGGCAAATTTATATAGCCTGGTCGTGGCGATAGCTACTATAGTATTCGAATGAGTCGATTCTTTTGACTAAAGACTATTCACCTAAGATGGCACAGTTTCAGATTAACTTTGATTTGTGTTACTACGACCTTCGTAAATGGGGTCAAATGGGCATATTTTGGGTTATGATGGTTGTGGCTAGTCGAAGGGGATGAGTGCGATAGGAATTGTCCACCCCTAGTCAGGGTTATAACAATATCTCAGGGCCACTCGAGGAGTAATGAACTGGAAATGCGTGGCCACGCTCGGAAAGTATCTATGATAGATAAGTCCGGTCAATCGGTTATTCTCGGATCGAGGAAACCACTCTCGATATGATCACTTGCAAGTACGACCGAAAGACACCTTGCATTGAGTGGGAGATAGTAATAGGACAAGAGAATTGGTGACGCACACTTGTCGAGGACAAGTGGGAGATTGTTGGAATATGTGTCCTCCGACAATGATGCGATCACGACTGTTGATCATGATGATCACATGTTTAAATCTCATTAAAAAGAATACAATTGGGAAGTAATTTTGTTATTGTCAACTGGTCAACATATATCGGTAATGATTGGCTGACTAGACTTTGACATTACTGTCGTGTGACGGTGGTGATCAGTTGACCCCTAGGTCATACCTATAGGGCAACACTCTTAATTGATTATTTAATTAATCGTTTAATGTCACGAGTTAATTAAATTACTTGAAAATTGACGGACGATTTTGGAAGTAAAATTTACGTATCAAATTGAAATGTGATTAAATAAGATACTGATCCGAGTAATTGAATTGTATCATTACTCGGATGAAATTAATGTTTAAAGAAACAATCGAAATTGAATGAATTGTTATAAATACAAACTATTGTGATTTATAAATTGGTAAAATTTTTGGTACAAGTAATTATGAAATTACTAAGTCGATTTTTGTATGTGACGTATTTTTATTAATACGTTGATTTTTAATATGTTAAAAATACATAACAAATTTATGTCACATATGACATGTGACTTATTGACAATTGACAAAAATAATATGGAATCCATATTATCAAATGGACCGAAATTACAAGAAGAGGATTAAGCTAATTAATTGTTTAATTAGTAGCTAAACATAATGATTGTTTTGCTTTAGTAGCCATGCAAGCCTATGGTGCATTGTGAAGACAAATAAGTCCATGCATTGGCTCCCCTTTACCTCTCCTCTTACACGGTTTTGAGAAGAAAAACCCATCATTTTTTTTCTATAATTTTTACCTAATAATATACTAAGTGTAGTGTATTATTCATTCATTCCATCTATCATCCAAAATACAATTTTAGAGAGAATAAAAATCCTCCTCTTCTTCTCTCATAAAAACCGAAATATTCAAGTGTTAAATAATATTTTGGTTCAATTTTCTACCTTATTAATATTATACTAGTACTTATAATATTAATTTGTATTAAGAGATAGCCTTGGGTATAAAGCTTAGGGAGAGATCCTATACTTGGATCTTGGTTCATCCAAAAGGAAAAGCTCAAGAACAAGAGAGAAAGGTGATCTCTCTTGTGCCCAATATAACCGAAATCATCATTGTAAGGACATGATTTCTCCTCTATTTTATTATTGTTTGCATGCATAAAATCCGTTTTAATTTTATGACAAATTAATTTATAACATATATGAGTATGTTAGTATGTTTATGAATCTACATTTCCTTCATCAACAACGTCCTTGCTCTACCCCCTTGACACCTCTCAAGAAAAGGAGAGTTTGGTGAAGTCCTCCCTAAATCACCATTTGTAAATATTCTAACTTCTTAACTTGCATTTGATTTAACTTGTACATTATTCAATTTTTGCAATGCATTTTATATGCCTTGTTATTTAACTTGTGTAACAAGAGAGCAAGTGAGGGAGGGATTTTAATGTGCTTAAAATATGTAGTGTTTGATGATCAAGTGTGGGGAGGCAATTGCCTAGGCTAGCCAAGCCTTTGTAGTACAACCCATTAAAGAATAAGAATTGAAGAAGAAAATGGCGCAGGAAAGGAATCCCCACGAGCGGACCTGAGCTCGTGAGGATTTGAGCAAGGCAAGAATTGAAATCAAGTACTGCATAGAAATCTGCCCGTCACTAGCACGAGACGAGAGTCCCAGAAGTCAACCCGCTCGACCCTAGCCCAGGACGCCCGTCCCCAGAGTGCAAATTTTGCACTGCCTGAAAATCCGCCCGTCCCCAATTGGAGCCGCCGGTCCCGACCTGCTATTAGACCAAAAACAAAGGATTTCTATTCTTCATTCTTCATTTTTCTTCGTCTTCAAACACAAACACAACTTTTCCCTCACTACAAACATCATGCCTCTCATCTAAAAACATAAATTTCTCAACCAAATTCCCCAAAGTAAATTGCGAACTTGCTAATAATCAAAACAAATCACTCCTTTGTCAACAAGAAGACCTTTCAAACATCAAAATATTCACAAATTCAATCAGAACTTCTAAGGTTAGAGTGAAACCCGAAAACCCCAAATTGATTGAACATTTGATTGAAATTGGAAGAAGAAAGGAGCGTTCAAGCTTATTCTATGTTTGTTTATATCAACTTGAAAGGAGAATCATCATGGCAAGGACCAAAGGCAATACCAAAGCACCCAAAGCCCCAAATTTATCCAAAAGGCAATCTGCTCTTGCATCAAAAGCATTAGTAGTGGTTCAACATCAAAGGGAGCAAGCTAGAGAAACCATTGATGCTATTGGAGAAGTTAGTACCACTGTTCCAGAAGTTGAGCAATTGAAAGATTTTTCGGAGGTAACTTTTATTTATGATAAGCATAGAACTGCATTTGAATCCCTAGCCAAGAAAAAGATTATTGCTACTAAATTTGTGTGTCAAGATACCTTGGATAAATTGGGTGTGCTTGAACAAACCAAGGCATTTTTCAAGTCCGTGGGGTTATCTACTCTATTTGAGATGAATGAGTTAACTTACTCCTCCTTAACCTTGTAATTCATTAGTTCTTTGAGGGAGTATAACATTGAGACTAGCAAATATGTTGAATTTCGCCTTGAAAACAAGAGTAGGACAATGTGCAAAATTGATCTAGGTGAGGTATTCGGGCTTAAAGACTATCGAAGCTTCTTAAAAAAAGCTACGGGGTTTAATGCCGAACCCTTTTGGAAAGCAATTGCCGGTCGTGAGTTGACCACCTTCCGGGAATGCCATGCCTTATACATTCATCATCCGGGTATTAGGTATTGGCATAAGTTTGTGGCTAATACCTTGATAGCCCGAAAAGAAGCTAATCACTTGACCAAGCTAGATCTTGTCTACCTTGAATCCTTCATGAATGTCAATGGGAAGTAAGAGAAAGACTACAATATTCTTCATTTATTGATTAAAAGATGATTGGACATTGAAAATAGGAAGGATGGCGCGGCCTTTATTGTCAATGGAGGCTTGATAACAAGGTTGGCAAAGCACTTTAACCTACAATTCAACAAAGACAAAGCATATAAATCGGTTAAAGGAAGCAATCTTTTTTATATGCACTCATTGATTCACAAATTTCATTGGGTAAATGATTCGGTCTAAACTTTGTCGTCTAAGCTAACCAATCAAAACAATATTTATAATCTCAACTAACTACTCTTAGTAGAGTGGCAAGTAAAGGTCGGATCCCAAGGGACGGGTATTGTATTGATTTATCGGTTGTAGAGAGTTGTGTCTTAGGGTGTCACAAATTGGGTTGAGTTTGAGGTTTGCAATCTAAACTACTTAACAATGAAATGTTAAGAAATGAAAGCAAAATAAAGCAAGTAAACAATTAGGGTTTGTAAACAATTGATTAAGGCACTAGGGTGTCATGGGTTTATAGGGGAATCATGGTGAAGATCATACAAACAAGTTTACATAGATGTAAGCAAATTATTGTCGTAGTGGAATGGAGTTAGTTTATGTCTTACAATTACTAGGAAGATTTGGGTCCCGGAGCCGAGTCCATCAAGACTTTACAACACCTATAAGTCGACTTAGTTTCTTCCTATTCAACTATATACATGGTCTAACAAGGCTTGAGTTAGTTTATATCTTACAAGTCTTGTTGAATGGGTAAGAGATTCATGTTAGGTTGTCAATTAAGCATTTCATCAAGCATAACATGTGCATAAGTTGAAACTACAACAAGCAAGCAATCATATAAAAACTTATTAAATTAAGTATGGATCTGCCCCCATGATTAATTACCCTAATCCCCCATTAACCCTGGCTAGAAGACTACTCACTCATGATCATGGTAAACATGCTAATAAGGGTGTCAATCATACTAACAAGGTTAAACATCGTGAATGTGTAAAGCAATAAACAATAATTAAGCAAAGGGTAAAAGAGATTATACCAACTTAAGGATGATCCAATTAATAAGCAAAGAATAATAGAAGAAAACTAGATGAATGATGAAGAGTTGTCAATTCTTCAATAAACTTCAAATAGTCTTCACATTACCCAACTAAATCTAAGAACACTTGAATGATTAAAGAGAGATTAAGATTTGATTAAGATTGAATTGTGTAATTAGTACTTGATTAATACAAATAAGCTCTACTAAAACTAGATTAGGAATTGGTGATTAATCCCCTATCACAATGGGGTATTTATACTAAGTGCAAGTATTAGGGTAACTAAGGGCTTAAATGACGATTACGTCCCAAAGAAGAAGATTAACGCCTTGAAAGTCCTTAAGGAGCCTTACGACCTCCCAACATTAAACACTCATACTGCATAGGGAACCACCCGGCCTGAGTATGAGATGCTCGATCTGAGCTCGAGACGCCCGGGTTGTTCTTAGGACGCCGGGTCTGAGCCTCGGGCCGCTTGGGCAGCTCTTGGGACGCCCAGTTCGTGGATCAGCTTGGCTTCCTCTTATCTTGACTGCCTCAAGATCCGTGTGGATCATTGAGGGGTCGTGGGCATCTTCACCATTGCCCATTCTACTTGTTCTATCTACTTAGGCCTTTAGTATCGGTCTCCTCCTTGTTGCTTGGTCGTTAGATGCAATCTATTTAGCTCCAAATTGCTCCATAAGTGCAAGGTTAGCATTCCTATCCTACCAAGGACACAAAACCTCAAAGAATATGCAAAGTAGGAAGCGAAAGATAAGAAACGACCCTAATACATGCAAGAAAGCATAGGAACGAGGCTAGCTCGGAGACTAAAAGTTTGAAAATATGAGTCACATCAGTAAAACATGACAATTCCGCCCAAGGTTACGAATGGATTATCAAGGATGCCGACTCAATTTTCTAGCCAAGTAAGATTTGCCGCATTTCCGCTCACTGGAGCAACTACCTTCTCCCCATCTCAAAGAATGCCACGAACACCATCAAAGAGCAACAATGTCCAAATGATGAAGAAGCCTCCTCCCTAATGGTACCTCCTTACCCCTTTGCCTACAAAGAGTTCACGACAAATAATCCTAGTGTTGTGACGGGAAATGACTACTTGGTACAATTCATGAAGCATGTCCATAAAGAAGCCTACAATGATTGGGTGAACGCTTATTACGCCCAATATCCGTCCCTTTACCACCTTGCTTAGCAAGGACTCCTTGATCCCAAGAGTTCTTTGCCGGATTGGGCGGATAGGAAAGTGTTCTTTCCTCAAGCTTCTAGAGATGAAGAAGGGGATGCCCGGGAAACTAGGGAGATTGAGGAGGTGGTTGATGATGAGGATGGGGAAGGTAGTGGGTCTAGCCATGATGATGATGAAGAGCATGGTTCAAGTTCAAATGAAGAAGAAGATGATGGTGAATCCTCCGGTTTTATGGAGGAAAGTGATGATGATATGATTGAGGATTGATGGTTGAACAAAGAATGAAGGAGGATTACCCAAATGCGGGGTTGATGGCTTATGCTAGCATTTCGACCTATTCCATTGTGAGTATCCTACCCCTCCTTTTGCTTTGTTGTTTTTATCTCTTGTTTACATTGTTGACATGACTTGTACAACTTTTATAACATTTAGTTTAGCTCATTTTTAGAGTTGTTTTGGACTCTTGGTAGTTATGAGTTTTTGAGTCCTAGCACTATTCAAAGGACTCACACCTCAGCAACATTGAGGTGTCTATCTTTTTGCTCCCACTACAGAGAATCCAAAATGACAAATTTCGTTCATACATTGCATTTCATGTCTTGCGAATGAACTTCCCTCTTTTTGCACTAGTAATAGTGTTTTGTCCGGTTCGGGGAAGTTCACACATAAGGAATCCGAGTTAATCTAAATTAGCTCTCCGAACAATAGAAAGCATGCATCATATAGTTTAGCTTAGTTTGCATCACTTGTATATACTCAACACATGTAAATATGTCACATATAGTTTGCATTTAGTATAGAATCATGCATCATATCATATCATTCATTTGCATAACTCCCTATTGTTTTGTCCATTGGGGACAATGTCTATTATAAGTGTGGGGATGGGGAATTCTAACACTTATTTCAAAAAAATGATAAAAATTTGAAGAATTCGAAAAAATCAAAAACATGTTCTTCCCTTTGTAGTGTAGAATTGTATATATTGTATATATTTGTTTCTTTGTTTGTTATTCCTATCACATTGGGTCGACTACGCCACATTCGAGGCATGAAGGAAATAGAAGACCACATGGTATGATCTTTCCAAATCTCCTTCCTCCTTTTATATGTTAATGACAATGTGGCTATATTTTGATTGATGCGGTACAAACTAATTTGTTGTTAAGAGTTTGCATTTAGCTTATATGCCATATTAGTTGATAGTAGAATATGCATTAGAGTTGTATATATGATAGTTGCGTCATGGCATGTAGTTGCATTTAGAAAATTTTTTGTGAAAATGTCTAGTTAGAAAGCTTGGCCAGTGTATATAGGGCCCTTGTAGATAATTTTTCTCCTTGAGACTTTGTTTGCTAGAATACCCTCAAGACACCCTAGGATGTGTCATACTAATATCTTTTGACCCATGGACTAAGGCCTAGTCAAGAGTACCTTGTGGTGTGATAACTCCTTGGCTACCATTTATTCCAAGGTGACCTTTGAAGCCATGCAACGTTCTTTCATTTATATCATCATGTTTTGTCAACAAAAAGGGAATGGGCACAAAAATCTCCAATTTGAGTTCTAGTACTAAAATGAAAGTAAAAAGAGTGCACAAATTGCATCAATGAAAAGAGGAGCAAAAATAGACTCCTATGCTTCAATAAAAGTACCCTTGCTACAAAATGGGGTTACTTTGAAAATGTTAAAAAAGAATGCAAAATTGAAAAGAATTGCCATGTATCAAAGTGCCAAACATCAGAAATGGCAAGAAATATCCTTCAATGACAAATGCCACAAGAAATTGGGGGGAAAAAGAAATCAAAAGCAAACTACCATTGTGAAACTCAGAACATATTGATCCCTTTTTACCCATTGATCTCATTTTTGTTGCATGGTGGAGAGGGGACGACCCTTCTTCTTGTCTAGGCAAGAGAGGGAATTCCACGATCTTACCTCATAGTTTAGCAATTGTGGACAAAAGTTCCCTAGTTTAACACAACTTGGAGGTGATTTGTTGACGGAAGCATTTAGCAATTGTGGACAAAAGTACCCTAGTTTAACACAACTTGGAGGTGATTTGTTGGTATCCTTTTAGGCTTAGTAACTTGGAGAAATAATATCTACAATAGAATGTGCACCCTTAGATAGCTTCCCTTTTATATGATTTCCGCCACTTAGATGAGGAAAGTGGCTATTCTTTTTGTAGATGCATCCTTTACTTTTTTTTTTTGTGTGCTTAAATGCTTGGATGCATCGCCATTTTGGCAAGCCCCACCTTGCTTTACAAGAAGACATCTTACCTCATAGATGTCTTGTGGTGAGTTGAATGGGCGGAGTGAGACCCGCTAATTGTCTCATATCGGCTAGTAGTATTAAAAAAGGTCATAGTTTTCGTCACCTCTTTACTCGGGATGAGCAAAGGTTCGGTTTGGGGATATTTGATGTGACTCATATTTGCACACTTTTAATCCCCGAACTACCCTCGTTCCTATGCTTTCTTACATGTATTAGGGTCGTTTCTTATCTTTAGCTTCCCACTTTGCATATTCTTTGAGGTTTTATGTCTTTGGTAGGAGAGGAATGCTAACCTTGCATATATGGAGCAATTTGGAGCTAAATGGATCGCATCTAACGACCAAGCAACAAGGAGGAGACCGATACTAAAGGCCTAAGTAGTGGAACAAGTAGAATAGGCAATGATGAAGACCCCCACGACCCCTCAATGATCCCCACGGATCTTGAGGCAATCAAGAGAAGAGGAAGCCAAGCTGACCCATGATCCGGGCGTCCCGAGAGCAGCCTGAGCGTCCTGAAGAGCAGCCCGAGCGTCCTGAAGAGGAACCCGGGCGGCCCGAGGCTCAGACCGAGCATCCCACGAGCAGGATGGGCGTTTCCCTATGCAGTATGAGCGTCCGACATGGACAGGTCGTGAGGCTCCTTAGGGACTTGCAAGGCGTTAATCTTATTCTTAGGGACTTAAGCGTCATTTAAGCCCTTAGTTACCCTAATACTTGTACTTAGTATAAATACCCCATTGTGTTAGGGGATTAATCACCAATTCCTAATCAAGTTTTAGTAGCGTATTAGTAGGTTTAATTACATTGTATTAAACAATTCAATCTTAATCAAATCTTAATCCTTCTTTAATCATTCAAGTGTTATTATATTTAGTTGGGTAATTTGAAGACTATTTGGGTTTATTGGAGAATTGACAACTCTTCATCATTCATCAAGTTTTCTTCTATTATTCTTTGCTTATTATTTGGATCATCCTAAGTTGGTACAATTCCTTTTATCCCTTGCTTAATTATTGTTTATTGCTTTACTCATTCACCATGTTTAACCTTGTTAATATGATTGACACCCTTATTAGCATGTTTACCATGATCATGAGTGATTAGTCTTATAGATAGGGTTAATAAGGGATTAGAGGAATTAATCATGAGGTAGATCCATACTTAATATAATATGATTTCATATGATTGCTTACTTGTTGTAATTTCAACTTATGCACATGCTATGCTTGAAGAAATGCTTGATTGAAAACCTAGCATATCATGAATCTCTTATCCATTCAACAAGACTTGTAAGATATAAACTAACTCAAGGCTTATTATACCATGCATATAGTTGAATAAGGAAAACCAAGTCGACTTGTTGGTATTGTAAAGTCTTGAGCGACTTGGCTCCGAGACCCAATCTTCCTAGAAATTGTAAGATATAAACTAACTCGATTCCATTACAATAATAATATGCTTGCATCTATGTAAACTTGTTTGTATGATCTTCACCATGTATCCCCTATAAATCCATGACACCCTAGTGCCTTAATCAATTGTTTACAAGCCCTATTTACTTGCTTTGCTTTACTTTCATTTTTTATCTTTTCATTGTTAAGTAGTTTAGATTGCAAACCTCAAACTCAACTGATGTGACTCATATTTGCGCACATTTAGTCCCCTAATTGAGCCTATTTTGCATACTATTATAACATGCCATAGCCATTTTGTCTGTCAAATGCTTTCTATTTTGCTTTCCTAGTGCATTTCATATGTTTTGTAGGAAAGGAGACAATTAGGCGGAAATTCCCGTCTCTTGAGCTTATTTGGAAGGACATTGACGATCTTGGTAGAACGAGTGTAGAAGAAGAGGCAAGAACTAAAGACCAACTTTGCAAGAATAAGAAGTATGCGAGAGTAAACATTCTGAACAACAATCCGGTCGTCCAAAGCAGGAAGGCGCTCGTCCAAGTACCCAAGAATCCGAGCGTCCCGACCTTCGGCCGCTCGTCCAACCTGCCTACAATCCGCTCGTCCCACCCTTGCATACGAGCGTCCCTCGGCGTCTTCAGCAAGGATGCGCATCTCCCCAAAATACTTGCATTTCCCTACTTAGAACTTAGAATTGTTAATTACTGATTTAGCCTTAGTTAACCTAGTGAGGCACTACTATAAATACCCCATTTTGATGATAATCAAAGGGGTCTTCCATATTAGAAATTCATCTTAGATTAGATTAGGAGTAGATTAAAATAGATTACTCTTTAATCTTTCCACAAATCACACATTAATCTCTCCTTAATTATTGTTCAGGTTTATTACTTTTGGGTAATTGAAGATATGGGTTATTATTGGGGGATTGACAAATCTTCATCAATCAATGAAGTTCTCTTCTTTTATTCTTTGCTTTATTATTGGGAATCATCTCAAGTTTGGTATAATTCCTTCACTATTTACTTTTTATTGTTTATTTTCTTAAGCTCTTATCATGTTTATACTTGTTGTAATGATTGACACCATTAATGACACATTTTCCATGATAATGAGTGAGTAGTTTCCTTTAGCTAGGATTATTGGGTAAATAAGGGAAACAAACATGGGGAATAATCATGCTTAATTTAATATGTTTCCATGATTAAGATTGCTTGTTTGTTGTAATGTCAACCTATGCACATGTTATGTTTGATGAAATGCTAAGCCTATGAATCCTTGCATTTACAACCATCTCTTATCTATTCAACTTGACTTGTAAGATATAAACCAACTCGAGTCTTATTAGACCATGCATAGAAGTGATTAGGAGGAAAGTAAGTCGACTTGTAGGTGTTGTACAATCTAATCGATTCGGCTCCGGGACCCAAGTTTTCCTAAGAGCCGTAAGACATAAACCAACTCGGTTCCTCTACAACATTAATTGCTTGCAACTTTGTGAACATGTTTGTATGGTCAACTCCTATGAATCCCCTATGAACCCATGAGATCCTAGCACTTTTAATCATTTGTTAACATCCTTCCTTTTATTGCTTGTTTTACTTTATTGCTTGCATTAATCTAGACACAACTACAAACCCAAACAAATTGTGACACTAGCATAAATTGAGATAGATAGACTTATACCCCAAAGTACACCATCCCATGGATCGACCTCGACTTAACCACTAACTAGTTGTTTGTTGAGAATTATGAATGTGTTTTGATTGGGTGTTCAACGACACGCTCACATAAAAAATGGCGCCGTTGTCGGGGACGGTGCTATGTGATTAAGTTCTTACTTGTTTGTCTATTTTGATTTTGATTTCACCTTGAGGAACTTGTTCCTCAAGGATTGTTCTTACCGTTTTTGTGTAGTTTCCATGCTTGTAGTTGTTTCCTTGTCTTAGCTATGATGGCTCAAGACTTGACATATGGAGTATGTGGTAGATTCTTTGAGTATGACTATGGGTATGGGGAGTTTGAGAAGCAAGTCAACACAAACCTACCTTACACCTCATACAATGAAAATCCTAACTACTACCCCAATTTTTCCCACCAAAATCACCACATCCAATATCCACAACAACCACCCACTCAATACCCACTTTATAATGAATTCCAAATGCCACAATACAACCACTTTCACACCCACCCACAACAAGAAAATGAGCCCATTCAAAATGTGATTCTCCAAATGATGGGAGATCAACAAAACTTCTTCAAACAAATGCTAGAAGAGAGCCAAAAAAGGGACAATGTTCTTCCAGGCATTGTTACCCAAGGTGAGGAGTTGGAGATTCAAATTGCCCAAATGAAAGAAGGCCAAGTAAACACTCCTCACCATCCCTTAGACATTGTCCATGAATGTGAGTTTGAAGGAGTGACCATTGATATGGAAGATGAGAGGTGGGGAGAGCCAATCTCCTTGAGCTCTTGTGAGTATGAAAGTGTTGTATTTGATGAGGAAGATTTGAGGTTGAGTAAGCCAAATACTCTTAACCTTTGTGAGTATGAGGGTATGTCCTTTGATGTGAATATTGAGATGGTAGAGGAAGAACTAATGAAGAAGAATGAAGCCCCCATTTATGATTCTTATGGAGATAGCGACAATGACAAAACTATGGAAGAAGCTTATGCGGAATATGTGTCTTGCATTGAAGAAGAGGAATGGAGTTGTGCGATTGCCTCACCTGAGGAGCCCATCCTTGAGAAATTTGAGGTATGCTTCCATGAGGAAGATGAATGTCTCTTTCCTATTGACCATGAAGACCTTTTCGCACCCACCATGGAACCTATGATTGTTGGAGATGATATGGTGGACCTTCTCCAAAAAGTCAAATAACCATATAAAGGGTACTTGGTGGAAAAGCTCAAGAACAAACATGCAAATAAACTTGCTTGTGGAAATTTGGCACCCACAACATCAATTCCTAATGTATCTGATCATCAAGGTTATGAGAATTCTCCTTCTACTCTTGAAGGATTGATAAATTCAAATGCTATCATCATCACCAAAGTCGAATAAGAAGGTAGTGAGTGGAAGTCTCCGGACAACCATGAACCATACTTCCTACCTTACGCTAACAAGAATCATGGGCTAATCGGTTTGAAGCATCGAAATTATTCAAGTGCCAAGAAAAGGAAGAAAACAAGAATGAATGACAAAATTCCTTGGCCAAGCTTCGTCTTGAAGTTGAGCAAACCATATTCATGCTTATTTGGAGCTTGTTCACAAGCTTTCGATCTCCTTCTAAGAGCCTTGAGCTCTATGGACAAGAATTTCTACAATTTGAACTAGTTTGGTGGAGTCCTATCTCAAACCACCATTTGTAAGATATTCCTTGAACCCTTGCCTTGTATACAATTGTACATTTTAACAATTTTATCTATAATTTCTTGCATGAGAGTAGTGAGAGAGAGTTCCCTTATATTTTTATTGAGCAAAATTTCAGAAAAAGATAAGGAGGAATGACAAAAGGGTGCAAGGGTACGATCTTGAAAAGAAAAGGAAGAAAAGTTTGAAAAGCAGCGAGGGATGCTCGTCCCGAAGGCAGGACGCTCGTCCCGAAGGCAGGACGTTCGTCCCCAGCCGTCCTCAGGGTACTGTTTGGCGCTGACTTGAAATCCGAGCGGATTATCAAGGAAGACGCCCGTCCAGAGAAAGACGCATGTCTTATCAGTTGGACGCTCGTCTTGAAGGACACTTGAAGAAAAATTTCACGCTAGACTGGAATCCGAGCGGATTCTGAAAAAGACGCTCGTCTCAATTCAGCCGCTCGTCCCAAAGCTCGTCCCAAAGCTCGTCCCAAAGCTCGTGACGCTCGTGTTTTCTCCTTCCCAGCTGAAGCAAGATCCCTGGAATGAAATCCGAGCGGATTTTTGCTAAGACGCTCGGACCAAATGCAGCAAGACGCCCGTCTCGACCATAAAGACGCTCGGATTCCTTCACTTACCTCAACTACTCCGCCCGAGCCCGACCCTCAACCGCTCGTCCTACCCCACTTTTCTATAAAAATACCCCCACCATCCCTCATTTCCTCATCTTATCTAATCATAATCCACTCATTTTCATCTCCAAACACCCCCTTCACAACAAAAACCAACCAAACCCTAACTTTCCCAAATCAAAAATGATGAACCTCAAGGGAAAAGCCAAGAATCTTGTTGAAGCCGCTACCAAGAAACGCAAGGGCTCATCTTCTTCATCCCCTCAATAAATGATGTTACCAATCCCGTGATAAGAGAAGGGGTGGAGCAACTCGAGTACTTTCCGGAGGTACTCTTCACATCCGATGACCACCGCGCTAAGTTCGTCAAGTTGCTAGGTAAGCATTACGAATCGACTCAGTTTATTGACACTAGGGTGTTAGAAATCCTAGGTATAAGGTACCAAACCGAAATGTTCTTTGACGGTTTGGGGATTAGGAAATTATTCCATGCCCATGAAGAGACGTACCTTAGCCTTACCTTGGAATTTTTGAGTAGCCTTCGTATTGTTTCGAACACAAGGAACAATGTTGGTATGGAGTTCCGGTTATGCAACCTTGACCATAACCTATCACTTGACCAATTTGCTCAAATTTTTGGTCTTGTTGTACCAACAAACAACATCAACAAACCCTCCAACTTTGATGTGGACCTAGTATGGAAGGTTATTTCCGGGAGGGATTTCATTCACCAAAAACAATGCTACATCTTTGCTATTCAACACCCGGTGATTCGGATCACCGAACGTTTCGTAGCCGACACCATTAATGGGAGATATGAGCAAGATAGGTGCACTCTCCTTGATTTGACATTCCTTGAGTCCTATCTAAATATCCGGGGGACAAGGCGATACAACTTCAATACCCCCATTGAGATGCTTACGAGATTCTACGATTTCTCTCAAGGGAACTCCCAACTTAAGACCTTCGTGATGGGAGGTCTAATTACTGTCTTGGCAAACTACCTTTGTCCCGGGTTCAACACCCATGGGACTTATACACCTCTTGAGGGTAGTACTTTGATAGATGAGGACGCCGTCTTCAACCACCACCGGTGGTGTGCCTACACTCAAAATGGGAGTGTAGAATGGTTCAGAAAATGGTGTTCCTCTATTGTTCTTTCGGGGTGGAATATACCCAGTACCGACCCATGGTTGAGCCCGTATTCGCCTAGGCCGAGCTACCTTCTCGACATCCAAATCCTCGCCAACCCCCCTCAAAGAGAAGAAGTACCCCGCCAACCTCCACAACCTCGAGGGATACCGGCAAGGCCCATTTCCCCGCCATCCTATGTGCCTATCCCACCATACCCTACTCCTCATACGCCATTCACACCACAAATCCCAAATGCTCGGGATATGCATGACTTGATGAACATTATGAAGAAGGTTGATCTCGGAGTACACGATGGGCGGGTCGATAACTATATGGCCCTTTATCCTCAGTACTACCAAATGGCACAAGAAGGGTATATCGACCCTAATGGCCCTCGACCATCTTGGGCTCAACCACATCTTTTGTTCCCTAATCAAGGGAACCAAGCCGGGAACTTTGATGGTCAAGGTGGTGGATACTCTGGTCAAGGAGGAGGGTATGACCAAGGAGGAAGTTCTAGTATGTATGGCTACCACCAGGATGATGATGACGAGTGAGAGATGCCTACCTCACCACCTCCATTTGTATGATACTCTTCTCTCCCTCTCCCTTTTTGTATAGTGCATTGCATTTAGTTTAGCCTTCACTTGCATTTGTATTATATTTCATATTGCATTCACATTAGTTAGTTCATATAGTATAACTACATTGTAATATATCTCACATGATTCATGTAGTTAGTTGCATACAGATTAGAATTCAAACATAGTCACTAATGGCCAAACTTATTCATTTCTACACTAGAAATAGTGTTTAAATCGGTTTGGGGAGGTTTGATCATAAGTGACCATAGTTTAAAACATGCATCATATAATATAGTTTAGATTGCATTCATTTGATATATGTGACATATAGAATTGCATTTAGTTAGAGCATGCATTCATTCATATCATATCATTGCATTTGTACTTCAATTTCCATAAAATCAAAAATCCAAAAAAATGTATTTCTTTTTCATTCCTACTCCTACATGTACATTGAGGACACTGTCCAAAATAAAGTGGGAGATGGGAATTTATATTTCAAAAACACATAAAAAGTGAAATTTTTTGAAAAATACAAAAACATGTCTTTTTATTTCACAAAATCAAAAACCATAAAAATTTGAAAAACTTAAAAATCCAAAAACATGTTAATTCCTTTTTAGTGTAGAATTGTATATATTGTATATACTTGTTTTCTTGTTTGTTTATCCTTTTTTACATTGATCGACTATACCACATCCGAGACATGAGGATATTGAAGACCGCATGGTATGATCTTTCCAATCTCCTTTTTCCTCTTTATGTTGATGACTATGTGGCTTTATTTTGAATGATGCGGTAAAAACAATGTGATTATAGGATCGCATTTAGTTTATTTAGCATACTAGTTGGTATAAGCATATGCATTAGGATGTATATATGTTAGTTGCATCATGGCATATAGTTGCATTTAAGAAAATTTTTGTGAAACCGTCTATTTGGGAAGCTTGACAAGTGTATATAAGGCCCTTGTAGATACTTTTTCTTCTTAAGACTTTGCTTGTTAGAATAGTTGTAAAACACCCTAGGATGTGTCATGCTAGTATCCTTTGACCCATGGATTAAGGCCTAGTCAAGAGTACCTTGTGGTATGATAACTCCTTGGCTACCGTTTATTCCAAGGTGACCCTTGAAACCATGCAACCATCATCCATATTCTACCACATATTTTGTCATCAAAAGGGAATGGGCACAAAAATTGTTCAAAAATTTGAGTTCAAGAAATGAAAAGAAAAGAAAAAGTTTGAAATTACATCAAAAGAAAAGAGGAGTAACAAAAATGAAAACTCCTATGCTTCAAATATAAGCACCCTCGTTACTAATTGGTGTGACTTTGAAAATGTTCAAAAGAGAAATGCAAAAAGTTGAAAAATTGTCAAGTGTTGAAATGTCAAACATCAAAGAAATGGCAAGAAATATTCTCAAAGTGTTAATGCCACAAGAAATTGGGGGGAAAGACAACAACAAAATCAAACTCCTAAATGAAATTCAAATCCTATTAATCCCTTCATCCATTGTATCCATTTTTGTGCATGGTAGAGAGGGGACGACCCTTCTTCTTGTCTAGGCAAGAAGGGGAATTCCGCGATCCTCCAGTGTTTCTAACACCTTAGGGAGTCTATTCTTGACAAAAGCATTTAACGATTGAGCACAAAGGTACCCTAGCTTAACACAACTTGGAGGTGATTTATTGGTATCCTTCTAGGCTTAGTAGTTTGAAGAAACCGTATCTATGATGGAATGTGTACCCTTAGATTGCTTCCCTTGTAGATAATTTTGGCCACTAAGATGAGGAAAGTGGCTATTCTTTTGTAGATGCATCCATTACTTGTTTTGTGTGCTTTAATGCTTGGATGTGTCGCCATTTTGGCAAGACCTACCTTGCCTTGCAAGAAGGCATCCTACCTCATGGTTGTCTTGTTGTGAGTTGAAGGGGCGGAGTGAGACCCGCTAATTGTCTCACATCGGCTATATTAGTAGGTTAGTTTGAATAAGGGTCCTAGTTTTTGTCACTTCTTTACTCGGGACGAGTAAAGGTTCGGTTTGGGGATATTTGATGTGACTCATATTTGTGTACATTTAGTCCCCTCATTGAGCCTATTTTGCATACTATTATAACATTCCATAGCCATTTTGTCCGTCAAATGCTTTCTATTTTGCTTTCCTAGTGCATTTCATATGTTTTGTAGGAAAGGAGACAATTAGGCAGAAATTCCCGTCTCTTGAGCTTATTTGGAAGGACATTGACGATCTTGGTAGAATGAATGTAAAATAAGACGCAAGAACTAAAGACCAACGTTGCAAGAATAAGAAGTATGCGAGAGGAAGCATTTTGAAAATCAATCCGGGCATCCAAAGCAGGAAGCCGCTTGTCCAAGTACCCAAGAATCCGAGCGTCCCGACCTTCGGCCGCTCGTCCAACCTGCCTACAATCCGCTCGTCCCACCCTTGCATACGAGCGTCCCTCGGCGTCTTCAACAAGGATGCGCATCTCCCCGAAATACTTGCATTTCCCTACTTAGAACTTAGAATTGTTAATTACTAATTTAGCTTTAGTTAACCTAATGAGGCACTACCATAAATACCCCATTTTTATGATAATCAAAGGGGGATTCCATATTATAAATTACTCTTAGATTAGATTAGGAGTAGATTAGAATAGATTACTCTTTAATCTTTCCACAAATCACACATTAATCTCTCCTTAATTATTGTTCAAGTTTATTACTTTTGGGTAATTGAAGATTATTGGGTTATTATCGGGGGATTGACTAACCTTCGTCAATCAATCAAGTTCTCTTCTTTTATTCTTTGCTTTATTATTGGGAATCATCTCAAGTTTGGTATAATTCCTTCACTCCTTACTCTTTATTGTTTATTTCCTTAAGCTCTTATCATGTTTATACTTGTTGTAATGATTGACACCATTAATGACATGTTTTCCATGATAATGAGTGAGCAGTTTCCTTTAGCTAGGATTAATGGGTAATTAAGGGAAACAAACATGGGGAATAATCATGCTTAATTTAATATGTTTCCATGATTAAGATTGGTTGTTTGTTGTAATGTCAAGCTATGCACATGTTATGTTTGATGAAATGCTAAGCCATGAATCCTTGCATTTACAACCATCTCTTATCTATTCAACTTGACTTATAAGATATAAACCAACTCGAGTCTTGTTAGACCATGCATAGAAGTGATTAGGAGGAAAATAAGTCGACTTGTAGGTGTTGTACAATCTAATCGATTCGGCTCCGGGACCCAACTCTTCCTAAGAACCGTAAGACATAAACCAACTCGGTTCCTCTACAACATTAATTGCTTGCAACTTTGTGAACATGTTTGTATGGTCAACTCCTATGAATCCCCTATGAACCCATGAGATACTAGAACTTTTAATCATTTGTTTACATCCTTCCTTTTATTTCTTGTTTTACTTTATTGCTTGCATTAATCTAGACACAACTACAAACCCAAACAAATTGTGGCACTAGCATAAATTGAGATAGATAGACTTAGAACCCAAAGCACACCGTCCCATGGATCGACCTCGACATAACCACTAACTAGTTATTTGTTGAGAATTATAAATGTGTTTTGATTGGGTGTTCAACGACTCGCTCACGTCATCAACCCAAATTGTGACTCCCTAAGACACAGCTTTTTACAACCGATAAATCAATACAATACCCATCCCTTGAGATCCGACTTTTACTTGCCACTCTACTAAGACTAGTTAGTTGAGATTATAAATATTGTTTGGATGGGTAAGCTTAGACGACAAAGTTTAGACCGAATCACATTGCGACCCCGTCGTCATGCATAAAAACTCCAGATATTTTTGAAATGATTTAAATTGTTTTACATTTTCAAAACCGTTTTCTGAGTTTTCCGACACGTAGTTATACAAACCGTCAATCAAACGTATCAATTTCCGAAATATGTTGTAGTCCGATAATCATCGGGTGTTTGTTGGGGATTCCATAGATACTGGGTATCTACAGTGTGCTTATATATATATATATATATATATAGAGAGAGAGAGAGAGAGAGAGAAAGAGAGAGAGAGAGAGGAGTTCTAATGAGTCCTCCTCTCAAATTGAGTCCATAAGTCTCTTTAAGGGCCTTTGGATGGACTCAATGAATGGTTGAGATGCATTTGATTAAGGGCTATTAAAAAGAAAAGGAAAAAAATGTGGATGGTTGGATTGAGATGAGTGGTTGAGATTGAAAATTACCAAAAAAAATTACCACTAATCAAATTTCTATACATTAATTAATTTTTCTTTCTCTCTCTAGCCCCTAATTAATCAGTTTTGAGTTTAAGATTTCAGAAGTGTAAATGTAATGTTGTATGAGTTTTACAAGTGTAAATCTGATGTTTACGAGTGTAAATGTAACATTTTAAGAGTGTAAATTTGATTTTTTGTGACGGAAATTTTGAATTTATATAATTTTAACATTTTACAAGTGTAAATGTGATGTTTTACGAGTGTAAATGTAACATTTTAAGAGTGTAAATTTGATTTTTTGTGATGGAAGTTTTGAATTTATATAATTTTAACATTTTACAAGTGTAAATGTGATGTTTTACGAGTGTAAATGTAACATTTTAAGGGTGTAAATTTGATTTTTTGTGACGGAAATTTTGAATTTATATAATTTTAACATTTTACAAGTGTAAATGTGATGTTTTACGAGTGTAAATGTAACATTTTAAGGGTGTAAATTTGATTTTTTGTGACGGAAATTTTGAATTTATATAATTTTAACATTTTACAAGTGTAAATGGGATGTTTTACGAGTGTAAATGTAACATTTTAAGGGTGTAAATTTGATTTTTTGTGACGGAAAATTTGAATTTATATAATTTTAACATTTTACAAGTGTAAATGTGATGTTTTACGAGTGTAAATGTAACATTTTAAGGGTGTAAATTTGTTTTTTTGTGACGGAAATTTTGAATTTATA
Source organism: Silene latifolia (assembly GCF_048544455.1). Taxonomy (NCBI): domain Eukaryota; kingdom Viridiplantae; phylum Streptophyta; class Magnoliopsida; order Caryophyllales; family Caryophyllaceae; genus Silene; species Silene latifolia. The sequence goes on from NC_133537.1 coordinate 174,830,900, forward strand.
TAATTTTAACATTTTACAAGTGTAAATGTGTTGTTTTACGAGTGTAAATGTAACATTTTAAGAGTGTAAATTTGATTTTTTGTGACGGAAATTTTGAATTTACATAATTTTAACATTTTACAAGTGTAAATGTGCTGTTTTACGAGTGTAAATGTAACATTTTAAGAGTGTAAATTTGATTTTTTGTGACGGAAATTTTGAATTTATAAAATTTAAACATTTTACAATTGTAAATCTGATGTTTTACGAGTGTTAATGTAAAATTTTAAGAGTGTAAATTTGATTTTTTGTGACGGAAATTTTGAATTTATATAATTTTAACATTTTACAAGTGTAAATTTGATGTTTTACGAGTGTAAATGTGATGTTTTCCGAGTGTAAATGTAGTATTTTAAGTGTAATTTTGAAGGTTTAAGAGTGTAATTTTGGTCCTTTGAGTGTGACTTTGGTCCTTTATAAGTGTAATTTTTGTCCTTTACGAGTAAAACTTTAGTCCAACTACCAAAAAATACCACCACCGTCGTCCTCCACTACCAACTTATATCCACACAAAATATGAGTGCAAATCTATATAATTTTAACGAGTGTAAATATACAGATATACAAGTGTAAATGTAAAGAAATGTGAGTGTAAATGTAAAATATGAGTGTAAATGTAAAGAAATACGAGTGTAAATGTAAAGAACGAGTGTAAATGTAAAGAAATACGAGTGTAAATGTAAAGAAAAATGAGTGTAAATGTAAAGAAATATGAGTGTAAATGTAAAGAAATACGAGTGTAAAATGTAAAAAAAATACAAGTATAAATTTGGAACAATAACAATAACACCAACACCAACGAATATTAACAACTAACTTTATTATGAAACTTAAGCAAAAAAATAGATCTTAAAAAGATTAAGTATCTATTTTATAGATCTAAGAATAAAAGTAGATCTAAAAATTTTTAAAAAAACTTTTCGAGTGTATCTATTTTGAAGATTACACGTTGATAATAATGGGCAAATTAAAAGAACAAGCAACTAAATGTTTTCAGCAACATTTAAGTCAGCAACAACAAAGAAAATTAAAAGAACAAGCAACAACCATTCACAACGTTTTCAAAATCCAAAAAAAAAAAGAAAAAAAAAAGCTGAAATCGACACAACATTTAAGTCAGCAACAACAAAGCAACTTTCTTCAAACAAACAAAAGGACACAAGAGTTATTTAAAAAAAAAGCTCAAATTAACACCATTGACAACCATCGACGATAACAACACCACCATCGACTACAACCAGATCTGGCGTTGGTGGTGGTGTTTGTGGCGGCGTTTGTGAGACAGTGGGTAGCGGTTTTGGAGGAAGTGGCGGTTTTTGGTGGTGGTAAATCTGATTGTGGGTGACGGAAAGGGAGGGCGGCAGGGGTCAGTTTTTGGTGGTGGTTGTGGGTGACGGAAAAGGAGGAAGGAGGAAGGGGGTGATGTAGATCTGTTTTTGTGGTGGTTGTCGGGTAGTCGGGTTTTGGTGTAGATATGTTTTGGTGGCTGGTTTTGCGGGTTTTGCGTGGAAGGTGGGTGGTGGCGTCTGGGTATTGGTGGGGGAGACTTTTTATTTTGTATTTGGTGGTGGTGGTTGTCGTGGGGCCTTGGCTGTGATGGGCAAGGGTGAAATGAGGTTTTTGCGGCAGTAGAAGTGTGGTGACGGCAGTAGTGCGAGTTGGTGGTGGTGTGTTGTGGGTGGTGACGGTGATGTTAAGGTGGCGGGTGTGTGGGTGGTGGGTGGTGTGTTGTGGTGGTGGTTCGTGATGACTGAGAGAATAATAAGTGAATGAGGGGGAAAATTTTTTTTTGATTTTTTTTGAATTATTTGGTTTTTGATTTTTGTTGGATTTTTGAGAGGAATTGAAATTTTTGGATTTTTAGAGAGATGAGAGGAATGATTATTGTGTGAGATGAGAGAGAAGTGAGTGGAAAATAAATGTTATATAGTAAAATTAGTGGTTGATTAGTGGAGGTAGTGAGGGAAAGTGATTAATTAGCTTCAATCCCCTCCATTTAGCTTTAATCCCTCCCTTTTTCCCTTCAATCTCAACCTTTCATCCTATCTTTTCAATGGCCCATAAGAGGACTTATGGACTATGTATATGTATATATATATACATATATATATATATATACATATATATATACATATATATATATATATACATATATATATACATATATATATATATACATATATATATATATATATATATTTATATATTTATATATTTATATATTTATATATTTATATATACTTGTTGCTTGTAATCTTTTGTTTAGTTTTGATAGATTAAACATGATTACACATTAGCATGACAATTTGTGTTTCAATTGAACTCGTGATTAAAGTACAAGCCTAAGTGATGGATGAAGCTCAAGATAAACTCGTGTTGAAGTGCTTATGATCAAGATTAAAGTCTTATGTCTACAACAGAAAATCGAAGTAAGCTCGTGATGAAGAGCTTATAATCATATTGAAGTGATGAACCTTACATTGAAGATCTCCAGGAATATTAGGTAGTGTAGGTCATCATTCTTTAACGCCATTTTAAGAAGTAATTCTCGTAAGTAATGTTATAACTATTTTAACTATAACATTACACACTAAACTTAAAAGTTATAGGTGATTTAGCTATAACTTTAAGCTGCAATATGAAGAACACGGTTTTTGGGTTTTAAAATCAATTTTTCGTGGCTTAAGTTTAAAATCTTTCAAAGGAAAAGTGTTTATAGTGGAACAAGATTTAAGACCTAATTAGATCGAATGAATTTATGATTTCCTATTTGATTAGCTAATTCATACGACGCAACTTATAAGTTGTTATGTTATGCTATGTAGGGTTTTCTCAGTCATTCATATCTAAACCCTAATTTATCCAATGCAACCTAATATTCCAACTAGGGTTTTGATAAAATGGACGCTAGGCTTATGAGTCGTTGCTTATCCACACGAAAGCCCTTATTCAAGATTAGGATTAGATTAAATCTTTAAGATAATATTTGATTAGAGATTTGTTATCTCTTTATATTGTTAGATTTATTCTTTCTCATCTTCTAAGATATTCAGCCATTAAAATTAGAAGGATAAGATTGTTAGAAATCTATATCTCATTATACTCAACATATATATGTGATGAATTAATTTAGTCATAAAATTAAATATTGATCTTATGCATGCAAACAAGAATAAGGATAAAGAAGAAATCGTCATTCTTACAATGAGAAATCGGATAAATGGGCACAAATGAGTTCGCCTACTCACTTGTTCTTGAGCTTCCTAAAATGGATGAACAAAGGATTCAAGTAGATAACCCCTCCCAAGGAATGATACCCAAGATAACCTCTTAATAAAATTAATATTATTAATACTAGAACAATATTAATTTAAATGAAATTGACCCAAAATATTTATTTTGGTCTCTTAATTTCGGTTAAGAGAAGGGAGAAAAGAAGTGACTTTTATCTCTCTAAAAACTCTATATTTTTAGATGATGGAATGAAAAATACACTAGTATTCAAGTAGTGTATATTAGACAAATTATAGAGAAAAACCCTTTGGCATTTCTCTATGAAAAACCGGGTAGGGGGGGGTGGTATTAGCCAATGCATGATCAAGTTGCTCTTCACAAAAACAACTAGGTTTGCATGGCTATGTATTAGGTTAAATGATTATGTTTTCCACTTAATTAATCAACACAATATTTATCCTAATACATCCTAAATTTCGGTACATATAGTGTAAAATGGGAAATCCATTTTACACATTATTTTCTCAATTTGTCACATGTAACATATTTCATGACATTAGGTATATCAAATGTATTTTTAACAATTAAAAATCAATATATTAATCAAATATGTCACTTATAAAATTAACCTAGTAATTCATAATTACTTGTACCGTAATGGGTTCCCGAGTCATAAAATACAACATTCTGTATTTATGTTAATCAATTCATTCCGTTTCAATTGTTTCCGTAAACAATAATTTCTTCTAAGTAATAAAACAATTCGATTACATAGATCGTATCTAATTTAATCAAATTACAATGAGACACGTAAATATTACTTCAAAAATCGTCCGTCAATTTTAAGTAATTTAATTAACCTGTATCGTCATACGATTAATTAAATAATCAATTAAGAGTGTTACCCTTTAAGTATGACCTAAGGGGATCAACTGATCACCACCGTCGCACGACAATAATGTCAAACTCTAGTCAGCCAATCATTAACGATATGTGTGGACCAGTTGACAGTAAAATATTACTTCCCACATGTATTCATAAAATGAGACTTAAACATGTGATCATCATGATCGACAGTTGTGATCGCATTATTGTCGGAGGACACATATTCCAACAATCTCCCACTTGTCCTCGACAAGTGTGCGTCACCAATTCTCTTGTCCTATTACTATCTCCCACTCAATGCAAGGTGTCTTTCAGGTCGTACTTGCAAGTGATCATATCGAGAGTGGTTTCCTCGATCTGGAGAATAACTAATTAGCCGGATTTATCTACCATAGATATCTTCCGAGCGTGGCCACGCATTTCCAGTTCATTACTCCTCGAGTGGCCCTGAGATATTGTTATAACCCTAACTAGGGGTGGACAATTCCTATCGCACTCATTCCCTTCGACTAGCCACAGCCATCATAACCCAAAATATGCCCATTTGACCCCATTTACGAAGGTCGTAGTAACACAAATCAAAGTTAATCTGAAACTGTGCCATCTTAGGCGAACAGTCTTTAGTTAAAATAATCGACTCATTAGAATACTATAGTAGCTCTTGCCACGACCAGGCTATATAAATTTGCCAGAACTCTATAAGCGGTCATAAGGCCCGACATAATGTTCATAACAGTCTGCCTATGTGATCGACTAGTCATTCTCATATGACTCCATGGCACTTGAACTTGCCATCAATCGCATCACACTCTAGTCACTTCGGGACGTCACCTCATTTAAATAACTATGGGCGAATACAATGCTTAATCCATGTTCACTTTAACGGGGTTCAATTGTCTCTACAACCCGTTTGGATGTAACAAAGTATAAGGTGAGTTAATAATAACTCAAACGACGAATGTCGACATCACATCTGGGTAGTCAATACCATATTACAACCTGTGATGTATATCGTAAGTGTGTAAACACTAGTCGATTGCAATAGAAGTTTAACATACCATGTGTCCATGTGTTCACACTTCTTTTATTGCAATTTCCTTTATATTCATGTTATCTTTCATAGCATGAACCTTACCAAGTACACACATATATATATATAGGTTCCCAACCTAGGTTTGAGTTCTTTATCTTGAAAGAACTTTCTGGTTGTTTATCTCATAACCAACGAATTTGTGGTGGATGATATAACTTGCACTGGTCAAGTGTTCTACCAACTCATAATGTACTAGGTATACGTTTTGTAGGATCTTGCAACAATTGTCAAGATGATTAGCCTAGCACTTCACATAAGTCCTAGCATATTAGAAAATATTAGTTTTGAGTAACTTCTTACTTTAACTAAGTATTTTCAAAGCTTCTTATTTCTCCTTTTAGCTTGTATAGCTTAGGATTTTCATAAATCCTTACGTGTGATTGAACTTCAAAATGTTCTCACATAAGAGAGTGTTCTGTCCATCACTGGAATCGCTCATTAGTTCTCCTCGAGAATTCATGACGATTCTTCTATGGCTTGCCAATGAATCATCACGCTCTTATGCATATGATTCATTATTGGACATATGAATGATTATTCTAATGGCGGAAACATTAGTAATAAATGATCATGTGATCAACCATTCTTAGGTTCAATGAACGACCATGACTGCTAATGGCAATTCCATTTTCATTAACATGAATAACCTACGTTTCTGGTTGATATGATGTGTATATCTCAATACCTATCCAACGTCTCATGATTGATTGGATTCATCATAGTCCATTTTCATCCAGAATTGAAAACTCAAACATATCTTTGTGAAAGATAGTAATAGCTCATCATTCTCAATGAGTAATGAGTTATCAATTTTACAAGATGATTGCTCCCACTAAATCCATGTCTTCACATGATAATTTCCAACTCCCACTTAATTCCACATGTCTCGCAATTGACTACTCAATCGAAACATTTCAAGAATTGAAATATATTTTGCTTTGCCAAGTTATTAAGATAAAACCATATATGTTCCCAACATATCCTTTCAAAATACCTATTTTGAAAAGGTTTCAATCTTAAACTTATGGAAAGAGATTTTAATCTCTAACTCATTCATTTTGATAATGATGCGTAGCAAATGTCATTATTTAAATGCGAATTTCATTTAATATACGTCCTTCTCAAAATACCCTTTTCTGGAAGGAGGTTTAACCATTTCATTTTCATAATGAGGTTAAGTAATGACACTAGCGTGGTTAATAATTAATTTAGCTTTTGTAGATATCGGTATATCTTTCTTTGCAACTTTTAGTCATAAATCACATTTATTTTTGAGGATGCAACTTTGTTTCATTTAGGCTCTTAAGTAAATATCAATATTGAAACTATTGGTCAAAAGTCGCTCATAAACTAGCCAAATCTCTTGTGAAGACATTATATTAGTCATTCTTCTTCCAAAACTTTCTTTTGGTCTCCTCGTGTAGTTATCTTGAGAACATATTCTTTTGATTACTTCACTTGGTCTCTTTTGTCATGTAGATTTCATCTATTCGAGACCATAGATCTCATCTATTCGTCTATACTATCTGTATAGGTATACAAATCATTCTTTCTTGCGTAGATATCATTTACACAAGTACACAAATTTTGCATGGTGTTCTTTGTGTCTTCATTTTTCTCCCACTCTATCTTTAGAATGAATACACTAGCATCTATGGTCTATACTATCTGTATAGGTATACAAATCATTCTTTCTTGTGTAGATCTCATTTACACAAGTACACAAATTTTGCTTGGTGTTCTTTGTGTCTTCATTTTTCTCCCACTCTATCTTTAGAATGAATACACTAGAGATTCAAAGATAGCTTATGAGACACAAATAATGATTTTGAAGTATAAGGAGGACTATCTCATAGGTTGACTAATAGTTTTAGATTTGATAAGTGTACTTGGTGATTGACATTTCTTTAAGAGAGTTCATCAACTCAATCATCACTTTTAATTGATTATACACAAGCCTTAAGCTTGTGAACATATAATGAATCCCATCATTATAGTTGTCTATTAGATCACTTTAAGTGGATGATCATATGTTTCTATGTGCAAGCATATATAGACGAATTTTAGAACAAGAAAAATACGATAAAACGGGTGACTTGGGTTGCAAACCAAGCCACCATAATCTAAAATACAACAATTGTTTAGAAAGGATCAAACATTTCCATGTCGAACACGGAAATAAAAAGGTTCTAAAAATCCGAAACATAAATTAAAATAAGACAATAAAAAGCCAAGCTTCATGGAAGCTACTCCTAGCTTCTTGATGGTTTCTCAAGCTTGCTTTTCTTTTCCCTTGTCCTTGCTTGGTGGAGGCCCTATTTACAATAAAAAGGGGATACATTATCACAACTTTGTATCACAATACCATAGTTGAATTTAGAAACATAAAAGAAAGGATAGTCATTTACCTACTGGAGTGAACTTTCCAGCTTTGATGTCACCAAGATACTTGGAACAATTCCTCTTCCAATGTCCAACACCATTACAATAATGGCATTTGTCAAAAGGACCCTTCTTGGTCTTGGAAGTGCTAGCTTCAAAAGTCTTAACTTTGGTGAAAGTGGGAGCTTGCTTCTTACCCTTCTTCCCATTCTTTTTGAACTTCCCCTTGCTCTTTGTGCTTATGTTAAGCACATCCTTAGCTGGGTTAACATTTAACCCCATGTCTCTTTCGGCTTGCACAAGTAACTTGTGCAACTCTTCAAGCGACACGTCCTTGTCTTGCATGTTAAAATTCACCCGGAATTGAACATATGCCTTGACTTTGGATAAGAAGTGTAGAATCCTATCTACAATGAGTTCGTTGGAGATTTTAACTTTTTGAATCTTCAAAGTCTCGACTAGCTCCATCAATTTGAGCATGTGAGGGCTAACCTTTTGGCCCTCTTTAAAGTCGAGATCAAAGAATGCCGTGGCCGCCTCATATTGGACGATCCTCGGAGTTTGTGAAAACATTGTCACAAGCTTGGAATAGATTTCATTAGCGGTGCCCATTTTAAAGGCTCTCCTTTGGAGATCCACCTCCATCGCAAAAATCAACACATTTTTCATTGCGGCGGACTCCTTGTGATAAGCCTCATATGCTTCCCTAGTAGCGGCACTCGACCTAGCATTAGGTTCGGGTGGAGAGGTCTCGGTGAGGTAACGAAGCTTGTCGTCACCTTGGGCGGCTAATTTGAGTTAGGCATCCCAATCGGAGAAATTTGACCCATTCTTTTCAAGTTTACAACGATCCATGAAGGATCGGAGCCATGAAGTATTAGTGAGAGGTGTGGCGTTTGTGTTTGGAGTGACCATTTGTTATGGGAAATAGGTGCGATCTACAAAACGAATATTAAAGGAATAAAACATATGTCGTTTTCAAAATAATAACACTAGTAAAAAATTTAATTTAAACAAGTTTTATTGCATTTATCTAGTGACCTCTACCCAACTTAGATAAATGATTCCTAGACCCAAATTCATATTAACTTGGGCACGGTGTGGCCGATGAATCCCTTATTAATATAACTCGGTGGATTAACACTTTAATCGATTCTACTTTTAGAACTCTTGGTCGATAAAATTACTCTAATATTTATCTATAGCCCGGAACACATGCGACTACGGTCACGAATACTTCCGTTGAGCTCAATCCAAATTTCGAATAAATGTGTCCATAATCCAAACCCACATTAACTTGGGCACGGCGTGGCCGATGAAACCCTCATCAACATGAATTCGGTGGATAGACATTTATCACCCACTACCCCTACGTAACAAGGTTTGTACCCCGGTGTGGCCGAGTGCACTCCCTCACGAAATAGATTTTCATGGTTTCTACTTTTTGGTAAGGCTAAGTCTCCATTGTTTATTTTTAGCGAGAGGTCATGTCAATTTATTATCTATCACGTTTTAAGTGAACTAAAGCGGTGAACTACGATGATTGTAATTGACACGGTCGATAAACTCGATTAAAAAGATAATGCATGTTTTAGTTATGGCGATTTAGCGATGCATGCAACATATAAATAAAATGCAAAGCATGAAAAAAAATCCTAGTATAGCCTTCCTAAAATAGAAAATCTAATTAACTATTACATATTCAGAAACCAACTCCATTGGTCCCTTGAACTTCGGTTTTGGCAAGCATCTCGAGGTAACACCGTCTTTAATGGATCGCCTTCTCGAGTGACACCGTCTTCAAGGATCTCCGGAATAAATAAATTACATAACAAATTACATAATTTCCTATTATACATTTTTAATTAAAATAAAATAAATCTATTAAATTACAAAACGGTGATACGAGATCACAATAAATTACAACCGAATCGATATTCCCATACATTTTGGGTAATACCAATTAAAAACTAAGGCCATACTACGTAAAATTACATAATTCAAAAATTACATAAAATAAAATTATGACAATCATAAATAAAATGCAGCATTATAATATATATGAACATGCCCAATTTTATGCTAAATCGCCTTTAAGGAGCCAATATCGTATATTAAACGGTTTTTACGGATTTGCGTGATTCAACCTTTTAAAATCACAATAAATTACATAAAATCACATTTATGTATTAGTTAATTACCCTAACCATCTTAGGACTCAAAATTAGTCTCCACTAACATATTGACAATAATTAACTTATATTTCTTAAAATTGTTCATTAATGGACTCAAAATTACAATAAAATGCCATAAACTCCAAATAAATCATAAAAATTTCAATTAAATTCAAAATTTGAAATTTAAACTCATGAACATTCTGGAAAAATACCATGACACTCATAATGTTCAAAAAACTTAGGTTAAAAATTTCGAAATTTATCGGGAAAAATAATGTTGCGGTTTATCTGATTTATCAATTATTATCATAAAAATATGAGAAAAATTATATTTATTAACTTCTCAATTTTAGATCTGAAATAGGTAATAAAATGCAACATGTGACGTTTTTTCTTAGTCATGAATTTTGTTTTAGCAATTATTCACTAATTAAAGTCACTATTTATGCTATTTTTCATCAAAAATTCATAAATCATGCATAAAGACTTCATTATAGCCTATTATTTTACACACATCTTGTAAAATTTCATGTGACAACATACTAAATTTCTATGACCAGATTCGAAATATTTATCATATTAACCTATTTTATCATTTAAATTCGATTTTATCATGAAAAATCCATATTTCGAGCATAAGAACTCATAAAATTATGAAAATTTACAGGTCATCTAAAAATAATATATGTGAAACTATATCCAAAAAACACTGGGAAAAACGAAGTTTAGCTAATTTTAGTCCGAAAATGACATTTTTATCATAAAATCACATTTTTAATGCCATTATTATATAAAATAAACAATAAAAATCCATAAATTGACCAAAATATCCTAAATACATTTTAGGATCAGAAACTTTAATATGCATAATGGATTTCGTGATATATCATAATAAACACAAATTTACAAGTTTTATATGTTAATCGTATAACTCGGAAAAACTATAACCGATTTGCATGCAAACAACCTAAGGCTCATGATAACGCTTGTTAGAAATCTATATCTCATTATACTCAACATATATATGTGATGAATTAATTTAGTCATAAAATTAAATATTGATCTTATGCATGCAAACAAGAATAAGGATAAAGAAGAAATCGTCATTCTTACAATGAGAAATCGGATAAATGGGCACAAATGAGTTCACCTACTCACTTGTTCTTGAGCTTCCTAAAATGGATGAACAAAGGATTCAAGTAGAGAATCCCTCCCAAGGAATGATACACAAGATAACCTCTTAATAAAATTAATATTATTAATACTAGAACAATATTAATTTAAATGAAATTGACCCAAAATATTTATTTTGGTCTCTTAATTTCTGTTAAGAGAAGGGAGAAAAGAAGTGATTTTTATCTCTCTAAAAACTCTATATTTTTAGATGATGGAATGAAAAATACACTAGCATTCAAGTAGTGTATATTAGACAAATTATAGAGAAAAACCATTTCGCATTTCTCCATGAAAAACCGGGTAGGGTGGGGGGGGGGGGGTGGTATTAGCCAATGCATGATCAAGTTGCTCTTCACAAAAACAACTAGGTTTGCATGGCTATGTATTAGGTTAAATGATTATGTTTTCCACTTAATTAATCAACACAATATTTATCCTAATACACCCTAAATTTCGGTACATATAGTGTAAAATGGGAAATTCATTTTACACATTATTTTGTCAATTTGTCACATGTAACATGTTTCATGACATTAGGTATATCAAATGTATTTTTAACAATTAAAAATCAACATATTAATAAAATATGTCACTTATAAAATTAACCTAGTAATTCATAATTACTTGTACCGTAATGGGTTCCCGAGTCATAAAATACAACATTCTGTATTTATATTAATCAATTCATTCCGTTTCAATTGTTTCCGTAAACAATAATTTCATCTAAGTAATAAAACAATTCGATTACTTAGACCGTATCTAATTTAATCAAATTACAATGAGACACGTAAATATTACTTCAAAAATTGTCCATCAATTTTAAGTAATTTAATTAACCCGTATCGTCATACGATTAATTAAATAATCAATTAAGAGTGTTACCCTTTAGGTATGACCTAAGGGGATCAACTGATCACCACCGTCGCACGACAGTAATGTCAAACTCTAGTCAGGCAATCATTACCGATATGTGTGGACCAGTTGACAGTAAAATATTACTTCCCACGTGTATTCATAAAATGAGACTTAAACATGTGATCATCATGATCGACAGTTGTGATCGCATTATTGTCGGAGGACACATATTCCAACAAAGATTAGGTAAATCTCAAAAATAATCGTTTTTAAGAGATATATTATCTCTTTATATTATTTGATTTATTCTTTCCTATATTATCAGATTTTATTGTTGTAAAATTAGTATAATAAGATTGCTTTCTTGATCCACATTTCACACTAGAAATGACGGCACATCTAGGGTTTTCATTTCAAACCTAGATTTCATCCTCTACTATAAATACAACACTACTTCATTTATTTGAAACAACTTTTCAAGCTATAAAATTTCCTAGCAAACAAATTGAGTAAACTTTTTTCATTTAAATCGAGTAAACTTCGTTTTGCATTTTATTATCATTTTCAAAAGTCGTGTTCTATATTGCAATTACTTTTTGAAATAACATTAAAGGATAATCGTGCTAGATATTTTTTCTTGTTCGTTCAATTGTGTGACCATCAAAGAACAATCAAGTACTTTCTTATTAACTAAGTTAGTCAAATCGAGTATTTAACGGCACTCAAAAGGATACAACTATAGTTAGTTGTTGAGTGTGGGTTAGTTATTTTGTAATGCGTAGAAAGGTACTAAAATAATTAATCGAGAATAGTGGACGTATGCTTCAACGTGTGAAGCTGAACCACTTCAAATATCGTGTGTCTTGTGCATCTTCTATTTTCATTCATTTCTTTACGTTTTATAGTGCTAATTGGTAGTTAAGATTAATCGATAACCTTTAATTATCAATTATCATACCACGCTATATACGAAATCGAAAAAGTGAGCATGCTTAATTCACCCCATGTTAAGTATTTCGGATGGAGAGATTCAACAATTGGTATCAGAACCTTGTTCTCTTGACTGCCTAACTTCATAGAGCCTGATCCGTTTTTTTTCCACTGCCTCCTGTGAAATGGATTTCAAATATCTCAAATGTCCCATCTTTGATGGGAAAATTATAGTTTTTAGAAAAACATGATGACAAACTATATAAATGGACACGATTGGGATTGCTGGAAAAGTATTCAGAACGGACCAAACAAAATCTTGGCTGCATCATCTGAAGGCACTACCTATGAAAAGAAAGAAGCCGATTATGTTGAGGCCGACTACAAGAAGGCAGAGAAAAATTCTAAAGCTATGAGGTTGTTGCAAAACGACATGACTACAGCTGAATTTTATCGCTTCTCTTCTTATAATTCAGCCAAGGAAATATGGGTTGGTCTTGAATTAACCTACGAAGGTACTTCGCTTGTTAAGAAACATAGGATTGACTTTGCTAATTTAACGATATGAACTCTTTACAGTGGAGCAAAATGAATCAATTGATATTATGTCCGCACGTTTTTCTAGCATTATTAATGAATTGCGAAACCTTGGTAGGAAATTCGAACCCGAGGATATCGTCAGGAAGATTCTTAGGAGCCTTATGAAAAAATAGCAACCTAAGATCACTACGATTGAATAAGCTAGAGACCTTACTTTACTCACCTATCAAGACTTTATAGGTTGACTCATGGCACATGAGATCGTGATCTATAAGAATGATGATGAACAAGCTAAAGGGAAAAGTATGGCCTTACAAGCTTCTGGCAGTGACAATGAACCTGACATTGAGGACAAAACTGTGTTGTTTACTAGACGTTTTAAAAAGAGACTCGTAAAAAACAAGCAAGCAAAACAGTTGAACAACAACAAAAACTTCAATAAAAATGTAACTGAGTCAAAGTCATCGTTTTCCAATTGAGGATGCTTCATGTGTGGAGAGACTGATCACATGATCAAGGACTGTCTCACGTGGTTGAAAATTAAGGACAAATCCAAAAGACAAAAAGCCAAAAAAGAAGTTAAACAAGTTTTGATGGCATCCTGCTGGGGAGAACTCGATACTAGAGATGACGAGGAATCTGAAGAAGAGAAGGTCGCTAATCTATGCCTGAGCAACATTAAACTTGACCTCATTTCAGATAGCGACAATGAAAGCGTTAATTCAAGATCAAAGTTTTGTTTGTTGGGCGAATCAGATTCAAAAGATGAAGACGAAGAGGTAACTTTTACTCGTCTTAAGAAACAAGTTAAAATGTTATCTATAAGTGATTTGATAGATTACTTTAGACAAACTCTTGATAAATGTCTTGAATTGAAAAATTTAAAGGAACAAATTCTTGATATTGCTCAAGTGAATCAAGTTTTGAAGGCCAAAACAAAGAAGCTGAAATCTAAAGTTATGGCCAATACAGCTACAACTTCAGAATCTGCAAAGGTTGAGAAAATAGCTCTTGAGTCTAAAGTTGTAGCTAATGAAGCTATAACCTTAGAATTGAGGAAGGTTAATGAACTTCTGAAATCTGAGGTAAAATCTAGAGAAGCTTTAGTTTTAGATCCACAAAGGAAATTAATTCTCTGTCTCAGCAATTGAAAGAATGTAAAACTCAAACGACTGATATTAAGAAACAAAATTTATATGTAGTGTTTATTCTTAATTAATGTTTTCAAGACTTTCACGATAATTATAAAGAGAACAACTCTTCTAAGGATATCGAAATTGATAATTATGAATGCCATAAAGAAATCCAATCCTTGAAAGAATTGGTTCAACATGTAAGAAAAGTTCATGACCAATGAGAAGAAAGCACAAAAGTCCTAAAATTTTTAACCGAACAATCAGATAACAATATGAAAATGGGTTTAGGACATGAGTGCTATGGTCATAGAGATAATTCTAAATGCAAGTCCACTCCTTCTGAACGTGATTTCAGAAAGAGAAAATATGTTGATTTACCTGAATACTAGATTCATCTTTTAGAAAACTGTGTCTAACATATGAAATATTTCAATGAAGGCATAAAGTTTGTTACAGCTTCTGACACACCTATTGATGACGATATTGAGCCTACACATGAACCAAATCGTGAAGAAGTGAGGAATTATGATTTTCGATTGTTCTATGATATGGGTTTTGTTCATACCACGAAAACTAACGAACCTACAGAAAATTAACCCCCTAAGCAATAAAAAAAACAACAATCCAAAGAACCACAAGCTAAAGGACCTCAAGCTGATAGATCTAGAAAGTCACATGAATCAAGGGTACCTCTAAGACAACCCTACCCATCTAACCAAAGGAAAATAGTAAGAAAAGTTTGGGTAAGAAGGGATATGGTGTTTAGAATATCTAATCATAAAGGACCTAACCTTGCTTGGGTACCTAAAAACGGTATCTAATTGTCTTGCAGGTTGTGGTGAGAGAAAACAATCAATGGTACTTGGACAGTGATTGTTCGAGGCATATGATGGGTGAAAAAAATTTGTTTATTTCACTTGAACTCTTTAATGGAGGTAAGGTTACCTTTGGTGATAACAAGAAAGCCAAATTTGAAGAGTCTATCGATCCTATTTACTTAAGAGGGGGTGTGACACCCCGCGATAGAACGGAAAGTATAACTAGTAAATTGCAGCGAAAATCATGGATTTTTAAAACTTTTAAAGTTTAACACGCGGGTTTAGTAAACATAATGAAACAAGTGCAACGATTATCAAATTTAGGTTATTACAAACCAAGTATAGCAAATAAGGAGGAAAAGATATCCCACGAATAACAAGTCTAAAAGGTGAGTCTAAGCATAACGATAGACAAAAATCCAACAGTCAAGGTACTCGCTAGCTCACACATGTCTTCACCCCATAAATGCACCAACTAATACCAGTCATTCATGAAACATGAATGCCACAGTCAGTGGGGAGTAACTCTAGGTTTTCTCAGCCACACTATATCAAAATGAACATAGATGAAATCTCAAATAGGCAAGCATATTAAACGACACATAAATAATTTGAATGATAATGAACATGAAGTCATACATAATAAATGAAATAGAAGAGAAAGGTACAAAGAGACTTAGACATATTCAAGGCATAACCAATATGTAAACTCAAACATAGAATCATAGAATTAATATGAATAATAAAAGTGTGGATTCACATGAGAAATGGCATATGCAATTATTCAAGACACCTAACAAGATCCTTACTACTCTAGACACAAATCCTCCCGGTAGGACGACGATAATAATACGGTCCTAGTCTAAATCTGGGCAGACTCTCAGGATGTACAATTACCCGATTCGACATGCGGCAGAACAACTCGCATCCAAGACTCGATCGACAGAACGGAAGTCGAGTACCCCAAATTCTGTAGAACAGCCCGAAAGAGGCGGAAATTGATTGAGTTAAACCCGTACTTGCCAGAACAACTCAAGTAAGGCGTAAAGGCAAGTTAAGCAAGAATGTATAGCAACATGTCAATTTCACAAGAATACGACTCATTACAAGTAATTACTTAGAATATATCACTCATACTTGAAATATGATGAATACATGAAAATGAGAAAGTAACAACCCATAAATGAAATATACTATGTCATTTCATTCTTCTATAGCATGAATAAACCTTACATTTTATATTCACATGTTGCTTAAGCATAGTATAAACAAACGATAATGAATGGGTTAAGCAATACGAAACATGAGGTAAAAGGTAAACAAACCAAACTCGAGTCACATTTAAGCTTAACAACCAAAACCAACAATTAACATAGGAATAAGACATAGGAATGGTGTTCCAATGATAAACAAGTGTCAACACACCATACACAAGTATTAGAACAAAGGTTGATAAGCAAAACTAAGAAGAAACCAAAATCCCAATTCAAAACAACAAGTTTAGAACTTGGCTACATCAAGTGTCAACTTCAAACGATTATAACTAGAGTTCTATATAAGATAATGAGGTGAAACTAATTGTAGGTGATAGCTTATCCTCTTACGGTTCTAACGGTAGGTCATAAGCCCGAAACAGACAAGAAATGAGAGAGATATGACCATTTTAGTAAAATGCGACTGTGTAGGAAATTTCACCCACCGGGGAAATTTCACCCTTCGTGAATCTTTACCAAAAATCATTTTTTTCCATTTGGTGAAATTTTCACCCACCTAGTGAAATTTCACCCCTTGTAAATAAGACCCATTTATCGCATAGAAACTTCACCCAATTGAATAAGAACATGTAATTAACAAGAAATTTCATAGGTATACTTGAGACGGAAATCAATAGTTTACATATTCAAGCAACCAACTTACCCAATTATTCTAAAATCAAAAGTTTACATACTCTAAACTACTAATTATACTCAATTTGTTTTCAAAGCAAATATTTCCAAACTAACAATTTCATGATATGCCTAAACAAAAATATTAAGCATGAATAAGATGGTTTACTCACTAATTCATCCATGTAAACACTCATGTAACCCAAAAGATTGGAAATTTCTTCAAACAGCCATAAGATGATTTCATATACAAACTTATTGAACAACAAACATATGAAACAAGTAAAGATTCAAACTTTAACATACAGATGAACAAACTACAACATATAAACACACAAATTGACATAATGTCGAGTAACCTATCACCATTACCTTTTAGCTCTTCAAAGACACGATTCTGACTCAATACTACTCTGGAACACTAAAGCTTCCCCCTAGAAACAAGTTTAAGACAAAAAGGGGTTACAAAACTCATCTCACAAAAGATAAATTTTTCAAAAGATTCGAAAGTAAGGTTTTTCTTACATAGAAAGAAGGAGGAGAAAGAGAGGAGGGGATTGGTACAAAAACCATAGGATTTCATTGAGAAACGAAGAAATGTCATCCGTCTTAAGGTTTGAGTCTTTGAAGGTATAATGGTGGGAATCTCATCTTTCATAAGGATGAAGATGAACAGGGATTGCTGAAAAATGAAAGGAAAAACCCTAAAAGAAGGAGGTTTTGTTGACTTAAAGATGGTCCATAGGTTTATTTTGGCCCAATAACAAAAGCACTTGGTTTGTGACTCGGTTTTGCAATAAAAAGACCCATATTACAACTTTTAAGAGGTTTCCAAGCTCAAATAAAGCCAAATTGATTTTTATGAAAGTAAAGCACGATTTTAAAAGTATAAAACCAAATAAATTATGTGCCAAATAAAATTGAGTATTATTAAATAGCGATCATAATAAATTACCCATTAAGTTAAAATCGCGGGTGTTACAATCACCCCACCTTCAAAAAGTTTCGTCCTCGAAACTTGAAAGTAGAAATCGAAAAGTTATAAAGATAAAGTTGGATTTTTTTTTGAAATCGATAACCAAATCAAAACATTTACAAGGTTTGATATCGTAAAAATAGGATTCCTTCAAAAAGTTCTAAGAAGGATTTTCCAAAAACACAGGCTCTCGTCAAAGGAACGAAGGAGTTCTCGTTGCGCCTTCAAGAACACCAATATTCCAAATCAAATATAAGGCCAAAGACAAAATCGTACGCCGATAAGCGTAGAACAAGTTATTAGACGTCTCCAATTAATAGTCCAAACATCCCATCAAATGTCAAAACCAAATGAAAGTGACAAACCACTCAAATTGTCCTTTGAAAAACCAAATTTAAAGTAAAGATCCATTTTTTAAAACTCTAAAAGAATTCAAGTTTCTGAAATGTAACGTTAAACTTCGACACGAATCAAAAATTGAACCTAAACAAGTCAGAAATATAGCAAAATGAAATACAACTCGGGTATCACGATCACGATAAAGAAGTCTAAACTCAAGAAACGAAGGGGGGCTAGGATGAACATTTTAGGCTAGAAGGCCACGGTAAGGTCAATAAGGACGTTGGAGAATCATAGAGCTTTATAAACCACTAGCTTGAATCCCAAAAGAGAAGCACAACGAAACGAGTAAGAGGGGAATGAACGATAAAGTAAATGGTCAAAGAGGAGGGAAAACCTATAGAACATGGAAACACCACACACTCCAATATGAAATAACAACGTCGTTCTTCTCGGTTCCTCCAACATCTCCCATAAATCTTAAGATCAAAGCTACTATCTCAACCCATGCTCATGTTGGAGTATGTGTCCTCGACAATACTGCGATCACATGTTTAACTCTCATAATAAGAGTACATAAGGGATGATTCAATTATATAGTCAACTAATCAACATTAATCGGTAATGATTGGCTAACTAGAGTTTGACATTACTGTCGTTTGACGGTGGTGATCAGTTGATCCCTTAAGGTCACAGCTATAGGACAATTCCCTTAATAGATTAATTAATTAATTGTATAATGATACAAGTTAACCTTAACATTGAACAATTTGTTTTGTGTGTAAGAATAAGTATCTTATTGTAATTTGATTAAATAAGATTCATTTTAGTAATTAAAATGTTTTCATTATTAAAATTGATTATTGTGTATGAAACAATTGAGATAAATATGAATAGTTAATTATAATTACAAGATGTTGTGAATTATATTAACATGACCCATTTTATACCATGTAATTATGAATTAATAGACAATTTGTTATTTGTAATTTAATTAATTTATATAATGATATTTAATTGTTAAATATGCACTAAATTGATTAATAACATGTTACATGCTACATGTGACATATTGTGTGACAATGTTACAATTGACAAAATAAAATGGATAACCATATTATAGTATGGACCGAAAAAATGGAGGATTTTTGGGGTTAGTGGATGTTTTATTTTAAGTATAAAACAAACACAATAATTACCTAAAAGCTAGCCATGAACGCCTATGTTTTTTATAAGAGAAAAAGCAAAAGATGAAGGCCATGCATTGGCCTTCTCCACCCTCCTACCCGGCCTCCCATATGTAAAAGGAGAGATTGGCTCTCATTTTTACTAGACATATACTTATGCAAATCATTTTTGATGAGAGCATACTCACATCTCTCTAAAATAAGTCTTAGATCTAAAACTTGTTCAATCTAAATTCTAATAATTCATCCTTATTACTAGTGTTGTAACTACCATATTATTATAATTTTATTTTAAGGATAACATGTATATTAATCTAGTTAATTAATAATATTAGTATTAAGGGATTTTTTTGGGTGCAATCAAGAGGAGACTTTCTAATTTGTAAGTTTGAGTTTATGGAGGATCATTCCAATGTTTTAAGCTCAAGAACAAGTGAAGGTAGGAGACCTTACTTGTGCCAAAAATTCGGTACATTTACAATGTAAGGAAACTCGATTTTCTTCCTTATTTCTTTATTTAGTTATGCATGCACTAGATCCACATAAATATAAATTATGGGTAATTTATAATATGAATTAAATGAGTCTAGTAAGGGTATATAAACCCAACAGCTCAACTAGCGTCAACAATGAGTCTCCCAACATGGTAAAATCCTCTATTAAAGACCCTAATTCAAAATTATTTATACTTTATAACATCCCAAACAAAATCTTGTTATATACCCGAAACCAAAAGCATGAATAATGACATTCTCCAAATTATAATCACCGCCAACCAAAAGGCAAATAGGTTCGCCATTCATATTTTTTCCTAATGTTGTATATATGATATGAACATCTGATCTAATGTTGCATGATTAATTTTGATTGATTTAGTATGTTTATTGATTTTTATGTAATAAAATCGATAAATGGGCAACTTCATTAGTCACAAAACTTAATTCGAAATTTTTGGTGGAAATTTTGCAATTTCCAGGTTCTGGAAATTATTTAAGAATGTTCAAAATTTTGATTTTGATTTTTCCGTAATTTTTATGTTTAATTTGGATTAAATGGTAAAAGTTATGATTTATACGATATATTAATGAAGTAGATTATAAATATTTTGTGGGAAAATTTCATTGAGTTTTTTGGAATCTTGGTAATATTCCGGTATTTACAAAAATTTGATTTGGAATTTTGCCAAATTTTTATGACTTATTGGGAATTATTTCCTAATTGTTATGATTAAAAGAAATTTAATAAGCAATATTACAAAACCAAGTTGAATTATTGTCAAAAATTGAGTAAAAACAAATTTTTGAGTCCTAAGAAAGTTAGGGTAATTAACTTGTGCTTAAATTTTATTTAAGTATTGATTTGTGATTTTAATAAGTTACTATCACGCATTTCCATAAAACCGGATTATATAAGATATAATGTTTAAGTAGGGCGATTTGGCACATTAATTTAGCATGTTAATCACATATAATAATGCTGCATTTTTATTGATAAATGTCATATTTTATTTATGTAATTTTGAATTATGTAATTTATCTTAGTATGGCCTTAGTTTTAATCAGTATTACCCATAATGTAAGGGATTACCAATTCGGTTGTAATTTTAATGTGATCTCGTATCACTTTTATTTTTACTAGATTTTATTTTACAAATGTATAATAGAAATGTTATGTAATTTTATTATTATTTGTAAATCCGGAGTTCCTTCAAGACGGTGCCAATCGGAAAGGCGTTCCGATCAAGACGGAGTCCTTGGGAAGCGTGCCACTTGAAGTTCAAGGGACCAATGGAGTTGGTTTCCGAATTTATAAATAGATTATTAGATTTTCTATTTTAGGAAGGCCATACTAGGAAATTTATTTTTTTCTTTGCATTTTTTCTTTATATGTTGCATGCATTGCCAAATCGCCATAAACAACACATGCATATCATATCGAGTAATCGACCGTGTCAATTATAATTCTCGTTAGTTCAATTATTTAGTTCACTTAAATTTGATAGATAATGAACTGACTCGACCTCACACATTTTAAAGATTGAGACATAGCCTTACCAAATAGTAGGAACCCATGAATCTCAATTTCATAAGGGTACAATATGATTTTTCGGGGTGTTCTCTATTGACGTTGGGTTTGTGGGGTAATAAAATGTTATTACATTTCGAAATTTGGTTGATCTCAACGAAAGTATTAGAGGGACCGTTGTCCCAATAGGTTCGGGCTAAAGATGAACTTAACGTAAATTCATCGACTGAGAGTTCTAATTGTAGAATCGGTTAAAAGGGTTAACCCACCAAGTTATATTAATAAGAGGTGTAGAGGGCCCGTAGGCTCACATCCAAAGTTAATATGAATTTTGGATCTCAGAATCATTTATATAATTGGGTGGAGGTCATTATATAAATGCTAAAACATGCTAAAATGTTTTAAATATAACGATAAATGTTTAATTTTCCCACTATTTCATTGTATTTAATGTTGTTCTACTACATTACTCCTACTCATATGCGATATCATTCGATTGTAACATGAGTCTTCGCTACACCACTATTACTAAAGACAAATAGAATCTCCTTTCTAAAAGCCTCAATTGAACCATTTAAATAAGGCATGGACTAGCTCGATAGGAATCGTTCTATTCCATAGAACTCCATAGGAGTCGTCCTATGGAGTATAAGATTAGCATCTTAAATTCCTAACATACCTATGTATGATTTCTTGTGAAAAAAAATGACTAGAGGTAATGATTAGTCAAAATATGTTTTGATAATATCTTCTATGCATCCATGGTTCAAAAGTCTTGTTGCTCAACCTAAACACTTGTCATCAAGCACATAAGTTGTTAAGAACATGACAATGTTAAATTGGTAAATTAATTTGTTAGAAATTTTGATTGACCAAATACCACAATAGAATT
Organism: Silene latifolia; assembly: GCF_048544455.1. Classification (NCBI taxonomy): domain Eukaryota; kingdom Viridiplantae; phylum Streptophyta; class Magnoliopsida; order Caryophyllales; family Caryophyllaceae; genus Silene; species Silene latifolia. Next base: position 174,853,470 of record NC_133537.1, read on the forward strand.
CATCCTTGTGAAGGATTAACTAGGAATTTATATGAAGATAAGTCTTCATCAAGTAGAAATTTTTGAATTCAGTGGGAGCGATAAGAAGTAAGTACCTATCTTAATTTTTAAGGATAAAACTAGGCTCGAAAGAGAAGGTGTTAGACACTAAAATAGATACAAACCCCAAATAAGTGAAGATCAAGGAAGTTGGTCGTGTGACTCCGACATATTCCTCCTTGAATATCTATGACATTGACATTGCATTCTTGCTAATTACCACATCATGAGTATTTAATACAAACTTATGGATTTCATTATAATATTTGGCATTATCGTTTGACGACTAGCAAGAATAAATTCAGAAATTTACATGAATGGAACCAGGGAAGTTGCCATTTCATGGACATATAAGTGTTATAGTGTAATCATTTTTAGTTTTGTATTTAGAAATGTACCTCAATAATTGTTGTGATGTACACTAACTCTAAATAAGAATATAATTCAAGTTTTTATAGAAAAAACGCAAAAGGGTTTCTCTATTATGCAATTAAAATAAGCGTTGTGCCCTAACATACCAAGATTAAGTCTATGGTGAGACCATACAAATCAAGGTAATTATATTCAAACTAGAAATAAAATGTCATATATACAAGACTCAAGTTGGTGACCCTAATCATTTCTCAATTCTTGATTGAAAATCACATTTATTTAGAAACTAGTTTTGACTAGTCTTCCAAACCATTTGATTGAGAATCTTTTGGTGTGTGCGAATCTTGTATTCAAAGCAAGTTAATTCATAACTTTTTCTAGCAATGATTATGAATAGAGCAATTTATTCGCCCTATTTTCACTTTGAAGTGTATGGTCGAATACAATTTCAATCAGAAAAGGTTATTAGTTCTTCATCTCTTTTACCAATGGATTAGGTAGATACTTGATATCCACTTAATGAGGTAAGAAGAGAAATTATTTGAATAAGTTCAAATGAATGTTTAAAAAATATCAAAACCTACAGATTATAAAACCAAAGTATTAGTACTTTGTTAAATTGGGTACAATAAAGTGATGACTTTTATCTGTACCAAAAAGGGTGTGATATGGTATCACAAGTTCACTTTCATTACGATATGATTGAATCTTTGCATTGTAGTTGGAGGTAGGTTCTGTTATAAAATTTGTCTGACATTTAAATTTTTCACTAATATAAAACATGATTAAAGCAATCATCTACTTTTTCATATGAGATATGGTTAGGCATGGTACCTAAATTGTAGCTTGTTTCAATAATAAACATGTGCTCTGTCTTCCTACATGATCACGAGAACAAAGGGTTTGTGGCTCGTGATGCTGTCTATTAAAGAAATGAGGAGTATTCTTAAAGACAGAGTGGGAGAAAATATTCAAGAGCCACAAACTATGAATAAGACGTAGGAAGATGTTCCTTCTTGGTCAAAATCAGTAATTATTGATTCGAAACCTAAGTGGACATGAGTCATGTTATTTTTGGAAGTAACAAACCTATAACTTATTAAGATGCTTTATCTAGTCTCAACTCCACAAGAGTCCGAAATAAACATAAACATGAAGATGTTTACTTAGCTTGGTTGATTGATAGCAAAGGGTTTTGCACGCAACAACAACGCTTTATTGAATCCGGATATGATTTGACAGTTGGATTTCAAAATCATCTTGCATGAGTTTTGATAATCGCAACTATCCTACGGTAGGATGCAAACTTATGAAGAAGTCTTAAGTAGAGGTTAAGGAGTTAAATTGTATGTTTTGATAATGTACATGAAGTTTAGTGGGAGTAATGTGGTGTTACTAGTCTTATATGTAAGGGACATATTGATCATTGTGAATGATGGAAGACTTAGGAGAAGAATAATACATCTCTACGGTATCCAAACCTATAAAGATAGTTCTAAGAGGATATTAGCGCTAAATGAATATTCTTATATTGATGAGAGTCTAGACAAGTTCAAAGGTATTGAACATGTAGAAATTGAATCCACATGCTTCCGCTGCGAGATTAATTCATTACACTAAGATGTATCACCATTCTTAAACTTCGTATACTTGAAGTATGACGAGAAGTTACAAATAGAATCCTTGAGAGAAGTCTCTATATAGCCACATAGTTCATTAGTTAGTACTCAGGAAGTATTAAAGATATGAAGCTAAGCATTTAGAAATGAGATGGATTTATGTGCAAGGAGTTACACAAAAACAATATTCTAAACACATAAGGATGGTTAGAGAACCATCTTGGCAATATCATTTAAGGAGGATATCTGCTAGAAACGTCCAAGGCAGTTGAACAATGAGATATACACAACGGAAATTGAGTACACTTGCAATAATGAGATATGCAAGAAGGAAGGGATGATATTAGGATTTGGTTTTGAGAATTGGAGGAACTATGGTAGTTCGTTCCAATAACCGAAGGTCCTATCCCTACTCACTGTGAGGACAATGGGAGCTATTCTAAGGCAAGAGAGCCTATGTCCAGATTGGATCTTGACATGTACTCAAAGAAGTTCTTATAATACAAGATTATACACAAGAATGGGAAATAGTATATAGTAAGGTTAGGGAAAGTACAAAGTGTTGCTAAAACTTGCTAACCAAGGCTTTTTCATAGGCTAAGCATAATAAGTCATGCCATTTCAATTGAGTTGAGATGTATAGTTATATACAATATTAAGTATGGATTACAGATTATGTAGTAATTGATATGGTATCAATTTTACATATGTGATAATGCATTCATTGTTTGAGTTTTATTAAAAACTCTTTTATTACTTTTTTTATATCCAAATAGATTGTAAGGACAACATTGAACCCTATTAAAGTGAACTGGATTAACATAGTATTGGCCACTAGTTGCTTATATGAGGTGACAACTCCAAGTGACTAGAGTGTGATGCGATTGATGGCAAGTTCAAGTGACATAGAGTCATAAGAGTTGACTAGTCAATCACATAGGCAGACTGTATAGGACACTCAATCGGGCAGTGACCGCTTATAGAGTTCTGGTAATTTTTATAAAGCCTGGTCGTGGCGAGAGCTACTATAGTATTTTTGGGTCAATTCTTTGACTAGAGACTGTTCGCCCAAGGTGGCACAGTTTCTGAGTGACTTTGATTTATGCTCTACGATTTTCGTAACTGAGGTCAAATGGGCATTTTTTGGGTCATGATGAGCTATGGCTATTCGAAGGGAATAGTGCGATAGGAATTGTCCACCCCCTTGTCAGGGTTATTTAAATCTCAGGGCCACTCGAGGAGTAGTGAACTCAAAATGTGTGACCACGCTCAAAAGGTATCTACGGTAGATAATTCCGGTCAGACGGTTACTCCTCCAGATCGAGGAAACCACTCTAGATTTGATCAAATGCAAGTACTGTAATACCCAGGATATTTAAGGACTCTTGTGACTAACCCTTTGACCAAGAAAGACCTTAGGAAGGAATAGGCGAGAGACTAGGTTAGAATAGGTACCTTACCGGAGTGTTTACTCAACCTAGCAGAGGCTACTCGGCCAAGTATTATTTATACTCGACCGAGTAGAGCCTACTCGGCCGAGTATGCCAGTACTCGACCGAGTATGGCTGTTGTTGACGCGTTAATATAAAAACGCAAGTTCGCGAGATTCATTTCATTTCTCATCTCTTGACAGTTCTTCTTCCTCTAACCCTAGCCTATCTCTCTCTCCTATCACCTCTACCTTCATATATTCTTAAGTATATGGCCTACACCTCAACCACGGGAAATACGGGGTTTGCATAGGAAGGATGTGTGCGTGGTCGTCGTTCGTGTCACCGTCGGTCCGCGTCATTAGGTAAGTCGCTGTTTTGTGGTTCCCTTCAGTAGATTGTTGAAAGTAGTGGTATAATAGGATGTGGTCATCGTTATAGGATTCATCTCAGAGTCTTGCTTGGCTGCATGTGGATGCGTTACATGGTTAGCGATAAGGAAGGGTTTCCCTACTCAGTCTCTGTTGGTTGATTTAAGATGTGTTTGTATTGTAATTGTAGTTATATGTTGATCATCGGAGTGGTGTTGTTGTGGTGGTGGTTGTGATGTTGTGGTGTTGTGATGATTTTGGATGTTGTAGTGTTGTGATGATTGTTGTGGAGTCACTTGCGGGAGTGGCTTCACACCCTAGTTCGCCCTCCAAGGAACCCCTCACGGGAGGGGATGTGCACATTAAGGGACAGGGATATCGCTCGTTGATGAGCGGGGTTTAGGTGGGGATTGGCTGCGGTCCCCCAATGGCGGCGAAGATTACGTATTGCGATGGGTAATCTGGAAGGGCTACACACCTCGGTGTGTAGTCGGATACTGTATGTAATTCTGGAGATCGGAGATGGTGGATGATCAGCTGGTTGTTATCTTGTCTGTCTTATGTGATTATACAGTACTGACCCCGTTGTTGTTTATGATATCTGATGTGATCCATTCAGGGATGGTGAGCAGTTGGCTTAGCAGGTACAGTTGGTCTGTTGCTGCTGGGCATGGAGGGAGTCGAGTCACCACGCTTCTGGTCTAGAAATGAAGAGACAGGAGTACTAGTAGTCCTTATCCTTACATGTAATCGGTTGTGTATATGGTTGTAAAGAGTACTTAAATATAATATAAATGTTCTGTTATTGTCTATTTGGTCTACTACCTCGGGCAACCGAGATGGTAACACCTTCATATACTGGAATGGTCCTTGGTAAGGCATCCTGGTGTACGGGGGTGTTACAAGTACGACCTGCAAGACACATTGCATTGAGTGGGAGATGTAATAGGACAAGAGAATTGGTGACGCACACTTGTCTCGGACAAGTGGGAGATTGTTGGAGTATGTTTCCTCGACAATACTGCGATCACATAAGAGCTGATCGTTTGCGGGCTTGGGCCGAACACGGGCCGGGCCAACCTGAATTAAAAGTGTCCGGCGGGCCTATTTTTCCTGTCCTTGTCAAATATAACATGCTTATTGAAGTTGTCCATACCCATCCGATATAAGTTAGCGGGTCTGCCCATGGGCCGCCGCGCTTTAAAATATAGAAGACACGGACTAAAAATGATGTATTAGCGTACCAAAAATCGAACAATATACTACGTCTTTGTGCTACATATTACGTCCGCATACCGACATTAGTTGGTTTGAGGCATAATAAATTGCCCAAATTGATAATACAACAATTTGAGTGTTATTTTTCTTTCTTAATTTAATCAGGTGTTGGATTGTTACATGGACCTTGGTTAATTAATTAGTTTAGTAAATCATTTTAGGGAAGTAAAAATACATTATAAGCTATTAGAGGACCTAACGGGCTGTCCACGAACATTTTTATTTAGTCCATACCCGCCCATTAATTTGGCGGACCGAGTTTTCCATCTCCATTAACTATTAATTTAAAAAACATTCGTGACTAAGCCCGCTTAAGTAGCGGGCCGGACGAGACAGGCTAGCCCGGAGATGATCAACTCTAGATCACATGTTTAAATCCCATAATAAGAATACATAAGGGATGATTCAATTATATAGTCAACTGATCAACATTAATCGGTAATGATTGGCTAACTAGAGTTTGACATTACTGTCGTTTGACGGTGGTGATCAGTTGATCTCTTAAGGTCACACCTATAGGACAATTCCCTTAATAGATTAATTAATTAATTGTATAATGATACAAGTTAATTAATTCCTTAAAATTAAACAATTTGTTTTGTGAGTAAGAATAAGTATCTTATTGTAAATTTATTAAATAAGATTCATTTTAGTAATTGAAATGTTTTCATTACTAAAATTGATTATTGTTTATGAAACAATTGAGATAAATATGAATAGTTAATTATAATTACAAGATGTTGTGAATTATATTAACATGACCCATTTTATACCATGTAATTATGAATTACTAGACAATTTGTTATTTGCAATTTAATTAATTTATATAATGATATTTAATTGTTAAATATGCACTAAATTGATTAATAACATGTTACATGCTACATGTGACATATTGTGTGACAATGTTACAATTGACAAAATAAAATGGATAACCATATTATGGTATGGACCGAAAAAATGGAGGATTTTTGGGGTTAGTGAATGTTTTATTTTAAGTATAAAACAAACACAATAATTACCTAAAAGCTAGCCTTGAACACCTATGTTTTTGATAAGAGAAAAAACAAAAGATGAAGGCCATGCATTGGCCTTCTCCACCCTCCTACCCGGCCTCCCATATGTAAAAGGAGAGCTTGGCTCTCATTTTTACTAGACATATACTTATGCAGATAATTTTTTATTAGAGCATACTCACATCTCTCTAAAATAAGTCTTAGATCTAAAACTTGTTCAATCTAAATTCTAATAATTCCTCCTTATTACTAGTATAGTAACTACCATATTATTAGAATTTTATTTTAAGGATAACTAGTATATTAATCTAGTTAATTAATAATATTAGTATTAAGGGATTATTTTGGGTGCAATCAAGAGGAGACTTTCTAATTTGAAAGTTTGAGTTTATGGAGGATCATTCCAATGTATTAAGCTCAAGAACAAGTGAAGGTAGGAGACCTTACTTGTGCCCAAAATTTGGTACATTTACAATGTAAGGAAACTCGATTTTCTTCCTTATTTCTTTATTTAGTTATGCATGCACTAGATCCACATAAATATAAATTATGGGTAATTTATAATATGAATTAAATGAGTCTAATAAGGGTATATAAACCCAACAGCTCAACTAGCGTCAACAATGAGTCTCCCAACATGGTAAAATCCTCTATTAAAGACCCTAATTCAAAGTTCTTTATACTTTATAACATCCCAAACAAAATCTTGTTATATACACGAAACCAAAAGCATGAATGATGACATTCTCCAAATTATAATCACCACCAACCAAAAGGTAAATAGGTTCGCCATTCATATTCTCCGACCTAACTCAACTCATGGTTCACTAAGTCCTATCTTATAACACATCTCACATCACCAAACCACCATACCTCAAGAATGAACAACTTGATTGGTGATGTCGTCGGGTCACATCCAATCAAACACATTTATAATACTCAACATACAACTAGTTAGTGGTAAGTCGAGGTCGATCCATGGGACGGTGGTTACTCAAATTATTCAATCTAATTATGGTTGTGCTTGCGGTTGTCACAATTATAATGGGTTGATGATTCTAATCTAATAGATGCAATAAACAAGCAACAAAAGGAAAGATGTAAACAATTGATTAAAAATGCTAGGATATCATGGGTTCATAAGGGATTCATGGGAGTTGATCATACAAACATGTTTCCTACTAGATGCAAGCAATTATTGTTGTGATGAATCGAGTTGGTTTATATCTTACAATCCTAGGAAGAGTTGGGTCCCGGAGCCGAATCGATTAGATTGTACAACACCTACAAGTCGACTTATTAATCCTCCCCATCCAACTATATGCATGGTCTAATGAGACTCGAGTTGGTTTACGTCTTACAAGTCTCATTGAAAAGATAAGAGATGCTTGTAAATGCAAGGATTCATAGGCTTAGCATTTCATCAAACATAACATGTGCATAAGTTGAAATCACGACAAGCAAGCAAATTAATTATGGAATCATATTAGATTAAACATGAATCATTCCCCATGGTTGTTTCCCCTAATTACCCATTAATCCTAACTAATTAACTACTCACTCATGATCAAGTTTAACATGTTAATAAGGTTGTCAATCATACTAACAAAGCCAAACATGATGAACAAGTAAGAAAGATTAACAATAATTAAAACAAGGATTAAGAGAATTATACCTATGGAGATTCCAAAATAATAATGCAAAGAATAATAGAAGAACTTGATGATTGATGGCAGGTTGTCAATCTCCCAATAAACCCAATAATCTTCTAATTACCCAATAATAAACTTGAATTACTCAATAATAAACTTGAACAATAATTAAGGAGAGATTAATGTGAGATTTGTGGAAAGATTAAACGATAATCTATTCTAATCTACTCCTAATCTAATCTAAAGAAGGATTGAATTAACCTAATGAAAACTTGATGGTTTAATTATTACAAATGGGGTTTATATAATAGAGCATCATTAGGTTAAGCAAGGGTAAAATAGTAATTTAACAATGCTAATTGTTGGGTAGGGAATCGCCGGTCTCAAGAGAGATTCCGGTCTCCTTTTCGCCGGTCTTTGAAAAATATGCGCGGATCATTGTTCACGTAGCAAGGGAAGACTTTCTGTCCAACAATATGCTCGTCCCGAGCGAAATATGAGCGTCCTGGGCCTGAACGCGAGTGGGTTGAATTTGTCCCGAGCGGGTTGAGCTGTATCATGCCTTACTTGAGCTCGGATTATAAAACGGACGCCATTTTCTCATCCGGACTCCTATTGGAGTGATTCAAAAGCCTAGATCACTTGATTTTTCGACGCCGTTTCATCTAGAATACTTTTAGGGACAAAGAAGCAACTCTTGGTTTGGGTTTCGAGCAATTTATTCTTGCAATGTCTTCCTTCTCTTCATCCTTGCTTTTTAGCCTAAGATGCCTCTATATACTCTTTATTTCTACTTACTTGGTCATCATTCTTGCCTCCTCTTCATACTTAGTCCATCAAATATCGTCAACAAGCTTCCAAATATGCACGAAATACGGGAATTTCCGCCTTATTATCTCCTTTCCTATAAAACATATAAAATGCACTAGGAAAGCAAATTAGAAAGTATTTGACGGATAAAATGGTCATGAAATGTTATAAAAGTATGCAAAATAGGTTGAATTAGGGGACTAAATGTGCGCAAATAATGTTCACATCAAATATCCCCAAACCGAACCTTTACTGGTCCCGAGTAAAGAGGTGACAAAAACTAGACCTTTATTTAAACTATCCTAATAACATAGCCGATGTGAGAAAATTAGCGGGTCTCACTCCGCCCCTTCAACTCACAACAAGACAACCATGAGGTAGGATGGCTTCTTGCAAGGCAAGGTGGGTCTTGCCAAAATGGCGATACATCCAATCATTAAAGCACGCAAAATCAAGTAATGGATGCATCTAAAAAAGAATAGCCACTTTCCTCATCTAAGTGGCGGAAATTATCTACAAGGGAAGCAATTCAGGGGTACACACTCCTTTATAGATGCAATTTCTTCGAACTACTAGGCCTAGAAGGATACCAATAAATCGCCTCCAAGTTGTGTCAAGGAAGGGTACCTTTGTCCTCAATCGTTAAATCTTTTTGTCAAGAATAGACTCCCTATGGTGTTAGAAACACTGGAGGATCGCGGAATTCCCCTTCTTGCCTAGACAAGAAGAAGGGTCGTCCCCTCTCTACCATGCACAAAAATGGATACGATGGATAAAGGGATCAATAGTATTTGAGTTTCATTTGGGAGTTTGCTTTTGTTGTTGTTTTTCCCCTCAATTTCTTGTGGCATATAACATTTGAGAACATTTTCTTTTGCCATTTTTTTTGATGTTTGACATTTCAATACTTGACAACTTTTCAACTTTTTGCATTTTCTTTTGAACATTTTCCAAGTCACCCCATTTATAGTGAGGATGCTTGTATTTGAAGCATTAGGAGTCTATTTTTGCTCCTCTTTTCATTTGATGCAATTTGCAAACTTTTTGACTTTTCATTTCATTTCTTGAACTCAAATTTTTGAACAATGTTTTTTTTTGTGCCCATTCCCTTTGATGACAAAATGTGGTAGAACATGGATGAATGATGGTTGCATGGTTTCAAGGGTCACCTTGGAATAAACGGTAGCCAAGGAGTTATCACACCACAAGGTACTCTTGACTAGGCCTTAATCCATGGGTCAAAGGATACTAGCATGACACATCCTAGGGTGTTTTACAAGTATTCTAACAAGCAAAGTCTTAAGAAGAAAAAGCATCTACTAGGGCCTATATACACTTGTCAAGTTTCCCAAGTAGACGGTTTCGCAAAATTTTTCTAACATGCAACTATATGCCATGATGCAACTAACATATATACATCCTAATGCATATGCTTCTACCAACTACTATGCCAAATAATCTAAATGCAACTCCTAACAACACATAGATACACAAACCGCAACAATAAAATACACCACATCCTCCTTGACATGTAAGCCCATCCTCCTCATATAAATAATGAAAAAGAAATGGAAGGGAAATAGAGATTAGAGCGATCATACCAAGCGGTCTTTATTTTCCCTTTCTAATGCCTCAAATGTAGTAGTGTATCTATGTGAGAAGAGAACAAAAGCACAAGTATATACAATTCTACACTACTAAATTAAAGAACATGTTTTTGGTTTTTCAAATTTTTATGGATTTTTGTTTTATGAAATTAAAAGACATATTTTTGTGATTTTTTGAAATTTTTCAATTTTTATCATTTTTGGAATATAAAATCTCATCCCCCACTTTATTTTGGACATTGTCCTCAATGTACATGTAGGAGTAGGAATAAAAAAGGAAATACATGTTTTTGAATTTTTGATTTTATTGAAATGAAGTACAAATGCAATGATATGATATGAATGAATGCATGCTCTAACTAAATGCGATACTATATGACATATATAACAAATGAATGCAATCTAAACTATATTATATGATGCATGTTTTCTAGTAAACTATGGTCACCTATGATCAAACCTCCCCAAACTGATTTAAACACTAATTCTAGTGTAGAAATGAATAGGTTTGGCCATTAGTAACTTTGCATGAATTCTAATCTATATGCAATTATCTACATGAATCATGTGAGATAAATACAATGCAAACTATACTATATGAACTAACTAATATAAATGCAATATGAAATAAAATACAAATGCAAGTCTAAACTATATGATATATGTATGTTGCTTCATGGTTTAACCTCCCCAAACCGATTTTAAACACTATTTCTAATGTAGGAAGAAAGAGGTTTAATCATGAGGCAAATACATAAATGCAACTATACATGAGAGAAAAGCGTTCTTACAATCATTGTAGGAGATGAAGATGGTAGATAGGAAGCATATATAGCCATAACACGAGCCAAATGAGAGAAAAATATGAATTTTAGCTTGAACCCGCTCCAGATAGGACTGACCCGCTCGGGTTGTGGGTGAACCCGCTCCAGATGGAACCAATCCGCTCGGGTTGACAGTAAAGACGAGCATTTCTCTTAAAATCCGCTCGGATTCTTTGTCAGAGAACTTTTCTTCTTTTTTTTTTTTTTCATTCAACCCGCTCGGATTTGTCTCGGGATGCGCATATTTTTTGAAATTTCGACCCAACACCTTTCTCTTGATAACAAACTTACTCACAAGACCAAATTCTCCATTTTCTTCATTTCTTTACATTTTTCATCTTCTCATTTTCATTAATTTCCTTCAAAAACTCAATTAAAAATATGAGATCCCTCCCTTTCATCTCTCATGCAATTTATTAAATGAATGCAAAACTACATAAAATGCATATATACAAATTAATGGTTATTAAGGAACTCCATCAAACCAAAGATTATCAATAAACAATTTCATGGAAGATTATCACTAGCACTCAAAGCACGTAGAAGTCGGTCAAATTCTTGGGAGTGAGAAATAAATAGGCATGGATAACAACACAAAATTATGCAATGAAATAATGCCCAAGTAAGAGACCGAACAAGCATGTCAAGAACATTATGACAAAAATCATAAGAGAAATGATGGATGGAAGGAACATGAAATGGGTAGTTGGTTGGCAATTCACTCAACTCATCCTCCAAATAGTCAAAATTACCATGTTCAATGCAAGTACTCTCATTATCATCCAAGGTGATTTTAAGAGTGTCTATTTGGGGTTCCCAAATGTCCTCATCATATTCCTCATACCAACAAGATCCATTATCAAAGGGGTTGTCATAACAAGGCTCACCAAGTTTAACACAATTGTCTCCCTCAAATATGTCATCCTCAAAAGGTGAGTTTTCACTCAAGCTCATATCCATATCATTCTCACTTTGCCCATTAACATCAAATTCCATGGAGATTGTGTTCATTGAAATACAAGAAGAGTAGGATGACGGCATCCAAGCATTAGTTTCACAATCAAGAATGTACTCCTCCTCATCATCACTCTCCTCATCTAGCACTCCATCTTCCCAAGGTGGGGTAATTTTGTGGGCATAGTAGGTTGACTCAAGGTTATAGGAAGGTTTCTCATCCTCACAAATCTCATTTGCATCATAGTTTTCCTCAATGAATTTTTGAAATGTGGTTTTTATCGCTTCTATACCTTCCTTGGCACTTTCAAATATGTCATGTATAGTTTGCTTGAGACAATGAATGGTCATGAACTCAACAAATTCCCAAAATTCCTCACAACTCATCTCACATATCCTACCACCACTCAAGTGAAATGCCAAGTTGCGGGTTTCAAGGTTCATGCCATTATAAACAACACAACATGCTTCATAATTTGAAAGAGTAAAACCATGATGCCAAACATGAGTCATATAATCTTCAAATCTTGCAACATATTTATCAAATCACTCATTTTCGTATTGCCAAAAAGTGAATGTAGACATGATAAACATATGAAATAGAACAAGTACAGTAAAAGTCAAGAAAAAAGAAGCACAACTAAAACTAGACCAAAGAACAATTCAAATAAACAACACCGTCCCCGGTAACGGCGCCATTTTGATGGGTGATGTCGTCGGGTCACATCCAATCAAACACATTTATAATACTCAACATACAACTAGTTAGTGGTAAGTCGAGGTCGATCCATGGGACGGTGGTTAATCAAATTATTCAATCTAATTATGGTTGTGCTTGGGGTTGTCACAATTATAATGGGTTGATGATTCTAATCTAATAGATGCAATAAACAAGCAACAAAAGGAAAGATGTAAACAATTGATTAAAAATGCTAGGATATCATGGTTTCATAAGGGATTCATGGGAGTTGATCATACAAACATGTTTCCTACTAGATGCAAGCAATTATTGTTGTGATAGATCGAGTTGGTTTATATCTTACAATCCTAGGAAGAGTTGGGTCCCGGGGCCGAATCAATTAGATTGTACAACACCTACAAGTCGACTTAATCCTCCCCATCCAACTATATGCATGGTCTAATGAGACTCGAGTTTGTTTATGTCTTACAAGTCTCATTGAAAAGATAAGAGATGCTTGTAAATGCAAGGATTCATAGGCTTAGCATTTCATCAAACATAACATGTGCATAAGTTGAAATCACGAGAAGCAAGCAAATTAATTATGGAATCATATTAGATTAAGCATGAATCATTCCCCATGGTTGTTTCCCCTAATTACCCATTAATCCTAGCTAAGTAACTACTCACTCATGATCAAGTTTAACATGTTAATAAGGTTGTAAATCATACTAACAAAGCCAAACATGATGAACAAGTAAGAAAGATTAACAATAATTAAAACAAGGATTAAGAGAATTATTCCTATGGAGATTCCAAAATAATAATGCAAAGAATAATAGAAGAACTTGATGATTGATGGAAGGTTGTCGATCTCCCAATAAACCCAATAATCTTCTAATTACCTAATAATAAACTTGAATTACTCAATAATAAACTTGAACAATAATTAAGGAGAGATTAATGTGAGATTTGTGGAAAGATTAAATGATAATCTATTCTAATCTACTCCTAATCTAATCTAAAGAAGGATTGAATTAACCTAATGAAAACTTGATGGTTTGATTATTACAAATGGGGTATATATAATAGAGCATCATTAGGTTAAGCAAGGGTAAAATAGTAATTTAACAATGCTAATTGTTGGGTAGGGAATCGCCGGTCTCAAGAGAGACTCCGGTCTCTTTTTCGCCGGTCTTTGAAAAATATGCGCGGATCATTGTTCACGTAGCAAGGGAAGACTTTCTGTCGAACAATATGCTCGTCCCGAGCAAAATATGAGCGTCCTGGGCCTCAGCCCGAGCGGGTTGAATTTGTCCCGAGCGGGTTGAGCTGTATCATGCCTTACTTGAGCTCGGATTATAAACGGACGCCATTTTCTCATCCGGACTCCTATTGGAGTGATTCAAAAGCCTAGATCACTTGATTTTTCGACGCCGTTTCATCTAGAGTACTTTTAGAGACAAAGAAGCAACTCTTGGTTTGGGTTTCGAGCAATTTCTTCTTGCAATGTCTTCCTTCTCTTCATCCTTGCTTTTTAGCCTAAGATGCCTCTATATACTCTTTATTTCTACTTACTTGGTCATCATTCTTGCCTCCTCTTCATACTTAGTCCATCAAATATCGTCAACAAGCTTCCAAATATGCACGAAAGACGGGCATTTCCGCCTTATTATCTCCTTTCCTATAAAACATATAAAATGCACTAGGAAAACAAAATAGAAAGTATTTGACGGATAAAATGGTCATGAAATGTTATATAAGTATGCAAAATAGGTTCAATTAGGGGACTAAATGTGCGCAAATAATGTTCACATCACAACTATTACCTCGGATCACAAACATTACCAAGCATGGGGCGATGAAACAACCATTCAAATCATCTAACCCATCTCAACTCAATATCTATCGATCCCTAGCTACACCGTAACTGATGTGACCATTATTTGAGCACATTTAATCCCCGAATTAGCCTCGTTCCTATGCTTTTTAGAGCATATTTGGGTCATTTACTATCTTTAGTCCTTTGTTTTGCATATTCTTTGATGTTTTGTTCCCTTGGTAGGAGAGGAGTGCAAACCTTGCATTTTCATGGCAAAATAGAGCTAAATTGATCGAATCTAATGACCAAGTATCAAAGAGAAGACAAGACTAGAAGGCCTTTGTACATATTATAGTAGATGGGCAATGATGAAGAAATCCTTGAATCCCCGACTAAATCTTGGAGGATTATTGGAAGAAGAAAAGAAGAAAAGGAAGCTGTGACACAATCCGCCCGTCCAACCAAGAAGATGCCCGTCCAAGACGTGAGGAATCCGAGCGTCTTTGCAGAAGGGACGCCCGTCTACACACTTCACAATCCGCTCGTCTAGCAAACAATCTGCCCGTCCAGCCACCAGGAAATCCACCCGTCCCGACACCTTGGACGCTCGGATTCCCTTACAGTCCCATACGTCCTTTTCTTCCCTCCATGAAAGATGCGCATATTTATGAAAGACCGGCAAAAAGGAGACTCGCATCTTTTATGAGAGGAGTGATTCCTCAATGACTTAATCGTCATTTAAGCCCTTAGTAAACCCTAATTTGTGTACCTAATCCCCACTATAAATACCCTATTAGTCTTATCAGATGAATCATGCTCTTCTTATCAATCCTTAGTGTAGTTTATATCATTCTAATCTCTTCTTAATCTTGTAATCAACTTCTAATCAAATATTAATACAAATCTCATTTCTTTAATTTCTCTTTTATTCATATTTTATTTTGGGTAATTGAAGATTATTTGGGTTATTATTGGGAGATTGACAACCTTCCAATCAATCATCAAGTACTTCTATTATTCTTTGCTTTATTTTGGAATCATTAGTAGGTATAATCCTCTTAATCCCTTTTTAATTATTGTTAATCATCTTCATTTATTCATCATGTTTTGCTTTGTTAATGTGATTGACAACCTTGTTAACATGTTAAAATTGATAATGAGTGAGTAGTTTCCTTAACTAGGGTTAATGGGTAATTAGGGGAAACCAACATGGGGAATGATTCATGCTTAATTTAATATGTTTTCATAGTTTATTTGCTTGCTTGTTGTGATCTCAACTTATGCACATGTTATGTTTGATGAAATGTGAGCCTATGAATCCTTGCATTTTTTACCCATCACTTACCTTTTCAATGAGACTTGTAAGACATAAACCAACTCGAGTCTCATTAGACCATGCATATAGTTGAGTAGGGAGGATTAAGTCGACTTGTAGGTGTTGTACAATCTAATCGATTCGGCTTCGGGACCCAAACCTTCCTAGGATTGTAAGATATAAACCAACTCGATCCATCACAACAATAATTGCTTGCTTATAATTTGAGAATATATTTGTATGATCAATTCCCATGAATCCCCTATGACCCCATGACACCCTAGTGCTTTTAATCAATTGTTTACGTCTCTTTTTAATCATCTTGCTTGTTTACTTTTATTGCCATTTAGTTTAGTGATCTTCTCATCTCAACCCCAAATCGTGATACCTCTAGACACCGCTACTTGCAATGGAAAATCCTACATCAATACCCGTCCCTTGGGATCCGACCTTTACTTGCCTCTTTACTAATAGTAGAGTTGTTTGTGAAGTTATAAATATTGTTTTGGTCTAGGCGCTCCTAACGACAAGTAACCGAAAAGTAAATCTCCAAGTGAGTAAAACCGACCAAAAATGGCGCCGCTGCCGGGGACGGTGTTAACTTGATTTGATCTCTCTTTGGTGTAATCAACAAGGGCAAGAACTAAAGGAGGTAACAAGGCACCCCAAAGAAGACACTTTCAAAAAGGCAACAAACTCTTCAAGCAAAACAATTGTCAAAGGCATTGGTAGTTCTTGAGGCAAGATTGGAGGTTCAACAAGGTCCCCCTATGGAAGCTACAACATCAACAACTCCGGTCATTGAGCAACTATCTAATTATCCGGAGGTAATTTTCACTTCCGACTCTCATAGTGATAAATTTGTTCTCTTTGCTAAGAAGACCATTATGCTTACAAAATTTATTTGTGAAGATTCTTTTGTCAAAGTTGGGTGTTTTTGAACAAACCAAAACCTTCTTTGAGGCTATGGGATTGGGTAAATTGTTTACCATAAAGGAATTGACATACCCTCCCTCACATTGGAATTTTTGAGTTCCTTGAAAGTTACAAGGGTGGAAACTAGAACCCACATCGAGTTTCGTCTTGCAAATGTCAATAGACGAATCACTTTTGGTGAATTGAGTAAGAATTTAGGCCTTAGTGATACCCCGTACTATGAAAAGATCCCCGACAAGTATGACCCCGCTCCTCTTTGGGAGGCAATTTCCGGAAAGAAATTTGCACGCTTTCATGATTGTCGTGCTCTATTAGTCCACCATCCGGGCATTAGAGTGTGACATAAGGTCATTGGGAATACTTTGATAGAAAGAAATGGCACTAATCATTTTACCAAGCTCGATTTTGTTCTTCTTGAGTCGGCCTTGAACATAGGAAGGGAATATACTAAGCCATACAATGCTCTAAGACTTTTGGTTGAAAGATGGCTTAATGTCGACTGTGGTAAAGAGGGCACCGCTTTTATTGTTAATGGAGGACTAGTTACCTATTTGGCCAAGCACTTTAACCCAAATTTCAACAAAGACAAAACTTATGTGGCGGTCAAAGGAGGTCACCTAATTGATATGGACACCATGATTCACAAGTTTAAGTGGGTCAAGCATGCTCCTCTTGACACCAAATATGGGTGGTTAACCAATGAAGCTAGATCCTTCACTTTGCCTTCAAAGATTTGCCGATTGATTGTTCACCGACCAAACTACCTTCTTCCACTCTCTGAGGTGACCGAGTACATTATTCAACAACAAAGAGGCGAGATTGATGAGCCCTCCTCCTCCATTGTCACACCACCCTACCCATTTGAGTATCACGAGTTCAAACCCAAGGATGTCGAGGTAGGAAATGATTACATGACTCTACTCATAAGGGAAATGCACAAGCAAGCTTACAATGATAGAGTGGATGCTTACAAGACCCAATATCCGCCCCTCCTACATCTAGCTAGGCAAGGACTTCTTGATCCATCATGTCCTTTGCCTAGTTGGGCGGATAGGGAAGTTTTCTTTCCTAGCACATTTAGTGGTGGAAGACCGGGTGGAGAGGAGGATGTTGTTGATGAGGGTGTTGATGAAGAAGGTGAAGAAGAAGAGGTTCAAGAAAATGTTGAAGAAGAAGAAGCTCAAGATGAGGAAGGAGAAGAAAGTGAGGAAGAGCAAGGAAGTGAAAGTGGGAGTGGAGATGATTCCACATCTATGGAGGAAGATGATGACAATGATGATATGATGGAGGATTAGCAAACCTTGGAGGCTGCTACACTCTTTCACCCCTCTTACGGTTTGTCTACTTCTTTTGTTTTCTTTATTGTATTTTGATCATTTGTTTGAGGAGTCCTAGCAACATAAAGGACTAACACCTTGGCTTCATTAAGGTGTTCTTTTTATTGTTCCCACATGTAAAATCCAAAATGACAATTTATAGTTTCATGCATTGCATTCCGTGTGCATGAACTACCCCGAAATTCAAGACGTTAGAAATAATGTCTATTTTGGTTTGGGGAAGTCCATGCATACGCATCGGGAGGTAATCTAAATTACGCTCTCCGCCATAACAAAAACCCATGCATCATGTAGTGTAGCTAAGTATAGCTTGCATTTAGTTTAGAAATCATGCATCATGCTTGCATAATTTCCTATCGTATTGGCCATTGAGGACAATGCCCATACTAGTGTGGGGATGGGAAATTCTAACTTGACTTTTATTCAAAAACCCACAAAAAATCAAAAAAATTCGAAAAATTCAAAAAAATTGAAAATTGAAAAAACCAAAAACATGTTCATTTCCCTTGTAGTGTAGTCTTGTATATATTGCTTCTATATATTGTGTTCTCAAAATATATATGATTACTAGGAATATATATATATATATATATATATATATATATATATATATATATATATATATATATATATATATATATATATATATATATATAACATTGGTATAAAACACCTAACAATATAAGAATTAAATACTTACAAGCTTCTTCTTAATCAATCTATAACCACCTCTGGAGCCATGAAAGACACTCTCTTTCTTTGAAATGTTCTCTAGGTTCTGCTTACTTATAGTCTTCAGCAAATGAATTGTATAAAACACCTAACAATATAAGAATTAAATCGAGTAACTATAAAGCATATTTTTCTTAACTTATTAAGTGATTACTAATAAAGTGATCCCAATGAGTCGCAGATAAATTACGTACCTTAAACTTCTCAGACTGCCTATAAGTGATAAAGTTATACCAATCTTGCTGGTTGACATAACAATACTTCTTCGTTGGTGGTTTCTTATTTATCTCCCCGGTCTTCTTGTTGAACAAGTGGTTCCGAGAAATCTTTAACTTCCATGCTCTAAAGGATTCCTCTATCTTTTTTTTGTAGGTAACCATCATGTTCTTGGGGGACAGTGTAAGCTGCCTGCATATATGGTGTGCATATTTGGTTAGTTTCAGCTAAGAGCACATATCAAATACTAAGATAATTTCACCTTACTGCATTTATTATTGTATATACATACCTCTATCTCCCCCATAGCTTTTCCTTCAGGTCTTTACTCAACTGATCGATACGCGGCAAACCGAGAGGCACATACTCTCTTACACAATAACCAATCCAACTCGCGAATTTTGCAGCAAAGATACCATCTGGCAGCCCCGTTAATTTATCCTATTGAAGTTTATTAGGTATCCCTCTCTCTATTACTTCTAGGGAAACCCTATGGCTTCTTCGCCCAGTGTCCGATTCCAAATTATTCTCATCACCTGAATCTTCTTCGTATGACTTTTTCCCATCGTTTCTTTTCCGCTTTCCACCCATATCTAACAAAGAAATTAATAAACTACTAACTTTAAGCATTAAGTCGACATAGCAGGAGCACCGTCAAATAAATGATCACACAGTATACCTAAAAATATAGGTGTTGTTTAACACACAATATACTTAAAATAATAGGTGTTGTCTAACACACAATAAACCTAAGATAATTATAGGATAATATCACAACTAAAAAAGAAAATAAAGACATTAAGTTAATGAGACGAAGGAGTAGGGTTTATTATTACATCTTCAAAGAGGAGAAGTCGGGCTCGGTATAGCGATGACGGAGCGGACGACAGAGGCAATGGGGATGGCGATGGAGAATACTAGAGGTTTTAGGAAAACTCAATGTTCGAGGTTTTTAAGTGAGTGAGGAGAAGGTTTGCATGTGCGTTGGTTGAAGAATTATTTAATTGAAACTAATAAACACGGGTTAAGCCAAACTGTAATACTACGGTTTTCTAAGTCTGTTACTCGGCCGAATATGGCTTACTTGGCCGAGTATGCGTCGTGTGTTTTTGGTCAGGCAGCTGTCCAGGAATACTCGGCCGAGTATGGTAATACTCGACCGAGTAGGGGATACTCGGCCGAGTATACTCTATACTCGATCGAGTACCGGGTCTGTTACGGGTTATTTCCGCGGTTTTGATTAAAATGATTAGAGATTATATATAAGTCGTTTGTCAGTTTCTAAAGTCAATTCCTCCAAAACCTAAACTACGTTTTATTCTCCTCTAATCATCTTCATCAATTCCAAGGCAAAGGTCGTCGATTGTGGGTTCTAGCATCTTATTCCGTGTCAATCGCCGTAATAAGTGTCTTATCCTTATCGATCTATTGTTGTTCTTATAAGTTAGCAAACCCTAGGTTGGGTTAATTTTGGGGTTTAGGGTTTTGGTCATCGTATGTGTTGTTGATTGTTAATTATCGTTATTGTAGGTGATGATGTGTTACTCCTTGTGCATTTCTATGATTGGCTGCGGCATAACAGATTACGAGAAGGTAGGGTTTCCCTACTCAGTTTACCGTTAACTGATTTAAGATTATGTTTGTATTGTGTACGATCGATTATCTGCTGATCATTGTTGGAGCGTTGGAGTTGGTGTGGTTGTTTTGATGGTTGTTGAGTGGGGTCACTTACGGGAGTGGCTTTACGCCCTAGTTTCGCCCTATGTGGAACCCGCCACAGAAGAGGATGTGCACATTAATGAACAGGTTTATCGCTCGTTGATGGGCGGGGCTTAGGTGGGGATTGGCTGCGGTCCCCCACTAGCGGTGAGGATTACCTGTTGCGATGGGTAATCTGGCAGGGCTACACACTTTAGTGTGTAATCGGTTACTATGTGAGATCGGAAGTTTGGAGATGGATGATGATCAGCTAGTTGTCTTTTGAACTTGTCTTATTTTGATTATGCAGTAAAGTGACCTCGGTAATTGTTTTAAAAACTGTGGTGATCCATTCGAGGATGGTGAGCAGTTATTGAGCAGGTATGAGATGGTTGGCGCGAGGGATAGCTGGGATGGAGTCATCACGTGTCACTAGAGTCTTCCGCTGTGTTTTGAACTTATATTTCTTTCAGTTGGTTTGATATCTTGGAACGGATGTATTTCACTTTATAGTTTTCACTCTACAATTTTGGGTTTTGGATATGTAATCACTTAACTCATTTACTAAAGTATGTTTCTTTATGGTCAATTTGATATACATTGCCTCGAGTAACCGAGATGGTGAGGGTCTTTCATGCTAGGGTGGTCCTGGCTAAGGCACCTTGGTATGAGGGGGTATCACAAAGTGGTATCAGAGCGACGATTTTGGAACCTGTAACTAATGAGCCCAATGAATATAGAGTGTCAAATTAAAATGAACCCGGGTAGGAGTTGTTAGGAGCTAATGCAAAGACTTGGGAGACGTCCTAAAGTCGCGAACTCGCCCTACAACTTTAAACCGGTCACTATGGGGTGTCATGGGATTGCTATGTGTTTACTTATGTTTATGTGAATATGTTGGATGGGTGTTATGTGGTTGAATAGAGGTGTGGTGAAAACGATGAAGGCAATTATTTATAATAACATGAATAGTGGTTGGGATCGCTACTAGTTTACTATTGTCGATATGAATATGGTGGATGAATATGTTGAATGAATGCGTTGTATGAATATGATCGATGAATTGGTTTAAAAAGATGAAGTAAGTAATTGTATGAGAATATGAAATTCATGTGGAAAACATGTTTATGTTATGGAAGCGTATTTTCTACTGTTGCTATGTTAGTAACATGTGAATAGGGGATATATGTCGTATATTATGTTATTGTTTTTACGCAAAGTTATAGAATAAAAGCATGTGGGTAGTACATGATTGGTAAGTTGAATATTGTATAAGCATTATGGGTGCTATTTTTTGGCTTTTGTAGATAGTAACTTGTGGTTAGGGATACTGGTTTTATGAGTATTAAGTTGTTTTTGTTTACCTTCTTGTTGTTTAAGTTGTTTGGAAGTAAAAATCTAGTAGTTATGTTGTCCGATTGTAGAGAGGTTGTCTTTAAACTGTTATAACTTGAGATGTATAAATCATTCTGATGTGATTCCAATTGGAGGTGATATCTTATTCTTTTACGATTTTAACGATAGGTCACACGCCCAAAATGACCAAGTAACGAGTGAGATATGACTGTTTTACGAAACCCGGACGTTGCTGAGAACTGTGCCGATACTCAACCGAGTAGGCCCTACTCGGCCGAGTATCATTTATACTCGACCGAATAACCCATATTCGGCCGAGTAATCCTTTCGGGATAATCCCGTTCAGCTTCTGGAGTTGTGAGCTCGGCCGAGTAGTCACATTACTCGACCGAGTGTCCTGTACTCGGTAGAGTACGTCATGAACTCGACCGAGTATTTCTTTGGGCGGTTGTTTTGAGTCGACGGCTACATTCTTACACATGTTTTGAGTAGTAGGTTATGTGCACATTTATGTTTTGGGTCTTAAAGCATTCTTTTATATATGTGATGGTCTTGATACGTAAGTTACCAAATGCTATGATATGGAGAATGCCGGCTTATCAGGGATATGTGTTGGATAGGATGGACATGAGTTATATGTGATTGTGAAGGATAGTGGAAAAAGAAAAGGGAAGATTGATGAGCTAATTGAGGCAAGGAGCATCTTTTCTGGAATATGATGAGTGATATAGTCGCGTGTTGAGTAATATAAAAGTAAGTGTATATGGGCAAGGGTGATGTAAGTATAAAGAAACGTGAGAATGAAAGATTGAAAGGAAGGATGTGAATAGTGATAACTTAAGAGGTGTATGGACTTATGGAGAGAGATGGTTAGGATTGTGTTGGTTAAGAATATATATGTGATGAAAGGTTGTTGTATAGGGATGGAGAAGAGGGGTATATAGTGAACTTAGATGGAGTTATGTCACGATGTGGATTTGTAGATAGTGGCTGAGTTTGGGAATTTGGATTATCGAGAGGTGAGCATAGTGTATAATTCTTTGGGAAATTAACGGTATGAGGTGAATTTTTGGTTTTCTAGAGACACGAAAGGGAGATACAACTAATTAAAGGGTAACCGTTAGTTGTGTGGACTTGATGGTGACAAGTGTGAGTGAGTAGTATGATATGAGAGGATCCGTGATAAGAAAGAATGAGAAGATATTGACATGAATTAATGGAATTTGAGTTGTGGAGCAACAAGAAGGTAATCAGATTACTAAAGAGTTAGGTAACAGAAGGAAGGAGATGAATTATTAATTGGTATTATTGGATGGAAGTAAGTTGGGAGAACGTTAACCAAAGTTGTGGGTAGGGATGACAATGGGTAGGATCTGGATAGGATCCTATAAGATCCAGATCCGATCCATATTTACAGGATCTGAAATTCCCATATCCATATCCGGATCCGCAGGATCTGGATTGGATCAGGATATATCCATATCCTTTTGATAATAAAAAAAAAGTCCCTCTTAAAATATGAAAATATTATTTTTTGTATTTTATTACGACGTAACATACTATTTTGCTTTATTAGATACTAATAATAAAGCTAAAGTTCTAAAAACATAAAAATAAAGTCTTATGAAATTACAAAACAATAAAAAAGTTTTTTTTTAACCCAAAAATGTTAATCAGAAAAAATCATGGTTTGCTTATGAATAAAATTAAAAGAACAAAGCATATAATTTTACTATTTGTTTAGCTGAACTTATTTTTTAAGAAAATGAAATAAAAATGGATCTAAGGGTAGGATCTGGATCTCAACCATATGATCCATATCCATATCCTTATCCATTGGATCTTAAATATCGCGATCCATATACGCTCCGTAGGATCTGGATCTCAGGATCTGGGTAGGATCTGGATTCCGTTGTCATCCCTAGTTGTGGGACATAAAAGTAAGGAATCATGGAAATGCACGATAGCATCATGAGAGGGTGTGAGTTAATAGTTATATAGGAGTTCAGGACTGTAACACCCCCATTTATTCGGGAGCCTTTAGGTAGACATTCCCAAATAAATAGAACTGTTACCATCTCGGTTTCCCGAGGTAGTGAATAACAAAGTAAAACAATACCAAAGTACTTTAAATTAAAACTTTAGTGAATACATGTTCATTACAACTTAATCAACTAAAACTTAATATAAAAATAAATACAACTCGCAGCGGAAATTAAATAAGTGATATAACTACATTTGTGATCTAGACTCCTGCAGTCCGCAAGCTCACACGCCCAAGCTCCCCATATCCAGCTAACTCAAAACTCGCTATTTAAATCGCTCCCCATTTAACCGGAAATATTAAATGGTTCACCACAGGATGCCATCAATTAAAGCAGCCATCAATTTTATTTTGACACATGTATAAACACGTCAACCAATGGTTGAGTAGGATAATCACACAACATTAAATATACAAACTAACAGATGTAAACACGTGGAATAAATACCACTACCAATTCCCATCATAACCATACTAGTCGTCCCGGTCCTTGACCGAGGCTCCACCACACCGTCGTCCCGCCAACTCCTGGCCCGGGATAAGCACAATTGTCGTCCCACCGAGATCGAGGATAATCTCATAACTCATTGTCGTCCCGCCCGTCCGAGACCGAGGATAACCAATAAAAAGTATGCCAATACGAATATTCCAATCCAATAATAAACAGCCACAATAATCCAAAAATAATAACTTGCGCATCCATTAAATTTCACAAAAGTCGAGTTGAGTAGTTATCCTACCTCGAAAGTAAGCACACCAATTACGCAATCCAATTAGTAGAAATCCAATATAAGCTTCTCAACAATACCGTCACCTAATCATAAATAGTTATTTGCAATTACTAACTATTCATAACCAATTGATTTAATTATTATATTACTTAAATTATTATTACCCTTTCATTATATATATTAAAAGCCGGTTACTTATAAACCCGAGTCAACTCAACTTAGAACCCGACATACATGTATTAACTATTTAATTAATTAATTAATAATCTCGACTAAACTAACCCGATTCAAATATTGGTTAAAACCCGTCCTAATTAAATAAAACACAAACCAACCCATACACCCCAAACAAATCCCGTATGATTTGATAAAAAAAACAAACACAACAATCCCGTAAACACACCCGTCATGTATACTACCCCCGTGTAAAACCCCCCGCTCAACACCCTCCTTTCATCCACCTATTACACAACCACCAGCCACCGTCAGCACCACCCAACCTGACCCGCCTTAACCTGCACCTAGGCAAACCCCGACAACCCTTAGCCACCAGCTAAACCACCACCAACAACCCACAAACCCACTCCCTATCACACGACACCAACCGCAACACTCACCTGACACCCCATAAAACCCGTCCCAAAACCACTACCTAACACCACCTTCACCGCCACCTACAACCACTAATCAACTCACCAACCTACCCTCGATAAAAGCCACCCAAAACCACCCCAACCCAGACCTCCTACAACCATTAAAAACCCCGTCGAAACAGCCTGCCCAAACACGAGTCACTTCCCCTGTTTTCCGTCACCACCGCACAAACCACCATCCCTGACCACCCCAACACCACCAGTACAACCGCCCCCTGCCGACAATATCAACCACCCAAACCCCAGGTCAAGCCGTGTCCAACTAGTGGGTCAAATAACCATCCCAAACCCACGAAACCTAACCCAAAATCCCTTCTGACCAGCCGTCTTTCAACCGCCCCAAAAGCCACCGTAACAAGGTCAACGATGGTAAAAAATGGTCAGTTTAGAAACTTGGTAGTCCAATGTCGCTATAGATCCAATTCCCGAGTCCTATGGTGGTCTATATAAGTCATACTACCGATCAAAAGATGCTTGCATGAAAAGAATATAAATCGATTTAAGATGAATAATTACCTCGAGTTGATTAATTGATTTATGTTAATTCCTTCTTCTTCCGTCTTCTAAAACTCTTTTTTTTTATGAATTATTTTCTTAGATTTAAGGTGATATTTATAGTGTAAGATTTAGAGAATACGAGGCCAATTAGGAAACCATGTAACTTTCCTTATTCTAATTAGTATAGGAATTGTCATTATAATTATATCATTATTATTTATCATATACTATTAATCCTAACATAACTATGATTTCCTCATATAATACTTACTAATTATTATTGCCATAACTTTATTATTTATATATTATTATTAATTCCCGATATAAGTCGCGATTACACTAATACCAATTTAAATAAGTCTCGGCCCATATAATAATACCACACAGTCCAACACTCGATTACCAACTAAGCCAAAAGCACAAATATTAGCCGAACCCAATTCATGACTTGAATTATTAATTTATTATTTAATTAACGTCTCACTTGAATTTAGTATTAGAAATGTCATTAAATTACTCATTAAATTACATAAATTATTCTTATAAATTATTATTAGAAATACGGAGTATTACAGTCTTCCCCCCTTAAAATGAACTTCGTCCCGAAGTTCGCCCACAACTACCACCATATCACTTATAAACATTCCTACAACTAAGCATCATCTAATACCATCATCCATTTACGATTATCATCCATACCAATCGCATCACAAAGTATCACAACAACAATTCAAAACATTCGTAGTATTACATTCCTTTCCCCTAAAAATTAACTTCGTCCTCGAAGTTCAGAATACCAAACAAATGAAACAACCAAATCATTATTATAATATAAAACATGAAACACACATTGTAATATAAAACAACTTTTATTTCCAACACTAAATAATGGTTAACTAAATACAAAAATATTTGATTTACCTCCAAGTAGCAAAACCACAACTTAAACTAACTTTATTTAAACTATTGGCGAATACAATGCCAAAATAGGTAATAATCTATAACAAAATACACATAATTGTTTAGTTAATCTTTTTTTTTTTTTAATAATGGTATCTAACTTAAATATGGATGCAATTACGGTGAACATATATATATATGGCTTAGGGCAACACATTCCGCATATCACTAGACATGGTAATCTACTTCTCATAATTAACAACATCAAATATAAATGTGCAAGAAATAAGAAACAAAACTTATACTCTTCAAGGCTAGGAAAAACATGTTATAATTTCTAAAAATCTTTAATACATAAGAACATAATTAATTATTGAGAACATATAATTTTTAGAAAATACAGAAAGTTGTTAAACCATGAGAAAAAGATTCAAGTCAAAAATTCAAAGGGTCAATTTATAATGCATTTTACAAGTTACTTGGTCGAAAAGTAAATTTTACAAAGAACTTGTCGAAACTTAGGTCAAATTGTAAAAATCACCATAAATTGTCAAAATATTTTCTTAAAACGTGGCTTACCAATTTAGAAACATACATGAGTATATTAAACAGTGGCGTTGGAATTATAACAAATAATTACGTAGTTTTTAAATGGAAAATTTTACAAAAACATGGCGCGAAAACATCACTGTACAGAAACATTTCGACTACTGTCCACTAAAATATTTATTTCTCCTAAACAGTATATTATTTGAACATGAGACCAGTGGCATATGAAAGCTATCATAAAGCTATTACTCATAAAATTTGCATACGATAATTTTAAACAGGTAGTAAATGGCAGCCAAAACAATCAAGGGTAGAATTCCGGGAAATCAACTAAAATAACGTTCTTCACAATTTCACACAATTCCCTTAATACTTCTCATGTTAATCACACATGCCAACATATTTATCTCATAATCACATGTATATATCAATGCTTATATCACATCCCCTCCCCCTAAAGGCAAAGTTACGTCCCCGTAACCACAGTCATGAATGAAAACAATATTCAAACAAGGCAAACAAACGGTTTTTCATTTTAGATTACCCCACACTCTCAAATATTTCTCTCAGGGTTACCGGTTCAAAACTGAAAGGGCCGGAAGTTTGGTGTGAGGGGCTCTACTCATCCCAAGCCTTAAGTGGGCTCCTAACAGTTTCTACCCGGGTTCATTTTATTAGACACATCCTATGTTCATTATTGTTCATTGGTTAGGCCTGAGGATCGTTTTGCTCTGATACCACTTTGTAACACCCCCATTTATTCGGGAGCCTTTAGCTAGACATTCCCAAATAAATAGAACTGTTACCATCTCGGTTTCCCGAGGTAGTGAATAACAAAGTACAACAATACCAAAGTACTTTAAATTAAAACTTTAGTGAATACATGTTCATTACAACTTAATCAACTAAAACTTAATATAAAAATAAATACAACTCAGCAATGAAATTAAATAAGTGATATAACTATATATGTGATCTAGACTCGCAGTCCACAAGCTCACACGCCCAAGCTCCCCATATCCAGCTAACTCAAAACTCGCTATTTAAATCGCTCCCCATTTAACCGGAAATATTAAATGGTTCACCACAGGATGCCATCAATTAAAGCAGGCATCAATTTTATTTTGACACAGAAGCAAACACGTCAACCAATGGTTGAATAGGATAATCACACAACATTAAATATACAAACTAACAGATGTAAACACGTGGAATAAATACCACTACCAATTCCCATCATAACCACACTAGTCGTCCCGGTCCTTGACCGAGGCTCCACCACACCGTCGTCCCGCCAACTCCTGGCCCGGGGATAAGCACAATTGTGGTCCCAGTCCGAGACTGAGGATAATCTCATAACTCATTGTCGTCCCAGTCCGAGACTGAGGATAACCAATAAACAGTATGCCAATACGAATATTCCAATCCAATAATAAACAGCCACAATAATCCAAAAATAATAACTTCCGCATCCATTAAATTTCACAAAAGTCGAGTTGAGTAGTTATCCTACCTCGAAAGCAAGCACTCCAATTACGCAATCCAATTAGTAGAAATCCAATATAAGCTTCTCAACAATACCGTCACCTAATCATAAATAGTTATTTGCAATTACTAACTATTCATAACCAATTGATTTAATTATTATATTACTTAAATTATTATTACCCTTTCATTATATATATTAAAAGCCGATTACTTATAAACCCGAGTCAACTCAACTTAGAACCCGACATACATGTATTAACTATTTAATTAATTAATAAATAATCTCGACTAAACTAACCCGATTCAAATATTGGTTAAAACCCGTCCTAATTAAATAAAACACAAACCAACCCATACACCCTAAACAAATCCCGTATGATTTGATATAAAAAACAAACACAACAATCCCGTAAACACACCCGTCATGTATACTACCCCCGTGTAAAACCCCCCGCTCAACAACCTCCTTTCATCCACCTATTACACAACCTCCAGCCACCGTCAGCACCACCCAACCTGACCCGCCTTAACCTGCACCTAGGCCAACCCCGACAACCCTTAGCCACCAGCTAAACCACCACCAACAACCCACAAACCCACTCCCTATCACACGACACCAACCGCAACACTCACCTGACACCCCATAAAACCCGTCCCAAAACCACTACCTAACACCACCTTCACCGCCACCTACAACCACTAATCAACTCACCAACCTACCCTCGACAAAAGCAACCCCAATACCACCCCAACCCAGACCTCCTACAACCATTAAAAACCCCGTCGAAACAGCCTGCCCAAACACGAGCACTTCCCCTGTTTTCCGTCACCACCGCACAAACCACCATCCCTGACCACCCCAACACCACCAGTACAACCGCCCCCTGCCGACAATATCAACCACCCAGACCCCAGGTCAAGCCGTGTCAAACTAGTGGGTCAAATAACCATCCCAAACCCACGAAACCTAACCTAAAATCCCTTCCGACCAGCCCTCTTTCAACCGCCCCAAAAGCCACCGTAACAAGGTCAACGACGGTCGAAAATGGTCAGTTTAGAAACTTGGCAGTCCAATGTCGCTATAGATCCAATTCCCGAGTCCTATGGTGGTCTATATAAGTCATACTACCGATCTAAAGATGCTTGCATGAAAAGAATATAAATCGATTTAAGATGAATAATTACCTCGAGTTGATTAATTGATTTATGTTAATTCCTTCTTCTTCCGTCTTCTAAAATTCTTTTTTTTTTTATTTATGAATTATTTTCTCAGATTTAAGGTGGTATTTATAGTGTAAGATTTAGAGAATACGAGGCCAATTAGGAAACCATGTAACTTTCCTTATTCTAATTAGTATAGGAATTGTCATTATAATTATATCATTATTATTTATCATATACTATTAATCCTAACATAACTATGATTTCCTCATATAATACTTACTAATTTATTATTGCCATAACTTTATTATTTATATATTATTATTAATTCCCGATATAAATCGCGATTACACTAATACCAATTTAAATAAGTCTCGGCCCATATAATAATACCACACAGTCCAACACTCGATTACCAACTAAGCCCAAAGCACAAATATTAGCCGAACCCAATTCATGACTTGAATTATTAATTTATTATTTAATTAACGTCTCACTTGAATTTAGTATTAGAAATGTCATTAAATTACTCATTAAATTACATAAATTATTCTTATAAATTATTATTAGAAATACGGAGTATTACAAGGACGACATGTTGGTCGTGAGTTTCGAGGTATTAAGGGAGTAAGAAGCTGACAGAGTGTTTACACGATATGAGATTTTGGTGGAGAGTTAGGTGACAATGCAATAAAGGATAGAATTGGAAATAATGTTGAGGTAAATTTTGTTGATGGATTTGATGTTCGTTATTTTGGATGATAACCAAAGAGAAACGGATTGTTAAATTAAGTGATAGTAAGAGAGTAGTTGCATGAAAGATGGTGGTGTCGTAGTGTTGTCACTAGTGGTTAAGGATGATGTTAAATAGGGAAGATACCTATTCTAAAGAGGTTGATTTTTGTAGAGGCAGGGTTGATGTGTATGGTTGTGAGAAGGTATGAAATGCGATTATAGGAGGCGGGTGCTAGTAGTTGAGTATTAATGGTAGGGTTACATTGTTAGGAAGTGATAGTTATGCGAATGGGAGAATGTAATAGGAAGGGCATACGAGTTAAGCACGGGTGAGAGGTAACCTTTATCATGTGGTAACTTACGTGATTAGGATTGGCTAGTCAGATTCGATTATGGATCCATGTGTTGGAATATGTGTCCTCAACAATAGTGCGATCACATGTTTAAATTTCATATTAAGAATACGTAAGGGATGATTCATTTATATAGTCAACTGATCAACTTTTATCAGTAATGATCAGCTAACTAGAGTTAGACATCACTGTCGTTTGACGGTGGTGATCAGTTGATCCCTTAAGGTCACACCTAAAGGACAATTCCCTTAATAGACAAATTGATTAGTTGTATGATAATACAAGTTAATCAATCCCTTAAAATTGAACAATTCACTTGTGAGAGAGAGTACAAATATATTATTTTAAAGGGATTAAATAAGATTTATTTTAGTAATTGAAATACTTTATTACTAAAATTGATTATTGTTTGTGAAACAATTGAGATAAGAATGAATGGTTAATTATAATTACAATATGTTGTGAATTATAATTATATGACCCATTTTATTTATGTGATCAAGTATCACTAGTCAATTTGTTTTATGTAATTTAATTAATTTATAAAATGATATTTATTTGATAAATATGCATTAAATTAATTAATAACATGTAACATACTACATGTGACATATTGTGTGACAAATGATAAATTGACAAAACAAAATGGTAGTCCATTTTAAGTGAAGTGGACCGAAATGGAGGGAGTTGTGATGCATTGTGATTGATTTATTTTATGTGATAAAATAAAGCTAATCATACCTATTGCATCATAGCCTTACACACCTATTTCTTGTGAAGACCACAAGCAAAAAGGAAGATGCCATCCCTTGGCATTTTTTGCCTACTCCCACCTGTTCCTCCCTCTTTCATATAAGAGAATTTGTTCTATTATTATCATCCATTAAACACACATGCATACTTGCTCAAAACTCTCTCAAAATCTCTCTAAAATAGTTTTAGAAAATCAAAAGGTTGTTCATAATAAATTCTAATCACAATATAAAATTACTAGTGTAGTAATAAGTATATTATTAGAATTAATATAAGGGTACTACTATATTAATCTAGTTAATTAATATACTAGTTTAAGGGATTAGTCTTGGGTGCAATCAAAAGGAGGATCTCTCCATTGGGATTTTGGAGGATCATCCATTATATTTTAGCTCAAGAATAAATAAGGAAGGTGATCTTGTTTGTGCCCATTATTTCGAACCATATAACAATGTAAGGGACATTGTTTTTCCTTATTAATCTCTTATTTTGTTATGGATGCACTAGATCTAAAGAACACACATTAAGAAGTTAATTAGTTCATTATTAGAAGAGTCTAATAAGATGTATATGAACCTAACACCATGATATGTGTAAATGTTTGTGTGAGGTTCTGACCTCACGAGTCATGGTATGGATAATATTCATAAGGTTAGTATCTGTAATTCCATGTAATATGTTGCATTGTGATCTAGTAAAGCGGTTTTAAGAAAGTCTTATGGTCAAGGAGGTCGTACTGAGTCAGTGTTTATGTGATTGAATAAGTTGCGATGACTATCGATGTGGTTGTTGTGCCTCGGGTGGCGACCCGGGCATGGTAATTCATGGTGTGGTACGAGTATTTTCGTGTTGTCGTAGATTGTTGTTTGTTTACTGTTGTTTCTTGTCAGTGTCGGTCGGGGCATATAGACCGTTATTTTTTTTACCGGTGTTTCTTACCAGTGTCGGCTTGGGTGTGAGAATAGAGTATGATATGAAAGAGAGTTGGGTATGGTTCTGTGGTTGTCATGGTATAGTAATATTCTGTTAATGGGACACCCTGTGAGAGGTTTTTAGAGTACTTCTAATCTTGTTTTAGATGAGGCGTTGGTGGACATAGTTGGGGGAAGAGAATTATGGAACATGTGTGGCATTGAATTTGAAACTACAGGTGGTTTGTAACCCTTTTTATTACGACTTAGTATCATGTTAAGTTTTGTGGTAATAAAAGAAATGAACTTGTGAAGCTAATGTGAGTGTGCGTAACAGTTGTGGATCGTGAGTTATGATCGTGGAGATGAGTGTGTATATATATATATATATATATATATATATATATATATATATATATATATATATATATATATGTGTGTATATATATATATATATATATATGTGTGTGTGTGTATATATATATATATATATATATATATGTGTGTGTGTGTGTGTATATATATATATATATATATATATATATATATATATAGATATATATATATATATATATATATATATATATATATATATATATATATATATATATATAGAATTATGTCGATTTTTTGCGGTAATGTTGAAGAGTTAAGGTAGTGGTTATGCTGAGGATTTTATGGTATAAGGTATATGGAGTGCAGAATGAATTGAGGTATGAGGACTGTTAGAGAAAGAGAGCCCTGGATATAGGAATGGTTGTAGGTGTTGAGGTTATAGTGGGTTATCGTTGGCATGCGGTGGTAATGAGGATTATGGGGGGTATAGCAAAGGACCTAGTATTAGTGAGTTATAAGGAAGTAACATTTACCTTAAGAGGAGCAGGATGCTACAAGAGAGTTTGATGGTCATACAGGTTGCAATTGGAAGTTTGAGTGTTGGTGTAGAATAAGGATGGATTTGTGTGATGGTCGATTTTATAACAGGTAATGGCAGTGCTTGTAGTAGTATGATGTCTAGGAGTGTGAGTAAACTTCGATAGTGTTAACGGATTATGTGATGATGTTTATGTGTGATACGTGCTTTTTATATAGTCTTTTTAGCCTATTTCAGCACGTATTTCTATGCATTTTTATACTGTTTTTATAGTATTTTGCCCCGAATTGGCTACTTTGGTTCGTTTTGTCCATTTTGTAGAAATGAACGCGAAAGTAGTGGAATCGTACTCTTTTTCGTCCTTTTTGCATGCATTTAGAGGAGACGGGATTTTCCAGAGTGAGATACTACGTTTGGAAGCGTCAAGGCACGCATTACGAGGCAGTCGGTGATGGACTTGAGCTGAAATGAAGACAAAGAACTCGATCGAGCAGTTTTACCACTCGATCGAGTGGTTTTTACGTCCCAAGATGGTCGATCGAGTAGATTTCTACTCGATCCTTAAGCTGCAGAAAGACGAGTTACTCGATCGAGTAACTTTCTACTCGATCGAGTATATTAGGCCGAGGATTTGCTCGATCGAGTGGTTTTATTCCACTTGATCGAGTGGTTTCGCTGTTAAGGGCTTTTATTTAGCCCGTGCTATGTTTTATTTCGTTAAAATTAATTATTTTCTATTTAAGCAAGCTTTAGTTAGGTCATTAGCATCGGTTTTTATTTACTACTTAGCTTTTATCAAAACTTGACTGCGTAAAACATTCTTCTTCACTGTAACTTTACCTTTGGGGTTATTATTGCTCGGATTCGATTGTTCTTTAGGCCGGATTCGCTTGATTGTAATTCCTTTCTCTTCTCTTAATAATAATTAATCTTTTGTTTGCTTTAATTCTTTTTTTCGTTGCATTTATTCTTTTGCCCTAATTTACTCTTTATGCAATTTTATTGTTATTTCATAATGTTTATTGCTGGAAATTTATCTGCTATTAGTTTAATTAGCGACAAGAGTAGCTAAACCCCTTCATGTTGGGATTAGGGGATCTGCGGTAGGAATGTGACGATGTAGTAAATGAAACAGATGAATGAATTGTGAGACTCTGTCACCATAGCAATTTAATTGTATTTATCGACTTAGTTGAGTGCACGCTTCTGAGTTATTTCTTTAATATGGCTAAAATTAATCCTAGATCGAAAGATTGGACTAAATAGGCCTGCTATGAACAGTAGACTACCCTGACGAGAATGAAAATTAAGTTAGTGGTATTTTAGGATAGAAAGTGGACCGAAAGGACCTTTCCACATCCGTCTTACATTAATTCGTCCGACTCATTTACAGCTGAGTCACTGGACTACCATAGTGAACCGAAATCCTGACATGACCCTCTTTATCTGATAGTTTAATCTTTATTTCTCTGCCCTTATTTCTCTAGCCTTTATTTCTCTTTCCTTTCAACTCTATAGTTTAGAAAACAATTTAAACAACCCCCCCATTTGTGACCAAATAGACGGACTTCTACAGATATCTTGCCTCCCTGTGGAGATCGACCTGACTTCCATAGCTATATAGTTAGTTTATTTTTGACAGGTACACGACAGACGTGTCAAATTTTGGCGCCGTTGCCGGGGAGGCAATTGCCCTATTTGTTTTCGTTCCGTTTATTTTTTCCGTCTCAGGGAATTTTTATTCCTTGAGGCAGTTCTTATTCATTTTCTTTCAGTATTGTTTATGCCCAGGTCAGACAGGTTTGAATTAGTTTCACCTGATTCAGAGCCAGAGAGATTATTCAGGCATAGACTCCGTCTGCAGAGAAAATCACGAAAGGAAGACTTGAGTACTTTCGGGCCAGAGCTACATCACTCTCTTTTCGAAGAACATAGTCCGATTTCTACAGTAAAGATGCCTAAGCTTTCTAGTCATTCGGTGCCTAAAGCATCCTCTATTCCGAAAGGTTTCAATCTCCAGACTGAGGATAGGAATACATTCGACATCCGTCCTTCTTATATCAATCAGGTGGAGAGAAATATTTATAGAGGTGTGGCAGGTGAAGATCCGAGGAAGCATATGGAGACCTTTACCGATTACTGTTCTACTATCCCCGCCACTAAGGGGGTAACTCAAGACAAGATTAAGGAAGTTTTATTTCCTTTCTCTTTAGTTGATTGACCAGGGAGTGGTGATCGACTTGGACCGCACAGCTACTGGGGTTACAGATTGGGAGTCTCTTGCGCTTGCATTTTACAAGAGATATTTCCCTCCACAACGCACCAATTTGCTGAGGGCCAAGATTACCAGTTTCAGACAGGCTCCCGATGAAAGTTTCTATGAGGCGTTGTAATACTCCGTATTTATGAGTCTTTGGGTACTCTATCGAGTAGGCCTTACTTTGTCGAGTAAGGGTGAGTTGCGATTTAAAATAATTTCTGACCTGTTGGGTACTCGATCGAGTAACTAGGATACTCGATCGAGTAAGGGGGCACTCGATCGAGTACCTTAGGCACTCGATCGAGTAGCCAGTTTACGGGGAGTTTTTCTCGGGTTTTGTTAATTATGCGATTAAGATATATAACCTTTTCCGTCATCATTCTAAACAGTTTTGCAAAACCTAATTTACTGTCAAAGAGAGAAAGCAAGTACGTTCATCATCTTAATCGCATTGTTAGCAAATCCCGGAGTTTGGAAGGTCGATTTTCATCGTTGGTTATACCGTTGAGATCCTTGCGTCGAGGGTAAGATCTATGTACCCTTTTTATTGTCTTTCCTTTAAGTTGGTTAAACCCTAATCTAGGGATTTGGGGGTTTTTGAGTAGTTTGTGATTTGGTAGCATTTGTATGTTGTATGATAGGAGGAGGTTTTGTAGAAGAAGCCTTTTGATACAGCTGTAGAGACCGTCTGATAGTTGTGCTTTCCAGGTAGGATTTCCTACTTAGTATTAGTCCCATAATGGGATGATTGTTGATGTGTTGAGATTGATTGTTTGATATAGTAATTGTATTGTGACGGCTGTGATTGTGATTGTTGTTGTTTGTCTATGGTTCTCGAGATGCGTTCTCGACTGAGTGGAGTCACTTGCGGGAGTGGCTTCACGCCCTAGTTTCGCCCTTCGTGGAACCCGCCACGGAAGGGGATGTGCACATTAATAGACAGGGTTATCGCTCGGTATGATGAGCGGGGCTTAGGTGGGAACGGCTGCGGTCCCCCACTGGCAAGGCTGGTCCAGTGGACAGTTAGTGATTGAGATTGTTGGGATTGGTGTGATTGTGTGTGTGTGACGGTTAAGCTGTCTGTTTATCTTATTGTTGATATATTGAGTTGTGTGATTAGTACTGACCCCGTTTAAATGTTTTAAAAACTGTGGTGATCCATTCGGGGTGGTGAGCGGTTATTGAGCGGTATGATATGACGCGTATGGGATAGGGATGAGTCATCACGTGACGCTTAGAAGTCTTCATTTGCGTGTCGACGATGTTTTATAGCTTTGATAGTTTTAGAAGAGACCGTCCGAGAATCTTGTATTTCTTTTTATCAGTTTGGAATTGCTATGTAATCACTTTAAACTTTATTTTCTTTTAAAGTTGTTTCGTTATTGTCTTATGAATATCATGCCTCGGGTAACCGAGATGGTGGCATCCTTATACCTGAGTGGTCCTGGTAAGGCACTTGGAGTATGGGGGTGTTACAAATGGTATCAGAGCGACGATCCTGAAACCTGTAACCAATGAACCCAATGAATATAGGGAGTCAATTAAAATGAACCCGGGGTAAAGGTTGTAGGAGCTAATGCAAAGACTTGGGAGACGTCCTAAAGTCGCGAACTCGCCCTAAAATTTTGAACCGGTCACCATGGGATATGAGTCGGGATCGCTATGTGTTTATCCTGTGAATTGTGTACCTATATGGTGATGTGTGGCATGAATAAGTGGATGTATGTATGTGGAGAATGGGGAATGTGTAGAAAAGATGGTGATAATGTGATTTCGTATGTTGTTGATTGAAAGCATGTTGCATGATAGTTGGTTTACAATGTTGGTTGGAATTGTTAGAAAAGTGTATGAGAATGATGAGTAATGTGTTGGAAATGGATGAATTGATTGGAAAAGATGGGGTAGCAATTGGACGAGAATATGAATTTTGTGATTATGAATATGTTTAAGTGACGAATTGTGTTTGTAATGTTGTTGTATTAGTAACATGGAAATAGGATTTGTAATGTATGAGAATGTTGTGTTACGAAAAGTTATAAAATTTAAAGTATGCGGTTAGTACATGACTAATGAGTTAAATAATATATGTGCATGATGGATGTTGTTGTTTGATTTTTTAAAATAGTAACATATGATTATGAATACTGGTTTTATGAGTTTTGGACTGGTTTTGTTTGCTTGGTTGCTGTTTAAGTTGTTTGGAAGTAAAATCAAGTAGTTGTGTTTTTTTTTCGATTATAAAGAGGTTGTCTTTAAACTGTTATAACTTGAGATGCATAAATGATTTTGATGTGATTCCAATTGGAGGTGATAGCTTGTCCTTTTACGATTCTAACGATAGGTCACACGCCCAAAACGACCAAGTAATGAGTGAGTTATGACTGTTTTACGAAAACTGGACAGTGCTGAGAATTGGGGTACTCGATCGAGTAACTAGGAAACTCGATCGAGTAAGGGGGCACTCGATCGAGTACCTTAGTTACTCGACCGAGTAGCCCTGGTGATTTGTTTTACGTGCTTCTGATCTTCACCTACTCGATCGAGTAAGTCCCTTACTCGATCGAGTGGCCTGTACTCGGTCTAGTGACCCTTGTTTTGGGTCATATGCTTATCTTTTGACATTCGTTGCATATTATGTTTACTTCAAAGTTGTTATTTTACTTCTTTATGCATTGTTTTACATGTAAGTTGGTCTTGATACGTAAGTTACCCAATCTTATGGAGTGGTGAGTGGCACCTTATGGTGAGTATGAGTTTGGTGGGAGGAGATGAGCTATATGTGGTTGTGCTGAGAAGTGGAAAAAGAAAAAGAATATTGATGAGCTGATTGAGGCATGGTGCAAGTTTTGGTGAGACGTGGTGAGTGATTTATTCGCGAAATTGAGTGATGTAAAAGTAAGTGAAAGTGGGTAAGGGATGATGTGGGTCTAAGGAACGTGAGAATGAAAAGATTGAAAGGAAAGTTTGGATAGTGGCAACTTGAGATGTGTAAAGAATTATGGAGTGAGATGGTTAGGAGTCGTGTGGGATAAGAATATACACAGTGAAAGTTCGTTTTAAAGGGGTTGAGAAGAGTAGTATATAGTGAACTTTATGGAGACATGTTGCGAGGTGGATTTGTAGATAGTGAGTGAGTTTGGGAGATTTGGTTTATTAAGAGGTGAAACTACGTGTGATTTCTTTGGGCATTTAACGGCATGAAATGAAGTTGTTTAAACAGTGAACGTTGATTTTATGGATAGGTTAGTGACAAGTGTGAGCGATAGCATAATAAGAGAAGATCCATGGTAAGAAAGAGTGAGATGATATCGACATGAAATAATGGGATTTGAGCTTTGGCGGAATGAGAAGGTAACCGGAGCACTAAAGAATTAGATAGAAGTAATAAGGAGTTGAGCTATTAAATGGTATTGTTGAATGTGAAGAGAAAAGAAGAGTAAAAAGTAAGCTAAGGAAAATTTTCACCGGAGTTATGTGATATAAAGGTAAGGAATCATCGAAATGTGTGATATTATCATGAGGATGTTAGTTAATGGTTATATGGGAGCTTCAGGACAACATGAATAATAATGACTTTCGAGGAATTAAGGGAGTAAGAGTTGGTGGAGTATTTACACGATATGAGATTTTTGGTGGAAAGTTAGATGACGATACAATTAAGATAGTATTGGGAATAATGTTGAGGTAATTTTGTTGATGGGTTTGATGTTCTTTATTTGGGGATGTTAACCAAAGATAGGAGAAAAACCATGTTGTTTTGATACGAGTGTAAGGGGTTTGATATACGAGCAGTGGTGGTATTGTGGTGTTGTCACTAGT
The DNA here is from genome assembly GCF_048544455.1 of Silene latifolia. Classification (NCBI taxonomy): domain Eukaryota; kingdom Viridiplantae; phylum Streptophyta; class Magnoliopsida; order Caryophyllales; family Caryophyllaceae; genus Silene; species Silene latifolia. The sequence goes on from NC_133537.1 coordinate 174,893,262, forward strand.
GGTTAAGGGTGATGATAGATAAGAAAGACAACAGTCCTAGAGAGGTTGATTTTACAAAGGCCGGATTGATATGTATGGTTGTAAAGGAGTATAAGATGTGGTTATACGAGGCGAGCGCTAGTGGTTGAATATTAATGGTATCGCATGAGGTGATGGTTATGCGAATGGGAAAATATGTTATGAGGGGCATATGAGTTAAGCTCGGGCGACAGGTAACCTTTATCGAGTGGTAACTTACGTGATCAAGATTGACTAGTTGGATGTGATTATGGGTCTATGATGTGTATAAATGTTTGTGTGAGGTTCTGACCACACGAGAAGCGGTATGGTGTGATAGTTTTAAAGATGTTATATGAATGTTTGTGATATATGTAGGGTACGACAATCTGATGGAATGAGGCTAAAAAGGTAATAATTTGATTGATTTGGCATGGCTAGTTATAATTTTATGTGTATTGATAACACATGCGTATTCCGTGAAATGGTAGAGATGATGTTCATGAGGTACTTATCTGTTTATCCATATAATATGTTGCGTTGTGATTTAATAAAGTGGATTTGAGTAAGTTTTTCTTGTCTGAGAAGTTATGCTGAGTAAGTGTTTATGGGTTTGAGTAAGTTGTGATGTCTATCGGTGCGGTTGTGGTGCCTCGGGTGGTGATCCGGGCACGGTACTTCGTGTTGTGATGCGGGTATTTTCGCACTGCGGTGCGGTTGTTGGTGACGGTGTTGTGATGCCGTCACCGGCTGTGGTGGAGTAGGCGGGATGATTATGATACGAGTTTTCGAAAGTGCATACCAGTTATACATAGATTGTTGTTTTGTTTGCTGTTGTTCTTTGTGAGTTTTGGTTGAACATGTAGACTGTTGTTTTGTTTGTTGATGTTTCTTACCGTTTCAACGTGGGTGTGAGGGTAGAGTATGATATGGGAGAAAGTTGTGTATGTTTTGTTGTTGTGATGGTATAGTGATTTTCTGTTGATAGGGCACAGTTGTAAGAGGTTGTACAGAACATTTGACCTTGTTGTAGATAAGACATCGGTGCACATAGTCATGGCAAGTGATTTGTAGAACATGTGTGGTAATGATCTGAAAGCTGCAGGTGGTTTTAATCTTTCGTTGGGCCGGTGAGGGAAGGGTGTTTGGATTTAGTGTCTTGTTAAGTCATGTATGAGTTTTGCAGTGATGAAAGAAAAGAACTTGAGGATCTTGTGTGAGTGTACGTAACACGTGTGGATCGTGAGTTATGCTTTTGGCGATAGAAGTTTTATATAGTCTATATAGAGAGGTATGCCATGTTGCGGTAATGTGGAAGAGTTGGAGTATTGGTTATGCTAAGGGTTTTGCGGTATTAGTTAGATGGAGTGCAGAGTGAATTGAAGTATGAGAACTATTTAAGTAAGAAAGCCTTGGAAATAGGAACGGTTATAGAAATGAGGTTATAGGCGGTTATCTTTGACATGTGGTGGTGATGAGGATGATGAGATGATTTAACTAAGGATTTAGTATTAGTGAGTTACGAGGACGTAACATTTGTCTTAAGAGGAGTAGGATGCGATAAAAGTGAGTTTCATGGTTGTGCATGTTGTAAAATAATTGGAAGTAGAGTGTTAGCATAGCGTAAAGGAGGGATTTGTTTTGTGGTTGATGTTGTTAAAAGGCCATGGCCGTGCTTGTAGTAGTGTGATGTTTAGGAGTTCGAGAGTTTTGATAGTGGCATGATGATTTTTATGAGTGTAAGTAAACTTCGAGGACGAAGTTCCTTTTAAGGGTGGTAGAATGTAACATTCTGTTTGATGTTAGAGGTATTTTGACATTGGATTAGCTCTGGATGATGTATTACGGAGCTAGTTGGTAGTGTATGGAGTTAGTGTTGAGAGAGATATAATGGAGTCGATACGATATCGTGAGCCATGTTGTGGAGGTAGGAATAGTTAGTGGGGTTGGTGTTACGAGTTCATGTTTGGGTTGAAGTTTTGTTTTGAGTTCTTAGTCACGTTGTTGTGTCTTGATCGAGTTAGTATGTTTGTTTTTGAGTATGGGTTGAACTTCGGGGACGAAGTTCTTTTTAAGGAGGGAAGACTGTAATACTCCGTATTTATGAGTCTTTGGGTACTCTATCGAGTAGGCCTTACTCTGTCGAGTAAGGGTGAGTTGCGTTTTAAAATAGTTTCTGACCTGTTGGGTACTCGATCGAGTAACTAGGATACTCGATCGAGTAAGGGGGTACTCGATCGAGTACCTTAGGCACTCGATCGAGTAGCTAGGGTTTACTGGGAGTTTTTCTCGGGTTTTGTTAATTATGCGATTAAGATATATAACCTTTTCCGTCATCATTCTAAACACTTTTGCAAAACCTAATTTACTGTCAAAGAGAGAAAGCAAGTACGTTCATCATCTTAATCGCATTGTTAGCAAATCTCGGAGTTTGAAAGGTCGGTTTTCATCGTTGGTTATACCGTTGAGATCCTTGCGTCGAGGGTAAGATCTATGTACCCTTTTTATTGTCTTTCCTTTAAGTTGGTTAAACCCTAATCTACGGATTTGGGGGTTTTTGAGTAGTTTGTGATTTGGTAGCATTTGTATGTTGTATGATAGGAGGAGGTTTTGTAGAAGAAGCCTTTTGATACAGCTGTAGAGACCGTCTGATAGTTGTGCTTTCCAGGTAGGATTTCCTGCTCAGTATTAGTCCCATAATGGGGTGATTGTTGATGTGTTGAGATTGATTGTTTGATATAGTAATTGTATTGTGACGGCTGTGATTGTGATTGTGGTTGTTTGTCTATGGTTCTCGAGATGCGTTCTCGGCTGAGTGGAGTCACTTGCGGGAGTGGCTTCACGCCCAAGTTTCGCCCTTCGTGGAACCCGCCACGGAAGGGGATGTGCACATTAATGGACAGGGTTATCGCTCGGTATGATGAGCGGGGCTTAGGTGGGAACGGCTGCGGTCCCCCCCAGCGGGGTAATGGGTCCAGTGGACGTCAGTGATTGAGATTGTTGGGATTGGTGTGATTGTGTGTGTGTGACGGTTAAGCTGTCTGTTTATCTTATTTTTGATATATTGAGTTGTGTGATTAGTACTGACCCCGTTTAAATGTTTTAAAAACTATGGTAATCCATTCGGGGGTGGTGAGCAGTTATTGAGCAGGTATTATATGACGCGTATGGGATAGCTGGGATGAGTCATCACGTGGCAGTTAGAAGTCTTCCGCCGTGTCGACGATGTTTTATAGCTTTGATAGTTTTAGCAAAGAGACCGTCCGAGAATCTTGTATTTCTTTTTATCAGTTTGGAATTGCTATGTAATCACTTTAAACTTTATTTTCTTTTAAAGTTGTTTCGTTATTGTCTTATGAATATCATGCCTCGGGTAACCGAGATGGTGGCATCCTTATACCTGAGTGGTCCTGGTAAGGCACTTGGAGTATGAGGGTGTTACAGGTGTGGTCGCGAGTCAAGAAGTTGGTGAGGTCTATTCCTCACCATGGTTTTGACCCATGGTTTCTAGCTAATCAGTTCTACAATGGGCTGTATGACGACCACAGAGCCATACTTGATGCGGCATCTAGTGGGAGATTCCAGGAGAATACCGATGATGATAAGGGATGGTCCCTTATTGAAGAGATGGCGAATCACAGTGCTGAGTATGGAAACCCGGGGGATGGGATTAGAACAGTTCATGCATTGGATAAGCAGGTTTTAGCTCAGCTGGAGACCATGAATGCTAGATTTGACAAGTTGGAGTTACAAGCTGCTGGGGAGCCTCAGACGGTCCATGTTCTTACTAGAGGAGAGACCGTCACATGTGAAAGATGTGGGGGTAATGATGGCCACACTGCTGTTGGCTGTCTTGTAGAGAAGAAACAAGTCCTTGCCTTTCAGCAATATAGGCAAGGAGGAGGTTCCTATTACAATAATCAAGGGGCAGTCCATCCCAATTTGAGGTGGACTAGTCAAAATTTGCTGAATCCTACACCTCCTCCGTACCAGCAGCAACCTTATGTTCCTCCACATAAGAATCAACAAGGCTTTCAAAATCCTCCTTCCTTTACTCCTCCTAACCACGGTGCATCATCTTCCGGTGGGATGAGTGAAATTGGTGAGCTTAAGTCTATGTTGCAAGCCTTTACCAAGAAGTTTCAGCTGAGTGATCAACAGAAAGATGCGTCCATAAAGGCACTTGAAACTCAAGTTGCCCAACTAGCCATGAACCAATCGACAAGAAAGCAGGGTCAATTACCGACTCAAAATGATAAGAATCCACATGAGACGGTAAATTTCATCAATCTGAGAAGCGGTCGTTCATATGAGGGACCAGAAATGCAAAAATCAGACCCGAGGAAGGCTATAACTGATGATGAACAGTGTTCTGTCGAAGAAAGTGAGCTCACGGCAAAGCAAGTGCTCGATCGACTGGTTTCAGGTGGTCGATCGAGCAGATTTGGTGAAGAAAGTGGTCGATCGAGTGAAAATTCCACTCGATCGAGTGAACAGGAAAAGCAGATTGGTCGATCGAGTAGTTTTTCTACTCGATCGAGTGAACAGCAAAATGGAGTTGATCGATCGAGTGAAAATTTCACTCAATCGAGTGATATTATCGAAGATTCTACTCGATCGAATGGGTACTTTGGTCGAACGAGTAGTTTTGATGACGGGAAGCTTATTCGAGAGCCAGTTAGTGCTCGTTTAAGCGATAAATCACCAGAAAGACCTCGTTCGAGAGGTAAGAAGCGTCCAAAGGATACAGAACTTGTACCAGAAGATACATTGGAAGAGAGAAACAAGGGACTCGAGATACCTATCACGGTTCGCTTCCCGAGGTGGCTGTGGAATACTAAAGCTACTCGACAATTCGGCAAATTTGTTGAACTTCTGAAAAGCTTAGAAGTCACTGTGCCGTTTATCGAGTTGCTGACAAAGGTACCCTCTTATCTTAAGTATATGAAAGAAATTTTATCACGTAAGAGAATATTAGTGATAGTGAGACAGTAGCTTTAACTGAGGTGGGGTCAGCCCTATTTCAAAATAAGTTACCTCCTAAACAGTCAGATCCGGGTAGTTTTTCAATTCCGTGTCATATCGGTACCTATTTGATTGATAACGCGCTATGCGATTTAGGCACTAGCGTGAGTGTCTTACCGCTGTCTCTGGCTAAGAGACTTGGTTTGACAAAGCTGAGTTGCACTAACATGACAGTCCAGATGGCCGACCGTAGTATATCACGACCACTAGGTATAGTAGAAGACGTACCTGTGAGTATCGGGAGGTTCTTTATTCCCGTTGATTTCGTTGTCTTAGACATCCCCGAAGATGCACACACCCCTATTATTTTAGGGAGACCATTTTTGTCCACTGCCCGTTCAGTTATCGACGTCGGGGGGAAGACTTTGACCTTTCAGGTAGGGGATGAGGAGCTGATTTTTCATTAGTCTAAGTCCCGGAGGGCTCCCATGCAAGCTCAGCCTTGCAATGCTCTCTCTTCTATTGACCCTATTTCTTTGTTGGGAGTTGGTGGAAATATTGGAAGGAGGAAAAGAAAACAAAAAAAAAAAAAAAAAAAAAACGTGAAAGTGAAAGAAAGAAAAAGAAAAAAAAAAAAGAAAGAGCTGGAACGTGAATCAGAAGAAGAAAGAAAGAAAGTTTGAAAAAAAAGTTGATTTGTTTCAGTTATTTATTTCAGACGGTGTTTAAAAAAGGAAAGTTTGTGACCGTCTGACTCCTCCATTCTTATTCTATATTTTTGAGGAGATTGTGTTTGAGTTTAGTGAGCTTTGTGCCAAATGAAGGGCACTTGTACTTAGTTTTTCAGTCAGTTGAGATTCGGATGGGTTCATTATGGTCCTGTTAGGAACTAGCTTGACGCTTTTACCTCCACATTTCCATAACATGTTTTGCCTTTCTCACCTGAACCTCACTATTCCCAAATTATTTGTAAGCCCTCGGCTGTGACGGACATTATTTGTTGGAGTGTGTGCATTAGTACTTGAATTGTCTTTCATTTTTGTTGCATGCATGCTATGTAGGTCGCAGTTAGGTGAGTGAATGTCTTTTCTTCTCTCTTTTACATATAACATTCACCCTTTGCTTCATGAGAGAAGAGTGACCAGGAGAGAGTCCGATTTTGTTGGTCTTGCAAGGTCGATAAGTTGGCTATATTTTCGAATGACTTATAACTCGTTTGCGTATTGACTGCTAGCTTTAAACTGTTAGTTTTTGTTGCATTAAATTGGTTCAAGTAGACAAGTTAAGCTAGCTCTGAGTTATCATTTCCGTTCCATTAGTTGCATTTTAGTTTACTCGAGGACGAGTAAAGGTTCGGTTTGGGGAGATTTGATACGTGCTTTTTATATAGTCTTTTTAGCCTATTTCAGCACGTATTTCTATGCATTTTTATACTGTTTTTATAGTATTTTGCCCCGAATTGGCTACTTTGGTTCGTTTTGTCCATTTTGTAGAAATGAACGCGAAAGTAGTGGAATCGTACTCTTTTTCGTCCTTTTTGCATGCATTTAGAGTAGACGGGATTTTCCAGAGTGAGATATACGTTTGGAAGCGTCAAGGCACGCATTACGAGGCAGTCGGTGACGGACTTGAGCTGAAATGAAGACAAAGAACTCGATCGAGCAGTTTTACCACTCGATCGAGTGGTTTTTACGTCCCAAGATGGTCAATCGAGTAGATTTCTACTCAATCCTTAAGCTGCAGAAAGACGAGTTACTCGATCGAGTAACTTTCTACTCGATCGAGTAGATTAGGCTGAGGATTTGCTCGATCGAGTGGTTTTATTCCACTCGATCGAGTGGTTTCGCTGTTATGGGCTTTTATTTAGCTCGTGTTATGTTTTATTTCGTTAAACTTAATTATTTTCTATTTAAGCAAGCTTTAGTTAGGTCATTAGCATCAGTTTTTATTCACTACTTAGCTTTTATCAAAACTTGACTGCGTAAAACATTCTTTGTTTCGTTGAATTTATTCTTCTACCCTAATTTACTCTTTATGCAATTTTATTGTTATTTCATAATGTTTACTGCTGGAAATTAGGGGATCTTCGATAGGAATGTGACGATGTAGTAAATGAAACAGATGAATGAATTGTGAGACTCTGTCACCATAGCAATTTAATTGTATTTATCGACTTAGTTGAGTGCACGCTTCTGAGTTATTTCTTTAATCTGGCTAAAATTAATCCTAGATCGAAAGATTGGACTAAATAGGCTGCTATGAACAAAGAGACTACCCCGACGAGAATGAAAGTTAAGTTAGTGGTATTTTAGGATAGAAAGTGGACCGAAAGGACCTTTCCACATCCGTCTTACATTAATTCGTCTGACTCATTTACAGCTGAGTCACTGGACTACCGTAGTGAACCGAAATCCTGACATGACCCTCTTTATCTGATAGTCTAATCTTTATTTCTCTTGCCTTTATTTCTCTTTCCTTTCAACTTCATAGTTTAGAAAACAATTCAAACAACCCCCCCATTTGTGACCAAATAGACGGACTTCTACAGATATCTTGCCTCCCTGTGGAGATCGACCTGACTTCCCTAGCTATATAGTTAGTTTAGTTAGTTTATTTTTGACAGGTTCACGACAGACGTGTCAATGTGTGTGAGTAAACTTCGAGGACGAAGTTCGTTTTAAGGGTGGTAGAATGTAACATTCCGTTTTGGCGGTTGATCTTGTCTGGTGGATTGTCTTGGTATTGAGTTTGCTAGTGAGCGTTATGGAAGTAAGACAGAGTTGGCAACATTTATGTTTTGGGTATTCGACAGTACTATGGAGTTAGTATTGAGAGACTTTGCTGTAGTTGAGACGATATTGTGAGCTATATTGTGGAAGTAAGCGTGGTTGGTGGACTTAGTGTTAGGTGTCCATGTTTTATAGGTTGGGTTGGAACTTCGAGGACGAAGTTCTTTTTTAAGGAGGGAACACTGTAATACTACGGTTTTCTAAGTCTGTTACTCGGCCGAATATGGCTTACTCAGCTGAGTAATGCATCGTGTGTTTTTGGTCAGGCTACTGGCCAGGAATACTTGACTGAGTATGGTAATACTCGACCGAGTAGGGGATACTCGGCCGAGTATACTCTATACTCGAGTGAGTACCCGGTCTGTTACGGGTTATTTTCGCGGTTTTGATTAAATTGATTAGAGATTATATATAAGTCGTTTGTCAGATACTAAAGTCATTTCCTCCAAAACCTAAACTACGTTTCATTCTCCTCTAATCATCTTCATCAATTCCAAGGCAAAGGTCGTCGATTGTGGGTTCTAGCATCTTATTCCGTGTCAATCGCCGTAGTAAGTGTCTTATCCTTGTCGTTCTATTGTTGTTCTTATAAGTTAGCAAACCCTAGGTTAGGTTAATTTGGGGGTTTAGGGGTTTGGTCATCGTTTGTGTTGTTGATTGTTAATAATTATTGTTGTAGGTGATGATGTGTTACTCCTTGTGCATTTCTATGATTAGCTATGGCATAACAGATTACGAGAAGGTAGGCTTTCCCTACTCAGTCTACCGTTAATTGATTTAAGATTATGTTTGTAATGTGTACGATTGATTATCTGCTGATCATTGTTGGAGCGCTGGAGTTGGCGTGTTTGTTGTGATGGTTGTTGAGTGGGTTCACTTGCGAGAGTGGCTTCACGCCCTAGTTTCGCCCTCTGTGGAACCCGCCATAGAAGGGGATGTGCACATTAATGAACGGGGTTATCGCTCATTGATGAGGGAGACTTAGGTGGGGATTGGCTGCGGTCCCCCACTGGCGGTGAGGATTACCTGTTGCGATGGGTAATCTGGCAGGGCTACACACTTTGGTGTGTAGTCGGTTACTATGTAAGATCGCGAGTTTGGAGGTGGATGATGATCAGCTGATTGTCTTTTGTACTTGTGTTATTTTGATTATGCAGTAAACTGACCCCAGTAATTGATTTAAAAACTATGGTGATCCATTCGGGGATGTTGAGCAGTTATTGAGCAGGTATGAGATGGTTGGCGCGAGGGATAGCTGGGATAGAGTCATCACGTGTCACTATAGTCTTCCGCTGATTTTTGAACTTATATTTCTTTTAGTTGGTATGATATCTTGGAATTGTTGTATTTCACTTTACAGTTTTGAGTTTTGGATATGTAATCACTTAACTCATTTACTAAAGTATGTTTCTTTATGGTCAATTTGATATACATTGCCTCGGGTCACCGAGATGGTGACAGTCTCGCATGCTAGGGTGGTCCTGGTAAGGCACCTTGGTATGGGGGGTGTCACACAAATCGCCTTCTTTATTTTGCAATATGACAACGGTTGATTAAAAAACCGTAATTGTTTTCATTATAATACATCGGTTGGTGTGTAACCGTTGTCATTTATCTTTCTTTGTGTCAAGTTTTTCCCGCAAAAAAAAAAGCATCTTCCATATTTGGTACTCCCTCCATTTAACTCCACGTTAAAAGTTTCTCTTTTATACACTATTCACAAGTGAACATTCAATGTCGATTTTCTCTCGATATATAAGTGAAAATATATTCATGTGAGATCTTATTTGATTCGTCTTTAGGAGTACATTAAGAATATCTAACTTTTATAATTTTTGCAAATACGTAGCTAAAGATATTTACCACGTAAAACAAGCGTTGGCAAACGTGAAAAAGCAAACTTGTAATGTGGAGTTGAATGGCGAGAGTATTAAGTTAGTGCAAAGCGTCTTGATTGTGATGCACATCATCCGTCACAAATGAGAATTTGTGATCCGCCACAAGCTTGTGACTGATATTACTCCTCTCACAATAAGGCAACTGGGATAGCAAGTGGGAGAAAATGGAAATTCAAGACTAAATTATACACAACCCAATGAGAAATTAATAAACATACATTAATCAAATAACCCAAAATACACTATGTTATGGACAATATGTCTTCCCATTAATGATGGTGTAGGAGTCTATTTCAACTCTGGTCTTTTTCTCTAAATCCGACATCACCTTCAATGACCTAAACCACCATTGACGCCAAGCTTTTGTTGCTTAACACATGGTAGATACATACCAATCGCATCTGGGTAATATATACCCCACCATCAAATCCTCAGAAGAACCAACTTCGAAAGCCGATGAATTCTCATCTGTACCTTCAAGAATTATATGTTTAGGGGGGGAACTTAATGAAATGGAAAGAACATTGTTCCTTTAACCTTTCTCGTAACGCATCCATTTTCTTCTCGCTTTCAATATAGCTCGGTTAACGACGCAATTCCCTTAATCTTTTTTTTTTCTGCTTCTTCTGACAACTTACGATCCCTGTACACCCATGGACTCACAATATTTGTACCTCGGGTAACGACCATAATTTTGGAACAAAATTAAAATTATAGAATCACGAACTAATAATGCAACGTTGATTCAAACCCACCAATAATGCAACGTTGATTCAATAAAAAATAACTGAACAGTCCGTGCATTGGTCAAATCAAGAATAATGAACAATATTAGCTACGGCTTAAAAAATCCCGTATGATCAAACAATTAATTTTTTTTAACATATTGACTCGTATGGTCATGTCTTACATGTATTTATTTTTTTAATATATTGAGTCGTATGGTCAAACAATTAATAAACGGTCCACGTTGAAGTTTGAACGTCATGATTTGCAACAGTTGTAGGTGAACCGTTGTTGATGAACCAATTGACAACGGTTATAGGTGAACCGTTGTTGATGAACAAAATTTACAACGGTTGTAGGTGACCCGTTGTTAATGAGTATTATGTAGCAGCAATTATGATCTTGATTACTGATTGATCTATGGAGTTCAAAAAATGAAAACAAATCAAACAAGCATAACTCAACACTTTCAAAATGATCATTTCATTTAATTTTAAACCAAATACATTACAGCATTTATCAGAAATCAAAAGATGTAGAATAAGCCGGATCAACCCCGGTTAAGAGTAATAAGTGCTTCTCAACCTGCCACCCATTATGCCACTCTGGTATACCGCTAACTTTCGGGTCATTGGCTTCATATTTTGCAATAAAAGATTGAGTATATGCAAGGACACGACTTGCATGTGGAGATAAGGTTGGAAGAGTACAACTCAACATATCTCTCGCTGTAGCCAAGTTGCGAGTAATTGGTCGACGAGGGTATGAAGATTATGATGATGATGATGAGGCTTGGTTGACAAGTCGGACTGCTTCACGCCTCTTAATCAAATTATTCCGTTGATGTTCAAGGGATGCTTTGATTAATGGGTGTTGATCGGCGGGAAGCCCGGCGAGAACCTTCCCATCATCTGCAATCATTTGTGTAAGTCATTCTTTGTTGTTGATAAAATTAGGGTTCATTGCCATGTTATTTCAAATTTGTGTAATGGGGATGAAATATTGTGATTTGATTAATGAATGTTAGTAAATGATGCTTTAACATTTATAGTCACATTTATAATTTTTTTCAAAACCGTTGGTAATTAATTCCTAAATATTAATTACCTAATTAATTTAATGTAAAAGTTGACTTATTGAAAAATATTTTAAACCTACGTAACTTGCAATAAATAATTAGAAAATAAAATACAATACCACGCATATATTCAAGAAAAACAAATACATAACAAGAAATTAAAAGACACGCGGTTTTAACAACATTAATTAGAATCTCCCTTACTACTAAGAGAATAAAAATTTTCAATGATTTTTCCTCCAAAAGGAATCTACTTAAATAAGAAACAAGACTTTATGTTTTATTACATTATTATCTTTGAATTACTATAAAATCTTTTAATCATTATAATCTTTTTTTAACTAAATTATAATTTTTTAATTAACATTAAAAAAATGATATAAATATAAAAATTCGTATATGAAAAACCTATAAATTAATATTATTAGTTTCGTATAAAAATATTACCGCGTACGTAATTCGTATAAAAAACTATTGTACTATTAATTTCGTGACAAAATGTTTTTTAAAATTATTTGAGAAAATTTATAAATCGATTTTTTTTTTTGTAATAAAAAATTTCATTAAAATACACATTTTATGAGTTTACTCAATTCTTTTGATTAGTTTTCCATTTCAATTTTTTTTATTAAAATATGAAAAATTGATAATGTGTCAATTTTAAATCTATAAATAATACATTATAAACTAAATGATCTAGAAATACCGCACATGCATGGGCAGGATCTATACTAGTAATAATAAAAATTAATCAACGTAATCATCTTGTAATTCCCCTGCGATTGAGATAAATATTGGGATTCAATATGTGGATTATTAGGAGGCACTTGTTCCGCCTCCCATGAACGAGACACAGTGTCAATATAGTGCCGATATGTTCTTAATAGATTAACGTCACAATCGGTTGCAATCCATAAATATTGCGCTTGTAACACATCATCCGTATAATAATTTTTCTTCCCAACATCATAAATTCATGATCCTCGTATCTTGTATATAGTTTTCTCGCTTGACGAAAAGATTCCAGCTTCTTCCCAAAACCTTCAAACTCGATCATTGCGTAACCAAGAAAACCATGACCTTTAGTCCAAGCTGGGTGGACCTTTTTAATGTTCGTATTACCACCTTGACGAAGCATATCTCTCATCCAAGTAAAACTTCTCGAAAAAGCCTTACTATTGTCATCATATTTGATTGGAAGGTTGTGTATAATACAGGTAATAAGATGGACATAGCGGGTATTTGATTGTGATTTGGCGGGTGTAGAAGACAACGGCATGGTGATCGAAGTGTAACATTTTTATTTAAACTTTAAATTGGTGAATATGGTCAATTTATCACATTGATATTCATAGGAAAATATATATGCATATGTGAATATAATAATGAACGGATAGTAATAATGGTCAAACAAAACAATGCATTCAATGGTTCATTATTTATCATACATGCATTGGTTGAATATTAAACATTGAAAAAAGTATATAACGGTTATTTTCAACTTGTAAATGATAAATAACAACGGCTATAGAGGAACCGTTCTTTCATAATAAAAAATGATAACGGTTACAAGAAACCCATAGCTATAACATAAAAACGGGTACCAAAAACCATTGCTGGTGTTAATTTAGTAACGGTTTTCGAAATGCCGTTTTCTTAAACTGGTAACGGTTGTCTAACAACCGTTGATAAGGGTGATTCTATAACGAGTTTTTGGAAACCGTTAAAACGTTTTTTATAACGGTTTGTTAAACAACTGTTGTCACATTATAATAACAACGGTTTTCGACGGAAACCGTTATTCTTATTAGCGCGGTCTAGGTTTTCGCCAATATTTCGAAAACGGTAATCTAAGTGTCGTTATTATCCTTATTGATGGCCATATTTGGCGTAGTGCAATAACAGTTCCGTGTCTCTATTTAATAACGATAGTTGCATTATCTGACCGTTATTGTAGGTCTTATTTGGCGTAGTGGAATAAGGGTATGGTATTCGTTGGAGTGGTGTAGTTTGTAAATGTTGTGGTATAGGATGTGTCGTACGGTTTGAGGAGTGCAAATTATGTTATATTCTTTTGTGTGTCGGCAGGCAGATAAGTGGTATTTACGGAGAATATTTGGTTAGCTATAAGCGAGTTAGTAGTCATGGGAAGAAGTCCGGAGGATCTTAGTGAGTGTTATGTAGTCCTTGAGGTTACGCGGAAGTAACCTTAATTTAAAGGGGTAGGATATCATAGTGTAAAAGTAGCATTACATTTTAGTTGTTATTCGGTTGTCTTAGTAAGTGTTGGTAAGCGTGATGAATTCTGTTGCAACATTAAGTGGACGGACTTAAGAATTAAGTTGTAGTAAGTGTTGGTGGTGCACCACGTAGATGTAGCCTATGGATAATTCGGATGACCACGTAGCCTGTGAGTATTTGAGATAGTATTGGATAAGAGATGGTAGAAGTAAGAACCTAATTTTGTGATGGAATGGCAACTTCGGGAAAAAGTTATTTTTAAGGGAGGTAGAATGTAATACTACTAAAATTAATAGTATTTAGTTGAGTAATATATGTAAGTAAGGTCATCATATGAGTTAGTGACAATAACATTTTGATCGGTGTGCATGATGATGGTTTTGAGTGGTTGGTAGTATGCACGAACTTCGAGGACGAAGTTCATTTTAAGGAGGGAAGACTATAATACACCTCTTATTCTATGGTTATAGGACCATTGGTGTGTGTCTAAGTACAAGGTAGACTATGAAAGACTAATAGAGAGCTTGCACAAATGTGTCATACTTGGAAATGTGATCACTTGTTTTAGGGGCTTTTTCAAGCAGTCATATCTAGAGTTGTAGAGCTTATATGAAGGTGATTCAACTTGGAGGTGAAATTTTATTGTCTTAGCTTTCCAACGCATGGTCACAAGCTTGATTCCGATAAGTAACGAAAACATGGCAGTTGTTTGCAAATCAGTGCGCAAAGCTGAACTCGTTGAGTGATATTACGCGTTAATCTATTTCTTAATTTCGCACCTTCTTATAATAATTCATAATATTATAATATTATACTATTTCTATCTCAACTTATTATTATTATTATTATTATTATTATTATTATTATTATTATTATTATTATTATTATTATTATTATTATTATTATTATTATTATTATTATTATTATTATTATTATTATTATTATTATTATTATTATTATTATTATTATTATTATTATTATTATTATTATTATTATTATTATTATTATTATTATTATTATTACTATTATTATTATTATTTTTTTTCATTATTATTATTATTATTATTATTATAATAATTTTTTTTTATTATTATTATAAGGATGCGCCCAGCTTTCATAGATAGAAAAATAAAAGTTTATTATTATTATTATTACTACTATTACTACTATTATTATTATTACTATTATTATTATTACTATTATTACTATTATTATTATTATTATTATTATTATTATTATTATTATTATTATTATTATTATTATTATTATTATTATTATTATTTTAAAAAGGATGCGCGCAGCTTTCATTAAAAGAAAAATAAAAGTTTACATGAAATTGATGGGGAGCCGAGAGACAATCTGGGCTCCCACACCCTTAGCAACAACAAAGCTAAGTTTAGTAAAAAGTAAGCGGCCACCCGAGCCCCCGCATCCTGAGATACCGAGAATTTATGAATCCGCTTGATCAAGGCAACAACATCCGATCCCAGCTCCCCAAGTGAAGAGAAAGAGAAAGGAAGGAAATCATAAACCGCTGCCGCGCACAAATCCCCGTACTTAGCACAATTACGCTAAGCAGCATCAGCGACAACCCGACAAGGCACAAAATCCGTCATCCCAGTCTGAGTCAAAGGAGAAGACCCTGTCAAGTCAACGCACACATCACGCCCTCTGTCCCAAGAATAAAGCAACAAATCCGCAGGACGAAGAGAGCCACCATGCCCATCAACCAAACCGATATCAACCTCCTTTCCCGCAGTAATACCAGATCTATAACAGATGTCGAAAAGATTGTCCCGGACGAGGTTATGCCGATGTTTAATGCCCACAAGCATCAACAAGAAACAAAGATGGTCCCCAAAAACATCCTCAAGAAAAAAACCCGAGAGCAAGCAGATGGGGGCCTAAATACCGTGAATAACGGAACACCCAGACGATACCCAAGCACACTACGGTAAGTCCTCCCGTTCATAGTCTGACCCAACCCCGAGATAGGAACTGCACGTAACCAATCAGAGGAGTGAGAACCCTGTTGAGACTGCCATAAAACAAGCTGGCGTGGTGGCAAAGAGAAAACAGACTCGAGGCAAAGAAAGAACCGTCGCGAATTATTATTATTATTATTATTATTATTATTATTATTATTATTATTATTATTATTATTATTATTATTATTATTATTATTATTATTATTATTATTATTATTATTATTATTATTATTATTATTATTATTATTATTATTATTATTATTATTATTATTATTATTATTATTATTATTATTATTATTATTATTATTATTATTATTATTATTATTATTATTATTATTATTATTATTATTATTATTATTATTATTATTATTATTATTATTATTATTATTATTATTATTATTATTATTATTATTATTATTATTATTATTATTATTATTATTATTATTATTATTATTATTATTATTATTATTATTATTATTATTATTAGATTTGGATCATATGAGAATGGCACAAGCGTGAGAATCGTGAGAACGCGCGTCGGATCGTTGGATCTTGTCCGACGCGGCTAATCTAAGGGCCTATAACGCGCGCCGCTTTACCAAAACTTGAGGGCTTTGTCTTTCTTTTTCACCGAAATTTACCGCGCTTCTTCGTTAAGCTTTCAACCATGGATTCCGACCTTCTTTGTTAAGCTTTCAACTATTTCTCTCTCCTTATTCTCTGTGGAGTTGCATTTTCGTCTTTCTGTTGGATTTTCTCTTACCTATTTCGTCATGAAGGTGAGTACTGTTTAGCTTCAAGCTTTCCTTGATTTCGTCCTTAATTTATGTAACTCTACTGTAATCTAAAATAATGTTTTTTATGTTCATTTTGCCGGATTATTTATTTTATTGATGAATTTTGAGTTCAGTATTGTTTTTAAAATCGAAATTTGTGTTTTCATTTGCATGCTATCGGAATTTGTATTTGTCGCATTGTTTGTTGATTTCGTAACTTGCTTATACATTTCGATTTGTTTGTTGTTTTTTAGTTTGATCTAATTTGTGCTTTTTTGAATTTTTGTTGAATTTAAAGTACTTTTAACGTAAGTAGCATCAATTTAAGACCACATGCAAAAGGTCATAATTGCGTGCACATTATTGTTGTAGATCATGTACATTTCAATAAAACTGATAGGACATTTCTTCGTGAAACGTGTACAACACAACACAACCGATTAATATTACATGCAAAACTACTTTCAGTTATTGAAGCGCAAAGGCGATCCCGGAACTGTTACACGCCGTATTTCTCCGAGGTTGAACAACCTCGGTCCCATCGTTGATGATCCTACTCCAACGTTCTCCCGTATTACCACCCGGATGTCACCTAAAAGTTTTGTTGATGTCCTTCGATACCTTGATTACAACCAATGGTGTGCTCTGGAAGAGATTGGTTTTTCTTCATTGTTTTGGCTAAGGGTTACAAGGCTTCCTTTACGCCTTGGTTATTGGTTAATTGAGAACTACAACCCGTATTCGGATTTCATCATTCTACCCGATAAACAGCGCTTTCGTGTTTTCGCTTCTTGTATTCATGATCTTTGTTGGCCTCCCAATTGGAGGAAAACCTGTTTTACTTTCATGCTGTAGTGATGAAGATGCAGAATGTGATGCGTTTTACGCGCATTGGAAAGCTCAATTTCATGTTGATGGTCAAGTGGATATCAAGACCCTTGCAGAGCATATTATTTGTCATGATGATTACAGTGATCAATTTAAGATTAATTTTGTGGTGTTTCTTTGTGTCTTTGTTAATGCGCAACAATCGAAGCCGTTCGTCAATCACCATGTACTAAAATCGCCGAGGAATGTGTCCGCCATTGGTCAGCTTGATTGGTGTCAATTTGTCATGGAGAGTTTGCGGTATAACACAAAGGATTGGGTCAAGAAGGGGAAGAAGAATCACTTTGGTGGACCTCTCCTGTTTCTAATGGTACAAATCTTATGCGTTACATTTATTGTTAGTTATTATGGTTTTAAAACCTGCCATTTTCCAGTCATAATCCTGTTTTTACTTGCAGCTTGTTTATGTTGACCGTGTTGTCCATGAAAAACGATTCGTAGAAAGAGATTACTATACTCTTTTGAATTGGACATCTACTGCACTTTTCTCAAGGGAAAAGCAGGAGATTGAAGCTGGTCAGTTTGGTCTTGGTCGTGTAAAAGGTCGATTGATGGAAAGAATTATATTTTCTAATCCATGTAGACAAGTGGTTGAAAAAGTGCGGAGAGTATCGAGAGATGTTAGTACTGATACAAAATCTTCAATTTCATACTCGTCTCCGGAGGTATATCCATTGATTCTCGAAGTATTCACTATTCCTTTTCAAGATTCACTTTGAAATATTTTCTTTGTACCTTCATAGTACTAAAGATGTACCTTCATAGTACTAAATATGTACCTTCATATTGTGCCTTGTCCAGGAGTTTGCAGATGACTACACTGCTTCAGCAAAGAGAGTCATGGAAGATATGGTTGTGTTAGATGAGAAATACGCGGTTGGTTTGCAATGTTTCCCAGGTGAAGAGTGTGTCAAACACGCCCATTCGGCAACTGAATTTGTATATTTGACATATGGTGGTGGTACCGAAGATGTGTCGTGTGCACCGCCGTGGGAATCCAGCACACTAGATGAGGATGAACAGTTTATTGCTGTAGCAAATGCAGCTGAGAAAGCGTACAAATTGAAACTTGCTCGTGCTAAACACAGAGAACAATGTGCTAAGTGGAGAAATTCATTTGTACTTGTCACTGGTGAATTTTCGTTCGATTTAGGTTTGGTGAAAGACTTTGCTGAGAGTGAGGCAAGGTTAGCCGCAGCTAAAGGGGTTAAACGGGATCGCCGTGTCACTGGTGAATCTTCGTCAGCTACCAAAAGGGTTCATTTCATGGCAAGTCCTTCTTATATACCTCTATCTAGCAACAAGCAAGAGTCATCTTGTTTTGATCCGTTGTTTTCTGCTATCCAAGATGACACCAATGTGTTAACGCCTCTTACTGCGGTGCACCTTCAAGTGGCTGATTATGTTTTCAGTGACCAGGGCACTAACAATCGTCGTTCAGGTAATCTAAAATGTGAACTTGTTAAATTAACATTTTGTGAATGTCATTTTCACTGTTTCACACCTGACAAGTAATTTGTTATATTTTTTGCTCTAGTGAGCACTTATATTCGTACAAGACTTATTTTGCAACGCGAATGCATTTGTGGTCATTAAAGCCGTCTGAACATGTTTCGAGTGTTGTCATTGATTGCTGGTCATCATATTTGAATTGTAAAGAGGAAGAAAACAATCTTGGTACTCCGAAGCGGTTCTTTTTTACCACGCTTGTGCATGTAAGTACATTTACATACACTCTTAAATGCTGTGTGTAATATGTATTTTGAAATATTGTACTTCCCTCTTTCGTTACTTTCCCATGCATCAGATTAGCGAAACCCAGCCCAGGTTTAAGTGATGAAAAAATTTATGAATTATTCGAGGCTCGTGCAAAAATGGAGTTGCAGCTTTTTCCGGGAATAGAAATAGCTTCTATCGCACTCGTAAGTTGTTATTGTTTGCTTGACATACTTTGTAATTTTCTTTGCCATTGTTGTATTGCATTTTAAAAAAATTGAGACATACTATTATCGCATAAGTTCTTTCTTTTTTTGATTAATTCCAACTACTAAACTCATTTGAACCTCAACTTGTATATACCCATTTTATATTAAAAATATTCAGATTAGGCCAAATTAGGATAAATGGCCATTTAACACAATGTTAATGCTATAATTTCTCAATGTACTTTCTAAACGTCCTAAATGTACTTTTAAAATATTTACAATGTTAATGTTGTAATTTCTCAATGTGGGGACTATCTTATATGCATGAGCAGTTGCAACTATATGCACACGTTGGGAACATAGACCATGAGTCATACTATCATTCCATGTCTGCATTCTGCTTTTGTTTTATTTCAACTGCTTGAGTCAAAGGGAATTTTCTTTGCGTTTGTATTAAATAAGGTCACTTGATATTGCAATGTACTGTTCTCATTTTTTACATGTGCCTCATGATTAGTTAAAATGTACCCTTTGAAGAGTTTGACTGTACTTATGGTTGTACGTCATTTGTTTTGTAATTTCAGTTTTTTTTCCCAATTGTACACGAGAAACACTTATTCTTATACGTGGTTGACCTGGTGAGGAAGCGTTTCGTCATTCTTGACAACTCACTCTCAGATGAAGATGCCATCAAGAAATATGGTGTATCTCCACGTTAATGTGAGTATGTTTGAATTTGACACATTTTTGTTGTTCTATTAACTTTTGACTATTAGTCACGCTTAACACTGGTTTACAATGTTTTGTCATAGATTGATGCTTTTGGAAGGTTTTTGGGTGAGAACCCAAAAACTTCTGACTCTAGCAACATTGTGTTGGCTATGGATCCCATTGTTGCAAAGCTTAGTTGGAGAAATAACTACAATGTTGATGACTGTGGTATATACACAATGAGACACATGGAAACATTTATGGGATTAATCTCTTGGAAATGTGGCCTGATGAAAAATGATGTGAGTGTTGGTTCTTATTTTAAAGAAATTCATGTTCATTGTGTTTTGCCTATCTTGTTAATTGTTGGCTTCTGTTTTGCAGCGGAGCGTGCTTAAAGTGTTACGATACAAATATCTATGCACATTACTTATATTCGAGCACAACGATTGCCATGAAACTGTTGCTGATCATGCGAAGAAGGGTCATTTCTCTAAAGCTAGTGATTACATTTAATGTTCAGATATTATCTACGCAGTATGTTAGAATTTGTCTGATGACATCCCTGTTCATGTAGTATGATGTTTTAAATTCTAGTGTACGTTAGTATGTGTAATGATTTGTAATTACATAAGCAAAATGTTGAATTTGTGAACCAATGTTTTGTTGCACTTAATTAAAGTACTTTTTTGTCTATTTTTGGCGTGCTATTTACTTGAACGTTATTATCTCCTTGAATGGCGACTTATGATGTACTGAATTAACAAAATAATATAATGTACATTTCAGGTCTGCTTTTAAATCTCTTTTGTAAAACAGTACATGCACATTATAAACATACATAATGGACATTTGAATTAAATTGAAAGCACATTTATTTCTATTATACATTGAAAACAGGGAAATAGGTCTAAAATCACGTCAAAGATCTATCTATAACGACATCATAATCTAAGTATATGAATGAACTTTTGAAGTTTTCTATCTTATTAAACGATCACATGCATTACAATTTAATTAATATTTCATGTTCTTTTTAAAATAATTTAATGTACCTTTAAATATAATATAATGTACATTTTCCAAACAGTGCTTAATGATATTTTAGTTGCACCTAATTATCAAAACATGCACATTATGAATATAGATAAAGGACATTTTAATTAAACTGTTTAGATAAATTACATAATATATACAGTGTAAACAGGAAAACCTGTTTAATAAACTGTCAAAGATCTATTTTTAATCCCTTCCCAAAAAATGGATTCACTCGCCCCTTGTTGGGTGTCTTTTGGTCTTGCGGCTATACAAACCACACATAAGGGAAAGGGTTTAGAGTTGGATTAGGTGGATTCACGGTAGCGGTCTGCCTAATGCAACCTTAAACGCTTTCCCGTCCCATTATGAATGTCAAAAAAGTACATTTAGAACTTTTAGAAAATACATTGACAAATTATAACATTACCATTGTGTTAAATGGCCATATATCCTAATTTGACCTAATCTGAAGTTTTAAATTATAAAATGGGTATATAAAAGTAGAGTTTCAAATGGTTCTAGTAGTTGGAATAAACAAAAAAAGAAAAATAAAATAAAAAATGGACTTGTGGAATTATAGTATGACCCAATTTTTTTTAAAAAAAACCGCCACTTTAAACTTCTTCTCTTTAATATCTTATTACTTTTTGATAAACCTATCAATTAAATTGTACCTGCACGTTTTCTCATTCTCAGATCGTTCATTTACTCTTATCGCTCTCTATCGGAATGAAGGTTATACTCTTTGCCTTTAATTATTTGCTAAAAACAACTGTGTTTACTTTTCATCTGCTTCGAATTTAACATAGTTTCCTTAGCTGTTAATGTTCGAAGATGTTCATTATAAATCAGTCCTACTATTATTTCTCAGGTGCATCAATATGTCTAAATTTATACGCATTGTTTCCTAATGATTTTGATGTACTTTGCTATGGCTTAATATTTTTAAATGTTTAGGATGTATTTTCTTCATGTACTTTTTTAATGTTTAGCATTTACTTTCTGGATACGTGTCCTTCATATCAATATGTCGAAATTTATACGAATTGTTTGCTAATGATTTTGATGTAGTTTGTTACTAATGTTTAGCATTTACTTTCTGGATACCTGTGCTTCATATTAATATGTCGGAATTTGTACACATTATTTCCTAATAATTTTGATGTTCTTTGCTATGGCTTAATATTTAGGATGTATTTTCTTCATGTACTTTCTTAATGTTTAGCATGTTCTTTCTCGGATATATCTGTATTTTTAAAGGCTTTATGTTTTGTCTTATATGTTTTTTTTTCTTTTTATTTTTTTAAAAAAACAACATTTAAAATCGAAGAACACAGATGTCACTATGGTTGTGCAAATCAGTCCCGATTCACGATCGTTTGTCAACCTCCATCAAGATTCACCACAGACTCTTCTTCTGCTGAGATAATTGAAGTTTCTGACAATCCTACAATAGGAGTAGTACATCATCCTAGCATTTGTCATACTTTACAAACAGTTGACAAAAAAATTCTTCTGTTGCGATAATTGATGTTGCCGACAGCCCTACAATAGACGAGATTGTTAATCGTCCTAGAGTTCGCCGCACTTCGTGTAGCATCTTAAAAAACTCCTCTTATCCTTTGTTGATTGATGTTCCTGACAGCCCCATTGAAGATGGGATTGTTGATCCATCTTGTAATCGCCACGCATTAAACAGATCGTGAGGGACAAACATGACATTGTTAGGGCCACCTTAGGAACAAGTCATGCGAGTATGCCACCGATAGAAATTCTTGCTCATTTAACTGAAACACCAATTCAAACGTCATATCAAACAGACCAGGTTTTCAACAAACAGCCCACTTCTGCTAGCAAACACATAGCGGCTCTTCGTAAAGTGAGAAAATTAATTGCTGAACGGAATAAGGATGCGCCTACAAACGCTGCTGTGTCATTCAGTTTAGGTGTGTTCCCAGAAGATGAGGACTCTTCTGTTTATGCAGCACCAGAGCGGGGTAAAAAAAGAAAGAAATTGTCTGCTGATCGTCCATCTTTATATCCGAAAACAAGGAATCAATATCATTTTAGTAAGAGTCCTTCCTGTGAACCTCTCCTTGATGCTATTGACGACACGAATCCCTTCATACTTTTGACATCAATGCAATATCAGATTTCAAATTATGTGTTCACGGCCACGCTCTGTGGATAATGAGTTGGTAATTACATACAGAAGATTTAATATTTTATATTCATTTACATAGTTCATCTTTACATATCTGCTGCTAATCATAATTCTATTACTGTTTTTTGTGCAGTAATACGTTATTTGAGTTCAAAAATAATGTCCTTGGTTGGGATCAACTATTGTCATTAAAACCGTATCACTATATCTCAAGCTTTGTCATAGATTCTTGGTCGGCATATCTAAACTACAAAGAAAAGGATGGAAATCCAACCAATCCCACACGATTTGTTTTTAGTACACTTACATATGTAAGTTTGGTCATTGTTTTCATGTGTTTCAGTTTACTATTTCCAACATTTTCACATTACTAAAATTTTATCTTCATTGTGCAGTTGTTATTAATGAAGAACACAGGTGCTTCTATTGATGATCATCGTTACAAACCTTTCAAGCGCCGCATCGAAGTAGAATTAAATGAGTTTGAGTGGATTGATCTTCCATCCATTGAACTAGTGAGTCCCTCACTTCATTTAGTAATTGAAATTAAATTCAGATTATTCGTAGTAGTCTATTTAAATAGAAGTCGGTGAATGTCTTGTCAAAGTTTTCAAAATGTGCTATTACTTAACATGAAATTAACCTTTATTTGTCAGTGACCTTACAATTGTTTCTTTCCCTGATGCTAGTTCTTCTTCCCTATTGCACTTGAGAATCATTTTGTGTTGTACGTTTTCGACCTGCCAAGGAAATGTCTCATTATTCTTGACAACCGCATTAGAAGGGGGAGTGTCTTAGAAGAGTATGGTGATAGTGTACTTGAACTGGTAAATTTACATTCTCCTCAACTATGAATTATTATCGTTCACTTGCATTGGTAAATTCATGTATATTATGGTTCATCTCGTCTAATTTTTATTATTGTGTTACAGGGTGATGCTTTTGAACGGTTTTTGGGTGAAAATCAATCAACTATGGAGAAAAGTAATATAGTAATGGGCATGGATCCTACAATAGCAATGCTTCCATGGAAAAATAACAGAAATATTTTTGACTGTGGTATTTACACCATGAGGCACATGGAAACATTTATGGGAATAGCCACTTGGGACTGTGGACTGTCCAAAATTGATGTGAGTTTTACATTTTAATTGTAACTTATTTAGAACAAATCAATGTTATTTTGTTGGTTATTAAATTCTAATTTCATGTTTTTTTTTTTTTTTTTGCAGATGAGATCGTTGACAATGCTGAGATTCAAGTACCTATGCACGCTACTAACATTTGAGCACAACAAACATCGAATAAAGATTATTAGACATGCATTAGCATGTAACGACATTCACAAATAGTTCTTGAATATGATTTATTAGTTTGCTTTTGTACTTTTGATCTTTGGCGTATGTACATCGAAGTTTGTTTTGGATGTGCATTCACCCAAGGTACTTGTTATAATGTACATTCTATAATGATCAGTTGTCCATTTTAAAGAAAACAAATGTTCACCAAAATCAATGATCTTCTTGCTTTAATACGAGAATGTTCATTTTAAGGAAAATAATTTTACATCCTGTGTAACTTTCTTGCTTTAGGATCTCACAATTGATACAATTAATTTA
The DNA here is from genome assembly GCF_048544455.1 of Silene latifolia. Taxonomy (NCBI): domain Eukaryota; kingdom Viridiplantae; phylum Streptophyta; class Magnoliopsida; order Caryophyllales; family Caryophyllaceae; genus Silene; species Silene latifolia. The sequence goes on from NC_133537.1 coordinate 174,918,065, forward strand.
TATCGTGCGTGGTCATTTTAATACAAGAATGTTCATTTTAAGGAAAAAAAAAATATACTCCGTATACACTAATAGCAATATTCGAAATTGAGTAAATATGTACAATTAGTACGTAGTATTTTAATTTAACAAAAAAGTATATCATATGTTGCACACAATTTTCCTACTTGCCCAAATAACCCCAACACACGTAAATCTAGGGTGGACCTAATAATACCCTATTATGGAAGTATAGCCAATTTATGTTCAATTATAAAACACACAATTAGGTGTAAATCTAAAATAGATAAAAGGAATACTTCTTTCAAACAATCTTTCCAAAGAAAATAGTTCTTTCAACTACGAAGTATTAGGTAACTTCTCCATAAATTTTGGTTATACTCCACCTTCGTTTTCAATACTTCTTCATTGCCAGGTAATCACGTTCATTTACTAAATTGTCCTGAATTTCGTCCATTCTTTTGGTGTATTTCTTAGGTAATTATACTTGGTTGATTTAAATCATTGACAAAATCACCTGAAAATCACGCCTCTTTTGTTGGTTACATTTTCATCGTTTTCAATTTAATTGGATGTTCATGTCAAGTTTAATGGGATGTTATTTATTGATTACAATTGTGTGAGATTTTACGTGTGTTGGGATAATTGGGGCAATTACGAAAATTGTGTACAACATATGAAATACGAGTAATAGGTAAATTAAAATACTAATTGTACAATTTACTCAATTTCGAATATTGCTCACAGTGTTCATCGTTTAATTAATAGTGTTTTTAAAGTTTACAATATGATGTTCTAAATGCTATCGTCCAATGAACATTTTGGCATAACCATTTTAAATCATGTCTCACTGAGAGCAAATCATGTCATTATTTTGCTTGGGATTGGTAACAAATTTCAAGAGGAAGACAGAAAACAATTCATTGCACATCATCTTGATGCAAAGAAGACAATGCTAGGATGGGTATTCAATGGGAAGGACGCCATAATTGCAGGGGTGGAGGATAACTATGCAAAAACACAAGATACTACAAGATGAAACTTACATGCTACAAATCTTTCAAAAAGTTAATCAAGCTGACAAACATAACATGGAAGCAGTATGCAAGTGTTGGGCTAAGATGTTTATCCTACACAATGAGGAAGCCCGTTTAAGAGAGGAATATGAAAGCAAATTACAGACAAGCATTTCATTTGGGGTTAGAACGACTACCAGGGATAATGTAGTGGTTTTCCGAAGGTGTCTTTGTTACTTGACAGACAATCTCTTAACAAGGAGGACATTGCACCTGTTTCAATATCATTTGGCACCCGAGTTAGAAAATCTTGTTTTTGTAGACAGTGAAGAAGAAGATTTTGACTCTATCCAACGTCAATTTCCCGACCAGCGGTCGAACTTGCTTTTATTCTATTAAATCAAACCGAGTAATATTATATATAAACAGCTGTGGTACATTTGAGTATAAGTTTTATATTTACCTCATACCCCTTGTACCTACTGTTGATTTTCAATGTCCATTCAGAATATAAGAATATAAGTACATTCTCTTATTTGTTAATGATATTTCATTATATTGACGTAGTACCTTTTGTAATTTTTGAATTTTCGATACATCATGAAAAGAATTGTCCCATCACTGTATTTACAATGTCCATTACGTGCATTAACAATGTACCATTTAAATTAAATAATATAAATTAATGCATCTAATAATTACACTCTCAGATGCAAGTTGTAAAATAATTCAGGTGAAAAGACACCACTATTCATGATTATTTACTTAAATGAGACATGTGTCAAATGGAAGTTGTAAACTAATGCATGTGAAAAGACAAATAATACTACACTCATAAATTGTAACTTCTCCTATTCTTATCCAAAGCAGTTTATATGTAAAACTCACTATAAATACTTACCTAAAATACTGTGGTAATTACAAAATTTAAGGAATAATCATACAAACCGTCTTCACTGCCTTAAAAAGGTACTCTAATTTCTGTTTTTTTTTTTGTTCTTATTATTTTTTCCCTGCAAAAGAAATGCATATCTTCATGTAAATAAGTATATCGAATATTATTGCAAGAATAATGCAGTAATGGAATTGTAATATGCTCTGGTAATTTATTTCATACAAATAAATGTTTCTATCTAATGTATTTCTGCCAATGTCCATTGTCATGCCTTTAAAGGAACATTTATTTTATTGATAATGTTCATAGGAAATATTGTTGTGCACTTTGATATAGCATATATAAAAAATGTATTGAATGTTCTTGACAAGAAACGACACAATACTATTTAATTAATATTAGAAATACTTACAAAAGCCATTCAAGACTGTTTTAAAATCAGTTTAAATATAAAACTCACTATAAATACTTGTCTAAACAAGTGTGCTAATTACAAAATCTATGGAATAATCATATAGAAAACGTCTTCACTCCCTTGAAAAGGTGATCTGGTTTATGTAATATAGTAGCCTATATAACATTCAGATTATTTCATTTATAAGTATTATTTGATTAATCAGTATGTTTTTTAATCTTGTGAAAAGAAATATATACTATAGTCCCAGATGAATTAAAAGTTGTTTCAGGTCTGAAAATCAAACTGCGTTTGTGGCTCGAACGTTTTGCCAAAATTAAGTATAGTAGATATTTCAATCTGGCAATGTGCTTAATATTTGCAGGAGAAGATTATTTTACCTTTTGCTGTAATCTGTTTTCACAATAACATTGTTTGCTCTTTGCATGATTATACAATGTGAAAGCCCACGTTAATTTGTTTTACCCTACAATATGGCCTTAAATATGGTTGAAGTTGGTACTTCCCATAATGCCTTAAGTTTATTGTCACTCTTTTTAAAATACGTTTATTTTTGCACGAACGAGAATATGAGTTCGGTTACCAATGTGGAAATAATGTCGGATATCGAGCAAAAACTCGCTAACGTTGAGTATGATCTCGCTGAAACGAAACGTGAAAGAGATTCATTGGATCAAAATCTTATTGAGGTGCTTGGTAAAAACGAAGTATTAGAAGAACATCGAAGCTCGTACGAGAAACTGGAAATAGTTGAAATGAATGCAAAGTCACTACAACAAGTAGGTCGGACATTCTTTGAAGCGCAGATGAAGTTTATCACGCGTACTGAAAGAGACAGAATAGCCCGACAACTTGAAGCTAATAGACAAAAATAGTACACAGAGGCTGACATGGACCGTCAGTTTCTCACCGGTGTCACAATTGTCACGAGAATCATATGCTCTTCTTGATGGTGAAAATACTATACCTTGGCCGTGATCGTGAAGGCTATGGAATTAATAGACGATTATAAGAGACATCTAAAGGAGGACTTGCTGGAGGGTGAGAGCAGTGTTCATCCATCATTTTGCGATGAAACGAAGAAAGGGTTAAGGACTTTGATGTTAATTTATGTATAATTATAATATGCGGTTAAGTTTAGAAACATATGCGTTTTCATTAAGTATTATTGTCAGAACATATTAGCAGTTTATTATGAATGTTTATTTGAATCTAAATTATTATCATCTACCTAAGCTTTAACTGTTTAGAATTGACCCTTTCTAATGTAAAGCCGATTCAAGATCGATCAACTATAATGTACTTTCAACATTTTACAAATGTCCATATTACTATGTAATGATGTACCAAAGCTTTAACCCCGCATTTCTTTCAAATATTATCCACTTAAAATAAGGGAATGGGTTTGAGGTTGAACTAGGCAGACCGCTGTCTGCCTAATGCAACCATAAATCCTTCACTGTCCCGTTTTAAGATACTCAGCCCCCTAATTTTAATCCCGTCCCCCAAAAGGGTTCACTCGTCCCCTCTAGGGTGTCTTTTTCTCTTGCCGCCATCGAATGATAAGCAAGGGAAAGGGTTTAGGGTTTGATTAGGGGGATCCGCGGTAGCGGTCCGCCTAATCAAACCCTAAACCCTTTCCCGTCCCGTTTTAGGATACCCGGCCCCCCAAAAAAGGGTTCACTCGTCCCCTCTAGGGTGTCTTTTTGTCTTGCCGCCTTCGAATGATAAGCAAGGGAAAGGGTTTAGGGTTTGATTAGGGGGATCCGCGGTAGCGGTCCGCCTAATCAAACCCTAAACCCTTTCCCCGTCCCGTTTTAGGATACCCGGCCCCCAAAAAAGGGTTCACTCGTCCCCTCTAGGGTGTCTTTTTGTCTTGCCGCCTTCAAATGAGAAGCAAGGGAAAGGGTTTAGGGTTTGATTAGGGGGATCCGTCGTAGCGGTCCGCTTAATCAAACCCTAAACCCTTTTCCGTCCCGTTTTAGTATACCCGGCCCCCCAAAAAAGGGTTCACTCGTCCCCTCTAGGGTGTCTTTTTGTCATGCCGCCTTCGAATGACAACCAAGGGAAAGGGTTTAGGGTTTGATTAGAGGGATCCGCGGTAGCGGTCCGCCTAATCAAACCCTAAACCCTTTCCCGTCCCGTTTTAGGATACCCGGCCCCTCAAAAAGGGTTCACTCGGCCCCTCTAGGGTGTCTTTTGTCTTGCCGCCTTCAAATGAGAAGCAAGGGAAAGGGAAAGGGTTTAGGGTTTGATTAGGGGATCCGCGGTAGCGGTCCGCCTAATCAAACCCTAAACCCTTTCCCGTCCGTTTTAGGATACCCGACCCCTTAAAAAAGGGTTCACTCGTCCCCTCTAGGGTGTCTTTTTGTCTTGCCGCCTTCGAATGAGAAACAAGGGAAAGGGTTTAGGGTTTGATTAGGGGGATCCGTGGTAGCGGTCCGCCTAATCAAACCCTAAACCCTTTCCCGTCCCGCTTTAGGATACCCAGCCCCCCCAAAAAGGGTTCACTCGGCCCCTCTAGGGTGTCTTTTTGTCTTGCCGCCTTCGAATGAAAACCAAGGAAAGGGTTTAGGGTTTGATTAGGGGGATCCGCGGTAGCGGTCCGCCTAATCAAACCCTAAACCCTTTCCGTCCCGTTTTAGGATACCCAGCCCCTCAAAAAAGGGTTCACTCGTCCCCTCTAGGGTGTCTTTTTGTCTTGCCGCCTTCAAATGAGAAGCAAGGGAAAGGGTTTAGGGTTTGATTAGGGGGATCCGCGGTAGCGGTCCGCCTAATCAAACCCTAAACCCTTTCCCGTCCCGTTTTAGGATACCCGACCCCTTAAAAAAGGGTTCACTCGTCCCCTCTAGGGTGTCTTTTTGTCTTGCCGCCTTCGAATGAGAAGCAAGAGAAAGGGTTTAGGGTTTGATTAGGGGGATCCGTGGTAGCGGTCCGCCTAATCAAACCCTAAACCCTTTCCCGTCCCGTTTTAGGATACCGGCCCCCCCAAAAAAGGGTTCACTCGGCCCCTCTAGGGTGTCTTTGTCTTGCCGCCTTCGAATGAGAAGCAAGGGAAAGGGTTTAGGGTTTGATTAGGGGGATCCGCGGTAGCGGTCCGCCTAACCAAACCCTAAACCCTTTCCCGTCCCGTTTTATTATACACGGCACCCCAAAAAAGGGTTCACTCGTCCCCTCTAGGGTGTCTTTTTGTCATGCCGCCTTCGAATGACAACCAAGGGAAAGGGTTTAGGGTTTGATTAGGGGGATCCGCGGTAGCGGTCCGCCTAATCAAACCCTAAACCCTTTCCCGTCCCGTTTTAGGATACCCGGCCCCTCAAAAAAGGGTTCACTCGTCCCCTCTAGGGTGTCTTTTTGTCTTGCCGCCTTCAAATGAGAAGCAAGGGAAAGGGTTTAGGGTTTGATTAGGGGGATCCGCGGTAGCGGTCCGCCTAATCAAACCCTAAACCCTTTCCCGTCCCGTTTTAGGATACCCGACCCCTTAAAAAAGGGTTCACTCGTCCCCTCTAGGGTGTCTTTTTGTCTTGCCGCCTTCGAATGAGAAGCAAGGGAAAGGGTTTAGGGTTTGATTAGGGGGATCCGTGGTAGCGGTTCGCCTAATCAAACCCTAAACCCTTTCCCGTCCCGTTTTAGGATACCCAGCCCCTCAAAAAAGGGTTCACTCGTCCCCTCTAGGGTGTCTTTTTGTCTTGCCGCCTTCGAATGAAAACCAAGGAAAGGGTTTAGGGTTTGATTAGGGGGATCCGCGGTAGCGGTCCGCCTAATCAAACCCTAAACCCTTTCCCGTCCCGTTTTAGTATACCCGGCCCCCCAAAAAAGGGTTCACTCGTCCCCTCTAGGGTGTCTTTTTGTCATGCCGCCTTCGAATGACAACCAAGGGAAAGGGTTTAGGGTTTGATTAGGGGGATCCGCGGTAGCGGTCCGCCTAATCAAACCCTAAACCCTTTCCCGGTCCCGTTTTTTAGGATACCCCCTCAAAAAAGGGTTCACTCGTCCCCTCTAGGGTGTCTTTTTGTCTTGCCGCCTTCAAATGAGAAGCAAGGGAAAGGGTTTAGGGTTTGATTAGGGGGATCCGCGGTAGCGGTCCGCCTAATCAAACCGTAAACCCTTTCCCGTCCCGTTTTAGGATACCCGACCCCTCAAAAAAGGGTTCACTCGTCCCCTCTAGGGTGTCTTTTTGTCTTGCCGCCTTCGAATGAGAAGCAAGGGAAAGGGTTTAGGGTTTGATTAGGGGGATCCGTGGTAGCGGTACGCCTAATCAAACCCTAAACCCTTTCCCGTCCCGTTTTAGGATACCCAGCCCCTCAAAAAAGGGTTCACTCGTCCTCTCTAGGGTGTCTTTTTGTCTTGCCGCCTTCGAATGATAAGCAAGGGAAAGGGTTTAGGGTTTGATTAGGGGGATCCGCGGTAGCGGTCCGCCTAATCAAACCCTAAACCCTTTCCCGTCCCGTTTTAGGATACCCGGCCCCCAAAAAGGGTTCACTCGGCCCCTCTAGGGTGTCTTTTTTGTCTTGCCGCCTTCGAATGAGAAGCAAGGGAAAGGGTTTAGGGTTTGATTAGGGGATCCGCGGTAACGGTCCGCCTAATCAAACCCTAAACCCTTTTCCGTCCCGTTTTAGGATACCCGGCCCCCAAAAAAGGGTTCACTCGTCCCCTCTAGGGTGTCTTTTTGTCTTGCCGCCTTCGAATGAGAAGCAAGGGAAAGGGTTTAGGGTTTGATTAGGGGATCCGCGGTAGCGGTCCGCCTAATCAAACCCTAAACCTTTCCCGTCCCGTTTTAGGATACCCGGCCCCCAAAAAAGGGTTCACTCGTCCCCTCTAGGGTGTCTTTTTGTCTTGCCGCCTTCGAATGAGAAGCGAGGGAAAGGGTTTAGGGTTTGATTAGGGGGATCCGCGGTAGCGGTCCGCCTAATCAAACCCTAAACCCTTTCCCGTCCCGTTTTTAGGATACCCGGTCCCCAAAAAAAGGGTTCACTCGTCCCCTCTAGGGTGTCTTTTTGTCTTGCCACCTTCGAATGAAAAACCAGGAAAGGGTTTAGAGTTTGATTAGGGGATCCGCGGTAGTCGGTCCGTCTAATCAAACCCAAAACCCTTTCCCGTCCCGTTTTTGGATACCCGGCCCCCCAAAAGAGGTTTCACTCGTCCCCTCTAAGGTGTCTTTTTGTCTTGCCGCCTTCGAATGAGAAGCAAGGGAAAGGGTTTAGGGTTTGATTAGGGGGATCCGCGGTAGCGGTCCGCCTAATCAAACCCTAAACCCTTTCCCGTCCCGTTTTAGTATACCCGGCCCCCAAAAAAAGGGTTCACTCGGCCCCTCTAGGGTGTCTTTTTGTCTTGCCGCCTTCGAATGACAAGGAAGGGAAAGGGTTTAGGGTTTGATTAGGGGGATCCGCGGTAGCGGTCCGCCTAATCAAACCCTAAACCCTTTCCCCGTCCCGCTTTAGGATACCGGCCCCTCAAAAAAAGGTTCACTCGTCCCCTCTAGGGTGTCTTTTTGTCTTGCCGCCTTCAAATGAGAAGCAAGGGAAAGGGAAAGGGTTTAGGGTTTGATTAGGGGGATCCGCGGTAGCGGTCCGCCTAATCAAACCCTAAACCCTTTCCCGTCCCGTTTTAGGATACCCGACCCCCCTAAAAAGGGTTCACTCGTCCCCTCTAGGGTGTCTTTTTGTCTTGCCGCCTTCGAATGAGAAGCAAGGGAAAGGGTTTAGGGTTTGATTAGGGGGATCCGTGGTAGCGGTCCGCCTAATCAAACCCTAAACCCTTTCCCATCCCGTTTTAGGATACCCAGCCCCTCAAAAAAGGGTTCACTCGTCCCCTCTAGGGTGTCTTTTTGTCTTGCCGCCTTCGAATGAAAACCAAGGAAAGGGTTTAGGGTTTGATTAGGGGGATCCGCGGTAGCGGTCCGCCTAATCAAACCCTAAACCCTTTCCCCCCGTTTTTAGGATACCGGCCCCTCAAAAAAGGGTTCACTCGTCCCCTCTAGGGTGTCTTTTTTTCTTGCCGCCTTCAAATGAGAAGCAAGGGAAAGGGTTTAGGGTTTGATTAGGGGGATCCGCGGTAGCGGTCCGCCTAATCAAACCCTAAACCCTTTCCCGTCCCGTTTTAGGATACCGGCCCCTCAAAAAAGGGTTCACTCGTCCCCTCTAGGGTGTCTTTTTGTCTTGCCGCCTTCGAATGAGAAGCAAGGGAAAGGGTTTAGGGTTTGATTAGAAGGATCCGCGGTAGCGGTTTGCCTAATCAAACTCTAAACCCTTTCCAAACCCGTTTTAGGATACCCGGCCCCTCAAAAAAGGGTTCACTCGTCCCCTCTAGGGTGTCTTTTTGTCTTGCCGCCTTCGAATGAAAACCAAGGGAAAGGGTTTAGGGTTTGATTAGGGGGATCCGCGGTAGCGGTCCGCCTAATCAAACCCTAAACCCTTTCCCGTCCCGTTTTAGGATACTCGGCCCCTCAAAAAAGGGTTCACTAGTCCCCTCTAGGGTGTCTTTTTGTCTTGCCGCCTTCAAATGAGAAGCAAGGGAAAGGGTTTAGGGTTTGATTAGGGGGATCCGCGGTAGCGGTCCGCCTAATCAAACCCTAAACCCTTTCCCGTCCCGTTTTAGGATACCCAACCCCATAAAAAAGGGTTCACTGGTCCCCTCTAGGGTGTCTTTTTGTCTTGCCGCCTTCGAATGAACAAGGGAAAGGGTTTAGGGTTTGATTAGGGGGATCCGCGGTAGCGGTCCGCCTAATCAAACTCTAAACCCTTTCCAAACCCGTTTTAGGATACCCGGCCCCTCAAAAAAGGGTTCACTCGTCCCCTCTAGGGTGTCTTTTTGTCTTGCCGCCTTCGAATGAAAACCAAGGGAAAGGGTTTAGGGTTTGATTAGGGGGATCCGCGGTAGCGGTCCGCCTAATCAAACCCTAAACCCTTTCCCGTCCCGTTTTAGGATACCCGGCCCCTCAAAAAAGGGTTCACTCGTCCCCTCTAGGGTGTCTTTTTGTCTTGCCGCCTTCGAATGAGAAGCAAGGGAAAGGGTTTAGGGTTTGATTAGAAGGATCCGCGGTAGCGGTTTGCCTAATCAAACTCTAAACCCTTTCCAAACCCGTTTTAGGATACCCGGCCCCTCAAAAAAGGGTTCACTCGTCCCCTCTAGGGTGTCTTTTTGTCTTGCCGCCTTCGAATGAAAACCAAGGGAAAGGGTTTAGGGTTTGATTAGGGGGGTCCGCGGTAGCGGTCCGCCTAATCAAACCCTAAACCCTTTCCCGTCCCGTTTTAGTATACACGGCCCCCCAAAAAAGGGTTCACTCGTCCCCTCTAGGGTGTCTTTTTGTCATGCCGCCTTCGAATGACAACCAAGGGAAAGGGTTTAGGGTTTGATTAGGGGGATCCGCGGTAGCGGTCCGCCTAATCAAACCCTAAACCCTTTCCCGTCCCGTTTTAGGATACCCGGCCCCTCAAAAAAGGGTTCACTCGTCCCCTCTAGGGTGTCTTTTTGTCTTGCCGCCTTCAAATGAGAAGCAAGGGAAAGGGAAAGGGTTTAGGGTTTGATTAGGGGGATCCGCGGTAGCGGTCCGCCTAATCAAACCCTAAACCCTTTCCCGTCCCGTTTTAGGATACCCGACCCCTTAAAAAAGGGTTCACTCGTCCCCTCTAGGGTGTCTTTTTGTCTTGCCGCCTTCGAATGAGAAGAAAGGGAAAGGGTTTAGGGTTTAATTAGGGGGATCCGTGGTAGCGGTCCGCCTAATCAAACCCTAAACCCTTTCCCGTCCCGTTTTAGGATACCCAGCCCCTCAAAAAAGGGTTCACTCGTCCCCTCTAGGGTGTCTTTTTGTCTTGCCGCCTTCGAATGAAAACCAAGGAAAGGGTTTAGGGTTTGATTAGGGGGATCCGCGGTAGCGGTCCGCCTAATCAAACCCTAAACCCTTTCCCGTCCCGTTTTAGGATACCCGGCCCCTCAAAAAAGGGTTCACTCGTCCCCTCTAGGGTGTCTTTTTTTCTTGCCGCCTTCAAATGAGAAGCAAGGGAAAGGGTTTAGGGTTTGATTAGGGGGATCCGCGGTAGCGGTCCGCCTAATCAAACCCTAAACCCTTTCCCGTCCCAATTTAGGATACCCGGCCCCTCAAAAAAGGGTTCACTCGTCCCCTCTAGGGTGTCTTTTTGTCTTGCCGCCTTCGAATGAGAAGCAAGGGAAAGGGTTTAGGGTTTGATTAGAAGGATCCGCGGTAGCGGTTTGCCTAATCAAACTCTAAACCCTTTCCCGTCCCGTTTTAGGATACCCGGCCCCTCAAAAAAGGGTTCACTCGTCCCCTCTAGGGTGTCTTTTTGTCTTGCCGCCTTCGAATGAAAACCAAGGGAAAGGGTTTAGGGTTTGATTAGGGGGATCCGCGGTAGCGGTCCGCCTAATCAAACCCTAAACCCTTTCCCGTCCCGTTTTAGGATACCCGGCCCCTCAAAAAAGGGTTCACTCGTCCCCTCTAGGGTGTCTTTTTGTCTTGCCGCCTTCGAATGAGAAGCAAGGGAAAGGGTTTAGGGTTTGATTAGGGGGATCCGCGGTGGCATCCGCCTAATCAAACCCTAAACCCTTTCCCGTCCCGTTTTAGTATACCCGGCCCCTCAAAAAAGGGTTCACTCGTCCTCTCTAGGGTGTCTTTTTGTCTTGCCGCCTTCAAATGAGAAGCAAGGGAAAGGGAAAGGGTTTATGGTTTGATTAGGGGGATCCGCGGTAGCGGTCCGCCTAATCAAACCCTAAACCCTTTCCCGTCCCGTTTTAGGATACCCGGCCCCTCAAAAAAGGGTTCACTCGTCCCCACTAGGGTGTCTTTTTGTCTTGCCACCTTCAAATGAGAAGCAAGGGAAAGGGTTTAGGGTTTGATTAGGGGGATCCGCGGTAGCGGTCCGCCTAATCAAACCCTAAACCCTTTCCCGTCCCGTTTTAGGATACCCGACCCCTTAAAAAAGGGTTCACTCGTCCCCTCTAGGGTGTCTTTTTGTCTTGCCGCCTTCGAATGAGAAGCAAGGGAAAGGGTTTAGGGTTTGATTAGGGGGATCTGTGGTAGCGGTCCGCCTAATCAAACCCTAAACCCTTTCCCGTCCCGTTTTAGGATACCCGGCCCCCCAAAAAAGGGTTCACTCGTCCCCTCTAGGGTGTTTTTTTGTCTTGCCGCCTTCGAATGAGAAGCAAGGGAAAGGGTTTAGGGTTTGATTAGGGGGATCCGCGGTAGCGGTCCGCCTAATCAAACCCTAAACCCTTTCCCGTCCCGTTTTAGTATACCCGGCCCCCCAAAAAAGGGTTCACTCGTCCCCTCTAGGGTGTCTTTTTGTCATGCCGCCTTCGAATGACAACCAAGGGAAAGGGTTTAGGGTTTGATTAGGGGGATCCGCGGTAGCGGTCCGCCTAATCAAACCCTAAACCCTTTCCCGTCCCGTTTTAGGATACCCGGCCCCTCAAAAAGGGTTCACTCGTCCCCTCTAGGGTGTCTTTTTGTCTTGCCGCCTTCGAATGAGAAGCAGGGGAAAGGGTTTAGGGTTTGATTAGGGGATCCGCGGTAGCGGTCCGCCTAATCAAACCCTAAACCCTTTCCCGTCCCGTTTTAGGATACCCGGCCCCTCAAAAAAGGGTTCACTCGTCCCCTCTAGGGTGTCTTTTTTTCTTGCCTCCTTCAAATGAGAAGCAAGGGAAAGGGTTTAGGGTTTGATTAGGGGGATCCGCGGTAGCGGTCCGCCTAATCAAACCCTAAACCCTTTCCCGTCCCGTTTTAGGATACCCGGCCCCTCAAAAAAGGGTTCACTCGTCCCCTCTAGGGTGTCTTTTTGTCTTGCCGCCTTCGAATGAGAAGCAAGGGAAAGGGTTTAGGGTTTGATTAGAAGGATCCGCGGTAGCGGTTTGCCTAATCAAACTCTAAACCCTTTCCCGTCCCGTTTTAGGATACCCGGCCCCTCAAAAAAGGGTTCACTCGTCCCCTCTAGGGTGTCTTTTTGTCATGCCGCCTTCGAATGACAACCAAGGGAAAGGGTTTAGGGTTTGATTAGGGGGATCCGCAGTAGCGGTCCGCCTAATCAAACCCTAAACCCTTTCCCGTCCCGTTTTAGGATACCCGGCCCCTCAAAAAAGGGTTCACTCGTCCCCTCTAGGGTGTCTTTTTGTCTTGCCGCCTTCAAATGAGAAGCAAGGGAAAGGGAAAGGGTTTATGGTTTGATTAGGGGGATCCGCGGTAGCGGTCCGCCTAATCAAACCCTAAACCCTTTCCCGTCCCGTTTTAGGATACCCGACCCCTTAAAAAAGGGTTCACTCGTCCCCTCTAGGGTGTCTTTTTGTCTTGCCGCCTTCGAATGAGAAGCAAGGGAAAGGGTTTAGGGTTTGATTAGGGGGATCCGTGGTAGCGGTCCGCCTAATCAAACCCTAAACCCTTTCCCGTCCCGTTTTAGGATACCCGGCCCCTCAAAAAAGGGTTCACTCGTCCCCTCTAGGGTGTCTTTTTGTCTTGCCGCCTTCGAATGAAAACCAAGGAAAGGGTTTAGGGTTTGATTACGGGGATCCGCGGTAGCGGTCCGCCTAATCAAACCCTAAACCCTTTCCCGTCCCGTTTTAGGATACCCGGCCCCTCAAAAAAGGGTTCACTCGTCCCCTCTAGGGTGTCTTTTTGTCTTGCCGCCTTCAAATGAGAAGCAAGGGAAAGGGTTTAGGGTTTGATTAGGGGGATCCGCGGTAGCGGTCCGCCTAATCAAACCCTAAACCCTTTCCCGTCCCGTTTTAGGATACTCGGCCCCTCAAAAAAGGGTTCACTCGTCCCCTCTAGGGTGTCTTTGTGTCTTGCCGCCTTCGAATGAGAAGCAAGGGAAAGAGTTTAGGGTTTGATTAGGGGGATCCGCGGTAGCGGTTTGCCTAATCAAACTCTAAACCCTTTCCCGTCACGTTTTAGGATACCCGGCCCCTCAAAAAAGGGCTCACTCGTCCCCTCTAGGGTGTCTTTTTGTCTTGCCGCCTTCGAATGATAAGCAAGGGAAAGGGTTTAGGGTTTGATTAGGGGGATCCGCGGTAACGGTCCGCCTAATCTAACCCTAAACCCTTTCCCGTCCCGTTTTAGGATAACCGGCCCCCCAAAAAAGGGTTCACTCGTCCCCTCTAGGGTGTCTTTTTGTCTTGCCGCCTTCGAATGAGAAGCAAGGGAAAGGGTTTAGGGTTTGATTTGGGGGATCCGCAGTAGCGGTCCGCCTAATCAAACCCTAAACCCTTTCCCGTCCCGTTTTAGGATACCCGGCCCCTCAAAAAAGGGTTCACTCGTCCCCTCTAGGGTGTCTTTTTGTCTTGCCGCCTTCAAATGAGAAGCGAGGGGAAAGGGAAAGGGTTTATGGTTTGATTAGGGGGATCCGCGGTAGCGGTCCGCCTAATCAAACCCTAAACCCTTTCCCGTCCCGTTTTAGGATACCCGACCCCTTAAAAAAGGGTTCACTCGTCCCCTCTAGGGTGTCTTTTTGTCTTGCCGCCTTCGAATGAGAAGCAAGGGAAAGGGTTTAGGGTTTGATTAGGGGGATCCGTGGTAGCGGTCCGCCTAATCAAACCCTAAACCCTTTCCCGTCCCGTTTTAGGATACCCAGCCCCTCAAAAAAGGGTTCACTCGTCCCCTCTAGGGTGTCTTTTTGTCTTGCCGCCTTCGAATGAAAACCAAGGAAAGGGTTTAGGGTTTGATTACGGGGATCCGCGGTAGCGGTCCGCCTAATCAAACCCTAAACCCTTTGTCGTCCCGTTTTAGGATACCCGGCCCCTCAAAAAAGGGTTCACTCGTCCCCTCTAGGGTGTCTTTTTGTCTTGCCGCCTTCAAATGAGAAGCAAGGGAAAGGGTTTAGGGTTTGATTAGGGGGATCCGCGGTAGCGGTCCGCCTAATCAAACCCTAAACCCTTTCCCGTCCCGTTTTAGGATACTCGGCCCCTCAAAAAAGGGTTCACTCGTCCCCTCTAGGGTGTCTTTGTGTCTTGCCGCCTTCGAATGAGAAGCAAGGGAAAGAGTTTAGGGTTTGATTAGGGGGATCCGCGGTAGCGGTTTGCCTAATCAAACTCTAAACCCTTTCCCGTCCCGTTTTTAGGATACCGGCCCCTCAAAAAGGGCTCACTCGTCCCCTCTAGGGTGTCTTTTTGTCTTGCCGCCTTCGAATGATAAGCAAGGGAAAGGGTTTAGGGTTTGATTAGGAGGATCCGCGGTAGCGGTCCGCCTAATCAAACCCTAAACCCTTTCCCGTCCCGTTTTAGGATAACCGGCCCCCCAAAAAAGGGTTCACTCGTCCCCTCTAGGGTGTCTTTTTGTCTTGCCGCCTTCGAATGAGAAGCAAGGGAAAGGGTTTATGGTTTGATTAGGGGGATCCGCGGTAGCGGTCCGCCTAATCAAACCCTAAACCCTTTCCCGTCCCGTTTTAGGATACCCGACCCCTTAAAAAAGGGTTCACTCGTCCCCTCTAGGGTGTCTTTTTGTCTTGCCGCCTTCGAATGAGAAGCAAGGGAAAGGGTTTAGGGTTTGATTAGGGGGATCCGTGGTAGCGGTCCGCCTAATCAAACCTTAAACCCTTTCCCGTCCCGTTTTAGGATACCCTTGACCCCTCAAAAAGGGTTCACTCGTCCCCTCTAGGGTGTCTTTTTGTCTTGCCGCCTTCGAATGAAAACCAAGGAAAGGGTTTAGGGTTTGATTACGGGGATCCGCGGTAGCGGTCCGCCTAATCAAACCCTAAACCCTTTGTCGTCCCGTTTTAGGATACCCGGCCCCTCAAAAAAGGGTTCACTCGTCCCCTCTAGGGTGTCTTTTTGTCTTGCCGCCTTCAAATGAGAAGCAAGGAAAGGGTTTAGGGTTTGATTAGGGGGATCCGCGGTAGCGGTCCGCCTAATCAAACCCTAAACCCTTTCCCGTCCCGCTTTAGGATACTCGGCCCCAAAAAAGGGTTCACTCGTCCCCTCTAGGGTGTCTTTGTGTCTTGCCGCCTTCGAATGAGAAGCAAGGGAAAGAGTTTAGGGTTTGATTAGGGGGATCCGCGGTAGCGGTTTGCCTAATCAAACTCTAAACCCTTTCCCGTCCCGTTTTAGGATACCCGGCCCCTCAAAAAAGGGCTCACTCGTCCCCTCTAGGGTGTCTTTTTGTCTTGCCGCCTTCGAATGATAAGCAAGGGAAAGGGTTTAGGGTTTGATTAGGGGGATCCGCGGTAACGGTCCGCCTAATCTAACCCTAAACCCTTTCCCGTCCCGTTTTAGGATAACCGGCCCCCCAAAAAAGGGTTCACTCGTCCCCTCTAGGGTGTCTTTTTGTCTTGCCGCCTTCGAATGAGAAGCAAGGGAAAGGGTTTAGGGTTTGATTTGGGGGATCCGCAGTAGCGGTCCGCCTAATCAAACCCTAAACCCTTTCCCGTCCCGTTTTAGGATACCCGGCCCCTCAAAAAAGGGTTCACTCGTCCCCTCTAGGGTGTCTTTTTGTCTTGCCGCCTTCAAATGAGAAGCAAGGGAAAGGGAAAGGGTTTATGGTTTGATTAGGGGGATCCGCGGTAGCGGTCCGCCTAATCAAACCCTAAACCCTTTCCCGTCCCGTTTTAGGATACCCGCCCCTCAAAAAAGGGTTCACTCGTCCCCTCTAGGGTGTCTTTTTGTCTTGCCGCCTTCGAATGAGAAGCAAGGGAAAGGGTTTAGGGTTTGATTAGGGGATCCGCGGTAGCGGTCCGCCTAATCAAACCCTAAACCCTTTCCCGTCCCGTTTTAGGATACCCGACCCCTTAAAAAAGGGTTCACTCGTCCCCTCTAGGGTGTCTTTTTGTCTTGCCGCCTTCGAATGAAAACCAAGGAAAGGGTTTAGGGTTTGATTACGGGGATCCGCGGTAGCGGTCCGCCTAATCAAACCCTAAACCCTTTGTCGTCCCGTTTTAGGATACCCGGCCCCTCAAAAAAGGGTTCACTCGTCCCCTCTAGGGTGTCTTTTTGTCTTGCCGCCTTCAAATGAGAAGCAAGGGAAAGGGTTTAGGGTTTGATTAGGGGGATCCGCGGTAGCGGTCCGCCTAATCAAACCCTAAACCCTTTCCCGTCCCGTTTTAGGATACTCGGCCCCTCAAAAAAGGGTTCACTCGTCCCCTCTAGGGTGTCTTTGTGTCTTGCCGCCTTCGAATGAGAAGCAAGGGAAAGAGTTTAGGGTTTGATTAGGGGGATCCGCGGTAGCGGTTTGCCTAATCAAACTCTAAACCCTTTCCCGTCCCGTTTTAGGATACCCGGCCCCTCAAAAAAGGGCTCACTCGTCCCCTCTAGGGTGTCTTTTTGTCTTGCCGCCTTCGAATGATAAGCAAGGGAAAGGGTTTAGGGTTTGATTAGGAGGATCCGCGGTAACGGTCCGCCTAATCTAACCCTAAACCCTTTCCCGTCCCGTTTTAGGATAACTTAGCCCCCCCAAAAAAGGGTTCACTCGTCCCCTCTAGGGTGTCTTTTTGTCTTGCCGCCTTCGAATGAGAAGCAAGGAAAAGGGTTTATGGTTTGATTAGGGGGATCCGCGGTAGCGGTCCGCCTAATCAAACCCTAAACCCTTTCCCGTCCTTTTTAGGATACCCGACCCCTTAAAAAGGGTTCACTCGTCCCCTCTAGGGTGTCTTTTTGTCTTGCCGCCTTCGAATGAGAAGCAAGGGAAAGGGTTTAGGGTTTGATTAGGGGGATCCGTGGTAGCGGTCCGCCTAATCAAACCCTAAACCCTTTCCCGTCCCGTTTTAGGATACCCAGCCCCTCAAAAAAGGGTTCACTCGTCCCCTCTAGGGTGTCTTTTTGTCTTGCCGCCTTCGAATGAAAACCAAGGAAAGGGTTTAGGGTTTGATTACGGGGATCCGCGGTAGCGGTCCGCCTAATCAAACCCTAAACCCTTTGTCGTCCCGTTTTAGGATACCCGGCCCCTCAAAAAAGGGTTCACTCGTCCCCTCTAGGGTGTCTTTTTGTCTTGCCGCCTTCAAATGAGAAGCAAGGGAAAGGGTTTAGGGTTTGATTAGGGGGATCCGCGGTAGCGGTCCGCCTAATCAAACCCTAAACCCTTTCCCGTCCCGTTTTAGGATACTCGGCCCCTCAAAAAAGGGTTCACTCGTCCCCTCTAGGGTGTCTTTGTGTCTTGCCGCCTTCGAATGAGAAGCAAGGGAAAGAGTTTAGGGTTTGATTAGGGGGATCCGCGGTAGCGGTTTGCCTAATCAAACTCTAAACCCTTTCCCGTCCCGTTTTAGGATACCCGGCCCCTCAAAAAAGGGCTCACTCGTCCCCTCTAGGGTGTCTTTTTGTCTTGCCGCCTTCGAATGATAAGCAAGGGAAAGGGTTTAGGGTTTGATTAGGGGGATCCGCGGTAACGGTCCGCCTAATCTAACCCTAAACCCTTTCCCGTCCCGTTTTAGGATAACCGGCCCCCCAAAAAAGGGTTCACTCGTCCCCTCTAGGGTGTCTTTTTGTCTTGCCGCCTTCGAATGAGAAGCAAGGGAAAGGGTTTAGGGTTTGATTTGGGGGATCCGCGGTAGCGGTCCGCCTAATCAAACCCTAAACCCTTTCCCGTCCCGTTTTAGGATACCCGGCCCCCCCCCCAAAAAAAGGGTTCACTCGGCCCCTCTAGGGTGTCTTTTTGTCTTGCCGCCTTCAAATGAGAAGCAAGGATCCGCTTAATCCAACTCTAAACTCTTTCTCGTCCCGTTCCCCCCGCCCCTGTTATACTAAAAAAAAAAAAAAAAAAAAAAAAGGTTTACTTGGTCCGTCGGGTGTCTTTTTTTTTTAAAAAAAAAAAAAAAATTATGTTGACGAGGGGTTGAATCCCCCGGTCCATGCATTCTCGCACCAACACATGGAGCATGTAAGCCACCCCTTTCTTTGGGACGCTAGGTGGCCAAGCTTCAAGGTAACTAACTAACTATTTTAGGGTATTAAATGTATTTATCATTTCCTTTATTTTTTAACAGTTACATTACAATAGTAACTAACTACCTACAAGAAAAAAGAAACGGAGTAAAAAAAAAAGTAGTAACCAGTTTTTAGCTCAGTCGTTTTACATTACCAAAGATAGACGTTGTCATAGGAGAATTGTTCAACAAAAAAAGTATAATTTTGAAGTTACGCCCAATTTCCTCCGTTATACTAAGGTATTTTCTTTTCAATTTCGTTTCTTCTCTATCATAACTTAATATAATGTTTAATTTGGATCACTTAATTGTTCAATAGCAGTATAATTTTGATGTTTTGATTTCTGATATTTATACTACTTTCTTTGTTAAAAATTAATTCGGATTAATGTGCTTGAATTATTTTTTCTACCTTTAGAAACACATTCGCATTGTTCTTCCCCAATTTTATATCTCTGAAGTATTCTTTTAACATTTACTTTCTAGTTTTTGTTAATTTTGAATTTTTAATTGAAGGAAATATTATATATTGTTCATACTGACTTTAAATTAATGTGCGTATTGTTTTTAATATAGAAATCTTTTTGAATCATCTAAAAGTACATTATCTTTGTGACTAATGTACATTTCCTAAAATTAGGTAACTGGTGATTATTTCTACATGTCAATTTTATATTTTCAATTGAATGTAATAATATAATACATTCGGTTTAAAATAATATGCCGTTTGTTTTTAATATAGGAACTGTTTCGAAATATGTAAAGAACATTATATTTGTTATTAATGTACATTTCGTAAAATTAGGTAATCGATGATTATCTCTAATTGTGAATTTTTGGGTTTTTAATTGAAGGTAATAATATAATGGACATTCAACTTAAATTAATGTGCCGTTTGTTATTAATATAGAAATTGTTTCAATCATCTAAAAGAACATTATATTTGCGATTAATGTACATTTCCTAAAATTAGGTAATCGATGATTATCTCTAATTGTGAATTTTTGGGTTTTTAATTGAAGGTAATAATATAATGGACATTCAACTTAAATTAATGTGCCGTTTGTTATTAATATAGAAATTGTTCTGAATCATCTAAAAGAACATTATATTTGCGATTAATGTACATTTCCTAAAATTAGATAACTGCGATTATCTCGTACTTGTTTCGTAATTTCATTTTATTATTACAGACTATGGAGCAGGAAGATAAAAAATCTGAAAAGCGGAGAAAAGTTACTTTTATTTTTTCACCAACTGAAAGTTCCACTGATGGTAAAAATGAGTGTGCTCCATTTACAAGAAAGCGTAAATCGCAACTATTAACAAGATAAATCTAAGTCTATAAAATCTTTCGCAAAGAAGATAAATGAAGAAAGTGACGATGATCTTGCAGTTAAGAAACAAATTGTTTTGTTAGTAAACAAATTATTCTTGCAAAGAAAGAAAGTCCTCAAAAGGGTAAAGTAAGTAATAAGATGGTATTGGGTTCCAAGTGTAAGCGGAAGTTTGATTTCTCTTCGTTTAAAAGTGCATATACGAGAATGTCTCCTACGGGAGTAGTTGAGGTAGTTGAACGTTTATCATACGAACAAGGTGGTGCGCTAGAAGAGATTGGATTTAGTGGGCTGTTTTGGTTAAGAGTTCGTTCCATTCCTTTAAAGCTTGGTCTTGGTTAATTAAGCAAAGTATAACCCATACCAAAACTGTATCGATCTTCTTGATGGTGAGAAGTTGTACTTGAAGGTTTCTGATGTAAGATCAACATTTGGATTTCCAATAGGCCCTAAAACGGTTGAATTATCCAAAACTCATACTGAATCAGAAGAGTTTCAAGAGTTTTATGGCAAATGGAAGCAACAATTTGGTATAAAAGATGGACAAGTTCCACTCAAAACGCTTGAGAATTGGTTGATAAATCATGATCATGGCGGTGATGAATTCAAGGTTAACTTTGTTGTGTTTGTTGTTTCTTTGCTAATGAGGAACACGCAAAAGCCTTTGGTTAATCATCATGTTTTAAAATCGTTGATGAATGTTGATGAAATCAAAGATTACAATTGGTGTTTCTTTTTGTTAAAAAGTTTGCAAGAAAGCAAGATTGAGTGGGTGGAAAAGGAGACTCACTTCGGCAGGCCACTGTTGTTTTTGGAGGTAAAAAGTCCCAAAAAATATATTTGAAGTTCATAAATTAATTTAACATTGGAAGGTACGTTTTCATTCTCTTGTAATTAATTTTTTTTTTTTTTTTTTTTGCAGCTTATCTATGTTGATCGCGTTGTTCATGTGGAACGAAAAGTTGAAAGAGATTATTATACGTTGGTAGGTTGGACTAGTAGTTTGTTAACATTGAGAGAGAAGGATGAGATGAAAAGCGGTATGTTTGGAAATGGTAAGTTGGAAGCACCAATGGAGGAGGTGGTTGACAATACAGGTGTCGAATCTGTCTATCAAACAAAGGACTACACGGAAGAGTATATTCTTGATCTTGCTAAATGTATAACTAGTTTAGCTCAGAACATATCATCTGTTAAGGCTAAGTTAGAAAAAGGAGCATCAATAATTAAGGAGAACATATGTGTAATTATGTGCATTATTAATAAAGATAATGTACATATGTGTAATTAACTGACTTGTTTTGTGTAACGTCTGAACCAGTGAGAAGCTCTTTGAGTTTAAGAATGTCGTGGGTACCCGATATCTTTTTGCATCTCTAAAACCACCTCGGTATATAGCAGATGCTGTGGTTGATTGTTGGTCAGCTTACTTAAATTTCAATGAAGTTGAAAGAAAATCTTCAGCACCACGTCGATTCTTTGCTTCAAGCCTCGTATTTGTATGTAAAATTTTATTTCATTCTATATTACAATAATTTTATGTTATACAAGTGTATATTAATAGAACAATATTATGTTCGTGTGTGTTAAAGCAAGCATTTCAAGGGCAAAGGAAAGAATTCAAATTTCAAAGAGAATTGGAAGTATTCAAGAGGCATTTTAGAAATGAGTTAAATCATCTTTGGGATTATTGATGTGACAAAAGTTGATATGGTTAGCTCAAACAATATATATAGTCAATACAAAGTGTTTTCTGCTGCTAATTTTATGTCTGTTGTATCTTCTAATCATTTCTTATATAAAACAGTTTTTTTTCCCAATAATATCCGACAAGCATTTTTACCTGCTCGTATTCAATATGGAGAAGAACAAGTTTGTCATTCTTGATAATCAACAGCATGATGAAACCCCAAAAACTCGTTATGGAAACAAACCTTGGAATATGGTAATTGTTCAGTTGCCTTTCATTGGTTATTTTTTCTTTTACAATGTCGTATTTTTTGCACGGTCTCTCTATATAGTTTGATCTGAATTTTTCCATGCAGCGTAATGCTTTTTGAGAATATTTCAATGACATTGGTGATTTGAAGGAAAGAGTAAGAGCAATGGAGCCTATTGTATTGAAAATGCCTTGGAGAAACCATCAAAATGTTGTTGACTGTGGTATTTACACAATGAAACACATGGAAACGTACAAGGGGGTCGTGATTGGACTTGTGGGTTGATAAAAAACAACGTAAGTTTCTAAACAATTTATATCCAATAATTGTAAATGTACTTTTGGTTTAATTAAATGATCTTTCTTAAAGTATTAAAAGCACATTCTTGTTTACAAGTTACCTATCTTAAAGATATTTTAACTTTTGTAGATGGATGGACTTTGAATATTGAGAATCAAATATCTTTGCACTTTGGTTTCATCCAAGTGCAACATTGTTTGTGATGACGTTTTAACAAAGGTGAAGCAAAGATCAAGAGAAGCCCTTCCCAAAGAAACTGGATTCGTCGATGAAGAATTCTACGAGGGTGATGAGACTGTTGGAGATGAGAAGATAGAAGATGAGGTAGTTGGAAAGAAAGAGAAGAGTACCGATGATATTGGTGTCCCTGACAACAATGAGATTGTTAGGGTTAAGAAGAGAAGAATGGAGGTAGGTTGTACAGAAGGGAATATTATACCAGATGGCTATGATGCTTCTGAGAAGAATGAGAACATGACAGATGTGAGTAATACAAACGACAAGAGTATAAATGAGCATAATCGGTTGATGGTGGTGACACTACCAAGGGCGAAGTCATCAACAATGAAAATGTTCATGAACATGAAAGAAGTCAACGAGTCTCACGAGCATCCTTGCAAATCGTAATTTACTAAGCACGAGATACATGCATTATTACTCCTCTTACTGAGTTTCAGAAGTGCATTTTGATTATGTGTCGTATAGTAGAGGAAAACATACCGATTTAGCCAGGTATATATATATATATCTCTACTAATGTACAATATTTAAATTTAAAATGTTCTGTATCCTGTTTTGAGTTAACACTGGTAGTCCTGAACCAGGGAACTTCTTGTGCATGTGGGTGAAATTTCTCTTCGGCGTATTGAAATGGCAACGCTACGACAATCTAAATATTTAACGAGTGATGTGATCGATTGTTGGGCAAAACTTTTGAATGCCAAGGAATCTAGAAGAAACTCTTCCGAGCCTTATCGATTTTTTTTCACCACAGCTGTGTGTGTAAGTGAAATATTTATATAAACTTATTTCAACAAGTAAATTTTGTAATGTTTTTTCCCTTGATTAACATCAAAAACTTTACTTGTCTTGCATCTGAGATGATGCTTCATGGAGAACGGACATGTTGAAAATTTTATCGTGATTAAGGATATAATGAAAGAAGAGTTTACCCAATTCTCGGTTAACCCAGATAGAATTGATTTGGTTAGCATTGACAATATACACTCTTTCTGCATGTTATATTTAATTTGCTTGTTGCCTAATTAAATCTTTTAAAATCTCGATTTTTCTTCCCGATTATATATAAAAGGCATTACAATTTACTAGTCATTGACAAAGAACAAGTATAAGTTCATCATCATTGATAATGTTTATCGTGACGGAAAACCAGAAGAATTTTTCCACAATAGACCACTGTTTTTTGTAAGATTCTATGCTCTCTTTTGCTTAACAGCACTACATACTGTTCTTATTCATTATTGTGAATGTACAATGACCACATAGAGTGTACCTTCCCCAAAAATTTTGTGTCTGTCTTAATTTTCTAATTTTTGTGATATTGTACCTCATAATTATTAGTGTCCTAATGTTTTCCTGCACCCCTTCTCCGCCAGCGTAATGTTCTAGCAGAATACTTGAAAGACATCGGTGTTTCAAAGGTAAAAGTTGATCGCATTAAAAAACTGCAGCCTATTCTTGCAAAGATGAAGTGGAGAAACAACACTAACAAGACTGATTGTGGTGTTTATGTTATGAGACATATGGAGACATTTAAGGGTAATCTAAATTGGACCTGTGGGCTTAAAAAAGGCGATGTGAGTTTCAGAAGTAATATAATTATTTTTAATACATAATTCAGTACACATTTGTACATGTTCTAATCCCTTGTTTTCTTTATTTTGCTAGAATGCTCCCCTACTGATTCTGCGGAAGAAATACATTTCATATATGATTTCAACAGAAGGCAATGTATGTTTTGATGTTGTACTAAAGAAGGCAATGGATTTCCGTTCAAACCCACTGCCATGGGAAGAATATGATGATGAAGATGAGGAAGATGCTGAATTGAAGCCTTAAAAACTTTTTTTAGTTTCGTTTGTGACATGTGTGTGAGTAATGTAACATATATTGAGGAAGTCATGAGTCGTACAACTGAAGTTTGAAAAAATTTTAATTCAAGAGAGTGTTATATTCCGGAAACAAATTTCAATAAAGTTTATTATGTTCTTGCTGAACAACAATAATGTTTATTGTGCAAAACGTCTTAAAATTATTGTACTCTGGGAAAACAATTCCAAGCAAGTTGATGTTGTCCTTGCAGAACAACAATAATGAACCTTTAATACAAATGTAATATACTTTGGCTATAAGAGTAATGTACTTTGGATATAAGAGTAATGTACATACAAGCCTTTAAGAATGTTCCTTGCAGAACAACAATAATGATGCTTTAATAAAAATGTAATATACTTTCCCTATAAGAGTAATGTACTTTGGCTATAAGAGTAATGTACATACAAGCATTTAAGAATGTTCCTTGCAAAACAACAATAATGATGCTTTAATAAAAATGTAATATACTTTCCCTATAAGAGTAATGTACTTTGGCAGTATAATCGAATTGTGCATACAAGCCTTTAAGAATGTTCTCGTAGTGTATATTATGGATGTCTATCCTTGAATCAAAAATTTGCACCTTCCACTTCGTTATCAGATTCATCTTCTTCATCGTCGTCCTCCACATCATCAGATTCATCTCCTTCATCGTCGTCATCTTCATGGTAGTATTTGGTGAATATGCATCAAAATGTAAATTAAATATCAGATTTTATAAGAAGAAAATGGCCAAAATGAACAACTAAATTGATAATAGATTTAATGTTAACCAAATATACATTGCTGAAATTTTCATCGGTGCCTTTAGAACAACCATAATGTTCATTGCACAAAGAGCTTATGTGCCTCCATATAAGATTGAAGATTTTGGAAGGTAAACACTATCCGCTATGCTTGTATAATTTAATAATTATTTAACATTAATGTAATATGCTTTAACAAGAAACCAAATTATACATACCTGTCAGATGGTTTGTTTCTTTGCAAGTTCTAGAGTTGTGTCCTTGGCGGCCACATGTTTTGCAGTACCTCTTCTCTTTTCCTCTCTTCTTTAGGGCTTTTAACATTTGTGATTCAATTCTCTTGCCCTTGGTCCTACCCTTGTTTTTAGATTTTTTAGGAACATGAATCACCAACTTCTCGGGTATTTTGCAGCCCACGTACTTTTCTATTTCTTTCATCTTGTCTTTCTTCTTTCTTTGGTACACTTCATTACTAATCATATCCAATCTAATATCTCTCAGTTTTTCAATCAAAAGCTTCATGTCGTTATCATCACACTCAGCTACGCTGACACAAGAATAAACCACTTGCCACGGCTCAAGACTCAAACTTTTTTCGAAAACTTTTGAGAGACATATATCATTTGCCATCTTTGTCAAAGACAGGCTTACTCATTGCAGCTTTTGTCCATCTTTGCGTTATGTACTGTTCCGGTATTTTTCGAAAATCTTGGTTGTGTAGAATCCAAAGGCGGTGCACCTGCACAACAAGCCCATTTCTGAAACATAGAACAGAACAAGTAATCTCCATGTTATCTCGGTGAATATGCTACGTTCCATGACTTATTTGGCATCTGCAAGTCAGTTAGAATATATATTTTTGTCTCATCAATCTTCTCCACATCTTTAAAACGGCAATCAGACAAAGCCGCAACCAGTGTTTGGAAGTCTTTGAAAATGTTGTGCGAGTATATTTGAAGCATGGACTTCAAGGTTTGACTTTGTTTTCCGTGGGATTTAAGAGTGTTTGTTGTCACTTTGTTCAATTTGACTGCTTGTGTCTTTGTGCTTCCAAGGCACTCTCATAGCACACCCAAAACTCAACAAGGGTCAAATGAGGTGTGAGGTACCTGTCAAAGAAACTGTTTTCACTCTCAGACCTAGAAGTAACCTCATCAAGCCGACATTGAAACATCTTTAAAGTAGGCGGGATCCACTTTTCCCCGAGATCGTACAAATCTGAAAACCACTCGTGTTCTACAAGTTGATAATCAGTCATTATCTTCCCCCATTGTTCTTCGAATTCATCAGGCTCAAGTTGGATGTTCCAAACACACCTATTGAGCCTGGTCTTAAAATCCTCATCTTGAAACAGTTGATAACTGACTTTCTCTCTTAGTTTCTTCATTATGTGCCACATGCCCGGATGTGTGTTGACTCCTTAAACACTTTAGGGACCACCGACTTCATTGATTTGTCTGATCAGTAATTATAATTCTCGGTTGGCACCCGCCATTGCTTCAAAAATGTCTTGAACAACCATGTATAACACTCAATACTTTCATCACCTAACAACCTGACTCCAAACGTTATGCACCTTTTGTGGTGATCAACTCTGTGAAAGGCACAAACACCATATCATACTTGTTTGTTCTATATGTAGCATCTGCTGATAAAACCTCACCGAACAACATGTAGTTCTTTATGCAGATCGGATCTGCCCAAAACACTCCAGCCAGGCACTTGTTTTCATCTACTATAAAATCAAAGTAAAATGAACTGCATGTGTCTTTTCTCCCTATAAGATTTTCAACAAACATTTGTGCATCAAAATTACCAATGTAGGTTTTTATGTCCGTGACAAAGTTTTTGAAATCAACCTCAGTAGCCCCAATGTTGTTGTAACCTCCACACAGCGTCTTCCAACCTCTATAGGCTTTCACACCACCTAGTTTTAGCACCTTTACCTTTGTGACAAATTGCTTCTATACCTCTGTCATTTTTCGGTTTCCTTTCAAGAATATTGTAGATTCAGGCGAAGCAAGTGGATGGTTATGCGCTTCATCGAATCTGGTAACAATATAAGTTCCATTTTCTTGGTATTTAAACTGCACTAATGCACGACAGTCAATTCTTGTAATCGGCCTCACACGGCTTATATCATCACATCCATTCTCGCATCATTCTCGGCAGATTCGGTATCGATGATCAGTCCTCTTCCTTTTCCTACTTTCCTTTACACCTTGCCTATTGCAGACAACATTCCTTAATGCAAAACTGCTTGGTAACTCATTGCCTTTAATTCTTTTTGTTGTTGCAAGTCTTGGCGTAAACCCACAGATTGTACAATATTCTTTGTAGAATAACTCTGCTGATTCTAGCGTTTCGAATACTTGTCACACTTTAGGTTTCTTTTCCTCTGGACAGAATGGAATGTACTGGATTGCATTTAATGTTTCAATTATTGTCCTTGGTGTTTTAAAGCTGTTATTTGTAGAAGAAGACGTAGTTGCATCACTTGTACTCATTGTCTGGTTCAACAGTAGTTAAGTAAGTAAGTATATTAAATATTATTGCATCAATAATGCAGTAATCCAATTCTAATATGCAGTAATCCAATTCTAATATGCTCATTGTCCATTATCATGCCTGTAAAGGAACATTTATTTTAATGATAATGTTCATAGGAAATATTGTTGTCCATTTTGATATAGCATATATATAATGTATTGAATGCTAATGACATTAAACAAAGAAATAGTCATAATATTATTTCATTAATATTAGAAAATATTTACAAAAGCCATTTCAGGCTTTCAAAATGGTAAAGCCTACTAAGGCTTATACTGAAAAAAAAAAAAACACAAGATAATACCTAATAACAATAAACAGAAGATAACACAACATATTTCTAAACTAATCTAACAGTCGGAGTCATAATAACCCTCATCCCCAGACTGTTCCTCAATTTCATATTCTTCTTCTCTTTCCTTTAAAAATCGTCGTTCTTGTCTTTTGTGATGTCTAATTATTTCTGCACGATTAGACATAGTCGTGCAGATGAAGAATCTGTCAAGCATCCGATTATTCTTTACGATAGTTATCACACCATTTTCATTTCCGTGAACCGCGCCTCGGTAATAATCCCTCTCCTTTACCTCTGGGTCGTTCCCTATAAGGAACCACTTTGACCAGCCCTTGCACACCATGGCCATGTTTTTCTTTTCTTCCCTCCCAAGTCGCTCAAACAAAATCTGGAGCAAATCCTGAGTTGTAAGCAAATGATGTAAAGGACGACTGGGAGATGGTACATCCATCTCCACAGGAATGTCATCTCCATCAAACCAGTTTGAAGAAAACTGGCTTACTTTCCATTCCCTATAATGGGCCATGAAATTTTGTTTGTAAGCATCATTCTTGTAGGGAATTATCAGGCATTTTGAGTAGTCCATTGTTTTTTTTTTTTAAGAAAATTAAGTACTTTTCTGAAGAGATTAAAAGTTTTGGTTATTGGAAAAGGTAGGATGGAAAACTAGTTGTGTACTCTTGGGTTTATATAGTGGATTAATTGATTATAAGAGTTTAAATTCTGTGAACAGTTGTGTCTTTTCAACTAACACAAACATAATCATGGTAATTAATAAATTGGGTGAAGTTATCTATGTTAGTTTAATCTATTGCATAAAACAGTATATGCACATTATGAAAATACGTAATGGACATTTGAATTAAACTGAATTCACATTTTTTTCCAAATAATGTTTCATGTTCTTTTTTAAATAATTTAATGTACCTTTAAATATAATATAATGTACATTTTCCAAACAGTGCTTAATAATATTTTAGTTGTACCTAATTATCAGAAAATGCAAATTACGAATATATATAGTTGACAATTTATTTTATGGAACATGTTTTTTTATAATTATTATAATGTACATTTAGAAGTAATATTCAAATTAATGTGAATAATTGTGTCTTTTCACCACATAAGCAAGTTATTTCCTACAAATAAAGGTTCATATATAATGTATTCCTTCGAATGTCCATTATCATGCCTTTAAAGGAACATTTATTTTACCGCTAATGTTCATAGGAAATATTGTTGTCCATTTTGATAGAGCATATATAAAATGTATTGAATTCTAATGACAAAGAAACAAACAAATAGACACAATACTATTTCATTAATATTAGTAAAATATTTACAAAAGCCATTTAAGGCTTTCAAAATGATAAAGCCTACTAAGGCTTATAATGAAAAGAAAAAAAAAACACAAGATAATACAAAATAACAATAAAATAGAAAACTAACTTAATATATTTCTAAACCAATCTAATGATCTGAGTCATAATAACCCTCATCACTGCATCGCTCCTCAATTTCATATTCTTCTCTTCGGTTTATAAATTGTCGTGCTTGTTGTTTATGATGTCTAATTATTTCTGCACGACTAGATAGAGTCGTGCAAAGGCAGAATCTTTCAAGGAGCCGCTGATCCTTTGTGACAGTGATTATACCATTTTGCTGTTCCCGAACCACCCCTCGATAATAATCCATTTCCTTTACCTCTGGCTCCATTCCTATAAGGAACCACTTCGACCAGCCCTTGCACACCATTGCCATGTTTTTCTTTTCCTCCCTCCCAAGTCGCTCAAACAAAATTCGGAGCAAAGCCCGAGTAGTAAGGAAATAATGTAAAGGACTACTGGGAGATGGTACATCAATCTCCACAGGAATGTCATCTCCATCAAACCAGTTTGAAGAAAAGCGGCTTACTTTCCAATCCCTATAATGGTTCATGAAATTTTGTTTGTGAGCATCATTCTTGTAGGCAACTATCGTGCATTTTGAGTAGTCCATTGTTTTTTTTTAAGAAAATTAAATACTTTTCTGAAGAGATTAAAAGTTTTGGTTATTGGAAAAGGTTTTAGAAATGAAGGTAAGATGGAAAAGTAATTGTGTACTCCTTGGTTTATATAGTGGATTAATTCAGTATAAGAGATTAAATTTGGTGAACAGTTGTGTCTTTTCAATTGCCACAAACATAATCATGGTAATTAATAAATTGGGAGCAGTTATCTATGTTAGTTAAATGTCTCGCATAAAGCAGTATATTCACACTATAAATATACGTAATGGACATTTGAACTAAACTGAAAGCACATTTATTTTCCAAATAATGTTCCATGTTCTTTTTTAAATAATTTAATGTACGTTTAAATATAATATAATGTACATTTTCCAAACAGTGCTTAATGATATTTTAGTTGCACCTAATTATCAGAAAATGCAAATTATGAATATACTATGGATAGTGGACAATTTATTTGATGGAACATGTTTTTTTATAATTAATATAATGTACATTTAGAATTAATATTGAAATTAACGTGAATAGTTGTGTCTTTTCACCACTTAAGCAAGTTACAAACCGTCATTTGACATATTGAACAGTTGCAAGACCACTTGCAAAACGTAATTATTACTTGCACATACTTATTATATATAATGCACATTTCACTAAGACTGATTGGACATTTCCTTATGAAACGTGTACAAAGACAACACAAAGACATTATTTTTACATGCAAAATTACTTTTCGATTACTTCAAATTGCACACTTTTCCTTTCTCATTATTTTTAGTACATTTTTTCTCACCACAAAGTACATTTGCATTTATCATCCTTCTAAAACCAAACAAACAAACTATAAACCCTAATTTAACACTTTTCATTATAAAATTAATGTTTTTGTGGTTCTGTACATTACATCTAGTTAACTAAATTTAATCAAATCCGAATTAAGTTGAATTTAATCAAATTCAACTTTAACATCATCATAAAATCAATTCAACAACGATTCAGAAACGAATTAAATAATATTGAATGAACATACCTCAATATTGATTTGAGAAAACAATAATTCCGGATGAATGACCAAATCAATTCCGATTTTTCTTACAAAGTTTTGATCTTGAAATAATTGAATAGCCGATGAATGCAAAAGTTTGAACAAATTGACTCGATTTGCGCTTGAACACAAAGAATTGATGATGAATAAACGATTTTATATCACTAAATTGATATCGAAAGACAAAAATTTACAAATTAAGGAAGGATTAATGGTGAAATCGATTGATTTTGTTTCGTGTGGTTTGATTTTGTTACGTAGGCTTGATATTCTTGACATGTACACTCTTATTTTTTGTTTTCCGTGAAATTTTAAGAGCAACGCGCGTCTAATCTCAGTAGTGAGTCTTATTTGATGGACGGTTGAGAGTCAGTTCTCACGGTTCTCACGATAAGCCCTGCCGTTCTCTCAGGAACTCTACCCTTATTATTATTATTATTATTATTATTATTATTATTATTATTATTATTATTATTATTATTATTATTATTATTATTATTATTATTATTATTATTATTATTATTATTATTATTATTATTATTATTATTATTATTATTATTATTATTATTATTATTATTATTATTATTATTATTATTATTATTATTATTATTATTATTATTATTATTATTATTATTATTATTATTATTATTATTATTATTATTATTATTATTATTATTATTATTATTATTATTATTATTATTATTATTATTATTATTATTATTATTATTATTATTATTATTATTATTATTATTATTATTATTATTATTATTATTATTATTATTATTATTATTATTATTATTATTATTATTATTATTATTATTATTATTATTATTATTATTATTATTATTATTATTATTATTATTATTATTATTATTATTATTATTATTATTATTATTATTATTATTATTATTATTATTATTATTATTATTATTATTATTATTATTATTATTATTATTATTATTATTATTATTATTATTATTATTATTATTATTATTATTATTATTATTATTATTATTATTATTATTATTATTATTATTATTATTATTATTAGTAGTAGTAGTAGTAGTAGTAGTAGTAGTAGTAGTAGTAGTAGTAGTAGTAGTAGTAGTACTAGTACTATTATTATTACTTGTACTAGTACTAGTACTAGTACTATTACTATTACTATTACTATTACTATTACTATTACTATTATTATAAAAAAACGCAAACTTTTATTAATCAATCAAAAGTTTACAAGAAATTGGTGGGCAGCCGAGATACAATCTGGGCGCCCACTCCTTTAGCAATAGTAAATCTAAGTCTAGTAAAAAATAAAAGCAGCAGCGCGAGCACCGGCATCCTGGGACACAGAAAATTTCTGAATCTGCTTGTGTAAGGTAACAACATATTTCCCCAACTCCCCCACTGAAGAGAAAGAAAAAGGCAAGAACCCATAGCCAACTGCCTGACACAAGCTCTGATACTTGGCGCATTTGCGCTGAGCCGCATCAACTACCACACATCCGGGCATAAAGTCAGACATTCCGGACTGAGTCAAAGGAGATGATCCAGTCAAATCCACGCACATATCTCGTTCCATGTCCCAAGAATAAAGCAGAAGATCCGCCGGACGCAGGGGCCTATCATGCCCATTGATCAAACCAATATCCACCTCTTTACCTATAGAGATCCCAGAGCGGAAGCAGATATCAAAAAGGGTGTCGCGAATAAGGTTATAACGATGATTGATACCAACAGTACCAGCACACAACACGGAATGATCTCCATATATATCCCCATCAAAGACCCGCGAATAAGCAGAGCAAGGTCCAGGCATAGAAAACAAAGGAATACCCAGTCGATAACTAAGCACACAACGATAAGTCCTCCCGTTCATAGTCTGCCCTAACCCAGAAATAGGGACCGCCCGAAGCCAATCAGA
This sequence comes from Silene latifolia, assembly GCF_048544455.1. Classification (NCBI taxonomy): domain Eukaryota; kingdom Viridiplantae; phylum Streptophyta; class Magnoliopsida; order Caryophyllales; family Caryophyllaceae; genus Silene; species Silene latifolia. The sequence continues at coordinate 174,950,496 of NC_133537.1, forward strand.
AGTATGGGAACCATGCTGAGACTTCCACAAAGCTACCTGACGAGAAGTCAAAGAGAGCTCATATTCCTTAGTTGCAACAACCTTCGTGAAATATATGTCTGCCAATTTCTTAATATGTTTTGGGGCAGCGATCTCACTCGGGTTACTCAAAATATCAGAACTTGTAGTCTCAGTAAACAGTCGCACAACACTATCAAAGGTAGGTCCAAGTGCCAGAATACCAGAAGGGCAGAAAAGCTTAGCCTGCAACCCAACAGACTGCAAACGGGAGGCCAAGAAGGCATAATGAAGAACATCCCCAGCAGCATAGACACCAAGCCCCCCATAATGAAAGGTCAAGGTAGTAAGGCGCCACTGCCAGTCTCCAAAACCAGGCCCGGACGCAGTGACAATGCGCTCCAGGCTAGAACAGAGTGCCTCATCAAAGGGAAGCTGAGCCGACTGGAAAACTTGGGGAGAGCAAGTACGTAAAGCAAAATAGAGTTTCGAAATACCAGTGCAAGCACAGAGCAAAAGCAGCTCCGACTGTGGATCATCAAGCTGGGCAAAAGAATCCATAAGCTCTATGATCCTGGTCACACGTTTCAACACTAGCTCGCTGCTGAGAAGAGGGCACACCCCAACAGGACCACCAAGAACTTTGACACCACGCGACGGCCTGTAAATATCAGGGGGGAATGTACCAGGAAGCCGACTACTAGGATCTTCCTTAGGCCAAAAAAACATCGGTTTTACCCACATTAAGATGAAGACCCAAGCGAGGCCCATCCTCCAGGATCAGCTCCAAAACCTTCCCCACCACCTCGGTATCGCCAACAATAGTGCCATCATTCAAGTACCACGCCTATAGACATATGTCAAAAGAGTCCCGGATCTTACACACCAAAGGGTGTAACACCAAAGCGAAAAGCAAAGGACCCAAAGGATCACCCTCCTGGACCCCTTGACAAGACCATAAGGAGTGCTCCCCATAAAACAACCTAGCAAGACTCGAATAACAAAACTCCACCCAGCGGGAGAGAACAGGGCAGCGATGACGAACCTCGCGTAACATGACATCACTGTCAACCAAGTTGAAGGCATTCTGGAAATCAACCAACAACATAGAAAGCCCAACCTTCGCAACACGAGCCTCAAGTAACCAGTTCAAGGTATGAAGAATAGACTCTCCTCCACCAGAAACCCCAACCCCAAACTGAAGCCCCTCAAAATAACCACACAAAGATGGTCTAATCATGACAGCTCTGACCTTAGAGACAAGCTGCCTCCAAACAGTGCCCACAGCAATAGGACGAATACCACCGCTTGGTTTAAGAAGCGGGATGAGCGGAGCACTAGCAATGTACCCACCCAGAACCTGCGGGCATTGCCCCCCAAGGAAAACATTAACCACCCGAGTGATAGAGGTGATCAAATCATCGGTAATAGCAACTGCAGCTCCACCCAAACAATCCATGAGATGCTGAGCACAGAACCCATCCCTCCCACACGCCGTACCACGCGGGAAACTCCTAATCATATCCAAAACAACAGACGAAGAAGCAACGAGGGGAAGGTGATCAACGGGCAAAGGAGGCAATGTGGTAGAGGAGGCAATGGGGTGCTTATCTCGCAACGCAACAAGGGTGGAAGCGGAATAAAGAGCAAAACCTGATGAAAAAAGTACCCGAACAACGACAGTAAAGTGGCCATCACAAATCTTCCCCCGACATTGCCGGAGGTTAAGCTCGCTCAAATCAAGGTCCTCCTCCACATGAAACGAAGGAGGAACCTCATCCAAAGTCTCCCTCAAAAGCTGGAGACTACCCCCAGGCACCCCCCCCCCCCCAGCAAAAATAGCACTGAAAACACTCGCCTCTTGACGCAGACGCCTGACAGCAGTCCTACACTCAAGATTACTCCTCGGGGAGAAGGTCTTAAGTATACAAAGAGGCAACACAAGCAAACGAATCCAGCAAGAGAGTTCACTAGCAGAGTCAGGCACATCATTTAAACCCCTTTTAAAACCCAAGCAAACCCAAGGCGGCATTTAGGAGGGATAGATTTCACGGTGCGTAACCCCAAGAATAACAAACGATCAAGCAATGAGATAGACCAACCAACAGTCTCAACCCCCACATCAGATGAGAGAACCGATGGAGACGGAGCAGAAGGTCTGGGAATACCATAAATAATAAAGCGAACAAGACTATCACCACAATCCGGAGGCGCCACAACATCGTCCCGACTATGTCGACATCTAATAGGAAAGGTATGAGTTTAAAGGCACACCCCACATATCCAAACCCCCATCCACTTTAAAGTAATCTCAGCATTAGAAAAAATAGTCAAACTTTTAGAAAGAGTTTGACGTGTAAGTACCATAGCTTCACCACGACAATGCCGATTTTGAAAGTGCCGTAACATGGAGGTTTTAATAAGACCCCTACCACCATTATCCAGACACCCATGAAGATCAACAAAATAGTCGAGCATGGAAAACAACACAAACGCACAAAATAACAAAGAAAAAGAAGGCCCAAACCTCACATGAAGAAGTCCAATCCCACGTGTATGGACACCAAACCGTAAAGAATTTAAAAACCACCCAAACCCATGCACCAACGCCCTACAGCAGCCCAACCACCAGCAGACGACGACCAGGCCGACAGTAAGGGTACAACGGCAGCAGCGACAACAGGAGGTTTGTGAACCCGAAACCGCTGATCCACCAAACACAACAGCCTATGAAAAGCAGCCAAAGGTCTTGCGACTAACCAGGCCTCACCGAAGACCAAGCACGACCAGTTAGGGTACAACGGCGACACCCACCGGAACCCTAACAAGAAAAAACAAGGATTCGCAACCTAGAAAACCCTAAATGCGAAAACAATGTGCGGAAGCCGACAGTGGTACTAGGGCAACGATCGTCGTGATTAGGTAACCCACGACCAGTGAAATGCGAAAGCACCACCCTCCCTTGGATGCGCGATCACGGTGAAGAAAACCCGCAACCGAAAACCCTAAAAAATAAAAGAAATGGAAAAAAAGGACAATACACCCTAAAACCGCCTCACCGGTGACTTGAGGTCCAGGTGGCCGATGGGTGATGGTGGCAGACGGCCAACAGATTAAAGCAGAGGCAAAGAACACACTCCTCATATATATATATATATATATAAATATATATATATATATATATATATATATATATATATATATATATATATATATATCCCCTTCACTCATAACCTTAGATTCTATTGCTCACAATTACAAATCGAAAAATATAGAGAGGGAGTTAAGAAAGATAAAAGAGAAGGAACTAGAAACAGAAGGGAAAACAATCCATCTTAAGATTAATTGGTAAGATCTTATTTTCATCTTTTAATCAATTGTTTACATATGTAAGTTTGACCATTGCCAACCGCCTTTGAACAACCTCCATTGACCACCACCGTGACTGACCGGAGGGGTGTTGACCAGCATTGACCGATGTTGACCGCCTTGACCAAGGGTTTGACCTTGCCGTTTGAGTGTGTTTTTGGGTGATTTTCGGGTAGATTCTCGTCTTAATCGTTATTGTATTGATAGATTAGTAATTGTATACATAATTTTACTTGTCTTAGGTGACAGTTTTATTGAGGAACATTATTAAATTGGATGGCTTTGCTATTTATTGAAGATTTGCTTAAAAGGTAGGTTAACTACTCAACTGTGTTTAATTGGTGAATTGGTGAATTGTTTATAAGATGAATTATTATTGCATTGTTGGCATGAGATAAATTATTATTGCATTGTCTTATGATAATTATTCCATCATGAGTTTATTGTTACAATTGTTGTCTTGAGCATCTCATAATTATATTATTGTCACTGCTGGTTGGTTCTCTGTTGTTTATTGGCAATTTTAAAGAGGATTGGTATTGTAATTGAGATTATTGGTCGGCCAGGCACGGGGATGTGGAAGAGCCATGGACCTGCGCGATTGTGATCGGCCAGGCACGGTGGTATTGGGTGACCGTAGACCTCAGCAGTATTTGCGATATGACGGTGTATGCGTTTGTGATGTGTCGATTGTGGCACACGATTGAGCCGTGAGTGACGGTCTTTTGGCATGAGTTCTATTGTTGTCTTTTGTTGCAGGTTTATTATATTATTTATTGTTGTTTAGTTATCCTACTCAACGTCGTGGTTGATCGTGTATTCGTAAACAACTGTGATGAACCAAATATTGGGGAGCAGATTGATTACAGGTTAACTTTTGTGATGTGTTGGATGCTTGGAGGGAGCTTGGGATGTTTGACCTTCGTCAAAGTCTAAAGATCACTTAATTTATTCAGACACAATTTATATTATTTCCGCTGCAGTTGTATTAAAACATAATTTTATTATTTTATTATATCGTTGGAACTTTTGTAATAAAACCGTTTAAAGCACTTTATTTATATCGTCTTACCGTACTTTGGTAATAGTTTGTCTTTTATACTTACTACCTCAGGCAACTGAGATGGTAACACCTTTATTTATCTGAGAATATCTTGCTAAAGGCTCCTAAATAAATTGGGGTGTTATAGGCATTACTGACAGTAACAAGGAGAAGACAAGGAAGAGAAAAAATGACAGTGTTTTCAGTATTGTCTTCGAAATTAAAAGTAGAGGAATGAACAATCTGATTAAATTACCCAAACTAGAAATTGATTCTTAATTAAACAACTAGGTGATCAAACTAGAAGTAAATTAACAATCAAACAATAAAACAAAGCAATACTTAATATTAAAATGACAAATAAAGATTAGAGTCTTACAATCACAATAGTTTGAAGGTTTCAATCTCTTACTCCAAGTATTGGGAGATTAGCCCTCCATGAATAATTAATGATTATAATTTTTATTGGAAAAGAAACTAAGAAGATGAAGATGCAATGTATTTTTTTAATGTTTTTGATGACCCTCAATGCTAAAACCGATGACTAATTATAACCCATAAAATTCTAAATTAATGTCTTGAATTAAATGTAATAACTAAAAAAGGAATCCGAAGAGATGTTATAATTTGAGTAGTCTCGTGATCAGCCGCGTGGTGCGGTCCTGGCCACGAAATGCGGCCAACTGCTATTCCTGGACTGATCCGGCCACTTGATGTGGCTCCAGCCGCAGTGTGCGGCTAGCTCCTACTTCGCATTTTAACTCCTTAGTTTAACTCTGATACTTTGGGCCTTGACTTGTAATCAAACCACAAGGTTGTAACACTTCTTAACCCATTATTTGGGATGTGTTTTGTCCCAGACATGAGTGTAAAGATGTCCAAGTTGCTTCCCGATCTCGAAATAAGATTCTTGATCACAACACCTACACATTAAACCGAAAATGCGCAGAAACACATCCAAACAACATAACCGGTACTCTAATGCATAAGTAAGCTAAAATAACTATTAATAACACAAGTAGGGGTTAAAGTATCTAAGAATTGGGTTGGTAAAGAGGGTATAAAACCGTCACATCAAATTCATCCAAACTTAGACCTTACTCGCCCTCGAGTAAGCTCACTTAAACCAAGGAAATCCTCACATTTTCAACCACAAGTTAACATATTCTAATAATGAAATACAATTACAAATGAAAGATTTAGGAAATCGTAATAAATGCATGGGACACTCAAGCCAACTCTTACAAGTATCAAGTTCAAAAAAGAGTGCCTCTTCAAGCCTAATGGGTTACACTACGCCAAATCTGGCAAGCAATAAGGAGCTTATCACAACGGTTTAATGCATTTAATAACGACACTTAGATTAACATTTTCCAAATATTGGCGAAAACCTAGACCGCGCTAATAAGAATAACGGTTTCCCTCGAAAACCGTTGTTATTATAATGTGACAACGGCTGCTTAACAAGCCGTTACAAAAAACGTTTTAACGGTTTCCAAAAGCTCGTTATAAAATCTTTCTTATCAACGGTTGTTACACAACCGTTACCAGTTTAAGAAAACGGCATTTCGAAAACCGTTACTAAATTAACACCAGCAACCGGTTGTGGTACCCGTTGTTATGTTATAGATACGGGTTTCTTGTAACCGTTGCCATTTTCAATTATCAAAGAACAGTTTTTCAATTCAACCGTTGTCACTATTTGATTAGATTTCTGAGTTTGACCCTTGATGTGACTCATTTTAGAGCATATTTAGTCCCCGAATTAGCTTTGTTCCTATGCTTATTAGTGCATAATTAGGTTATTTACTATCTTTACTCTTTCGTTTTGCATATTCTTTGAGGTTTTGTTTCCTTGGTAGGAGAGGAGTGCAAACCTTGCATTTTCATGGCAAAATGAAGCTAAATTGATCGAATCTAATGACCAAGCATCAAAGTGAAGACAAGACTAGAAGGTCTATGTAAATAATGAAGTAAATGGGCAATAATGATAAGATCCTTGCATCCTCAACAAAATCCTTAAGGATTGTTGGAAGAAGAAAAGAAGAAAAGAAGAAGAAGCCTTGCTGAGCTACTATCTGGGTGTCTTGGCCGCGGGATGAGCGTTTTGGCTGGCTACAATCCGAGCGTCCCGGTAGCTAGTCCGCTCATCCTAGCCCCCTACAATCCGAGTGTCTCATGCACCAGGCCGCTCGGATTCCTTCCCAGTGTAAGCCGTCTCCTCCTCAGTCCACTCGGGATGCGCATATTCCTTGAACACTAGCAAAAGGGAGATGAGCATCTCCTTCGAGAGGAGCACTTCCTCAACTTTTCTTAAGGGTCTTAATCGTCATTTAAGCCCTTAGTAACCTTAATTTATGTACCTAATCCTTAGTATAAATACCCCATTGTACTAATTATATTATCATGTTCTTATTATGCAATCTTAATCTCATTTTAATCTTGTAATCAACTTTTAATTAAGCATTAATACAAATCTCATTTCCTTAATTTCTCTATTGTTCATCATTTATTTTGGGTAATTGAAGATTATTTGGGTATTATTGGGAGATTGACAACCTTCCATTCATCATCAAGTACTTCTATTATTCTTTGCTTATTATTTTGCAATCATCATTAGGTATAATTCTCTTAACCCTTGTTTTAATTATTGTTAATCATTTCCATTCATTTATCATGTTTTGCTTTGTTAATATGATTGATAACCTTGTTAGCATGTTAAACTTGATAATGAGTGAGTAGTCTCTTAGCTTGGGTTAATGGGGAATTAGGGGAAACCAATATGGGGGATGATTCATGCTTAATCTAATATGTTCACATAATTTATTTGCTTGCTTGTTGTGATCTCAACTTATGCACATGTTATGTTTGATGAAATGCGAGCCTATGAATCCTTGCATTTTTTACCCTTCACTTACCTTTTCAATGAGACTTGTAAGATATAAACCAACTCGAGTCTCATTAGACCATGCATGTAGTTGAGTAGGGAGGATTAAGTCTACTTGTAGGTGTTGTACAATCTAATCGATTCGGCTCTGGGACCCAAACCTTCCTAGGATTGTAAGATATAAACTAACTCGATCCTATCACAACAATAATTGCTTGCTTATAATTTGAGAATATGTTTGTATGATCAATTCCCATGAATCCCCTATGAACCCATGACACCCTAGTGCTTTTAATCAATTGTTTACATCTCATTTTAATCATCGTGCTTGTTTACTTATATTGTTAATTAGTTTAGTGATCTTCTTATCTCAACCCAAATCGTGACACCCTTAGACACCACTACTTGCAATCGAAAATCCTACATCAATACCCGTCCCTTGGGATCCGACCTTTACTTACCTCTTTACTAATAGTAGAGTAGTTTGTGAAGTTATAAATATTGTTTTGGTCTAGGTGTTCCTAACGACAAGTAATGCTTAAAAACGATAGTCCGACCAAAAATGGCGCCGTTGCCGGGGACGGTGTTAACTTGATTTGATTTTCTTTGATTGTTCTTAGTTGTGTCTTTCTTTGCCTTGGGGAAGTAAAACTCCTCAAGGTTTGTTCTAATTATTTTCGTGTTGTTCGATATTTTGCAAGATGGATATTATAGATTGTTTTGTTGAGGACCACCTGAGTATACCTTTCTTCAAAGACCCCTTGCAAGCGTTGGAAGCCTTAAAAGCAAGTGAGGCCAAAAATTTGCATTGGGAATTGTAGGTAGATCTTCTTGAGTCCGCTCTAACCAACAAAGAACTCACTCATGAGCAATCCGAATTAGTACATAACATCCTTGTGGAGGCATATCAACCCATGGAACAAGAACAAGCAATTGAAGATGACATCGTACAAACCAAAGAGCAAGAAGAATTTGTCATGGAATTTAAGTATGATGAGATTAGTGAGCTTGAAGAACAAGTTGAATATGCCATGAGAATGGAGTGTCTAATGGAGATGGAGCAAGTTCTTAATGAACCTTCAATGGAGGAAAGTGAGGTACAAGTTCCAACTTTAAAACCCCTTCCCCCAAATTTGAAATACGCTTATCTTGATAAATCTAAGACCAAACCCGTGATTGTTAATGACAAACTTGATGAGAACCAATTGGCGAAATTGCTTAATGTGTTGAAACAACATTAAAAGGCTATAGGTTATAGTCTATATGATCTTAAGGGGATAAGTCCCAATTTTTGCATGCATAGAATTCATCTAGAAGAAGACCATAGACCTACCATCCAATCTCAAAGGAGATTGAACCCCCACATGCAAGAAGTTGTTAAAGGAGGGGTTATGAAATTACTTGATACGGGAATCATATATCCCATATCGGATTCTTTGTGGCTTAGCCCCATTCAAGTGGTACCTAAGACAGGAGGTACCACGGTGGTAACAAATGATAAGAATGAGCTAATACCCACAAGGAAATTCACCGGTTGGCGTATGTGTATTGATTATCGAAAATTGAATTCCGTAACAAGAAAGGATCATTTCCCCCTAACATTCATTGACCAAATGCTTGAGAGGTTAGCCTCTAACAAGTTCTTTTCCTACCTTGACGGGTATTCGGGATTCTTTTAAATCCCCATACACCCGGATGACCAACACAAGACCACCTTCACTTGCCCTTATGGTACTTTCGCTTATGTAATGCCCGCGCTACTTTCCAAAGATGCATGATGAGTGTCTTCTCCGACTACCTAGAAACCATAATGGAAGTTTTTATGGATGAGTTTAGCGTTTATGGAAAAGATTTTGACTCTTGCTTGCATAATCTTTCTCTTGTATTGCAAAAATCTGAAGATGTTAGTCTCGTTTTGAATTGGGAAAAGTGTCACTTTATAGTCAATGAAGGAATTATTTTGGGTCATTTAATCTCGGAAAAGGGCATCGAGGTCGATAAAGCTAAGGTTGAGGTGATAGAGAAACTCCCACCTCCCGTGAATGTTAGAGGGGTGAGAAGTTTTCTCGGTCACGCGGGTTTCTATCGCCGTTTTATAAAAGATTTCTCAAAAATCGCGAAACCCCTAACTCAACTCTTACTCAAAGATGCCTAATTCCATTTCACTAATGAGTGTGTTGAAGCCTTTAATAGAATTAAGGAAGCACTAATCTCGACACCGATCATTCAACCACCAAATTGGGAACTACCATTCGAGATTATGTGTGATGCTAGTAACTACGCCGTTGGAGCGGTTCTTGGCCAACGGGTAGGAAGGGATTTCCATGCTATCTACTATATAAGCAAGACTCTTGATTCCTCCCAAGTGAACTATGATATCGCCGAGAAAGATCTCCTTGCCATTGTCTATGCTTTAGACAAATTCCGTTCTTACTTGCTTGGATCCAAGGTAATTGTTTTTTTGGATCACCGTACTCATCGACATCTCTTGATAAAAAAGAGACAAAACCAAGGTTGTTGAGATGGATTTTGCTTCTTTAAGAATTCGACTTGGAAATAAGAGATAAGAAAGGGGTCGAGAATGAAGTGGCGGATCATTTGTCAAGAATTCGGTTTCATGATGAAGAAGGAGAAACACCGATCAATGACTCTTTCCCCGATGATATCTTAATGGCCATCCAAACACAACTTGAGAGGCTTATTACTCCATGGTTTGCCGATTATGCCAACTATATTGTTGGAAGAGTACGCCCTCCAAACTTAAACTAAAATCAAAGGAAGAGATTTTTGTTCGAAGTCAAGAGGTACTTTTGGGATGATCCAAATCTTTACAAAGAGTGTAGTGATGGGATCTACCAAAGGTACATCCCTCAATGGGAAATTCAAAGAATTTTGGAAGGATGTCACTCATCCCCTCATGGTGGACACCACGGAGCAAGAAGAACCATTGCGAAAATTCTTCAATCGGGCTTCTTTTAGCCTACTATGTTCCAAGATGCTAGGGAGTTCATCCTTCATTGTGATGCTTGTCAAAGAACGGGGAATATCTCCTGGAGGAATGAAATGCCACAAAGGGGCATACTAGAGGTAGAGATCTTCGACGTTTGGGGGATCGACTACCAAGGGCCGTTTGTGACATCCAAAGGGAACAAATACATCCTTGTGGCCATAGACTACGTCTTAAAATGGGTGGAGGCAATTGCCACCCCAACCGATGATGCAAGGACGGTCACTAAACTCTTCAAGAAAATAATCTTCCCAAGATTCGGAGTCCCTAGAGCAATCATAAGTGATGGAGGAACGCATTTTCATTAAAAGAAGCTCACATCCTTTTTGACCAAATATGGTGTTCAACATAGAACCGACTTGGGATACCATCCTCAAACAAGCGGTCAAGTTGAAGTTTCAAATAGAGAGATCAAGCAAATTCTTGAGAAAGTTGTCAACAAGACTCGTAAGGATTGGAGCATGAAGCTTGATGGCGCTCTTTGGGCTTATAGGACGGCCTATAAGACTCCCATAGGAGCTTCCCCTTACAAACTTGTCTATGGGAAGGCATGCCACTTGCCAATTGAGTTAGAGTACAAAGCTTTTTGGGCAATCAAAGCTCTCAACCTTGATCTCAAATTAAGTGGTCAAAAGAGGATGATACAAATTCAAGAGTTGGAATAATTCCGACTACAATCTTATGTGAATGCCAAGATCTACAAATAGAGGACAAAGTTGCTTCATGACAAGAGAATCAAGCAAAAAGCCTTGCACAAGGGAGACAAAGTCCTTCTATTCAACTCTCGATATCGACTCTTTCCCGGGAAATTGAACTCTAGATGGATGGGTCCTTATTTGATCACCGAGGTAGGAAAGTATGGAGACTGAGATCAAGTCGGAAGATGGAAGCAAATTTAAGGTCAATGGCCAAAGATTGAAACCATATTATGAGGGAGCATTTATTGGAGAGACCGAGGTCACCTACCTCGGGCCTCCTCCTCCTTGAAAAGATCATCAAAAGGACAGTTTGGTAGAGTCCTCTCCAAACCACCACTTGTAAATATACTAACCCCTTTAACTTGTATCTTTAACTTTATTGCATTTTTAATCATAAACATGATTCTTGCCATGAGAGTAAGTGAGGTAGGGTCACTAATCATTTTGATGAATGAAGGAATTAGAATTCAAGTATGGGGAAGCGCCTACACCGGAGTAGAGGAAAAACAGGATCAATCTGAGCATCCCGTGAGGAACCCGCTCGTCCAGGCAAGCAACCCGAGCGTCCCCCTAGTGAGTCGCTCGTCCTGAGGGAGCTGAGAAGTAGCTGTTTTATTCTGACACGAGATCCAAGCGTCCTCAATAACAATCCGCTCGTCTCGGTCTGGACGGTCGTCCCAATGAAGAATCCGCTCGTCCTGGTGGATCAAGTTCTGGCATTTTCCCCTGGAAGAGAACACGAGCATCCTTTAAGGAATCCCTTCGTCCTACTAAAGCAAGACACTCGTCCTGACTAGCATACGCTCGTCCTGGCTACTTCAGAATCTGGGATATGTCCTGGATGACAATCCGAGCGTCCCGCAAAGAATCCGCTCGTCCCCGTGGTCAGAAATCCGAGCGTCCCGAGGCAGAATCCGCTCGTCTCCCAGCGTCTTATTTTCCAGTTTTTTGCCAATTAAAAACCTCCCCACCACACAATTTGTGACACCTCATCCTTCCTTCCACGCATAGTATAAAACCCCCCTCTCTAATGACCCCAATCATATCTCAAGCACTCATTCACCTAACAAAAACAAAAAAACCCCAAAATCTAGAGTTTCAAAAAGATTCACAAGGAGATCTAATTCACAAAGAGCATCCCTATATTTCAACAAGTCAAATTTCAAATCTACATCCAAGAACGGGACCAAGAGGATCATCATTTAGGGAAAGAAGAAGGCCAAGGGTAAGAGGAAGCTCATCCACCTCTCACATCAACACTTTAAGAAGAGAACATGAGGAGATAGTAGCCCTCACAAAGCTTGATGAATTCTCAAATATAGAGTTTGTTAATGATGTTCAAAGGCTCGTTTTCCACCGATTACTTGGTAAGAATATTCTCCCTACCAAATTTATGTGCCACAAAACTTTGAGAAAGGTCGGAATATATCACCAAACGGAAGCCCTCTTCGAGTTATTTGGTATTTCCACTTTGTTCCATATGCATGAGCGAACCTATCGGTCTCTTGTCCTTGAATTCTTGAGTTTCCTAAAGATTACCACTTTGAACAAGACAATTTGTGTATAGTTTAGATTGTAAAATGTAACAAGGATGATGACTCTTGTCGAGTTTTCAAATGTGCTCGGTCTAGATGTTTTGCCTACCCGAACATCAAGACCAAAGAAGTATACTGTAGCACCATTGTGGAGAGGGATGACGGGACGAGATTTTTCATATATTAAGGAATGTTTGGCCTTTCACATCCAAAACCCCATCCTAAGGCTCGATCACTTACCGATTCTTATCCGGAACTATTCTTGCTCGTCGAGATCCAGCGATAGTGAAGGAACTAGATCTCGTTTTTATGGAGTCATATCTTGAGATCCAAGGGAGAAATGGATATCATTTCAATGCACCGCTTGTTCTCCTAGAGAAATGGGCAAAATTCCGAAACGGGGATGATGATGGTATGAAGCATATTGTCAATGGAGGACTCATCACAAGACTTGCAAAGCACTTCAATCCCAAGTTTTATGAAAACAATGAGTATACTCCACTTCCGGGAAATACGAGAATCAACGAGGATCTAATTCTTATTCAACACCATTGGATAGCCCATGAGGGTTAGAAGAAGAGGATTAAATGGATCACCAAGGGGAGCAACCCCATTTACCTACCAATGAATGGTTTGTTGGAATATGTGTCCTCCGACAATAATGCGATCACAACTGTCGATCATGATGATCACATGTTTAAGTCTCATTTTAAGAATACATGTGGGAAGTAATATTTTACTGTCAACTGGTCCACACATATCGGTAATGATTTGCTGACTAGAGTTTGACATTACTGTCGTGCGACGGTGGTGATCAGTTGATCCCCTTAGGTCATACCTAAAGGGTATCACTCTTAATTGATTATTAATTGATCGTATGACGATACGGGTTAATTAAATTACTTAAAATTGACGGACGATTTTGGAAGTAATATTTATGTATCTCATTATAATTTGATTAAATAAGATACGGTCTAAGTGATCGAATTGTTTTATTACTTAGATAAAATTATTGTTTACGGAAACAATTGAACTGAATGAATAATTTATTATAAGTACAAGATGTTGTAATTTATAATTGGTAAAGTGTTTTGGTACAAGTAATTGTGAATTACTAAGTCGATTTTGTACATGACGTATTTTATTAATACGTTGATTTTTAATATGTTAAAAATACATGACAATTTTACATGTCTTATAACATGTGACAAATTGACAAATTGACAAAAGATAAAATGGAATCCATTTTATCCCATTTGGACCGAAATTAGGAGGGAGTATGGTGTTTAAATTATGTTCAATTATTTGAGTGGAAACAAAATAATTAAACCTAGTCTCCTAGCCATGCAAGCCTAGTCTTTTCTTGGGAAGAATAGAGGCTCATGCATTGGTCTTTTCTCCCTCCCCTACCCGGTTTTTCCAACCTTCACAAGCCAAGGGTTTGTCTTTTGGTACATACACTACTCTTGAGAAGAATTAATTCATTCATCCATTCTATCATCTAAAAATATAGAGTTTTAGAGAGATAAAAATTACTTCTTCTTCTCCCTTCTCTTAACCGAAATTAAGGGCCCAAAATCAATATTTTGGGTCAATTTTATTTAGATTAATATTGTTCTAGTATTAATAATATTAATTTTATTAAGAGGTTATCTTGGGTATTATTCCTTGGGAGGGATTCTAAACTTGAATCCTTTGTTCATCCAATATTAGGAGAGCTCAAGAACAAGTGAGTAGGAGGACTCATCCGACTCACTTGTGCCCAATAATCCGAAATTTCCAATGTAAGAATGATGATTTCTTCTCTATATTTACTCTTGTTTGCATGCATAAGATCTAATTTATTTTATGACTAAATTAAATTGAAAAATATATGAATATGTTGAGAATAATGAGATATAGATTTCTAACAAGCGGTATCAAGAGCCTTAGGTTGTTTGCATGCAAATCGGTTATAGTTTTTCCGAGTTATACGATTAACATATAAAACTTATAAATTTGTGTTTATTATGATATATCACGAAATCAATTATGCATGTTAAAGTTTCTGATCCGAAAATGTATTTAGGATATTTTGGTTAATTTATGGATTTTTATTGTTCATTTTATATAATAATGGCATTAAAGATCTGATTTTATGATAAAAATATCATTTTCGGAATAAAATTAGCTAAACTTCGATTTTTCCAGTGGTTTTTGGATATGTTTTCACATATATTATATTTAGATGACCTGTAAATGTTCATAATTGTATGAGTTCTTATGCTCGAAATATGGATTTTTCATTATAAAATCGAATTTAAATGATAAAATAGGTTAATATGAGAAATATTTCGAATCATGTCATAGAAATTTAGTATGTTGTCACATGCAATTTTACAAGATGTGTGTAAAATAATAGGCTATAATGAAGTTTTTATGCATGATTTATGATTTTTTGATAAAAAATAGCATAAATAGTGACTTTAATTAGTGAATAATTGCTAAAACATACTTTATGACCAAGGAAAAATGTCACATGTTGCATTTTATTACCTATTTCAGATCTAAAATTGAAAAGTTGATAAATATAATTTTTCTCATGTTTTTATGATTATAATTGATAAATCCAATAAACCGCAACATTGTTTTTCCCGATAATTTTCGAAAATTTTTAACCTAAGTTTTTGAACATTATGAGTGTCATGGTATTTTTCCAGAATGTTCATGAGTTTAAAATTTCAAATTTTGAATTTATTTGACATTTTTGTGATTTATTTGGAGTTTATGGCATTTTATTGTAATTTTGAGTCCATTAATGAGCAATTTTAAGAAATATAAGTTAATTATTATCAATATGTTAGTGGAGACTAATTTTGAGTCCTAATTTGGTTAGGGTAATTAACTTGTGCATAAATATGATTTTATGTAATTTATTGTGATTTTAAAAGGTTGAATCACGCAAATCCGTAAAAACCGTTTAATATACGATATTGGCTCCTTAAAGGCGATTTAGCATAAAATTGGGCATGTTCATACATATTATAATGCTGCATTTTATTTATAATTGTAATAATTTTATTTTATGTAATTTTTGAATTATGTAATTTTACTTAGTATGGCCTTAGTTTTTAATTGGTATTACCCGAAATGTATGGGAATATCGATTCGGTTGTAATTTATTGTGATCTCGTATCACCGTTATGTAATTTAATAGATTTATTTTTATTTTAATTACAAATGTATAATAGGCAATTATGTAATTTGTTATGTAATTTATTTATTCCGGAGATCCTTGAAGACGGTGTCACTCGAGAAGGCGATCCATTAAAGACGGTGTTACCTCGAGATGCGTGCCAAAAACGAAGTTCAAGGGACCAATGGAGTTGGTTTCCGAATATGTAATAGTTAATTAGATTTTCTATTTTAAGAAGGCCATACTAGGATTTAATTTTTGCTTTGCATTTTATTTATATGTCGCATGTATCGCTAAATCGCCATAACTAAAACATGCATTATCATTAAATCGAGTTTATCGACCGTGTCAATTACAATTATCGTAGTTCACCGCTTTAGTTCACTTAAAACGTGATAGATAATAAATTGACATGACCTCTCGCTAAAATAAACAATTGAGACTTAGCCTTACCAAAGAGTAGAAACCATGAAAACCTATTTCGTGAGGAAGTGCACTCGGCCACACCGGGGTACAAACCTTGTTACGTAGGGGAAGTGGGTGATAAATGTCTATCCACCGAATTCATGTTGATAAGGGATGAATCGGCTACACCGTGCCCAAGTTAATGTGGATTTGGATCATGGACACATTTATTCGAAATTTGGGTTGAACTCAACAAAAGTATTGATAAGGGATGAATCGGCCACACCGTGCCCTTTTCGGATGTGTTTTGGGCTAAAGATAAATGTTAATGTAATTTTATCAACCAAGAGTTCTAAAAGTAGAATCTATTAAAGCGTTAATCCACCGAGTTATATTGATAAGGGATGAATCGGCCACACCGTGCCCAAGTTAATATGAATTTGGATCTTGGAATCATTTATAATAGTTGGGTAGAGGTCACCATATAAATGCTCATATCTTGTTAATTTATTTACAAGTATGATATTAAAAAGACAAATGTTAATATTTCCTTTTCCTCCATACTTGTAGTTCATTACAATGAATCCATCAAACGCTACTACACCGATAACTATTGAGTCTTGCCACAATGTTTTTGACGACGTTTGCTTCAACAATGATTTCGACACTACTAGAGAACTTCATTTTGGGATTGGTTCGGATGGAAACCTAAACTTCATCACTTCTTCTAAACCTCCTACAAGATCTCTTGTGAGCCGATGTGACACCCTCATTTATTGCGGAAAAGTAAACACATAATTCTAGATAAAAATTGCATGGATATGTTTGTAATAGGTTCATTTGGGTAAAAACCTGTAATTTTTAAAACCTGAACCTGTTATAAAAATATCCAAATGGGAAGGTGTCAAACATGCAAGGTCTAAAAAAATCTCATAAATAAAACATCGCTAAAGTCGCGAAACAAAGTTATACAACCCAAATATGAAAAAGGGAGACATATGTCCCTAAAAAAAGTATATGACAAAAAAAGTGTTTAAGGGTCACAATAAAATAAAGCCAATCTAGGTCCCAAGGTTACTTTGCTCGCTAGCTCGTCCATGTACCCCATATATGCATCACCTACCTGTTAATCGCATTTTATACAAATACGAAAGCCACAGTCAGTGGGGAGTAACTCCGAGTTCTCCCAGCCACGAAATGTCATGATTAATATAACATGTAAACATAAGAATATGAATATGAATAACACATAGCCTTAGCATATAGATGCTAGACAATCATGCTTATCATGTGAACAACAATATAAGAACACATAGTCCTAGCATGTGAATACTAGACCGACTCATACTACACTATCATGTGAATCACATAACATCCAGGAATCCAAACTCTATCAAACATAGTCGGCTTGCATCTCACCTTCTATGATTCATAGAATCATCAAACAAGAAAGGACAATATATCTAGAGACAGGCATAAGTTCCTAGTACAGTCAATAGTCACTCTGTAACTCGAGTCTATACCACGAGGTAAGGTAAACACCCTAGTCCTAAACCTGCGCAGACCTAGCGACATGCGAAAAATACCGCATCCAAGACCCATGATCACACACATGAGTACCCCTAAAGAGTCCACCAAAGGGTTGACTAGTACTTAAGCTGACCACATAGTTCTACGAGTACGTCAGGAGGTCATGCCCTAACTTGGATATAAACCCACCAAGCTAAGACACAAAGGCTATTAAGCCGCAAACATACACTCGTCAAAGACTATAATGGCCTATCTATGATGAAGGCCGAAATACTCACCTAGGACCTAGTCCCAGCTTGAATACTTTAGCCCACACCACACAAGACAAGTAGGACATCCAATTAACCATAAAAGGGGCAAAGAGTCCAAACTTGCACACACAAATGATCATACACACCCTAGCATATGAAAGGCTTCGCAAGAGCATATTTAGCTGACAATCCAACAATATCTCCAATATCGATAATAATCCAAATTCCGTCTAACCACTAGTACCATAATCCATGAGAACAAGCTAAAATGGCAAAGAGGCAACAAGACTCAAGCATAAGGCATCCAAAGTATCCAACAACCAACATGTGAAATGATAATTACAAATATCAAGGAATCAACATAAAACATCCAATGACAACCAATATCACCTCAAAGACAAACCCTCGACCCAAGTCCCGCGACGGGTCATTGGTCAAATTGAGGCTGACCGGTTTAAACCTAGTTTGACCAAACTCATTTGGTCAAACCGGCCCAGCTCAGAGTCTTGGCCCATTTTGGCCCAATTCATACAATTCATCATAATATCATTCTCATGCTAAATTACAATTCTTGTCATGTGACTACTATTGACATAATTATAAACATCCAACTTATAAAATGATTATCTCAACAATATTCTATCATAATTAAATTGCCCATTTTGGTCTAACTCAACCAATTATCATAATATCATTCTCATGCTAAATTCCAATTCCTAACATGTGAATGCTATCAAACTAAAGACTTTATTTTAATTTACAAAATGACTAATTCAACATAATTTTAGCATAATAAAGCTAATCCCATGCTCAAAGTACTACCATGCTTAAATACATACTCCAAAGAACTCAAAACATTAAGCATTAAACCCCAAAACCCGACCCCAAAGTCACGGACCAACCCCGGGCCTGCCGTAGGCCTGTCACGGGCTGTTTCGGGCCTGTGAACAGTACCCGTCACGTTTTTTTTTTATTTTAATTTTTTTTTTTCAAAACCCATTCTAACAATGCTACAACACTTATCAAGCATCATTCAAACAATACTTAATCCATCTCAAGCCTTAAACATATGAAAATCAACACGAATACCAAACATTAACATCAACCATAAACATGATAAACCACAATAACAACAAACAACAACTAACAAACAACTAAAGCTACTAACAACTACTTATGTGACATTAATTCGTCGAGTAACTCGGAATAGTTACCTTAAGCTAGCAAAGAGACAAGTAATAACTTGAGAAAGCTTCTAAAACCCAAAATTACTCTTCATCTTCAACAACATATGAGTCACCTAACTCATCTTCAAATTCTTCACCTATAAGAATAACAAAAACACAATTATTAAGCTTAAATTCGAAACCCTAAAAAAAGTGTCTTAAACAAAATTGGGGGAAATGAAAATAAAGCTTACTAGTAGATGAGGATTGAAGAGAGGATTCCAAATATATAATTTTTATGAGATTTGGTGGAGAAATGAAGGATTTATGGTGGATTTAGGGATTGTAAGGAGGATTTTTAGTGGGTTTTTGGTGTTTGAGAGAAGGAGGAGATAGATTGAGTTATGGAGGAAATGAAAATTGGAAGAGGGGACAAATGGAGGGTAGGTGGCCAGCCAAAGGCATGGGGAGATGGGTCATTTGTTTACGTTTTGGTTCGTTTCGACGGAAATTAGAAATATTCGTCGAACGCGATTTCCGAGAAAATTAAAGTTCTTAAACACGATTTTACTAAAAGATTAAGTACTCATATGCCCAATATCCAAACTCGTTTACCCAACGACCGTAAGAAATGGGAAAATCCCAATTTTACGACTTTTATCCGAAATCTATTTTATCAAAGGAAAAGGTTTAAATATAGTTTAAATCACTTTTAAACATTTCTAAACTATCAAAACTGATTACATTTCTTCAAAATAAAATAAGGTTATATTTTATCAAATAAATTTTATTTCAAATAAATTAATATTAAATTAAAATAGATTAAAATATTACTCTTAAAATATAATAAAGGTCTTCAAATTTACGGGGTGTTACAATCATCCCTCCTTTTAAGAAGTTTCGTCCCCGAAACTTAGAAGAAGGAACATTGTATATATGTAGGTCTATCTCTTTAAAATCAAGTAAACAAAATCTTCGAAATATGAACGTATGAAATATAAGTGTCTTTTCAATGGAACGGAATATCCTCGTCGGCCGTCCAAGAACATCAACATTCCAAATCAAAGACATAAAAATCCATATTTTTACACCAACAATTGAGAAAACCAATTATCGGACGTCTCCAATAACGAGCTTTACCACTCATTGACGTTAAAACCAGTGGAAAACATTCAAACATTTCCAAAAATCTTTAGTTCAAAACTCTATAAAAAGGATAATAACTCCACTAGCTATGACCAAACTCTAACTACGAATTTTAAACAACTAAGCAAGGACTACTAACGCGGAGGGTATTTAAGAGAAGGAGAGGAACACTCGAAAGGATAGCTAAAACTCACAAGAATTAGATAAAGGAAAGAGGATTACCTCACGAGAAATGTTCGGGATATTTAGCTAACATAGAGGATTCAGGCTCCCAAGTTTCTTCTTCGACATTTCCACAACGCCAAAGCATACGAACTAGGGGCACCACTTTGTTTCTAAGTTGCTTTTTTGCCCTTTCAAGGATTCGGATCGGGCTTTCTTCCAAAGCCAAGTTGGGTTCCAAATCTGGGAGTTCTTCTTGAATAACATGGCTCGGATCACTAATGTACTTCCTTAACTGAGATACATGGAAGACATTATGAACCTTGCTCAAATTCGGGGGCAACTACAAACGGTAAGCAACGGGGCCAATCTTCTCAAGCACACGGAAAGGTCCAATGTATTTGGGACTTAGCTTTCCTTTCACACCAAACCGTTTCACCCCTTTCATAGGTGATACCTTAAGGAACACTCGATCATCAACCTCAAAGGTAAGAGGTCGACGACGGACATCGGCATAAGATTTCTGTCGGTCTTGAGCGGTTTTCATACGCTCTCGAATGATCTGAACCTGATTGATGGTCTCAGTCACCAAATCGGGTCCCAACACATGAGCATCTTGGACTTGATCCCAACAAACAGGACTACGGCACTTCCTACCGTACAAAGCTTCATAAGGTGACATCTTGATAGAAGTATGATAGCTATTGTTGTAGGAGAATTCAACAAGAGGTAAGCACTTCTCCCAAAAATTGTGGAAGTCTAAAGCACAAGCACGGAGGAGGTCCTCTAAAGTCTGGATAGTCCTCTCAGTCTGTCCATCTGTAGCGGCATGAAAAGCAGTACTCATCAGTAGCTTACTACCCATGGCTTCTTGCAAAGCAGTCCAGAAACGGGAACAGAATCTCGGGTCACGATCTGAAACTATATCCTTAGGCAATCCATGGTAGCGTACTATCTCCTTCACGTAGGCACCAGCTAGGACATCTAAGTTCCATGTCTCCTTGATAGGTATAAATCTAGCACACTTGGTCAATCGATCTACAACTACCCAAACAGCATCTTTTCCGCTAGCAGTCTTAGGTAAAGCCATCACAAAGTCCATGGAAATGGACTCCCACTTCCAAAGGGGAACATCCAAAGGTTGTAGCAAACCTCCGGGTTTCTGATGCTCAATCTTCACTTTCTGACAGGTAAGACACTTGCAAACATACTCTAGGACATCAATCTTCATCCTAGGCCACCAGAACTGTAATCTCAAGTCTTTATACATCTTGTCACCACCAGGATGAATAGAGTAAGGAGAAAGGTGAGCTTCATCAAGGATCTTCTTCCTCAACTCGGCTACTCTCGGAACATACATCCTACCTTGGTAACGAAGGTATCCATCACTATCCACCACACAATCCTTAGCTTGCCCAAGTTGGATTTTTGCTTGAATGGATCTGAAAGTAGCATCCTCAGGTAGGCAAGTACGGATCTCATAGTAAAAGTCGGGTTCTACACTCAAGGCACTAAGATAGTCAAAGCCCTTTCCAACAAGGCTTATCCCTAACTTTTGAAATTCCGTGGTAAGTTAATCAGGTAACACACGGATAATGCTCAAAGAGTGACTAGTCTTCCTACTCAAAGCATCGGCCACCATATTTGCTTTCCCTTCATGATAAATCTACTGGGCATCATAATCATTCACCAACTCTAGCCATCTTCTTTGCCTCATATTCAATTCTTTCTGGGTAAAGATGCACCTCAAACTCTTATGATCGGTATAAATGCGGCAATGAACTCCAATAAGGTAATGCCTCCATGTCTTCAAGGCATGTACCACGGCGGCTAATTCAAGATCACGAGTCGGATAGTTCACCTCGTGAACCCTCAGTTGTCGAGAAGCATAAGCAATAACCCTTCGGTTTTGCATCAAGACACAACCTAGGCCATGCTTTGAAGCATCACAATAAACATCGTAGTCCACACCATCCTCGGGTAAGGTCAACACCGGAGCGGTAATCAACCTAGTCTTTAACTCCAAGAAGGCATTCTCACACTCATCGGTCCACACAAACTTAGACTCCTTCTTCAACAATTGAGTCATCGGTCTAGCTAACTTAGAGAAATCTTTCACGAACCGACGGTAATAACCCGCCAAACCGAGAAAGCTTCGAATCTCAGTCACATTTTTCGGACTCTTCCAATCAACAACGGCCTCAATCTTAGAAGGATCTACCATAACACCATCTTTGGATATGACATGTCCAAGAAAAGTTACTTGATGCAACCAAAATTCACATTTCGAGAACTTAGCATACCACTTTTGACGATGTAGAATGTCTAAGATGATACGGAGGTGTTTGGCATGTTCTTCATCATTCTTGAGAAAATCAAGATATCATCAATGAACACCACAACACACTTATCGAGGTACTCACTAAAGGTACGATTCATTTGATCCATGAAGATAGCAGGAGCATTAGTCAATCCGAAAGGCATCACTTTAAATTCGAAATGACCATATCTCGTGCTGAACGCAGTCTTAGGAATATCGGACTCACGCACCGGAATTTGATGATAACCCGGTCGGAGGTCAATCTTAGAAAAAGTAGAAGCACCACGTAATTGTTCAAAGAGATCATCAATTCGTGGAAGAGGATACTTGTTCTTGATTGTCACGCGATTTCCGAGAAAATTAAAGTTCTTAAACACGATTTTACTAAAAGATTAAGTACTCATATGCCCAATATCCAAACTCGTTTACCCAACGACCGTAAGAAATGGGAAAATCCCAATTTTACGACTTTTATCCGAAATCTATTTTATCAAAGGAAAAGGTTTAAATATAGTTTAAATCACTTTTAAACATTTCTAAACTATCAAAAATGATTACATTTCTTCAAAATAAAATAAGGTTATATTTTATCAAATAAATTTTATTTCAAATAAATTAATATTAAATTAAAATAGATTAAAATATTACTCTTAAAATATAATAAAGGTCTTCAAATTTACGGGGTGTTACAATCATCCCTCCTTTTAAGAAGTTTCGTCCCCGAAACTTAGAAGAAGGAACATTGTATATATGTAGGTCTATCTCTTTAAAATCAAGTAAACAAAATCTTCAAAATATGAACGTATGAAATATAAGTGTCTTTTCAATGGAACGGAATATCCTAGTCGGCCGTCCAAGAACATCAACATTCCAAATCAAAGACATAAAAATACATATTTTTACACCAACGAATGAGAAAACCAATTATCGGACGTCTCCAATAATGAGCTTTACCACTCATTGACGTTAAAACCAGTGGAAAACATTCAAACATTTCCAAAAATCTTTAGTTCGAAACTCTATAAAAAGGATAATAACTCCACTAGCTATGACCAAACTCTAACTACGACTTTTAAACAACTAAGCAAGGACTACTAACGCGGAGGGTATTTAAGAGAAGGAGAGGAACACTCGAAAGGATAGCTAAAACTCACAAGAATTAGATAAAGGAAAGAGGATTACCTCACGAGAAAAGTTCGGGATATTTAGCTAACATAGAGGATTCAGGCTCCCAAGTTTCTTCTTCGACATTTCCACAACGCCAAAGTATACGAACTTCTAAGTTGCTTGTTTGCCCTTTCGAGGATTCGGATCGGCCTTTCTTCCAAAGCCAAGTTGGGTTTCAAATCTGGGATTTCTTCTTGAATAACATGGCTCGGATCACTAATGTACTTCCTCAACTGAGATACATGGAAGACATTATGAACCTTGCTCAAATTCGGGGGCAACTCCAAACGGTAAGCAACGGGGCCAATCTTCTCAAGCACACGGAAAGGTCCAATGTATTTGGGACTTAGCTTTCCTTTCACACCAAACCGTTTCTCCCCTTTCATAGGTGATACCTTAAGGAACACTCGATCATCAACCTCAAAGGTAAGTGGTCGACGACGGACATCGGCATAAGATTTCTGTCGGTCTTGAGCGGTTTTCATACGCTCTCGAATGATCTGAACCTGATTGATGGTCCCAGTCACCAAATCGGGTCCCAACACATGAGCATCTTGGACTTGATCCCAACAAACAGGACTACGGCACTTCCTACCGTACAAAGCTTCTGATGTGGCGTGATGTCGTCACTCATCCAATCAAACACATTTATAATACTCAACAAACAACTAGTTAGCGGTAAGTCGAGGTCGATCCATGGGACGGTGTGCTTTGGGTTCTAAGTCTATCTATCTCAATTTATGCTAGTGTCACAATTTGGTTGGGTTTGTAGTTGTGTTCTAGGCTAATGCAAGCAATAAGGTAAAACGAGCAATAAAAGGAAAGATGTAAACAAATGATTAAAAGTGCTAGGATATCATGGGGTCATGGGGGATTCATGGTGTTGATCATACAAACATGTTTACAATTATATGCAAGCAATTAGTGTTGTGGAGGAACCGAGTTGGGTTATGTCTTACGGTTCATAGGAAGAGTTGGGTTCCGGAGCCGAATCGATTAGATTGTACAACACCTACAAGTCGACTTACTTTCCTCCTATTCAACTTCTATGCATGGTCTAACAAGACTCGAGTTGGGTTATATCTTACAAGTCAAGTTGAGTAGATAAGAGATGGTTGTAAATGCAAGGATTCATAGGCTTAGCATTTCATCAAACATAACATGTGCATAAAGTTGACATAACAACAAGCAAGCAATTTAATCATGTGAACATATTAGATTAAGCATGAATCAATCCCATGTTGGTTTCCCCTAATTACCCATTAATCCTAGCTAAAGAAACTACTCACTCATTATCATGGGAAACATGTCATTAATGGTGTCAATCATCATAACAAGTATAAACATGATAATGGAATGAAGAAATGAACAATAAAGAGTAAAAGGGTAAAAGAATTATACCAACTTTAGATGATCCAAATAATAAAGCAAAGAATAATAGAAGAAACTTGATTGATTGATGGAAGGTTGTCAATCTCCCAATAATAACCCAATAATCTTCAATTACCCAATAATAAACTTGAATGATAAACTTGAACAATAATTAAGGAGAGATTAATGTGTAATTTGTGGAAAGATTAAAGAGTAATCTATTCTAATCTACTCCTAATCTAATCTAAAGAAGGATTTTTCTAGCTAAAAACAACATGCTTGATTAATTACAAAGATGGGGTATTTATAGTGGAAATTAGGGAGGATGCATTAGGGTTAACTAAGGGCTAAACTAGTAATTACACTTTTTAAGTTGAGCAAGGAGGACCCGGTATTTCCTGAGAGAAGGGCTTCTCTTTTCGTAGCTTGAAGAATGAAATCCGTGCTGTGCAGGAATCCGGGCGGATTAGAGTCGGGACGGCCGGATTTGGGCGGTGCAATCCGAGCGGATTCAGGAGAGGGACGCTCGGATTGTTGAGGGGGAATCCGAGCGGATTTGGAGCAAGACGCTCGGATTGTACCAAGGGAATCCGAGCGGATTAGGAGCAATCCGAGCGGATTGTAGCAGGGGACGAGCGTCTTCAGCGTAAGACGCGCGGATTGCTGTACAGCTTCTTTGTTTGAGCTCGGATTGTAAAACGGACGTCATTTTCTCATCCGGACTCCTATTGGAGTGATTCAAAAGCCTAGATCGCTTGTTTTTTCGACGCCGTTCCATCTAGCATATTTTCAGAGCCAAAAGAGCAACTCTTGGTTTGGGTTCCGAGCAATTTCTTCATGCAATGCCTTCCTTGCTTTTCCTCCTTGCTTCTAACCCTTTGATCTTTCTATATACACTTTATTCCTACATACTTGGTCATCATTCTTGCCTCCTCTTCATACTAGTCCATCTAATATCATCAATTAGCTTCCAAATATGCACGAAAGACGGGAATTTCCGCCTTATTATCTTCTTTTCTACAAAACATATGAAATGCGATAGAAAAGCAAATAGGAAGGTTTTGACGGATAAAATGGCCATAAAATGCTATAATAGTATGCAAAATAGGCTCAATTAGGGGACTAAATGTGCGCTAATTATGGTCACATCAAATATCCCCAAACCGAACCTTTACTCGTCCCGAGTAAAGAGGTGACTAAAAGTAGACCTTTATTTAAACTAACCTAATAATATAGCCGATATGAGACAATTAGCGGGTCTCACTCCGCCCTTCAACTCACAACAAGACAACCATGAGGTAGGATGCCTTCTTGCAAGGCAAGGTGGGTCTTGCCAAAATGGCGACACATCCAATCATTAAGCACTCAAAATCAAGTAATGGATGCATCTACAAAAGAATAGCCACTTTCCTCATCTAAGTGGCGGAAATTACCTACAAGGGAAGCAATTCAAGGGTACACAATCCTTCATAGATGCAATTTGTTCAAACTACTAAGCCTAGAAGGATACCAATAAATCACCTCCAAAATGTGTCAAGCTAGGGTACCTTTGTCCTCAATCGTTAAATGCTTTTGTCAAGAGTAGACTCCCTATGGCGTTAGAAACACTGGAGGATCGCGGAATTCCCCCTCTTGCCTAGACAAGAAGAAGGGTCATCCCCTCTCTACCATGCACAAAAATGGATACGATGGATAAAGGGATCGATAGATATTTGAGTTTCACTTTGGGAGTTTGCTTTTGTTGTTTTTCCCCCCAATTTCATGTGGCATATAACATTTGAGAACACTTTCTTTTTGCCATTTCTTTTTGATTTTTGGCAATTCAACACTTGACAACTTTCAACTTTTCTTTGCATTTCTTTTTGAACATTTTCAAAGTCACCCCAATTAGTAACGAGGGTGCCTTGTATTTGAAGCTTAGGAGTTCTATTTTTGCTCCTCTTTTCATTTGATGCAATTTTGCAAACTTTCTTTCACTTTTCATTTCTTTGAACTCAAATTGATTCCTTTTTGTGCCCATTCCCTTTGATGACAAAAATGTGGAAGAACATGGATGAATGATGGAAGTATGCATGGTTTCAAGGGTCACCTTAGAATAAACGGTAGCCAAGGAGTTATCACACCACAAGGTACTCTTGACTAGGCCTTAATCCATGGGTCAAAGGATACTAGCATGACACATCCTAGGGTGTTTTACAAGTATTCTAACAAGCAAAGTCTTAAGAATAAAAAGCATCTACTAGGGCCTATATACACTTTTCAAGCTTCCCAAGTAGACGGTTTCGCAAAATTTTTCTAACATGCAAACTACATGCCATGATGCAACTAGCATATAAACATCCTAATGCATATGCTTCTACCAACTAGTATGCCAAATAATCTAAATGCAAGTCCTAAATTCACATTATTTATACCGCATCAATCAAAATAAAGCCACATAGTCATTAACATAAAGAGGAAAAAGGAGATTGGAAAGATCATACCATGCGGTCTTCAATATCCTCATGTCTCGGATGTGACATAGTCGATCAATGTGAACAAGGATAGAACAAACATAATATATACAAAACAATATAAACACGACTATACTTACAAAGGAAATGAACTTGTTTTTGGTTTTTTCAATTTTTCAAATTTTTATGGGTTTTTGTTTTTATGAAATTAAAAGACATATTTTTGTGATTTTTCGAAATTTTTTCAATTTTTATGCATTTTGGAATATAAATTCCCATCCCCCACTTTATTTTGGACATTGTCCTCAATGTACATGTAGGAGTAGGAATAAAAAGAAATACATGTTTTTGGATTTTTGATTTTTTTTTTTTTTTTTTTGAAATAAAGTACAAATGCAATGATATGGTATGCATGCTCTAACTAAATGCAATTCTATATGACATATATAACAAATGAATGCAATCTAAACTATAGTATATGATGCATGCTAAATGCACAAGTCACTTATGATCAAACCTCCCCAAACCGATTTAAACACTATTTCTAGTGTAGAAAAGAATAGGATTGGTCATTAGTGTGAAGGAAATGTAGATTCATATACATACTAACATACTCATATATGTCGAAATTAATTTGTCATAAAATTAAATGTGGATTTTATGCATGCAAACAATATAATAAAATAGAGAAGAAATCATATCCTTACATTGAAATTTCGGTTCAAATGGGCACAAAAGAAATCTCCTTTTCTTTTGTTCTTGAGCTTTCCTTTAATGGAAGAACAAGATCCAAGTGTAGGATCTCTCCTTAGGAATAATACCCAAAGCTTAACTCTTAATCTAATTAATATTATAAGAACTAGTACAATATTAATTTAGTAGAAAAATGACCCAAAAATATTACAATACACTTGATATTTTCGGTTTTTATGAGGAAGAATAAGAGAGCTTTTTATCTCTCTAGAAATCTTATTTTGGATGAGTAAAAAAAAATGTGAATGAACAATACAATTACATTATTGTATATGAGGTAAAAATTAAGAGAAAAACCCAATGTTTTTCTCTTCTTAAAAACCGGACAAGGGTAGTGGGAGGAGAGCAAATGCATGGAAAAATTGTTCTTTACAATAAACCATAGGGTTGCATGGCTAGTTACTAGGGTAATCATCATGCCCTCCACTAATTATAATCAACATATAATTAGCTTAAAACTCCTCTAATTTTCGGCCCACTTGAGTTAATATGGATTCCATATTATTTTTGTCAATTGTCAATATGTCACATGTCATATGTAACATAAATTGTTTATGTATTTTTATCATATTAAAAATCAACGTATTAATAAAAATACGTCATATACAAAAATCGACTTAGTAATTTCATAATTACTTGTGCCAAAAATTTTACCATTTATAAATCACAACAGATTGTATTTATAATAATTCATTCAATTTTTGATTGTTTCTTTAAACATTAATTTCATCCGAGTAATGATACAATTCAATTACTCAGACCGTATCTCATTTAATCACATTTCAATTTGATACGTAAATTTTACTTCCAAAATCGTCCGTCAATTTTTCAAGTAATTTAATTAACTCGTAACATTATACGATTAATTAAATGATCAATTAAGAGTGTTGCCCTATAGGTATGACCTAGGGGGTCAACTGATCACCACCGTCACACGACAGTAATGTCAAACTCTAGTCAGCCAATCATTACCGATATATGTTGACCAGTTGACAGTAAAAATACTTCCCAATTGTATTCTTTAAAATGAGATTTAATAATGATATTTAAATCATATGATCGCACTATTGTTGAGGACACATTTCCCAACAATCTCCCACTTGTCCTCGACAAGTGTGCGTCACCAATTCTCTCGTCCTATTACTATCTCCCACTCAATGCAAGGTGTCTTTCAGGTCGTACTTGCAAGTGATCATATCGAGAGTGGTTTCCTCGATCTGGAGAATAACTGATTGACCGGACTTATCTATCATAGATACTTTCCGAGCGTGGCCACGCATTTCCAGTTCATTACTCCTCGAGTGGCCCTGAGATATTGTTATAACCCTGACTAGGGGTGGACAATTCCTATCGCACTCATTCCCTTCGACTAGCCACAACCATCATAACCCAAAATATGCCCATTTGACCCCATTTACGAAGGTCGTAGTAACACAAATCAAAGTTAATCAAATCGTGCCATCTTAGGCGAATAGTCTTTAGTCAAAAGAATCGACTCATTTGAATACTATAGTAGCTCTCGCCACGACCAGGCTATATAAATTTGCCAGAACTCTATAAGCGGTCATAAGGCCCGACAAAATGTTCCTAACAGTCTGCCTATGTGATCGACTAGTCATCTCACATGACTCTATGGCACTTGAACTTGCCATCAATCGCCTCACACTCTAGTCACTTCGAGACGTCACCTCATACAAGTGACTATGGGCAAATACTATGTTAATCCGTGTTCACTTTAACGGGGTTCAATTGTCTTTACAACCCGTTTGGATGTAACAAAGTATAATAAAAGAGTTTTAAGTAAAAACTCGAACGACAAATGCGATTATCACATATGAATAGTCAATGCCTGATTACTATTTCATGTTCTATAATCTAATTTGATCTTGTATGTAGTTACTCATTTCAATTCAATTGAAATGACATGACTCATCATGTTTAGCCTTTGAGAAGGCTTTGGTTAGTAGGTTTTATCAATTTCTTGTACCTTACTCAACCTTACTACATACTCGTTTTCCTTTGTAATGTATACATTTGCATTACAAAACTTTTCGAGTACGTGTCGAGATCCAATCAAGACATAGGCCCTCTAGCCTTAGAATAGCTCCCACTATTTTCACAGTGTGCGGGACTCATCCTTCTTGCACATCTCATGATTGCAAGTGTACTCAATTTCCGTTATAAATATCTCTCATTGTTCTTTATTGCCTAGAACGATTCTAGAAAATCTACTTCTTAATTAACATAGCCACAATGGTATCTTAACCATCTTAATGTGTTTTGATTATGGTTTTGTCGGAAACCATGCGCAATCTCAATTGTCAATTGTCACTTGTGTAACACCCTTACACAAAATTGCATCATAAACACTTTGCTTTACTTCTTTAATGCTTCTGCAAGCACTTAAGGGTAATCTTTACAGCTTACTTGGTAAAGATTACTTAAATTAGATTTTGAAAACAATTCATCATACTCAAAGCATATGAAGTGTTATACATCATTTCTTTTTAATTGATTCGGAAACGGAAGCAAATGAAATCAATCAAATATGTTCAATTTAATTGAACTAGTCATGAATCTTATCAACATAAGACTCCTTCATCGGCGCTAATATCATGTGGATTTATCTTCATAAATCCGGATATTCAAGATGTATTATAATACTCCAAAAGTCTTAAATCATTCTCAATGATCAATATGTCATCCACATATCGGACTAATTAAAAATTCGTAACTCCCACTAAACTCCATGTATAAACACAACTTCTCGACTTATCGAGAAATGTTTTATCACATGATCAAAATGTTGATTCTAACTCATTGATGTCCTACTTAAGATCCTCTCTTAAGTTTCACATAATCTTAGGATTGCAAGAATCTATAAAACTTATGACATGTATTGAATACATTGCTTCTATTGAAGAAGTGGGTTTTAGATTCACTTCTTTGTGTATTTCATAACCTCATAATGAAACACAATCCCTAAGAAGATCCAAATAGATTTAAGCATTTCAATTAGTGCAAAACCCTTTGCAACTAATCTTGCTATGAAATATCTCTTTATTAGTGCAAAACCCTTTGTCACTAATCAAGCCTTTTATTTCGGATTTTCACGACTCTAAGCCTTGTATTGAGTTGTGACTTAAACACTCTTATGTAAGTCCTTTGTCGATTACTTTCCAGAAGTAATCAACTTGAATCAAACAATTTCTTTTGTAAGTTATAAGCTCTTTACTTTCTTAAAAGTAGCATGAATTCATCATTTTTAACAAGTGACGAATTTAACCTCCTAGGTTTTGAAGAACCAACGTCTTACACAAAACGTCTCATGTAGCCAAGAAAGACCAGTTTCTTGCGACATAACATTTTTGTCGCATTCTTTGTGGCTCTTGAATAATTTCTCCCACTCTGTCTTCTAAAAATAAACTTGTATTTTAGAAAGACAGCTTCACGAGCCGCAAAACCCGTTGTACTCGTGATAATTGAAGAGGGAAAAATGAGCATTTGTTTCTTGTGAAAACTTACAAACATG
Organism: Silene latifolia; assembly: GCF_048544455.1. Classification (NCBI taxonomy): domain Eukaryota; kingdom Viridiplantae; phylum Streptophyta; class Magnoliopsida; order Caryophyllales; family Caryophyllaceae; genus Silene; species Silene latifolia. The sequence goes on from NC_133537.1 coordinate 174,982,462, forward strand.
GTACCCTTACCATTTCATATCTCATATGATTCGATTTAGTGGAAAAATAATTTAGACAAAATGATAAAATCCCCAAAAGGATCAAGTAACTCTCAAAATAACTTGATCAAGTCCAAACCTTATCGAATAGCGTTTGAATTCTTATCCAATCATACATTATCCCATAATGCGTATTAAGAGAGATTAATTTGTGATACTATATCACAATTCATTCGGCTTATATCAAAGTCTTCACTTTGATAATCCCATCACGACTAAATCGTGATTCCTTGAACTCTTTGAAATTCTTCAAAGATTTCTCTATTTACCTTATTAAGTGAACATATTAGTGTCAACTTAAATCGTTGGTAAAAGATAATGATCAACCTATTTTGGATAGATGATTTACAACCTCGATCTCCTTTTCAACCAAAAGGCATGAGACATCTTGCTTTGAATACAAGATACGCATATACCATTAACAATCTAATGGTTTCAAGAGTACTCGATAACTCTTTGCGTTCATCATTCCAAAATTTAAGGTTTAATCTTGGGTTACCAATTTGAATCTTACATCATCTACATGATATATCATTCTAGTTTGGTTTAGAATATAATTACCTTGATAATGGGCTAGCCATACATCAAATCGTGGTGTATAGGGTCACAAAAGTGAAAACCTCTTTTGTATCTTAACAAGTTTATATTCTTATTTAGAGTTTATGCACTTAATAGTCACAATTAAGTACAACTTTAAATCCAAAAACTAGATTGAGTACACAATTACTCTATCTCTCGACATTATTGTTGCTAGTCGTCATATTCTAATCATCCTATGTATCAAGTACAATGATGAAAACCTCCACTGGTTTCTAATATTGACGAAGTGGTACTAGCAAAATTTATGTTTAATCAAATAAACATTTAAAGAAGAAGGTCCCATTAGATGTCCCACAACTAACTTGTTGATTCTTCAATAATTTGGGGCGCGATTTCCTTTCTTGTGTCCAACATTTAAGACAATGGAAACTTTATTGGTCGGGATTGATAGGTTTAGTATCGTCATTCCTCAATGACTTTACTTTTAACATTACCTTGTATCAATTCCATTATTATCTTTACTTCTTGAACCTCGTCCTCATCTTAACGGTTTAAGAGAATGCTCCCACTCATTTCAATGAGTCTTTGCTTTGAGAAGCAAAATTGAATTCATGAAGATTACTCTTCATTTGCTCGTTTTAGTCTTAAAACTTTCATTGAAGTGGTTGCGTTATTTTGGTCAATTACGAATTCTGAAAATCTAATCACCAAAACAATTTATCGCTTCAAGGTACTTAATTCAATTAAGCATATGAAACATAGTCCATTGTAAGTAGAAGTGTTAGTCAAGAATCAAAAACCTGTTTGATAATGAATAACTTTAATCTATACTCTTTACAAGAGATCCTTATCAATGGTTCATTTGAGGTTTCAGAAGCAAATTCATATTTGTCTTTAGTTACGATGTTTTAAGGAGATTTGAATCAAAATCGAAATGATATCGTATATGAATTGTGGTAAAGAAATAGAACAATATAATAACGGAATATTGGAAAACTTAACACTTATCGTTTTATTAATACTTGTAAACAAGTATAGCATTTACATAGTGACCTCTACCCAACTATGATAAATGATTCCAAGATCCAAATTCATATTAACTTGGGCACGGTGGGGCCGATACATCCCTTATCAATATAACTCGGTGGATTAACTCTTTAATCGATTCTACTTTTAGAACTCTTGGTCGATAAAATTACATTAACAATTATCTTTAGCCCAAAACACATTCGACAAGGGTACGGTGGCGCCGATACATCCCTTATCAAAAACTTTTGTTGAGTTCAATCCAAATTTCGAATAAATGTGTCCATGATCCAAACCCACATTAACTTGGGCACGGTGTGGCCGATACATCCCTTATCAACATGAATTTGGTGGATTAACATTCATCACCCACTTCCCCTACGTAACAAGGTTTGTACCCCGGTGGGGCCGAGCGCACTCCCTCGCGAAATAGGTTTTCATGGTTTCTACTATTTGGTAAGGCTATGTCTCAATTAATTGTTTTAGCGAGAGGTCATGTCAATTTATTATCTATCACGTTTTAAGTGAACTAAAGCGGTGAACTACGATAATTTTAATTAACACGGTCGATAAACTCGATAAAATAACAATGCATGTTTAGTTATGGCGATTTAGCGATGCATGTGACATAAAATAAAATGCAAGCATAAAGATAAATAAATCCTAGTATGGCCTTTCCTAAAATAGAAAAACTATTTAACTATTACATATTCGGAAACCAACTCCATTGGTCCCTTGATCTTCGGTTGTGGCACGCATCTCGAGGTAACACCGTCTTTATGTATCGCCATTCTTGAAGAAATCCGTCTTTGGGAACTCCGGAATGAATAAAATTACATAACAAATTACATAATTTCCTATTATATATTTGTAACTAAAATAAAATAAATCTATTAAATTACAAAACGGTGATACGAGATCACAATAAAAATTACAACCGAATCGGTATTCCCATACATTTCGGGAAATACCAATTAAAATCTAAGGCCATACTAAGTAAAATTACATAATTCAAAATTACATAAATTAAAATTATGACAATCATAAAGAAAATGCAGCATTATAATATGTATGAACATGCTCAATTTTATGCTAAATCGCCTTTTAATTTAGCCAATATCGTATATTACTCGGTTTTTACGGATTTGCGTGATTTCAACATTTTATAATCACAAAAATACATAAACTCATATTTATGCATAAGTTAATTACCCTAACCTCTTAGGACTCAAAATTTAGTCTTCACTAATAATTTGACCATAATTAACCCATATTTACAAAATTGTTCATAAATAGACCAAAAATTACAAAATAAGCTATTAAACTTCAAATAAATCACAAAATTTCAAATAAATTCAAAATTTGAAATTTAAACTCATGAACATTCTGGAAAAATACCATGACACTCATAATGTTCAAAATCTTAGGTTAAAAATTTCGAAATTTTCCCGGAAAAACAATGTTGCGGTTTATCGATTTTTAATAAAATAATCATAAAAACATGGAAAAATTATTTTCATTAACTTTTCAATTTTAGATCTGAAAAATATAATAAAATGCAACATTAGACGTTTTTCCTAAGTCATAGATTATGTTTTATTAATTTTCCACTAATAATGTCACTATTTATGCTATTTTTCTTCAAAAATTCATAAATCATGCAAAAAAACTTCTTTATAGCCAATTATTTTACACACATCTTGTAAAATTGCATGTGACAACATATTAATTTTCTATGACCAGATTCGAAATTTATCTCATATTAACCTATTTTTCACTTAAAACCGAATTTAATAATGAAAAATTCATTTTTCGAGCATAACAAGTCCAAAAATTATGAAAATTTACAGGTTATCTCAAAATAATATATGTGACAACATATCCAAAAATCAACTTAAAATTCGAAGTATAGCTATTTTTAGACCAAAAATGACATTTTTACTCATAAAATCACATTTAAATGCCATTATTGTAAATTATGAACAATAAAAATCCGAAAAATTAAACAAAAAATCCTAAAACATTTTAGGACCAGAAATATTAACATGCATGTAATAATTTCGTGATATATCATAATAACACAAATTTTACAAGTTTTATTTGTTATTCTTATAACTCGGAAAAACTTTTAACCAATTTGCATGCAAACAACCGTGGCTCTGATACCAATTGAAGGAAATGTAGATTCATATACATACTAACATACTCATATATGTCGAAATTAATTTGTCATAAAATTAAATGTGGATTTTATGCATGCAAACAATATAATAAAATAGAGAAGAAATCATATCCTTACATTGAAATTTCGGTTCAAATGGGCACAAAAGAAATCTCCTTTTCTTTTGTTCTTGAGCTTTCCTTTAATGGAAGAACAAGATCCAAGTGTAGGATCTCTCCTTAGGAATAATACCCAAAGCTTAACTCTTAATCTAATTAATATTATAAGAACTAGTACAATATTAATTTAGTAGAAAAATGACCCAAAAATATTACAATACACTTGATATTTTCGGTTTTTATGAGGAAGAATAAGAGAGCTTTTTATCTCTCTAGAAATCTTATTTTGGATGAGTAAAAAAAAATGTGAATGAACAATACAATTACATTATTGTATATGAGTTAAAAATTAAGAGAAAAACCCAATGTTTTTCTCTTCTTAAAAACCGGACAAGGGTAGTGGGAGGAGAGCAAATGCATGGAAAAATTGTTCTTTACAATAAACCATAGGGTTGCATGGCTAGTTACTAGGGTAATCATCATGCCCTCCACTAATTATAATCAACATATAATTAGCTTAAAACTCCTCTAATTTTCGGCCCACTTGAGTTAATATGGATTCCATATTATTTTTGTCAATTGTCAATATGTCACATGTCATATGTAACATAAATTGTTTATGTATTTTTATCATATTAAAAATCAACGTATTAATAAAAATACGTCATATACAAAAATCGACTTAGTAATTTCATAATTACTTGTGCCAAAAATTTTACCATTTATAAATCAAATGATTGTATTTATAATAATTCATTCAATTTTTGATTGTTTCTTTAAACATTAATTTCATCCGAGTAATGATACAATTCAATTACTCAGACCGTATCTCATTTAATCACATTTCAATTTGATACGTAAATTTTACTTCCAAAATCGTCCGTCAATTTTTCAAGTAATTTAATTAACTCGTAACATTATACGATTAATTAAATGATCAATTAAGAGTGTTGCCCTATAGGTATGACCTAGGGGTCAATCGATCACCACCGTCACACGACAGTAATGTCAAACTCTAGTCAGCCAATCATTACCGATATATGTTGACCAGTTGACAGTAAAAATACTTCCCAATTGTATTCTTTAAAATGAGATTTAATAATGATATTTAAATCATATGATCGCACTATTGTTGAGGACACATTTCCCAACATAGTGACTATGCATGAATTCTAGTCTATATGCAACTATCTACATGAATTATATTACAATGCAACTATACTATGAACTAACTAATGTAAATGCAATATAATACAAATGCAAGCTAAATGTATATAACTAAATGTAAGTGTAAATGTAATGCAAAGTTAAAGGAAAGGATATCTTACAAATGGTGGTTTGAGATAGGACTCCACCAAACTCATTCAAGTTCCATTATCCATGGAGCTCAATGCTCTCAATAGTTGGTCAAAAGCTTGTGAATGGTCCTCAAGTAAGCATGAATAAGTCTTGAACCATTGCAAAATAGAGTAGGGCCAATCCATGAGGGACCTCCCTTTGAACTCCTTCCCCTTCTCTTTTGCTTTGTGATGATGGCCTTCCCGACTCTTAAAACTAGCAAACTTGAGATTCTTGTCATGGGGGCTTTTCCGGTAGCTCCTATTTCTTCCAAATTTGATGACACAAATGCTTGGACTAGTCAATTCTCCAAGGGTAGAAGGTGAACTTTCATGGCGTTGATGATGGGATGTCTTAGGAGTTGGGATAGTGGATGCCAAATTTCCACATAAAGACTCCTTCTTAACCTTTTCTTTGAGCTTCACCACTAAGTAATTCTTGTATGACGATTTGACCTTCGTGAGAAGGTCCATAATGTCATCTCCAACTATCATGGGCTCCATAGTGGGTGCGAAAAGGTTCTCATGAAGGCATTCCTCCTCTTCATCGAAGCAATCTTCAAACTTCTCAAGGATGGGTTCCTCAAGAAAGCTAATCCCATAACTCCCTTCATCATTTGAGTCCATATTTCCCTCATCATCTTCTTCCATAGATGCATCATCATCACTTTCTCCATATGAATCATAAATAGGGGCTTCACTCTTCTTCACCAACTCATTCTCCAACACCTCAACATCTACTTCAAATGACACACCCTCATACTCACAAAGGCTAAGAGTATTTGGCTTACTCAACCTCATGTCTTCATCATCAAATACCACACTTTCATACTCACAAGAGCCCAAAGAGGTTGGCTCTTCCCACTTCTCATCAAAGGTAACTCCTTCAAACTCACATTCATGGTCAATGTCCAAGGAGTGGTGAAGGGTGGTTTCTTGGGATTCTTTCACTTGGGCAATTTGAATCTCCAACTCCTCACATTGGGCAACAATGCCTTGAAAAACATTGTCCCTCTTTTGGCTCTCCTCTAGCATTTGTTTTATGAAGTTTTGTTGATCTCCCATCATTTGGAGAATCACATTTTCAATGGGTTCATCTTCTTGTTGTGGGTAGGTGTGAAAGTGGTTGTATTGTGGCATTTGGAATTCATTGTGAAGTGGGTATTGGGTGGATGGTTGTTGTTGGTATTGGATGTGGTGATTTTGGTGGGAAAAGTTGGGGTAGTAGTTAGGATTTTCATTGTACGAATAATAAGGTAGGTTTGTGTTGACTTGCTCCTCAAACTCCCCATACCCATAGTCATACTCAAAAGATCCACCACATACTCCATATGTCAAGTCTTGAGTCATCATCACTAAGACAAGGAAACAACTACAAGCATGGAAACTACACAAAAACGCTAAGAACAATCCTTGAGGAACAAGTTCCTCAAGGTGAAAGCACAATTAAAATAGACAAACAAGTAAGAACTTAATCACATAGCACCGTCCCCGGCAACGGCGCCATTTTGATGTGGCGTGATGTCGTCACTCATCCAATCAAACACATTTATAATACTCAACAAACAACTAGTTAGCGGTAAGTCGAGGTCGATCCATGGGACGGTGTGCTTTGGGTTCTAAGTCTATCTATCTCAATTTATGCTAGTGTCACAATTTGGTTGGGTTTGTAGTTGTGTTCTAGGCTAATGCAAGCAATAAGGTAAAACGAGCAATAAAAGGAAAGATGTAAACAAATGATTAAAAGTGCTAGGATATAATGGGGTCATGGGGGATTCATGGTGTTGATCATACAAACATGTTTACAATTATATGCAAGCAATTAGTGTTGTGGAGGAACCGAGTTGGGTTATGTCTTACGGTTCATAGGAAGAGTTGGGTCCCGGAGCCGAATCGATTAGATTGTACAACACCTACAAGTCGACTTACTTTCCTCCTATTCAACTTCTATGCATGGTCTAACAAGACTCGAGTTGGGTTATATCTTACAAGTCAAGTTGAGTAGATAAGAGATGGTTGTAAATGCAAGGATTCATAGGCTTAGCATTTCATCAAACATAACATGTGCATAAAGTTGACATCACAACAAGCAAGCAATTTAATCATGTGAACATATTAGATTAAGCATGAATCAATCCCATGTTGGTTTCCCCTAATTACCCATTAATCCTAGCTAAAGAAACTACTCACTCATTATCATGGGAAACATGTCATTAATGGTGTCAATCATCATAACAAGTATAAACATGATAATGGAATGAAGAAATGAACAATAAAGAGTAAAAGGGTAAAAGAATTATACCAACTTTAGATGATCCAAATAATAAAGCAAAGAATAATAGAAGAAACTTGATTGATTGATGGAAGGTTGTCAATCTCCCAATAATAACCCAATAATCTTCAATTACCCAATAATAAACTTGAATGATAAACTTGAACAATAATTAAGGAGAGATTAATGTGTAATTTGTGGAAAGATTAAAGAGTAATCTATTCTAATCTACTCCTAATCTAATCTAAAGAAGGATTTTTCTAGCTAAAAACAACATGCTTGATTAATTACAAAGATGGGGTATTTATAGTGGAAATTAGGGAGGATGCATTAGGGTTAACTAAGGGCTAAACTAGTAATTACACTTTTTAAGTTGAGCAAGGAGGACCCGGTATTTCCTGAGAGAAGGGCTTCTCTTTTCGTAGCTTGAAGAATGAAATCCGTGCTGTGCAGGAATCCGGGCGGATTAGAGTCGGGACGGCCGGATTTGGGCGGTGCAATCCGAGCGGATTCAGGAGAGGGACGCTCGGATTGTTGAGGGGGAATCCGAGCGGATTTGGAGCAAGACGCTCGGATTGTACCAAGGGAATCCGAGCGGATTAGGAGCAATCCGAGCGGATTGTAGCAGGGGACGAGCGTCTTCAGCGTAAGACGCGCGGATTGCTGTCTGACTTCTTTGTTTGAACTCGGATTGTAAAACGGACGTCATTTTCTCATCCGGACTCCTATTGGAGTGATTCAAAAGCCTAGATCGCTTGTTTTTTCGACGCCGTTCCATCTAGCATATTTTCAGAGCCAAAAGAGCAACTCTTGGTTTGGGTTCCGAGCAATTTCTTCATGCAATGCCTTCCTTGCTTTTCCTCCTTGCTTCTAACCCTTTGATCTTTCTATATACACTTTATTCCTACATACTTGGTCATCATTCTTGCCTCCTCTTCATACTAGTCCATCTAATATCATCAATTAGCTTCCAAATATGCACGAAAGACGGGAATTTCCGCCTTATTATCTTCTTTTCTACAAAACATATGAAATGCGATAGAAAAGCAAATAGGAAGGTTTTGACGGATAAAATGGCCATAAAATGCTATAATAGTATGCAAAATAGGCTCAATTAGGGGACTAAATGTGCGCTAATTATGGTCACATCAGCTTCATAAGGTGACATCTTGATAGAAGTATGATAGCTATTGTTGTAGGAGAATTCAAAAAGAGGTAATCACTTCTCCCAAGAATTGTGGAAGTCTAAAGCACAAGCACGGAGGAGGTCCTCTAAAGTCTGGATAGTCCTCTCAGTCTGTCCATCTGTAGATGCATGAAAAGCGGTACTCATCAGTAGCTTACTACCCATGGCTTCTTGCAAAGCAGTCCAGAAACGGGAACAGAATCTCGGGTCACGATCTGAAACTATATCCTTAGGCACTCCATGGTAGCGTACTATCTCCTTCACGTAGGCACCAGCTAGGACATCTAAGTTCCATGTCTCCTTGATAGGTATAAATCTTGCACACTTGGTCAATCGATCTACAACTACCCAAACAGCATCTTTTCCGCTAGCAGTCTTAGGTAAAGCCATCACAAAGTCCATGGAAATGGACTCCCACTTCCAAAGGGGAACATCCAAAGGTTGTAGCAAACCTTCGGGTTTCTGATGCTCAATCTTCACTTTCTGACAGGTAAGACACTTGCTAACATACTCTAGGACATCAATCTTCATCCTAGGCCACCAGAACTGTAATCTCAAGTCTTTATACATCTTGTCACCCCCAGGATGAATAGAGTAAGGAGAAAGGTGAGCTTCATCAAGGATCTTCTTCCTCAACTCGGCTACTCTCGGAACATACATCCTACCTTGGTAACGAAGGTATCCATCACTATCCACCACACAATCCTTAGCTTGCCCAAGTTGGATTTTTGCTTGAATGGATCTGAAAGTAGCATCCTCAGGTAGGCAAGTACGGATTTCATAGTAAAAGTCGGGTTCTGCACTCAAGGCACTAAGATAGTCAAAGCCCTTCCCAACAAGGCTTATCCCTAACTTTTGAAATTCCGTGTTAAGTTCATCAGGTAACACACGGATAGTGCTCAAAGAGTGACTAGTCTTCCTACTCAAAGCATCGGCCACCACATTTGCTTTCCCTTCATGATAAATCAACTCGGCATCATAATCATTCACCAACTCTAGCCATCTTCTTTGCCTCATATTCAATTCTTTCTGGGTAAAGATGCACCTCAAACTCTTATGATCGGTATAAATGCGGCAATGTACTCCAATAAGGTAATGCCTCCATGTCTTCAATGCATGTACCACGGCGGCTAATTCAAGATCATGAGTCGGATAGTTCACCTCGTGAACCCTCAGTTGTCGAGAAGCATAAGCAATAACCCTTCGGTTTTGCATCAAGACACAACCTAGGCCATGCTTTGAAGCATCACAATAAACATCGTAGTCCACACCATCCTCGGGTAAGGTCAACACCGGAGCGGTAGTCAACCTAGTCTTTAACTCCAAGAAGGCATTCTCACACTCATCGGTCCACACAAACTTAGACTCCTTCTTCAACAATTGAGTCATCGGTCTAGCTAACTTAGAGAAATCTTTCACGAACCGACGGTAATAACTCGCCAAACCGAGAAAGCTTCGAATCTCAGTCACATTTTTCGGACTCTTCCAATCAACAACGGCCTCAATCTTAGAAGGATCTACCATAACACCATCTTTGGATATGACATGTCCAAGAAAAGTTACTTGATGCAACCAAAATTCACATTTCGAGAACTTAGCATACCACTTTTGACGATGTAGAATGTCTAAGATGATACGGAGGTGTTTGGCATGTTCTTCATCATTCTTTGAGAAAATCAAGATATCATAAATGAACACCACAACACACTTATCGAGGTACTCACTAAAGGTACGATTCATTTGATCCATGAAGATAGCAGGAACATTAGTCAATCCGAAAGGCATCACTTTAAATTCGAAATGACCATATCTCGTGCTGAACGCAGTCTTAGGAATATCAGACTCACGCATTGGAATTTGATGATAACCCGATCGGAGGTCAATCATAGAAAAAGTAGAAGCACCACGTAATTGGTCAAAGAGATCATCCATTCGTGGAAGAGGATACTTGTTCTTGATTGTCACACGATTGAGTTCACGATAATCAATGCAAAGTCGCATAGATCCATCCTTTTTCTTCACAAAGAGGACGGGGGAACCCCAAGGAGAAGCACTAGGCCTAATAAAGCCTTTCTCAATCAAGTCATCAAGTTGAACTCTCAACTCCTTCAATTCGGAAGGTGCCATACGATAAGGAGCTTTAGCAATAGGACCGGTTCCGGGAACTAGGTCAATAGAAAATTCAACATCTCTTTCAGGAGGAATCCCGGGCAATTCATCAGGAAATACATCCGGAAATTCACAAACAATGGGAACATCCTTCAAGGGAGGAAGAGAAGGAGAATTAGAAGTAGTCACTACACATAGGAATGCTTGATGACCCTTCTTCAAAGCATTCACCATCTTCATAGCTGAGATCAACTTCACACCTGTTTGCTTTCTAACCCCTTGATAAGATACGCGAGTACCCAAAGGGCTTTTAAGAACAATATTTTGATCTCGACATTCAAATCGAGCATGATAGGTAGATAACCAATCCATGCCCAAAATAACATCAAACTCCTCAAGTGGAAATCGAAGGAGATTAGCCGGGAAAATAGATCCCGCTATCGATATAGGGACATCCGAATAAAAATAAGAACAAGAGAAGATGTCGCCGGAGGGTAAAGATATTGATGTACTATCTCCAAGTGAAGGTTCAAGAGGTAACTTGTCAGAGAATTTCATCGATATAAATGACAAAGAAGCGCCGGTATCAAATAAAACCAAACAAGGGACATCAAATATTAAGAACGTACCAGTGACTATGTCTGGCTGTGCCTCAGCCTCAGCACGGCTCATCACAAAGATGCGACCTCTCGGCCTTTCAGGGACAGCAGGAGTAGTAGTAGTCTTCTTCTCAGGACACTCATTAGCCTTGTGTCCAGGCTTGTTACAGGAGAAACACACAATTTGCTTATCAAAGCAACGAATTCCGGGATGCAAAGGCTTCTTACAATGATAGCACATACGACCCTTAGGATTTTTGTCGTTGCTAGGAGCTAGAACACGAGCACCTTGATTTGCTTGTCCACTCGGAACAAACCTCTTCTTGTTAGGATAAGAGGGGGAAGAAGTAGGCACAAAGGGTCTAGAAGGAGCAACATAAGGCCTAGAAGTGGAGTAGAGTGGCCTCTTGCCAAGGGAAGTACGAGAAGCACGATCCTCTTCATCAATAGCCCGAATAGAGCTCTCGACCCATAATGCATCATCATAGATTGAGACAAAGGAAGTAGAATCCCTACGGATCAAGCTCTTAAGCTTTGGAGTAAGCTTGTCAAGGTAAAAGAAAGCCTTTTCTTCTTCATTTTTGACAAGTCTAGAAGCATAACGAGCAACTTCATTGAACTTGTCGGTAAAGGCTTGGACAGAAAGACTTCCTTGCTTCAAATTCATAAATTCTTTGAGCCTTTGTTGTTTCAGCTCTTTTGGATAGAACATAGCCTCAACTAGATCCTTAAAGTGATCCCAACCAAAGCCAGGCTCAAGAGTGGAAGTAGGACTAGTCATGGACCACCATCTATCAGCTTCTTTCACAAGGAAATGAGAAGCCAATTTCACTTTGTCTTCTTCACGAACATCATACAAGGCAAAGCTTTTCTCCAATTCACGAAACCATTCGGTGAGTGCTACCGGGTCTACTTCACCACCATAAGTTTGAGTCTTGTTTCTAGTCAATTGACTTGCCACCCAAGTGTAAGAACCGGGTCTATCACCTTCTGGAAACTGAGGAGGGGGAGGAAGAGGAGGTTGGTTTTGTTGGTTTTGTTGGTTTTGTTGTATGTTTTGCTGGTTCTGGAGAATCTGAGTAAGAGCTTGCAAGATCGCATTATCAACGTTTCTTGTAGGAGCCATCTTGCAAAAGAGAACATTGGTTAGCACCTAACAAATAGCAATCACAAAGAGACTACAACATAAGGTCTTAAGTCTACCCATCCTACCCATCTCTCAAGTTTATTATTTTAAGGTCAAGTTATTTATAGTGGTGGTGCACAAACGTGCGTCGGGAGCAAATATGCTCTGATACCAACTATGACACCCTCATTTATTGCGGAAAAGTAAACACATAATTTTAGATAAAAACTGCATGGGTATGTTTGTAATAGGTTCATTTGGGTAAAAACCTGTAATTTTTAAAACCTGAACCTGTTATAAAAATATCCAAATGGGAAGGTGTCAAACATGCAAGGTCTAAATAAAACATCGCTAAAGTCGCGAAACAAAGTTATACAACCCAAATATGAAAAAGGGAGACATATGTCCCTAAAAAAAGTATATGACATAAAAAGTGTTGAAGGGTCACAATAAAATAAAGCCAATCTAGGTCCCAAGGTTACTTTGCTCGCTAGCTCGTCCATGTACCCCATATATGCATCACCTACCTGTCAATCGCATTTTATACAAATACGAAAGCCACAGTCAGTGGGGAGTAACTCCGAGTTCTCCCAGCCACGAAATGTCATGATTAATATAACATGTAAACATAAGAATATGAATATGAATAACACATAGCTTTAGCATATAGATGCTAGACAATCATGCTTATCATGTGAACAACAATATAACAACACATAGTCCTAGCATGTGAATACTAGACCGACTCATACTACACTATCATGTGAATCACATAACATCCAGGAATCCAAACTCTATCAACCATAGCCGGCTTGCATCTCACCTTCTATGATTCATAGAATCATCAAACAAGAAAGGACAATATATCTAGAGACAGGCATAAGTTCCTAGTACAGTCAATAGTCACTATGTAACTCGAGTCTATACCACGAGGTAAGGTAAACACCCTAGTCCTAAACCTGCGCAGACCTAGCGACATGCGGAAAATACCACATCCAAGACCCATGATCACACACATGAGTACCCATAAGGAGTCCACCAAAGGGTTGGCTAGTACTTAAGTTGACCACATACTTCTACGAGTGCGTCAGGAGGTCATGCCCTAACTTGGATATAAACCCACCAAGCTAAGACAAAGGCTATTAAGCCGCAAACATACACTCGTCAAAGACTATAATGGCCTATCTATGATGAAGGCCGAAATACTCACCTAGGACCTAGTCCCAGCTTGAATACTTTAGCCCACACCATACAAGACAAGTAGGACACCCAATTAACCATAAAAGGGGCAAAGAGTCGAAACTTGCACACACAAATGATCATACACACCCTAGCATTTGAAAGGCTTCGCAAGAGCATATTTAGCTGACAATCCAACTATCTCCAATATCAATAATAATCCAAATTCCAGCTAACCACTAGTACCATAATCCATGAGAATAAGCTAAAATGGCAAAGAGGCAACAAGACTCAAGCATAAGGCATCCAAAGCATCCAACAACCAACATGTGAAATGATAATTACAAATATCAAGGAATCAACATAAAACATCCAATGACAACCAATATCACCTCAAAGACAAACCCTCGACCCAAGTCCCGCGACGGGTCATTGGTCAAATCGAGGCTGACCGGTTTAAACCTAGTTTGACCAAACTCATTTGGTCAAACTGCCCCAGCTCAGAGTCTTGGCCCATTTTGGCCCAATTCATACAATTCATCATAATATCATTCTCATGCTAAATTCCAATTCTTGTCATGTGACTACTATTGACATAATTATAAACATCCAACTTATAAAATGATTATCTCAACAATATTCTATCATAATGAAATTGCCCATTTTGGTCTAACTCAACCAATTATCATAATATCGTTCTCATGCTAAATTCCAATTCCTAACATGTGAATGCTATCAAACTAAAGACTTTATTTTAATTTACAAAATGGCTAATTCAACATAATTTTAGCATAATAAAACTAATCCCATGCTCAAAGTACTACCATGCTTAAATACATACTCCAAAGAACTCAAAACATTAAGCATTAAACCCCAAAACCCGACCCCAAAGTCACGGACCAACCCCGGGCCTGCCGTGGGCCTGTCACAGGCTGTTTCGGGCCTGTGAACAGTACCCGTCACGTTTTTTATTTATTTATTTTTTTTTTCAAAACCCATTCTAACAATGCTACAACACTTATCAAGCATCATTCAAACAATACTTAATCCATCTCAAGCCTTAAACATATGAAAATCAACAGGAATACCAAACATTAACATCAACCATAAACATGATAAACCACAATAACAACAAACAACAACTAACAAACAACTAAAGCTACTAAAAACTACTTATGTGACATTAATTCGTCGAGTAACTCGGAATAGTTACCTTAAGCTAGCAAAGAGACAAGTAATAACTTGAGAAAGCTTCTAAAACCCAAAATTACTCTTCATCTTCAACAACATATGAGTCACCTAACTCATCTTCAAATTCTTCACCTATAAGAATAACAAAAACACAATTATTAAGCTTAAATTCGAAACCCTAAAAAAAGTGTCTTAAACAAAAATTGGGGAAAATGAAAATAAAGCTTACTAGTAGATGAGAATTGAAGAGAGGATTCCAAATATATAATTTTTATGAGATTTGGTGGAGAAATGAAGGATTTATGGTGGATTTAGGGATTGTAAGGAGGATTTTTAGTGGGTTTTTGGTGTTTGAGAGAAGGAGGAGATAGATTGAGTTATGGAGGAAATGAAAATTGGAAGAGGGGACAAATGGAGGGTAGGTGGCCAGCCAAAGGCATGGGGAGATGGGTCATTTGTTTACGTTTTGGTTCGTTTCGACGGAAATTAGAAATATTCGTCGAACGCGATTTCCGAGAAAATTAAAGTTCTTAAACACGATTTTACTAAAAGATTAAGTACTCATATGCCCAATATCCAAACTCGTTTACCCAACGACCGTAAGAAATGGGAAAATCCCAATTTTACGACTTTTATCCGAAATCTATTTTATCAAAGGAAAAGGTTTAAATATAGTTTAAATCACTTTTAAACATTTCTAAACTATCAAAAATGATTACATTTCTTCAAAATAAAATAAGGTTATATTTTATCAAATAAATTTTATTTCAAATAAATTAATATTAAATTAAAATAGATTAAAATATTACTCTTAAAATATAATAAAGGTCTTTCAATTTACGGGGTGTTACAGCCGGTCTCAGGAAGACCGCCTCATAAAATCTTTAGGATCTTTGTCTTTGGAAGATAAAGATGTCAAAACTAGTGGGAGCTCAAGAAATCAAGTTCTTGCTTCAAAGGGCAAAAAGTTCAAGAAGAAGGGAAAGAAAGAGAAAAACTTCAAGCAAGTTGAAGATGAGTGCCATTATTGCTATGACATGGGACATTGGCTTAGGAATTGTCCCGTATATTTGCGAAATATAAGGGAAGGAGTCATCGTTCCAAAAGGTAAAATTCCTAAGGAAATTTATGTTATTGATATAAATTATACTTCCACTACGACATGGGTACTGGATACCGGTTGTGGTTCTCACCTTTATAATCATTTACAGGGTTTAAGAGACGTGAAGAGGCTTAGCAAAGGAGATGTGGATCTACGCCTTGGAAATGGAGCTCAAGTAGCGGCCGAATCCAAAGGAACTTATGTATTAGCTTTGTCTAATGGATTTAAGTTGTATTTACATAATTGTTTTTATGCGCCTACACTCTCTAAAAACATTATTTCTATCACTATGTTAGACATGGACGGATTTTGTTTTGTCAATAAGAACAATCGTTGTACTATTTCAAGGAACGACTTGGTTATAGGACAAGCTTCTTCCATTAATGGCATTTACATTTTAGAAACCTCGAATCCGACTAATGATATCTATAACATTCAATCAAAGAAATTCAAATCAAGTGACCCAAATGAATCGTTCATTTGGCATTGTCAATTAGGTCAGATAAACGAGAATCGCATCAAAAGATTAATTTCAAGTAATGTGATTACACCATTTGATTATCAATCATATGGAACATGCGAATATTGCGTTCTTGGCAAAATGACTCGTAATCCTTTTAGCGGTAAAGGAACTCGAGCAAGTGAACTATTGGGACTCATACATACCGATGTATGTGGACCAATGAGTATCACCGCTCGAGGAAATTATGACTACTTCATGACCTTCACCGATGACTTGAGTAGATATGGGTATATCTATTTAATGAAACATAAAAGTGAAGCTTTTGAGAAATTCAAGGAGTTTCAAAATGAAGTAGAGAACCAATTGAACAAAAGAATAAAGGCACTACGATCCAATCGTGGTGGAGAATATCTTAGCCTTGAATTCGATTCACACTTTAAAGGTTGTGGTATTATATCATAATTTTCTCCACCCGGAACACCATAACTCAATGGTGTTGCCGAAAGGAGAAATCGAACCCTACTTGATATGGTTCGATCAATGATGAATCAAACCGAGCTACCAAACTCGTTTTGGGGATTTGCGATTCAAACCGCAATTAGATCTTTGAATAATAGTCCCACGAAGTCAACCGAAAAGACTCCATATGAGATGTGGACGGGAAGAGTTCCTAATATATCCTACATGAAAATTTGGGGATGTGATGCTTACGTCAAGGCAAAAACAGACAACAAACTTCCCCCAAGATCCGAAAAACGCATCTTTGTAGGTTACCCCTCGACCTCTCGAGGTTACTACTTCTACAAACCTCAAGAAAATAAAGTGTTTGTGTCTTACGAGGCCGTCTTCTTAGAAAGAGAATTTATTTCTAAGAGACAGAGTGGGAGAAATTTTGAACTTGATGAAGTTCAAGAGCCACAAACTGAAGTAGAGACGCAAGAAGATGTTCCTTCGTCATCTAGCGCGGTTATCCCTCCTCCTCTTAGAAGAATGAGCCGAGTTATTCGCCATCCCGATCGATATGTAGGACTTATTGAAGAAGATGGAACACTCGATGTGTTGCTTTTAGAAAGTGACGAGCCTTCCACCTACAAGGCCGCAATCTCTAGTCCTAATTCCTCCTTATGGCTTGAAGCCATGAAGTCCGAAATGGATTCTATGCTTGAAAACCAAGTTTGGAACTTGGTAGATTTGCCTAAAGGGGCAAGACCTCTTCAATGCAAATGGATATTCAAAGTCAAGAATGGCATAGAAGGACATGATGATGTCTACAAAGCTAGGCTAGTGGCAAAAGGATTTACCCAAGTCCAAGGTCTCCATTATGATGAGACCTTCGCCCCCGTAGCCATGCTGAGATCCATACGGATTTTGTTAGCGATTTCCGCATTTCATGATTATGAAATATGGCAAATGTATGTCAAAACCGCTTTTCTAAATGGGCATTTAGAAGAGGAAGTGTACATGATACAACCCGAAGGTTTTGTTGATTCTAAGAATCCTAACAAAGTGTGCAAACTTAAGAGATCCATTTATGGTCTTAAACAATCATCTAGAAGTTGGAATCATCGATTCGATCATGTTATAAAAGAGAATGGTTTCACTCGAAGTGTTTAGGAACTATGTTTATACATAAAATTTAGTGGGAGCAATGTTGTATTCCTAATCTTGTATGTCGATGAAATACTACTCATTGGAAATGATATGCCGATGTTATCTTCTGTTAAGAAGTGGTTAGGTAACCACTTCCAAATGAAGGATTTAGGAGAGGCACAACGCATATTAGGTATCCGGATCCATAGAGATAGATCCAAGAGAATATTGGCACTAAGTCAAGAGTCTTATATTGATAAGATTCTTCGACGGTTCAGCATGGACAAATAAAAAAGGGGATTGGTACCTATGGTAACTGGGACTATATTGAGCAAGTCTCAATCTCCCTCCGAACCCCATGATGTTGAACGCATGAAGATGATCCCTTATGCTTCCGCTGTTGGATCAATCATGTACGCCATGATATGCACACGTCCTGATGTCTCGTATGCCTTCAGCATGACGAGTAGATATCAAGGAAATCCAGGTGAGAGTCACTAGATAGCCGTCAAGACCATCCTTAAGTACATGAGAAAGACTAAGGATTCTATCTTTGTGTTTGGAGGAGACACCGAGCTCCGTGTTATTGGTTACACGGACTCAAGTTTCCAAATGGATAGAGATGACATGAAATCATAAGCTGGTTTCGTTTTCATGCTCAATGGTGGTGCCGTTAGCTGAAGAAGCTTCAAGGAAGCTGTGACTGCGGATTCAACAACGGAGGCTGAGTACATTGCAGCATCAGAAGCTGCCAAGGAAGTTGTGTGGATCAGGCAATTCACGGAAGGTCTAAGAGTAGTACCTACCGCCAATGATCCCATCACTCTCTATTGTGATAATAGTGGGACGATCTTCCAAGCTAAAGAGCCTAAATCTAGTAATAGATCTAGACATGTACTTAGCAAATATCATCTAATTAGAGATTTCATTGAAAGAAAGGAAATTGCGATATGTAAGGTTGGGACGGATGACAACATAGCCGATCCGCTCACCAAGCCTTTATCGCAGGCCAAGCATGATGGACATATTGCATCCATGGGACTTAAACGTGCACCACGTTTATGTTAGATTTTGAAATGAAATAAAAGTGTTGTTTTTTGTTCATGTTCATAATCACATTTGTCTTTTATCTTTTCTTATACATTGTTATATCCAAACGGGTTGTAGTGACAAAATTGAACCCCGTTAAAGTGAACACGGATTAACATAGTATTTGCCCATAGTCACTTGTATGAGGTGACGTCTCAAAGTGACTAGAGTGTGATGCGATTGATGACAAGTTCAAGTGCCTTGGAGTCATATGAGAATGACTAGTTGATCACATAGGCAGACTGTTATGAACACTATGTCGGGCCTTATGACCGCTTATAGAGTTCTGGCAAATTTATATAGCCTGGTCGTGGCGAGAGCTACTATAGTATTCAAATGAGTCGATTCTTTTGACAAAAGACTATTCGCCTAAGATGGCACAGTTTCAGATTAACTTTGATTTGCGTTACTACGACCTTCGTAAATGGGGTCAAATGGGCATATTTTGGGTTATGATGGCCGTGGCTACTCGAAGGGAACAAGTGCAATAGGAATTGTCCACCCCTTGTCAGGAGCTATAACAATATCTCAGGGCCACTCGAGGAGTTATGAACTGGAAATGCGTGGCCACGCTCGGAAGGTATCCATGGTGGATAAATTCCGGTCAATCAGTTATTCTCCAGATCGAGGAAACCACTCTTGATATGATCACTTGCAAGTACGACCTGAAAGACACCTTGCATTGAGTGGGAGATAGTAATAGGACAAGAGAATTGGTGACGCACACTTGTCGAGGACAAGTGGGAGATTCTTGGAATATGTGTCCCCCGACGATAATGCGATCACAGCTGTCGATCATGAGGATCACATGTTTAAGTCTCATTTTAAGAATACATGTGGGAAGTAATATTTTACTGTCAACTGGTCCACACATATCGGTAATGATTGGCTTACTAGAGTTTGACATTACTGTCGTGCGATGGTGGTGATCAGTTGATCCCCTTAGGTCATACCTAAAGGGTAACACTCTTAATTGATTATTTAATTGATCGTATGACGATACGGGTTAATTAAATTACTTAAAATTGACGGACGATTTTTGAAGTAATAGTTACGTATCTCATTATAATTTGATTAAATAAGATACGGTCTAAGTGATCGAATTGTTTTATTACTTAGATAAAATTATTGTTTACGGAAACAATTGAACTGAATGAATAATTTATTATAAATACAAGATGTTGTAATTTATAATTGGTAAAGTGTTTTGGTACAAGTAATTGTGAATTACTAAGTCGATTTTGTACATGACGTATTTTATTAATACGTTGATTTTTAATATGTTAAAAATACATGACAATTTTACATGTCTTATAACATGTGACAAATTGACAAAAGATAAAATGGAATCCATTTTATCCCATTTGGACCGAAATTAGGAGGGAGTATGGTGTTTAAATTATGTTAAATTATTTGAGTGGAAACAAAATAATTAAACCTAGTCTCCTAGCCATGTAAGCCTAGTCTTTTCTTGGGAAGAATAGAGGCTCATGCATTGGTCTTTTCTCCCTCCCCTACCCGGTTTTTCCAACCTTCACAAGCCAAAGGTAATATTTTACTGTCAACCCCTGCATGCAAAACTGTATCAGAACTTTAATAAATATTCAATTTGACCAATAATATTCAATTTCACCAAAATAATTGTATAAATATGTCTTCATAATGTTTTAGGTCAAAAACTAAATTATTAAGCATTTACTCTTTAATTTCTCTCTAAATTTCTCTCTAAAAAAATATGGTTGGTGTATCGGAGCTACAATCACATTCTCGTTACGCATACACAGCCTTTTACTTGTTGTCTCCATAATCTCCCGGTTCGTTATGATGTGAATAGAAAGGGTTTAAACCCTAATTTTGGGAGGTTGATGCAAATGCTTCATGACTCCGGTTTCACTGCGGTTAAAAAACTGTACCCTGTGTCTACAAACAAGCAAGGTTTGGTAGGCTTCGCTTTTATCGAGTTTGACGAAGCCAATTGCCATGATAGTTTTCGTCAGGCAAGAAAATTAGGGGCTAGATTTGCGGGGGAAGATGCGGGGAAAGAGGACTTCTATTGGGATATTAGACAAAAGGGCCCTTATCTATGGGTTGCGACCCATGTTGATCATCATCTACTGAGACATTACAAGAGGCATCACATTCTTGCCACCGTGCCTTTGTCATGGGAGAAAGAGGTCATTCCACCTGCGCTGCCCGCTTATGATGAAGAGTCGATATACGACTTGATCTATGCCAAAATTGGGCATGAAGACTATCCTAATACTTCATCAGATTCTAATTAAGTCTTTAATTATTATCTGACATTATGAGTTGTATTTGGATTATGGTGGTTCTTTGAATTAAAGTTTAATTATTTATGTTATTTGTTACGTTTTTTGTTACCCCAGGCCATCCTCTGGAATTTAGAGAATATCACCAGAATAATTCTTGTGTCCTCCGGGAGTATGGTACTCCTTACACTCAACGGCAATCCACCAAATAAAATATTATAATGACTAACTTTCTACTTATAATAATAAAAAAGAATGGAAACGGTATAATAAGATAATATGAATTGGAACCGTTATAATAATAAGACAAAATGATAACGGTTCTTTGTTAAGCCGTTATCATATTACATATATCAACTACGGTTATTTTAAAGTTGTTGTCATATTACACCAATTAACAACGGTTTTTCTTAAAACCGTTGTAAACACAGATCCACTGTGAAAACTGAAAAGTTTGTGATTTTATTTTACCAATGCATGCCATATTATTATTGGTTGTCTGGCCATTATTCACCTTATGCATCCATGCACAATTACAACGGTTCTTATAAGAACCGTCTTAGATTATGCAACACTAAAAATAAATGAAATTTGGAAGGTATTAATAATAGAATGACTGATGGTGAACAAGTCATCTTTGCCGTCGTCGCCGTCATTAATCTTTATAACTTACAAAAGGTAATCTCATTTTCATAGCTACTGGCTTATATATGGGTCGTACTTGGATGATTGATGGTGAAATTGGTGATCCCATTTATAATGATGGAATTGTTGAATTTTACAATTTCGTTAGTGAAAATTTTCATCTCCACTCATCAATCCCCTGCCCTTGTAATAGATGTGGTAATGTTAGGGTGTTGTCTATCCCAGATGTCAAAATACACTTAGAAAAGAATAGTTTCAGTAGAGATTATAGGCGTTGGATTTTTCATGGAGAATTAGAGGATGAGGATGGGGAATCTGATGTAGAGGTAAATAATCATACACCTGTAGCTGCTGGTTCAGATATAGGGGATGGGGTATATGATGTGTATGTAAACAATTGTTCACCTACACCTGAAGTTGTTTTAGGTGAGAAGTTTGCTGAAGATGATGGATTCGATGATTTTGAAGCTACCGGTGATGAGGAAATAAATGATGATGATTTAATTGAGAAATTGAGTCAATCTGAAATGCCTTTATTTACTGGTTGTAAGAAGTATATGTTGGACCATATTTATATAAGTTTTGATAATGACAAGTATTATGATTTGTAATATGTTATACACTTCTTCTTGTAATTGTTTGTTAAATGGTGCATATCTTAGTTGACAATTGCCATGAAGACTAATTATGGTTATAGCATATGATGGAATTCTCATGATGAATTTGGAGCTTGGTAATCAAGTTTGGTTATGGTTGTTTTGCCTATAACCATAGAAGACTAAATCAAGCAAAACAATATATTATTTGATGGGAGCTCAAGATGAAGAGTTTCTAGATCAAAATGAAGAAAGGAACCTATATTTGAAGATCTCATGAAGATTAGGGATATAGGATTTCATTCTATAAATGGTATGAACAAAATGGTTTTTGAGAAAGTATGGTTATAACTATTTCATCTCTAACCTTACCTATCAAAGTTCTTGGTTATAGCCATTTTACCTATAACCATGAACGACTTATAAGAGAGCACAATCTAAGCTTTGGATTCACTTATTATTTCGAAAATTAAAGTAATATTTATACTATATCTTTACTAGATGAAATTGGTAATACAGATTATATTAATCCTACTGATTTATCATATAACTTATGGGTTGTTATGTGATCTAAGGTTTCTAATCATATTATCTTAGTTTTATAAATTAAAACTAATTATTGTTAGGGTTACAATTAGAGTGAAATGGATTATGGCCATATCACCTTCTAGTCGAAATTTTCCTAGTAGTAATTTGGGTTTTTATATAAGAGGTATTTCATAGATAAAAAAAAGATTTAACCTAGCCCACTTCAAGATTTTTCGGACCTAAGGGGGGCGGCTAGGGTTCGAATCTTTGACCTAGTTTTAGGTTTTTCTACTCCTATAAATACCAAAGTATGTCATTATAAAAAAGCAAGACACTCATTTGAGAAAAAATTTTGCAAAAATATTTAAGCATATTTCGAATTCAATCTCTTCATATTTGCAAATTATTTTCGAAACCCTAATTGTGTCCGAAGCTAAAACCGTGTGCCTCTCTTTAAGTCAATCATTCTCTTTTATATCATTAATAGGATAATAGTACTCATTGTATTCATACTCGTTCATTAACGTGAACCCTAGTAGAATCTAGTAATACTTTCTTATTAACGTAAGATAGAAATCGAGTATTTAACGATACTCAAATTGAGTTACAACTATAGTTAGTTGTACGAGTTAGATTGATAATTTTGTAATCCGTAGAAAGGTACTAAAGTTATTAATCGAGAATAGTGGACGTAGGTTTCGACTTGTGACACTGAACCACTTCAAAATTTCTTGTGTCTCATTTGTTTATGCATTCATTGTTTAATTTTCACACATACGATAAATTAATTAGTCAAGTTTAATTAATAAACTTCGAGTAATTTATCAATTATCAATAATCGAAAAAGTGGGCA
The DNA here is from genome assembly GCF_048544455.1 of Silene latifolia. Classification (NCBI taxonomy): domain Eukaryota; kingdom Viridiplantae; phylum Streptophyta; class Magnoliopsida; order Caryophyllales; family Caryophyllaceae; genus Silene; species Silene latifolia. Next base: position 175,006,482 of record NC_133537.1, read on the forward strand.
GGAGTTCTACATACTCAATTCACCCCCCCCCCCTCCTCTTGAATATATCTTTTTATAGACTCTTCAATTGGTATCAGAGCCTCATGCTCTTTATAGCCTAATAGCTAGGGGTTGATCTACTTTTTCGTTTCTTTATTTATTTTTTCCGCTGCTATATACGTGTGAAATGGATTCCAAATACCTCAAATGTCCCGCCTTTGATGGGAAGAACTATGGTTTATGGGAAAACATGATGACACACTAAATTAAAGGTATTGATTGGGAATGTTGGAGAATTATTCAGAATGGTCCTATAAAAATTTTGGTAGGAACGACTGAAGGTCCTTCCTATGAGGAAAAAGAAGAAGACTATTTCAATTCTTACTACAAGAAGGCAGAAAAAAATTCAAAAGCGATAAGTCTACTACAAAATGGTATGACTTCAACTGAATTTGATCGCTTTTCTTCTTGTACGACTGCCAAGGAGATATGGGATGGGTTGGAATTGGCCTATGAAGGAATGTCCATTGTTAAGAAAAAACGTATTGATCTTTTGATACAAAAATACGAAATATTTTCTATGGAGCCTAATGAGACACTTGATAGCATGTCAACACGGTTTTTAAGTATCATAAATGAACTAAAAAATATAGGTCGTACTTTTCCGACTGAAGACATAGCTAGAAAAGTTCTTAGAAGCTTAACAAAAAAATTGCGTCCTAAGGTCACTGTTATGGAGGAATATCGTGACCTCACTAACCTCTCATATCAAGAACTCATTGGAGCCCTAATGGCTCATGAACTCACTTTAAATGCTGATGAAGCAGAAACGAGCACTCGAAAGAGTATGGCGCTTGCAAGTGAAAACAATGAGTCCGATCTAGAGGATGAAACTATGTTGTTTGCCAGACGTTTTAGGAAGAAATTTTTCAATTTTAAACAAAATAAAACGCTCAACAACAATAAGTCTTATAACAAAAGGTCTTCTGATTCGAAAAATTCTTTTGCAAATAGAGGTTGCTTCAAGTGTGGTGATTCTGATCATATGATCAAAGATTGCCCCACGTGGAAGAAAATAAAAGACAAAACCCAGAGAGACAAAACAAAGAAAGAATTCATGCAAGTCATGATGGCTTCATGGTGGGGAGATCTAGATACAGGGGATGATGAGGAGTCCGAAGATGAAGAAGTTGCAAATCTATGCTTAAGCAACATAAGTTTAGATATTGATAATGATTCAAGTTCAGAATTCTGTTTCATGGGAGAATCCAAATCTGATGAAGATGAAGATGAGTTAAGTTATCTTTAACTTAAGAAACAAGTTGAGAAATTATCCAAAAGCGCTTTAGTTATGTATTTTGAACAATCGTTGGATCATTGTCACGCGCAAAGTCTAGAGTTAAAAGAATTAAAAGAGCAAATAATGGACGTTGCTAAAGAAAATCAATTGCTTAAAGCAAAAGCCAAGAAATTGAAATCTAAAGCTACCGTTGATGATACTGAAGCTTTGAATTCAATGGCAAATGAGACGAAGGCTCTTCAATCTAAGGTTATAGCTAATGAAGCTATAACCAAAGAGCTGAAACTCAACATTAAGCAACTTTAAGCCTAGGTTACAGCTAATGAAGCTATAACCATGGAATTGAAGAAACTTAATGAACTTCAACAAACCGAGATTTCAGCCAAAGATGGTACAATCTCAGATCATAAAAAGGAAATTGATTTTCTTAATAAGCAACTAAATGAACAGGAGATTAATCAAACAAATATCTCAAAACAATATGAAGAGAAAATTGCTAAGTTAAATAATCTTAGTGAAGGTAGCTCTTCGACGGAAATTAAGATTGATCATACAAAATGCAATGAAGAAATCCAATCCTTAAGAGAACTACTTCTTCATGCATGTAAGGTTCACGATAAATGGGAAGGAAGTATAAAGGTTTTAAACTTCTTAACAGAACAATCCGATAACAACATGAAAATGAGATTAGGGCATGAATGCTATGGTTGTAGGGATCATTCTAAATGCAAGGCTACTCCCTCAGATCGAGATTTTAGAAAACGAAAGTACGCTGAATTACCCGAGTACTTAACTTGTACTTACTACGGTGATAAAGGTCATATAAAGGTTAATTGTGTAAAACATGCACATGATATTCGGAAAAATGTCGAGACCCACAAAACATGTGAAGTAGTAGTTGAAGACGATTATTCCACCCTTGATGAACCAAACAATAATGAAGAACGAAATAATGAGTTTTAATAGTTTTATGATATGAGTTTTGATTTTCAAAGCAGAAAGAATGCTCCTAAACAAAACACAAATGAAACAACGAAAGCTCGGACAAATCACATTAAGAAGTCTAGATATTATCATAAAACACATCAAAAGAAAAAGATAGTTAGACAAATTTGGGTTCGGAGAGACTTGGTTTATAGTGAAACTAATATCAAAGGACCCAACTTAGCTTGGGTACCTAAAAATTGCCTTTGAATTATCTTGCAGGTCGTGGTGAAAGAAAACAATCAGTGGTATCTTGACAGCGGATGCTCAAGACATATGACTGGAGACAAAAATCTATTTCTTTCACTCAAACCTTTTAATGGCGGTAAAGTCACCTTTGGAGACAATAAGAAAGGTAAAGTAGTAGGAATTGGCAAAATAGGTATCTCTCCCTCTCATGAAATCAGTGAAGTATACCTTGTATAGGGTCTTAACATAACTTACTAAGTATCTCACAATTATGTGATAAAGGCAACAAAGTCGTATTTCATTCATATGGTTGTCGAATCATAATTGAGGGAACTAGTAATGTCATCCTTGAAGGACAAAGAAAGAGAAATGTATACATGATTGATTTAAATGTTATTCCTACTAACTCTTTTACATGTATGAAAGTAACTTTAGATGATCCATGTTTGTGGCATAAGAGGTATCAAGAATGGTTGTGTGACTTTTGTGCTCGTTGTAAACATGTAAGATCATATTTTAAGCCCAAAAGAGTGATTAGCTCAAACAATCCTTTGGAACTGGTGCACATGGATCTATGTGGACCAATGAAAGTAAGGAGTAGAGGCGGATCAAGGTACGTATTTGTTTTGATAGATGATTACTCAAGGTACGTTTGGCCTATCTTCTTAAGCTCTAAAGATGAGACTTTTGATGAATTTATTGTACTAATGAAGCTTGCTCAAAATAAATATAAACACAATCTGGGTTCTATTCGTACGGATCATGGCACTGAATTTGATAACAAAGCATTTATTGAATATTGTAGGGAGAATGGGGTATAACACAATTTTTCTGCACCACGAACCCCACAACAAAATGGTGTTGTTGAACGTATGAATAGAACACTGGAAGATATGGCACGAACCATGTTATTATGTAGTGGTTTGCCTAGAAACTTTTGGGCAGAAACCGTTAGTACTACATGTTAAGTACACAACCGTGCTATGATTAGACCAATCATTAAGAAAACTCCTTATGAATTACTCAGGGGACGAAAGCCGAATATATCACATCTTCGTTGCTTTAGAAGCAAATGTTATGTTCATAATAATGGCAAAAATCGTTTAACTAAATTTGATCCTAGAAGCGAAGAAGCGATATTTGTTGGTTACTCTAATCATAGCAAGGCATACAAAGTTTTCAACAAAAGAACTCTATGCATAGAAGAAAGTGTACATGTTATTTTTGATGAAAATAACATGTTTGATAAGGCTGACCGGGATGAGGAAGAAGATATGAATGAACCTGACTTCCATCTTTCTAGAGATGATCCTCCAGAGTTAGAAGAAGAAGAAGAAGAAAAAAATATCGAAGGTATAAATGATGAATTAGGGAACCCTTCAAATGAGAAAAATAAGAGAACTGAAACAATAGTTGATGATACTATTGATTCTTCTCAAAAAGAAAAATTGGAATCGACGGTTATAACTGATGAAGCTATAACCACAAATATAGATCCTATGGTTGCAACTGAATCTACTATAACCCAAAGGCTGGATTCAGGGGGAACCACTTCTAACTCGTTTGAAGAAGGATAACCAAGTTCACATGATAATGTACCTGGAAATTCCAAAAAGTGGAAATACAAGGGATCACACCCTATGGAAACTATACTTGGAAGTTTGGACCAAGGAGTTCAAACTCGAAGGAAGTTGAACAACTTTTGTTCATTCTACTGCTTCCTATCTACCATTGAACCTTCCAATATTAAAGAAGCTCTTGCAGAATCTGGCTGGGTTGTAGCAATGCAAGAAGAACTTCAACAATTTGAACGTAATAAAGTTTGGCATTTAGTGCCAAGACCTAAAAATCGTTCAATTATTGGAACCAGATGGGTTTTCAGAAACAAATTGGATGATACATGGATCATAGTTCGAAATAAAGCCAGATTTGTGGTACAAGGTTACAACCAACAATAAGGAATCGACTATGATGAGACATTTGCTCCAGTGGCAAGGCTAGAAGCAATTCGTCTCTTAATTTCCTTTGCAGCACATAAGAAGATGAAGTTATTTCAAATGGACGTTAAGACTGCATTCCTTAACGGTTATTTGAATGAAGATGTTTTTTTAGGGCAACCTCCTGGCTTTCTAGATCACAAGTTACAAAATCATGTATACAAGCTTGACAAAGCTTTATATGGTTTGAAACAAGCCCCAAGGGCTTGGTACGATAGACTATCAAATTTTTTGCTTCAAAGTAATTTTAAAAGAGGGTCAATTCATAAAACCTTGTTTTTACAGTCAGAAGGTTCTGATTTATTAGTTGTTCAAATCTATGTTGATGATATCATTTTTGGTTCAACTAACAACAAACTTTGTAAGTATTTTTCAAATTTAATGACATCCGAATTTGAGATGAGCATGATGGGTGAATTAAAGTTCTTTTTAGGACATCAGATTCAACAAACAGATGAAGGTATCATGATACATCATAAAAAATACATCAAAGATTTAATCAAGAAATTTGGAATGGAAGATGCCAATCCCATGGATACCCCAATGGTTACGGATAATAAACTAACCTTGGATAAAGATGGTAAGTGTGTGGATGAAACCACTTACCGTGGTATGATTGGCTCACTTCTCTATTTAACTGCAAGTCGTCCAGATATAATGTTTAGTGTCTGTGTGTGTGCACGATTTCAGTCATGTCCCAAAGAATCACATATGGTTGCAGTTAAAAGAATTTTAAGATATTTACTTGGTACACAAAATATGTATTTATGGTATCCACTCGACTACAATTTCAATTTAATTGGATATTCAGACGCAGATTATGCAGGATGTTCTCTAGATAGGAAAAGTACGTCAGGATTCGCTACATTTGTTGGACCTTGCATTATAACATGGGGTTCAGAGAAATAAAATTCAGTTGCCTTGTCTACTGCTGAAGCTGAATATATTGCTGCCGGACTGGTATGTTCTCAATTACTATGGCTTAAGCAACAATTATGTGATTATGGTATAGATGTAGGATGTATTCCTATTTTATGTGATAATACGAGTGCTATTATTGTATCTAAAAACCCCGCACATCACTCTCGTACCAAACATATTGATATTAGACAACATTTTCTACGCGACCATGTTGATAAAGGCAACATAAAACTAGAATTTTGCGGTACATAAAATCAATGGGCGGATATTTTGACAAAGGCTTTAGCTAGAAAACGTTTTGAGATTTTACGATTGGAAATCGGTTTAATCGGTGGCAGTAAATTCGTCATACCTATTTTATTATCTCAAATGACTGACTAGAAATAGACAAGATTGTATGACTGTGTCCGTATATTTTGTTGCAAGAATATTTATGTTAAATATCTTATTATATTACGTGAATTTTCTATCTTTGTGTATAATATATTTTTTATCCATATGCAAACCATAAAATATCGTCACAATATTTCATTGCTCAATTTTGGCCGAAAAATCCAAACATATTTCTTTAGCCAAATATTTTTCCTTGTGACCTAGTAAATCTCACAATATTTCCTTATCATATATTCATAAAAAGATTTACCTTATGATATTTTTACCTAAACCTAGATTCCTTTTACCATATTTTCTTTTTTTTTTTAAAAAAATAATAAAAAAAATATCAATTGTACCCGGCAACTTAAGTCATCCTAACCTACCAAACTCCTCTTATTAATTATACCTTATAAAAACTCACCTCCCTCATCTCACATCACCATCACCTTTTTTCAATTACCAAAACACTCAACCTTCACCTTCCTCTTTTTTGGTCATCACCATCATCAATCATGAGACCTACAACTCGATCAAACACCAAAATACACTCTTCCAAACCCACATGCAATACTTCCAATGTACCATCTCCTTATCCGCTTCCCTCTGCCAACCCGAAACCAAATAATCCCAGCCATAACCGGAGTCCGCCGGAAGTCGAGAGCAAGAAAAGACGATTAAGTAATGGTAAAAATAAGGCACATGCTGAGGAGGATGATGTGGAAGAAATTCAAGAAATAATCGCTCGTGACGGTGCTAAGAGGACTCTGTTTCGGCACTCCATGCCGAAATCTACTGTTATGGGTCTTGATCGTCTTCGTCTTACCAAGGAGGAACGGGAACTGGTTCATCATATGTCTGGTTACGACATTCATGCTGGGCGTTCATATCCCAAAAAGTGGTATGGTAAGTATGAAGCTTTAAAGTTCTTTGATACTTTCTTGAATTTTCAAGGGTGGGTTATAATCAGTGAGTTTTCGGGTCCTGTTTACCCTATTGAAGTCATTCAATTTTATGCTACTGTGTCAATTAAGGATGGATGTTTGTGTACGGTTGTGAGTGGGACCGAAGTCAAGGTCTCCATTGATGATTTTTGTGCTCTGTTTTCGGTTCCTGATGATGGGGCCGAAATTAATCCGAGTGCAGAATGGGGTACCTTGACCGAGGGTGAGAAGGAGGTTGTTAAGAATTATTTTGAGATTGATGCTAAAGGTGGTAGTCGTTTGTTGGCGGGTAATTTATCGCCAAAATTGAAATTCTTCCTTAATTTTTTATGGAATACCGTCATGCCTCACCGTGGTGGTCGGGACAAATTATCGACTTATGAGATGGTTGTGGTTTATAACTGGATGGAGGGAAAGAAGGTTAGTCTTCCTTTGTTAGTCTTTCACCGAATCGTACAAACCGCGATGCTAGTAACCGAGGACAAGGTCTATACCACTATAGACTTGCCTTACGGTATGTGGGTGTCTCGGCTTTTGGAGCATAAGGGGGTGGTTAGTCCTACTAGTTATGGTGTGAGTTCTAAGGATGAGATGAGTGATACTCATTTCAAATTGATGAAAATTTTAGCTCGTGGTCCGGAATTGGTATTTCAATCCAAGGGTAACTCGGATGAGAAATTGGAGGGTTTGGAGGCCATGGAGAAAAAGCTCGATGCTTTTATGGTGTCGGTTAATGAGAAATTGGAGGCTCAATCCAAGTTGGTTGAGAGCTTGGTCTCGGGAATGGCGACGGGAAAGGGTGTGGGGTCGTCTAGCTCGAGTGTTAGTCATGAAGATTTGATAGCTCGACTTAAGGCCTTTGAGGCAAAATTGGCCGTGACTCTCAAAGCTTTGGATCAACAGTCAAACACGGTTGCGGATTTTGCAACTCAAGGCGGAGATTTGTTGCAAGTTGGTCGTGAAATGAGAGAAGAAATGGGCCATATTTATGAAGTTACTCGGGCCTTGACATTGAAGATTACTAATTTCGATATTTGTTTGGTGGCTCAACCAAATAATGTGCGCTCATGTCTTGATCGTCTTGATTCTCTCGAGTATCGGACTCGACCCGGTTATGTTATCCTACACAAGTCCACCAGCCATAAGCCCATCTCCCTTTCTTTTGTTTTTCTAGGCTTAGTATTTAGTTTGCATAACACCATTCTGTTGGAGCTTGTGTCCTCCACAAATTAGTGTGATAACATTTGTAAATCTCTTACAGGTTCACAAGGGTATACTTCGTATATTTAATCAGTTGATTAACGTTTACCTAATAATGGTTGGCTTGCTAGAAAGTTTGACGTTATTATCATACAGATGGCGATGATCAACTGGTCCCTAAAGGTCACACCTATAGGATGTGTTTGAGAAATGTGGTTATAGAAATATAATCACATTGATGCCCAAAATGACTAAAAAGTTAGTCGATGTGTTGATGAGATAATTATTTAATGAAAATTAAATAATAGTAGCTGAGACGAATTAACTGTCAGTTCGTAAATTAAATATAAATTAAATATAATAAGTTATATTTAATTAAATGTATATAATGTTAGCTTGGACGAATTAATCTGTTAATTCGAAATTAAATATAATCAGTTGTATTTAATATCAACAAGTTGAATGTGTCATAGTGGTAATAGTGAGGGTACACATACCAAGAGGTCATGGGTTCGATCCTCACTAGATGACAATTCAATACATATTATATATTTTTGGAAAGACCAAAAATAAGGATTATACACTCCTTATTTCGGTTTACTTGGCCGAAAATTAGGAGAGTTTTTACTTTCCTAATTGACTCCAAGTTTCGGTCTGTATAAAAAGAAAGGGAGAGAATTATTTCTACCCTAATGCTTTTTCTTGACATTGCCTCCTCTCTCTCATCACAAGAACACAAAAACAACAAAATTTTACAGAAAATTTTAGATCGATTCTAGCATAATCAAAGGGCATATCTCATATCGTCTTGGGTGCAACTAATAGGTGAATATCAATTTTGATATTGTTCTTAGGCCATATTTGCTAGGACCGAAGGTTAATTCTGAATCCCTATACTTTGTTTATGTATTTTGTTTATGACCTTTAATCATCATTGTTAAATCGTTATAATCCTTCTAAATTAAGCGAAGTATACAGATTATTTCCCACAAGTGGTATCAGAGCATTAGGCCACGATTTTAATCTTGATGATTTTCATAAATTTGTATGTAAAGTATGAGGATTTTCGAAATTTTTTTTAGGGTTTCGAAAATTTTAGGGTTCGGTAAATTTTTTTTTGTGCCGATCTGTTTTTTTCTTCTTGCCGTTTTTTTTCTCTTTTTGTTTGATGATATTTTTCCATCTTATTTTTCATATTATAGTTTATAATCAGTTAAAATTATCATATGAAGAATTGGTAGTTTTGATTTAATGCGATTAAAAATTAAATGGAATCGTCATGTTTATGATAAAAAGATTGTTTTTGCTATATAGTTTTTGGCATATGAATTAATCATGTTCATTATTTCATATGCTAATCATGTTCTAATAGCAAAGGTAAACAATTTAGTCATCAAATCTTGTTTTAGGGCATATTGCCGCAAAAAAAAAAAAAGAAAAAAAAAGGGAGGACGTTTTAGGGTTTACCGTAAGAAAAAAAAAATTATTTTTGTTTTTGTTTTTTTGGTAAACCGAGATAAAAAAAAAATAAAATAAAAGGAAAGTTTAGTTTTCTTGTTTTTCTTGCCATATTACCGAAAAATTTTATGGAAAGTTTTTGTTTTTTTCCTTATTTGCCGAATAAAAAAAAACAAGGGGGCTGTTTTCAGCCGTGTAGGAGCTGGAATTATAAAAAAAAAATAAAAAATTTTGTCATTTTTTTTTCAGCCGAGACCATGTGTATATTGGTTTTTGTTTTTTTTTTTTTTTATATTTTGGTTAATTAGTTATTGTGAATCGGTTCACAATTTAAAGATACCGAGTTATTTTAAAGCAGTTTAAAATTTTGACGGATAGAATTCATATTACAAGTTTAATATGGATTAAGAATGAAATTAATGTGATTAAATTGCGGAATTGTCACTTAATTTAATTTAAATAGGTGGTTTGGATAAATTAATCAACATAATTAAAGAATTGTGTATTGTATGTTTAATTTATTTTAGTTGATGCTTTTAATTTTGTTGAATGAATCGAATGAATGAATTTTATTTACGTATTTAATTTTGCAATCGGTTGTAATTTGTAATACTTAGTGTGGCCTTAGTCAAATTATGTTTTCCTAATGATGGAAACATGATTTTTATGTAATTATGAGATCTCGAATCTCCTTTATTTTAGTTTTGGGTTTTGAAATTAGAATGTAATAAATAGGTCAATTATGTAATTTTATTTATTGTAATTTCAAAGAAGACTAAAGATGAAGATTCAAGCTCACTCCCGCTACATGGATCAAGATGGAACATCAAGACAAGCTTCTCGGGTCCAAGGATGGATTCCAAACTTGTATTTATTGTTCATTTTGATAGGATAGGCCACACTAGGACTTTTACTGTTTTTTTTTACGTTTTTCATTATTATTGCGTTTCATTCACATGTTAGTAATTGCATCATTTTCCGCCTAAAACCAAACCACCTACTACTAAAATGCATGAAAATTGACTCATATAGGTTGTATGTTAGTTTTCATGGACATGCAGATGTCACAGACTTTAAGCCATCACTTTAGTTTAATCATTCTCGCATGCTAGATTTTAGTTCACTTAAAATGAATTTAAATAAAGTTGATGGGATCTTCCTCTAAAACGGAAATTGAGATTAGTCTTTATAAGGGCAAACATCTATGAATCCCTTCTTCGCCGGTAGGCCTAATATGACCCCTTCTACGTTGGGTAAGTAGTTATGTTGACTTAGTTTACCTCAACATCATAGTCCGAAGAGTTTCTCGTGATTATGATGGACTAAAGATAGTATTTACAGAAATTTATCGACCAAGAATTCTAACGGTAGAATTAGCTAAAAGGTTAGCTTATCAATTTACAGAGAATTAAGTCTTGGGGTCATTTATATAATTCTTGAGGGAGGTCAATTGTATAAATGTTTTGAGTCTTCGCGTTATGACATTAGCTCATTAGACTTAAAATTAAAACGATGCACATGCTTATTATTTTATTCTTCTTTCGCAGTGTAGAACACGTTTATTATCGATAATACTGTTACAACATATGGCTGGAAATAACGCAATCCCAATGCCTAGTGCCACACTAGATCGTTTGTCCTGGCTAAAAATATTTATGGGCCAAATGAATCAGTCCACTCGACTGAAGAATGATGGGTCCAATTTTGTGGACTGGGAGGCGGCACTGCGGAATGCTGCCACTGCTGACGGTAAGCTCAGGTATTTAACTGAGCCAATACCGGTCAACCCAGGCCCAAATGCAGGAGTCAACGAGTCACTCGCTTATAGTGATTTCGTTATGGAAGCGGGTGCGATAAAGAACGTACTCATCTTTGCAATGGAAACCAATTTGCAGAGACGCTTCATTGCCCAAGGTGCAAACAAGATTTTCGCCACGCTCACTAACGAGTTCTCAAACGCACCGAGAATCGTTACATATGAGCATAACTGTCGCTTCTTTGATACGAAACTCTAGAAGGGCCAACCGGATAGCCCACACATTCTTCACATGATTGAGAATGTCGAAAAACTGGAGGCACTGAATTGTAAAATCAGTGAGAGCATTGTCATTGACCGAATGCTTCATTCTCTTCACGATGGTTTTGCCCTTTTCAGGGCGAACTACTATATGAATGACTTGAAAAGGAGTCCTCATGAGCTACACTCCCTTCTCGTACAGACCGAGAAGGATATGAAATTGAGTGGGAGCGTGAAGCAGGATGTTCTCACGATTTACAAAGGTAAAGGTAAGGGCAAGGCTCATGGCGGCCTAGTTGTAGGTAAGCCAAAGTTTAAGAAGCCAGGAAATGGTAAGAGTGCGCCTGGTGAGACTAGTGGCTCACAAGGCAAGATAAAGAGCAAGGGCGGTGACATAGAGTGCCACCATTTTCACAAGACTGGACATTGGAGGAGGAACTGTCCCGTCTACCGTGAGGACATCAAGACAGGCCGCGTCGTTTCTGTTGGTATGTCATCTTATATTCATATGATTGAGATTAACCATGCAAGTTTCGGAACTTGGGTACTAGATACTGGTTGTGGTTCTCATCTGTGTAATCATTTGCAGGGCCTAAAGAACATCATACCTCTCGAAAAAGATGATGTGGACCTGCGAGTCGGGAATGGAGCACGAGTTGCTGCTGCCTCGAAGGGAACATATGTAATCCAACTCCCTAGTGGTTTTAAGTTATCTTTAAATAACTGTTACTATGTACCCAGTTTATCTAAGAATATTATTTCTGTTTCCGTACTTGCTAAAGACGGTTTTACATTTTCAATAAAGGATAATAGTTGTATTTTCTCTTTTAATGAAATGATTTATGGGAAAGCAGTTTCCATGAATGGAATTTATATCTTAGATCAAACCACGGAAGTATTACACATGAATAATAAGAAATTAAAGGTTGGTGACAAAGATCAAACCTATCTATGGCATTGTCGAATGGGACACATAAATGAGAAACGCGTGAAGAAACTCGTCGATAATGGGACTATTCCCGCATTCGGATTTTCTACATATGGCACGTGTGAATCATGTCTCATTGGCAAGATGACTCGAATTTCCTTCAAAGGTGTTGGAATGCGCGCTAGTGACCTATTAGGACTCATACATACGGACGTATGTGGACCTATGTCAATTACCGCTAGAGATGGCTATAGATATTTTATCACTTTCACGGACGATTTGAGTAGATACGGATATGTCTACTTAATGAAGCATAAAAGTGAGTCCTTTCAGAAATTCAAGGAATACGAGAATAGGTGAGAACCAACTCGGGTAGAAAGATTAAAGCACTCCATTCAGATCGGGGTGGCGAATATCTTTCAAATAAGTTTGATCAACACCTGAAAGACTGTGGAATCGCTCTACAGTTAACTCCACCTGGAACACCTCAATTAAATGGTGTGTCCGAACGGAGAAATCGAACCTTACTTGATATGGTTCGATCCATGATGAGTCACACAGTAGTGCTTGAATCATTATGGGGCCATGCTCTTTTGTCAGCCGCTCTTATACTTAACCGAAGTCCGTCTAAAGCTGTCGACAAGACTCCATATGAAATATGGAAGGGAACGGTACCTAACTTGTCCTTTATTCGGGTTTGGGGCTGCGAGGCTTATGTCAAGTGGAGACATGAGGATAAGCTCGGCCCGCGATCGGTCAAGACATACTTTATAGGTTATCCAAAAGGAACATTTGGTCATTACTTCTATTCGCCTACCGAACATCGAGTTTTTGTTGCGGCTAGTGCGACGTTCTTAGAGAAAGAATTTCTCGAGAACAAGACGAGTAATAGAACCTTCGAGCTGTCGGAGATTCCAGAACCAACGACCGAGGAACAGATGGAGGAAGCTGTACCTCCAACTGATGATACGGCTAATATTCCTGTGGAACCTAGGAGGTCGGATAGAGACTCTCATCCTCTGGACAGATACATTGGTATGGTCGAGGAGAATGACGTTTTACTTCTAGAAAGTAATGAACCCGCAACCTATAAAGGTGCTATGGCCTGTTCCGACTCAAAGCTATGGCTCGAAGCCATGCAATCCGAGATGGAATCCATGTATGAGAATAACGTATGGGATCTAGTGGATTTACCTAATAAGGTAAAACCTCTACGGTGCAAATGGCTTTACAAAATAAAGCGTTCTGTAGATGCGCAACCAGATATCTATAAGGCACGACTTGTGACAAAAGGTTTCACTCAAGTGCAAGGATTGCATTATGATTAGATTTTTGCACCTGTAGTCATGCTACGTTCCATTCGGATAATCTTAGCGATTGCCGCATTTCATGATTATGAGATTTGGCAAATGGATGTGAAAACCGCCTTCTTAAATGCTTATTTGGAGGAAGAGTTGTACATGGTGCAACCCGAAGGTTTCATAGATCCTAAGCATCCTAAGAAAGTATGCAATCTTAAGCGTTCCATTTATGGACTTAAGCAAGCTTCTCGGAGTTGGAATCATCGTTTCGACCAAGTGATAAAAGAGTATGGCTTTATTCGATCGGTCGAAGAACCATGCTTATATATAAAGTCGAGTGGGAGCAAGATTGTATTCTTGATATTGTATGTCGATGACATACTCTTGATTGGGAATGACATTCCTCTCTTATGTTCGGTTAAAGAATGGTTGAAGAACCATTTCCAGATGAAAGATCTGGGTGAGGCACAGCGTATATTGGGAATCCGTATCTACCGAGATAGGTCACGACGGACGTTATCACTTAGTCAGGAGTCTTATCTAGATAAGGTTCTTGAGAGGTTCAGCATGACCAACTCCAAGAAGGGGAACCTTCCTATGATGACTGGGATGCAGTTGATCAAGTCTCAGTCACCCACGACGCCTGAAGGGATAGAGCGCATGAGTCGTGTTCCTTATGCATCTGCAATAGGATCGATCATGTATGCCATGATATGCACACGTCCAGATGTGGCATATGCATTGAGTATGACGAGTCGGTACCAAAAGACTCCAGGTGAAACACACTGGATAGCAGTCAAAAATATCCTCAAGTACCTACGGAGGACTAAGGATTGGGTATTGACTTATGGAGGCGATACTAAGCTATGCGCAACCGGTTACGTAGATGCTAGCTTCCAAACGGATCGAGATGATTCAAAATCTCAGTCCGGGTTCGTCTTCACTCTTAATGGTGCTGCGGTCAGCTGGAAGAGTTCCAAACAGAGTGTTGTAGTAGATTCTACTACTGAATCCGAGTACTATGCCGCTTCGGAGGCAGCAAAGGAAGCGATATGGATGCGTCAATTCTTACAAGGGCTTTCGGTAGGTCCTAGTTCGAATGACCCGATCACCATCTATTGTGACAATAGAGGTGCCATCTTCCAGGCTAAAGAGCCAAAGTCTAGCAACAAATCTAGACATGTACTTCGGAAGGCTCACCTGATCCGTGATTACGTGGAGCAAGAAGAGATAGTGATTGACAAGATTTCGACGGATGATAACATCGCGGATCCTCTCACCAAACCGTTAAATTATGATAAGCATGTAGGGCATATAAATTCCATGGGAATTAAACATGTTCCTGAGTTGTAGTACTTGATTATGGATTTGATACATTATCTTTTTCATATACTATTTATAACTTCATCGTTTTATATATAATATTTTGTTTTTCATGTGGATTGTACTGACAACATTGAACGCCACAAAGTGAACTGAATTACATTATAATTTGTTTTGGTCCGTAATCGCCAATGTGAGCTGATAACTCCGGCTATTATATTGTGCAGTCGATTGATGGTGGGTTCAACGAGCCATAAGTCAAACGGTTGATTGATCGATCACAGATACGAGATTATGACGATACCTCATAGAACAACTTTTTGTGACAACGTAATGGAGTCCTAAATGTTTAATAACATTCGATGCCAGGTCGTGGATAGGACATCCATTGTGTTCTTAGAGTCGATTCTTTTGACTATCGACAGTCTCTTGAGATCAAGGCAGTTTTTGGGTGACTTTGGTTTCTTTCTCACGGTCTACCGTAACTGGGGCTAAATAGATTTTTTCTGGGTCATTTCATACTGTGCTTACATCTGCAGGATTCGAGTTGAATAAAATATCCAACCCTTATCAAGTATAGTTATTTCTCAGGGCCACTCGAGGAGTTGTAACTGAAATGCATGGCCATGCTCGAATGTTGATTCGTTTATCAGTTAAGTTACTCTCTAGTCGGGGAAACCACTCTTGATATTGATCGCTTGTAAAATACGACCTTTGTGAATTCGGATTTGCAAATTGTTTTACATTGAGTGGGAGAAATTTTATAGGATATGAGAATCGGTTATCGCACATACACTTGTGAGGACAAGTGGGAGTTTGTTGGAGCTTGTGTCCTCCACAAATTAGTGTGATAAAATTTGTAAATCTCTTACAGGTTCACAAGGGTATACTTCGTATATTTAATCAGTTGATTAACATTTACCTAATAACGGTTGGCTTGCTAGAAAATTTGACGTTATTATCATACAGATGGCGGTGATCAACTGGTCCCTAAAGGTCACACCTATAGGATGTGTTTGAGAAATGTGGTTATAGAAATATAATCACATTGATGCCCAAAATGACTAAAAAGTTAGTCGATGTGTTGATGAGATAATTATTTAATGAAAATTAAATAATATTAGTTGAGACGAATTAACTGTCAATTCGTAAATTAAATATAAATTAAATATAATAAGTTATATTTAATTAAATGTATATAATGTTAGCTTGGACGAATTAATCTGTTAATTCGAAATTAAATATAATCAGTTTTATTTAATATCAACAAGTTGAATGTGTCATAGTGGTAATAGTGAGGGTACACATACCAAGAGGTCATGGGTTCGATCCTCACTAGATGACAATTCAATAAATATTATATATTTTTGGAAAGACCAAAAATAAGGATTATACACTCCTTATTTCGGTTTACTTGGCCGAAAATTAGGAGAGTTTTTACTTTCCTAATTGACTCCAAGTTTCGGTCTGTATAAAAAGAAAGGGAGAGAATTATTTCTACCCTAATGCTTTTTCTTGACCTTGCCTCCTCTCTCTCATCACAAGAACACAAAAACAACTAAATTTTACAGAAAATTTTAGATCGATTCTAGCATAATCAAAGGGCATATCTCATATCGTCTTGGGTGCAACTAATAGGTGAATATCAATTTTGATATTGTTCTTAGGCCATATTTGCTAGGACCGAAGGTTAATTCTGAATCCCTATACTTTGTTTATGTATTTTGTTTATGACCTTTAATCATCATTGTTAAATCGTTATAATCCTTCTAAATTAAGGGAAGTATACAGATTATTTCCCACACATTCGGCCCATTTTGGCTTTAGTTTATTCGTCCCATGTGGCTATTCTTATTCGGCCCATATGGTTTGTTTTGGATAATTTTATTTTGTGTGCCTAGATTAACTTTTCTCGTTTTATTAATTCGTGTTTGCATGACTATTTCTTTCCACAACTTATATTATTCTAGTTCTTTTATATCTTGTTCTTGTCTTTTCGATGATGTCAAGAAGGGGAAGAAATCGTATGACTTGAATTATTGCCTAAGCTTGCTCCTTGTCAAGATCTTTAATCTCTTAAGGGGTTCCATGCTATAACTTTGAATACAAATAACTTGTCCTTGTGATCAACTTACTATAAATTTGGTAGTAGAATGTTGAGGGGGAACTTGACCTTAGTCACAAATCATAGGAGACTTGCCATCATCAAAAATGGGGAATTTGTTGGACCATATTTATATAAGTTTTGATAATGACAAGTATTATGATTTGTAATATGTTATACACTTGTGCTTGTAATTGTTTGTTAAATGGTGCATATCTTAGTTGATAATTACCATGAAGACTAATTATGGTTATAGCATATGATGGAATTCTCATGATGAATTAGGAGCTTGGTAATCAAGTTTGGTTATGGTTGTTTTGCCTATAACCATAGAAGACTAAATCAAGCAAAACAATATATTATTTGATGGGAGCTTAAGTTGAAGAGTTTCTAGATCAAAATGAAGAAAGGAACCTATATTTGAAGATCTCATGAAGATTAGGGATATAGGATTTCATTCTATAAATGGTATGAACAAAATGGTTTTTGAGAAAGTATCGTTATAGCTATTTCATGTCTAACCTTACCTATCAAAGTTCTTGGTTATAACCATTTTACCTATAACCATGAACGACTTATAAGAGAGCACAATCTAAGCTTTGGATTCACTTATTATTTCGAAAATTAAAGTGATACTTATACTATATCTTTTCTAGATGAAATTGGTAATATAGATTATATTAATCCTACTGATTTATCATACAACTTATGGGTTGTTATGTGATCTAGGGTTTCTAATCATATTATCTTAGTTTTATAAATTAAAACTAACTATTGTTAGGGTTATAATTAGAGTGAAATGGATTATGGCCATATCACCTTCTAGTCGAAATTATCCTAGTAGTAATTAGGGTTTTTATATAAGAGGTATTTCATAGGTAAAAATAAAAGATTTGACCTAGCCCACTTCAAGATTTTTCGGACCTAAGGGGGGCGGCTAGGGTTCGAATCTTTGACCTAGTTTTAGGTTTTTCTACTCCTATAAATACCAAAGTATTTCATTAGAAAAAAGCACGACACTCATTTGAGAAAAACTTTTGCAAAAATATTTAAGCATATTTCGAATTCAATCTCTTCATATTTGCAAATTATTTTCGAAACCCTAATTGTGTCCGAAGCTAAAACCGTGTGCCTCTCTTTAAGTCAATCATTCTCGTTCATCTCATTAATAGGATAATAGTATTCATTGTATTCATACTCGTTCATTAACGTGAACCCTAGTAGAATCTAGTAGTACTTTCTTATTAACGTAAGATAGAAATAGAGTATTTAACGATACTCAAATTGAGTTACAACTATAGTTAGTTGTACGAGTTAGATTGATAATTTTTTTATCCGTAGAAATCTACTAAAGTTATTAATCGAGAATAGTGGACGTAGGTTTCGACTTGTGAAACTGAACCACTTCAAAATTTCGTGTGTCTCATTTATTTATGCATTCATTGTTTCATTTTCACACATACGATAAATTAATTAGTCAAGTTTAATTAATAAACTTTGAGTAATTAATCAACTATCGATAAATCGAAAAAGTGGGAAAGAGTTCTACATACTCAATTCACCCCCCCCCCCTGAGTATATCTTTTTATAGACTCTTCAGTATACCAAATTGTCCGTGGCGGTAAAGTTATATAACTTGAAGGGGGCAAATGTGTGGAGTGATAAGTTTTACGGATCTTTTAGCTTTGCTATGTGACATGCTTCCTGACGGTAATGTTCTTCCGAGTCGGACATATGAGGCTAAAAAAATGATTAGAGAATTGGGCATGGAATATGAAAAAATACATGCTTGTCCCAATGACTACATATTGTACCGTAAGGATTATGAGAAATTATCATATTGTCCGCGCAGTTCTGTATGGCGTTATAAGACTAAGGAAGGGATCCCAGCTAAGATGTTGTGGTATTTTCCAATAATACCAAGATTCATAAGTATTTATATGAATGAAGAAGATGCAAGAATGTTGTCTTGGCATAATAGTGGAAGGATTGAAGATGGAAAGTTAAGACACCCAGCGGATGGTCAACAGTAGAAAATGTTTGAAGCCAAATATCCAGACTTCGCCAAAGAAGAAAGGAACTTGTGTCTAGCGCTCTCCACAGATGGAATGAACCCTCATGGAAACATGAGTATCCAACACAGTACTTGGCCAGTTGTATTGGCCATCTATAAATTGCCCCCGTGGGTTTGCATGAAACGGAAGTATCTGATGTTGATATCTAACCCTCGATAACTTCGAAATGACATAGATGTGTATTTGGAACCCCTTCTAGATGATCTAAAGATTCTGTGAGAAAGAGGGATACCGTAGTTTTATGGTTATAAAAAGAAAAGTTTCAATCTGAGAGCTATGTTATTGTGTACAATAATTGACTTTCCGGCGTACGGCTATGTTTCTGGACATACTGTACATGTGAAAGAGGCTTGCCCATTGTGTGTGGGGGGGGGGGGGGGATGTTAAATCAGAATATTTGAAGCATTCTCGCAAGCATGTGTATAAGGGAAATCGTCGATGGTTATGCCCTGATCATCATTATCGTAACCTTCACAAGGCGTTTAATGGGTGTCCTGAGCAACGTGGGAGTCCTCAGATTTTGAATGGTCATGAAGTGTATGAGAAAGTGAAAGATATTGAGATAACGTTTGGGAAGAAGGGACCTAAGTTGTCTACTCGTGGTTATAAAAAAAATCTATATTTTTTACCAAACTTCCGTACTGGCATGACCTCCTGGTTAGACATTGCCTAGATTTTAGGCACATTGAAAAGAACCTTTGTGATAATATAATCAATACTTCGCTGAATATTCCGGGTAGGCCAAAAGACAACAAGGCAGCTAGGGATGATATGGTTGAGATGGGTATTAGGCCCGAGCTGGCAGCTAAAACAAAAGGAAATCGGATTTTTTTGCCGCCTGTAGCTCATACTCTTTCAAAAAAGGAGAAAAAAGAGCTTTGCAAATGCTTGCATGGTAATAGGGTGGCAGAGGGATATTCGTCTAATATTTGAAGCCTTGTTTCGTTGCAGGACCTAAAACTTACTGGTTTAAAGTCACATGACTGTCATACATTGATGCAACAACTACTAGCTTTGGCCGTTCGTTCTATTCTACTTCCAAAGATTCGACATGCTATAAGTAGCATTTGCTATTTCTTCAAATCAATCAACTGTAAAGTCATTGATCCCGATGAAGCGGAAACTTTGCAGGACATCCTCGTCACCAGTCTTTGTCAGTTTGAAATGTATTTTCATCCCTCATTTTTGTACTATCATGGTTTATTTGACTGTCGACCTAGTCCGGCAGGTTTTGTATCTCGGGCTAGTGTCTTTGAGATATCATTACCCATTCGAACGATTGATGAAAGTTTACAAGGATTACACATCTAATAGGTATTGTCCAGAGGGGTGTATTACTGAGCGAGCAATTATCGATGAAGCTCTTTCGTATTGTTACGCGTACCTCTCCTTAGATGAGTTAATTGGAGCTCTTACGAATCGTCATAGTGACTGGATGAATGGAAAATGTGTAAGGGGTCGTGTTTCCAAGGACATGTCATCTGACATGTGACATAGAACCCATAGATATGTTATTTTTAACGATGATTATGTCCAGCCTTACAGTATGGAACACCAGCGTTACCTTAAGGGAAAACACCCTCATAAGAACGAAAGGTGGTATGCAAATGAGCATAACAAGCAATTTAGTGACTTGTTTAAGGACACTATTTACGATGATGACAACCGAATTGATGATTTCTCACCCAGCCTACGACATCTCGCTTTCGGTCCTAATGGTCCTGCAACTTTTTATAGCGGGTATGCGATCAATGGGTACACTTTCTACATCCGCGTTCAAGATGAGGCGAGCACAATGCAAAACAGTGCAGTTTGCGTAAATTCTGAGGCAATATACTTTGCTAGTTCAAAGGATAAAAATCCTATTTTGGGTACAATGCAATATTATGGAGTTATTCAAGAGATATTGGTTTTAGACTACATGGATTTTGAGATACTTCTATTTCGGTCTAAGTGGGTTGACAACAACAATGGTGTAAGAAAGGATGATTTAGGATTCACATTAGTAAATTTTGACAAGGTTGGAAACAAGGACGATCCTTTAATATTAGCATCACAAGCAAAACAAGTGTTTTATGTTTCCGATCCTATGGTTAAGAAGTGGTCAGTTATTCTATCTTGCCATCGCCGAATTCCAGATGATGAAAACGTCGAATTTGAAGGACTTGATCATAGTGCTATATCGCAATTTGGTAATGATGTTGAAAATGTTAACTTTCCAAACATATATACATGAGATGATTATGATGAAGGTATTTGGGTTAATGAAGAGACTTGCAAATCCAAAAAACGTTCCCGGCAGCCGTGAAAATATCAGCAATCCAACCAAGATATTTAACGTCATGTGTAATTATTGTCTTGCTGTTATATACAAACTGATGCAGTAAACTTTTTCTGCTGTTGCAGCGGGTGGGTTAGGGAAACATCGTACCAAATGATGCTTTATTTCTTAGCGGTAAAATCAAACAAAATGAAATATAAAATACAACGGTTATACCTAAACCGTTGTTCTGGACGTGTACAGTTATAACGATTCAGGCCATTGTTATCTTTATAAAAGTGATGCTTTATTTCTTTGTGGTGAAATCAAACAAAATGAAAAGCTTTAATACAACGGTTATTTCTAACCCGTTTTAGATTATACTAATCAATAACGGTTTCAAAAAAATCATTGTCTGTTTGGAAGTAAAATACAACGGTTATTCTTATACCGTGTTTATTAGTTTCCATTAAACAAAGTCTTGCAAGTATTGTATTATTCACACATATATACTCTGAGCTTTCCCTCCCCCATATAATATCCTCATACACTGAGCTTCCCCTCAACCACCAGCCTACCCCATCGTCGTCGCAGTCATCGTCATCATCGCCATTGCCCCCGCCACATCAATCCGGATTCTCCTCTTTAAAGAAGTAATAAACCCTCCTCTCTAGAGATTTGTTTGTTATTGTAAGTATGTATTGTTATAATTTGTTTAATAATTTCGGCTTTAGATATGGTCGAAAAGCAGAAAAGAAACGATGGAAATGGGTCACGTGACGAATCAGGTGATGAGAATAATTTTTAATACGCTGCGGGTCGAATGCGCCACAGGGTTTCCCTAGAAGCAATAAATTCAAAGATACCTAATCCTTTAAAATGGGATAAAAATACGGGGCTGCCGTATGGTGAGAATGTCGGGGATATTTGCGAGTTAGATTGGTTGTTGTGTAAGACAGAATGTGCCTCTCGGTATGCCGCGTATCAGTGAATTGAGTAAAATACGGAACACCATGCTAATAAACAGAATAGAGGTAGGTATATACAATAATAAATGCTTTAGCTGAAATTAAGTTACTACTTAATATATGTATTAGCCGAAACACTTTTACCAACTATGCTCATCATATATGCAGTTAGCTTAAGTTGTCCCCGAAAAGTATGATAGGTATCTTAAAAAAAAGACAGGGGAAGTCCTCTAATCTTGGAAGTTAAAGATTGCTGAGAACCACTTGTTCAACAAGAAAACCGGGGAGATGAACAAGAAACCACCAAAACAGAAGTATCCGTATGTCAGTCAGGACCATTGGGATAGCTATATTGCTTATAGGCAGCCTGACAAGTTTAAGGTAACTTAATAATAATAAGTAAAGAAGTATACTTAGTTATTGTTTGGTCATGCTTACGTTTCTCGATACAATTTATTTGATGAAGGTTATGAGTGAGAGGAACAAGGCGAATATTTCAAATAAAAGTTCGTCTTTTACGGCTCCCGATGTGGTTATAGATTGATTAAGATGAAACTTGCAAGTACATAATTCTTATAGTATTAAACTATTAGGTGTTTTAGTCGGATGTTATATATGTTCATAGTAATCATACATATTTTGAGAGGATATCAATGTGATGAATGAATTGTAGGAAACGCTTGAAAAATTTAGTCGTCACGACGCTTGGGTGAAAGGTCACACTCCTAATAATGGAAAGATGAAAACTGAATATGACAAGGACATCAAAGAGAAAATTGTAAGTTTGAATAAATATGTCACTCCTACCACTGGTGGTCGGAGTTATATAATTGTGAGTTGCTTAATGGTTTTTTGTGTATGTAGAGGATCTGTGAGAAGGAGGTACAAGAAGGAAAATGGAAGCCTAAAGGACGTGATGACATTCTTTCTACGGTAATCAGCAAAGCAGATTATCCAGGTCGTGTGAGAGGGGTTTCGACGCATGTTGGTATCACTAAGTATTTTGGAAAAACTCCTCGAAGGATGATGTGTGGTTATGATTCCAAGAAGGTAATCATATAAATACTGTATTTGATTCAACATAATTTATAACTATATATGCTGACATTAATTTCTACTACACAACTACAGAAAATGGCCAGGTTGATGCTGAGAATGTTGGAAACTGGGGAAAAGCCATCAGAAGAAGAGTTGGATATTGTTCAAGAAGTCATAAAGAAAGTAGAGGAGGAGGAGGAGGAGGAGGAGGAGGAGGAGGAGGAGGAGGAGGAGGAGGAGGAGGAGGAGGAAAAAGAGGTAATAATATTTATGTCTTATATACAGTGTGTTATATGATTTGGAAAATCATTGCGTGTTATATGGACAAGTGTTAATGTACAAAAGGAAGCCAAGGATGACATGGCAAAGGAGAAGAAAATGGCAAAGGGGGCTGAGGTGGAAGCCGAGGATCGATATCAGGCAGTTGAAGAGGAAGAGGAAGCGAGGAAGGTCGTGACACGGGATGAGTTGGAGGTAGTTGATGATCAGATGTTCTTCTCAACACCGAAAATGGTAATAGTTGTTAGTTTATAATTATTCATATCATACACGTTTTTTACTTATGAAATTTATTAAAGGTAGTGAATGTATGTGTACTAATTGATTAAAGCTTTCGTGAAGGGCGATTGCAAGGTGGCTTATCGTTTGTTCTCTTTACAGGGGAAACAGAAAGTTGCTAATTGCCAGAGGATACGTGTTCAATTACGACCGGCCTCAACAAGTTAAGGTTCATGGTATACCCCTTCGTGACAAATGCAGGAAAGTGGAAGTGTTCCAATTATATAAAGACGAGTATGGGAAAGTAAAAGTACCATTTCCTAATAAGGAGGTAACTTATTTGAGAGAAGCTCTAAGCTCTTATGTGCAATGGCCTGACAACCTCATCAATGTTGTCATCCCCGACGTACCTATATGCAGATGTTAATTATTACTTGCTCTTTAAATATATTAGGGTACGAATATTAACATATCGTAACTACTTTAATCTTTACATTTGCAGAAGTTAAGCAAACCCATGTGGCAGCTAAAACAATTACTACTACGTCAACGGACAAAGTCACCGAAAGGACTATGTCTTCCCCAAAAACAAAACCACAGGACATATAATATAAGCCAGCTACTTTTACCTCATCAATCGTGTGATTATAAGAAAAAAAATGAAAACTACTTCGCTGAAGGCTTTGCACAACCTGGCTGTAAAGAGGTCACCTAGAGGGGATGTAGTCATGATTAACATTGAAGAGGAAAGTATGGGCGCAGCTGATATAGCCGTACTGGACCCGAAGCAACTGATCAAATTTATTTACCTTGACAATTTAGATGTTGTTCACATTTTGGTTTGGATGAAGTAAGTTTTATTAATAAAACTATTTAATCATTTCCATTTACGAATAATGATGTTTATTTAAATTATCAATTTGGTCGGACCTACTAAATCTTTTCGGTAACTTGTCGTTAGGAGCACTTAGACCAAAACACAATTTATAGCTTCACAAACAACTCTACAATTAGTAAAGAGGCAAGTAAAGGTCGGATCCCAAGGGACGGAAATTGAAATGAGATTTCTATTGAGACTAGTGGTGTCTTAGGGGTGTCACAATTTAGGTTGATGTAGAAGGTCACTAAACTAAATAGTAATGAAACTAAATAAGCAAGATGAATTGAAAAGGTTGTAAACAATTGATAAAAAGCACTAGGGTGTCATGGGGTCATAGGGGATTCATGGGAATTGATCATACAAACATGTTCTCAAATTATAAGAAAACAATTATTGTTGTGATGGATTGAGTTGGGTTATATCTTACAATCCTAGGAAAGTTTGGGTCCCGGAGCCAAATCGA
Organism: Silene latifolia; assembly: GCF_048544455.1. Classification (NCBI taxonomy): domain Eukaryota; kingdom Viridiplantae; phylum Streptophyta; class Magnoliopsida; order Caryophyllales; family Caryophyllaceae; genus Silene; species Silene latifolia. The sequence continues at coordinate 175,031,681 of NC_133537.1, forward strand.
TTAGATTGTACAACACCTACAAGTCGACTTAGTCTTCCCTACTCAACAACATGCATGGTCTAATGAGACTCAACTTGGTTTATATCTTACAAGTCTCACTGAAAAGGTAGGTGATGGGTAAAAAATGCAAGGATTCATAGGCTCGCATTTCATCAAACATAACATGTGCATGAGTTGAGATCAAAACAAGCAAGCAAATAAACCATGAAAGCATATTAATTTAAGCATAAATCATTCCCCATGTTGGTTTCCCCTAATTACCCATTAACCCTAGCTAAGGAACTACTCACTCATCATCATGTTGAACATGCTAGCAAGGTTGTCAATCATACCAACAAAGTGAAACATGATGAACAAATGAAAGTAATTAGCAATAATTAAAAAGGGATTAAGAGAATTATACCTACTAATGATTCCAATAATAAAGCAAAGAATAATAGAAGTACTTGATGCTTGATTGAGAGGTTGTCAATCTCCCAATAATAACCTAAATAATCTTCAATTACCCAAAATAAAGGATGAACAAAAGAGAGATTAAGGAAATAAAACTTGTATTAAAACTTGATTAATTGTTGATTACAAAACTAAAGAGAGATTTGATTGATATTAACTACTCTAAGAATTGATAAGAAGAACCTCCTCTTCTAATTAGACTAATGGGGTATTTATAGTGGAAATTAGGTGGATGCATTAGGGTTAACTAAGGGCTTAAATGACGATTAAGTCCCTACTTAAGGAAACGCCGGTATTTTCTGAAGGATGGGCATCTTTCTTGAAGCTTGAAGAAACGAATTTGTGCTGTCTTGGAATCCGTGCGTCTTAGGCTCGGGACGGCCGGATTCGTGAGTCTCTGCTCGAGCGTCTTTGGGAGAAGACGGGCGTCTTCTGGGTGCTGCTGCTCGGACGTCTTTGATGGAAGACGCATGGATTGTGGTCCTGGGGACGGGCGTCATCAGGACAATCCGCACGGATTGCTGCTCAGCCTTGTTTCTTCTTCTTTTCTTCCCTTTTCTTCATAAAATCCTTGGGGATTTCCTTGGGGATGCAAGGATCTTTCCTCATCATTGCCCAACTACTATAATATGTACAAAGGCCTTCTAATCTTGTCTCTCCTTGATGCTTGGTCATTGGATTCAATCAATTTAGTCTCATTTTACCATGAAAATGCAAGGTTTCCACTCCTTTCCTACCAAGGACACAAAACCTCAAAGAATATGCAAAACAAAGAACTAAAGACAATAAATGACCCAAATATGCACTAAAAAGCATGGGAACAAGGCTAATTCGGGGACTAAATATGCTCTAATTATGGCCACATCAAATATCCCCAAACCGAACCTTTTCTCGTCCCGAGTAAAGAGGTGACAAAGACTAGGACCATTATTTAAACTAACCTAATAACATAGCCGATATGAGACAATTAACGGGTCTCACTCCGCCCCTTCAACTCACAACAAGACAACCATGAGTTAGGATGCCTTCTTGCAAGGCAAGGTGGGTCTTGCCAAAATGGCTACACATCCAAACATTAAGCACACAAAATCAAATAATGGATGCATCTACAAAAAGAATAGCCACTTCCTCATCAAGTGGCGGAGTCAACTAAAAGAGAACAAATTTAAGAGCATATATTCCGTCACAAATACTAGTTCAACAAATCACTAAGGCTAAGAGGATGGCACTAAATCACCTCCAAATGTTGTTAAACTAGACTACTTTCGTCCTCAATTTACAAATACTTTCGTCAAGAGCGATCGGATGATATGGAATGACGATCCCCATGATGCTAGTAGCATATGACATGACAAGTCTCGAGTTCTCTACAAAAGTAAAGGTCATGGATCGTCCCAAGCTCGATAAAGTGGCTTGACAAAAAGGCTTTTTGGGAATGAAATGCTCAAATAGTTGTAAACAAGGGTGGATATGACTAGTATTCAAAAATTGACCTCATTCAACTTTCACATTTCAAAAATTAGAGATGGGGTTTCTCCCTTCCGTGCTAATGTCCTTTGCTTTCGCCAATCGTTTATTAGGCAACCGGTTAACCTCTAGACAATAGCTTTTCGGGGTGATAGTCACTCTGTCTCTGGGCGGTTGAATTCACAACCGTGTGGGGGCCCAATTCAATGCATCCCTCTCCAAAGCACATCGAAGTGGTACGCCTCCATCAAAGCTACTAAAATTCTCAATATTTCAACATTTCATAACATTTGAGGTTTCCTTGGCAATAAAACGTTTCCACATAAAAATCTTTGAAATGAGCACTTCAAACTTATTGATAGAAAGTATTTTTGGGTTGCCGTACCACAAGGTCAATCAAGGTCACCTAGACAAGTTAACCAAGTCCACATCGCATCACGGGGTTGGATAGGTGACTTACATGCAAACCCTTGACTAGGCTTTGGGTCATGGGTCGAAAGACACTAGTATGACACAATCTAGGAAGTTTTACAACCATTCTAGTAGGCGAAGTCTTAAGTTGAAAAAGTATTTGTAATGGCTTAGTTGCTCTTGTCAAAGTTCTCAATTAGGCACTTTTCAAAATATTTCATCTAAATGCAACTATATGCCATGATGCAACTATTATATACATCCTAATGCAAGTGATTCCACCAACTAATATGACATATAAACTAAATGCAAGTCCTAAGTTCACATTGTTATACCGCATCAATCAAAATAAAGCCACATAGTCATTAACATAAAGAGGAAAAAGGAGATTGGAAAGATCATACCATGCGGTCTTCAATATCCTCATGTCTCGGATGTGGCGTAGTCGATCAATGTGAACAAGGATATAACAAACACAATATATACAATAATATATACTTGACTACACTTCAAAGGAAAATAACATGTTTTTGGTTTTTCAATTTTCAAATTTTTATGGTTTTTCGAAATTTTTCAATTTTTTTGGATTTTTTTTTTGAATTTTTGGATAAAAGTTAGATTAGAATTCCCCATCCCCACACTAATATGGGCATTGTCCTCAATGGCCAAAATCATGGGAAATTATGCAAACATGATGCATGATTTCTACACTAAATGCAAGCTACACTAATCTACACTACATGATGCATGGTTTTTGTTTATGACGGAGAGGATAATTTAGATTACCTCCCGTTGTGTATGTATGTACTTCCCCAAACCGAGTTAGACATTATTGCTAATGTCCTAAGGTTGGGTGTAGTTCATGCACACACTATGCAATGCATGGAACTAAATTTGTCATTTTGAATTTTTAAAAGTGGGAACAATAAAATGAGAACACCTCAATGGGGCCGAGGTGTTAGTCCTTTATGGTGCTAGGACTACTCCAACAATGATCAAGATTAATAAAATACATGTTAACAAAACACAAACTTCTTTCCATGAAACTTTGAAAATTAAAGAGAGGAGATGAGGAAACTTCACTTAAACTTAGGTGGGTGCCTCTTGCCCGCTCCACCTAGCTGTGAAGTAATCCTCTAGAGATCGGCATCATCTCCTTCTAGATCGCTATCCCATATCTCCTTCGATGCATCACTCAAACTTGGGTCCATGAACTCGTCCTCTTCACTTTCAAGCTCCACCGTGTCCCCTCCGCAAGAATGGTTGCTCCCTTCCTCTTGTCTCCCGTTTGCCCCTTCGTTTGCCCTCTTTGAATTGGGGAAGAGTAAGTCCATTTGAGCCCATGAGGGAAATGCTCCCTCCTCACTAATCTTTCCCTTTTGAATCATATCGTGGTATTGAGGATAGAGTGCATAGTAAATGTCGACGTTGGTTTCGTATTGGCGGTAGTGCAAATCTTGTAGAATTCCCGCGACAAAGTCGTCACGGGGGAGGATGAAGAGGTTGGGATGGTTGTACGGTTGATAAGGAAATGGGTAGGGAGGCACTTTGATATTCTCTTCTTGGGATTGTTGCTCTTGTTGTTGTTGTTGATTTGGAGGTGGTGGTGCTTGTCTTGGTTGGGTTGGGTTTGGAGGGATGAGGTAGGATGGTATTGTAGACAAAGGTCCTCTTCTCGGGGAAATCCGTGGTAGGCTGGTCATTGGAAGATAAACCGGATCACTTCCTTTCGTTATCCACTTGATGCGCTTTTCAACCCCCTCAAGGGTTATCTAATGATGATGAATGAGAATAAGGTCTTCATTTATCCTCGTGTTTCCCGAAAGAGGAGCATACTCATTATTCTCATTGAACATCGGATTGAAATGCTTTGCAAGCCTAGTAATGAGTCCTCCATTCACAATGTGTTTCATCCCATCATCATCAGCATTCCTAAACTTTGACCATTTTTCGAGTAACACTAGAGGTGCATTGAAGTGGTACACACTTCTTCCTTGAATATTGAGGTAGGATTCCATAAACACAAGGTCTAATTGGTTCACGATCGCCGGATCTCGGCGAGCAAAGAGAGTGCCCGAGAGGAATCGATAAGTATGTCTCAAGATCGGATTTTGAATGTGAAAAGCGAGACATTCCTTGTTGTGTATGAAATCCCGGCCGGTCATGGCCCTCCACAAAGGTTCAACACTGTATTTCTTTGGCTTCGATGTTCGGGTAGGCGAAACATCGAGTCCAAGCACATTTGCGAATTCTACAAGGGTCATCATCCTTGAAACATTTTCTAACCTAAATTCTATGCAAATTGTTTTGTTCAAGGTTGTAATCTTCAAAAGGCTCAAAAACTCAAGCACAAGGGATCGATAAGTTTGCTCATGCATGTGGAAAAGGGTAGAGAGTCCAAATACTTCAAAGAGGGCTTCCACTTGGTAATAAATTCCAAGTTTCCTCAAAGTATCATGACATAAAAACTTAGTAGGGAGAATGTTCTTACTTAGAAGCCGGTGGAAGACTAGTCTTTACACATCATTGATAAACTCAACATTTGAGAAGTCATCAAGTCTTGTAAGATCCACTATTCCTTCATGCTCCCTTCTTAATGTGTTGACATGGGAGGTGGAAGAACTTCCCCTCATCCTTGGTCTCCTCCCATTCCTAAAAGAGGATTTCCTTGGTGCCATTCTTTGATTATTGAGTTGGGATTTTGATTTGTTAAAGAATAAAGATGCTCCTTGTAAATTGAATGTTGCCTTTGGAAACCCTAGAAAATTGGGGCTTTTTGATTTTGTGGGGTTAAAGAGTGATTTGGATATGCTTGGGAGTCATAAGAAGGTGGGTTTTATAATATAAGTGGAAGGAAGAGTGATGTGTCACTAAATGTGTGGTGGGGTGTAATTTAATTAAGAAAAGACAGGTCAAATCACCGCGGGAAGACGGGAGGATTCGAGCAGAAGACGCTCGGATTCTTTCTTATCGGGACGGGCGGATTCTGGGTAAGACGCCCGGATTCTGTCACGGCTAACTTTCCAAAAATATGACGACACAAAGACGGGCGTCCCGAGCCTAAGACGCTCGGATTCCTCAAATGCGGGACAGGCGGCTTCTGCTGAAAACGGCCGGATTCCTTTCCAGGGATTTTTCTTGAAATGCATAGGTAGAAAGACGGGCGTCTTTCTGCAAAGCCGGCCGGATTCTTCAGGACGAGCGTCTTCCCTTCTGAGACGCTCGGATTCTTCTACAGTCCAAAATTTTCAATTTCTCAGTTTAGAAGGACGGACGGATTCTTCACAGGCCGCCCGGATTCTCGCAAGACGGCCGGATTCCAGGGAACACGCACGTGTTCAAGCTGCGAATTTTTCCTTTGACTTTCTTTCCTCTCATAGATGCTTCCCCACACTTGAAAATTGGTTCCTTCCTTCATTCAAAATTCGTTAGTGACCCTCCCTCACTTACTCTCATGAAAAGAGCTTATGTTTATTATTAAAGAAATGCAATAAAATTATAAATACAAGTTAGAGGGTTAGTATATTTACAAGTGGTGGTTTAGGGAGGACTCCACCAAACTCTCCCTTTGTTGGTTCTTTCAAGGATGAGAAGGCCCGAGGTAGGTGACCTTGACCTCTCCAATAAACGCTCCCTCATAGTATGGCTTCAATCTTTGACCATTGACTTTGAACTTGATTCCATCTTCCGCTTTTAGTTCAAAATCTCCATATCTTCCAACTTCGGTTATCACATAGGACCCATCCATCTAGAGTTCAACTTTCCTGGAAAAAGTCGGTAGCGGGAATTGAATAGAAGGACTTTGTCTCCTTTGTGCAAGGCCTTTTGTCTAATCCTTTTGTCATGGAGCAATTTCGTCTTTTCTTTGTAGATCTTCGCATTCTCATAGGATTGTAGTCGGAATTCCTCCAACTCTTGAATTTGAATCATCCTCTTTTGACCACTTAACTTGAGATCGAGATTAAGAGCTCGGATTGCCCAAAAAGCTTTGTACTCCAATTCGATTGGCAAATGACATGCTTTTCCATAGACAAGCTTGTAAGGGGAGGCTCCTATGGGAGTCTTATAGGCCGTCTTATAAGCCCAAAGAGCATCATCAAGCTTTGTGCTTCAATCTTTTCGGATCTTGTTCACAACTTTCTCAAGGATTTGTTTGATCTCTCTATTTGAAACTTCAACTTGACCGCTTGTTTGAGGATGATACCCCAAGCCGGTTCTATATTGGACACCATACTTGGTCAAAAGAGATGCAAGTTTCTTTTCATGAAAGTGCGTTCCTCCATCACTTATGATTGCTCTAGGAACTCCAAATCTTGGGAAGATTATTTTCTTGAAGAGCTTGGTGACCGTTTTTGCATCATCATTTGGAGTGGCAATTGCCTCAACCCATTTTGAGACGTAGTCTACGGCCACAAGGATGTACTTATTTCCATTGGAGGTCACAAAGGGCCCTTGGTAGTCAATTCCCCAAACATCGAAGATCTCTACCTCTAGAATGCCCCTTTGTGGCATTTCGTTCCTCCAAGAGATATTCCCCGTTCTTTGACAAGCATCGCAATGAATGATGTATTCTCTTGTGTCTTGAAACATTGTAGGCCAATAGAAGCCCGATTGAAGAATTTTTGCAATGGTCCTCCTTGCTCCATGGTGCCCACCGTAGGGTGATGAGTGACATCCTTCCAAGATTCCTTGGACTTCTCATTGAGGGATGCATCTCCGGTAGAGCCCATCACTACACTCCTTGTAAAGGTTTGGGTCATCCCAAAAGTACCTCTTCACTTCGGATAGGAATCTCTTCCTTTGGTTGTGGTTCAAATTTGGAGAGAGTACTCTTCCAACAATATAGTTAGCATAATCGGCAAACCATGTGGTGATGTGCCTTTCAAGTTGTGTTTGAATGGCCATCAAAATATCGTCGGGAAATGAGTCATTGATCGGGGTTTCTCCATTTTCTCCATTTTCATCATGAAACCGGATCCTTGACAAGTGATCCGCCACTACATTCTCGGCTCCTTTCTTGTCTCTTATTTCCAAGTCGAATTCTTGAAGAAGCAAAATCCATCTTAAAAACCTTGGTTTTGCCTCCTTCTTTATCAAGAGATGTCAGAGAGCACGGTGATCCGAAAAGACAATTACTTTGGATCCAAGCAAGTAGGAACGGAATTTGTCCAAAGCATAGACAATGGCAAGAAGCTCTTTCTCGGTGGTATCATAGTTCACTTGGGAGGGATCAAGAGTCTTGCTTATATAATAGATGGCATGAAGAGCTCTTCCTACCCGTTGGCCAAAAACCGCTCCAACGGCGTAGTTACTAGCATCACACATAATCTCGAATGGTAGTTCCCAATTTGGAGGTTGAATGATTGGTGCCGAGATTAGTGCTTCCTTGATTCTATTAAAGGCTTCAACACACTCATCAATGAAAAGGAATTGGGCATCTTTAAGCAAAAGTTGAGTGAGGGGTTTCGCTATTTTTGAAAAATCCTTTATGAAACGGCGATAAAAACCCGCGTGACCGAGAAAACTTCTCACCCCTCTAACATTCACGGGAGGTGGGAGTTTCTCTATCACCTCAACTTTTGCTTTATCGACTTCGATGCCCTTTTCCGAGATTAAATGACCCAAAACAATTCCTTCATTGACCATGAAGTGACACTTTTCCCAATTTAAAACAAGACTAACATCTTCACATTTTTGCAATACAAGAGAAAGATTATGCAAGCATGAGTCAAAGTCCTTTCCATAAACGCTAAAATCATCCATAAAAACTTCCATTATGGTCTCTAGGTAATCAGAGAAGACACTCATCATGCATCTTTGGAAGGTGGCGGGGGCATTACATAAACCAAAAGGCATCCTTCTACATGCAAAAGTACCATAAGGACATGTGAAGGTGGTCTTATGTTGATCATCCGGGTGTATAAGGATTTGGAAGAATCCCGAATACACGTCAAGGTACCAAAAGAATTTGTTGGAGGCTAACCTCTCAAGCATTTGGTCAATGAATGGTAGGGGGAAATGATCCTTTCTTGTTGCGGAATTTAATTTTCGATAGTCAATGCACATACGCCAACCGGTGATCATCCTTGTGGGTATTAGTTCATTCTTTTCATTTGTCACTACCGTGGTACCTCCTTTCTTAGGTACCACTTGGACGGGGCTAACCCACAAAGAATCCGATATGGGATATATGATTCCCGCATCATGTAATTTCATAACTTCTCCTTTGACAACTTCTTGCATGTGGGGGTTCAATCTTCTTTGAGGTTGAATGGTAGGTCTATGGTCTTCCTCTAGATGAATTCTATGCATGCAAAAATGGGGACTTATCCCCGTAAGGTCATCTAGACTATAACCTATAGCCTTCTCATGTTGTTTCAACACATCAAGCAATTTTCCCAATTGGTTCTCATCAAGTCTATCATTAACAATCACGGGTTTGGTCTTTGATTCATCAAGGTAAGCATATTTCAAATTTGGGGGAAGGGGTTTTAAAGTAGGAGTTTGTACCTCACTTTCCTCCTTTGGGGTTTCATTTAAAATTTGCTCCATCTCCATTAGACATTCCATTCTCATAGCATATTCAACTTGTTCTTCATTCTCATCAACCTCATCATATTCGAATTCCATGATGGACTCCTCTTGCTCTTGAGCTTGTAAGATGTCTTCTAGGATGGATTGCTCATCTTCTATAGGTTGACATGCTTCCACTAGGATGTTATGCACCAATACGGATTGTGCATGAGTGAGTTCTTTGTTAGCTATAGCGGCCTCAAAAAGATCTACCTCCAATTCCCAATACATATTTTTAGCCTCACTTGCTTCCAAGGCTTCCAATGCTTGCATGGGATCTTTGAAGAAAGGTATATTTAAGTGGTCCTCTACAAAACAATCTATAAGGTCCATCTTGCAAAATATCAAACAACTTGAAAAAAATTAGAACAAACCTTGAGGAGTTTTACTTCCTCCAGGCAAAGAAAGACACAACTAATAACAATATAGGAAAATCTAAATCAAGATAACACTGTCCCCGGCAACGGCGCCATTTTTGGTCGGACCTACTAAATCTTTTCGGTAACATGTCGTTAGGCGCACCTAGACCAAAACACAATTTATAGCTTCACAAACAACTCTACAATTAGTAAAGAGGCAAGTAAAGGCCGGATCCCAAGGGACGGGAATTGAAATGAGATTTCTATTGAGACTAGTGGTGTCTTAGGGATGTCACAATTTGGGTTGATGTAGAAGGTCACTAAACTAAATAGCAATGAAAGTAAATAATCAAGATGAATTGAAAGGGTTGTAAACAATTAATAGAAAGCACTAGGGTGTCATGGGGTCATAGGGGATTCAGGGGAATTGATCATACAAACATGTTCTCAAATTATAAGCAAGCAATTATTGTTGTGATGGATTGAGTTGGGTTATATCTTACAATCCTAGGAAAGTTTGGGTCCCGGAGCCGAATCGATTAGATTGTACAACACCTACAAGTCGACTTAGTCTTCCCTACTCAACAACATGCACGGTCTAATGAGACTCGAGTTGGTTTATATCTTACAAGTCTCATTGAAAAGGTAGGTGATGGGTAAAAAATGCAAGGATTCATAGGCTCGCATTTCATCAAACATAACATGTGCATGAGTTGAGATCAAAACAAGCAAGCAAATAAACCATGAAAGCATATTAATTTAAGCATGAATCATTCCCCATGTTGGTTTCCCCTAATTACCCATTAACCCTAGCTAAAGAACTACTCACTCATCATCATGCTGAACATGCTAGCAAGGTTGTCAATCATACCAACAAAGTGAAACATGATGAACAAATGAAATTAGTTAGCAATAATTAAAAAGGGATTAAGAGAATTATACCTACTAATGATTCCAATAATAAAGCAAAGAATAATAGAAGTACTTGATACTTGATTGAGAGGTTGTCAATCTCCCAATAATAACCCAAATAATCTTCAATTACCCAAAATAAAGGATGAACAAAAGAGAGATTAAGGAAATAAAACTTGTATTAAAACTTGATTAATTTTTTATTACAAAACTAAAGAGAGATTTGATTGATATTAACTACTCTTAGAATTGATAAGAAGAACCTCCTCTTCTAATTAGACTAATGGGGTATTTATAGTGGAAATTAGGTGGATGCATTAGGGTTAACTAAGGGCTTAAATGACGATTAAGTCCCTACTTAAGGAAACGCCGGTATTTTCTGAAGGATGGGCATCTTTCTTGAAGCTTGAAGAAACGAATTTGCGCTGTCTTGGAATCCGTGCGTCTTAGGCTCGGGACGGCCGGATTCGTGAGTCTCTGCCCGAGCGTCTTTGAGAGAAGACGGGCGTCTTCTGGGTGCTGCTGCCCGGGCGTCTTTGATGGAAGACGCACGGATTGTGGTCCTGGGGACGGGCGTCTTCCGGACAAACCGCACGGATTGCTGCTCAGCCTTGTTTCTTCTTCTTTTCTTCCCTTTTCTTCATAAAATCCTTGGAGATTTCCTTGGGGATGCAAGGATCTTTCCTCATCATTGCCCAACTACTATAATATGTACAAAGGCCTTCTAATCTTGTCTCTCCTTGATGCTTGGTCATTGGATTCAATCAATTAGTCTCATTTTGCCATGAAAATGCAAGGTTTGCACTCCTTTCCTACCAAGGACACAAAACCTCAAAGAATATGCAAAACAAAGAATTAAAGACAATAAATGACCCAATTATGCACTAAAAAGCATGGGAACAAGGCTAATTCGGTGACTAAATATGCTCTAATTATGGTCACATCACAATTACAATAACATTCTTCATTCCATGTGGCATAATAGGTACCTGAATAATCCGATCGCTGAGTGGAAGGTCCTAATTCACGCCTATGGATTCTTGAGTCCTAAGGCATTCTCTGTACACAGAATTTCATACGAAGAAGAAATCAATAGTATCACTCGTCGGTTGATGTCGACCAAAAAATGATGGCTTGCCCTTTGCAATGAGAATATGTATGTATAGTACGTGATTATTGTAATGAATCACGGTTCAAAAAATTTATTATTAGCATGCTTACATGCGTGTAAATGAACTAACATTCAGTGTCCCAAATTGAATAGGAAGCATTGGGTGCTACTGGAAATCCATGTGGAAACAAAAACAGTGTACTGGATTGACTCTCGCGAAGGCAAACCTTCTGACAGTTGTGTAAATATGATAACTGAGTAAGTTTACAACCTTCAACAATGTCATTTGTTATTGTACGACTTGAGCTATATATATGGAAATAATAATGGCATGTCTCTATATTTATGAATTAGTGTTTTTGAAGCAAAAAAAAAAATCATGTCCACTTGTGAAATATGAAAGCAACACTGTTCCCAATTTTATCATGCCATTAGTAAGTATATTCTTAATAATTACTTGTTAAATTTAATTTATGTTTATGCGAGAGGTTGATTATCTAATTCAGCTGATTTGTGTGTGATTTATATAATAGTCTCCTAAAGCACCAGACGACAAACAATGCGCCTTTTACGTTTTTCAGTCCATGTGGGAGGTTATCAACGAAAAAATTTCTACCATTCCGATACGGGTTAGTGTGATTTAAAAACTATTTCAGATGTAAATTGAGTTCAATCCTGTATACTTCCATTTATTATATCTATTTTGATTATGTATATTTTGAATTGTAGTTTCCACTAATACTCAACAAAGCCCCAGAATATTCGCCAGAGGACATCACCTAGTTGAGAAATATGTGGGCTAGTTATGTTGTTTCATTAGCGGAGTCTCAATAGTTTCTCATGCTTTATGTACGTGTGTGTATATATAGAGCCATTGTGTATTAGCTTCTTTTGTTTTTTTGAGGAAGTTGTGTATTGGCTTTTGATCATCCTGTTTGTACTGTTTTTAAATTGGGTTTAATTGATCACGGGGTGTAATATTTTGATGCAGATTGAATTTTTGCAGTGCACAGCTATTGGAATGCTATTTTTCAGCAGCTGCTGAAAAAATAGCATTTCAGTTGCTGCTAGAAACGCTGCTGTAAAAATAGCATTTCGGCAATAACGGTTTAAAACAACTCGTTGTAAACAATTATTTGACAACAATTTTATTTAGATAAATAATCGTTGACATATTTTCCCTCCCATTCAAACCGCCATAAATATAAGATAACGAATGATAACCGTTATCGAATTCAAAACTTTTACAACGGTTTTTCTTAAACAGAACCGTTGTCAAAGTTTCATCAGTAAAAACAGATAACGGTTACATACCGTTGTCAATAGATAAATATAACAACGATTTTGCACGCAATAAAACCGTTGTTAAATTTTGACATTTAATTAAATAAGATAACGAAATGAAACGTTATCATATATAATATTTAACAATGGTTTTGGAACCACTAAAGGTTGTCAATAGTAAACCAGGAAAACGGATTTAAAACCGTTATTAATTTAATAACGTTTCTTAAAAGTATACCCATTGACATAAACATATTTAATAACAGTTTTTTAACGGTTCTTGAGTTGTGATAACGGTATTATAGATCCGTTATTGATGTTATATAACGGTCGCGTGTTTGTACAACCGTGGTATATATTTAACAACAGTCGTTGCAATAACAGTTCCGTGTTTCAATTTAATAATGATAATTGCATTATCTGACCGTTATTGAACGTCTTATTTGGCGTAGTGTTAGAAAGCACGAAAACCCATCACAACTATCACTCAAACTTCAATTGATCAACAACGGTTGTGAATGGAAAAGATTTTTATTAGTGGTAGGATTGTTCTTTTGAGCACAATATACTTCACTTTGGGTAATTTGAAACATTTTAATTCACTTGGCTACGTTAGAAACTCCATTGATTTGGTAATTGTGTCATTCCATTATCAATCCACTGAAATCACCCTTTGTTCCACCTCCGGACTCGGTCCTTTGGATCCAAACTCTAGGTAACAACAACAAACCAAGCTCCACATAGTTGTTCTTTTGTTTACCATAGGAATCGATCTTTAGAAAATGTGATAACGAGCTTGGGATGCCAATATATAAAGATTTAAATTTCAACTTAGTAGACATTTTTGTACTTGAACAAAACTTTTTAAGAATAAAGTAAAAATAACATGGCTCCTGGAAACCTAGCTTCGCATACCTATTATATAACATGAGAGCAATCCACTTTTATTTGTGATTTTTTTTTTTTTGATTTTTTTTATTTGGGAATAATGGAGAATATGTTTATCAACCTAAATTTTTGTGATAACCATGACAATCAAAGGCCTTTTCACACCATTAGGGGTCCAAGGTGAACCCCAAGTTGAACTTAACTCGTCAAAATAAGCACAAGTATGACCATGAAAATGTTAAAACTCCTAATTCAAATAGTTGAACTGCATTTCTAAACTAGAAAAAATCAACTAAATTCATGAAAAAGTAAGGTCTTTCCCATCTTAAATACTAAATGCAACTACATGACTAAATGTATCTAAAATATAACTAAATTACACCATCATGAGCTAAAACCCTTCCCCACACTTGAACATGACATTGTCCTCAATGACAAAATAAGGGATGAGAGAAAAAGAAAAGGGCAGGTATCGAAATTACCGAGCAAAAGAGAGCATCCAAACTTGCAAATGCGCTCCCATCATCACTCATGTAACATCAAATGACGGATTTAACCTACCTTAATCAAAGCTGAAGCAAATGCATGAAATAAGAAAAATCGGGTTACCTCCCGTAAGCCCTTATTTAACATCCCGCACGACGCAAATTCATGCTCAAGAACAAAGTATGGGGTCACTCAGCACTACCCCTTCAATGCCCTTAAGAGAAGATCGTACATGATAGCAAAAGAGATGGTAGAGACATCATGATAACTTAAAATGGAAGGAAACCATACATAATTAATAATGATATAAGCATGAACGATATTTTTGTCCGATTCTATAGGCATATAAAAAATAATCACGTACTCATGGTATGGTTCCTTATAAAATTGGGTCATCTCAAGCAAGTTATTCCTTTTCCCACTCCCAATAAAATTGCCATCCAAATCCCATAAATCTCCACTCAAAGAGTTGTCATCAAATTACGAGGGTAACGTAAAATATACTTCGGGTTCAATATAGGACAAGGTGGCCAAATCAAAGTCATGACTCTCTTCTTCATCATAAACTGGAGCACTCACATGAAGGGTAAGAGAAGAAGAATAATTAAGGTTGTTCACATCATGATTTGGACTCGATTCAATGTTCGGTGAGGTATCAAAACAAGGAGTAAGATTTAGAGTTGAATCAGTCATTTCTAATTGTTGAGAATTTTCAAGCAAAAAATAAAGTAAATCCCATTTGTTTTCATGTTTTAACTAGAAAAATTCACCCTCACTTTGGACTTGATGTAATACCACAGATTTCTGAGCATAGTGAACACGGTCGAGTAGGCTGTACTCGACCGAGTGGGACATTGAGTGTTTTGAGGCAAGCTACTTCCTTAGGTGCACTCAGTCGAGTATGTGTGACACTCAGTCGAGTAGGACGTACTCGATCTAGTATGTCTGGTACTAAACTGTGTGCCCGGTGTGACGAGTTATTTTTCCGCAATTTTGATTAAAATGATTAGAAAAGTATATATAGCGTGCTAATCAGTTTCTAATCATTTTCTAAACATTTTTACTAAAACCTAAACTACGTTACTGGTTCTGTAATCACCGACGTCATTTACAAGCGAAAGGGTGACCGATTGTGAGTCCTAACATCTCGTATTCCGTGTTTATCGCAGTAGTAAGTATTCTTTATGCTTTATTGATTTCTTATTATAGTTGAGCGAACCCTAATTTGGGTTGGTTTGGGGATTAAGGGATTATTAGTGATGGTTTGTGACTCGTATTGTTTGATTATCATTGTTATGTGAAGATTTCATAGCGGAGCGATTCTAGCTCGCTATGTTGATTTGTCATTCGGATTTGCTAAGGATTTTCCTACTAAGTTTCTGTATAATTGGTTGTAAGTTGATGTGGAAATGTGTGATTATCATGGATGTGGATTATTGTGGTATTTTGACATTGTTGGTATTGATTGTGGAGCTATTTTCGGGAGATGGTCTTCATCCCCATGTTCACCCCTTGTGGCTCCCGTCACAAGGGGGGTGTGCACATTTATAATATGGGCTCGCTTGTTGCGATGAGCGGGGCTTAAGTGGCAAGGATGCGGTCTACCATTGGCGGTGTGGGTACCTGTTGCGATGAGTAACCTGGCAGGTCTGGGCTGTGGTTCCGACAATTGTATTTGGATGATGAGATTGTCTATAGCAGGATTGTTTTGTATTAATTGTTGTATTATAGATCATGATTGATTATACAGTTAGCTGACCCTTTTATGTTATCAAAACATACGGTGATTCATTGGGAGATGGTGAGCAGAAGTCTAACAGGTTTTGTTGTTGAGCTTACATGAAGGTTGGATGGGACGCTTATGAGACAATGACTATTAGCTTCCACTGAGTCTTTTAGCTTCCGCTGAGTCTTACACATTTTTAGTCTTTTGGTCATGGTAGTATTTCCTTTTGGATTTGGTATTTTGGTTATGTATCTTTGATTAAACTACCTTAGTTTAAATATACGTTCTTTTATGGTCAATTTGATATACCTTTCCTCGGCTAACCGAGATGGTAGCACTTTCATTTACTAAAGTAGGCCTTGGTAAGGCACTTTGGTAGACGGGGGGTGTTACACTTGAACATCTGTTTTAGTACCTCGGTTGAAACTATGGTAAACTCCAAACCAAAAACCTTGACTCTTACATAGATATGGGTGATCTATCAAGTATATCTCTAGCCTTTCAAAGAAGTGATGAAGTTATTCATACTCTTGTTGGGGGAAATAAAAACACTTTTTCTAATTAAAAGACACAAGCCCCTTATTAAAACAAAATTTACAAAAAATATTTACAAGCATACAAAAAAAAAAACAATTGCTTCTGCAATGAAGAGCAATATACTGCTTCTGCTGAATTAAAGGAGAAAGATACAGCTCGTGCTAGTTTTTTAAGTCAGAAGGCCAAACAACAATGGATTCAGCAGGGTGATGCAAACAATTCATACTTTCATAGCTTACTTAAGAAGAGGAGAAATGGAAATAAGATTGTTCAGATTGAAGATATGAATGGTAAAATGTGTGACAGTCCTGATCAAATTCATAATGCATTCCTGGAATACTATCAGAGCTTGATTGACACTAGTCAGGATACCAAGAAGATTCACAAGAAGATCATAGATCAAGGTCCAAAATGCAATGAAGAGCAGTGTGGCTATTTGCTCAGGCCAGTTAGTGGGAAAGAAATTAGGGATGCTTTGTTTAGTATTCCTGACATGAAGTCTCCTGGGCCTGATGGGTATACAAGCAAATTCTTTAAGGATGCTTGGGAGGTGGTAGGAGAGGACATTATCAATGATGTACAAGATTTCTTTCAAACAAGGAAATTATCAAGCGGATCAATGCAACTACCCCGACTTTAATCCCTAAGTGTGACAGCCCCAAAATGTCTTGCAAGATCTAGTCCTATTGCCTCTCGTGCAATGTGGTTTACAAAGTCATATCTAAATTTTTGTATGCTAGATTGGCTGAAGTCCTTCCTGGCTTGATTGATCAGAACCAAGGAGCATTCATTCAAAATAGAAGCATTCAGGAGAATATCATGATTTGTCAGGATTTAATAAGATTGTATGAAAGGCCTAATGCTACCCCTAGAT
This sequence comes from Silene latifolia, assembly GCF_048544455.1. Taxonomy (NCBI): domain Eukaryota; kingdom Viridiplantae; phylum Streptophyta; class Magnoliopsida; order Caryophyllales; family Caryophyllaceae; genus Silene; species Silene latifolia. The sequence continues at coordinate 175,048,762 of NC_133537.1, forward strand.
GTATGCTCAAAATTGACCTACAAAAGGCATATGACACAGTGGAATGGGCATTTGTTGAGCAACTGATGGAAATGCTTAGGTTTCCTGCTGGTTTTAAAGATATGGTAATGCAATGCATTACAACTGCAACATTTTCTTTATCAGTTAATGTGGATATGTTTGGATACTTCAATGGTAAACGAGGTTTGAGACAAGGGGATCCCTCTCCCCCCTTGTCTTTACCCTATGTATGGAATATCTGACAAGGAGCCTAAAGTATGCAGCTGCAAAATACAACTTCCATTACCACCCTCTATGCAAGCAACAGAAATTGGCCAGTTTGATGTTTACTGATGATGTTCTACTGTTTAGTAGAGGGGACACAGAGTCTATAATGTTTCTACTCAAGTCTTTTTCTATATTCTCAAAGGCATCTGGGTTGAAAGTGAGTGCTTCAAAGTCAAATGCTTATTTTAAAGGTGTACCAGATCATATCAAACAAGATATACTCAGTGTATCTGGGTTTGTAGAAGGTACCCTTCCTTTTAAGTACCTGGGAATGCCAATCCAAACTACTAGATTGAAAAAGAAAGATTGTGAATGCTTGGTGGAGAAAATATGCAGTAGAATAAATGGCTCTGGGGCAAGGAAATTCTCTTATAGTGGGAGGCTAGTCTTGGTGCAGGCAGTGTTGTCATCTTTACACTCATACTGGGCTTCCATGTGTTGTCCTACCTAAGGGGATCATAGCTAGAATTGAGGCTACTTGTAGGAATTTCTTGTGGGACAACAGTGCAGATTATAGAAGGGTCCCTCTGGTGGCGTGGGACAAGATCTGTAGACCAAAAGAAGATGGGGGGGCTGGGGCTTAAGAACCAGGAAAACATGAACAAAGCTATGGTTGGGAGGTTACTGAACTGGATAGCAGAAAAGAAGGATATAATTTGGATAAAATGGGTGCAACAGAATTACCTGAAAGGGACAGACTGGATGGCTTATAGTCCTGCTGCACAGTCTAGCTGGGTGTGGAGAAGAATTTGTAGGTAACCTTTTCAATTAAGGGAATCGTCCTTTAGGTGTGACCTCAAGGGATCAACTGATCACCACCGTCGCACAACAGTAATGTCAAACTCTAGCAAGCCAATCATTACCGATATGTGTGGACCAGTTGACTATATATATTATGTATCATCCCTTTCGTATTCTTGGTATGAGATTTAATAATGATATTTAAATCATGTGATCGCACTATTGTTGAGGACACATTTCCCAACAATATTTACTAATAAACAAGGAGAAATGATTCACACAACGAGTCACAAGGGCTAATGAACAAGGAGAAATGGTTCACACAACGAGTCACATGGACTAATGAACAAGTACAATTGTGTAACACAACGACTCACAAGGTCTAACGAACAAGGATAAATGGTTTACACAACGAGTCACAAGGACTAATGAACATGGACAAATGGTTCACACAACGAGTCACTTGGACTAATGAACAAATATAATTTTTTAACACAAAGAGTCACAAGGACTAATGAACAAGGACAAAGGACTACTCGTAGCCCCTCCATGAATTGCCTAATCCAAACAGCTTCCTTCGCAGCCTCAGACACTGCAAGGTACTCAGCCTCTGATGTAGAATCCGTGGTAACGCTTTGCTTGAAGCTCTTCCAGCAAACAGCTCTTCTATTTAGCATAAACACATAGCCGGATTGGGATTTTATGTTATCCCGATCAGTTTGGAAACTTGCGTCCGTGTAACCTCTTTCACGCAACTCAGTTTCTCCTCCAAACACTAAGAACGAATCCTTAGTCCTTCTCAAGTACTTAAGGATGTTCTTTACGGCTATCCAGTGACTCTCACCAGGCTTGGCTTGATAACGACTTGTATGCTCAAGGCATACACAACATCGGGGCGAGTGCAAATTATAGCATACATGATAGACCCAACAGCGGAAGCATAAGGGACGGTCTTTATGTGTTCAATTTCCTTAGGGGTGGAGGGAGACTGTGACTTGCTCAAAGTAATCCCTTGGCCCATAGGTAGAAATCCTCTCTTGGAGTCTTTCATATTGAACCGCTCAAGAACTTTGTCAATATAATCTTCTTGAGTCAATGCTAGTATCCTCTTGGACCTATCCCTATAGATCCGGATACCGAATATTCGTTGTGCCTCTCCCAAGTCTTTCATTTGGAAGTGTTTCCCTAGCCACTCCTTAACGGAAGTGAGTGATGGAACATCATTCTTAATGAGCAATATGTCATCCACATATATGACAAGAAATGCAACCTTACTCCCACTAAACTTCATGTATAAACACGGTTCTTCCACACTTCTAGTGAAACCATATTGTTTAGTAACATGGTCAAAGCGGTGATTTCAACTCCTAGATGCTTGTTTAAGACCATAAATGGAATTTTTGAGCTTACACACCTTCTTAGGGTTAGATGTATCCACAAAACCTTCAGGTTGTATAATGTACACCTCTTCTTCTAGAATCTCATTCAAGAAGGCGGTTTTGACATCCATTTGCCAAATCTCATAATCATGAAATACGGCAACCGCTAAGATTATCCTAATGGACCTAAGCATAGCGACTGGAGCGAAGGTTTCGTTATAGTGTAATCCATGAACTTGGGTGAAACCTTTTGCCAACAATCTAGCTTTGTAAACATCCATATGTTTATCCACGCCGAGCTTAATTTTATATATCCATTTACACTGAAGAGGTCGCACTCCCTCAGGTAAATCCACAAAGTCCCATACTTGGTTCTCGTACATGAAATCCATTTCGGACCGCATGGGTTCTAGCCAAAGCGAGGAGTCGGGACTAGACATGGCCGATTTGTAGGTAGTGGGTTCATCACTTTCAAAAAGTAACAAAACACCATCCTCTTCGATGTTACCAAGCTAACGATCAGGTTGATTAGAAATCCTACTTGACTTTTTAGGAATAATTACCGTTTCAGAGGAAGAGGGAATGATATCCTCCACGTTCTCCTCTACCTCATTCTCGGTTTATGGCTCTCGAACTTCTTCAAGTTCAAATTTTCTCCCACTCTGTCTCCTAGAAATAAACTCCTTTTCTAGGAAGACAGCATCACGAGCCACAAACACTTTGTTCTCATGTTTATTGTAGAAGTAATAGCCACGTGTTTCCCTTGGATATCCTACAAAAAGACATTTGTCAGACCTGGGTGCAAGCTTATTGTCAGACTTGATCTTAACGTACGCTTCGCAACCCCAAATACGCATGAATGACAAATGAGGGACTTTCCCTGTCCATATCTCATATGGAGTCTTATCGGCCACTTTAGTCGGTTTCGATTTAGTGAAAATACTGCAGACAAGAGGGCAAAACCCCAAAATGAACTAGGAAGCTCAGTTAGACTCATCATAGACCGAACCATATCAAGTAAAGTTCGGTTTCTCCTTTCGGCCACACCATTTAATTGCGGTGTGCCAGGAGAAGTCCATTGTGATACTATACCACAATCTTTTAGGTGTGAATCAAATTTAATATTTAAATACTCACCACCACGGTCGGACCGTAGGGTCTTCATCTTTTTATCCAATTGGTTCTCTACTTCATTTTTGAACTCTTTGAACTTGTCAAAGGCTTCACTCTTGTTCTTCATTAAGTAGACATAACCATATCTACTTAAGTCATCAGTAAAAGTAATGAAGTACTGGAAACCTCCTCTAGCGCTGATGGTTAATGGTCCACACACATCCGTATGTATGAGAGCCAAAACCTCACTAGCTCGTGTCCCTTTTCCCGCAAAAGGTGCACGAGTCATCTTGCCTAGAAGGCAAGACTCGCATGTAACATAAGATTCGAAACCAAATGGTTTGAGCACTTTTGATGAAGCAAGTCTCTTAATGCATCTTTCGTTTATGTGGCCTCAACGACAATGCCAAAGGTAGGATTCGTTTGGATCACCCGTTTTGAGCTTTTTAGTTTCCACATGATAAACGTCATTAACATCATTTAAAACATAAATGTCTCCAATTCAAATGGCCTTGCCATAAACCACATCATTAACAGAAAAAGTACAACTACTTGTCCTTAATCATAAAACAAAAGCCTTCCGCGTCTAACGCGGAAATGGATATGATGTTCTTAGTTAAAGTTGGTACAAAATAACACTTATTTAAATACAACTCTAAAACACTAGCTAAAGTGAGCACATAGGTCCCCACGGAAACGGCGGCAACTCTAGCTCCATTGCCCATGCGGAGATCCACATAACCTTTTACTAGTGCTTGCACGTCCCTTAAACCCTGCAAATGGTTAAAAAGGTGAGAGCCACATCCGGTATCAAGTACCCAAGTGGAAGTACCAGCATAATTAACGTCTATCACATAGAGAGAGGAAATCATACCACTAGGCGTCACACGCCCTTCCTTGAGATCCTCCAAGTATTTGGGACAACTCCTCCTATAATGCTCCTTCCCATTACAATGGAAACATTAGGCCTCGGAGAGCTTGACACTTTTTGCCTTGGGATTGCCATTCTCAACCGCCTTCCCCTTTCCCTTGTCATTTTTCTTTGACGATTTCTTGAATTGGGACTTTTCCTTCCCTTTTCTTTTCTTTACTCCAAAGGACATGTTCTTTAACTTCATGGTTAAAACATCTCCTTTTTCACTCCCACTACCTTCCATATCCCTCTCCTCTTGGGTGAGGAGTGCATGAATTTCATGGTAACTCTTATCCATGTCATTCATGTTGTAGTTTACCATAAGGTGGGCAAACTTGGTGGGGAGTGAGTGGAGGATACGATCCACCACAAGCGTCTTAGGAATCGTACACCCTAGACGCTCTAGGATGTCAACATATTCGACCATTTTGAGTACATGGCGACCAACCTTTTGGCCCCTCTCAAGCTTAGCTTCAAAGAAGCGTGCCGCCGCATCGTATTGATGGACTTTTGGTGTTTGTGAAAACATAGTGATCATACGAGTGAAAATCTCGTACGCATTTAAAGAAATGCATGATAGCTTGAGCTTTGGGGATATTGACCATATCAACACATTCTTGATATCATTCAACATCCTCACATAGTCATCATAGGCGGTCCGCACCGCCGATGAAGCTCTTGCACCGGGCTCGATTGGAGGAGCATCGGTCAAGTAAGTGAGCACACTGTCGGACAACGCGGCACTTTTGATGTTGGATTCCCATTCAAGAAAGTTACTACCGTCATCTTTTAAAATACATTTGTCCATTACGGACCTTAGCTATGAATCTTTGCCTAGTGAAGTAGTCGATGGTGTTGATGAAGTTGCCATTGCGAATTAAAATGCTACAACAAAAAGGAAAAATTAACATTCATTGTTTTAAAAATTACTTGTAAAAACATGTTTAACAAGTTTTAGCATTTATATAATGACCTCCCACTAAATTATATAAATGATTAAAGACCCAAATATTAAACAAAAGTGAGCATCGCTTGGGCGAAACATCCCATAATTGCGTAAATTCAGTAAGTGACGTTGACTAATTCTACCTCTAGAACTCTTGGTCGACGAATTTCCTCAAATTCATCTACTAGCCCCGGAACACAAGACCTTCTTATATCCCGTTGAGTCCAACCAATTTTAGCGTGTGATAACCGTTTACCACCCTACTTACCCAAGGTAAAAAGAGAACACCCCGCTTGGGCGAGCGTGGCTCTAATGAACAAGAGATTCATAGGTGTTACTAATTGGTAAGGCTAATCTCAATTTTAGTTATGTGAGAGATCTTGTCAATTTAGTCATAAATTCCTTATAAGTGAATTAATTCGGTGAATGTAAATGACGTGAATTGACAAGCGCGAAAAATAAAATGCATGTGAATGGCGATTTTGGCATGCGCGAAAATAAAACAAGCAAACATATAAGCATATGAATAAATCCTAGTATGGCCTCCTAGTTAATAAAAACTAGTCTATTACATTTTGGAAACCAACTCTTTGGTCCCTTGCCTCTTCATTCCACAAGTGGCTCTTCCTTGTGGGATTTGGAACACCTTCCAAAAATAGACTCCGTCTCGATGTAATCCGTCTTTTGGAAACGCCGGTAAAAATAACTATTACAATTAAATTACATAGCTATTCCTATTATACATTAATTAATAAAATAAATAAAACTATTAATTAATTACAAACCGACGATACGAGATCGTATTTAATTACAAACAAATCGATATTCCCATTCATTTCGGGTAATAACGATTAAAATTAACTAGGTCATACTAGGTACAACAAGATAAATACTTTAAATAAATGACAATCATTCATTCAACTTAAATAAATACGCTTAAAATGCTGTAAAAAATGATGCCAAAATCGCCCTATCTATCATTCGTTGGTATCCATCTCGGTTTTTGTGGATTTAATCGATTTTTAACATGTAAAAATCAATAATCAACTCTTGAATCTCATTTAAGTCCAAACTAATTGTCCAAACTGTTTTGAACCTCAAAATTAGTCCTCACTAATTTTATGATAAATAATTAGTTTGATTTGGTGATATTTTGCTAATTAATCGATAAAATCATAATATTTAAGTAAAAATCCAAAATAATTGAAAAATTACCCAAAAAATTGAAACAAAAATTTTTAGTATTCTAGAACACTCCCAAGAACACCAAAAAGTCAGAAAAATTGCCCAAAAAGTCCGGATAAATTTTATATAGAAAAAGATCGATATTTATCGGGTTTTAACCACTAAAACCAATAAACATCAAAACAAAGTGAAAACACACATGCAAAATCACTTTTAACATTGAAATAATATTTTTAAATGTACATAAATTTATCATGGGAAGAATCAAATGTTTCGAAATTATGATTAATTAATTTCACTTTTATCGACTTTTATCTCATAAAATCAATAAACATGCAAAAAATTCAAACCAACCTTCAACTTTTTGCATACAATCAGTAGAAATAATGCATGAAATAAAATAAAAATCCATGCACCGAATCAACTTTTAACTATTTTTCGTCAATTTTTAACTAAAATACGGCATTTTGACTCGGTTTTCAACCAAAAATCATTAAAAATAGCAAAATAACTTCAAAAATCACCAAAAAATACCACAAACCTTCTGAGATCAGTAGGTATGCATGTCCCAAAAATTTCGTGCTAAAACCTCTTCTAACACAATTTTTGAGTTTTTATAAATTATCTCATAATTCGTTAAAATGCTTAAAATCAACATGCAAATTACAAGCCTAAGCTCTGATACCACTTGAAAAATCATAGATCCATATAAGAATCTTTAATAAAAATTAAATTATCTCATAATTTGTCATTTAGGTGATCTATGTAACATGCATGCTAATATGAAAGCATAAAAATGAAAGTATAAGGAAAAACAATTTCCTTACATGGATTTTGTGGTAAAAAGGGCACAAATTAGTTCATCTTACTAACTTGTTCTTGAGCTTATTCCAAATGGATGATCCTCCTTACTAATCTTCAAAGAGAAGATCTCTTTCTTGTTGCACCCAAGAACTTACCCAAAAATAATAACAAGTATTGAATTAGAACATGTTAATATTGAACCCTTGATATTATTTATGATATTACTAACAAGTCTTAGTAATAAAAATATGGATACTAACAATTTTAGTAGAGATGTGTATTATTTTAGAGAGATGAATGATACTGTTCACATGCAAAATGATACACAATGATGTAGTGTAGAAAAATGAACAATAGATAGAGTATAAAGGAAGGGAAGTAGTGTGTTGGAGTGGAAAAATTTTGTCTTATATTTTTCATCTTACATCACATGCAAAATCTTATATAAGATAAATTATGGTAGTATACAAAATAAGGTGAAATGATTATGTGAGTAATCATCCACTACTCTTATTTTACACGGTCCACTTGTCCATTTACGGGTCCATGTTGGTTCTTATATTTGTCGCACAAATACGTGTAATTTTTATTTTAAACATCGTTTCATGTTTAATTACTTCCATAATTAATTCGTCCAATTCACTCCGTAAATATACGTGTACCACTACACATATTATTTACGTACTATTATTAATCACATTAATCAATTAGTACAATTTTAGCAAATTAACAGTTAATTAACTAAAACCCGTCTCCCAAAATTTATTATTCAATTATCACATAATTAAATAATAACTGCCGTTCCTCGAGTTCGCAACTCGAATCTCTCTAAAAATAATCGACTAACTTTTTAGTCTTTAAATCAAGGGACTAAATAAATTGTATCTCATACAATTAATTAGTTATCAATTGGGGTTCGTTCTTATAGGTGTGACCGAAAGGGGTCAGTTGATCATCGCCGTCTCACGACAATAACGTCAAACTCTAGTCAGCCAACCGTTATCAATTTACGTTAATCAACTGACGAGGATCAAATAAATAAATATCTGATGATATTCCATTAATGAGATTTAATATGTTAACGCACTATTGTGGAGGACACTAACTCCAATAGTAGCCCGCCTAGCTCTCCAACTCGCGACGTCGGCATCGTCCTCGACTGTCTCCGCCCTTTGTCTCTTATGGCCACGAGACTCAACATGACGGATGAGGCCCATCTCCACAACCCTGGCGACGTTCTGTAACGTCTGTCTAGTCGCACGAGGACAACGCTCCCTCGTAGAAACCCTCCTCTCGGAGGTACCAGCCTCAGACCCAGTCTGAGCTCTCCAGTGACAGTAGCCCCAACAACGGGCACCTCACGCTCCTCAACGGCCCCTGTGGCCCCATTAGTCTGCTCAGGAAGTCCCTCCTCCTCGGTAACGTCCTCCACTACCACGGCGGGTGCACTAGCCGGAGTACTAACCGACCCCGTCCCGAACAACTCCTCTAGAGTCGCAGCAAGGGACCCGATCTGTCCCGAACACTCTCCTACAGACAAAGAACGTCAGCCGAAATTTCGGCATTACGACGGCATGAAATGGACAAATAAAAAAAAAACGCAACCTGCAAAGCAAAACAAGGGCAATCCCGCCCAAAGTCCAACCAAACAAAATCATTCAAAGAGACAAAAAGCACAAAAACGACTCATCCCTTTTTCAAGCAAAAGACGAGTCCAAACAACCAAAAAAAACGGCATTCCGAGACCTCTACAAGGTCTGCCAACAAACCAAAATACATTCCCGACACAATGGGGTATTTTTCTACGGCTCAAAAAGGCAATTCATACGCTAATTTGAGCCCAAACCGGTCAAAAATTCAAAAAACGACCGCAAAAAAGGCAAACATGATTTTATCACGCCTCAAAGCGACCTAAACTACCAATGAGGTCCATTTCAAGGCAAACTGACTCAATTCAAGCTCAAACAGGCACTTATTTTGTCAGATATAAAACCGTCACAAAGGCAAAAGTTCCAAATTTTGCCCACAATACCCAACAAAGGTCCATAAACGGTAAACACGGGTTTTCCTGACTATAATGCAACCTAGTGGGACCCGCTATCCAAGCAAATAAACTTGGCATTGCGAAATGAGACGGTTTCTCACCTCACTCACGTTTTTCGAGCATAGGGAACGGGAATGGGGACCAAAATGCAAACTAAAAGCACCTCTATACTCCTAAACAGGTTTCTAACCTAATGCAAGCGTCAATTTCACTCAAAATGGGCTCAATAAAAAATGCCCAATTTGATTTTCTAGGGTAAAATTCCGCCCTAATTCAATTAAGCTAAAAGATCAACAAATTTAAATAGATTCAAGAGGAAATACATACCTTGAGATGACATTGTTGTTAATGGCACGAATGGGAGCAAGCTTAAGGACCAACAATGGCGTTCTTAAGGTTTGTCTTGTGTCGAAAGGTAGAAGACGAGTGGGAATGAAATGCAGCCTGGACTTGCATGTTTTACAGAAAAAAGGGAAGCCCCTTTGATTCGTAAGAGGGCTCGCGCCTCAATCATGCGTCCCTTTGATTTTTCACCGAAATTTGGGCTTTGGCCCAATTTCCCATATTAAACTTCGAATTTTCTTTGACGATATTAAAGGTCGTCATTTTCTCAAAGACAAAAACTAATAGTGAAAATCCAAAATTCACTATTTTCTTCAATTTTCAAAAATAATAGTGAAAATTCAAAATTCGCTATTTCTTCAAATTTTCAAACAAACGGCAATTAAAACCGTCATTTCCGAAATAATGGTTGGAAATTAAATTCCACCATTTTCACTACCTAATGTCAACGGCGGCACATAAACTGTCACTTCAATTAATATTGAAGATTCCAAATTCATTATTTCACCATTTTCACTACCTAATGTCAACGGCGGCAAAAATATGGTAAAGTGAGGCAATGGGTAAGAAAAGGCAAAACATTTTTGGAAATGTGGAGATATAGGCGGCCAAGCTAGTACCTGAACAGAACCAAATGGAACATATCCATCTCTAATCCATCAAAATTAAGCACAATGCCTTTATTTGGCATTCAAACTCACCAAACCGAACTGAACATACTCCTGAATAGATATAAATAAAGCATAGGAGCAGAAACCGTCAACTGTCAACATCTTTTTTTCTTTCTTTTTCTATTTTTTTTCACGGTTCCTTTTTTTTTCTTTTGATTCACGTTTTTTTTTCATTTTTTTTTCAATTTTTTCATCATCCTCCTTTTTCTTCTTTTCTACCAACTCCAAAACGATATAATATGAACCAAACTTTGACCGATAAAATATATAACGCAAAAACATACACTAACTACCTTGACAAAGCAGGCTAAATTTGGATGTAGTTATGGGTCAACAGGCAAATTTGGCTAATTGTGGAGTATATGGGTAAAAATGAAAGAAAGGGGAATGTAAGCACCTCCCTGCATGTGACACCAACCACTAGCCCGAATGTATGTAGGCAAAAAGTAATTGAATTTCATACTTGTGCAAATTGATGTTACATGTTATGCAAGGAGTAACTACTCACAATCCTACATGAACTGGTCACAAATGACACCAGTTATTAAGCTCTAATATCTTAGAATATATAAGTAGCTTGCCAAAATTTCAGGTCAAGTCTATATGTTCAGCTAAATATTAACATTAACTCGTAGATATGCAAAAAAGACAAAGCTAATAAGATAATTAGTCAACAGCAAGGCTTAAGCAAAAGGACAAATTATAGTGCAATTTCATCATTGAAATTTACCGTTCCGACTCAACCTATATGCAAAAGTAAACATGCAAATTTTGATTTTTATAAAATTTTAATTTTTTTTTAATTTTTATGAGATTTTGTGAGTTTTTTTTTAAAATAAACAACAATGCAAACAGAAATTAAACGTGATAACAGAAATGCAATAAAAACAACATGCAGACACAGATATGGATGCATAAACTCCCCAAACCAAACCGTACAATGCGCCCATTGTACCCAAAAATAGGGAAAGGAAATGTAAACTAAAAAGGAGAGAGTGGAGATGCGGAAAACTCACGAGATTACGCGATGTAGGGACCTCCCCAAACCAGCCAGCAACGTGGGAGGTCACTAATAGCTGCAAAAAAGCGTCGTAGGAAGCGAATCAAGTCAAAAGCACTCGATCGAGGTGACAGAATAATCGATCGAGTTACTTGGGCATCTAAAACAGTTCGATCGAGGAAGAAGGGCGCTCGATCGAAAGATCCTCTTTGGCAGGCACTCGATAGAAAAAAAGTTATGTTCGATCGAGTGAAATTAGCAGCAAAAGGGTTCGATCGAGTATATAAAGTACTCGATCGAACCATCCATAATAAATTCCTGCAAAGACGCAATAAACAGTCCGCAAACTAACAAAACAAGCTTAACTGTTCCAAGTCTATGGTTTAAAAACCAATTATTACGCACAAAGCTAAAATGTTTGAAAAATGAATAACTAAAAAATAAATCTCCGGGTTGCCTTCCGGGTAGCGCTAGTTTCACACAGGTCCCACCTCGACCTTCTTTTCTTCATCGAGCCTCTCTATTTAGCCTGGTCAAAACAGCTCAAAGCACGCAGCAACTGATCAAATAGCTGCGCATGTACTACACAAAACTGTAAGTAGCACCACAATAGAATAATGATATAGGAAATTGAAATATACCACCGTTTAAGCCTAACAAATTTCCTATGACAGCTCCTAAATTTTTCCACAAAATAAAGGAGCTCAGGAGTAATTAACAATAATCTAAGGCACCGCTTCAGTTTAACGAATTTATGATGACAAGTATGGTGAAAAACTGTTAAATTGTTTGTCCAACTGGGAGGGGGTAGAGCATCGGAAGAAGAAAAAATAGGAGTCATAAGAGATAGCGAACTATTAATACCAACAATAATAAAATTATCGTTAACTACCTCAGGTTGGTTGCTCTCAAAGTCGGAATCATTGACAAAAGAATATGTTACCTCTTCCGTGCTAGGAGAAATCACCGACTCAGTTGTCTTCTCGTTACCCTCCTCTGTGGGTTCCGTCCCGTAAATCGCAGCCTCTAGAGCATCCAACTCGGCTTTGAAAAGGGGAGATTCACCGTAACCATTGTCTTCGTCAAAATTGTCATCCAAAACGAACCAAGATGACGTTTCATTGCTCTCCATGGCCAAACTAGTCGATCGAGTAAAAATAGTACTCGATCGAGAGCTTTCCTCCTGAATTTTACTCGATCGAGTATATGAAACAGCTCGATCGAGAGCTTCCTCAAAACAGATGCTCGATCGAGTGGTATAATTATAGATACCCAGTATCTGCTGAGACTCCAACAAACACCCGATGATTATCGGACTATAACATGTTTTGGAATCGCAGCGTTTGGTCGACAGTTTGTGTACAACTTTACGTCGGAAAACTTAAAATGATTTCGAAAATAAAACATTTTAAAACTTTTCAAAAGTACCTGGAGTGTTTAATGCACGACGACGGGGTCGCAATGACACTAGCTAGATTCAAAACCGACACCGGACCAAAAACCGACTCAAAAATTCAAATCCCGACTCCAACAACGAGTCAAACCGAGTCAACCACAAAAAACAAAACATTCAAAGCCTTCTATACTAAGATTTCCCGGATTCATGAATGGTCAAGTACCAAACATGTGACTACAAATCCTAGGATAGAACAAATCATGATTGCACTTGTGTGAAAGTGCCAGGACAACTCGAAGACCCGCGACGTGGCTCACGCCTCTTTCAGCAGCCCAGGTGGCCACGTCGCTCAAAACTCACACAACCACTCATTTTCCTATAAATACCCCTCAAATGCCCCCATTTGAGAAGTTACGCGAGTGTCCGCCCCCTCCTTTCTCCCTTAAAATTCTCGACTCGACTTTTAAGTCACAATCCGACGCTTATTTACGACCTACCGATCTTAAATACAAGCCCTACACATTGTTTTGTACCGTCATCGTGCATTAAATCACTTGACCTACCACTACACCGTCACTAATCTTAATAAAACACTCTTTTTACTTACCAAAACGGTTTTAAACCGAGTCTTTTCCGACCAAACGAGTTGTTACACTTACGTCGGTTTCTCGCCATAACCAAGCATGTAAATATGAGGGTGTAAAAATTCTTCTTTTATCATGTCTTCATTCGTTTTATGACTATAACATGCTAAAACATGCATAACACGATCCAAAATATGGGATAAACGAGCCAAAACTGAGTTTTGGCCTGAGGCAGAAGCCCCTTATTGTGCACAAAGGCTCGCGCCTCAATGGGGTGCCCAGGTCAGAACTCAACCGTCTTTGTTCTCTTCTTTCCCCTTTAATTCATTTTCATATTTTTAATCGGTTTTTACTATTTCAAATATTTTCAAACCTTTTTTATTTTATTTCATTTGTTTTAACCATAAAACATTTTTCACCCTTGGTTCCTTATACCATAACGGTTAAATCCGTGTTTCGGTGATAATATTTGGTTAATTACATTTAAAAGGTATTTTAAAGCCTTTTATTTCATTTCTTTACATTTTGGGAGGTATTTTAAAGCCTTTCAACATTTTCAAAACAAGCATATTAGTCACCAACACAAAGTCATCCTTGGTTCCACATACCATGCCGGATTTTAACCCGGATACGATGATGAGTATCGACTAATTATATTCAAATGAACTTAAAATAATTAGTTCATAATTATTTTCAAAACAATTCATGTCAAGCTTGCCAGGTCGAACTCGACACCGAAAATTATCAAAATCATGATGATTATTCGAGTCTCGTTCCTCAAATCAACAAATGCGGTCTAAACGACCCTTTCAAACCAAAACGGGTTCAAATACCCATTTTTCAACACGTTTTATAAACGTTTTTCAAATGGTCAGAACGCGTCTTAAACTGTTGATTGACCCGCACCTAAACAGGCCCTTTTCTTTCTCATTTTCAAAACTAGAGGAGACCCCCTTGCATCGCCAACAGGCTCGCGCCTCATATGGTTGCCTGGTGCAGGGTCTGTTCCCTTTCCAGCATTAGTCTAGGACGATCCCAACTCCGGTTAGCCCGGATATAGGACGGATCAGATGAGTATTTGCTCATTTGAAAATCATATTTGCAAAACGCTTTACTAAGACAAATGGATCACGTTATGCACCATAAACCTAATATGGTAAATGGATGTTTAATTTCCGTCTTGCATGCAAATCAACCATTAATCCAACTCGTCATCTTATACTTGATACTTGGATCAAATCAACCAACTTAGAAAGCTATCACATGATAGGTTTAAATTATTGGATGCGCATTCATGCATTTAAACCATTTTATCAACTTTTGCATTCAACCAACCAAAATCGATCAGTAAAGGCCGCTACCGCGGGCGGGATTGGGTGTCTGATTAAAGGGCTTTCCAATACATACCTTCACCTCTTACTTAGAAACTTTGGATAGTGGACGACCTTATCCAGTGCGTACGAGTGTCATTCGAGAGATAGGATGCTAAAGAGGGATGATTCCTTATCTTTAGTACCTATGTCAAACACTGCTTTGTGCTTCGTTTGACTGAGGCATAAAGTGGATTCGAACGGGTTCCAAGCATCCCAGAAATGCTTGGTGGCGACTCCTAACATCTCTAATCATTTCGAGACCCTTACCGGGACGAAACCGACCGATCTAAAAGGATCCGGTCGAAAGCATTTTTACGCCGCCGAGCGTGGCTTTCAAAAGACCGCTGTATGTCCACAGATCGGCTGGGCTTGCAGGTGGGCCATGTCCACAGATTGGCGACTCCGCTGGGGAAAACTAGGACACTTACGTCTTTGTGATCCCTAGATGGTGAGACTCGAATGAGGTCTTGGTTGGAATGCATTAATTGATATTACGGTCACGGTCGGGTTCCTTGTCCGGGCCCACAACCTAACCTTCATCGACCAATTGGCTCGTCTCGTCGGCGTGAGTTTTCTCATCCCCGCGTTTCGAATCTCGATTGAGTCAAGTATACCATTGACGTCACACATTTCTATTTCGTCAAAGAGCTTTCATCAATTTCGAGCACGAGGCTAAGGCACCCTCCTTACACATTTTGTTTGGATTGGTATCCCTCTCGCAAATCGGGGTTTGATTGCTTGGTGTGTAATCCACCCTTCTAAGCCAAAACCCGTGTCAGCATAATGCATAATATAATAAACTGTGAGTGCTTATGTGCTACTTGATCATAAGTCCTTCCGTGTCATTTTCAAACTTTCAAAAAAAAACACACCCTTTTGCGCCGTTATAATGGCCATTTCAAACCTCGATCTTTTGCCGACCATTGCACGCCTTTCTAGGCCGTCGTAATGACGATTTTCAAACCCGGTTTTTATAACCATTTTAACACGCCTTTCTAGGCCTTCGTAATGAAGATTTTCAAACCCGGTTTTTACTACCATTTCAACATGCGTTTCTACGCCGTCGTAATGACGATTTTCAAACCCGGTTTTTATAACCATTTCAACACGCCTTTCTAGGCCGTCATAATGACGATTTTCAAACCCGGTTTTTATAACCATTTCAACACGCCTTTATAGGCCGTCGTAATGACGATTTTCAAACCCGGTTTTTATAACCATTTCAGCACGCCTTTCTAGGCCGTCGTAATGACGATTTTCAAAGCCGGTTTTCTACAACCATTTCAAATCACCTTTTTACGCCGTTATAATCGCTGCGCCTAGACACGGACTTTAACCCGTCTCACGCCGATAATGGCTCTTTCAAAACCCGAAAAAAGCATACACCCTTTTCTCGAGACACTTTCGAGATCTCGAGGACCATGCACCGTCCCCGAGACCTCTTCAAACATTTCAAACTCGATTTTCAAAACATACAATTTTGAATTTCAAAAACCGACTTTGGAGGCAATACCTTGTTTTCCGAGTCGATTCAAACTCAAACCGTCTTTTGCAAATAACCTTAAGACAACCCCTTCAACTGAATCTTTTTGAAAATTTCTATTTTCGAAAACTTCAGTCCACCATTCCAATTCCGCCTCGTGTCTATCGAGTCGAAGCAAACGTACTTATGGGTCTTTACTTATGAGTCGTCTCACCACGAGACTCGTCCAATGACGTCACACCGCTATGTTAGACACATGTCAAAGGTTCGGTCAACACCGTCACGTCATAAATCGAGTCAGCACCGAGGTACCACACACGGTCATCCTCGTCTTGTTGAGTCTGATCTTTGTCTCGTCCTTTGTGTTGTCTGCGTTCCATCTTTGAACTGTGTCGGATTGAGTTGTAATGTGAGCCATTTTTCTGCCTCAGAGCCATGGCCTCGTCTTCAACTTCGTCTGTCAACAGCAACAACAATGACAACAACAGAGATGTCACGACTGCTCAGCTAGCCAGCCTGCTCACCGCTCTTAAGGTCACTCTGGATCGTGTCGAGACCCGTATCGACACCCTGGAAAACAAAGAAGCTGGAGAACTTTACCTTGACTGATGTGCCCAAATTCAAAGGAGTAGAGGACCCGCTCAATCATATTCGTGCCTTCAAAGACTACATGGCCATAAAAGGGGTCAAACAGGAGCTCTTCACCCGGATCTTCCCATCATCCTTGGAACTGATCCCTCGCCAATGGTACTACTCCCTTGATCCGAAGAACCTTACTACCTGGGATGAGGTCGCAGTTGAATTTGCTAAGGAATACGCTGACAATGTTGAAATCCATGCCAATACCCATACCCTTGAGCTCCTAACCCAGAACGACAAGGAGGGATTCACCGAGTTCTTAACCCGTTAGAGGAGGGTAAGTACTCAGCTGGTCAGCAAGCCGAGCGAATCAACTTTGGTGGAAAAGTTCGTCAACAATCTCCGCCTAGTGTATGTCAACTTACCGAGATATCAAAATATTAAGACCTTCCAGGATCTGCAAATTATGGGGACACGCATTGAAGATGACCTCCGAAAGGGTGTCCTAGCCAAGACCACTAGCAGAGGCTTCCAAGGATCCACCTCAACCGGATCTCGCCCTTATGGTCAAACGAACAAGATCGATGAGGTCAACCTCGTTGAACCATATGCTAAGAGAGCTGAGCGCTCCCACAGAGTGTTCACTAATATAGGGTCAACTTACACAAGTGCCCTGAAGAGGCTCATGGACCAGGGAAAGTTACAACCGATCGGACCCACCCAGGATCCGACCGATGCAAAGAAATCCCGCTTCTGGAACCCCAATGCCTACTGTCAGTACCATCAAGGGAAAGGGCATGATACAGAAACCTACTTCAAACTCAAACACATCATCCAAGATAAGATTGAGAAAGGGGATTTGCCTTTACCCCCACCAACTAAGCCAAATAACAAAACAAACCCTCTGGGAATCCACACTATCTCCAACGATGAGCCAACTCTGGACTGCTCACACCTCATCCTGCCAATTGATGACGAGGTGAACACCTTGGAGATAGATCCCTCAGACGGGGTATTTGTGGTTAGTGCCGCAACTATGCTCACCATGTTCCAACAGGTTGAGGAAGCCATAGCCAGCTCTCCGAGAGGATTACCCGACTTGACGATGCTTACCACCGACTTATCTTCAATCCTCCACCACCACGCCCAAGGGAGAGTCCCCCGAGCGCCTAAAACTACCCTCACCAGGACGGATTGCTCCCGCGACCATTCTGGCATGCACCTCACAATAATCATCCTCACAATAATCACCCTCACAATAATCAACCTCACAAAAATTACCCTCACATAAATACCCCTCACAAAAACTGCCCACCAAGGAATACCCCTCCAAGGCGCCTTCGAGATCTTGAAGTCAATGGCATATGGAGAGACGATGTTGAAGATGTCTATATTATTCCAGGGAAAGAGAAACGGGCGAATGAGATCGGTCACCTTACCCGGTCCGGACGGCCCAATCAGAACCCGAACAATTCAGCGGTCGCTCCAACAACAAACGACCAAGTTGTCCCGGAAGTAGACACTCAACCAAGAGCTCCTGAGTATTCGATCCTCGAGCAGCTTCAGAAGGCAAAAGCCGAGATGTTGATCTGGCAACTAATCGCGACATCCTTTGAGTATCGACAGGCCTTGGGAAAATTAACCGTGCCCTCCACCTCTTCCCCTGAAGAAATAGTGGCACATATGACGAGGGACGCCCCTGACCTGAACAACTCAGTCGTCTTCTCTGACGAAGATATCCCTCCCTTCGGAGCCAATCATAACCTTGCCCTGTACATTACCGTACAATGTCTCAAGAAGAATGTACCCATGGTCCTTGTAGATGACGGATCCGCGGTAAATGTCATTCCCCTCAAGACTGCTCACAAGCTGGGTATTAAGGAAGCTGATTTGGTCCAAACAAATCAAGGAGTACGCGCCTACGACGGCACTCGTCGCAAGGTCGTAGGGCTTATCACTCTAACTGTCGCAACTGGACCACTGGAAAGGCAAACCAATTTTCAAGTGGTCGACATAGACGCCTCCTTCAATATGCTCCTGGGACGTCCGTGGATTCACGTCCTCAAGGCAGTTACCTCAACCTCTCCACCAGAAGATCATGGTCCCCTTCAACGGGAAAACAATCACAATTCCTGCTTCCCTGATCAAAGCTGTCATGAGAAAGGGAATAGCCTCCCAGACCATTGAGGAAGATGACAATGAAATTTGGGGATTCCAAGTTGTGAATGCCATAACTGATGAATCAACACCCTTTGATTGTGACCCGTTTGCCAACCTCACAGTCAACCGCATCATGATGCGCCAGGGTTACTTCCCGGGCTTGCCCCTCAATCCACTGAAGAGCACCTTACCTCCCTTGAAACAGGCTAAGGTCCCCAACAACCCCTTTTGACTGGTATATGAACCTACCGATGAAGATATCCAGGAGATGAACCTCCTAGTTCGGAAACGCAAGAAGCACGGAGTTATCCTCCGTCCCTATCATCTGACCCTCAATGGATACTTTGTTCCTGAGGGAGAGACCGAGCTCTACCATGGCTTTCCAAAGCCGATTTATGACTCTGTAGCCAAGGCCAGGTACCCGGGTTTGGAAGTCTTCCAGGACTGCTACTTCATCCCCGACAACGCCGAAGCTGCGTCAACTGAGTCTAAGCCGTCGTCATGCCTCGATGGACAAGCTTTCACCCTCCTCTTTGGAGAGGATAACATTAAGCACCTCGACTATGAGGACATCATCAGCATTGCCCTGAAGGACAATCAATTTGACCCAACCGCCTTGATCTCCGACACTGACCCGGAGAAAGCTACACAAGGCTGGAGGAAAACAGTCAAGTGGACCGATCGCCAAGGCCGCATTCTCAAGATCACAACTGGAGAAGGCTCTATGTTCAAAGAAGGAAGTGGAGAAGAATCTGAATCTGAGTCTAAGTCGGAGTCAGAGTCTGTCATAGCTCCTAACACTCCCGATGTCCCAGTCAAGGTCCCCTTCCCACTATTTTATCACAAGGTCGTGGCTGATTCAGAGGCTGAGTCTACTAGGGGCACCCCCACTCCCATGAAGGGTGACAACCTGAAGTATGTTCTAGGGGCCACCTTCTCTGCTGTGTCGCCTCTGTCTGACCATGAGATGTCTGTCCTCTCCAAGCTTTTTGCTCGTGTCAACTTAATGAACGCTAAGTTTGCTTATGACTCGTCTCAATTTAACTACAATGCAATTCTGAATGACTATGAGGAATTTGACTTGAGTGACTACCCACCTCACCTAGAAAAAGAACTTGACAAACGGGAAACTAGAACCCCCATTATTGAGGAGACCGAACCTATTAACATAGGAACCGACAACACACCTCAAGAACTTAGGATAGGGACAACCCTGGACCCCTCGGAAAGACAACAGCTCATTGACCTCCTCCATGAATACAAGGACGTATTCGCCTGGTCTTAAAAGACATGCCTAGGATTGACAGGGAAATTTCAGAGCACCGGATACCCATTAAGTCCGGGGCTAAACCTGTGAAGCAGAAGCTGCGTCGAATGCGTCCTGAATGGGCCCTAAAAATCAAGGAAGAAGTGGATAAACAATTCAAGGCTGGTTTCATCAAAGTGTCTGAATACTCGGACTGGGTGGCCAACATTGTTCCTGTACCGAAGAAAGACGGGAGAATTCGGGTTTGCGTCGACTTCAGGGATCTGAACAAGGCTAGTCCAAAGGACGACTTCCCTTTGCCATATGTTGACATTCTGGTAGACAACACTGCCGAACATGCTCTCCTATCATTCATGGACGGGTATGCCGGGTACAACCAGATTAAAATGGCTGAGGAAGACATGCACAAGACTGCATTCACTACACAGTGGGGTACATATTGCTACACAGTCATGCCTTTCGGTTTCATCAACGCCAGGGCTACTTATCAAAGAACCGCTACCACTCTCCTACATGATATGATGCACAAGGAGGTAGAGGTACATGTCGACGACATGATTGTCAAGTCAAGAGAACGAGACGGCCACATCAACGCCCTTCGAAAATTCTTCGCTCGTCTGCGGAAATATAACATGAGACTAAATCCTCAGAAGTGTGCATTTGGGGTCACCTCCGGAAAACTCTGGGGACATGTCGTCAGCAAAAGAGGCATTGAGATTGATCCAACCAAAATCAAAGCCCTTAAGCAAATGCCTCGGCCTAGGAACGAGTAGGAGATTCGGGGATTTCTCGGTCAGGTCAAATAAATCAGCCGCTTCATTGCCAAGCTCACCATGATTTGTGAACCAATATTCAAGAAACTTCGCGCCTCCAATCACACCGATTGGGACGACGACTGTCAAAAGGCCTTTGACAAGATAATGAAAATCTTATCCAAACCCCCTGTCCTCATGCCAACCCAACCAGGGATTCTGTTATCCCTATACCTGACTGTTACAGACACAACCATGGTAGCAATGCTAGCACAAACAGTCGACGGCGAAGAACGAGCCATCTACTACATCAGCAAAACGTTCATTGAGTACGAGACAAGTTAAACCCAACTGGAAAACACATGCCTTGCCCTAGTATGGTCAACAAAGAAGCTGTGTCATTACATGCTCAACTACACGGTCCACATCTACTCTAAGATGGACCCGGTCAAATACATCTTCGAAAAACCCGTACTAAATGGAAGGCTGTCTAGGTGGACACTCATGCTGTCCGAGTTTAATCTCAAGTTTGTACCCCTCATGGTTATCAAGGGAAAAGCAGTTACCGATTTCCAGGCAGAAAATCCCGTCAACGAGGATCTAACGACCGACACATGGTCACTTCCTGACGAAGACATCCTTTGTGCCGATTCCGACGCATGGGACCTATACTTCGATGGTGCATCTAATCTGAGAGGCTTCGGGGTAGGAATCTTTCTAATATCACCGCAGGGAGAACACGTTCCGATATCGGTCAAACTAGACTTCGCCGTCACCAACAATGCCGCTGAATATGAAGCATGTCTCATCGGCCTGCAAGAAGCCATCACACTTGGCATCAAAAGACTGAGGGTCCACTACGATTCCTCGCTCTTCATCACTCAGGTGTCCGGATCATGGAAAATCCGAAGTGACAGTTTAGCTCCCTACCGAGCGAGAATCAATCAAGAGGCTGAGTTCTTCGACCAAGTCGACTACTTCCACTTGCCACGAGAGGAAAACCAATTTGCTGATGCCTTGGCAAAACTTGTCGCACTCGTCAATATAACTGACGACATGATGTCGATGCCCCTATGTATCGAGAAAAGGAGCGAACCAGCTTACATTTGTGCCATCAACGACGACGAGGAAAGCCATGATGAACCTTGGTACCAAGCCATCCTCAACTACAAAACTAAAAACGAATTCCCTTCTAACTCTGACCAAAGAGGACAAAGAGCCATTCGTTTACTTGCATTACAATTGGTGATGAACCGAGACAATGGATACAAAAGAACACCCCAAGGGATTCTCCTCCTTTGCATTGACCATCACAAAGCCAAAAAAGTCATGGGAGAGGTCTACGACGGAGAATGTGTCCCTCACATGAGCGCAATGATGCTTACCCGAAAGATCATGCGGTTAGGCTACTACTGGACCACTATGGAAGTCGATTGCCGTAACTACGTCAAACATTGCCACAATTGCCAAATCTTCGCCAACATACAACATATACCACCATCCCTTTTATACACCATGACGTCACCCTGGCCTTTCTCAACCTGGGGCATCGACATCATCGGAAAAGTTAACCCGGTGGGCACCAGGGGACATTGTTTCGTCCTCGTCGCCATCGACTACTTCACCAAATGGGTGGAAGCACAGTCATATGCAATCTTGACCGCCAAACAAGTGGCCAAATTCATCCAAAACAACATTATTTGCCGATATGGGGTACCCCATGAAATCATCAGCGATCAAGGCTCTCACTTCCGGGCGGAAACACAGACCTTGCTAGACAAATACAAGATCAAACGACATCGATCATTCCCCTACCGTCCCCAAACCAACGGAGCGGTGGAGTCAGCTAACAAAACTCTCGTCACCATTATCAAGAAATTGCAAGACAACTATCGCGATTGGCCAAGCAAACTCCCATTCGCACTCTGGGGATACCGAACCTTCATTCGAACACCGAGAGGCGCCACACCCTTCTACCTAGCATACGGTATGGAGGCAGTTCAACCGGTAAAGTTAGAGGTCCCATCTCTACGCATCCTACTGGAGAGTCAAGTCCCTGAGGCGGAATGGACCCGCCAAAGGTACAAACAACTCACTCTCCTAGACGAACGGCGGCTCAACACCTTGCAGGACATCCAGCTATACCAACAACGTATACAACAAGTATTCAACAAGAGGGCCAAACCCAGGAACATTAAGGAAGGCGACTTGGTCCTCAAGTCGGTCCGAGCACCACTACCCGTCGATCCGATGGGAAAATTCAAACCCAACTGGGCTGGGCCATACCTGGTCAAGAAAATACTTTCGGGGGGCGCAGTGAGATTGAGTGACCTAGATGGGGAGGATTTTACAAACCCGACCAACCTAGAACAACTCAAGAAATACTACCCTTGAACCATAGCAACCAACGATCTAAGCCTAGTTTTACAACTAGCGTCCACCTTAACCTTTTTCAAGTCAAGTTCCCCAAACGCGTTCTGATTTGAAATTGCATGTTTTATGGAGTCTAAGTTGTGGCACCTTGCCCGTTTTGAATGTCCTTTGATCTGTCAAAGGCAACATCCATTTGCACTAGAACAAACAAAAACCCTTGAACTACGTGCATGGTTTGATTTCACCTCTTCAGGTGAATACGTAGGCAGACCCTCTTATACATGAGGGATACAACCACAAAACCCAATCAAAATTTACAAAACATTTCGAACTACGATCATGGTTTGATTTCACCTCTTCAGGTGGATACGTAGGCAGTCCTTTCTTACACAAGAAGGATACAACCATCCCCATAATAAAAAAAAAAACATCACCCACATCAACTTTCAAAAAAAAAGAAAAGGGAAAACCATTCCCTTTCCCACAAAAATACAAAAGTAGCCTTTCTCCCTTCCTACAAAAATCCCACTTTCCCAAGTGCAAACGTTTAGGGCAATTCAAATCGAATTGCCTTTACAAAATGGATGGAAGAAACAAGCGTTCGCAATTTTTGACATGAGCAATCCTCTTATTTAATTAATAATGGGAGGGATTACAATTTCAACAACAAATAAAGCTCGGCGAGTCTACAACTTGTCAAAGCTAAGGTGTCGACTAAAACACCTTACATAATAAAACTAGCACCAAACACACAAAACATAGCTAGTACAACATAATAAAAAACTCACAAAAATAATACAACATAATAATAAGGTTGGTAACGGAGGTCTTCACTCTTCCATTCTACCCTTGCCTTTTCCCTCGGGGTACATCTTCCCCTTGTTCTTCTTGTTGGCCCACGTAGCCTGGATTTCCTCCTCGGAACGGATCCTCAACGGATCTACAACGGCAACGACCTCCGGTCTAGTGTAAGACCCCATGTTCGGCCCAAAATGAGCCCATGCACGGCCCACCATGTTCTTGGGACGAGCTTCTCCTCTTTGGCGGTTTCATCACATTGGGACTAGCTCCATCAACATACTCCTCGAAGAAGGCACGATTGGCCTTGCCAACCTCTCGATACTTCAAGTCGACGACCTTATCCTTACGGAATTTGGACCTCTCTTCCAAGGACGGAGCACGTGACCACTTGACATAAGCGGGAGTCACCCATGTCGTGGCAATGGGGTTTGGTAACTCCCAAAGCGGCCAAGTGGCCCACCATCTTTCGAAGACCTCCACAAGCTCGGAGTTTCGGAAAAAATTCTCTCGAACAAGGGTATCTTGAGCTGGCACCTTTTGTTGACGCCCCATTTGCCTCATGAGCCTTTCGGGATAAATGAAGGAAGCAACCTTCAAACCCACCACCATCAAAGAACGAGGACTAGCACCCGAAGTGGGAACCCCATGATAGACCTCAAGTGCCACCATGGCACCACCCAACGGATGTGAGGACCGCCCTCCTCCGCCAATCTTGCGGCCCAATAAGCCTCGGTAGAAGCAAAACTATCCGAGTACAACTTCTTCCTCATGGTGAGGTGACGGAAGGAATAAGAAGAAGAATCAACCGGAGGCTCTACATACCTTAGCCTCTCCAATAACCACACTTGGAGAATCCTTGAGGATCCGAATGAAGGAGCTTCTCCACAAGAGCCTTCCTTGTCCAAAGCTTGGATGATCTCGCCAAGCACCAACCATGATGGATCTCTACCATGCTCCATTTTCTCAACCACATGAACAAGGGTCATGCTACCATAGCATTTCGGCCCCTCCTTCTTCAAAGAATCAACAAAGAGGTACACATGGATAAGGCAAAAGGCAAGAGCCTTTCTCCTAGCCACCTCCGAAACATTGGCATCTAATCGGTTTGAAAAGATGTTGATAAGTGCCAACATGTCCACACCATGTGGAGCAAGAAGGAAGTTGACTTGAATTGTCGACAAGCCCAAGATTGAACGGAATTTCTCCTTGTAGCACAACCGAGTCGGAGGAAGCACCGGAACACAAACCGGCCACCCACCAATGGCTCCAACTTCTTCGACAAGAGGACAAATTTCGCCTTTCGTGAAAACGAAAACATGGTGTTTCGAATCTCAAAACCGAGAACATGCTTCGAGGAATGAGGATTGCACTTTGACTTGATGAAGCACCAACAATTGACCAACTCCCATGCGAATGAGCTGATACATTTCGGGAGGCGACAAATCCTGGCACCATTGTCGCAACGCATTCTCAAAGGCATCCATGAAATATTTTTGTGGAAGAAGAAGCAGAGGTTTTATAGAGATGTTTTTGTGTTTCGGATGATGAAACAATGAAGCGCAAACATCACTATTTATACAAAAACAATCAGCGCGTTTTTCAGAAAAAGGGGAGAGTTGGCTCCCATCGCTAGGCCGCTAGCGCCTCCTTTGGCCTTCTCCCAGGATTCCCGCTTTGACTTGTCTCTTTCAAGTTTTTTTTTTCTCCTGACACCTCAAACCTCCCGCCAGAACGTTCACGCCTTTTCGAGATGATGTAGGACATTTTGTGTTTCCTCACACTCACATTTCCTTGCTTTCGCGTTTTACGAAATCTGACACGGTTTCCATGACGCAGCTTTAAACATACGGATTTTTCTTTCTTTTTTTAAGGGGGGAAGGGCTAGTCGCCCCGATCCGCGACGGATCGTTCCCATGTCAATCAAAATTCCGAAGTTTTTTTCGCTTTTTCACAATTTTCCATCAAAATAAAAATCGAAAATTGATAACACGACATTAGTTTTCCTCAAATCTTCAAGGACTCACAAATTCGAGTCTTGACCTCAAAAAAATCAAATCAAATACACTCGTAAAAATCTTTTCTAAAATTCGTCCCTGATGGATTGAGTTTGAATTTTTTCGAGTCATAAATCAATTTCAACAATTTCAACGCAATTTAATTCACGACACGAGTTAATTGCTCAATTTTCAAATTAATTCCTTTTGGGAGTCCAAGCGTGACGACTTGTCGCGGAATTTTTCAAAATTCATTTCAAATTTCAATTTTCAATTTTTAACTTCGTGGCATCGTGGTTAATCTTTGTTTTCAATCAAATGCTTTTACGAGTTTACGTTTATGCGTATATGCTACCTGTTGCCTGTTTTCTACATTAACGATGCAGGAACTGGTGCAGAGCAAAAGGAGAATTGACAGCCGACAGTGCTCCTCCAAAACACAACACAAAAAAGCCAAAAATCACAAAATGAGCTACAATCCAAAAACACATACATACAAACCGCCTCACGCAAAATACATCGACACACGTTTGATACGAACAACTGACCGTACAAACAGGATCCAGTACAGACATCTATCATACAGACAATGGCCTAAAACAACCATCTATCATATAGACACTGGCCTAAGACAACAAACTGGGGGCTATCTGCCACCTACCGGACTAAGCACTCCCTATCCTCCCAAACGGAAAAGAAAGGGAGCAACACAGGAAACATAGGAACAGCAACGGAAGCAGAGGTGGTTACCATGACGGTAATACCTCGTTCCAGCTCCACAACAAAAAAGAAGACAGTGTCTGGTAGACTTTGGATGATAAGGAGGCCAAGAACCATGATGCAGCGCACCACCCCGGTGTTGACCTCCAATCATCAGCTGCCCTGTCTATGAGCCACAACGAAAAGGACAAGCCGGCTGCAGCAGCCGCCTCCACTCCTCCATAGAAGCATCCTCTACCACCACCTCAGCTCCAGCGGCCTCCCCGGTCACTTCTGCTCCTCCTAGATCATCCTCCTCCTCCAATGCCTCAACAACAGATCCCATAGGCCCCGATCGCTCTCCTGCAACCAAATGCAATCAAAGAACGTCAGCCGAAATTTCGGCATTATGACGGCGTAAAATAGACAAATCCAAACAAACAACCTGCAAAGCAATGCAAGGGCCATCCCGCCCAAATCCAACCAAACAAAAGAATTCACAAAAAACGCACAATAAAACAACTCGCCCTTCTTTTCAAGCAAAAGACGAGTAAAAACAAGCACAACAAAAACGGCACCCCAAGACCCATACGAGGTCCGCCAACAAACCAAAATACGTTCCCGATGCGACGGGGGTATTTTTCTATAACTCAAAGAGGCACTTTCAACGCCAATTTGAGCGCAAACCGGTCAAAAATTCAAAATACGACCACGACGAGGCAACGTGATTTTATCATGCCTCAAAGCGACCTAAACTACCAATAAGGTCCATTTCAAGGCAAATTGACTCAATTCAAGCTCAAACAGACGCTTATTTTGTCAGACATAAGACCGTCAAAACAGGCAAAAATTCCAATTTTGCCCACAATACACAACAAAGGTCCACAATGGCAAATACGGTCTTTCCCGACTACAATGCAACCTAGTGGGACCCACTACCCAAGCAAATAAACTTTGTATTGTGAGATGAGACAGTTTCTCCACCTCACTCACGTTTTTCGAACATAAGGAGCGGGAACGTGGATCAAAATGCAAACTAAAAGCACCTCTATACTCCTAAACGGGTTTCTAACCTAATGCAATCATCAATTTCACTCGAAATGGGCTCAATCAAAAACGCCCAAATCGATCTTCTAGGGTAAAATTTTCGCCCTAATTCAATTCAGCTAAAAAACCAACAAATTCAAATTGATTCAAGAGGAAATACGTACCTTGAGATGACATTATTGTTGATAGCACGAAGGGATGCAAACAAAGGTCCTTCAATGGCGGATTTTTGCGAAAGGTTGAAGACAATGAATGAGGATGATATGCGAACAAGCCTCGCGTCTTTTACAGAAAATAGGGAAGCTCCCTGGGTTCGCCGGGTAGCTCGCGCCTCAATCAGGAGCTCCATGCCCTTTCAGCAAAATTTTGGGCTTCGGCCCAATTTCCCGTAATAAACTTCAAGTTTTCAATGACGATATTAAAGGCCGTCATTTTTTCAAATACAAAAACAAATAGTGAAATCAAAATTCACTATTTTCCTTCAAACATTTCAAACAAACGGAGATCAAGACCGACATTTTCCCTTCAAAAATAGTGAATAATTCAAAATTCACTATTTCTTCAAATTTCAACGACGGCAATTAAAACCATCATTTTTTCAAAATAATAGTGAAAAATTCAAAAAATTCACTATTTCTTCAAATTACCATGATGGCGATTAAAACCGTCAATTTCAAAAACAAAATAATAGTGGAAAATTCAAAATTCACTATTTCTTCTATTTTCAATTTCAAGAATAATAGTGAAAAAATTCAAAAATTCACTATTTCTTCAAATTTCAGACGACGACAATTAAAACTGTCATTTTCGAAATAATAGTTGGAAATAAAATTTCACTATTTTCACCACACATGACAAAGGCGGCACATAAACCGTCACTTCAAACGTAATGGTGAAGATTCCCAATTCACTATTTCCCTCACATGTCAACGGCGGCACATAAACCGTCACTTCAAAAATAATAGGGAAGATTCTCAATTCACTATTTCCTTCACATGTCAACGGCGACACATAAACCGTCACTCCAAAAATAATAGTGAAGATTCCAAATTCACTATTTCTATCACATGTCAACGGCGGCACATAAACCGTCACCCAAGTCGTAATAGCGAAATTTAAAATTTGCTATTTCCTTTAAAAAATTCAAACAAACGGCGATTGAAACCGCCACTTTAAATTCAAAAAAGAGTAGTGAAGATTCAAAATTCACTATTCCTTCAAAATGTCAACAGGGAGCTTCCTCGCGGGACCCGTTCATTTCAACAACATTGATAGTGAAATTCAAAATTCAGTATTTCCACGGCGGTATCATGAGTCCGCTACCTTCAAAACAAGCCCATCCGATGCGGCTATTCTCACGGTCAATTAACTGACCGCCCCATGGCTGCTGGCGAGCCTTACAACGCATCGCGTCTAGCGAGCCCTCCTCATATACGCCCTATGGCTGGCGAGAATTACAACGCATCGCGGCTTGCGAGCCCTCCTCATATACGCCCCATGGCTGGCGAGCCTTACTACGCATCGCGGCTGGCGAGCCTTCCTCATATACGCACCATGGCTGGCGAGCCTTACTACGCATCGCGGCTGGTGAGCCCTCCTCATGTACGCATCATGGCTGGCGAGCCTTACAACACATCGCGGCTGACGAGCCCTCCTCATATACGCACCATGGCAAAGAGCCTTAATACGCATCGCGGCCGGCGAGCCCTCCTCATATACGCACCATGGCTGGCGAGCCTTAATACGCATCGCGGCTGGCGAGCCCTCCTCATATACCCACCATGGCTGGCGAGCCTTACTACGCATCGCGGCTGGTGAGCCCTCCTCATGTACGCATCATGGCTGGCGAGCCTTACAACACATCGCGGCTGACGAGCCCTCCTCATATACGCACCATGGCAGGCGAGCCTTAATACGCATCGCGGCTGGCGAGCCCTCCTCATATACGCACCATGGCTGGCGAGCCTTAATACGCATCGCGGCTGGCGAGCCCTCCTCATATACCCACCATGGCTGGCGAGCCTTACTACGCATCGCGGCTGGCGAGCCCTCCTCATATACGTACCATTGCTGGCGAGCCTTACTACGCATCGTGGCTAGCGAGCCCTCCTCATGTACGCACCATGGCTGGCGAGCCTTACAACGCATCGCGGTTGGCGAGCCCTTCTCATGTACGCACCGTGGCTGGCGAGCTTTACAATGCATCGCGGCTGGCGAGCCCTCCTCATGTACGCACCGTGGCTGGCGAGCCTTACTACGCATCGCGGCTGGCGAGCCCTCCTGACACACGTACCACAGCTGGCGAGCCTTTATCTGCAAACATGCAAGGACGTATCCGAAGATGCCTCATGTATGACTCCTTCTTATGGCCGGCGAGCCTTTGTACGTAGTCTAACGGACTTTAAATGTCCCGCACTGATAGTCGACAGACTCTAAACTATTCCCGACGTTAGGTCCTTGGCTCGTACCCTCGAGTCGCCTTGGCGTCGCCCTTCCTGACGGCAGGTCCTTGGCCCAAATCCTTTCGAGCCGCCTCGACGTCGTTTGGGTCTCCAGGTTGTAATCTTCGATTGACCTGGAGGCTCTACTTTGACTTTTGCCCTGTCCAAGCCTCAGTCAAAGTGGGGACTCTGTAGATACCCAATATATTTTGAGACTCCAACAAACACCCGATGATTATCGGACTATAACATGTTTTGGAATCGCAGCGTTTGATCGACAGTTTGTGTACAACTTTACGTCGGAAAACATAAAACGATTTCGAAAATAAAACTTTTCAAAATTACCTGGAGTGTTTAATGCACGTCTACGGGGTGGCAATGACACTAACTAGAGTCAGAATCGACACCGGACCAAAAACCGACTCAAAAATTCAAATCCCGACTCCAACAAGGAGTCAAACCGAGTCAACCACCAAAAACAAAAACTTCAAAGCCTTCTATACTAAGATTACCCGGATTCATGAATGCTCAAGTACCAAACCTGTGACTACAAATCCTAGGATAGAACAAATCATGATTGCACTTGTGTGAAAGTGACAGGACAACTCGAAGACCCGCGACGTGGCTCGCGCCTCTTTGAGCAGCCCGGGTGGCCACGTCCCTCAAAACTCACACAACCACTCAGTTTCCTATAAATACCCCTCAAATGCCCCCATTTGAGAAGTTACATGGGTGTCCGCCCCCTCTTTTCTCCCTTATAATTCTCGATTCGACTTCTTAAGTCACAATCCGACGCGTATTTACGACCTACCGATCGTAAATACAAGCCTTACCCATTGTTTGGTACCGTCATCGTGCATTAAATCACTTGACCGACTACTTCGACCACTACACCGTCACTAATCTTAATAAAACACTCTTTTTACTTACCAAAACGGTTTTAAACCGAGTCTTTTCCGACAAAAAGAATTGACTCATAGGAACATCTTAGAGATACCTGCCACTACCAGGCGTCTATAATAGAAATTAGGGACTCTCTAAATGGTCACTGTCCGGCAAAGTGTCACATACTCTGCCTATGTAATCGACTAGTCATCACGTATGACCTCATGGTGTTGAACAACCATCAATCGACTTACAATCTAGTCACTCTGAGACGTCACCTCATTAAGTGACTAGGGACAAAATACAATGTTCATCTTATTCACTTGAATAGTGTTCAACAATGTCTCCACAACTTATTCAGATAAACAAGGTATTCATGTTTTCAGTCAAACTGGATAATTGAGTTCTTAAAGAGACTCAAACAATGAATGCGATCATCACTTATGTAAATATCAATACACTATCCAATATTTACATAACGATCTTCAACGATTAAGGTATACACCTAAATCACATTGAGATGACATAACAATCATGTCTACCTTATGCTAAGGGCTTTGATTAGAGGATTAGCAACAGTTGCACCACTCTAATTTCCATTACTATTTCCCATTGTTCTATGTAATCTTTTCATCACATAGAACCTTTCTGAGTACATGTCTAAACAAGTATTTAGACTCTGGTACTAAAGCCAGTCAAACACTCCCACTGTTTTCACAGTCTCTCGGGAGATGATATTCGGCTAATGGAACTACTCTAGTTCCATCAAATTCCGTATATCTACTATCTCTTTTACAACTTCGGATGTTGTAATGTACTTAGCTTTCGTTCATGATTTATACGTATAACTCTTATACAAATCCTTCAAATGACATCTTTAATGTATAACTTCTTATACATACATGTATAACTTCTTATACATGTTATTCTTTATGCACATAACTCTTTTACATGCTAATCATTCCTTAACTAGGCCCATAACATCTTATAAGCATAGGAATATTTCTGTGTAATCCTTTTACACGAAATTGATAGATTCCTCCAACCTACAAGAGTAAATTCTCAGTGCTTCTCATGTACTCGAGAATGCTCTTGATAATCATCAAGTGACACTCACTTGGAAATGATTGGCAATGACTTCTCATATTTTCAATATGATAAGTCCCGACGAGAGCAGCTTTTAGCATATTTAATAGATCCGGCAGCGGAAGCAAAAGAGATCATATTTGCGTTCAACAACTTGAACGAGTCAAGAATCTTATCACATACGTCTCTTGACTAAAATGCTAGTGCCCATGGAGATCTATCTCATTAGATCCAGATATTTTAGATGCGCTATGCTACTCTCAAGTATTCACCCGAGAATATTTCGAGTCACTAATATGTTAAACACATATTTAGACTAAGAAACATCACCTTAGCTATATTTCTAGTCACTAATATGTCAATCACATATTTAGACTAAGAAACTCACTTTAGCTCTGACTAAACTACATGTATCATCATGGTACCTCGACACTCGAGTAATACCATTTTGATAGACTACATGATTAAACCCAAAGTTCCAACTCTTTGACGTATATAAGATCATAAAAGAGATCTTTCAAGCATGCTAGGCTTCTTAGCGTTGACAAGATCAACAAAACTTCTCCCTTCATGAGATACATTCAAGGAGAAAGTTTCGTTACCCTGTTGCCTAATCAAATCCTCATGAGAAGCTATATTGCTAAGAACATTCGAATTGATAAAGGCATTTGGGTTGTCACAAACTCTCTGTAACGAACTCAACATCTCATGTAACCTTTTTGACAAGATCAAGGTAACCTAATTTGGTGTAAAGTTATCACCCCAATTCAAGTCTTGAAAACATCTCATGTTTCCTTCCTTATCACATCTTGTGCAAGAAGACCAATTCGAATTGCATGGTGACACGCCATCACATAGAGTTCATACTATAGAAAAGCCTTTGATGAGGGTTGATGATTCGTTACTTTCGAAAAGTAACACAATATTATCGAAAATTTATCTCCTTATAACCACTGAGCCACAATAAAGAACATCTTCGTGCATTGTACTTAGTTTGTGGATCTTGGACTTCAGTAAGTTCAAAATTTCTCCCACTCTGTCTTCCAAAAAATGAAAATCTTTCTAGAAAGACAGCATTACGAGCCACAAACTCTTTGTTCTCGTTTAGGAGGAGTAAAAACCAAGTGGTTCAATTTTGGATAACCCTCACAAATACATAAATTGGTTCTGAACATAAAAATTTATGGTCCCAAATGTATAAAAATGACAAATTAGGGAGTCTCCCTATCCATATCTCATATGGAGTCATTTAGGCTTTTATATACGGGTTTTAAACTTTTAGTGAGAAAATAGCTTACAAAATCGCGAAAAACTTCAAACTATATCTCATAAAGTTCGGTTTATTTTCTTGACTACACCGTACTCTATGGTGTCCCTAGGAGAAGGTATATGTGAACTGGTTCACAATCTTCTTAGTGATCATCAAGGTCTTTGCTTGATATTACCCATTTGACCTTCAAAGTCATTACTCTAAAATTTCCGATCCAACATTTTGATCTTGTCGTGCTTTTGGTTTACTACTTCATTTTGAAAATATTCAACGTTTCAAAATTCACTTTTATGTTTTATTAAATAGATATGAGGTTTTCATATCTACTTAACATTATGGTAAAAGTAAGGAAATATATATAAAACCAACTATCGGCCTTACACATCCGTATGTATATGGTCAATCACCTCACTATTGTGTTTCTTTTCTGCAAAAGAAAACATAATACATGCACACATACCATAAGATTCTCAATCAAATGGTTGTTCAATGTTCTTTTTGTTTACTCGTTTTAAACGAATTTATTTGAGGTATGATTAATTGGGTTCACCGGATAAGAGACTTTAAAATCTACAAGATAGTATAATATTTAGATAACGTGAAGAATGTAAAATACCTCTAACTTGAGTGGTCTAAACTGATACGGTCGTTTCTGTACAAAAAATAAATA
The DNA here is from genome assembly GCF_048544455.1 of Silene latifolia. Classification (NCBI taxonomy): domain Eukaryota; kingdom Viridiplantae; phylum Streptophyta; class Magnoliopsida; order Caryophyllales; family Caryophyllaceae; genus Silene; species Silene latifolia. The sequence continues at coordinate 175,083,027 of NC_133537.1, forward strand.
CCTAAATATACTAACAGAAGCTAGTGATAAGTAGGGTCGATCTCCACAGGGAGGCAAGGTATCTATCTGAAAATCCCTCTATCTAAGTCACAAATGGGGGGTTTTGTATTTGGTTTCTAGAACTACTAAAGATTAAAGGCAAGAGAAATAACGCAAGAGCCATAAAGTGAGAAAATGAGATAAAAGTGATTAGATAAAAGAGAGTATGTCAGGATTTCGGTTCACCATGGCAGTTTATCGACTCAGTTGCAAATAGCCTAGACAATTTACTGTGAGAAGGGTAAGGGAAAAGTCCTTCCGGTCCGCTATCCACCCTAGATTTCCACTAACTTAACTTTCGTCCTCATTAGGGTAGTCTACTGTTCATAGTAGGCCTGTTTATTCCAATCTTCCGATCCAGGAACAAAGTTAACAAAATTAATGTTATTTAGAAGCGTGCACTCAACTAAATATGTGTTACAGTTATATTGCTACGGTCACAGATTCTCACATGTAAATCGTCTAGTCTATTCACTACATCGTCACAATATTACCATGGATCCCCTAGTCCTAACATAAAAGAGATTAGCTACTCATGTTTTTAATGTAATCAACAATAATAACAAAAGGCATGCTAATGGAAAACAAGATTAAGGAATAACAATCAAGCATAAATTAGACAAAGGCAAGAGTAATAATAAGAGAACAAGAAATTAAAATAAATAGAGTATTGAGATTAAGGAGAAAGGAATGATTACAATCTAATATAATTCGGCGTAAAGAACAATCCACCAAAGTAAGAGCAAAGTTAAGAGATTAAGCACTAAAGAGTGATAAAGATATGAAGAGAGATTAAGCAGAAAAGTCAGAAATGTTTTATGACTTAATTACGACTCCCTTATATAGGGGAGCGAAAATTAACATAATTAAGCCTATCATGGATTACTAAAACTCGTGTAACACAGCAATCTACTCGATCGAGTACTTTCAGACTACTCGATTGAGGTCTTCTCCAGTAAATCTACTCGATCGAGCACTTTAGGCTCTTGATCGAGTAACTCCATAAAGCACATTTCGATCGAGTATAAAAGACTACTCGATCGACTTCCAAAGTTTGCCAAAACACTCAATCGACTCCCAGAACATCTCGATCGAGTGATTTCCACTGAGATCAGCCTTCAACTCCTAATGACAGCTTCTTTTGACCACCCTTCATGTATTCCTAGGTACGACTCTTGCTCCAAAATCTCCGTCTCCTTACAATGCATGCTAAATGGGACGAATAAGGGTTGATTCCGCTACTTTCGGGTCCATTTCTGCAATTAAGACAAAACAAACCAAAGTGGCCAATTCGGGGCATTTTGCAATATAAAGCGATACAAAAAGGCATAGAAATGCGTGCAATAAGAGGCTAAAAAGTCTATATAAATTGCACGTATCAAATCTCCCCAAACCGAACCTTTACTCGTCCTCGAGTAAACTAAATGCAAACTAAAGGAACGGATATGAAAACTCAGAGCTAGCTACAAATTGTCCACTTAAACCAATTTAATGCAGCAAACCTAAGACTTATAGCAAAACTTGTCAAATGCAAACGAGTTCTAAGATGTTTTTAATAAAGTTGAACCTTCGACCTTGCAAGACCTTTGATGATGGACTCTCACGGGTCACTCTTCTCTCATGAAGCAAAGGGTAAGCATATGAGTGTAAGAGAGAAAGAAATATAGTCGTTCACCTAAACTATGACCCACATAAACATGCATGCAGCCAAAATGATAGACAATTCAAATCACCATACACACATTCCAACCAATCCAAGTCTGTCACAACCGAGGGCTTATAAAAATATGGTTTAGTGAGGCAATGGGTAAGAAAAGGCAAAACATTTATTGGATTTGTGAGTTAATAGTCAAGCTAGCTACCTAACGGAACCATACTGAACAATATCCGATTCTTAGCCATCTCAAAATTCAAGCATAATGCCCTTAAATTGGCACAACAGCTCACTAACTAACAATATACTTCTCATAAGATAGAAATAATGCATAGGAGAAACCGTTTCGTCAATTTTTCGTTCTTTTTTTTTCTTTTTCTTTTTTTCTTCTTTCTTTTTTTTTCACGTTCTTTTTTTTTTCAACTTCTTTTTTTCTCATCCTCCTTCTTTCTTTCATAAATTAACAACTCCAAGTAATGCAATACCAACCAAACTTGGCAGAATAAATTATATACCGCAAAACATATGTGGGAAATATCGGTATATTTCATCAAGAAAATTTCGGATTATAACGAAATTATAATTATGAAATAACTAGTCATAAACGAATTTGCAAAAAACAAAAGTATAGAGATTAGAATCAATCTTTGGTCCTAGCAATTTGGCCTAAGAACAATATCGAGATCGATATTCTCCTAATTGTTGCACCCAAAATGCTTTGAGAAATGCCCTTGTTCTTGCTAGAAAGAGATCCCTAAAAATTGATAATTATTTTTAGGGTTTTTGTTTTTGTGATGAGAGAATTAGGTCAAAAAGGAAGTAGCCAAATGATCTCCCTCTTTCCCCTCTTAAAACCGTCCAAGTGAGATAAAATGGGGAAGATATTTTTCTTCCTTTTTTTCTCTTATTTCGGTTTCACCAACCACCAAAAATAAGGAGAAAATCTTCTTATTTTGGTTGTTCTAAAAATGTATTAAATGTGTATTATTTATCAATTGTCATTAAAGTCGTCATGTATTAATAAGTCTGTCCACAACAGTTTGTAGTCCATTTATTAATACCGGTCTGTCAACATTTATTATGACAATTTCGTATAATATATACATTAACTATAAATATCGCATATTTATAATTTGCTAATTAAATATAACCGATTACGTTTAATTACGAATTAACATCTTAATTCGTTTAAGCTAACATTATATACATTAATTAAATATAACAGTTTATATTCAATTTACGAATTAACAGTTAATCCGTCTCAGCTAATATTATTTAATTGTATTAAATAATCGTCTCATCATCACATTGACTAACTTTTTAGTCAAATACATGGACTAACCTTCTAGTCATATAAGGCATCAATGTGATTACATTTTCATATAATCACATCTCTCAAACTCATCCTTTAGGTGTGACTTTTAGGGACCAGTTGATCACCGCCATCTGTATGACAATAACGTCAAACTTCTAGCAAGCCAACCGTTATTAATAAACGTTAATCAACTGATAAAATACTAAGTATACCCTTGTGAACCAATAAGAGATTTATATATGTTATCACACTAACTGTGGAGGACACAAGCTCCAACAAACTCCCACTTGTCCTCCCAAGTGTATGTGCGATAACCGATTCTCATATCCTAAAATTTCTCCCACTCAATGTAAAACAATTTGCAAAATCCGTATTCACAAAGGTCGTATTTTACTAGTGATCAATATCAAGAGTGGTTTTCCCAACTAGAGAGTAACTTAACTGATAAATGAATCATCATTCGAGCATGGCCATGCATTTCAGTTACAACTCCTCGAGTGGCCCTGAGAAATAACTAAACCTGATAAAGGTTGGATATTTTCTTCTACTCGAATCCTGCAGATATAAGCATAGTATGAAATGACCCAGTGAAAATCTGCTTAGCCTCCTGTTACGGTCGACCATGAGAAAGAAACAAAAGTCACCCAAAAACTGCCTTAATCTCAAGAGATAGTCGATAGTCAAAAGAATCGACTCTAGGAACAGAATGGAGGTCCAATCCACGACCTGGCACCGAATGTTTTAAAACATTTAGGACTCCATTACGTTGTCACAATGTCCTACGAGGTATCGTTATAACTCGCATCTGTGATCGATCAACCAACCGTTTGACTTATGGCTCGTTGAACCCACCATCAATCAACTTCACAATATAATAGCCAGAGTTATCAGCTCATGTAGGCGATTACGGACCAAAACAAATCTAATGTAATTCAGTTCACTTTGTGGCGTTCAATGTTGTCAGTACAATCCACATGAAAAACAAAATATGAAATAAAACGATGAAGTTATAAATAGCATATGAAAAAGACAATGTATCGAATCCATAAGCAACTAGTAAAACTCAGGAACACGTTTAATTCCCATGGAAATAACGCGCCCTTCATGCTTATCATATTTCAATGGTTTAGTGAGAGGGTCCGCGATGTTGTCATCCGAAGCAATCTTGTCAATCACTATCTCCTCTTGCTCCATGTAATCACGGATCAGGTGAGCCTTCCGATGTACATGTCTAGACTTGTTGCTAGACTTAGGGTCATTAGCCTAGAAGATGGCACCTCTATTGTCACAATAGATGGTGATTGGGTCATTCGAACTAGGAACTATGGATAGTCCTTGTAATAATTGACGCATCCATATAGCTTCCTTTGCTGCTTCTGAAGCGGCATAGTACTCGGATTCAGTAGTAGAATCTGCTACAACATCCTGTTTGGAACTCTTCCGGTGACCATGACACCATTAAGAGTAAAGACGAATCCAGACTGAGATTTTGAATCATCTCGATCTGTTTGGAAGCTAGCATCTGCGTAACCGATTGCACATAGCTTAGTATCTCCTCCGTAAGTCAATACCCAATCCTTAGTCCTCCGTAGGTACTTAAGGATGTTTTTAACAGCCATCCAGTGTGTTTCACCTGGATTGCCTTGGTACCGACTCTTCATACTCAATGCATATGCCACGTCTGGACGTGTGCATATCATGGCATACATGATTGATCCTATGGCTGATGCATAAGGAACACGACTCATGCGTTCGACCCCTTCAGGTGTCGTGGGTGACTGAGACTTGCTCAAATGCATCCCAGACGTCATTGGAAGGTTCCCCTTCTTGGAGTTGGTTATGCTGAACCTTTCAGAATCTTATCTAAATAAGACTCCTGACTCAGTGATAACATCTGTCGTGATCTATCTCGATAGATACGGATTCCCAATATGCGTTGTGCCTCACCCAGATCTTTCATCTGGAAATGGTTCTTCAACCATCCTTTTACCGAAGATAAGAGAGGAATGTCATTCCCAATCAAGAGTATGTCATCGACATACAATATCAAGAAAACAATCTTGCTCCCACTCGACTTGACATATAAGCATGGTTCCTCGACCGATCGAGTGAAACGATACTCTTTTATCACCTGGTCGAAATGATGATTCCAACTCCGAGAAGCTTGCTTAAGTCCATAAATGGAACGCTTAACCTTGCACACTTTCTTAGGATTTTCAGGATCTATGAAACCTTCGGGTTGCACCATGTAGAACTCCTCCTCCAAATAACCGTTTAAGAAGGCAGTTTTCACATCCATCTACCAAATTTCATAGTCATGAAAAGCGGCAATCGCTAAGATTATCCGAATGGAACGCAACATAACTACGGGTGCAAAAATTTCATCATAATGCAATCCGTGCACTTTAGTGAAACCTTTTGCCACTAGTCGTGATTTATAGGTATCTGGTTGCCCGTCTACAGAATGCTTTATTTTGTAAATCCATTTGCACAGAAGAGGTCGTACCTTGTTAGGTAAATCAACAAGATCCCATACGTCATTCTCATTCATGGAGTCCATCTCGGATTGCATGGCTTCAAGCCATAGCTTAGAGTCGGAATAAGTCATGGCACCTTTATAGGTAGCGGGTTCATTACTCTCTAGGAGCAAAACGTCATTTTCCTCGACCATACCAATGCATATGTCTGGAGGATTAGATACTCTACCCGACCTCCTAGTTTCCTGAGGAATATTAACCGTATCATTAGTTGAAGGAACAAATTCCTCCATATGTTCCTCGGTTGTTGGTTCTTGAATCTCCGACAGCTTGAAGGTTCTATTACTTGACTTGTTCTCAAGAAATTCTCTCTGAGAACTTTTTACTAGCCGCAACAAAAACTCGATGTTCGGTAGGCGAATAGAAGTAATGACCAAACATTCCTATTGGATAACCAATAAAGTATATCTTGACCATTCGCGGGCCGAGCTTATCCTCGTGTCTCCACTTGACATAAGCCTCGCAGCCCCAAACCCGAATAAAGGACAAGTTAGGGACCGTTCCCTTCCACATTTCATATGGAGTCTTGTCAACAGCTTTAGACGGACGTCGGTTAAGTATAAGAGCCGCTGACAAAAGAGAAAAACCCCTTAATGAATCAGGTACTACCTTGTGACTCATCATGGATCGAACTATATCAAGTAGTGTTCGATTTCTCCGTTCGGACACACCATTTAATTGAGGTGTTCCAGGTGGAGTTAACTGTAAAACTATTCCACAGTCTTTAAGGTGTTGATCAAACTCATTTGAAAGATATTCGTCACCACGATCTAAACGTAGTGCTTTAACCTTTCTTCCCAGCTGGTTCTCAACCTTATTCTTGTATTCCTTGAATTTTTCAAAAGACTCACTTTTATGCTTCATTAAGTAGACATATCCGTATCTACTCAAATCGTCCGTGAAAGTGATAAAATATCTATAGCCATCTCTAGTGGTGATTGACATAGGTCCACATACATCAGTATGTATGAGTCCTAATAGGTCATTAGCGCACATTCCAACACCTTTGAAGGAAATTCGAGTCATTTTGCCGATAAGACATGATTCACACGTGCCAAATGATGAGAAATCAAATGTGGAGATAGTTCCACTTTCAATGAGTTTCTTTACACGTTTTTCATTTATGTGTCCCATTCGACAATGCCATAGATAAGTTTGATCTTTGTCACCAACCTTTAATTTCTTATTATTCACATGTAATATATTTGTGGTTTGATCTAAGATATAAATTCCATTCATGGAAACTGCTTTGCCATAAACCATTTTATTAAAAGAGAAAATACAGCTATTGTCCTTTATTGAAAATGAAAAACCGTCTTTATCAAGTACGGAAACAGAAATAATATTCTTAGATAAACTGGGTACATAGTGTGATTATATAAATATAACTCAAAACCACTAGGGAGCTGGATTACGTATGTTCCCATTGAGACTGCAGCAACTCGTGCTCCATTCCCGACTCGCAGGTCCACATCACTCTTTGCGAGGGGTTTGATGTTTTTTAGGCCCTGCAAATGATTACATAGATGAGAACCACAACTAGTATCAATTACCCAAGTTCCGAAACTTGTATGGTTAATCTCAATCATATGAATATAAGATGACATACCAACAGGACTGACGCGGCCTGCTTTTATGTCCTTACGGTACACGGGACAGTTCCTCCTCCAATGCCCAGTCTTTTGACAATGGTGGCACTCAACGTTACCGTCCTTGCTCTTTGCCTTGCCTTGTGAGCCACCAGGCCCACTCTTACCGTTTCCTGACTTTTTAAACTTTGGCTTTCCTACAGTTAGGTCGCCGTGAGCTTTGCCCTTACCCATATTCTTGTTGGAAATCATGAGAACATCTTGCTTCATGCTCCCACTCAATTTCATATCCTTCTCGGTCTGTACGAGAAGTGAGTGTAGCTCATGAGGACTTTTCTTCATGTCATTCATGTAGTAATTTGCCCTGAAGAGGGCAAAACCATCATGAAGTGAATGAAGCATACGGTCAATGACTATACTCTCACTGATTTTGCAATCAAGTGCCTCCAGTTTCTCGACATTCTCAATCATGTTAAGAATGTGTGGGCTAACCGGTTGTCCCTTCCGGAGTTTTGCATCAAAGAAGCGACAGTTATGCTCATAAGTAACGATTCTCGGTGCTTTTGAGAATTCATTAGTGAGCGTGGTGAAAATCTTGTTTGCACCTTGGGCAATGAAGCGTCTTTGCAAATTGGTTTCCATTGCAAAAATGAGCACGTTCTTTATCGCACCCGCTTCCATAACGAAGTCACTATAAGAAATTGAATCGTTAGCTCTTGCATTGGGGCCTGGGTTTGGCGGGATTGGCTCAGTTAAGTACTTGAGCTTACCGTCAACAATGGCAGCATTCCGTAATGATCCCTCCCAGCCCGCAAAATTGGACCCGTCATTCTTCAGTTGTGTGAACTGATTCATGTGGTCCATGAAAGCTTTTAGCCAGGACTCGCGTCCAAGTGTGGCACTTGGCATAGGGATATCATTATTTCCAGCCATTTGTTGTAAGCAGTATTATCAATATAAACGAATTCTACACTGCGAAAAGAAGAATAAAAAAATAATAAGCATACTCATCGTTATGATTTAAGTCTAATGCAAAACTGTTATAAGCGAAGACTCAAGCATTTATATAATTGACCTGCCTCAAGAATTATATAAATGATCCCAAGACTCAATTATCTGTAAATTGATAAGCCAACCTCTTGGCTAATTCTACTGTTAGAATTCTTGGTTGATAAATTTCTGTAAATTCTATCTATAGTCCATCATAATCACGAGAAACTCTTCGGATTATAATGTTGAGGTAAAATAAGTCAACACAAACTACATACCCAACGTAGAAGGGGTCACATGGAGGGTAAGGTCCTATATGTCTACCGACGAAGAAGGGATTCATAGTTGTTTGGCCTTATAAAGACTAGTCTCAATTTTATTTTAGAGGAAGATCCCATCAACTTTATTTTATTTCATTTTAAGTGAACTAATATCTAGCATGCGAGAATGAATAAACTAAGATGATGGCTTAAATTATATGACATTTTTATGTCCATGATAAATAACATCCAATCTATATGAGTCAATTTTCATGCATATTACTAGTAGGTGGTTTGGTTTAGGCGGAATATGATGCACTAATTATCATGCGAATGAAAAACAACGATAATGAAAAACGTAAAACAAAATAAAGTCCTAGTGTGGCCTATCTACCAAAATGAACATAAATACAACTTTGGAATCCTTCCTAGGACCCGAGAGGCTTGTCTTGATGTTCCATCTTGGTCCATGTAGCGGAAGTGAGCAATCCAATCTCCATCTTTAGTCTTCTCAAAATTACAATTAAAATTACAAAATAAACCTATTTACATTCTAATTTCAAAAACATAATACTAAAGAAAACCAAAAGGAGATTCGAGATCTCAAAATTACGTTAAAATTATGTTTCCATCATTACGAAAACATAATTAACTAAGGCCACACTAGGTAATAAAAAATTACAACCGATTGCAAAAATACGTAAATTAAACCATTCAACAATTCATGCAGCCTGGCAGTCTTATACAACAGATTCAGGCTGATTGTAGGAATCGTGTATTGGGGGTTTTCCAGGGGCCTATGGCTCTGGTTGATAGGAACTGGTGTAATGGTGTAGGAATTTGTTGAGTGCTGTTTCTTTGCTTAAATTTATTGTAACTCTCTGATGTAAACAGTGCTCTAAATGGTGTATGGGTGTCCTTTTATGGACTATGATATAATATTACTAACATTCCACCAAAAAAAACAATTCATACAACTAAATAAAAATGCATCAACTATAAATTAACCATTCAAGATATAATTCCTTAATTATGTAGAGTAATTTATCCAAACCACCTATTTTATAATTATCAAAATTATGGGACAATTCCTTAATTACTGACAATAATTCCAATCTTAATTCACATTAGCTAGTGATATGAATTAATCCAACATTATTTTAAACCTCTTTAAAATAATTGGTTATCTAAAATTTGTGAACTTTTTCACAACAAACAATCATACATTATAAAAAATAATGTATAAAATTACACGGCCAAAATAAAAAAAACGAAACCATTTTTTTTCAGCTCTCGGCATTAACAAAAAAAAAACAAAAATATTTTTTTTTTTTTGCTCTCAGCAAATCTGGAAAAAAAAAAAGAAAAACAGATTTTTTTTATCTCGGCATTAAGCCCTAAAATAACAAAAACAGTTTTTTTTTTTTTTTTTTTTTTTTTTTTTTTTTTTTATTTCTTGCGGCATTTTGCCCTAAAAACAAAAAAAAAATCTTTTCAAAAATAACCCATTTTATGAACAAGTTTGTTTAATGTTGCTACTAGAACAAGATTGACATAATCACCAACTTTTAATTTAAACATGGATTCAAACTAGATGATTCAATCTAACCTCTTAAAATGAATATCTAAATTATGATTAAATCTATTATCCGAATATTTGATTCATCACAATTGATTTGAACATTTTTAAATTTAATGAATCATGATTATAAACAACAATTTAAACCATGTATGCCAAAAACTATATAGCAAAAACAAATGAACATCAACAACCAAAACGATTTCCATTTACATTTTAATTGAATTCTTATTAAATCAAAACATCTACAAATTTTTCATATAATCACATCTCTCAAACACATCCTTTAGGTGTGACTTTTAGGGACCAGTTGATCACCGCCATCTGTATGATAATAACCTCAAACTTCTAGCAAGCCAACCGTTATTAATAAACGAAATATTTTTTTTTTCTCTCAAAATTTTTGTTTGAATTCATTTATGAAAATCATATAAAATAATTTTGTGACCTATGCTCTGATACCACTTGTAGTAAATATCGGTATATTTCATCAAGAAAATTTCGGATTATAACGAAATTATAATTATGAAATAACTAGTCATAAACAAATTTGCAAAAACAAAAGTATAGAGATTAGAATCAACCTTTGGTACTAGCAATTTGGCCTAAGAACAATATCGAGATCGATATTCTCCTAATTGTTGCACCCAAAATGCTTTGAGAAATGCCCTTGTTCTTGCTAGAAAGAGATCCCTAAAAATTGATAATTATTTTTAGGGTTTTTGTTTTTGTGATGAGAGAATTAGGTCAAAAAGGAAGTAGGCAAATGATCTCCCTCTTTCTCCTCTTAAAACCGTCCAAGTGAGATAAAATGGGGAAGATATGTTTCTTCCTTTTTTTCTCTTATTTCGGTTTCACCAACCTCAAAAAAAAGGAGAAAATCTTCTTATTTTTGGTTGTTCTAAAAATGTATAAGATGTGTATTATTTATCAATTGTCATTAAAGTCATCATGTATTAATAAGTATGTCCACAACAGTTTGTAGTCCATTTATTAATACAGGTCTGTCAACATTTATTATGACAATTTCGTATAATATATACATTAATTATAAATATCGCATATTTATAATTTGCTAATTAAATATAACCGATTACGTTTAATTACGAATTAACATCTTAATTCGTTTAAGCTAACATTATATACATTAATTAAATATAACAGTTTATATTCAATTTACGAATTAACAGTTAATCCGTCTCAGCTAATATTATTTAATTGTATTAAATAATCGTCTCATCATCACATTGACTAACTTTTTAGTCAAATACATGGACTAACCTTTTAGTCATATAAGGCATCAATGTGATTACATTTTCATATAATCACATCTCTCAAACACATCCTTTAGGTGTGACTTTTAGGGACTAGTTGATCACCGCCATCTCTATGATAATAACGTCAAACTTCTAGCAAGCCAACCGTTATTAATAAACGTTAATCAACTGATAAAATACTAAGTATACCCTTGTGAACCAATAAAAGATTTATATATGTTATCACACTAACTGTGGAGGACACAAGCTCCAACAACATACACTAACTAGCTTGAGAAGGCAGGCTAAATTTGGATGTAGTTAAGGGTCAACAGGCAAATTTGACTAATGTGGAGTTAAATGGGTAAAAAAATGAAAGAAAAGGGGAATGTAAGCGCCTCCCTGCATATGACACCAACCACTAACCTGAATGTATGTAGGTAATAAGCAATTAAATTTCATATACGTGCAAATTAATGAGCATGTTATGCAAGGACTATACTACTCACAATCCTACATGAACTAATCATAAATTACACCAGTTTATACAGCTCTAAAACTTAAAATTTATAAGTAGGTTGCCAAATTTCAAGTCAAGTCTATTCGTTCAGCTAAATTTTAACATAAACTCGTAGATATGCAAAAAGACAATGCTAAAGATAATAATTTATGCAAGGCTTAAGCAAAAAGGACAAATTAGAGTGCACTTCCATCATCGAAATCTACCGTTCCGACTCAACCTATATGCAAAAGTAAACGTGAAATTTTTGTTTTTTATGAGATTTTTGATTTTTATAAAAATAAACAACTATGCATACATAAATTAAACGTGACAACAGAAATGCAATAAGAACAACATGCAGACACCGATATGGATGCATACCCTCCCCAATCCAAACCGTACAATGCCCTCATTGTACTCAAAAATAGGGAAAGGAAATGCAAACTGGAAAGAAAAGTGAAGATGCGGAAAACTTAAAAGATAACGCGAAGTAGGGTCCTCCTTAAACCAGCGAACAACATGGGAGGTCACTAACACCTCCATAACAAACCAATGGAAACGAATCCAAACGACTGAACTCGATCGAAAGAATTTTGTACTTGATCGAGTAAATATAGCCGCGAAAATGCTCTATCGAGGGAATATTAGTCACTCGATCGAGAGCAATAAGTGTTCGATCGAAGGGGCACCTGCAGACCACAAACGGCGACAAAAACCAAGTCTAAAATTGTTTACAGTCTACGGTTTCTAAGCTAATTATTAAGCATACAACAAAACTAAAGCTTGAAAATCAACTAAAAAGAAATTTAAACTCCGGGTTGCATCCCGGTAGCGCTAGTTTCAGATAGGTCCCAGCTCGACCTTCTTTTCTTCATCCACCCACGCAAATCAATGGCCCATAACAAGGCTTATGACTGAATGCAGTCTCCTCAACGTCCGTCAGCTTGACCTTAGGCCTCCATACCATCACATCAACAGAGGAACAACAACTTATCGCAGCGTAATGGCCTCCACCTTTCGCCTTCTCGCGCGATTTCTTCTTGTACGGCCTAGCTTTGTTCAATCCTCCGCCTGGGTCATCAATCCACACTGTTCCAGCCTCCAAGGTAAACGTATGATGCCCACCTTCTGGGTCCGTCAATCCATCAGTACCTGCAGAAGAAGTAACAAAGGAATTAACCTTAATTGCAGAATCATCGTCCGAAATAAATTTAGACGACCATTTATTATTATCAGCAAAAAAATTACACAATTGAGCACTTAAGTAACTCGATTGAGGTATTTTTTCAACAATTTTACTCGATCGAGTAACTTGTGTCAAACGATCGAAGACCATGTTTTCCTCATTGCTCGATCGAGATATTTCGTCCTCTCGATCGAGTACTTACTCAGGCATTTCACTGGATCGAGTATAGTAAGCCTCTCTATCGAGTGTTTGAAAAGTGGCAGGTATGGCTCCCTTGTATCCTTCCTCTTGAACAGTATTTTCAGCATTAATAGGCGGAACTGGCCCTTCACAGGGAATATCTGTCCTGGTGTGAACAGCATAGACTGTCTCGGGTCACCTAGAAATTTGCTCGGCCAATGCTTGAGCCAACTGAGCTTTAAGTGACTTGATAATGGCGTCTTTAGTTTGCATAACTTCTTGCACTTGAAGCGCAAGTGTCTTCACTATAGATGTCAACTCAGCAATTTCTTCTTTCTGCCTATTAGGAGGAGGAGTTTGTTGTGGCGGAGGCCAAATAAATAGAGACTTTTGATAGCCTCGTTGCTGGAAAGGATGTGGCGGCACATAAGCAAAAGGTCGACTAGCTTGTCTACGCCACCTAAACGCATAGACTTCGTCGTCCCCCGCTAGACAAATAACAGCAGTGTGCCCCGTAGCACCACATCTCTCACATTAGATCACCTGTTGTGCCATAGTATGAAACTGAGGCGAACTACCCCAAGATCGTCTACTCTCCAGCTGGTCAGATCTTACCTTCTGAGCTTCATACTGTGCTATAATTCTGGAGACACTAGACATTTTGGCAGAATAATCAAAAGTACTCAAGCCTTCCCTTTGATAATCTTTCTCCTAGAATCCTATCAAGGTAGGACCTGTAGGACCTATCAAAACAACACTAAAGGAAAGAAGATAAAAACTGCCTCAAGGAATAAATCCCTTGAGGCGGAAGACAGGCGAAAATGAACAGATAAATAGGCTAATTCCCTCCCCGGCAACGGCGCCAAAACTTGATACCGTCGTTATATACAAAAAATAAATACCTAAATATACTAACAGAAGCTAGTGATAAGTAGGTTCGATGTCCACAGGGAAGCAAGGTATCTATCTGAAAGTCCGTCTATCTAAGTCACAAATTGGGGGTTTTGTATTTGGTTTCTAGAACTACTAAAGATTAAAGGAAAGTGAAATAATGCAAGAGTAATAAAGTGATAAAATGAGATAAAAGTGATCAGATAAAAGAGAGTATGTCAGGATTTAGGTTAACCATGGCACTTTATAGACTCAGTTGCAAATAGCCTAGACAATCTACTGTGAGAGGGGTAAGGGAAAGGTCCTTCCAGTCCGCTATCCACCCTAGATTTCCACTAACTTAACTTCCGTCCTCATTAGGGTAGTGTACTGTTCATAGCAGGTCTGTTTATTCCAATCTTCCGATCCAGGAACAAAGTTAACCAAATTAATGTTATTTAGAAGCCTGCACTCAACTAAATATGTGTTACAGTTATATTGCTACAGTCACAGATTCTCACATATAAATCGTCTAGTCTATTCACTACATCGTCACAATATTACCATGGACCCCCTAGTCCTAACATAAAAGAGATAAGCTACTCATGTTTTTAATGTAATCAACAATAATAACAAAAGGCATGCTAATGGAAAACATGATTAAGGAATAACAATCAAGCATAAATTAGACAAAGGCAAGAGTAATAATAAGAGAACAAGAAATTAAAGTAAATAGAGTATTGAGATTAAGGAGAAAGGAATGATTACAATCTATTAGAATCCGGCATAAAGAACAATCCACTAAAGTAAGAGCAAAGTTAAGAGATTAAGCAGTAAAGAGTGTTTAAAGATATGAAGAGGGATTAAGCAGAAAAGTCAGAAATGTTTTATGACCTAATTACGACTCCCTTATATAGGGGAGCGAAAATTAACATAATTAAACCTATCACGGATTACTAAAACCCGTGTAACACAGCAATCTACTCGATCGAGTACTTTCAGACTACTCGATCGAGGTCATCTCCAGCAAATCTACTCGATCGAGCACTTTAGGCTCTCGATCGAGTAGCTCCATAAAAGCACATTTCGATCGAGTATAAAAGACTACTCGATCGACCTCCAAAGTCTGCCAAAACACTCGATCGACTCCCAGAACATCTCGATCGAGTGATTTCCACTAAGATCAGCCTCCAACTCGTAATGACAGCTTCTTTTGACCACCCTTCACGCATTCCGAGGTACGACTCTTGCTCCAAAATCTCCGTTTCCTTACAATGCATGCTAAATTGGACGAATGAGGGTCGATTCCGCTACTTTCGGGTCCATTTCTGCAATTAAGACAAAACAAACCAAAGTAGCCAATTCGGGGCATTTTGCAATACAAAGCGATACAAAAAGGCATTGAAATGCGTGCAATAAGAGGCTAAAAAGTCTATATAAATTGCACGTATCATAAACCAACCACCAAGTTATCATAGGAGTAGGTACAACCTTTTGTTTTAAATCACCTGAGTGATGCCTTCTATGTGTAAACATAGACCTCTTGCGTTTTATCAATTCATGTAAACTTCTTTACAAAGAAATGACCCATACTTGGTATCTCAATCCAAGATAGTGGAACTAGCCTATCCATTGAGTAGATGTCTCTTTCAACTTTGTCCTATCGCATACATCTAGAGTTGCATCTTCTTAACTCCCACTCACTTTCACATTCCTCTATACTTCAACAAGCAAAAATGAATCTCATGAAGACCTCTCTTCAAGTCATTCGTGATATTTTATACACCTAGTAAGAGTGAATTACTATAAAGTGAGTACAACATGTGGCAAAATCTCAACTTCTTGCGAAATTGGATTTCCTAATCGTTCAATTGTCATCATATGCCTAAACTCTTTAGCACATAAACAATCGATTTGGCCTTTCTCGACGTGAGCCATTTGACGGTATCATATTGGAAGATTCTTTGTGTTTTTGAAAACTCTTTTCGCAAACTTTTGAATTACTCTTGAGTAAGTTAAACTAATATGTCATCATCATGACGGAGGTGTCACTTTCGAAATCAAGACACTCTTGATAAAATGTGACTCCTTTTTGTTAAACTCATAATAAGAGTTCGCAACATTAAACCCCTTTTTTAATATGTATGGACGTTAAGTTGTAAAATAATCGCAATAATTATTGTAATCTTATGTAGGTGAATTGGTGAATAATATTTCCATTCATTGCTATCAATTCCTTCAAAGAAACTGCTTTCTATGAAACAACGAAACAAGTATAATAATAAATAGAGGATGAAAGGAGGATGAAATGCGCGATGTCATAGTAAATATATTTATGAAAATGAACGAAAAATAGGAAAAATTAACATTCAATGTTTTTTTTTTTAAAAAACTTGATAAATATTTTAACAAGTCCATTTATATAATGACCTCTCTCTAAATTATTTAAATGATTCCAAGATCCGTCTTTAGACAAAAATAGGCATCGCTTGGGCGAAACATCCCGTAATTGTGTAAATTCAGTAAGTCAACGCTTGACTAATTCTACCATGAGAACTCTTGGTCGACGGATTTCAACAAACCCATCTACTAGCCCCGGAATACAAACCATCTTATACCCCGTTGAGTCCAACCAACTTTGGCGCATGATAACCGTTTACCACCCTACTTACCCATGGTAAAAAGAGAGCATCCCGCTTGGGCAAGCATGGCTGTAATGAACAAGGGATTCATAGGTGTTACTAATTGGTAAGGCTAATCTCAATTTTAGTTATGTGAGAGATCTTGTCAATTTAGTCGTAAATTCCCTATAAGTGAACTAAGTCGGTGAATGTAAATGACGTGAATTGACAACCGCGAAAATAAAATGCATGTGAATGGCGATTTTGGCGTGCGAGGAAAAACAAAAGCAAGCAAGCATATGAATAATCCTAGTATGGCCTCCTAGTTAATAAAAACTAGACTATTACATATCGGAAACCAACTCCTTGGTCCCTTGCCTCTTCATTCCAAAAGTAGTTTCTTCTTGTGGGATTTGGAACACCTTCCAAAAATAGACTCCGTCTCGATGTAAATCCGTCTTTCGGAAACGCCGGTAAGAATAACAATTACAATTAAATTACATAGCTATTCATATTATACATTAATTAATAAAATAAATAAAACTATTAATTAATTATAAACCGACAATACGAGATCGTATTTAATTACAAACAAATCGCTATTCCCATTCATTTCGGGTAATAACGATTAAAATAAACTAGGCCATACTAGGTACAACAAGATAAATACTATATATAAGTGACAATCATTCATTCAAATTAAATAAATATGCTTAAAATGCTGTAATTTGATGCCAAAATTGCCCTATCTAAGAATCGTTGGTATCCATCTCGGTTTTGTGGTTTTAATTGATTTTTAACTTGTAAAAATCAATAATCAACTCTTAAATCTCATTTAAGTCCAAACTAATTGTCCAAATTGTTTTGAACCTCAAAAATTAGTCCTCACTAATTTTGTGATGAATAATTTGTTTGATTTGGTGATATTTGCTAATTTAATCGGTAAAATCATTACTTTTAAGTAAAAATTCCAAAATAAATGAAAATATTACCAAAAAATGAAAAACAAAATTGAGTATTCTGGAACACTCCCAAGAACACCAAAATGTCAGAAAAAATGCCCAAAAATTCGAAAAAATTTTATGAAGAAAAAAATCGATATTTATCGGTTTTTAACCGCTAAAACCAATAAACATCAAATCAAGGTTAAAATACATTTTAAATTTCACTTTTAACTTTTAAATCATATTTTAAAATGTACATAAATTTATCAAGGGCATGAACAAATGTTTCGAGTATATGATTAATTTATTTCACTTTTATCGACTTTTATCTTATAAAATCAATAAACATGCAAAACTTCAAACCAACCTTCGAAATTTTATATAACATCTGTAGAAAATATGCATGAAACACCATAAACATTTCATGACCCTACTCAACGTTTAACTATTTTTAGTTAACTCTTAACCAAAATACGGCATTTTTGACTCGGTTTTCTACCAAAAATCATTAAAAATAGCAAAATAACTTCACAAATCACCAAATTTTACCACAAACCTTTTGAGATCAGTAGGTATGCATATCCAAAAATTTTCGGGCTAAAACCTCTTTTAACACCATTTTTTATTTTTCCAAATTATCTCATAATTTGGTTAATATGCTTAAAATCAACATGCAAATTACAAGCCTAAGCTCTGATACCACTTGAAAGATCATAGATCCTAATTAGACTCTCTAATTAATAATAAATTATCTCATAATATGTTATTTTAGTGATCTATGTAACATGCATGCTAATATAAAAGCATAAAAATAAAGATTAAGGAAATACAATTTCCTTACATTGATTTTGATGGTAAAAATAGGCACAAACTAGATCACCTATCTAGTTTTTTCTTGAGCTAATAAAAATGGATGATCCTCCTAGAAAAACCTTCAAAGAGAAAGTCTCCTTCAAGTAGCACCCAAGAACAACACCGAAATAATCTTACAAGTATTAACTAGATACTTGTAAAATTTAACCCTTGATAATATTTATAATATTACTAACAAGCTTAGTGAATATTTATTTTGATTACTAACAAGCTTAGTAAGTGTTCTTACTATTTTAGAGAGAAAGACCAACAACAATTTCACATGCAAAATACACAAAATGAAATAGTGTGTAAAATGAGCAATTGTTGGTCTATATGGAGGGGTTAAACCGGGTGGAGTAGGTGGAGTGAGGGAGTGGAATTGTTTTATTTTTGTCCAATCTTATATCACATGCAAAATGATCATAAGATAACTTATGGAAGTATATAAAGCAAAATAAAATGATTATGTTTATAATCATCCACTACACTCCATTTACACGGTCCAATATCCCATTTACGGGTCCATTTTGTTCTTATATTTGTCGCACAAATACGTGTAAATTTTACTTCAAACATCGATTTATGTATAAATGCTTCCCAATAAATTTTGACCAAATAACTCCGTAAATATACGTGTACCGCTACACATATTATTTACGTACTAATATTAATCACATTAATCAATTAGTACAATTTTAGTGAATTAACAATTAATTAACTAAAACCCGTCTCATAAAATTTATTATTCAATTATCGCATAATTAAATAATAACAATCGCGCCTCGAGTTCATAACTCGATATCTCTCTAAAAATAATCGACTAACCTATTAGTCAATAAATCAAGGGACTAAATAAATTGTATCTCATACAATTAGTTAGTTGTCAATTGGGGTTCGTTCCTTTAGGTGTGACCGATAGGGGTCAGTTGATCATCGCCGTCTCACGACAATAACATCAAACTCTAGTCAGCCAACCGTTATCGATTTACGTTAATCAATTGACGAGGATCAAATAATTAAATATCCTGATGATATTCCTTTAATGAGATTTATTATGTAAATGCACTATTGTGGAGGACACTAACTCCAACACAATGGGCCAAAAGGTACACACCCTATCTTATTGGGGTTGTGTTATGACGGTGGTGGGTTGGGTTGTTATAAAACCTGGCCAGACTTCGGGATGAACATTTCCCGATTCGACATGCGATAAACGTTTCGCATCCAAGACTCGATTGACAAAACGGAAGTCGAGTACCACGAATTCTGCAGAACGACACGAAAGAGGCGGAAATAGAATGAGATAACCAAATCTTGGTAGAACGGCATGAGAGAGGTTTAAACAAGTCAAGCAAGAATGTATAGCATAATGACATTTCCATGAGAATACGGCTCAACACAAGAAATGTTCAAGATAAGTATTTCATACTTGAAACTCGATAAATGAACGATAATGAGCAAGTCATACATCGTATATGAAGTATACTATGTCATCCTATACTCTTATAACATGGAAACATTTCATTTCACATTTACATGTTACTTGAATGAAGTATAAACAAGTGCTAACAAATGAGTTACGTTATATAAAACCCCAGGCAAAACATAAACAAAGCGAACCGAGCCATCGATAAGCATACACTACGATAAAGGGGTAACAAAAGGACCAGAATTCATGCCAATGGCTCAATATAAGTCAATAAAGTACATAAAACAAAGAAAGAAGGAAGTTGCTGAAGGCGTGGCAAGAGTCGTGCCATAACTTACAGGAACCAAGGCACCGTGACAATAGGGTTGTGTCGTGCCTTGCTCAGATGTGCCGTGCACAAGCAGGCACCAAGAGGCCGTGCCATTTGTGTTATTCCTTGCTTTGGCTTCCGTGCGAAGCTCAAGTTGTGAGACGGGTTCATATACTTCGACAATAACTCACCCAATTGAATAAGAACATGTAATTAACAAGCAATTTCATATATATACTTGAGACAGGATGCCTACTTGAGACGGAAATCAATAGTTTACATATTCCAACAACCAACTTTACCTAATTGTTCTCAAATCAAAAGTTTACACACTCTAAACAAGCAATTATACTCAAATCACACATTTCCAAACTCATAACTTCATGACATAAATAAACCCAAATACTAAGCATGAATACGATGGTTTATTCACTAATTCATCTATGTAAACAACCATGTAACCAAAAGACTATTATTTTTCTCAAACAACCACGAGATGGTTGTACACACAAACTCATTTAACAACAAACATGTAAAACATGTAAAGATTCAAACGTTAACACACATATGAGTAAACTACAACATATAAACACACAAATTTGACATAATGTCGAGTAACCTATCACCGTTACCTTTTTCAACTTCAATCCTTAAGAGAATCGTCTACTATGTAGCTATACTCTTCCGGGTTGTCCTATCCTTCCCCTAAACACAAAAATGAAAGAAATTAGTTGGATGTTCAAACCCTTGTAAAACAAGAATTTCGAAACATGAAGAAAATTCTTTCTTAATTAGGAAGATGGAGGGCGAAACAATGAAGAATTTGGCGCGAAAATGACTCAAATTGGTGGAGAATTGTGGGTGTTTGATGTGAGGAAAATTTCTGAATTTTGGTGAAGGAGATGAAGATATAAGGGTTTTTCTCAAGGGTTTTATGAAGAGGAAAGAGTAGGAGAAAAGGCCCATAAGTCATACAAGGCCCAATAACTCTAATTGAGGCGGATTTCACTAAAAACACGACCCAAAACTAACTACATACTTTAAATGGCCAAGATGGTCATTATTATTACTACTATACATCTAAAGTTATATTTTTATAAATGTAAGTTTTCAAACATAATTAACTTAATTAAGAAGATTAAAACGTTTTAAAACTATAACTAGAAAAGCGTGGGTGTTACAATCATCCCTCCTTTTAAAAAGTTTCGTCTTCCAAACTTGAAGCAAGGGAGGATACCTCAAGAAAAAAAACTCGGATACTTGGTATGCATAGAAGCTTCCGGTTACCACTTTACCACACTTCCACAAAACTTTCACTAAGGGTTCAACCTTACTTCTCAACTTCTTATCCTTCTTGTCCAATATGCGAATTGGTCTCTCCTCAAAAGATAAACTAGGCTCAAGCTCGGGAATCTCATTTTGTGACACATGACTAGGGTCGCTAATGTATTTCCTAAGTTGAGATACAAGAAAAACATCATGAACTTTACCCAAACTCGGGGGCACGTCCAATTTGTAAGCCACGACACCAATTCTTTTCAAAACATCATAGGGTCTTATGTACTTTTGACTCAACTTCCCTCTAACTCCAAATCTTTTCACTCCTTTCATAGGGGACACTTTAAAAAATACTTTATCACCAAATTCGAATTCCAAGGGTTGACGGCGAACATCAGCATAAGACTTTTGGCGATCTTGAACGGCTTTATTCTCTCTCGGATGAGCTTCACTTGGTCAATCGTCTCGGCTAGATTGTTGGGTCCTTGATCACGAACATCACTTGTTTGATCCAAACAGATCGGGGTTCGACAATTCCTTCCATACAAGCCTTCATAAGGGGTCATCTTGATAGAAGCATGATAACTATTATCGTAGGAGAATTCCACCAAAGGTAAGCTCTTTTCCCAACTAGTATCAAAGTCTAGGGCACAAACACGCAACAAATCTTCAAGAGTTTGAATTGTTCTTTCGGTTTGTCCATCGGTAGCGGCATGAAAAGCGGTACTCATCAACTACTTACTACCCACAGCATCTTGTAAAGCTTTCCAAAATCTTGAGCAAAATCTAGGGTCACGATCCGACATGATTTCTTTAGGAACACCATGGTAACGAATGATCTCTTCTACATAGGCTCTAGCAATTCGATCCAAATTCCATGTCTCTTTAATAGGAATGAACCTAGCACATTTAGGCAATCTATCCACGATTACCCAAACGGCATCCTTTCCACCAATGGTCTTGGGTAGTACCATAACAAAATCCATGGAGATGGATTCATATTTCCACAAAGGAACATCCAAGCGTTGTAGCAAACCTCCGGGTGTCTTATGCTCAATCTTCACTTATTGACAAGTGAGGCATCTTCTAACATTGGTCCCAATGTCATTCTTTATGTTAGGCCACCAAAATTGAAGTTTTAAGTCTTTATACATCTTGTCACCTCTAGGGTGAATCAAATAAGGGGATATATGAGTCTCATTAAGAATCCTCTTTCTCAACTCAACGGATTCAGGAACGTACATGCGGCTTTGATAACAAAGATATCCATTAGTATCAATCTCATAATCCTTAGCTTTACCTTCGAGAATCTTGGCTTGAAATCCCTTGAAAGTAGCATCATCCACAAGGTTATCAAGAATCTCACGGGGAAGAACGGGCTTGGCAATCATTGTACCAAGATAATCAAAACCACTTTCTACAAATTGGAAACTCAACTTATGAAACTCGATACAAAGATCGTCGGGAAGTACACGAATAACACTCAAATAATGAGTCGACTTCCTACTAAGGGCATCGACAACCATATTTGCCTTTCCTTCATAATATAACAACTCCACATCATAGTAATTCACCAACTCCAGCCACCGTCGTTGCCTCATATTCAACTCTTTTTGGGTGAATATATGCCTTAAACTCTTATGAT
Organism: Silene latifolia; assembly: GCF_048544455.1. NCBI lineage: Eukaryota > Viridiplantae > Streptophyta > Magnoliopsida > Caryophyllales > Caryophyllaceae > Silene > Silene latifolia. The sequence goes on from NC_133537.1 coordinate 175,106,066, forward strand.
CGGTGTAGATATGACAATGAACTTCAATGAGGTAATGTCTCTAAATCTTTAATGCATGAACAACGACAGCTAACTCAAGGTCAAGAGTAGGATAGTTCACCTCATGAACTCTGAATTGTCGCGAAGCATGCGCAACAACTCTTCTATTTTGCATGAGTAAACAACCCTAAACCATCTTGGAAGCATCACAAAATACATCAAAATCAACTCCACCCACGGGCAGGGTCAAAACGGCAGCGGTCGTCAACCTTGTCTTCAACTCGTGGAAGGCTTTTTCACAAGCTCCGGTCCATAAAAAGTTGGTGATGTGACCATAATTAGAGCATATTTAGTCCCCGAATTAGCCTTGTTCCCATGCTTTTTAGTGAATATTTGGGTCATTTATTGTCTTTAGTCATTGGTTTTGCATATTCTTTGAGGTTTTGTTTCCTTGGTAGGAAAGGAGTGCAAACCTTGCATTTTCATGGCAAAATAGAGCTAAATTGATTGAATTCAATGACCAAGCATCAAAGAGAAGACAAGATTAAAAGGCCGTTGTACATACTATAGTAGATGGGCAATGATGAGAAAAGATCCTTGCATCCCCGAGGAAATCCTCAAGGATTTTATGAAGAAAAAGGAAGAAAAGAAGAAGGAAAGTAGCTGTATGACAATCCAAGCGGATTGTCCAGAAGCCGCCCGTCCAAGAGGTACAATCCGAGCGTCTTCCCCAGCTGGACGCCCGTCCAAAACACCCTGAATCCGCGCGTCTTCCCCAGCTGGACGCCCGTCCAGAATCGCCACAATCCGCCCGTCCCGTGCCCTGGACGCTCGGATTGTCTGTCAGCCATTTCGTCTTCTACAAGTTTCAAGGAAGGATGCGCATATTTTTCTAAGACCGGCAAAAAGGAGACCGGAGTCTCCCTAGAGACAGGCGATTCCTCAAGGACTTAATCGTCATTTAAGCCCTTAGTAAACCCTAATTTATGTAACTAATCCCCACTATAAATACCCCATTAGGCTAATTAGAAGAGTATGTTCTTCTTAGTATTCTTTAGTGTAGTTAATATCAATCAAATCTCTCTTTAATCTTGTAATCAACATTTAATCAAGTTTTAATAAAAGTTTCATTTCCTTAATCTCTCTCCTGTTCATCTTTAATTTTGGGTAATTGAAGATTATTTGGGTTATTATTGGGAGATTGACAACCTTCCAATCAATCATCAAGTACTTCTATTATTCTTTGCTTTATTATTGAAATCATTAGTAGGTATAATTCTCTTAATCCCTTTTTAATTATTGTTAATTATCTTCATTTATTCATCATGTTTCACTTTGTTGGTATGATTGACAACCTTGCTAGCATGTTCAACATGATAATGAGTGAGTAGTTTCCTTAGCTAGGGTTAATGGGTAATTAGGGGAAACCAACATGGGGGATGATTCATGCTTAAATTAATATGTTTTCATAGTTTATTTGCTTGCTTGTTGTGATCTCAACTTATGCACATGCTATGTTTGATGAAATGCAAAGCCTATGAATCCTTGCATTTTTTACCCATCACCTATCTTTTCAATGAGACTTGTAAGACATAAACCAACTCGAGTCTCATTAGACCATGCATATAGTTGAGTAGGGAAGATTAAGTCGACTTGTAGGTGTTGTACAATCTAATCGATTCGGGTCCGGGACCCAAACTTTCCTAGGATTGTAAGATATAAACCAACTCGATCCATCACAACAATAATTGCTTGCTTATAATTTGAGAATATGTTTGTATGATCAATTCCCATGAATCCCCTATGACCCCATGACACCCTCGTGCCTTTTATCAATTGTTTACATCCCTTTTTATCATCTTGCTTGTTTACTTTTATTGTTATTTAGTTTAGTGATCTTCTACTTCAAACCCTAAATTGTGACACCCTTAGATACCACTAGTTGCAATTGAAAATCTCATCTCAATTCCCGTCCCTTGGGATCCGACCTTTACTTGCCTCTTTACTAATTGTAGAGTTGTTTGTGAAGTTATAAATTGTGTTTTGGTCTAGGTGCTCCTAACGACAAGTACCGAAAACTAAACCTCCAAGTGAGTCCAACCAAAAATGGCGCAGTTGCCGAGGATGGTGTTAACTTGATTTAGATATTCTTGTATTGTTATTAGTTGTGTCTTTCTTTGTCTTGGGGAAGTAAAACTCCTCAAGGTTTGTTGTAATTATTTTCGAGTTGTTTGATATTTTGCATGTCTGGAAGATCACAAGGTAACTTGTTACCCTTTGATCACGAAATTGAATGAACTTTGACATCCAATAGAAGACTTGCTAGGAGAACTTTGAGAGGTATTGGTGAGGTTGTAGATATTCAACAAACACTATTGAGTTCATCAACCCTTTTGCAAGAGAAGGTGAGGAGAACCCAACACAAAATCCAACACAAAATCAACTCACAATGCCTAAATTTTCATCACATTCCGTACCAACCGAGGAGAACCTACCCAATGGTACTCCCACACCACAACATTTAACCGGAAATTTCATTGCCAAATCCGCTTTTATCCAATTAGTCGAAAGAAGCCAATTTGGGGGCATGCCTAGTGAAGACCAACACTCTCACATGGAGACTTTTTGCGACTATTGTGATGCGATTTCTCAAACCGGTGTAACTCAAGACCAAATTTGATGAATCTTATTCCTTTTTCTCTAATTGGCACCGCAAAACAACGGTTGAAAGGCCTTGATAAGGTTACTCTAGGAATTGATTCTTGGATGAAATTTGCTCTAGCTGTCTACAAAAAGTTCTATCCACCGGAAAAGACTAACATACTAAGAGCTCAAATTACGGGCTTTAAGCAAAGAGATGAAGTATCTTTGTATGAAGCTTGGGAGCGATTCAAAGTAATTTCTCGCTCATGTCCTCATCATGGACTTAGCGAGTGGTTCTTGGTACAACAATTTTGGAACGGTCTTTATGAAGACTCAAGAAACATCCTCAACATGGGATCAAATGGAATGTTCATCGAAGTTGACGACAATCAAACTTGGAACAAGCTTGAGGAAATGGCGGTCCATAATTCACAATATAGTAGACCTCGCAAGGCTACTAGAGGAGGAAAGCATGAAGTGGACTCTATTACTCAATTGGGTGCTCAACTTAGTGCTCACATTGATACCATCAATTTGAAGTTCGAAAAGGCTATGGCTAGACTTGAAGAAGCCTCAAAATCACCAAAGCAACATGTTAATGCCATGACAGCATCTTCATCAATCCCAAGTGGGATATGTAAGAATTGTGGAACTTTGGGACATGACCAAAGTGAATGTAGGGGAACAAATGAACAAGTGAATGCTTTTCAAGCATACAAGAGTGGTACCCCTTATTCAAATTATTACAATAAAAACACCAAATTCCACCCAAATCTATCATACAAAAGCCAAAATGTTCAAAACCCTCAACCAACATACACTCCACCTCCCATGAGAAACTAAAATCAAAGACCCTTTTACAACCAAAACCAAGGTTACCAAAATCAAACTCCATACAATCAACAAAATGACCAAGGTTTTGATGTTCAAAAAGCGGTCCTCCAAATGCAAAAGAATCAACAAGAGTTTTTCACTCAAATGCAAAAGGATAGTCAACCAAAGGAAATCACCATCAAAAACATCTTAGCCCACACCAAAATGTTGGAAACCCAATTGACTCAACTAGCATCTTCAAGCTCACAAAGACAAAAGGGGCAATTACCACCTCAAAGTAATCCCCCGAGACATGAAATGGTTAGTTCCATTCACTTGAGAAGTGGTACAAGGTATGAAGCACCGGAGAAGCAAGTTGAGGATGAAGTTGTGGAAGCTAGTGACAAAGAAGAAGTTGTGCAAAACTTCAAGGATGGAGAACCATCAAAAGAATAAATTTCAAGGAAAAATAATGACAAGGCCAAGGTGAAGGAGCCCATTGTGATTAGACTTCCTTTTTCGAGTCGTCAAGCCAAGCCCAAATTTGATGACCAACTTGGAAAATTTATGGAAATTGTGAAGAATTTGGAAGCCTCGATTCCTTTCACGGAATTAATCAATCACGTGCCGGCCTATGTAAAATACATGAAAGACATCCTTACGAAGAAGAAGTCGATCCGGAAACTTGAGACTATCGCCTTCACTAAGGTGAGTTGTGCAATACTTCAAGGGAGTTCACCTCCAACACTTAAAGATCCGGGAAGCTTCTCAATACCGTGTACCATTGGCGACACCACGATCAACAAAGCCTTATGTGATCTAGGGCTAGTGTGAGTGTTATGCCGTACTCGGTGAGTAAAATGTTAAGGATGGGGGAGCTTAAATGCACCAATATCACACTCCAAATGGCCGATAGATCGACGAAGACACCATTAGGGATATGGGAATATGTTCCCGTAAGAGTTGGGAAATTTTTCATCCCGGTGGACTTTGTCATTGTTGACATGGAAGAAAACTCCAATATTCCAATCATTCTAGGTAGACCTTTCTTGCACACCGCGGGTGCGGTGATAGATGTGAAGCATGGAGAGCTTACTCTAGAAGTGGGAGATGAATGCATAACTTTCAATCATGACAAGACCATGAGAGCTCCCCGTTTGCATGAACCATGTTTTATGGTTGATCATTATAGCCGGAAGGATGATAGGAAGAAGTCGGAATTCCAATGGAAGAAGAAAATCGATGATGCTCCATTCAAAGAGCAAGAGAATTGTAACAAAGAGAGCTTGAAAAGCTCACCAAAGTCAAGCAATGAAGAAGATGGCCTCATTGGCCAAGACAAGAAAGTGGGAGAGTTATCTCTATCAACTCAAGAGATCTTTAGTGACCAAGTAGATGAAGTTTGTGGTCTTTGGGACGATGAGTTTGAAGGGATTTTCAATCCCTACATTGGTAATGCTATTGATCAAGACCAACATGAAGGACAACAAGGGCAAAGATCTATTGAAAATCTTTATCATGACAACACAAGCTTTTGACTACTTCTTCAAGGTGTTGAGCAACATCAAAAACACCTTGGACATGCCCCCATGACATCTCACTAAGGATGAGAGTTTGGTGGAGTCCTCCCCAAACCACCATTTGTAAATATTTCTAACTCCCTAAATTGCATTTTATTTCTTACATTGCATTTTTTATCATTTTTGGATTTTTATGCTTTGATCAAGATATTTATCATTTTTGAGAGAAGTGAGGGAGGGACTAATGATTTAATTGATGTGTAGTGCTTTAGCTTAGTGTGGGGATAGCAATTGCCTAGGCTATTCATGCCTTAGTAGTGCCCCTACAATGAAGAACACGGGATTTTAAGAATGGAAATGACACGGGATATGCAAGTGCACGGATGGAACTGAATCCGGGTAGACTAGGAGGAATCCGAGCGTCCCTATGGGTAATCCGCTCGTCTTTTGGGAATCCGAGCGTCTATGGCTGAAACCGTCCGTCCAAATAAGCTGCAAAGTTGAAAATTTGAGACTGTTAGAGAATCCGAGCATCCCAGCAGAGAAGACGCTCGTCTGAAAGAATCCGCTCGTCTTTGCAAGAAGACGCCCGTCATTTTACCAGTGCAGATTAAGAAAAGTTCCTGTAACAGAATCCGCTCGTCTTTAAAGGAATCCGCTCGTCCTGGAACTGAAGAATCCGCACGTCTTCACAGAAAGACGTCCGTCTTTAGGCGAGATTTATTGAAACCAAATTAGGCAGAATCCGAGCGTCCCGAAGGGAATCCGCTCGTCTTCCCCCTGCAGTTTTGAAATTTTGGGTGTTTTTAAATACCCTTCCCACATTCATTCATTCATTCATACATTCAAAACACTACCCATAAACCCCAAAACCCTCATCCTCTCCATCACCAAAACAAGATTTCCTCAACCAAATTCAACAAAATCAAATCCAAACTTCCTTACAACATCAATTAATCACTCCTTTTCCAACAATAATCAATCCAAGCACCAAAATATTCAAACTTCGGGTCAATTTTTGAAATACAAAGGCAAATCCTTTCATCTTAAAATCGATTTGGGTGTAATTGGAAATTGAAGATTTTCAATCTTTTCTTGGTATAATCATCAATGGCAAGAACAAAAGGGTCAACAAAGGCACTCAAGGCAAAGGCACTCTCAAAAAGGCAACAATGCCTTCAAGCAAAGAAAGCTTCAATGGCTATGGTGGTTGCTATTGCAAACTTGGAAGTTTAACAACAACAAAATCCTCCCTTGGAAGCAACAACAACAACAACTCCGGAGCTCAATTATCAAACTATCCGGAGGTAATTTTCATTTCTAACTCCCATCGGGATACATTTGCCAAGTATGCTAAGAAATCCATTCTACCCACCAAATTCATATGTGAAGATGCCTTGAACAAATTGGGTGTCCTTGAACAAACAAAAGCCTTCTTTGAAGCCATGGGGTTGGGAAAATTATTTACTACAAGATAATTGACATACCCCTCCCTTACCTTGGAATTTCTAAGTTCATTAAAAGTGACTAAGGTAGAGACTAGAACATATATCGAGTTCCGCCTTGCTAATGTGAATAGGCGCATCACCTTTGATGTTTTGAGTAAAGCATTAGGTCTTAGTGATGCACCTCGTTATCATAAGAAGCCCGAAAAATTTGACCCCGCTCCTCTTTGGGAGGCGATTTACGGAAAGAAATTTGAGAACTTTCATGATTGTCGCGCTCTATTAGTCCACCATCCGGGCATTAGAGTGTGGCACAAGGTCATCGGGAATACTATAATTGCAAGAAATGACACTAATCACTGTACAAAGCTCGATTTTGTTCTACTTGAGTCGGCCTTAAATGTTGGAAGGGAATTCACTAAGCCTTACAATGCTCTAAGGCTTTTGGTGGAAAGATGGCTCAATGTTGATTGTGGTAAGGAAGGCACCGCTTTTATCGTAAATAGAGGTCTGGTTACTCTTTTGGCCAAGTACTTTGATCCAAATTTCAACAAGGATAACACCTATACGGCAAAAAAATGGGGTCATCTCATTGACATGGATGCCATGATTAACAAGTACAAGTGGGTCAAGCATAATCCTCTTGACACCAACTATGGGTGGCTCACCAATGATGCTAGATCTTTCACTTTGTCTTCCAAGATATGCCGCTTGAGTGCTCATAAAAAGAACTACCTACTTCCACTCTCAAAAGGCGCCGAGTACATCATCCGTCAACAAAGGGGCGAAATTGAAGAGCCCTCCTCCTCCATTGTCACACTACCCTATCCATTCAAATATCAAGAGGTCAAACCCGAAGGTGTTATAGTGGGCAATGACTACATGACTCTACTTATGCAAGAGATGCATAAACAAGCTTACAATGATCGAGTAGATGCATACTTGGCCCAATATCCACCCCTCCTTCATTTAGCTAGGCAAGGACTACTTGATCCTTCATGTCCTTTGCCTAGTTGGGCGGATAGGGAAGTCTTCTTTCCAAGCACATCTAGGTGTGAAAGACCGGGTGAAGATGGGAATGTCGATGATGAGGTTGATGATGATGAGGGTGTTGATGAAGAGGTAGATGATGAAGAAGAAGAGGCTAATGAAGATGATGAAGGAAGTGAGGAAGTGAAGAGGGAAGTGGTGATGAGTCCGCTTCTATGGAGGAAAATGATGACAATGATGATATGGTGGAGGACTAGCAAGCTTTGGAGGCTCCTACCCTCTTGAGGTTTGTCTACTTCTTTCTTTGTTTTATTTATTTTTATCTTAATCATAGTAGGAGAGTCCTAGAAACATGAGTACTAACACCTCGGCCCCATTGAGGTGTTCTTATTTTATTGTTCCCATTTGAAAAATCCAAAATGACAATTTAGTTTCATGCATTGCATCTTGTGTTCATGAACTACCCCCAACTTTAGGACATTAGAAATAATGTCTATCTCGGTTTGGGGAAGTACATGCATACGCAACGGGAGGTAATCTAAATTACGCTCTCCGTCGTAAACAAAAACCCATGCATCATGTAGTGTAGATTAGTGTAGATTGCATTTAGTATAGAATTCATGCATAATGCTTGCATAATTTTCCATCATTTTGGCCATTGAGGACAATGCCCATATTAGTGTGGGGTGGGGAATTCTGACTTAACTTTTATTCAAAAACCCAAAAAAATCAAAAAATTTCGAAAAATCAAAAAAAAATTTGAAAAATTTGAAAATCCAAAAACAAAAGTTCATTTCCTTTGTAGTGTAGACTTGTATATATTGTTGTATATATTGTATTTGTTTTATCCTTGTTCACATTGATCGACTACGCCACATCCGAGACATGAGGATATTGAAGACCACATGGTATGATCTTTCCAATCTCCTTTTTCCTCTTTATGTTAATAACTATGTGGCTTTATTTTGATTGATGCGGTATAACAATGTGAAGTTAGTACTTGCATTTAGTTTATATGGCATATTAGTGATGGAAAAGTAGATCTAAATAATTACATATTCATATATGTCATGAATTAATTTGTCATAAAATTAAATATGGATTTTATGCATGCAAACAAGTGAGTAAAATAGAGGAGAAATCATGTTCTTACATTGGATGTTTCGGTTTTATGGGCACAAAAGAAATCTCCTTTTCTTTTGTTCTTGAGCTTTCCTTTAGTGGAAGAACCAAGATCCAAGTATAGGACCTCTCCCTAAGCTTAATACCCAAGGCTTTCTCTTAATCAAAATTAATATTATAGGTACTAGTACAATATTAATTTTATAGAAATTGACCCAAAATATTATTTAACACTTGAATATTTCGGTTTAGGAGGACCCTTATGATATTAAGGGTGCCGTGTAAATGAAGGAGAGAGGGTTGTTTTGTGCTTTAATTATTTTAATTAGTTGGTAACATGATGATTACCTACTAATCATAGGTATGCATACCTACACTCTTGAGAAGAGAAAAATGCAAAAGCATTGGGCACTCTACCCATGCCAAAACCGGTGGCCTCCTCTATACACACTCAAGTAGTGCATTTTCAAATACACTCTAATTCATTCTTATTCTACTAATCTTGAGAACAAAAGATTCTCTCTAATTTGTTGGAAAATTCTTAAGAGGAAAACCTCACAAAATCATAATATTATTATTACTAAAGGTGGTAATCAAAATAATATTAAGTCTTATTAAGGTAGTCTTATACTAATTCTAGTATCAAATTAGTATTTGATTTAAGAAGGATTTCCTTGGTACAAATCCTTAAGGTGTAGATCTTGCTATTAGATCTAAGTTTTGGGGCATTTGGATTATTCTTAAGAAGACTAACTTGGTAGGAGACCAATTTAGTATAAACCAATTTCGGCCCTCCATGTAAGAATGTCTAAATTTTTCTCTTTTATTTAAATTGTTATGCACGCATAAGTTCCTTTTAGTTTATGACTAACTAATAAACACTTAGTTATTAGAAGTGTCTAATAAGAGATTAATGAATCTTTCAATCTCATATTACTATTACCGTCGCACCTCAGATTCAATCATATATCGTGATCATATATACAAGGTGCATCTCATAAAATCCGAACACATTACTAAGGTATTGAAGCATACACGTACCAAAACAGTTACCCATTTAAGTTTATCACAATTCCAAATAACGAAGAGTGTATTATCCGGTTGATCGGCCGAGTATAATAGTGTACTCGGTCGAGTAAGCGATACTCAACCGAGTATTGAAATTCTCCGCCGAGTTTTCCAGGTCAGAATGCAAATTCGACATCAAAAACACCTAGACACCAAAGGTTATACCTGCAATAGTGACATACTCCGTCACCAACTCAAAGTTGCTGTCTAAAAGTCTTAAACGTAGTACGTGAAAACAAGTAGCGGCCTTATGGCCAGTTACAATCATCCAAAATAAAAGAGTACGACTAAATATAGCAAATATCCAGCAACAAACCGAGAAACAAATCCAGAAATACACAAGAAATCACATATCCGCACCCTCCTCCATCTCCTCACCACCTCCGGTGCCTGATGTACCTGCTCCCTGAAAAACTTCAGCTGAGTAGCCTCCACCGCCTAGCTGACTGCCATAGTTGGTTCCCCACGGTCCCGCGCGGCAGCCAAACTCTGTCTCCTCTGGTAGTTTCCAAATGCTAGGGTCAACTCCGTAACTATGGAAGACTCTTGTGTCCACACCGGGTCCCCTCCGCCAAACAGGCTGTGCCAGCTCTGTCCCTATACCCTGGTTAAGGGCCATCTCATGCATGTTCCAGAGCACCAAGGTAGTGGAGATCCGCTCAGTCAGGTCACTAACCTGCATCCTAGGGTCGTGGACGGTGGGGTAGGGCAAGTACTGTGGTGGGTAAAAGCTCGGTGCAGAGAAAGGAGGCTCAGTCTCAACCTCGGCCTCCTTCGATGCTCTCCCTCAACGGCGCTCACGGGGTGGAGGAGCGATCGGCTGCTTCTCCCTCACGGTGATAGGCTCCGGTAGATCTAGCAAAATCCTGGGGTCGATCAAGTAGGACTGAGGGTCGGGTCTACGCTCACCACTCCCCGGGTCATACTCTGTCAAATGGTCAACCACGGGTAGGTGCTCGGGGGCGGGAAGCACCATCTCCATGGATCTCCTCACTCTCCACGCATACGACCCATCCTATAACTTCCTAAGCCACCTGATATGACACCAATACTTCTCATCCATCGTAGGGACGGCCTCAAACAACTCAGTACCCAACGGAGGTGGAGCCTCTGAGCCAAGCGAGTCACTATGGCCCCATACGAAATGTGACGGTTCGAAGATCGCGCCATACGGTCCAAACTAGAGCATCCAACCCCGGGAGTACTATAGTAAAAAGGCTTCCCCTAACGAAGGTTAAGGTAAGACATCAACAACATGACCTCATGAGAATTCAGCTTACTCACATCCTCCCTTGCGAACAAAAGGCAAGTCATCATCCTAAGAAGCATACGGAGGGATACATGCTGAACGTCATTGATCAACATGGCACTCGCACTAGGAATGGATTTCCCAGTCAGGTAAGGTAGGTAGTGAGGTGCCCCACTATTCTTCGCCACATCACTAATGTATCCCTCTTCCTCCGCCTCTAGGCTAAGGTGGCCGGCGAACTCATCAAGGATTAGGTCATGATCCTCATTCATGAGGCGGAAAGAAACGTTTTTCCCCTTCCCATCATACACAAAGGAGCTCAAAAACTCCAGGAGCAGATACGGGTAGGACTTCTTGCGTAGGTGGTAGAGTCCCTGCATCCTTAAAATCTCAAAGATATACAGGATATCCCCTTTAACCCCCAAAGTCTCCAAGATGTCGGGGTTCACACAACGTGTCGGTCTCATGGTCCAACTCATCAAGGCCACAAAAGCATTTCGTTGCTTATAGTCAGAGAAAATTACCGATAGATATTCTTCCACCGGAGGAACAACGGGTTCTTGGCTAGATTTGCCCGTTTCCATTTGCACATTGGCGCGAGTCCGCTTTTTAGCTGGGGCTTTTGCTTTAGGCATGCTGCAAGAAGATGAATTTCAATAAGGATATTTCCAAAATTTTGCCATAGTACGGACTGTTTTTCGAATTATACACTTTTAAGATGAAGTTTTAAGACGGCCTTTTCTCACAAAATACAAATCGTACTAACTAAAAGGAGTATTTTTATCATCAATTAACTCTTAAGGAACATCCTAGGGCAATCTAAGGGACCAAAAATTAAACTTGATGCAAACCCTAGAATGTATTTTGCAACATAAGATGGGCTATTTCAAGACAAAAACCGTTTTAAAGTATACATAGGGGGTGTTTAAGAGCAATTAGAACACAAAATATCAAAGTAGAAGCACATAAACGTGGCTTACAAGAGTTAAAGGTTCGAAATTTTGAACAAATTCTACCATAAATTGATAGTAAGTTGAAGAAATTTATTGAATACTTTACCTTGATTGAGGTTTTGAACAAGCAAGAAGGAAATCCAAGAGCAAGCACTACGAAAAATCACCCAAGTGTTTTGAGAGAGAGAGTTTTGAAGAGTTATGAGGAAAAGAAGAAGAAATGAGGCAGAAATATGGTCAATAGAAAGGTTAAAGGGTTTTCGAAATAGACCGAGCTGGGCCGTGATAAAAGGGTACTCGGTCGAGTGTCGGGCTTACTCGGTCGAGTATTTGGTCTGCTCGGTCGAGTATCCAGAGATCAGTAGCACGTATAATCTGTCATTCTGGCTACTCGGTCGAGTGCCTATTTACTCGGCCGAGTGTGGCCTACTCGGTCGAGTATAAACTCTACTCGGCCGAGTTCAACAGAATAGGAACAGAGTTTTAAATTATCAAGAGTTTTTCCTGCAAAACAAATAACGACGTTTGGAGTTCCACATAATTGAGCTCGTCACCGTTAGGCCCTAATTCTATCACAACAAAGCATATCACGAATCATAAACTGCATTACGATACTTATGAGCGACACGTGTTTCTATGCACGCAACAGTAGTAAACAATCCGTGTTACAACGAACATATATACAAATCAATCTTGACTACACAATAGATAAGATCGAGCTATGAACTTACGTCAACATACCTTATCATGCAATTCTTTACACATTCGATACTTCATTACTCCCTTGGAACCCACATACAAACACATTTCAAGCACGAGGTCTATCATATTCAACTACGCAATCCCTTATCACACATCAACATGCTCACTTACGCAATTCTCTTATCTGTTCATCCAACAAATTCACAAGATTCACCATTTCCAAGTACCACACACATAGTTTTAAACACATGTTACCACACAAGCTACTACAAACATGCACATATGACACATACACTAGACACAGAACACTCCTATACATCTACCCTTCCACGGTGGCTGGCTTAAGCATGATTGGGGCCGGGGTTCTGTGATGAGGGCGCCTTCTCACCCAAAACCGACATAAGGGGCTCCCAACACACATACACCAGGTTCATTTTAATTTGACACCCTATATTCACTTGGTTCATTGGTTCAAGTTCTAAAATCGTCGCTCTGATACCACTTTGTAACACCCCCGAACTCCAAGGCGCCTTACCAAGGACCACCCTAGTGTATGGAGGTGTTACCATCTCGGTTGCCCGAGGTAGTAGATCAAATAAACAATAAAAGAACATTTACTAAATAGTTTAAGTCTTTACAACGTAGAATAGCGTGCCAAGATACAACGTGAAAACTACAAAAACTACAAGCGTGAGTGTCGGTGACATCTACTCCGGTAGCGTGGTGACTCAATTCCCTTCCAAGCCCCGCACACATTCAGACCAACTGCACCTATTAAACAAACTGCTCACCATCCCCGAATGGATCACCACAGTTTTGAAAACACAATACGGGTTCAGTTACTGTATAGCAAGATAAGACAAGTACAATAAGATAAATAGTTGATCATCATCCATCTCCACTCCCAATCACAACATGTAACTGAATACACACTAAAGTGTGTAGCCCTGCCAGTGGGGGACCGTAGGCATACCCACCTAAGCCCCGCTCATCAACGAGCGATAACCCTGTTCATTAATGTGCACATCCCCTCCTGTGGCGGGTTCCACAGAGGCAAAACTAGGGCGTGAATCCACTCCCGCAAGTGACTCCACTCAGCCGAGGACGCGCCTCGCGAACATCACCAACAACCATCACAACACGAACACCAATCTCTACCCCAACAACAGCAGATAATCACAATATCAATCATACAACAATCACAACACATATCTTAAATCTAATAAACAGTAAACCGAGTAGGGAAACCCTACCTTATCTCTAATTCATAAAAATGCATCCAACAACTAGCCATGCAAGACTCCGAGACGAATCCTTGAGACACGGACCAAAGTCGACAACGATGACATCCTTACATGAATACTCCACATATAAACCAATCCCCTTCCTTGGTTAGTGTCTAGGCTAGATGAGAGTGTATAGAGAGGTGGGTGATAGGTGAGAGGGAGATATGTTAGGGTTAGAGAGATAGGGAACCGTCGAAAAAAAAAAAGATTTACCAACTTGCGTTTTATAATTACGCGTCAACAGCGGCGATACTCGGTCGAGTACTCTCATACTCGGTCGAGTGTTACCACTACTCGGCCGAGTAGTCCCTACTAGGTCGAGTAAACAGATGCATAGGTCCTCTATCCTCCCACTTATCCCCTCCAACGGTCTTCTTTGGTCAAACGGTCGGTCAAGAGGTCCTTAAACAGGGCGGGTATTACAGACTCATCCCTCCCAAAGACGGTCAAACCCATATAACGGTGCCAAATCCTTATGGCGGCATTGTGACATGTAGTCGCCGGTCTCTTCACCTCCTTTTGATCATCAAGGCCAGCGATGGCCTTCCAAATAAGCCCATGGTCAAAGTTATCCGGTGCTTTATGTGGCAGGCTCGGGTCTAGCCCAAAATGCTTGGCAGAGGTAGTAAGGGTAAGGGAGTAATCCTTGTTTAAGAGACGGAAGTGTAAAAATGCTACCTTTTCATCGCTTCGATGCTTATCTATCCTAAGGGAGCCTAAAAATTCCCAAGTTAATCGGGCATATGTTTTCTCATGGAGGTCATACATTCTCCGCATCTCGAATCCCTCAAATAAATCAAGTGTGACACGGTCTAACCCTAGGTCCCTCATGGATTAGCGGTCAATAAAGCGAGTTGGGTGAAGGGGACGCTTTTTAAACAATACAAATTTACCTTTCATGGTAATGAAGGAGAATTGGAGTCCCGTAAAATCCGGATCGGGACTCATGTCGGACGCCGCTGCCGCAACCATCTCTGCTTGTTGGAGAGCCAAATCGCCCCGACGAACTCGCTTCTTAGGTGCCATGGATGATGGGGTGAAAGGGTTACTGAATGGGAGGGATTAGGTGGTGGTTTGGTAGGATTTTGTGGAGATTTAAGAGACACAGGGGGAGTTTATTGAGAGGAAGTGTCGAAATAATTGTGAGGGATTGGGGTGTTTTTGTGCCGCTTAATTACAATAAGTGTACTCCCAGCCGGTCGGTGGACCGGCCACCGGTACCCCGGCTGGGAGTGTAATTGTTGGAGTTAGTGTCCTCCACAATAGTGCGTTTACATAATAAATCTCATTAAAGGAATATCATCAGGATATTTAGTATTTGATCATCGTCAGTTGATTAACGTAAATCAATAACGGTTGGCTGACTAGAGTTTGACGTTATTGTCGTGAGACGGCGTTGATCAACTGAGCCCTTTCGGTCACACCTAAAGGAACGAACCCCAATTGAACTACTAATTAATTGTATGAGATACAATTTATTTAGTCCCTTGATTTATTGACTAATTGGTTAGTCGATTATTTTTAGAGAGATTTTGAGTTGCGAACTCGAGGCGCGGCTGTTATTATTTAATTATGCGATAATTAAATAATAAATTTTATGAGACAGGTTTTAGTTAATTAATTGTTAATTCACTAAAATGGTACTAATTGATTAATGTGAATAATATTAGTACGTAAATAATATGTGTAGCGGTACACGTATATTTACGGAGTGTTTTGAACAAATTTAATCGGGAAGCATTTAAACATAAAAAGATGTTTAAATAAAAATTACACGTATTTGAGTGACAAATATAATAACCGATTTGGACCCGTAAATGGGCATTGGACCGTGTAAAATAGAGGGTAGTGGATGATTATAAACATAATTGTTTCACTTTACTTTATACTCTTCCATAACTCATCTTTTGTTCTTTTACAAGTGATAAAGGATTGGATATAGAATAAGACAAATCCACTCCTACACTCCACCCCTCTCAACCGGTTTTCCCCTCCATATAGACCAAAATTTTTGTTCATTTATATATATCACTTCACTTGTATACTTTTGCATGTGAAATATTTTGTTGATCTTTCTCTCTAAAAACTAATAAAATCATTTTACTACGTTGTTAGTAAACAAAAATTATTACTAAGATTGTTAGTAATATTACACATATTATCAAGGGTATAACTTATCAAATATCTAGTTAATATTTGTAGGATATTGGGTATTTGTTCTTGGGTGCACATTGTTAGGAGATCTTCTCTTTGAAGATTTAGTAAGGAGATCATCCTTTGTTTTAAGCTCAAGAACAATCAAGATAAGAGATCTTGATTGTGTCCTTATTACCATCAAAATCAATGTAAGGAAATTATTTTTCCTTAATCTTCATTATTATGCTTTTATATTAGCATGTATGTTACATAGATCACTAAAATAACATATTATGAGATAATTTATTTTTAATTAGAGAGTCTAATTAGATCTATGATCTTTCAAGTGGTATCATGAGCTAGGCTTGTAATTTGCATGTTGATTTTGAGCATACTTAATAAATTATGAGATAATTTAAAAAACTCAAAAATTGTGTTAGAAGAGGTTTTAGCACAAAAATTTTTAGGCATGCATACCTACTGATCTCACAAGGTTTGTGGTAAAATTTGGTCATTTGTGAAGTTATTTTTAATGATTTTTTGTAGAAAACCGAGTCAGAAATGCCGTATTTTGATTAAGAGTTAACTAAAAATAGTTAAATGTTGATTCGGGTCATGAAATATTTATGGTGTTTCATGGATATTTTCTACATATTGTATGTAAAATTTGGAAGGTTGGTTTGAAGGTTTGCATGTTTATTAATTTTATGAGATAAAAGTCGATAAAAGTGAATTAAATTAATCATATATTTGAAACATTTGTTCCTGCCATTGATAAATTTATGTACATTTAAAAATTTGATTTAAAATTTAAAAGTGAAATTTAAAATGTATTTTCACCTAGTTTTGATGATTATTGGTTTTAGTGGTTAAAACCCGAAAATTATCGATCTTTTTCTTCATAAAATTTTAACCGAATTTTTGGATATTTTTTCTGATATTTTGGTATTCTTGGAAGTGTTCCAGAATACTCAAAATTTTTTGTTTCAATGTTTGGTAAAATTATCATTAATTTTGGATTTATTACTTAAAAGTTATGATTTTTCCTATTGACTTAGCAAAATATCACCAAATCAAACTAATTATTCATCATTAAATTAGTGAGGACTAATTTTTGAGGTTCAAAATAGTTTGGACAATTATTTTGGACTTAAATGAGATTTAAGAGTTGATTATTGATTTTTACAAGTTAAAAATCGATTAAATCCACAAAACCGAGATGGATACCAACGATTGTTAGATAGGGCGATTTTGGCATCATTTTACAACATTTTAAGCATATTTATTTAAGTTGAATGAATGATTTTCATTTATTTAAGGTATTTATTTTGTTGTACCTAGTATGGCCTAGTTTATTTTAATCGTTATTACCCGAAATGAATGGGAAGCGATTTGTTTCTAATTTAAATACGATCTCGTATTGTCGGTTTGTAATTAATTAATAGTTTTATTTATTTTATTAATTAATGCATAATAGGAATAGCTATGTAATTTAATTGTAATAGTTATTCTTACCGGCATTTCCAAAAGACGAATTTACATCGAGACGGAGTCTATTTTTTGGAAGACGTTCCAAATCCCACAAGATGGAGCCGTTTTGAAATGAAGAGGCAAGGGACCAAGGAGTTGGGTTCCGAAATTTAATAGACTAGTTTTCATCGTTGGCCATACTTGGATTTTTCATATGCTTGCTTGCTTTTATTTTTCGCGCATGCCAAAATCGCCATTGACATGCATTTTATTTTCGCGGTTGTCAATTCACGTTATTTACATTCACCGACTTAGTTCACTTATAGGGAATTTATGACTAGATTGACAAGATCTCTCACATAACTAAAATTGAGATTAGCCTTACCAATTAGTAACACCTATGAATCCCTTGTTCATTAGAGTCACGCTCGCCCAAGCGGGGTGTTTTCTTTTTACCTCGGGTAAGTAGGGTGGTAAACGGTTATCACTCGCCAAAGTTGGTTGGACTCAACGGGGTATAGGACGGTCTTGTATTCCGGGGCTAGTAGATGGGTTTAAGGAAATTCGTCAACCAAGAGTTCTAGAGGTAGAATTAGTCAACCGTTGACTTACCGAATTTACACGATTATGGGATGTTTCGCCCAAGCGATGCTCATTTTTGTTTAAAATTTGGGTCTTGGAATCATTTATATAATTTAGTGGGAGATTGTTATATAAATGTTAAAATTTGTTAAACATGTTTTCACAAGTAATTTTAAAACAATGAATGTTAATTTTTCCTTATTTTGTTGTAGCATTTTAATTCGCAATGGCAACTTCATCAACTCCATCGACTACTTCTGTAATACTCCGTATTTATGGTCTTGGGGGTACTCTATCGAGTAGCCCTTACTCTGTCGAGTAAGGGTATGTTGCAGAATAAAATAGTTTCTGACCTGTTGGGCACTCGATCGAGTAGCTGGGGCACTCGATCGAGTAGTACTCGATCGAGTACCTTGGGTACTCGATCGAGTGTCCGGTTTACGGGGAGTTTTTCGCGGGTTTTGTTAATTATGCGATTAGGGTATTTAAACTTAATCGTCGTTGTTTTAATTCACTTTTACCAAAACCTAAAACCTGTTTAAGAGAGAAAGTAGTCAGTCATCTTCCTAATCGCATCCTTAACAATTCCCGGAGTTCAGACGGTCAGTTCGTATCGTAGTTCGTGTCGTTGGATTCCTTGCGTCGAGGGTAAGCTTTTAATATAATTTATATAATGTTTTGCTAGGTTTGGTCAAACCCTAATTTGGGATTTGGGGGTTTTATGAATAGTAAGTAATTGGTAGCCTTTATGTGTTATTTGTTAGGAGGAGAATTCATAGAAGAGGCGTTTTGAGACAGCTGTAGATACCGTCTGCGTGTTGTGCTTTCCAGGTAGGATTTCCTACTCAGTATTAGTCCCATAATGGGATATTGGTGATGTGTTGTAGTTAGTTGCGTGATATGATGATTGTGTTTGTAATTGTGCTTGTGGTTGTGTTGTTGATGGTTCTCGAGATGCGTTCTCGGCTGAGTGGGGTCACTTGCGGGAGTGATCTCACGCCCTAGTTTCGCCCTTCGTGGAACCCGCCACGAAAGGGGATGTGCACATTAATGGACAGGGTTATCGCTCGTACGATGAGCGGGGCTTAGGTGGGAACGGCTGCGGTCCCCCACTGGCAGGGCTGGTCCAGTGGACAGTCAGTATTGAGATGATGGGAGTTGGTGGTGTATGTGGGTGTGTGACAGTTCAGCTGTCTGTTTGTCTTATCGTTGTTATCTATGTTGATTGTGTGATTAGTACTGACCCCGGTGTTGTTTTGTAAAACCTGCGGTGATCCATTCGGGGATGGTGAGCAGATATTGAACAGTATAGAGATGATCTTTTTGGGATAGCTGGGATGGCCACGACATGACGATAGAGTCTTCGCCGTGTAGTTTAGCATTTATTTACATTTCGATTGAGAAAGATAGTTTGGAATAATGTATTGTACTTTCGGTTTGGTTTCGAGGATTGTATTTATTCATTAAACTACTTATAATAAATGTTGTTTCTGTTTTGTCTATTTGGTTATCATGCCTCGGGCAACCGAGATGGTGATGTCTTCATACCTGAGTGGTCCTGGTAAGGCACTCGGAGTATGGGGGTGTTACAAATGGTATCAGAGCGACGATCCTGAAACCTGTAACCAATGAACTTAATGAACATAGGGAGTCAATTAAAATGAACCCGGGGTAAAAGTTGTAGGAGCTAGTGCAAAGGCTTGGGAGACGTCCTAAAGTCACGGGGGTCGCCCTACAACTTTGAACCGGTCACATGGGGGAAATGTGTGTTGAGTCATGTGTGTGCTTAGTTGACTTGCGTAACAATGTGATGGAATGTGGTGATTGTTGGTGTTGAAATTGGAAGTTGATGAGATGAAAGAAAATTAATGTTATATATATATAGACATTGTTGATGAAATGATAGCATGATGGAATGATTTACAATGTGGCTTTAATAGCATGATGAATTGATCTTGTTGATAGTATAATAGATGCGTAGCATATTTATTCTGATAGCATGTGATTTTATAAAGTTAGCATGTTAGTATACGACGTAATATGCGGGTAACTCTTACGTATTGGGGGTACTTGATCGAGTGAGGCTGACTCGATCGGGTAGGTTTTTGGCGATTTTGAGTCCAGAATCGAGTTTTGGGGCACTCGATCGAGTAACTAGGGGTACTCGATCGAGTAGAGGGTCACTCGATCGAGTAGCCTAGATACTCGATCGAGTGGGTTAGAGATCAGAAGGTCTGTTTGGTTCTGGAGTTTGGGTACTCGATCGAGTACATGGGGGCACTCGATCGAGTAGCCCGTTACTCGATCGAGTGGGTTTGGATACTCGATCGAGTAGGTTCTGGGCAGCGTGTTTTCGTGTTTTGAGGTTTAGTACGCGTGTTTATGTTTATCCCTTTCTTATATAGCTTCAAGATGCCGCCCAAGAGAAATGCTTTGTACGCGAGAGCAGAGCTTATGACCACGGACGACATCGTCAAGATGTTAGAGCACCAGGATGCTCTTACTGAGACCCTGAAGAGAGTGAATGAGGACAAGGATAAGAGTAAGGAGAAGGAGGTTGACCATGCTAAAGTCAGCCTCTATATTGCGAGGTTTAACCCAAAGGAGTACAAGGGAGTTGAGGAGCCTAACCATCTTGATAGTTGGCTGAGGGAGATGGAGAACATACTAGATTTAGTTCATTTGTCTGATGAGATGAGAGTGGATCAGCTGCATTCTATTTGAGGGAGGCGGTGGCAAATGGTGGGATTCAGTAAAAGTGAGTGCCAAGGAGATATATACCAACCAGGGGTTACCTGCTATACCTTGGGAGGAGTTTCGTAGGGCTGTGAGGAAGGAGTTCGTGCCAGAACATGTGAGGAGTAAGTTGAGGGAGGAGTTCGACAAGTTTAAGATGACTGAGATGTCGTGGTGAGTACTACGAGCAGTTCAATGAGAAATCCAGATATCGAGGACATGGGTTTGAGTGAGGAGAATCGGCTTTGAGGTTTGAGAGAGGGCTAACCACGAAAATTATGGATAAGTTACCCGTGGGAGTCCTTACGGATGTGAAGGAAGCATATGAGAGGGCCGGGAGAGCCGAGAGGCTAGTGGAGATGGCTCGGGAGAGGTCGGGTGGAGAAAAGAGGAAGTCGAGAGCGAGGGTGGTGGCCAATCTAATTTCAAGAAAGGCAACCACAATCAATCTAAGGGATTTTCTTCTCGGGTCCGAGTTTAGTCTTTGGAACTTCCTTTGGGCGAGGTCGTGGGAGTGTGAGCAACACCTGGGAGTGACCGCTTTGGTTGTGGTGGCGTAGGCCACAAGAGACATGAGTGCACGAGCGCACGGGATCCTTTCGGAGACTGCGCAGAGCTTTGCAAGCAACAGACCAAATTTGGATCATGGCCAAACCGGGAGGTCGAGCTATCGAGTGGAGGCAACCGCAACCGCGGTAATTCTTATCGAAGACACCGATGAACAACAACAACAATCAAGGGTCGGGTGCTAAGCGACCGCATCGCCTAATCTTGTCCGGGGAGGTGGGCGGAAGACCGATGGCAAGTTGTTCATGATGGACAAGAAGGCGGTGAGGAGGATGCGCACGTTATCACCGGTACATTCCTTGTTAATGGTATTCCTACGTTTGTTTTGTTTGATTCGGGGCTTCTCAATCGTTTGTGTCTTCGAGTCATGTAAAACAATTGGGTTTGAGAGTATATGAGTCCGTTAGGGAGCAAGTTTTCATACCTTCGGGTGAGTCCGTATCGTGTGGGAGGTTGTTTAGAGATGTATCTTTGATAGTTGGGCAAGTCGATTTCCCTGTAGACTTGCTAGAGTTTCCTTTTAATGGTTTTGAGATGATAGTTGGGATGGATTGGTTAGGAAAGTATAAAGCTAAGATATTTGTCATCAAAAGAAAGTGTCCCTAAGAGGTCCTAAGGGTGTAAGTGTGTCTTATCGTGGGTTTCTAGTCAAACCCAAAGTTAAGGCGATTGCATTGTCACTTTGAAGTCGTATCCGAGGAAGGGATGTCCCTCGATTTTGTGCCATGTGAGAGATGACCGGATAGAGAGCCCGGCAGTTGACGAGATACCAGTGGTGGGAGAGTATGCAGATGTTTTTCCAGAGGAGATTCCGGGGTTGCCACCGAAGAGGGAGATAGATTTCACCGTTGAGTTGAAGCCAGGGACGGGGCCAATCTCTAAGGCACCGTACCGTATGGGTCCTAAGGAGATGGAGGAGCTTAGGAAGCAGTTGGATGATTTGATAGAGAAGGGATACATTAGACCAAGTGTATCGCCTTGGGGAGCACCAGTTCTTTTCGTGAAGAAGAAGGATGGAACTTTGAGGTTATGCATAGACTACCGGGAGCTGAACCGTGTGACGATAAAGAACAAGTATCCTTTGCCAAGGATAGATGACCTGTTTGATCAGTTGAGTGGTGCAACGGTCTTTTCTAAGATCGATTTGAGGTCGGGGTACCATCAGGTGAAGATTAGAGATGTGGACATACCGAAGACAGCTTTCACGTCGAGGTATGGCCATTATGAGTATGTGGTGATGCCATTTGGGTTGTCCAATGCGCCGGCAGTGTTTATGGATTTGATGAATAGGATCTTCAGACAGTTCTTGGATCAGTTCGTAGTAGTGTTTATCGATGACATCTTAGTCTACTCTAAGACTAAGGAGGAGCATGAGGAGCATCTGAGGATCGTGTTGCAGACTTTGAGAGATCATGAGTTGTATGCTAAGCTGTCCAAGTGTGAGTTCTGGTTAGAGAAAGTTGCTTTTCTGGGGCATGTAATCTCTAAAGATGGGGTAGCTGTGGATCCGGCGAAGATTGAGGCAGTGACAAAGTGGGAAGCACCAAAGAATGTTGCTGAGGTGAGGAGTTTCTTGGGTTTAGCTGGATACTACAGGCGGTTCGTGAAGGATTTCTCCAAGATAGCTAGACCGATGACAGCATTGATGAGGAAAGAGAACAGGTTTCGTTGGGATGAGAGTTGTGAGACGGCGTTCCAAACCTTAAAGGAGCGTTTGACCACAGCTCCTGTCTTGGCATTGCCTGAAGGGAGCGAGAATTTCGAGGTCTATACAGATGCCTCGAAGAATGGGTTGGGATGTGTGTTGATGCAGAATGGTAAAGTGATCGCTTATGCTTCTAGGCAGTTGAAGCCTTATGAGGAGAATTACCCTACTCATGACCTGGAGTTGGGTGCAGTGGTGTTTGCTCTCAAGATTTGGAGGCATTACCTTTATGGAGCAATCTTTAAGGTATTTTCGGATCACAAGAGTCTTAAGTACATCTTCACGCAGAAGGAGTTGAACATGAGACAGAGGAGGTGGATGGAGCTGATTGGTGATTACGACATGGAAATCATCTACCATGAAGGAAAGGCCAATGTTGTTGCTGATGCTTTGAGTAGAAAGAGTGTACATTCCTTGTGTACAGCTCTATCTTTGATGAGGCTGAGGGATGAGGTAGCGAGCTTTGGGATTCATATGATGCAGAAAGGAGATGCTATGGGTGATATGACAGTACACATGGAGTTTTATGATGATATTCGAGGTAAACAGGCTTTGGATCCTAAAATAGTGGAGTGGGAGAGTGGAGTAGAGAAAGGGACAAAGTGTCCGGTTTTCCATTCATACGAGACGGTAGCTTGAGGTTTGATGGTAGGTGGTGTGTTCCTAATGACGAGGAGTTGAAAAAGACAATCATGACAGAAGCGCATTGCACACCATATTCAGTGCATCCGGGTGGAGACAAGCTTTACAAAGATTTGAAGAAAATGTTTTGGTGGCCTGGGATGAAGAAAGAGACAGCTGAGTTTGTGTCCCGTTGTTTGACATGCCAGAGAGTTAAAGGGGAACAGAGAAGACCACAAGGTAAGGTTCAGTCTTTGGAGGTGCCTGAGTGGAAGTGGGAATCCATTTCCATGGATTTCATTGTGGGTTTTTGCCAAGAGTCAACAAGGTAACAACATGATTTGGGTGATAGTGGATCGTCTGACCAAGTCAGCTCACTTTGTTCCAATGAAAGATACATGGACTAAGGCACAATTGGCTATGGCCTATCGAAAGAACGTGCTTAAGTTACATGGAGTCCCTAAGGACATAGTGTCTGACAGAGATGCGAGGTTTATATCAAGGTTTTGGAAGGAGTTGCAGGAATCGTTGGGAACAGCTTTGAAGATGAGTACGACATTTCATCCCGCGAGATGGGCAGACTGAGAGAACAATCAAGACTCTTGAGGATATGTTGCGAGCTTGTGTGATGGATTTTGGTGGTAGCTGGGAGCAGAGGTTGGATTTGATAGAGTTTTCTTACAACAACAGCTATCACACCAGTATTGGTATGGCACCGTTTGAGGCTTTGTATGGGAGGAGATGTAGGAGTCCGATCTGTTGGGACGATAGTGCTGAGGCAGTGGTTTTAGGACCAGAGATGGTACATGAAATGGTGGAACAGATTAAGATGATCAGGGAACGGATGAGAGCAGCCCAGGATCGACAGAAGAGTTATGCAGATCTACATCGTCGGGACATAGAGTTTCAGGTTGGGGACAAGGTTCTTCTGAAAGTGTCTCCTATGCGAGGAGTTATGAGATTTGGGAAGAAAGGCAAGCTAAGCCAGAAGTTTATAGGGCCTTATGAGATCTTAGAGCGAGTTGGGGAAGTGGCTTATCGTTTGGCTTTACCGGCTGCTTTGGAGAGAGTGCATAATGTGTTTCATGTATCGCAGCTGCGGAAGTATGTGAGTGACCCGTCACATGTGTTGGAGGCAGAGAGCTTAGAGCTGGATGAGTCTTTATCGTACCTTGAGATGCCTAAGCAGATCCTAGACCGAAAAGTTAGAAAGACCAGGAGTGGTGAGACAGTTTTGCTTAAGATCCTTTGGTCTAACCATGAGACTGAGGAAGCTACATGGGAGGCGGAGGATATCATGAAAGAGCGTTACCCTTTCCTTTTTGATCAGGTATGTATGGTTACGGGGACGTAACCTTGTTTCTTTTAGGGGGGTAGGAGATGATCGCGAGAGTTTTTAAGAGTTTTTACACCCCTTTTATGTGTTGTGTCGGTATGTTTGTCGGGATAAGTTGGGTTAGTAGCATGTTTTACGTTGTGTTTATTTTGACCTTCGAGTCGGGAAGCTTATGGGAGTACCTTTGTTTAGTAGTGGTTTGAACTTCGGGGACGAAGTTCCTTTTAAGGAGGGAAGACTGTAATACTCCGTATTTATGGTCTTGGGGGGGTACTCTATCGAGTAGCCCTTACTCTGTCGAGTAAGGGTATGTTGCGAGAATAAAATAGTTTCGACTGTTGGGCACTCGATCGAGTAGCTGGGGCACTCGATCGAGTAGGGGGGTACTCGATCGAGTACCTTGGGTACTCGATCGAGTGTCCGGTTTACGGGGAGTTTTTCGCGGGTTTTGTTAATTATGCGATTAGGGTATTTAAACTTAATCGTCGTTGTTTTAATTCACTTTTACCAAAACCTAAAACCTGTTTAAGAGAGAAAGCGATCGATCATCTTCCTAATCGCATCCTTAACAATTCCGGAGTTCGACGGTCGGTTCGTATCGTAGTTCGTGTCGTTGGATTCCTTGCGTCGAGGGTAAGCTTTTAATATAATTTATATAATGTTTTGCTAGGTTTGGTCAAACCCTAATTTGGGATTTGGGGGTTTTATGAATAGTAAGTAATTGGTAGCCTTTATGTGTTATTTGTTAGGAGGAGAATTCATAGAAGAGGCGTTTTGAGACAGCTGTAGATACCGTCTGCGTGTTGTGCTTTCCAGGTAGGATTTCCTACTCAGTATTAGTCCCATAATGGGATATTGGTGATGTGCTGTAGTTAGTTGCGTGATATGATGATTGTGTTTGTAATTGTGCTTGTGGTTGTGTTGTTGATGGTTCTCGAGATGCGTTCTCGGCTGAGTGGGGTCACTTGCGGGAGTGATCTCACGCCCTAGTTTCGCCCTTCGTGGAACCCGCCACGAAAGGGGATGTGCACATTAATGGACAGGGTTATCGCTCGTACGATGAGCGGGGCTTAGGTGGGAACGGCTGCGGTCCCCCCATGGCAGTGGTGGTCCAAAGTGGACGAAGTATTGAGATGATGGGAGTTGGTGGTGTATGTGGGTGTGTGTGATTCAAATTGTCTGTTTGTCTTATCGTTGTTATCTATGTTGATTGTGTGATTAGTACTGACCCCGGTTTTGTTTTGTAAAACCTGCGGTGATCCATTCGGGGATGGTGAGCAGATATTGAACAGGTATAGAGATGATACTGGGATAGCTGGGATGGCCACGACATGACGATAGAGTCTTCCGCTGTAGTTTAGCATTTATTTACATTTCAGTTGAGAACAGATAGTTTGGAATAATGTATTGTACTTTCAGTTTGGTTTCGAGGATTGTACTTATTCATTAAACTACTTATAATAAATGTTGTTTCTGTTTTGTCTATTTGGTTATCATGCCTCGGGCAACCGAGATGGTGATGTCTTCATACCTGAGTGGTCCTGGTAAGGCACTCGGAGTATGGGGGTGTTACAACTTCACTAGGCAAAGATTCATGGCTAAGGTCCGTAATGGACAAATGTATCCTAAAAGATGACGGTAGTAACTTTCTTGAATGGGAATCCAACATCAAAAGTGCCGCGTTGTCCGACAACGTGCTCACTTACTTGACCGATGCCCCACCCATCGAGCCTGGTCCAAGGGCCTCATCGGCGGTGCAGACCGCCTATGATGACCATGTGAAGATGTTGAATGATACCAAAAATGTGTTTATATGGTCGATGTCCCCAAAGCTCAAGCTTTCATGCATTTCTTTAAATGCGTACGAGATATTCACTCGTATGACTACTATGTTTTCACCAACACCTAAAGTCCGTCAATACGATGCGGCGGCACGCTTCTTTGAAGCAAAGCTTGAGAGGGGTCAAAAGGTTGGTCCTCATGTGCTAAAAATGGTCGAATATGTCGACATCCTAGAGCGTCTAGGGTGTAACATTCCTAAGACTCTTGTGGTGGATTGAATCCTCCACTCACTTCCCACCAAGTTTTCCCACTTTAGGGTAAACTACAACATGAATGGCATGGATAAGAGTTATCATGAAATTCATGCACTCCTCACCCAAGCGGAGAGGGATATGGAAGCTAGTGGGAGTGAAAAAGGGGATGTTCTAACCATGAAGTTAAAGAACATGTCCCTTGGAGTTAAGAAGGGAAAGGGGAAGGAAAAGTCCCAATTCAATAAATCGTCAAGAAAACTAGACAAGGGAAAGGGGAAAGCCTGTGAACCCCGCAATAACGCGGAAAATATAACTTATAAATTCAAGCGGAAATTAGGAAATTTTTGAAACTTTTTAAAATTTAAAGCGCGGTTTCATTAAAATCTAAAACAAAAAAAAGAATGCGGAAATAAAGATTAAATTATACAAAGGTGATAGTCAAGGTGAGGGAAAATATATCCCTCGAATGACAAATGATAAAAGGTCAGTCTAAGCAATCCTACTAAACTGACTAATAATCCAAGGTGCTCGCTAGCTCACACATGTCTTCACCCCATAGATGCATCAACTAATACCTGTCATTCATGTAAACATGAACGCCACAGTCAGTGGGGGAGTAACTCAAGGTTCTCCCAGCCACAAAATGTCGAAACAAACATAACAAAGAACTAAAACAAGTAAGTCATATAAGATACTTACAAAAGATATGAATATCAAGTTTATATTTAAATATGGTAATTAAATGAGATGGAACAAGATAGATCAATATTAGCATAATAAAGAATTAATTATTCATGTGAGACAATTAAATAATATGAAAGACAAGAATACAGTCATTTAAACAAAAGCACGCATTTCAAGGAAATACAACATAGATATGAGGTTAGAATCCGAATCATGAGAAGCAGTTAAGTAAGGGATCAACCAATGCAAATTACAAGAATAGAAACTGTAGCCATTACTTGGAAAACCACTTAGCAAACATTTCACGGGACGTGGCTACTAATGTCACATTCATACTTATGGTTTGCATCTCACCATAAGAACGGATGGGAGCATCAATCCCGACGATTATATCGCAACTAGAGGGTTGATAGCTCACCTCTAGTATCCGATAGGACCAAGACAAACAACACAAGGCATAACTCTTGCCCTGAAAAACAAATACCAATATCTATAACCAAGCAAGACCTTTACTACTCATATATAAATATATAATTCCCCTGGAAGGACGACAATGGTACTCCCAAGACTCAGTTCTAGTCTAAATCTGGCCAGACTCTCGGGACAACACAGTTCCCGATTCGACATGCGGCAGGACAGTCCGCATCCAAGACCCGAACCCTAAATCGGAAATCGAGAACCCATAATCGGCAGGACAGTCCGAAAGAGACGGAAAATATGAGCTAAACCCACAATCGGCAGGACAGTCTAAAAGAGGCGTAAAGATAAGTCAAGCAAAAAGGTATAGCATAAAGGCATTATCATAAGAATACGACTCAACCAAGCGATACGAATCAACTTGGAAAGAGACTAATAATGTAATGAGCCGATGATAATCCAGGTAAGACATTTCATGCCAAATTATATTCATGAACATGAATAGGTAACCCACTTCTTGAATATTTGTCACTTCAATAAAAATGTAAATAAATGGAAACGGACCATTTAAAATAAGCAAAACAAGAATTTGATTATGAATGACTCAAATGTAAGATAAATCATTTATTACTTACAAGGCATAAATAATTAAATTAGACTCATATTAAAATGAAAACACGTCATTTCATATATAAGTGAGATAATTAAATAATGCAATCCACAATTATAAATCATGTGAGGAAAGTATATAAATGAATGATATTTAACGAATTACATCATATAAAATACGAGACGGAATTTAAGTCATTCAAAAGAATTACATTTGCGCCAAAATAAACTCGACCCACGACTCAAAGGGGCCATGTCTACTTTTCGTTAGCACTGCCGTTAACTACTTACTTAACTCTCATTATTTTCTTTCTAATAAAATAATCCTATTCAATTCTGTTATGCTCTTTCTATGGCAACTCACCAATAATGTCTTTTGAGTCTCAATCTCGTTTCCCATATCTTCTTCATGCTTATTATTATTCCTTTAAACCATTATTGTTTAAACCAGTTGATAAAAACTCTGACAAGGGAAAAGCCAATGCTCATGTTACCGGACATTATCATACTCCGTACCTTTCATATGTATATGTAGTAGGATACTAGCCAATCTTAACTGTTTACGTTACATATGGTGTATAATGTTACCATTAATCATGTCTAAGCTCTTATTCTCAATTGGATAGGGCGCCAACTTTCGCTCAGACAAAACTCAGACTTTCCATCCCAAAACAGCCACTTCCAACAACAATTTAAGACGGAATTTTGAGCATAACTAAGATGGAAATTCACATGTGTAAAGCAAGCTCAAAAACAGTCCCAAAAGACCACAAAAATCGTTCCGCATTTCAGCTAAATACCTAAAGAGTAAACTGCCCATAAATCATTCAGTGAAAAACAAGTTCAACTGGGGAGTCCATAGAAATTCCCGTAATGCGTGCCTCCATTAGAAGCTTTTGATTTGTCAAAAGTGAAATTGTCAGAGTGACATATTCCCATAATTTTGGTGGGGACTGGGGACAATACATTTTATGAGGGCCAAAAGCGAGAAGCAACAGTAGGAAACGAGAAATGAGAAGGTTTAATTGGATTATTTTCATAGTAGGTCCAAGCAAGATAAGCATATGATTAAACATGGCATATAAACATCTGACTATACTTAGAGAAATCATAGATCAAAATAATAAAAGAGGTGAACTTCCCAACAATCGCCTTTAATATTCAAATTTCATCAAATCGGAACTGAAGCCTAACACCCTCACGCCCACATATAGCAACCAAACTTTATCAAACAAGGACATATAAAACGACATATAAGACGGAATTTCGACATTTTTGTCGAGTAACCTATCACCGTTACCTTAAACGCTCCATATTCTTCGAATAAACGGTCCCCAAAGCTTGAGTCTTCCACCGGGTCTTCGAAACCTTCATCAAGGAGCAAGAAAACGAAAGGATTGAGGCAAAAATCGAAACTTTTATTTGACGGCGAAATTCGAAACCATCACAAAAATGAGACTTTTTAACCTTGAAAGAAGGAGGAAGAAAAGGGGAATAGAATGGTACAAAAATTAGGGGAAACGGTGGAGGAATGAAGTCGGAATCTGGGTTTTTAGCTCGGACGACGATGGTGTATGTATATGGTTTATTGTTTCTGTTTGTTTATCCAAAAGAAAAGAAGAGGAAGAAAGAGTGAGGGGGACGTGTGGGGGACTATGTAGTAGTAGTAGTAGTAATAGTAGTAGTAGTAGTAGTAGTAGTAGTAGTAGTAGTAGTAGTACTAGTACTAGTACTAGTAGTAGTAGTAGTAGTAGTAGTAGTAGTAGTAGTAGTAGTAATAATAATAATAATAATAATAATAATAATAATAATAATAATAATAATAATAATAATAATAATAATAATAATAATAATAATAATAATAATAATAATAATAATAATAATAATAATAATAATAATAATAATAATAATAATAATAATAATAATAATAATAATAATAATAATAATAATAATAATAATAATAATAATAATAATAATAATAATAATAATAATAATAATAATAATAATAATAATAATAATAATAATAATAATAATAATAATAATAATAATAATAATAATAATAATAATAATAATAATAATAATAATAATAATAATAATAATAATAATAATAATAATAATAATAATAATAATAATAATAATAATAATAATAATAATAATAATAATAATAATAATAATAATAATAATAATAATAATAATAATAATAATAATAATAATAATAATAATAATAATAATAATAATAATAATAATAATAATAATAATAATAATAATAATAATAATAATAATAATAATAATAATAATAAGGGTAGAGTTCAGGTGAGAACGAGGCTTATCGTGAGAACCGTGAGAACGACTCTCAACCGTCCATCAAATTATCTCGACGGCCGAGATTAGAGGCGCGCTTCTCTTAGAATTTCACGGAAAACAAAAAATAAAGATTTGTACATGTCAGCAATATCAAGCCTACATAACAAAATCAAACCACACAAAACAAAATCAATCGATTTCATCATTAATCCTTCCTTAATTTGTAAATTTTTGTCTTTCCATATCAAATTTAGTGATCTAAAATCGGTTATTCATCATCAATTCTTTGTGTTCAAGCGCAAATCGAGTCAATTTGTTCAAACTTTTGCATTCATCACTATTGATTATTTCAAGATCAAAATTTTGTAAGGAAAATCGGAATTGATTTCGTCATTCATATGGAATTATTGTTTTCTACAGTCAATATTGAGGTATGTTCATTCAATGTTATTTAATTCCTTTCTGAATCGTTGTTGAATTGATTTTATGATGATGTTAAAGTTGAATTTAATCAAATTCAACTTAATTTCGGATTTGATTAAATTTAGTTAACTAGATTTAATGTACAGAACCACAAAAACATTAATTTTATAATGAAAAGTGTTAAATTAGGGTTTATAGTTTGTTTGTTTGATTTTAGAAGGATGATAAATGCAAATGTACTTTGTGGTTAGAAAAAATGTACTAAAAATAATGAGAAAGGAAAAGTGTGCAATTTGAAGTAACTGAAAAGTAATTTTGCATGTAAAAATAATGTGTTGTGTTGTGCTGTACACGTTTGATAAGGAAATGTCCAATCAGTCTTAGTGAAATGTGCATTATATATAATAAGGATGTGCAAGTAATTATTACCTTTTGCAAGTGGTCTTGCAACTGTTCACAATAAGTCACAATAAGTCAAATGACGGTTTGTAACTTGCTTATGTGGTGAAAAGATGCAATTATTCACATTAATTTGAATATTACTTCTAAATGTACATTATATTAATTATAAAAAAACATGTTCCATAAAATAAATTGTCAACTATCTATATTCGTAATTTCCATTTTCTGATAATTAGGTACAGCTAAAATATCATTAAGCACTGTTTGGAAAATGTACATTATATTATATTTAAAGGTACATTAAATTATTTAAAAAAGAACATGGAACATTATTTGGAAAAAAATATGAATTCAGTTTAGTTCAAATGTCCATTACGTATTTTCATAATGTGCATATACTGTTTTATGCAATAGATTAAAGTAACATAGATAACTTCACCCAATTTATTAATTACCATGATTATGTTTGTGTCAGTTGAAAAGACACAACTGTTCATAGAATTTAATCTCTTATAATCAATTAATCCACTATATAAACCCAAGAGTACACAACCAGTTTTCCATCCTACCTTTTCCAATAACCAAAACTTTTAATTTGTCCAGAAAACTAGTTAATTTTATTAAAAAAAACAATGTCTTACTCCAAATGCACAATAGTTCCCTACACGAATGCTGCTTACAAACAAAATTTCATGGACCATTATTGGGAATGGAAAGTAAGCCAGTTTTCTTCAAACTAGTTTGATGGAGATGACATTCATGTGGAGATGGATGTACCATCTCACAGTCTTCCTTTACATCCTTTCCTTACTAATCAGGCATTCCTCCAGATTTTTTTTAATCGACCTGGGAGGGAAGAAAAGAGAAACATGACCATGGTGTGCAAGGGCTGGTCAAAGTGGTTCCTTATAGGGAGAAAGCAAAAGGTAATGGAGAGGGATTATTACCGAGGCGCGGTTCACGGAAATGAAAATGGTGTAATCTATATCACAAAGAATAATCGGCTCCTTGACAGATTCTGCATGTGCACGACTATGTCTAGTCGTGCAGAAATAATTAGACATCACAAAAGACAAGAACGGCAATTTTTAAAGCAAAGAGAAGAAGAATATGAAATTGAGGAACAGTCTGGGGATGAGGGTTATTATGACTCCGACTGTTAGATTAGTTTAAGAAATATCTTGTGTTTATTGTTATTAGGTATTATCTTGTGTTTTTTTTTTTCAGTATAAGCCTTAGTGGGCTTTACCATTTTGAAAGCCTTAAATGGCTTTTGTAAATATTTTTCTAATATTAATGAAATAATATTATGACTATTTCTTTGTTTAATGTCATTAGCATTCAATACATTATATATATGCTATATCAAAATGGACAACAATATTTCCTATGAACATTAGCAGTAAAATAAATGTTCCTTTAAAGGCATGATAATGGACATTCGCAGGAATACATTATATATGAACCTTTATTTGTACGAAATAAATTGCCAATCTTTGTAGATCATATTTGAATTGGATTAGTGCATTAGTGATGCAATAATATTCAATATACTTACTTACTTAACTACTGTTGAAGCAGACAATGAGTACAAGTGATGCAACTACGTCTTCTTCTACAAATAACAGCTTTAAAACACCAAGGACAAGAATTGAAACATTAAATGCACTCCAAAGACATTCCATTCTGTCCCGGAGGAAAAGAAACCTAAAGTAGGACAAGTATTCAAAACGCTAGAATCAGCAGAGTTATTCTACAAAGAATATTGTACAATCTGTGGGTTTACGCCAAGACTTGCAACAACAAAAAGGATTAAAGGCAATGAGTTACCAAACAGTTTTGCATTAAGGAATGTTATCTGCAATAGGCAAGGTGTAAAGGAAAGTAGGAAAAGGAAGAGGACTAATACGTCGATATCGATCTGCTTTGAGAATGATGCGAGAATCGATGTGATGACATAAGCCGTGTGAGGCCGATTACAAGAATTGACTGTCGTGCATTAGTGCAGTTTAAATACCAAGAAAATGGAACTTATATTGTTACCAGATTCGATGAAGGGCATAACCATCTAGTTGCTTCGCCTGAATCTACAATATTCTTGAAAGGAAACCAAAAAATGACAGAGGTACAGAAGCAATTTGTCACAAAGGTAAAGGTGCTAAAACTAGGTGGTGTGAAAGCCTATAGAGGTTAGAAGGAGATGTGTAGAGGTTACGACAACATTGGGGCTACTGAGGTTGATTTCAAAAACTTTGTCAGGGACATAAAAACCTACATTGGTAATTTTGATGCACAAATGTTTGTTGAAAATATTATTGGGAGAAAAGACACACGCAGTTCATTTTACTTTGATTTTATAGTAGATGAAAATAAGTGCCTGGTTGGAGTGTTTTGGGCAGATCCGATCTGCATAAAGAACTACATGCTGTTCGGTGAGGTTTTATCAGCATATGCTACATATGGAACAAACAAGTACGATATGGTGTTTGTGCCTTTCACAGGAGTTGATCACCACAAAAGGTGCATAACGTTTGGAGCTGGGTTGATAGGTGATGAAAGTATTGAGTGTTATACATGGCTGTTCAAGACATTTTTGGAAGCAATGGGCGGGTGCCAGCCGAGAATTATAATTACTAATCAGTACAAATCAATGAAGTCGGTAGTCCCGGAAGTGTTTAAGGAGTCAACACACAGACTGTGCATGTGGCACATAATGAAGAAACTAAGAGAAAAAGTCAGTTATCAACTGTTTCAAGATGAGGATTTTAAGACCAGGCTCAATAGGTGTGTTTGGAACAACCAACTTGAGCCTGATGAATTCAAAGAACAATGGGGGAAGATAATGACTGATTATCAACTTGTAGAACACGAGTGGTTTTCAGATTTGTACGATCTCAGGGAACAGTGGATCCCTGCCTATTTTAAAGATGTTTCAATGTCTGGCTTGATGAGGGTTACTTCTAGGTCTGATAGTGAAAACAGTTTCTTTGACAGGTTCCTCACACCTCATTTGACCCTTGTTGAGTTTTGGGTATGCTATGAGAGTGCCTTGCAAACACAAAGACACAAGCAGTCCAAATTGAACAATGACAACAAACACTCTGAAATCCCAGGGAAAACAAAGTCAAACCTTGAAGTCCATGCTTCTGAAATGTACTCGCACAACATTTCAAAGACTTCCAAACAGAATTGGTTGCAGCTTTGTCTGATTGCCATTTTAAAGATGTGGAGAAGATTGATGAGACAAAAATATATATTCTAACAGACTTGTAGATGCCAAATAAGTCATGGAACGTAGCATATTCACCAGATAACATGGAGATTACTTGTTCCTGTTCTATGTTTCAGAGAATGGGCTTGTTGTCCAGGCACTGCCTTTGGATTCTACACAACCAAGATTTTCAGAAAATACCAGAACAGTACATAATGCAAAGATTGACAAAAGCTGCAATGAGTAAGCCCGTCTTTGATAAAGATGGCAAACTGATAGATGTCTCTCAAAAGTTTTCTGATCGGAAAAGTTTGAGTACTTAGCTCTGGCAAGAGGTTTATTCTTGTGTCAGCGTAGCTGAGTGTGATGATAACGACATGAAGCTTTTGATTGAAAAACTGAGAGATATTAGATTGGATATGATTAGCAACAGAAGGGTACCAGCAAAGAAGAAAGACAAGATGAAAAAAATAGAAAAGTACGTGGGCTGCAAAATACCTCAGAAGTTGGTGATTCATGTTCCTAAAAAATCTAAAAACAAGGGTAGGACCAAGGGCAAGAGAATTGAATCACAAATGTTAAAAGCCTTAAAGAAGAGAGGAAAACAGAAGACGTACTGCAAAACATGTGGCCGCCAAGGACACAACTCTAGGACTTGCAAAGAAACAAACCATCTGACAGGTATGTATAATTTGGTTTCTTGTTAAAGCATATTACATTAATGTTAAATAATTATTAAATTATACAAGCATAGCGCATAGTGTTTACCTTCCAAAATCATCACTCTTATATGGAGGCACATAAGCTCTTTGTGCAATGAACATTATGGTTGTTCTGAAGGCACAGATGAGAATTTCAGCAATGTATATTTGGTTAACATTAAATCTATTATCAATTTAGTTGTTCATTGACACGGCTATCGCAACCCTATCAAAGATAAAACCAAACGGTCTCAACTAAAATGTAGCAGAGGCAGTCGAGTATCGAATCCACAGGGAGGTAATGTAATTAACAGTTGCCTAATTCTAGTTCTAAAGTAACAATTGGGGGTTGTTTGAATTTGGTTCTAAACTACGAAGTTTGAAAGGAAGAGAATTAAAGTAAAGAGCAGTAAAAGCAATAAAATATGATTAACTATCAAGAAGAGAGGGACATGTCGGGATTTCGGTTCACTACGGTAGTCCAATAACTCAGCTGTAAATGATTCAGACGAACTAATATGAGACGGATGTGGAAAGGTCCTTTCGGTCCACTTTCTATCCTAAAATACCACTAACTTAACTTTCGTCCTCATTAGGGTAGTCTACTGTTTATAGCAGGCCTATTTAGT
Source organism: Silene latifolia (assembly GCF_048544455.1). Taxonomy (NCBI): domain Eukaryota; kingdom Viridiplantae; phylum Streptophyta; class Magnoliopsida; order Caryophyllales; family Caryophyllaceae; genus Silene; species Silene latifolia. The sequence continues at coordinate 175,142,405 of NC_133537.1, forward strand.
CCAATATTTCGATCCAGGATTAATTTTAGCCAGATTAAAGGGTGACATAGAAGCGTGCACTCAACTAGGTCGGAAAATTACAGTTAAATTGCTATAGTGACAGGGTCTTATAATCAATTCGTCTAATTCATTTACTACATCGTCATATTTCTACCGCAGATTCCCTAATCCCAACATGATGGAGGTTTAGCTACTCATATCGGTGATTAAACTAACAGCAATTAAATTCCCAACAGAAAACATTATAAATAAACAAGAGATTGCAATAAGGAGAATTAGGGCAAAATAATGAATGCAAGAAACGAGAAATTAAAGCAACAAAAAGATTAATTATTATCAAGAAGGAGAAAGGAATTACAATCCAAGCGAATCCGGCGTAAAGAACACAAAATCCGAGTGAAAATAATCCCGAAATAAAGTAACAGTGAAGAGGAAAAGCAACGTTCTCAAGTTTACAGTAGAGTGTTTGATAATATCAAAGATAATCCTAATTAACCTAGTAATGCGTGCTTAAATAGCAAACAAAATAAGTTTAAGCGAAATAAAACATCACGCGGGCTAATTAAAGCCCAAACCCATCAAAACCACTCGATCGACCAACTCCTCAGCCAAAAACAGCTCGATCGACCAACCAGTTACTCGATCGAGGACTTGGTCTTTGTGCAAGCTAAGGGTCGAGTAGAAAAACTACTCGATCGATCATCAGAGGATGTAAAAACCACTCGATCGAGTGGTAAACTGCTCGATCGAGTAACTGTATCTTCATTTCAGCTCAAGTCCGCGTCTAAGTGCCTCGTATTGCGTGCCACGACGCTTCCAAAAACAGTACTCACTCTGGAACAATCCCGTCTCCTCTTAATGCATGCAAAAAGGACGAAAAAGAGTACGGATCCACTACTTTCGCGATCATTCCTACGAAAAGGACAAAATGCACCAAAGTAGCCAATTCGGGGCAAAATACCATAAAAACAGTATGAAAATGCATAGAAATACGTGCTGAAATAGGCTAAAAAGACTATACATTAGGCACGTATCATTCATTTTGGACATTTTCTCCTTATAAAATCTGGTATTTAATTTACATTTTGTTGCATATTCACCAAATACTACCATGAAGATAACAACGATGAAGGAGATGAATCTGATGATATGGAGGACGACGATGAAGAAGATGAATCTGATAACGAAGTGGAAGGTGCAAATTTTTGATTCAAGGATAGACATCCATAATATACACTACGAGAACATTCTTAAAGGCTTGTATGCACAATTCGATTTTACTGCCAAAGTACATTACTCTTATAGGGAAAGTATATTACATTTGTATTAAAGGATCATTATTGTTGTTCTGCAAGGAACATTCTTAAAGGCTTGTATGCACATTACTCTTATAACCAAACTACATTACTCTTATAGCCAAAGTATATTACATTTGTATTAAAGGATCATTATTGTTGTTCTGCAAGGAACATTCTTAAAGGCTTGTATGTACATTACTCTTATAGCCAAAGTATATTACATTTATATTAAAGGATCATTATTGTTGTTCTGCAAGGAACCTTCTTAAAGGCTTGTATGTACATTACTCTTATAGCCAAAGTACATTACTCTTATAGCCAAAGTATATTACATTTGTATTAAAGGTTCATTATTGTTGTTCTGCAGAGACATCATCAACTTGATTGAAATTGTTTTCCCAGAGTACAAAAATTTTAAGGCGTTTTGCACAATAAACATTATTGTTGTTCTGTAAGAACATAATAAACTTGTTTGAAATTTGTTTTCGGAATATAACACTCTCTTGAATTAATTTTTTTCAAACTTCAGGTTGTATGACTCGCAGCTTCCTCAATATATATTATATTACTCACACACATGTCACAAACGAAACTAAAAAAAGTTTTTACAGCGTCAATTCAGCATCTTCCTCATCTTCATCGTCATATTCTTCCCATAGTAGTGGGTTTGAACGGAAATCCATTGCCTTCTTTAGTACAACATCAAAACATACATTGCCTTCTGTTAAAATCATATATGAAATGTATTTCTTCCGCATAATCAGTAGGGGAGCATCCTAGCAAAATAACATGTACAAATGTGTACTGAATTATGTATTAAAAATAATTGTATTACTTCTGAAACTCACATCGCTTTTTTTAAGCCCACAGGTCCAATTTAGACTACCCTTAAATGTCTCCATATGTCTCATAACGTAAACACCACAATCAGTCTTGTTAGTGTTGTTTCTCCACTTCATCTTTGCAAGAATAGGCTGCAGTTTTTTAATGCGATCAACTTTTACCTTTGAAACACCGATGTCTTTCAAGTATTCTGCTAGAACATTACGCTGACGGAGAAGGGGGGCAAGAAAACATTAGGACACTAATAACTATGAGGTACAATATCACAAAAATAAGAAAATTAAGACAGACACAAAATGTTTGGGGAAGGTACACTCTATCTAAAGTCATTGTACATTCACAATAATGAATAAGAACAGTATGTAGTGCTATTAAGCAAAAGAGAGCATAGAATCTTACAAAAGACAGTGGTCTATCGTGGAAAAATTCTTCTGGTTTTCCGTCACGATGCACATTATCAATGATGATGAACTTATACTTGTTGCTGTCAATGACTAGTAAATGGTAATGCCTTTTATATATAACTGGGAAGAAGAACTGTAGATTTTAAAAAATTTAATTAGGGAACAAGCAAATTAAATATAACATGCAGAAAGAGTGTATATTGTCAATGCTAACCAAATCAATTCTATCTGGGTTAACCGAGAATTGGGTAAACTCTTCTTTCATTATATCCTTAATCACGATAAAATTTTCAACAGTGTCCAGTTCTCCATGAAGCATCATCTGTATGCAAGACAAGTAAAGTTTCTGATGTTAATCAAGGGAAAAAACATTACAAAATTTACTTGTTGAAATAAGTTTATATAAATATTTGACTTACACACACAGCTGTGGTGAAAAAAAATCGATAAGGCTCTGAAGAGTTTCTTCTAGATTCCTTGGCATTCAAAAGTTTTGCCCAACAATTGATCACATCACTCGTTAAATACTTAGATTGTCGTAGCGTTGCCATTTCAATACGCCGAAGAGAAATTTCACCCACATGCACAAGAAGTTCCCTGGTTCAGGAGTACCAGTGTTAACTCATAACAGGATACAGAACATTTTAAATTTAAATATTGTACATTAGTAGATATATATATATATATATATATATATATATATATATATATATATATATATATATATATATATATACTGGCTAAATCGGTATGTTTTCCTCTACTATACGACACATAATCAGCAATGCAATTCTGAAACTCAGTAAGAGGAGTAATAATGTATGTATCTGTGCTTAGTAAATTACGATTTGTAAGGATGCTCAGAGACTCTGGTTGACTTCTTTCATGTTCATGAACATTTTCATTGTTGATGACTTCGCCCTTGGTAGTGTCACCACTGTCAAGCAGATTATGCTCATTTGTACTCTTGTCGTTTGTATTACTCACATCTGTCATTCTCTCATTCTTCTCACAAGCATCATAGCCATCTGGTATAATATTCCCTTCTGTACAACCTACCTCCATTGTTCTCTTTTTAACCCTAACATTCTCATTGTTGTCGGGGACACCAATATCATCGATACTCTTCTCTTTCTTTCCAACTACCTCATCTTCTATCTTCTCATCCCCAACAGTCTCATCACCCTCGTAGAATTCTTCATCAGACGAATCCAGTTTCTTTGGGAAGGGCTTCTCTTGATACTGCTTCACCTTTGTTAAAACGTCATCACAAACAATGTTGCACTTGGATGAAACCAAAGTGCAAAGATATTTGATTCTCAATATTCGAAGTCCATCCATCTACAAAAGATAAAATATCTTGAGGATAGGTAACTTATAAACAAGAATGTGTTTTTAATACTTTAAGAAAGATCATTTAATTAAACCAAAAGTACATTTACAATTATTGGATATAAATTGTTTAGAAACTTACGTTAGTTTTTGTCAACCCCAAGTCCAGTACTGACACCCCTTGTACGTTTCCATGTGTTTCATTGTGTAAATACCACAGTCAACAACATTTTGATGGTTTCTCCAAGGCATTTTCAATACAACAGGCTCCATTGCTCTTACTCTTTCCGTCAGACCAATGTCAATGAAATATTCTGCCAAAGCATTACGCTGCATGGAAAAATTCAGATCAAACTGTCTAGAGAGATTGTGCAAAAAATATAACATTGTAAAAGAAAAAATAACCAATGAAAGGCAACTGAACAATTACCATATTCCAAGGTTTGTTTCCATAACGAGTTTTTGGGGTTTCATCATGCTGTTGATTATCAAGAATGACAAACTTGTTCTTCTCCATATTGAATAAGAACAGGTAAAAATGCTTGTCGGATATTATTGGGAAAAAAAACTATTTTATATAAGAAAAGATTAGAAGATACAACAGACATAAAATTTGTTACGAGAGTAAATTAGCAGCAGAAAACACTTTGTATTGACTATATATATTGTTTGAGCTAACCATATCAACTTTTGTCACATCAATAATCCCAGCATGATTTAAGTCATTTCTAAAATGCCTCTTGAATACTTCTAATTGTCTTTCAAATTTGAATTATTTCCTTTGCCCTTGAAATGCTTGCTGCACACACAGAACATAATATTCTTCTATTAATATACACTTGTATAACATAAAATTATTGTAATATAGAATGAAATAAAATTTTACATACAAATACGAGGGTTGAAGGAAAGAATCGACGTGGTGCTGAAGATTTTCTTTCAAGTTCATTGAAATTCAAGTAAGCTGACCAACAATCAACCACATCATCTGCTATATACCGAGGTGGTTTTAGAGATGCAAAAAGATATCAGGTACCCACGACATTCTTAAACTCAAAGAGCTTCTCACTGGTTCGGACGTTACACAAAACAAGTCAGTTAATTACACATATGTACATTATCTTTATTAATAATGCACATAATACCCAAACGAAATGTACAGAATGATTAAATAAAAGAAACATAATGAGTAGAATAAAATATACCTAGCAAGAACAGTGCATTTTCCCTTGGTGTAGTAGACGTCGTCAGCAATACAGTGCTGAAACTCAGATGGCTCTGTACATGGGTTAGTGTCTCCTCTTAGTAAATCAAGTTCAGTACTAATATCTAAGCTTGGATTGGGATTGGTTACCTTGGGTTCTTCACTATAATCTTCAGATAACATGCTACATACAAGGGTATTTATAAGATTATCCGTATTGGCTTCTTCCTCATTCTCCATGTCACTATCAACATAAAGATGGTTCGAATCACTTCGTACATTCTTGTCATCATCTTTCTTGTTGTCTTCATTCCCATTTTCACACTCCCCTTCTGACACCTCTTTCTTGTTGTCTTCATTCCCATTTTCAACCTTGTTATGTTCATTCACATTGTAAACTAATTCACCTTCTTTTCTCAATGCACAAGGCTTCTGGAGTAGTTAAAATGTATCAAATTAAAGAACAATACACTTAAGCACCAAGTTAACATAATATAACAAAAAATATGATCAACATATTTACCTTTTTGTATGTATAAAAAATCGGCCTCTTCAATGACATGCTTTCAACCTGAATACTATTTTTTAAAGTTATGTTTACATTATTCAAAGTTTCAACAACCAAAGGATGATTACTAACATCATTCTAAGCAGCAGGAACAACATCGGAATATCAAAGCAACATTAATACCAACAGAACTTTCACTATCAATGAGTCGTGCTCATTTGAGAAATTGAGTAAACTAAATGCATGATCACGAGCTTCGAGCAGTCTTGTTCTCCTTAATTATTGATGCTCCTTTTTCTAACTTAGCCTTAACAGATGATATGTTCTGAGCTAAACTAGTTATACATTTAGCAAGATCAAGAATATACTCCTCAGTGTAGTCCTTTGTTTGATAGACAGATTCGACACCTGTATTGTCAACCACCTCCTCCATTGGTGCTTCCAACTTACCATTTCCAAACATACCGCTTTTCATCTCATCCTTCTCTCTCGATGATAACAAACTAATAGTCCAACCTACCAACGTATAATAATCTCTTTCAACTTGAACAACGCGATCAACATAGATGAGGTGCAAAAAAAAAAAAAAAATTAATTACAAGAGAATGGAAACGTACCTTGCAATGTTAAATTAATTTATGAACTTCAAATATATTTTTTGGACTTTTTACCTCCAAAAACAACAGTGGCCCGCCGAAGTGAGTCTCCTTTTCCACCCACGCAATCTTGCTTTCTTGCAAACTTTTTAACAAAAAGGAACATCAATTGTAATCTTTGATTTCATCAACATTCATCAACGATTTCAAAACATTATGATTAACCAAAGGCTTTTGGGTGTTTCTCATTAGCAAAGAAACAGCAAACACAACAAAGTTAACCTTGAATTCATCACCACCATGATCATGATTTATCAACCAATTCTCAAGCGTTTTGAGTGGAACTTGTCCATCTTTTATACCAAATTGTTGTTTCCATTTGCCATAAAACTCTTGAAACTCTTCTGATTCAGTATGCGTTTTGGATAATTCAACAGTTTTAGGGCCTATTGGAAATCCAAATGTTGATCTTACATCAGAAACCTGCAAGTACAACTTCTCACCATCAAGAAGATCGATACAGTTTTGGTATGGGTTATACTACTTAATTAACCAGTACCCAAGCTTTAAAGGAATGGAACGAACTCTTAACCAAAACAGCCCACTAAATCCAATCTCTTCTAGCGCGCACCACTGTTCGTATGACAAACGTTCAACTACCTCAACTTCTCCTGTAGGAGACATTCTCGTATATACACTTTTAAACGAAAAGAAATCAAACTTCTGCTTACACTTGGAACCCAATACAATCTTATTACTTACTTTACCCTTTTGAGGACTTTCTTTCTTTGCAGTAACAATTTGTTTATTAACAGAAACAGTTGGTTTCTTAACTGCAAGATCAATATCACTTTCTTCATTAATCTTCTTTGCGAAAGATTGTATAGACTTAGATTTACTGTTAATAGTAGCTAATTTACGCTTTCTTGTAAATGGAGCACACTAATTTTTACCATCAGTGGAACTTTCAGTGGTGGAAAAATAAAAGTAACTTTTCTCCGCTTTTCAGATTTTTTATCTTCCTGCTCCATATTCTGTAATAATAAAATGAAATTACAAAACAAGTAGAGATAATCAGCAGTTATCTAATTTTAGGAAATGTACATTAATCACAAATATAATGTTCTTTTAGATGATTCAGAACAATTTCTATATTAATAACAAACGGCACATTAATTTAAGCTGAATGTACATTATATTATTACCTTCAATTAAAAACTCAAAAATTCACAAGTAGAGATAATCAGCAGTTACCTAATTTTACGAAATGTACATTAATAACAAATATAATGTTCTTTACATATTTCAGAACAGTTCCTATATTAAAAACAAATGGCACATTATTTTAAGCTGAATGTATTATATTATTACGTTCAATTGAAAATACAAAATTGACAAGTAGAAATAATCACCAGTTACCTAATTTTAGGAAATGTACATTGGTCACAAAGATAATGTACTTTTAGATGATTCAGAACAATTTCTATATTAAAAACAATACGCACATTAATTTAAAGTTGTATGAACAATATATATTATTACCTTCAATTAAAAATTCAAAATTAACACAAACTAGAAAGTAAATGTTAAAAGAATACTTCAAAGATATAAAATTGGGGAAGAACAATGCGAATGTGTTTCTAAAGGTAGAAAAAATAATTCATGCACATTAATCCGAATTAATTTTTAACAGTAAAGCAGTATAAATATCTGAAATCAAAACATCAAAAATATACTACTATTGAACAATTAAGTGATCCAAATTAAACATTATATTAGAGTTATGATAGAGAAGAAACTAAATTGAAAAGAAAATACCTTAGTATAACGGAGGAAATTGGGCGTAACTTCAAAATTATACTGCTGTAGAACAATTCTCCTATGACAACGTCTATACTGGTAATGTAAAACGACTGAGCTAAAAACTGGTTACTACTTTTATTTTTTTACTCCGTTTCTTTTTTCTTGTAGGTAGTTAGTTACTATTGTAATGTAACTGTTAAAAAATAAGGAAAATGATAAATACGTTAAATACCCTAAAATAGTTAATTAGTTAGTTACCTTGAAGCTTGGCCACTGCAGTCCCCGAAAGGGGAGGCTTACATGGTCCATGTGTTGGTGCGAGAATGCATGGACCCGGGGGGGATTCAACCCCCTCATCAACATTAAAAAAAAAAACAAAAACAAAAAAAGACACATGACGGACCGAGTAAACCCTTTTTTTTTGTAGGGGGGGGGGGGGTAATCCTAAAACGGGACGGGAAAGAGTTTAGAGTTGGGTTAAGCGGATCCTTGCTTCTCATTTGAAGATGGCAAGACAAAAAGACACCCTAGAGGGGCCGAGTGAACCCTTTTTGCGGGGACCGGGTATCCTAAAACGGGGCGGGAAAGGGTTTAGGTTTGATTAGGCGGACCGCTACCGCGGATCCCCCTAATAAAACCCTAAACCATTTCCCTTGCTTCTCATTCGAAGGCGGCAAGACAAAAAGACACCCTAGAGCGGCCGAGTGAACCCTTTTTGGGGGGACCGGGTATCCTAAAACGGGATGGGAAAGGGTTTAGGGTTTGATTAGGCGGACCACTACCGCGGATCCCCCTAATCAAACCCTAAACCCTTTCCCTTGCTTCTAATTCGAAGGTAGCAAGACAAAAAGACATCCTAGAGGGGTCGAGTGAACCCTTTTTTGGGGGGACGGGTATCCTAAAACGGGACGGGAAAGGGTTTAGGGTTTGATTAGGCGGACCGCTACCGCGGATCCCCCTAATCAAACCCTAAACCCTTTCCTTTGCTTCTCATTCGAAGGCGGCAAGACAAAAAGACACCCTAGAGGGGCCGAGTGAACCCTTTTTGGGGGGGACCGGGTATCCTAAAACGGGACGGGAAAAGGTTTAGGGTTTGATTAGGCGGACCGCTACCGCGGATCCCCATAATCAAACCCTAAACCCTTTCCCTTGCTTCTCATTCGAAGGCGGCAAGACAAAAAGACACCCTAGAGGGGCCGAGTGAACCCTTTTTGGGGGGACCGGGTATCCTAAAACGGGACGGGAAAGGGTTTAGGGTTTGATTAGGCGGACCGCTAACGCGAATCCCCCTAATCAAACCCTAAACCCTTTCCCTTGCTTCTCATTCGAAGGCGACAAGACAAAAAGACAGCCTAGAGCGGCCGAGTGAACCCTTTTTTGGGGGGCCGGGTATCCTAAAACGGGACGGGAAAGTTAGGATTTGATTAGGTGGACCGCTACCGCGGATCCCCCTAATCAAACCCTAAACCCTTTCCCTTGCTTCTCATTCGAAGGCGGCAAGACAAAAAGACACCCTAAAGGGGCCGAGTGAACCCTTTTTGGGGGGACCGGGTATCCTATGTTAGAAATCTATATCTCATTATACTCAACATATTCATATATGTGATGAAATAATTTAGTCATAAAATTAAATATTGATCTTATGCATGCAAACAAGAATAAGGATAAAGAAGAAATCGTCATTCTTACAATGAGAAATCGGATAAATGGGCACAAATGAGTTCGCCTACTCACTTGTTCTTGAGCTTCCTAAAATGGATGAACAAAGGATTCAAGTAGAGAATCCCTCCCAAGAAATGATACCCAAGATAACCTCTTAATAAAATTAATATTATTAATACTAGAACAATATTAATTTAAATGAAATTGACCCAAAAATATTTATTTTGGTCTCTTATTTTCGGTTAAGAGAAGGGAGAAAAGAAGTGATTTTTATCTCTCTAAAAACTCTATATTTTTAGATGATGGAATGAAAAATACACTAGCATTCAAGTAGTGTATATTAGACAAATTATAGAGAAAAACCCTTTGGCATTTTTCTATGAAAAACCGGGTAGGGGGGGGGGGGGGGGGGGGTGGTATTAGCCAATGCATGATCAAGTTGCTCTTCACAAAAACAACTAGGTTTGCATGGCTATGTATTAGGTTAAATGATTATGTTTTCCACTTAATTAATCAACAAAATATTTATCCTAATACACCCTAAATTTCGGTACATATAGTGTAAAACGGGAAGTCCATTTTACACATTATTTTGTCAATTTGTCACATGTAACATGTTTCATGACATTAGGTATATCAAATGTATTTTTAACTAAAAATCAACATATTAATAAAATATGTCACTTATAAAATTAACCTAGTAATTCATAATTACTTGTACCGTAATGGGTTCCCGACTCATAAAATACAACATTCTGTATTTATATTAATCAATTCATTTCGTTTCAATTGTTTCTGTAAATAATAATTTCATCTAAGTAATAAAACAATTCGATTACTTAGACCGTATCTAATTTAATCAAATTACAATGAGACACGTAAATATTACTTCAAAAATCGTCCATCAATTTTAATTAATTTAATTAACCCGTATCGTCATACGATTAATTAAATAATCAATTAAGAGTGTTACCCTTTAGGTATGACCTAAGGGGATCAACTGATCACCACCGTCGCACGACAGTAATGTCAAACTCTAGTCAGCCAATCATTACCGATATGTGTGGACCAGTTGATAGTAAAATATTACTTCCCACATGTATTCATAAAATGAGACTTAAACATGTGATCATCATGATCGACAGTTGTGATCGCATTATTGTCGGAGGACACATATTCCAACAATCTCCCACTTGTCCTCGACAAGTGTGCATCACCAATTCTCTTGTCCTATTACTATCTCCCACTCAATACAAGGTGTCTTTCAGGTCGTACTTGCAAGTGATCATATCGAGAGTGTTTTCCTCGATCTGCAGAATAACTAACTGACCGGATTTATCTACCATATACATCTTTCGAGCGTGGCCACGCATTTCCAGTTCATTACTCCTCGAGTGGCCCTAGGATATTGTTATACCCCTGACTAGGGGTGGACAATTCCTATCGCACTCATTCCCTTCGACTAGCCACAACCATCATAACCCAAAATATGCCCATTTGACCCCATTTACGAAGGTCGTAGTAACACAAATCAAAGTTAATCTGAAACTGTGCCATCTTAGGTGAACAGTCTTTAGTCAAAAGAATCGACTCATTAGAATACTATAGTAGCTCTTGCCACGACCAGGCTATATAAATTTGCCAGAACTCTATAAGCGGTCATAAGGCCCGACATAGTGTTCATAACAGTCTGCCTATGTGATCGACTAGTCATTCTCATATAACTCCATGGCACTTGAACTAGCCATCAATCGCATCACACTCTAGTCACTTCGAGACGTCACCTCATACAAGTGACTATGGGCAAATACTATGTTAATCCGTGTTCACTTTAACGGGGTTCAAGTGTCTCTACAACCCGTTTGGATGTAACTAAGTATAAGGTGAGTTAATAATAACTCAAACGACGAATGTCGACATCACATCTGGGTAGTCAATAGCATATTACAACCTGTGATGTATATCGTAAGTGTGTAAACACTAGTCGATTGCAATAGAAGTTTAACATACCATGTGTCCATGTGTTCAAACTTCTTTTATTGCAATTTCCTTTATTATATTCATGTTATCTTTCATAGCATGAACCTTACCAAGTACACACATATATATAGGTTCCCAACCTAGGTTTGAGTTCTTTATCTTGAAAGAACTTTCTGGTTGTTTATCTCATAACCAACGAATTTGTGGTGGATGATATAACTTGCACTGGTCAAGTGTTCTACCAACTCATAATGTACTAGGTATACGTTTTGTAGGGTCTTGCAACAATTGTCAAGATGATTAGCCAAGCACTTCTCATAAGTCCTAGCATATTAGAAAATATTAGTTTTGAGTAACTTCTTACTTTAACTAAGTATTTTCAAAGCTTCTTATTTCTCCTTTAGCTTGTATAGCTTAGGATTTTCATAAATCCTTACGTGTGATTGAACTTCAAAATGTGCTCACATAACAGAGTGTTCTGTCCATCACTGGAATAGCATTTAGAACATCATACTGTAAACTTTAAAAACACTATTAATTAAACGATGAACACTGTGAGCAATATTCGAAATTGAGTAAATTGTACAATTAGTATTTTAATTTACCTATTACTCCTATTTCGTATGTTGTACACAATTTTCCTACTTGCCCCAATTATCCCAACACACGTAAAATCTCACACAATTGTAATCAATAAATAACATCCCATTAAACTTGACATGAATATCCAATTAAACTGAAAACGATGAAAAGGTAACCAATAAAAGAGGCGTGATTTTCAGGTGATTTTGTCAATGATTTAAATCAACCAAGTATAATTACCTAAGAAATACACCAAAAGAATGGACGAAATTCAGGACAATTTAGTAAATGAACGTGATTACCTGGCAATGAAGAAGTATTGAAAACGAAGGTGGAGTATAACCAAAATTTATGGAGAAGTTACCTAATACTCCGTAGTTGAAAGAAGTATTTTCTTTGGAAAGATTGTTTGAAAGAAGTATTCCTTTTATCTATTTTAGATTTACACCTAATTGTGTGTTTTATAATTGAACATAAATTGGCTATACTTCCATAATAGGTATTATTAGGTCCACCCTAGATTTACGTGTGTTGGGGTTATTTGGGCAAGTAGGAAAATTGTGTGCAACATATGATATAGAAGTAATAGTTAAATTAAAATACTACGTACTAATTGTACATATTTACTCAATTTCGAATATTGCTATTAGTGTATACGAAGTATTAGTGTATACGGAGTATATTTTTTTGTTTTCCTTAAAATGAACATTCTCGTATTAAAATGACCACTCAAGATATAAATTAATTGTATCAATTGTGAGATCCTAAAGCAAGAAAGTTACACAGGATGTAAATTTGTTTTCCTTAAAATGAACATTCTCGTATTAAAGCAAGAACATCATTGATTTTGGTGAACATTTGTTTTCCTTAAAATGGACAACTGATCATTATAGAATGTACATTATAACAAGTAGCTTGGGTGAATGCACATCCAGTACAACTTCGATGTACATACGCCAAAGATCAAAAGTACATTATCAATACAGCAAACCCAATAGACATTAACTAACGCCAGATATGTCGACAACACAAAAGAAAACTAATAAATCATATTCAGGAACTATTTGTGAATGTCGTTACACGCTAATGCATGTCTAATAATGCTGTTACGATGTTTGTTGTGCTCAAATGTTAGTAGCGTGCATAGGTACTTGAATCTCAGCATTGTCAACGATCTCATCTGCAAAAAAAAAAAAAAAAAAAAAAAAAAACATGAAATTAGAATTTAATAACCAACAAAATAACATTGATTTGTTCTAAATAAGTTACAATTAAAATGTAAAACTCACATCAATTTTGGGCAGTCCACAGTCCCAAGTGGCTATTCCCATAAATGTTTCCATGTGCCTCATGGTGTAAATACAACAGTCAAAAATATTTCTGTTATTTCTCCATGGAAGCATTGCTATTGTAGGATCCATGCCCATTACTATATTACTTTTCTCCATAGTTGAATGATTTTCACCCAAAAACCGTGCAAAAGTATCACCCTGTAACACAATAATAAAAATTAGACGAGATGAACCATAATATACATGAATTTACCAATGCAAGTAAACGATAATAATTCATAGTTGAGGAGAATGTAAATTTACCAGTTTAAGTACACTCACTACTACAAATTTAGGCAACTACAACGCCCCTTTAACAACGATTATTCACGAAAATCACAATAGACGTTGTAGAATGTATGGCGCGAATTTTACTAAAATCAATTACAACGGGTATAGTTATAAAAACCGTTGTTATTATTTTTAACAACGGGTCACACATGCGGAACCGTTGTTAATAATTTGGCGCAAAATTGGCGCAAAGTTAGTGAAAAGTAATCACAACGGTTACTTTTGAAACCCGTTGTTAAAACATATTTGACAACGGGTGTTTTTTACAACCGTTGTTAAAACATATTTCACAACGGTTGTTGTTTAATAACCGTTGTCAATACCTTCCATACTATAAACCACACAAACAGAAGTTTGCTGCAGCCACAAAACACAACCCTTAATACACAAACACAAACACAGCAGACAAACAAACACAAAACACATACACACTCTCTTTCTCTCTTTCTCTATTTCTCTCTTTCTCATCGTCGCTTTATCTTCTCGCCGTCATTGTGATTTCATCGTCTATTACGTTCTGTATTTATCAGGTAAATCTCTTAAATCCACATTGTCATCGTCATTATTTTCTTTTTCTATTTATTTCTTTTGCATATATGTGTTTTTATCGACCATTATGTTATTTGTTTAAGTATTGTTCGCATAATTAGTTACTAAAACAATGAAGAAGCAAGATGAAGAAGTAAGATAAACATAATTAATATATATATATATATTTATAAATACATAAATTAAAAAAAAAAAAAAATTACATATGTAAAAATGCAATTCTTATATTTTCATGGAGGATCTTATTGTGCTCTATCGTATCCATCCTCTCCTCCTTGGCTATTTGGAGGTTCCGTTCAGCAGTTGCTATATCGTCATATAGCCGCAATCTCTTTCTTTGCTCCGTCAAGCCATCTTCTTTGGCGTGCTTGATGCGGATCGAGCTTCCGCAAGGTAGCTCCTGAAACTTTCCTCAATATGGAGGAACCGGCGGATGAAGTTGTTGTTGTTCTCGATCATGGTAAGAGTCTTTAGGATGAAATCATTCATTTTCTTAGAGTTTTTGAGTTTGATTTGAAAGATTAAGTAGAGTTTGTTTTAACGATTAGAGTTTGGAGATGAATATATGAGATAATGGAAATGTTAGTTGAGATATGCAATGTATTTATACTAAGCAATGTGTGGGTTGAGTTAATTGCTTTTTAATTAATATATATGTTAGGAAGTTGTGCCATAATCATCATCATCTCTCTCAATAATGTTGCTTCAAATCCTATTACTAACCCTTCTCATTCCATATTATCCGTTCATATATGTACGGTGAATGTCGGTAATAATGCATGCATTGGAATTCTAACAGCCGTAATTATGCATGCATCTAGTAATATTTAATTTTTTTTTTTTTTTTTTAAGAACAAACAACAACGGTTATTTTAAAACAACCCGTTGTCTTTAGTTATAACAACGGTTTTGTATATTACAACCCGTTGTTATAACTTTCCCCCCAAAATTGAGTCACACTTTCCACAACGGGTTTTTATACATAAAACCGTGGTTAATAGTTTTAACAACGGTTTCCTTAAGTAAACCAACCGTTGTTAAAACCTTCTACAACGGACGCTTTAACAACGTCCGCTTTTTTATATAACAACGGTTTTTGACCGTTGTTATAGCCTGTATCTGTAGTAGTGACTATCACCATACTCTTCTAAGACACTCCCCCTTCTAATGCGATTGTCAAGAATAATGAGACATTTCCTTGGCAGGTCGAAAACGTACAACACAAAATGATTCTCAAGTGCAATAGGGAAGAAGAACTAGCATCAAGGAAAGAAACAATTGTAAGGTCACTGACAGGTAAAGGTTAATTTCATGTTAAGTAATAGCACATTTTGAAAACTTTGACAGTACATTCACTGACTTCTATTCAAATAAACTACTACAGTAATACTGAATTTAATTTCAATTACTAAATGAAGTGAGGGACTCACTAGTTCAATGGATGAAAGATCAATCCACTCAAACTCATTTAATTCTACTTCGATGCGACGCTTGAATGGTTTGTAACGATGATCATCAATAGAAGCACTTGTGTTCTTCTTTAATAACAACTGCACAATGAAGATAAAATTTTAGTAATGTGAAAATGTTGGAAATAGTAAACTGAAATACATGAAAACAATGACCAAACTTACATATGTAAGTGTACTAAAAAAGAATCGTGTGGGATTGGTTGGATTCCCATCCTTTTATTTGTAGTTTAGATATGCCGACCAAGAATCTATGACAAAGTTTGAGATATAGTGATACGGTTTTAATGACAACAGTTGATCCCAAACAAGGACATTATTTTTGAACTCAAATAACGTATTCGCACAAAAAAAGATAATAGCATTATGATTAGCAGCAGATATGTAAAGATGAACTATGTAAATGAATATAAAATATTAAATCTTCTGTATGTAATTACCAACTGTTATCCACAGAGCCCTGGCCAGTGAACACATAATTTGAAATCTGATATTGTATTGATGTCAAAGGTATGAAGGGATTTGTGTCGTCAATAGCATCAAGTAGAGGTTCACAGGAAGGACTCTTACTAAAATGATATTGATTCCCTGTTTTCGGATATAAAGGTGGACGATCAGCAGACAGTTTCTTTCTTTTTTTACCCCGCTCTGGTGCTGCATAAACAGAAGAGTCCTCATATTCTGGGAACACACCTAAACTGAATGACACGGCAGCGTTTGTAGGCGCATCCTTATTCCTCTCAGCAATTAATTTTCTCACTTTACGAAGAGCCGCTATGTGTTTGCTAGCAGAAGTGGGTTGTTTGTTAAAAACCTGGTCTGTTTGATATGACATTTGAATTGGTGTTTCAGTTAAATGAGCAAGAATTTCTATCGGTGGCACTTCTGCACAGCTTGTTCCTAAGGTAGCCCTAACAATGTCATGTTTGTCCCTCACAGTCTGTTTAATGCGTGGCTAGTTACAAGATGGATCAACAATCCCATCTTCAATGGGGCTGTCAGGAACATCAATCAACAAAGGATAAGAGGAGTTTTTTTAAGATGCTACACGAAGTGCGGCGAACTCTAGGACGATTAACAATCTCTTCTATTGCAAGACTGTCGGGAACATCAATTATCGCAACAGAAGAATATCTTTTGTCAACTGTTTGTAAAGTATGACAAATACTAGGATGATGTACTACTCCTATTGTAGGACTGTCAGAAACTTCAATTATCTCAGCAGAAGAAGAGTCTGTGGTGAATCTTGATGGAGGTTGACAAACAGTAGGTGAATCAGGACTGATTTGCACAACCATAGTGACATATGTGTTCTTCAGTTTTAAATGTTGTTTTTTTTAAAAAATAAAAAGAAAAAAAACATATAAGACAGAAACATAAAGCCATTAAAAATACAGATATCCAGAAAGAACATGCTGAACATTAAGAAAGTACATGAAGAAAATACATCCTAAATATTAAGCCATAGCAAAGAACATCAAAATTATTAGGAAATAATGCGTACAAATTCCGACATATTAATATGAAGCACAGGTATCCAGAAAGTAAATTCTAAACATTATTAACAAACTACATCAAAATCATTAGCAAACAATTCGTATAAATTCCGACATATTGATATGAAGGACACGTATCCAGAAAGTAAATGCTAAACATTAAAAAAGTACATGAAGAAAATACATCCTAAACATTTAATAATATTAAGCCATAGCAAAGTACATCAAAATCATTAGGAAATAACGCGTATAAATTCCGACATATTGATGCACCTGAGAAATAATATTAGGACTGATTTATAATGAACATCTTCGAACATTAACAGCTAAGGAAACTATGTAAAATTCGAAGCAGATGAAAAGTAAACACAGTTGTTTTTAGCAAATAATTAAAGGCAAAGAGTATAACCTTCATTCTGATAGAGAGCGATAAGAGTAAGTGAACGATCTGAGAATGAGAAAACGTCGAGTACAATTTAATTGTGAGTTTATCAAAAAGTAGTAAGATATTAAAGAGAAGAAGTTTAAAGTGGCGGTTTTTTTAAAAAAAATTGGGTCATACTATAATTCCATAAGTCCATTCTTTTTTTTTCTTTTTTTGTTTATTCCAACTGCTAGAACCATTTGAACCTGTACTTTTATATACCCATTTTATACTTAAAAACTTCAGATTAGGTCAAATTAGGATATATGGCCATTTAACACAATGGTAATGTTATAATTTGTCAATGTATTTTCTAAAAGTTCTAAATGTACTTTTTCGACATTCATAATGTACAAATTAGCTCAAGTTGTTGGATTACGAACGACCACAAGATCGAAAGACACCCTAGAGGGGCCGAGTGAACGCTTGTTGGGGCGGGATTAAAACTAGGGGCCAAGTATCCTAAAACGGCATGGGAAAGGGTTTACGGCGGGATTATGAACGGCCGCAAGACCAAAAGACACCCTAGAGGGGGCGACTGAACCCTTTTTGGGGACGGGATTAAATCTTGGGGGTAAGGTATCCTAATATTGGACGGGAAAGCGTTTAGGGTTGCATTAGGCAGACCGTTACCACGAATCCACCTAATCCAACTCTAAACCCTTTCCCTTATGTGTGGTTTGTATAGCCGCAAGACCAAAAGACACCCAACAAGGGGTGAGTGAATCCATTTTTTGGGAAGGGATTAAAAATAGATCTTTGACAGTTTATTAAACAGGTTTTCCTCTTTATACTGTATATATTATGTAATTTATGTAAACAGTTTAATTAAAATGTCCATTATCTATATTCACAATGTGCATGTTTTGATAATTAGGTGCAACTAAAATATCATTAAGCACTGTTTGGAAAATGTACATTATATTATATATAAAGGTACATTAAATTATTTTAAAAAGAACATGAAACATTAATTAAATTGTAATGCATGTGATCGTTTAATAAGATAGAAAACTTCAAAAGTTCATTCATATACTTAGATTATGATGTCGCTATAGATATATCTTTGACGTGATTTTAGACCTATTTTCCTGTTTTCAATGTATAATAGAAATAAATGTGCTTTCAATTTAATTCAAATGTCCATTATGTATGTTCATAATGTGCATGTCTTTGTTTTTACAAAAGAGATTTAAAAGGACTGAAATGTACATTATATTATTTTGCTACTTCAGTACATCATAAGTTGCTATTCAAGGAGATAATAACGTTCAAGTAAATAGCACGCCAAAAATAGACAAAAAAGTACTTTAATTAAGTGCAACAAAACATTGGTTCACAAATTCAACATTTTGCTTATGCAATTACAAATCATTACACATACTAACGTACACTAGAATTTAAAACATCATACTACATGAACAGGGATGTCATCAGACAAATTCTAACGTACTGCGTAGATAATATTTGAACATTAAATGTAATCACTAGCTTTAGAGAAATGACCCTTCTTCGCATGATCATCGACAGTTTCATGGCAATCGTTGTGGTCGAACATAAGTAATGTGCATAGACATTTGTATCGTAACACTTTAAGCACGCTCCGCTGCAAAACAGAAGCCAATAATTAACAAGATAGGCAAAACACAATGAACATGAATTTCTTTAATATAAGAACCAACACTCACATCATTTTTCATCAGGCCACATTTCCAAGAGATTAATCCCATAAATGTTTCCATGTGTCTCATTGTGTATATACCACAATCATCAACATTGTAGTTATTTCTCCAACTAAGCTTTGCAACAATGGGATCCATAGCCAACACAACGTTGCTAGAGTCAGAAGTTTTTGGGTTCTCACCCAAAAACCTTCCAAGAGCATCAATCTATGACAAAACATTTTAAACCAGTGTTAAGCGTGACTAATAGTCAAAATTCAATAAAACAACAAAAATGTGTCAAATTCAAACATACTGTTAACAGTGGAGATACACCATATTTCTTGATGGCGTCTTCATCTGAGAGTGAGTTGTCAAGAATGACGAAACGCTTCCTCAACAGGTCAACCACGTATAAGAAAAAGTGTTTCTCGTGTACAATTGGGAAGAAAAACTGAAATTACAAAACAAATGACGTACAACCATAAGTACAGTCAAACTCTTCGAAGGGTACATTTTAACTAATCATGAGGCACATGTAAAAACTGAGAACAGTACATTGCAATATAAAGTGACCTTATTTAATACAAACGCAAAGAAAATTCCCTTTGACTCAAGCAGTTGAAATAAAACAAAAGCAGAATGCAGACATGGAATGATAGTATGACTCATGGTCTATGTTCCCAACTTGTGCATATAGTTGCAACTGCTCATGCATATTAGATATTCCTCACATTGAGAAATTACAACATTAACATTGTAAATGTTTAAAAAGTACATTTAGTACGTTTAGAAAGTACATTGAGAAATTATAGCATTAACATTGTGTTAAATGGACATTTATCCTAATTTGGCCTAATCTGAACTTTTTTAATATAAAATGGGTATATACAAGTTGAGGTTCAAATGAGTTTAGTAGTTGGAATTAATCAAAAAAATAAAGGACTTATGCGATAATAGTATGTCTCAATTTTTTAAAAATGCAATACAACAATGGCAAAGAAAATTGCAAAGTATGTCAAGCAAACAATAACAACTTATGAGTGCGATTGAAGCTATGTCTATTCCAGGAAAAGCTGCAACTCCATTTTTACACGAGCCTCGAATAATTCATAAATTTTTTCATCACTTAAACCTGGGCTGGGTTTCGCTAATACAGACTGCATGGGAAAGTAACGAAATAGGGAAGTACAATATTTCAAAATACATATTACACACAGCATTTAAGAGTGTATGTAAATGTACTTACATGCACAAGCGTGGTAAAAAAGAACCGCTTCGTAGTACCAAGATTATTTTCTTCCACTTTACAATTCAAATATGATGACCAGCAATCAATTACAACACTCGAAACATGTTCAGACGGCTTTAATGACCATAAATGCATTCGCGTTGCAAAATAAGTCTTGTACGAATATAAGTGCTCACTAGAGCAAAAAATATAATAAATTACTTGTCAGGTGTGAAACACTGAAAATGACATACACAAAATGGTAATTTAGCAAGTACACATTTTAGATTACCTGCAACGACGATTGTTAGTGCCCCTTGGTCACTTGAAAAACATAATCAGCCACTTGAAGGTGCACCGCAGTAAGAGGTGTTAACACATTGGTGTCATCTTGGATAGCAGAAAACAGCGGATCAAAACGAGATGACTGTTGCTTGTTGCTGGATAGAGGTATATAAGAAGGACATGCCATGAAATGAACCCTTTTGGTAGCTGAAGAAGATTCACCAGTGACGGGGCGATCCCGTTTAACCCCTTTAGCTGCGGCTAACCTTGCCTCACTCTCAGCAAAGTCTTTCTCCAACCCTAAATCGAACGAAAATTCACCAAAGGATGTGTACAAATGAATTTCTCCACTTAGCACATTGTTCTCTGTGTTTAGCACGAGCAAGTTTAAATTTGTACGCTTTCTCAGCTGCATTTGCTAAAGCAATAAACTGTTCATCCTCATCTAGTGTGCTGGATTCCCACGGCGGTGCACACGACACATCTTCGCTACCACCACCATATGTCAAATATACAAATTCAGTTGCTGAATGGGCCTGTTTGACACACTCTTCACCTGGGAAACATTGCAAACCAACCGCGCATTTCTCATCTAACACAACTATATCTTCCATGACTCTCTTTACTGAAGCAGTGTAGTCATCTGCAAACTCCTGGACAAGGCACAATATGAAGGTACATATTTAGTACTATGAAGGTACAAAGAAAATATTTCAAAGTGAATCTTGAAAAGGAATAGTGAATACTTCGAGAATCAATGGATATACCTCCAGAGACGAGTACGAAATTGGAGATTTTGTATCAGTACTAACATCCATCGACACTCTCCGCACTTTTTCAACCACTTGTCTGCATGGTTTAGAAAATCTAATTCTTTCCATCAATCGACCTTTTACACGACCAAGACCAAACTGACCAGCTTCCATCTCCTGCTTTTCCCTTGAGAAAAGTGTAGCAGATGTCCAATTTAAAAGAGTATAGTAATCTCTTTCTACGAATCATTTTTCATGGACAACACGGTCAACATAAACAAGCTGCAAGTAAAAACAGGATTATGACTGGAAAATGGCAGGTTTTAAAACCATAATAACTAACAATAAATGTAACGCAGAAAATTTGTACCATTAGAAACAGGAGAGGTCCACCAAAGTGATTCTTCTTCCCCTTCTTGACCCAATCCTTTGTGTTATACCGCAAACTCTCCATGACAAAGTGACACCAATCAAGCTGACCAATGGCAGACACATTCCTCAGCGATTTTAGTACATGGTGATTGACGAACGACTTCTGATTGTTGCGCATTAACAAAGACACAACAAGCACCACAAAATTAATCTTAAATTGATCACTGTAATCATCATGACAAATAATATGCTCTGCAAGGGTCTTGATATCCACTTGACCATCAACATGAAATTGAGCTTTCCAATGCGCGTAAAACGCATCACATTCTGCATCTTCGTCACTACAGCATGAAAGTAAAACAGGTTTTCCTCTAATTGGGAGGCCAACAGCATCATGAATACAAGAAGCAGAAACACGAAAGCGCTGTTTATCAGGTAGAACGATGAAATCCGAATACGGGTTGTAGTTCTCAATTAACCAATAACCAAGGCGTAAAGGAAGCCTTGTAACCCTTAGCCAGAACAATGAAGAAAAACCAATCTCTTCCAGAGCACACCATTGATTGTAATCAAGGTGTCGAAGGACATCAACAAAACATTTAGGTGACATCCGGGTGTTAATACGGGAGAACGTTAGAGTAGGATCATCAACAATAGGACTGAGGTTGTTCAACCTCGGAGAAATACGGCGTGTAATAGTTCCAGGATCGCCTTTGCGCTTCAATAACAGAAAGTAGTTTTGCATGTAATATTAATCAGTTGTGTTGTGTTTGATGTGACCATAATTAGAGCATATTTAGTCCCCGAATTAGCCTTGTTCCCATGCCTTTTAGTGAATATTTGGGTCATTTATTGTCTTTAGTCCTTTGTTTTGCATATTCTTTGAGGTTTTGTGTCCTTGGTGGGAAAGGAGTGCAAACCTTGCATTTTCATGGAAAAATGAGGCTAAATTGATTGAATTCAATGACCAAGCATCAAGGAGAGTCAAGATTAGAAGGCCTTTGTACATACTATAGTATATGGGTAATGATGAGAAAAGATCCTTGCATCCCCGAGGAAATCCTCAAGGATTTTATGAAGAAAAAGGAAGAAAAGAAGAAGGAATGAAACTGCCTGACAATCCGTGCGGATTGCCCTGAAGACGCCCGTCCCTCACCACAACCCGAGCGTCTTCCTCCACAAGACGCCCGGGCAAAAGCTCCACAAGACGCCCGTCTTCCCCTCTGGACGCCCGTCCAGGAACGCCCAAATCCGCCCGTCCCGTGCAAAAGACGCCCGGATTCCCAGACAGTTCCATTTCGTCTTCTACAAGTTTCAAGGAAGGATGCACATCTTTTTCTAAGACCGCCGAAAAAGAGACCGGAGTCTCCCTAGAGACCGGCGATTCCTCAAGGACTTAATCGTCATTTAAGCCCTTAGTAAACCCTAATTTATGTACCTAATCCCCACTATAAATACCCCATTAGTCTAATTAGAAGAGCATGTTCTTCTTAGCAATCTTTAGTGTAGTTAATATCAATCAAATCTCTCTTTAATCTTGTAATCAACATTTAATCAAGTTTTAATACAAGTTTATTTCCTTAATCTCTCTCTTGTTCATCCTTTATTTTGGGTAATTGAAGATTATTTGGGTTATTATTGGAAGATTGACAACCTTCCAATCAAGCATCAAGTACTTCTTTTATTCTTTGCTTTATTATTGGAATCATTAGTAGGTATAATTCTCTTAATCCCTTTTTAATTATTATTAATTATCTTCATTTATTCATCATGTTTCACTTTGTTGGTATGATTGACAACCTTGCTAGCATGTTCAACATGATAATGAGTGAGTAGTTTTCTTAGCTAGGGTTAATGGGTAATTAGGGGAAACCAACATGGGGAATGATTCATGCTTAAATTCATATGCTTTCATAGTTTATTTGCTTGCTTGTTGTGGTCTCAACTTATGCACATGTTATATTTGATGAAATGCGAGCCTATGAATCCTTGCATGTTTTTACCCACCACCTATCTTTTCAATGAGACTTGTAAGACATAAACCAACTCGAATCTCATTAGACCATGCATATAGTTGAGTAGGGAAGATTAAGTCGACTTGTAGGTGTTGTACAATGTAATCGATTCGGCTCTGGGACCCAAACTTTCCTAGGATTGTAAGATATAAACCAACTCGATCCATCACAACAATAATTGCTTGCTTATAATTTGAGAATATGTTTGTATGATCAATTCCCATGAATCCCCTATGACCCCATGACACCCTAGTGCCTTTTATCAATTGTTTACATCCCTTTTAATTCATCTTGCTTGTTTACTTTCATTGCTTTTTAGTTTAGTGATCTTCTACTTCAAACCCCAATTGTGACACCCTTAGACACCACTAGTTGCAATAGAAATCTCATCTCAATTTCCGTCCCTTGGGATCCGACCTTTACTTGCCTCTTTACTAATTGTAGAGTTGTTTGTGAAGTTATAAATTGTGTTTTGGGCTAGGTGCTCCTAACGACAAGTACTGAAAACTAAACCCTCACGAGGGATCACGACCAAAAATGGCGCCGTTGCCGGGGACGATGTTAACTTGATTTAGATTTTCTTGTATTGTTTTTAGTTTTGTCTTTCTTTGCCTTGGGGAAGTAAAACTCCTCAAGGTTTGTTCTAATTATTTTCGAGTTGTTTGATATTTTGCATGTCTAGAAGATCACAAGGTAACTTGTTACCCTTTGATCACGAAATTGAAAGGACTTTGACAACCAATAGAAGACTTGATAGGAGAACTTTGAGAGGTATTGGTGAGGTTGTAGATATTCAACCAAATACTATTGAGTTCATCAACCCTTTTGCAAGAGAAGGTGAGAAGAACCCAACACAAAATCAACCCACAATGCCTAAGTTTTCATCACATTCCGTACCCACCGAGGAGAACCTACCCAATGGTACTCCCACACCACAACACATAACCGGAAATTTTATTTCCAAATCCGCATTTATCCAATTAGTCGAAAGAAGCCAATTTGGGGGGATGCCTAGTGAAGACCCTCACTCTCATATGGAGACTTTTTGTGACTATTGTGATGCGATTTCTCAAACCATTGTAACTCAAGAACAAATTCGATGGGTCTTATTTCTTTTTTCTCTAATTGGCACCGCAAAACAATGGTTGAAAGGCCTTGATAAGGCTACTCTCGGAATTGATTCTTGGAAGAAATTGGCTCTAGCTTTCTACAAAAAGTTCTATCCACCGGAAAAGACTAACATGCTAAGAGCTCAAATTACGGGCTTTAAGCAAAGAGATGAAGAATCCTTGTATGAAGCTTGGGAGCGATTCAAGGGAATTTGTCGCTCATGTCCTCATCATGGACTTAGCGAGTGGTTCTTGGTACAACAATTTTGGAATGGTCTTTATGAAGATTCAAGGAACATTCTCAACATGGGATCAAATGGAATGTTCACCGCAGTTGATGACGATTAAACTTGGAACAAATTTGAGGAAATGGCGGTCCATAACTCACAATATAGTAGACATCACAAGGCTACTAGAGGAGGAAAGCATAAAGTGGACTCCATTACTCAATTGGGTGCTCAACTTAGTGCTCACATTGATACAATCAATTTGAAGTTTGAAAAAGCTATGGCTAGACTTGAAGAAGCCTCAAAATCACCAAAGCATCATGTTAATGCCATGACGGCATCTTCATCAATCCCAAGTGGGATATGTGAGAATTGTGGAACTTTGGGACATGACCAAAGTGAATGTAGGGGAACAAATGAACAAGTGAATGCTTTCCAAGCATACAAGAGTGGCACCCCTTATTCAAACTATTACAATGAAAACGCCAAATTCCATCCAAATCTCTCATACAAAAGCCAAAATGTTCAAAACCCTCAACCAACATACACCCCACTTCCCATGAGAAACCAAAATCAAAGACCCTTTTACAACCAAAACCAAGGTTACCAAAATCAAACTCCATACAATCAACAAAATGACCAAGGTTTTGATGTTCAAAAAGCGGTCCTCCAAATGCAAAAGAATCAACAAGAGTTTTTCACTCAAATGCAAAAAGATAGTCAAGCAAAGGAAATCACCATCAACAACATCCTAGCTCACACCAAAATATTGGAAACCCAATTGACTCAACTAGCATCTTCAAGCTCACAAAGACAAAAGGGGCAATTACCACCTCAAAGTAATCCCCCAAGACATGAAACGGTTAGTGCCATTCACTTGAGGAGTGGTACAATGTATGAAGCACCGAAGAAACAAGTTGAGGATGAAGTTGTGGAAGCTAGTGACAAAGAAGAAATTGTGCAAAACTCCAAAGATGGAGAACCATCAAAAGAAGAAATTTCAAAGAAAAATGAAGACAAGGTCAAGGAGAAGGAGCCCATTGTGATTAGACTTCCTTTTCCAAGTCGTCAAGACAAGCCCAAATTTGATGACCAACTTGGAAAATTTATGGAAATTATGAAGACTTTGGAAGTCTCGATTCCTTTCACGGAATTAATCAATCACGTGCCGGCTTATGCAAAATACATGAAAGACATCCTCACAAAGAAGAAGTCGATCCGGAAGCTTGAGACTATCGCCTTCACTAAGGTGAGTAGTGCAATACTTCAAGGGAGTTCACCTCCAAAACTCAAAGATCCGGGAAACTCCTTATGTGATCTAGGGGCTAGTGTGAGTGTTATGCCGTACTCGGTGAGTAAAAGGTTAGGGATGGGAGAGCTTAAATGCACCAATATCACACTCCAAATGGCCGATAGATCGACGAAGACACCATTAGGGATAT
Organism: Silene latifolia; assembly: GCF_048544455.1. Taxonomy (NCBI): domain Eukaryota; kingdom Viridiplantae; phylum Streptophyta; class Magnoliopsida; order Caryophyllales; family Caryophyllaceae; genus Silene; species Silene latifolia. Next base: position 175,169,271 of record NC_133537.1, read on the forward strand.
GGGAAGATGTTCCCGTAAGAGTTGGGAAATTTTTCATCCCGGTGGACTTTGTCATTGTTGACATGGAAGAAGACTCCAACATTCCAATCATTCTAGGAAGACCTTTCTTACACACCGCGGGTGCGGTAATTGATGTGAAGCATGGAGAGCTCACTCTAGAAGTGAGAGATGAGAGCATAACTTTCAATCTTGACAAGACCATGAGAGCTCCCCGTTTGCATGAACCATGTTTTATGGTTGATCATTATAGCCGGAAGGATGATAGGAAGAAGTCGGAATTCCAATGGAAGAAGAAAATTGATGATGCTCCATTCAAAGAGCAAGTGAATTGTAACAAAGAGAGCTTGAAAAGCTCACCAAACTCAAGCAATGAAGAGGATGGCCTCATTGGCCAAGACAAGAAAGTGGGAGAGTTGTCTCTATCAACTCAAGAGATCTTTAGTGATCAAGTAGATGAAGTTTGTGGTCTTTGGGACGATGAGTTTGAAAGGATTTTCAATCCCTATATTGGTAATGCTATCGATAAAGACCGACATGAAGGACAACAAGGGCAAAGGTCTATTGAAGATCTTTATCATGATAATGAACAAGCTTTTGGCTACTTTTTCAAGGTGTTGAGCAACATCAACAACACCTTGGACATGCCCCCATGACGTCTCACTAAGGATGAGAGTTTGGTGGAGTCCTCCCTAAACCACCATTTGTAAACATTTCTAACTCCCTAACATGCATTTTAATTCTTACATTTCATTTTTGTCATTTTTGGATTTTTATGCTTTGATCAAGATAATTATCATTTTTTGAGAGAAGTGAGGGAGGGACTAATGATTTTATTGATGTGTAGTGCTTTAGCTTAGTGTGGGGATAGAAATTACCTAGGCTATTCATGCCTTAGTAGTGCCCCTACAATGAAGAACATGGGATTTGAAGAATGAAAAATGACACGGGATATGCAAGTGCACGGATGGAACTGAATCCGGGTAAAATAGGGAGAATCCGAGCACCTTCAAGGGAATCCGCTCGTCTCCAGTAAATCCGAGCGTCTTTGCCAGAATCCGCCCGTCCATTTTAACTGAGAATTTGAATTTTGGGACTGTCGAAGAATCCGAGCGTCCTGGTAGAGAAGACGCTCGTCTTCAGAAATCCGTCCGTCTTTGCAGGAAGACGCCCGTCTTTTTGCCTGTGAAAAATAAGAAAGCTTGTTGTCTCAGAATCCGCCCCTCTTCAGAGGAAGACGCTCGTCCTGCAATCAAAGAATCCGAGTGTCTTTGCTGAAAGACGCCCGTCTTTAGGCGAGAATCCTGAACCAAAAATAGGTAGAATCCGAGCGTCCCGAAGAAAAGACGCCCGTCTTCCCCTGCAGTTAAAAATTTTTCGGGTATTTCAAATACCCCACCCCACATTCATTTCTTCATTCATTCATTCAAAACACTACCCATAAACCCCAAAACTCAAAACCCTCATCCTCTCCATCACCAAAACAAGATTTCCTCAACCAAATTCAACAAAATCAAATCCAAACTTCCTTTTAACAACAATTAATCACTCCTCTTCCAACAAAAATCAAACCAAGCACCAAAATCTTCAACCTTTGAGTCGATTTTTGAATTATAAAGGCAAAGCCTTTCATCTTAAAATCGATTTGGGTATACCTGGAAATTGAAGATTTTCACTCTTTTCTTGGTATAATCATCAATGGCAAGGAAAAAAGGATCAACAAAGGCACCTAAGGCAAATGCACTCTCAACAAGACAACAATGTCTTCAAGCAAAGAAAGCCTCATTGGCTATGGCGGTAGCTAGTTCAAACTTGGAAGTTCAACAACAAATTCCTCCCTTGGAAGCAACAACATCAACAACTCCGGAAATTGCTCAATTATCAAACTATCCGGAGGTAATTTTCATTTCTAACTCCCACAGGGATACATTTGCCAAGTAGGCTAGGAAATCCTTTCTACCCACCAAATTCATATGTGAAGATGCCTTGAACAAATTGGGTGTCCTTGAACAAACAAAAGCCTTCTTTGAAGCCATGGGGTTGGGAAAATTGTTTGCTACAAGAGAATTGACATACCCCTCCCTTACCTTAGAATTCTTGAGTTCTTTGAAAGTGACTAAGGTAGAGACTAGAGAAAACATCGAGTTCCGCCTTGCCAATGTGAGTAGGCGCATCACCTTTGATGAATTGGGTAAAGCGTTAGGTCTTAGTGATTCACCTAGTTATTACAAGAAGCCCGAAAAATATGACCCCGCTCCTCTTTGGGAGGCGATTTCCGGGAGGAAATTTGAGAACTATCATGCTAGTCGCGCTCTATTAGTCCACCATCCGGGCATTAGAGTGTGGCACAAGGTCATCGGGAATACTATCATTGCAAGAAAAGACACTAACCACTTTACCAAGCTCGATTGTGTTCTACTTGAGTTGGCCTTAAATATTGGAAGGGAATTCACCAAGCCTTACAATTCTCTAAGGCTTTTGGTGGAAAGATGGCTCAATGTTGATTGTGGAAAGCAAGGCACCACTTTTATTGTAAATGGAGGTCTTGTCACTCTTTTGGCTAAGTACTTTGATCCGAATTTTAACAAGGATAACAAGTATGTGGCGAAAAAGGGGGGTCATCTCATTGACATGGATGCCATGATTAACAAGTACAAGTGGGTCACTCATAACCCACTTTACACCAAATATGGGTGGCTTACCAATGATGCTAGATCTTTTACTTTGCCTCCCAAGATATGCCGTTTGAGTGTCCATCGGACCAACTACCTTCTTCCCCTCTCAAAAGAAGCCGAATACATCATCCGTCAACAAAGGGATGAAATTAAAATGCCCTCCTCCTCCATTGTCACACCACCCTATCCATTCATGTATCAAGAGTTCAAACCCGAAGGTGTTAAAGCAAGCAATGACTACATGACTCTACTTATGCAAGAGATGCACAAACATGCTTTTAAGGATCGGGAAGATGCATACTTAGCCCAATATCCACCCCTCCTTCATTTAGCTAGGCAAGGACTACTTGATCCTTCATGTCCTTTGCCTAGTTGGGCGGATAGGGAAGTCTTCTCTCCAAGTGCATCTAGGGGTGAGAGACCGGGTGACGATGAGGTTGTCGGTGATGAGGTTGTTGATGAAAGCATTGATGAAGAGGTAAATGAAGAGGCTAATGAAGAAGAAGAGGATGATGAAGGAAGTGAGCAAGGAAGTGAAGAGGGAAGTGGTGATGAGTCCACTTCTATTGAGGAAGATGATGACAATGATGATATGGTGGAAGACTAGCAAGCTTTGGAGGCTCCTACCCTCTTGAGGTTTGTCTACTTCTTTCTTTGTCTTATTTATTTTATCTTGATCATAGTTGGATAGTCCTAGCAACATAGAGGACTAACACCTCGTCCCCATTGAGGTGTTCTTATTTCATTGTTCCCACTTTTGAAAATCCAAAATGACAAATTTAGTTTCATGCATTGCATCTTGTGTGCATGAACTACCCCCAACTTTAGGACATTAGAAGTAATGTCTATCTCGGTTTGGGGAAGTACATGCATACGCAATGGGAGGTAATCTAAATTACGCTCTCCGTCATAAACAAAAACCCATGCATCATGTAGTGTAGATTAGTATAGCTTGCATTTAGTGTAGAATTCATGCATCATATTTGCATAATTTCCCATCATTTTGGCCATTGAGGACAATGCCCATATTAGTGTGGGGATGGGGAATTCTAACTTAGCTTTTATTCAAAAATCCAAAAAAATCAAAAATTTCGAAAAACCATAAAAATTTGAAAAATTTGAAAATCCAAAAACAAGTTTATTTATTTTGTAGTGTGGTCATGTATATATTGTTGTATATATTATGTTTGTTTTATCCTTGTTCACATTGATTGACTACGCCACATCCGAGACATGAGGATAATGAAGACCGCATGGTATGATCTTTCCAATCTCCTTTTTCCTCTTTATGTTAATGGCTATGTGGCTTTATTTTGATTGATGCGGTATAACAATGTGAACTTAGGACTTGCATTTAGTTTATATGTCATACTAGTTAGTAGAAGCATATGCATTAGGATGTTTATATGCTAGTTGCATCATGGCATGTAGTTTCATGTTAGGAAAATTTTGCGAAACCGTCTACTTGGGAAGCTTGACAAGTGTATATAGGCCCTAGTAGATGCTTTTTCTTCTTAAGACTTTGCTTGTTAGAATACTTGTAAAACACCCTAGGATGTGTCATGCTAGTATCCTTTAACCCATGGATTAAGGCCTAGTCAAGAGTACCATGTGGTGTGATAACTCCTTGGCTACCGTTTATTCCAAGGTGACCCTTGAAACCATGCATCCATCCATCATCCATTTTCTACCACATTTTTGTCATCAAAGGGAATGGGCACAAAAAGAAATCAATTTGAGTTCAATGAAATGAAAAGTGAAAGAAAGTTTGCAAAAATTGCATCAAATGAAAAAAGGAGCAAAAATAGAACTCCGAAAGCTTCAAATATAAGCCACCCTCACTATATATGGGGTGACTTTGTGAAAAGAAATGCAAAGAAAAGTTGAAAGTTGTCAAGTGTTGAAATGCCAAAAATTAAAAAGAAATGGCAAGAAAGTGTTCTCAAATATTATATGCCACAAGAAATTGGGGGGAAAAACAAAAACAAAAGCAATCTCCCAAAGAGAAACTCAAATATCTATTGATCCCTTTATCCATCGTATCCATTTTTGTGCATGGTAGAGAGGGGACGACCCTTTTTCTTGTCTAGGCAAGAGGGGGAATTCCGCGATCCTCCAGTTTTTCTAACACCATAGGGAGTCTACTCTTGACAAAAGCATTTAACGATTGAGGGCAAAGGTACCCTAGCTTGACACAACTTGGAGGTGATTTATTGGTATCCTTCTAGGCTTAGTAGTTTGAAGAAATTGGATCTATGAAGGAGTGTGTACCCTTGAATTGCTTCCCTTGTAGATAATTTCCACCACTTAGATGAGGAAAGTGGCTATTCTTTTGTAGATGCATCCATCACTTGATTTTGTGTGCTTAATGTTCGGATGTGTCGCCATTTTGGCAAGACCCACCTTGCCTTGCAAGAAGGCATCCTACCTCATGGTTGTCTTGTTGTGAGTTGAAGGGGCGGAGTGAGACTGGTTAATTGTCTCATATCGGCTATGTTATTAGGTTAGTTTAAATAATGGTCCTAGTCTTTGTCACCTCTTTACTCGGGACGAGCAAAGGTTCGGTTTGGGGATGTTTGATGTGACCATAATTAGAGCATATTTAGTCCCCGAATTAGCCTTGTTCCCATGCTTTTTAGTGCATATTTGGGTCATTTATTGTCTTAGTCCTTTGTTTTGCATATTCTTTGAGGTTTTGTGTCCTTGGTAGGAAAGGAGTGCAAACCTTGCATTTTCATGGCAAAATGAGGCTAAATTGATTGAATTCAATGACCAAGCATCAAGGAGAGACAAGATTAGAAGGCCTTTGTACATACTATAGTAGAAGGGCAATGATGAGAAAAGATCCTTGTATCCCCGAGGAAATCCTCAAGGATTTTATGAAGAAAAAGGAAGAAAAGAAGAAGGAATGAAACTGCCTGACAATCCGTGCGGATTGCCCTGAAGACGCCCGTCCCTCACCACAACCCGAGCGTCTTCCTCCACAAGACGCCCGGGCAAAAGCTCCACAAGACGCCCGTCTTCCCCTCTGGACGCCCGTCCAGGAACGCCCAAATCCGCCCGTCCCGTGCTAAAGACGCCCGGATTCCCAGACAGTTCCATTTCGTCTTCTACAAGCTTCAAGGAAGGATGCACATCTTTTTCTAAGACCGCCGAAAAAGAGACCGGAGTCTCCCTAGAGACCGGCGATTCCTCAAGGACTTAATCGTCATTTAAGCCCTTAGTAAACCCTAATTTATGTACCTAATCCCCACTATAAATACCCCATTAGTCTAATTAGAAGAGCATGTTCTTCTTAGCAATCTTTAGTGTAGTTGATATCAACCAAATCTCTCTTTAATCTTGTAATCAACATTTAATCAAGTTTTAATACAAGTTTATTTCCTTAATCTCTCTCTTGTTCATCCTTTATTTTGGGTAATTGAAGATTATTTGGGTTATTATTGGGAGATTGACAACCTTCCAATCAAGCATCAAGTACTTCTTTTATTCTTTGCTTTATTATTGGAATCATTAGTAGGTATAATTCTCTTAATCCCTTTTTAATTATTATTAATTATCTTCATTTATTCATCATGTTTCACTTTGTTGGTATGATTGACAACCTTGCTAGCATGTTCAACATGATAATGAGTGAGTAGTTTTCTTAGCTAGGGTTAATGGGTAATTAAGGGAAACCAACATGGGGAATGATTCATGCTTAAATTCATATGCTTTCATAGATTATTTGCTTGCTTGTTGTGGTCTCAACTTATGCACATGTTATGTTTGATGAAATGCGAGCCTATGAATCCTTGCATGTTTTTACCCACCACCTATGTTTTCAATGAGACTTGTAAGACATAAACCAACTCGAATCTCATTAGACCATGCATATAGTTGAGTAGGGAAGATTAAGTCGACTTGTAGGTGTTGTACAATGTAATCGATTCGGCTCCGGGACCCAAACTTTCCTAGGATTGTAAGATATAAACCAACTCGATCCATCACAACAATAATTGCTTGCTTATAATTTGAGAATATGTTTGTATGATCAATTCCCATGAATCCCCTATGACCCCATGACACCCTAGTGCCTTTTATCAATTGTTTACATCCCTTTTAATTCATCTTGCTTGTTTACTTTCATTGCTTTTTAGTTTAGTGATCTTCTACTTAAAACCCCAATTGTGACACCCTTAGACACCACTAGTTGCAATAGAAATCTCATCTCAATTCCCGTCCCTTGGGATCCGACCTTTACTTGCCTCTTTATTAATTGTAGAGTTGTTTGTGAAGTTATTAATTGTGTTTTGGTCTAGGTGCTCCTAACGACAAGTACTGAAAACTAAACCCTCACGAGGGATCACGACCAGTGTTGTACACGTTTCACGAAGAAATGTCCTATCAGTTTTATTGAAATGTGCATGATCTACAACAATAATGTGCACGCAACTATGACCTTTTGCATGTGGTCTTAAATTGATGATACTTACGTTAAAAGTACTTAAAATTCAACAAAAATTCAAAAAAGCACAAATTAGATCAAACTAAAAAACAACAAACAAATCGAAATGTATAAGCAAGTTACGAAATCAACAAACAATGCGACAAATACAAATTCTGATAGCATGCAAATGAAAACGCAAATTTCGATTTTAACAATAATACTGAACTCAAAATTCATCAATAAATGAATAATCCGGCAAAATGAACATAAGAAACATTAATTTAGATTACAGTAGAGTTACATAAATTAAGGACGAAATCGAAAAAAGCTTGAAGCTAAACAGTATATACCTTCATGACAAAATAGGTAAGAGAAAATCCAACAGAAAGACGAAAATGCAACTCTACAGAGAATAAGGAGAGAGAAATAGTTGAAAGCTTAACAAAGAAGATCGGAATCCATGGTTGAAAGCTTAACGAAGAAGCGCGAGGTAAATTTCAGGGAAAAAGAAAAACAAAGCCCTCAAGTTTTGGTAAAGGAGCGCGCGTTATAGGCCCTTAGATTAGCCGCGTCAGACAAGATCCAACGACTGACGCGCGTTCTCACCGTTCTCACGCTTTTGCCATTCTCATATGATCCAAAATCTAATAATAATAATAATAATAATAATAATAATAATAATAATAATAATAATAATAATAATAATAATAATAATAATAATAATAATAATAATAGTAATAGTAATAATAATAATAATAATAATAATAGTAATAATAGTAATAATAGTAATAATAGTAATAATAGTAATAATAGTAATTGAACGGTTGAATAAATCACAAATGCTTAAAGTAGAAAATTCGCGGGTGTTACAATCACCCCACCTTTTTAAAAGTTTCGTCCTCGAAACTTGAAAGTAGAAATGAAAGGTTATAAAATGTAAAACTGCACCTTTTGAAATCGGCAACCACAACATTAAAAGGTTACTCCTTGTGAGAATTAAAATTCTTTCAAAAGTTTCAAGTAGGATTTTCCGACATAACTAGATTCTTATCAAGGAACGGAAGTGTTCTCGTTGCGCATTCAAGAACATCAACATTCCAAATCAAAGATAAGGTCAAGTACCAAATCATTTGCATAAATCAAAAATCAAAATACTTCCAAAATATTTATAGAGAGTTTTCGAAAGTATAAGTCTCCTTCCTGGAACGAAATTGCTCTTGTCGTGCACACAAGAGCGCTAACTTTCCAAGTCAAAGAAAAATTTAAAACAAAATCATTCGCCAATAATCGTAGAACAAGTTATTAGACGCCTTTAATAACGAGTCCTACATCCCATCAACATTAAAACTTAAGGAAAAAGGTAATCCACTTAAATTTTCTTTTGCAAAAGCCAAATGAAAATTAAAAGATTCACTGTTAAACTCAAAAAGGAGTCAAATTCTTGAAAATATAACATTAAACTTCGACAGATAATCATAAATAAATCAAAATTAGTTAGAAATTGAACAAAATTAAAAGCAACTCGGGTTTAGCAATCAAGAAACATGATAAAGAAGTTTATACTCAAAGAACAAATCGGGAACTAAATCGTACTTTCCATTTTCGAACCTTTAAAATAGGTAAAGTTTTGTAAAAGTAACATAAATTTTTAACAACGAATCAACAATGGTAGCTTGAAATGTTTAGAAATTACACAAAACACAAAATGAAAAGCAACTTAGACATCATAAATACAAAGTACGCTAAGAGGATCCAAACTTAACAAACAAAAGAGCTATGATGAACTCCCTAGGGGTAAGAATTGAAGTCAAATCAACAAGGATGACAAGGATAGAGTTTTATAGGTTACCAGCATCAAATTTAAAGGAGGAGCATGATGAAGCGAGGAAGAAAGGTATGAACGGTAACCCTTATGGTTAAAGAAGAAGGGAAATTAGACAGCAAGGAGACGCCAGGTACTCAAATCTCTAACACTAAATTACCCCAAACGGTTTCGAAAACTTCCTAATAAAAATCAATCTCACAACCATATTACTTCCAAGGATTTCCTCAAAACACTTATGTTATTCATCCTAAGCTATTCCATGAAATAAGGTACTTCACTATAAGTGTGATTTCACCACTCCAAATCCCCAAACATCTACAGACAACCTCCACGAGATCAAGGTCAAAGCTCCTAACAAAGCTATACTCATATCCAACTAGTGTCAATTATGAGTTTCTCAAAATGGTATAACCCTCAATCAAAATCCAAATTCAAAAGTTCTTTTGCACATTCTAACATCCCAAAGAGGTCTTGTTATACTCTCGAAACCTAAAGCATAGATGGTGACATTCACCAATTTACGAGACAACCACTCAAAACATCTAACTCATCTCAGCTCAACATCTATCGATCCTAACTTATAATTACATCTCAAGAACTCTGGCTACTAATCCTCATTACCGCAAAGTGAATGCCCAAATGAGATTCCAAAACTAGCAACAACTCTCGCCTAACATGGTTCTTATGTAATCATCACAACACTCACAAAAGTATACCGACTATGTTAACCTCAAGCTCAACTCGAACTTCCAAGTAACACTTTCATCACCAATGGCCAACAACATCCTAAAGGTGTTTCCTTCCAAGCTCTCATCATAAATTCTACTCCATGTCAAAGCCCCAAGCAACAATACTCTAGGTACCAAATTCTCAAATTTCAAGTATACAACAAGGCCAAGTTCCATAATCTTAGTATCATAGGCAACTCACACTTAACACACAGAATTCCACTGATCAATTATACTCACTTTACCAAGAAACTAGGTATAATAATCACCAAGTATGTCTCACCACACTGCCTAAGCCTTTCCAACATCACAACCTGTCAAAACCAGGGTTATGGGTCAACCACAAACAAACTCCACAAAGCCAAATTATCCAACCAATATTAACATCCCAAAAAAGAAAGAGAACTATCTACAAGGCGTCAAGGAAGGATAAGCAAGGAACAAAGGATAAGATGAGACGGTACAAGAGTAGCTTCCAAGGAAAAAGAAAAAAAAAAGAGAGTTTAGAAGAAGAAATAAGCATCAAGGATAAAAGAACAAGGCAAGGTACACAAGAACGAGGAATATCTTCGAGGAAGTAGAAGCATCCTTCAAAGGTTGAACAAATCTTCAATTCCTGGCAATAGGCACTAAGTCTTGATCATCACGTAGGTGAGCTCACGGTTATTGATCCAAGGGTACAAAAATAATTGACAATCAACAAACCTGTTAGAACCTACCACGAAGCATACACAAAGAGACTACAAACTTATGTCCTTATTTCTACCATCTCTCATTCATTATTGAAGGTCAAGTTCAAATTTAAATTTGGGGTACACGTGTGTGAGTCGGGAGCAACATAGGCTATGATACCAACTGTGAACCCCGCAATAATGTGGAAAATATAACTTATAAATTCAAGCAAAAATTAGGAAATTTTTGAAACTTTTAAAATTTAAAGCGCGGGTTCATTAAAATCTAAAACACAAAAAAAAAAATAATGCGGAAATAACGATTAAATTATACAAACGTGATAGTCAAGGTGAGGGAAAATATATCCTTCGAATGACAAATGATAAAAGGTGAGTCTAAGCAATCCTACTAAACTGACTACTAATCCAAGGTGCTCGCTAGCTCACATATGTCTTCACCCCATAGATGCATCAACTAATACCTGTCATTTATGTAAACATGAATGCCACAGTCAGTGGGGAGGAACTCAAGGTTCTCCCAGCCACAAAATGTCGAAACGAACATAACAAAGAACTAAAACAAGTAAGTCATGTAAGATACTTACAAAAGATCTGAATATCAAGTTTATATTTAAATATGGCAATTAAATGAGATGGAACAAGATAGATCAACATTAGCATAATAAAGAATTAACTATTCATGTGAGACAATTAAATAATATGAAAGACAAGAATACGATCATTTATACAAAAGCACGCATTTCAAGGAAATATAACATAAAATGAGGTTGGCATCTGAATCATGTGAAGCAGTTAAGTAAGGGATCAACCAATGCAAATTACAAGAATAGAAACTGTAGCCATTACTTGGAAAATCACTTAGCAAACATTTCACGGGACGTGGCTACTAATGTCACATTCATACTTATGGCTTGCATATCACCATAAGAACGGATGGGAGCATCAATCCCGACGATCATATCGCAACTAGAGGGCTTATAGCTCACCCCTAGTATCCGATAGGACCAAGACAAACAACACAAGGCATAACTCTTGCCTTGAAAGACAAATACCAATATCTATAACCAAGCAAGACCTTTACTACTCAAATATAAATATTTAATTCCCCTGGTAGGACGACAATGGTACTCCCAAGACTCAGTCCTAGTCTAAATCTGGCCAGACTCTCGGGACAGCACAGTTCTCGATTCGACATGCGGCAGGACAGTCCGAATCCAAGACCCGAACCCTAAATCGGAAATCGAGAACCCACAATCGGCAAGACTGCCCGAAAGAGGCGGAAAATATGAGCTAAACCCACAATCGGCAGGACAGTCCGAAAGAGGCGTAAAGATAAGTCAAGCAAAAAGGTATAGCATAAAGGCATTATCATAAGAATACGACTCAACCAAGCGATACGAATCAACTTGGAAAGAGACTAATAATGTAATTAGCCGATGATAATCCAAGTAAGACATTTCATGCTAAATTATATTCATGAACATGAATAGGTAACCCACTTCTTCAATATTTGTCACTTTAATAAAAATGTAAATAAATGGAAACGGACCATTTAAAATAAGCAAAACAAGAATTTGATTATGAATGACTCAAATGTAAGATAAATCATTTATTACTTACAAGGCATAAATAATTAAATTAGACTCATATTAAAATTAAAACACGTCATTTCATATATAAGTGAGATAATTAAATAATGCAATCCAGAATTATAAATCATGTGAGGAAAGTATATAAATGAATGAAATTTAACAAATTACATCATATAAAACACGAGACGGAATTAAAGTCATTCAAAAGAATTACATTTGCGCCAAAATAAACTCGACCCACGACTCAAAGGGGCCATGTCTACTTTTCGTTAGCACTGCCGTCAACTACTTACTTAACTATCATTATTTTCTTTCTAATAAAATAATCCTATTCAATTCTGTCATGCTCTTTCTATGGTAACTCACCAATAATGTCTTTTGACTCTCAATCTCGTTTCCCATATATTCTTCATGCTTATTATTATTCCTTTAAACCATTATTGCTTAAACCAGTTGATAAAAACTCCGACAAGGGAAAAGCCAATGCTCATGTTACCGGACATTATCATACTCTGTACCTTTCATATGTATATGTAGTAGGATACTAGCCAATCTTAGCTGTTTACGTTACATATGGTGTATAATGTTACCATTAATCATGTCTAAGCTCTTATTCTCAATTGGATAGGGCGCCAACTTTCGCTCAGAAAAAACTCAGACTTTCCGTCTCAAAACAGCCACTTCCAACAACAATTTAAGACGGAATTTTGAGCATAAGTAAGATGGAAATTCACATGTGTGAAGCAAGCTCAAAAACAGTCCCGAAAGACCACAAAAATCGTTCCACATTTCAGCTAAATACCTAAAGAGTAAACTGCCCGTAAATCATTCAGTGAAAAACAAGTTCAACTAGGGAGTCCATAGAAATTCCCATAATGCGTGCCTCCATTGGAAGCTTTTGATTTGTCAAAAGTAAAAATGTCAGAGTGACATATTCCCATAATTTTGGTGGGGACTGGGGAGTTAACAATGCATTTTATGAGGGCCAAAAGCGAGAAGCAACAGTAGGAAACGAGAAATGAGAAGGTTCAATTGGATTATTTTCACAGTAGGTCAAAGCAAGATAAGCATATGATTAAACATGGCATATAAACATCTTACTATACTTAGAGAAATCATAGATCAAAATAATAAAAGAGGTGAACTTTCCAACAATCGCCTTTAATATTCAAATTTCATCAAATTGGAAGTGAAGCCTAACACCCTCACGCCCACATATAGCAACCAAACTTTATCAAGCAAGGACATATAAAACGACATATAAGACGGAATTTCGACATTTTTTCGAGTAACCTATCACCGTTACCTTAAATGCTCCTTATTCTTCGAATAAACGGTCCCTAAAGCTTAAATCTTCCACCGGATCTTCGAAACCTTCATCAAGGAGCAAGAAAACGAAAGGATTGAGGCAAAAATTGAACTTTTATGAGACGACGAAATTCGAAACCATCACAAAAATGAGACTTTATTAGCTTGAAAGAAGGAGGAAGAAAAGGGGAAGAGAATGGTACAAAAATTAGGGGAAACGGTGGAAGAATGAAGTCGGAATCTGGGTTTTTAGCTCGGACGACGATGGTGTATGTATATGGTTTATTGTTTCTATTTGTTTATCCAAAAGAAAAGAAGAGGAAGAAAGAGTGAGGGGGACGGGTGGGACTATGTAATAATAATAATAATAATAATAATAATAATAATAATAATAATAATAATAATAATAATAATAATAATAATAATAATAATAATAATAATAATAATAATAATAATAATAATAATAATAATAATAATAATGTGGAGTGTGAGAGAGTAGGTGGTATGCGTGTTGTCGAAAATTGATTGGTCCGAGATTAAACATAGCCTTACAAGTTAATTGTGACGGTCCTATGCTAGACGGAAAAATGTCTCAAGTCCATAATAACTTAAGACGGGAAACTATTATTATTACTATCATTATTGTTACTATCCGACTAAAATACGTATTTTATAAAAACAAGCTTATAAAAATATAGTTTTTATAAAAATCGTGTTTAAAAATAAAACAGATAATTCACGCGGTACCCCTAAGGTTTGCCACTTTGCACGAAATACCCAAATTTTTTATCCGAAAATCTTAAAGAGGTCATAACTCGTGTTTACGAGTTCCGAAAATGACGAATTTTTTTTCCAAATCGCTCATCTTTCCGTGAACTACAATTTGAAAAAAAATTGTCGCATTTGGATTCCGCTACTAGGAGTTATTATGCGTCAAAGCTTTTTCGACCGAACAAACTTTGAGTGAGCATATCTCCAGGTCAGGAAATCCAAACTCGTCAATTTTTTTTTTTCAAATCGTAGTACTCGGAAAGATGATCAATTTGAAAAAAAAAAATCTTCACTTTCTGATTTCGTAAACACGAGTTATGGCGTTTTTAATTTTTTCGGATAAAAAATTTGGGTATTTTGTGCAAAGTGGCCAACTTCAGGGGTACCGCGTGAATTATATGAATAACATTAAATAATTCAAAAATATAAAATAAAGTAATTGAACGGTTAAATAAATTACAAATGCTTAAAATAGAAAATTCGCGGGTGTTACAAAGCCGTTGAGAATGGCAATCCCAAGGCAAAACGTGTCAAACTCTCTGAGGCCGAATGTCTCCATTGTAATGGGAAGGGGCATTATAGGATATGTTGTCCCAAATACTTGGAGGACCTCAAGGAAGGGCGTGTAACGCCTATTGGTATGGTTTTCTCTCTCTATGTGATAGACGTTAATTATGCTTGCACTTCCACTTGGGTACTGGATACCGGATGTGGCTCTCACCTTTGTAATCATTTGCAGGGTTTAAGGGACGTGAAAGCACTAGCAAAAGGTGATGTAGATCTCCGCATGGGCAATAGAGCTAGAGTAGCGGCCATTTCCATGGGGACCTATGTGCTAACTTTAGCTAGTGGGTTAGAGTTGTTTTTAAATAAGTGTTATTTTGTACCAACTTTAAACAAGAACATCATCTCCATTTCCGCGTTAGACGCGGAAGGCTTTTGTTTTATGATTAAGGACAAGTGTTGTACTTTTTCTTTTAATGATGTGGTTTATGGCAAGGCCATTTCAATTGGAGGCATTTATGTTTTAAATGATGTTAATGACGTTTATCATGTGGAAACTAAAAAGCTCAAAACGGGTGATCCAAACAAATCCTACCTTTGGCATTGTCGTTTAAGCCACATAAACGAAAGACGCATTAAGAGACTTGCTTCATCAAAAGTGCTCAAACCATTTGGTTTCAAATCTTATGGTACATGCGAGTCTTGCCTTCTAGGCAAGATGACTCGTGCACCTTTTGCGGGAAAAGGGACACGAGCTAGTGAGGTTTTGGCTCTCACACATACGGATGTGTGTGGACCATTAACCATCACAGCTAGAGGAGGTTTTCACTACTTCATTACTTTTACTGATGACTTAAGTAGATATGGGTATGTCTACTTAATGAAGAACAAGAGTGAAGCCTTTGACAGGTTCAA
Source organism: Silene latifolia (assembly GCF_048544455.1). Classification (NCBI taxonomy): domain Eukaryota; kingdom Viridiplantae; phylum Streptophyta; class Magnoliopsida; order Caryophyllales; family Caryophyllaceae; genus Silene; species Silene latifolia. Next base: position 175,184,707 of record NC_133537.1, read on the forward strand.
AGAGTTCCAAAATGAAGTAGAGAACCAATTGGATAAAAAGATTAAGACCCTACGGTCCGACCGTGGTGGTGAGTATCTAAATATTGAATTTGATTCACACCTAAAAGATTGTGGTATAGTATCACAATGGACTCCTCCTGGCACACCGCAATTAAATGGTGTGACCGAACGGAGAAACCGAATTTTACTTTATATGGTTTGGTCTATGATGAGTCTAACTGAGCTTCCTAATTCATTTTGGGGTTTCGCCCTCTTGTCAGCAGTATTTTCACTAAATCGAAGCCCGACTAAAGCGGCCGATAAGACTCCATATGAGATATGGACAGGGAAAGTCCCTCATTTGTCATTCATGCATATTTGGGGTTGCGAAGCGTACGTTAAGATCAAGTCTGACAATAAGCTTGCACCCAGGTCTGACAAATGTCTTTTTGTAGGATATCCAAGGGAAACACGTGGCTATTACTTCTACAATAAACACGAGAACAAAGTGTTTGTGGCTCGTGATGCTGTCTTCCTAGAAAAGGAGTTTATTTCTAGGAGACAGAGTGGGAGAAAATTTGAACTTGAAGAAGTTCGAGAGCCACAAACCGAGAATGAGGTAGAGGAGAATGTGGAGGATAGCATTCCCTCTTCCTCTGAAACGGTAATTGTTCCTAGAGAGTAAAGTAGGATTTCTAATCCACCTGACCGTTACCTTGGTAACATCGAAGAGGATGGTGTTTTGTTACTTTTTGAAAGTGTTGAACCCACTACCTACAAATCGACCATGTCTAGTCCCGACTCCTCGCTTTGGCTAGAAGCCATGCGGTCCGAAATGGATTCCATGTACGAGAACCAAGTATGGGACTTGGTGGATTTACCTGAGGGAGTGCGACCCCTTCAGTGTAAATGGATATATAAAATTAAGCTCGGCGTGGATAAACATGTGGATGTTTACAAAGCTAGATTGGTGGCAAAAGGTTTCACCCAAGTTCATGGTTTACACTATGACGAAACCTTCGCTCTAGTCACTATGCTTCGGTCCATTAGGATAATCTTAGCGGTTGCCGCGTATCATGATTATGAGATTTGGCAAATGGTTGTCAAAACCGCCTTCTTGAATGGGGTTCTAGAAGAGAAAGTGTACATGACACAACCTGAGGGTTTTGTGGATACATCTAACCCTAAGAAGGTGTGTAAACTCAAGAAGTCCATCTATGGTCTTAAGCAAGCATCTCGGATTTGGAATCATCATTTTGATCATGTTATTAAACAATACGGTTTCACTCGAAGTGTGGAAGAACCGTGTTTATACATGAAGTTTAGCGGGAGTAAGGTTGCATTCCTTGTCCTATATGTGGATGACATATTGGTCATCGGGAATGATATTCCATCGCTCACTTCCATTAAGGAGTGGCTAGGGAAACACTTCTAGATGAAGGATTTGGGAGAGGCACAACGAATCTTGGGTATCCGGATGTATAGAGAAAGGTCCAAGAGGATACTAGCATTGAGTCAAGAAGCTTATATTGACAAAGTTCTTGACCGGTTCAATATGAAAGACTCCAAGAGAGGATTTCTACCTATGGGCCAAGGGATTACTTTGAGCAAGTCACAGTCTCCCTCTACCCCTAAGGAGATTGAACACATGAAGACCGTCCCTTATGCTTCTGTTGTTGGGTCTATCATGTATGCTATGATTTGCACTCGTCCCGACGTCGCGTATGCCTTGAGCATGACAAGTCGTTATCAAGCCAAACCTGGTGAGAGTCACTGGATAACCGTAAAGAACATCCTTATGTACTTGAGAAGGACTAAGGATTCGTTCTTAGTGTTTGGAGGAGAAACTGAGTTGCGTGTAAGAGGTTACACGGACACAAGTCTCCAAACCGATCGGGATGATATGAAATCCCAATCTGGCTATGTATTTATGCTAAATAGAGGAGCAGTTTGCTTGAAGAGCTTCAAGCAAAGTGTTAGGCCTGGAAATCCGCAGACCTTCCTGATCAGTATCTCACCTGAACCTGACTAACAGGCTGTCAGGGTGTCAGGCTATCAGGGCACATGAAGATAGGCGCCAGGCCATGGAGAGGACAACGGTCAAAATATCAGGACGATATTAGACCATATACGCGTGTTATAAAGGGATTATATACGCAGCATTAAGTGTGAAGATTATGCAGTAAAAGCGATAATTAAGAGAGAAATAATTGGCAATTACTACTGGAAATAATAGAGAATAATCTGCCTTTAATGCCAGATCTAGCAGCCGTTCAAGATGGAAGCTTATATAAAGAACACTCTGAAGATATTAAGGGCATATCATTCATACGCAAGAAGGAGCATACACAATACTTAGAGAAATACAAAGATTGTTATAATCATTTAATTATTCTCCCAAATAACATATTGAAGTCCTCTCCTGGCTTGGTGCCCGTGGTTTTTTCCCATTCAAGGGTTTTCCACGTACAAAATTACTTGTTTTACTGTTATTGTTGTTATTCCATTTAAGCTTATTATTGTACCCTGACGACCTGACCAACAGACTACCTAGAGATAGTTAACCTTACACAACTCTACCCTGACCTGATTTCGCCCTACGCAAAATCCACACGAAACAATTGGCACCCACCGTGGGGCATCTAGCTCTTTAAATTCTTTTTCTTATCTTACAAAAACTCAAAAACCTATGAAAATGGCCCAACCCACCGTTGAAGAACAATTGAATGCAGCTCTCCAAAAAATCGCTGAGTTGGAAAGCCTGAAAGAAAAAGTGGCCCAAACTGAAGCAGAAATCCTGCAATTGAAAGAATCTGAGTCGGCCCTAAAGCAAAAATTGGAAAAAACCCAACGGGCATACTCTAGATTCCAACCAGGAACCCCGTTTTCATCAATCATTAAGAACATTGATTTTTCCAGTTTTGGAAGCCCAAGTATTCCTAAAGCCATTAACGTAGATGGTGATGAGGAACCAAAAGATGATGATAAAGAGAAACCTGATGAATTTGCAGCAGCCATCATAATGGCAGTAGTTCAGGAGATCAAGAAACTCAACGAAAAATTCGATAAGATACCAGGAGTACCTGCCAGCATGGAAGAAGCTACCCCTGATAGCTATGCTGATTCGCCTTTCATAGACGAAATAGCAAAAGTAGACTTACCAAAAAAGTTCACAATTCCATCCATGAGAGTCTATGATGCAACCATGGATCCACAAAATCACGTGGCTCTTTACATGTAGAAAATGCTGGCTGCATCTATTCCCAGCGAGTTCAGACAAGTTTGCATGTGCAAGGGATTTGGAACGACCCTGACTGGCCCTGCCCTGCAATGGTACATCAACCTGCCAACTGGCAGCATCCATTCCTTTGCCAACCTGATCAATAGTTTCAACCAGCAGTTTGCAAGTAGCAGGGAGTTGGAGAAACAATCCAGTGACCTTTACCGAGTTACATAGAAGCTTGATGAAACTCTCACGACATTTCTTGCAAGATTCAACAAAGAGAAAGTGTCTATACCCAAGTGTGACGTTAGAACAGCAGTGGAGGCATTCAGACAGGGGTTACTACCATACAGTGACTTATACAGTGAACTCACTAAGTATCCCTGCCACACCTTCGAAGATGTTCAGGCCAAGACTCTTGCTTTCATCAGGCTGGAAGAAGATAAAAGCTACAAACTTGGAACACCCAGTAGGCCAAAGGATCATGAAAGAAGCATTAGGAAAAGCAACAAAGGGAACAATTATAGACCTACCCCATATTCCAGGCCAGATCAGTCAGAAGTTAACCTGGCCCATGAGTATCAAGGTAAGGTTAAAGTTTATCCACCTATCTCTGAACATAACTTCTGTGTTGATATTGCAGGATTAATCCAGAGACTTGACAACATGGGATCAGCTGTTAGATGGCCCAGGAAGTCAGAAAATCCAAATCTCAGAAGAGACAAGTCAAAATGGTGCGAATTTCACATGGATATTGGACACACCACAGATGATTGTTTCACCCTGAGGAAGGAGGTAGCCTACCTGTTAAAATCAGGATACTTAAAAGACCTGATCAAGACGAAGGGCAGGAACGCAAACCAGGATAAGGAAAACCAGGAGCACAAGCAAGATCGTAGTCTCCCTCCACCACCACCACCAATCTATGAAGTAAAATTCATATATGGCGGTTTGGAGATTTGCGGCCTGACAAGTTCAGCAGCAAAGAAGATAGCCAGGACACCAAAGACTATGTCACCCTGCAAGCCGGATCTTGTCCCAACAATCACTTTCAATGATTGTGACCTGGTGGGCATCCCTGATGTTCATCATGATGGCCTGGTCATTTCTATGCAGATTGGAACGACCACGGTAAGAAGGATCCTGGTAGATGGAGGCGGCTCGGTGAACCCGATCATGCTTGACGTCGAAAGCCATGAAGATAAACGAGGATCAAATCATCAAGAAATCCAGCGTCCTAGTAGGATTCAACGGTGAAACCAGGAGCACCTTAGGAGAAATCCACCTCCCAACCTACGTGGAAGGAGTCTCATCCTATGAGAAATTTGGAGTCCTCGATTTTTGTCATCCTACAATGCTATCCTGGGCAGACCTTGGATTCACAATGTCAAAGCCGTACCATCAACCTATCACCAGTGTATCAAGATACCAACAGAATGGGGTATAGCCACAATCAAAGGGGATCATAAGACAGCCCAGGAATGCTACACAGCAGCCTTGAAGCCTTCCAAGGCGGTAAGTCCCTGGCATAGTAATTACTGAGACTCGTCAGAGCACTTATGTGGCACCTCCCGAATGGAAACAAATCGGGTAATCCTAGACCCCGAGTACCCCGACGGGTATGTTTTGATAGGATCTCGACGCACAGATAGTGTCAGGCCCGAATCGTAAAATTCCTTAAAAATAAATCATCTTGGTTTGCTTGGTCACATTTTCATATGATTGGAATTAGCGCGATATAATTACTCATAAGCTCAATGTTGACCCATCTTTTAAGCCCGTACTGAGAAAAAGGCGCAAATTTGCAAATTTGAAAGAAACACCATAATAAATGAGGAAGTAGAAAAACTCTTGGATATGGGGATGATCAGGGAAGTAATGTACCCTGAATGGTGGCTAACGTATTTGTTGTGCGAAAAAGAATGGAAAGTGGAGAGTCCGTGTAGACTACACCGACCCGAACAAAGCCTTGTCCTAAAGATCCATTCCCCCGCCTCATATTGATGCCATAGTAGACGCCACAAACAGGCCACGAAATGCTAATATTCATGGATGCTTCCGTGGATTCAATCGGATAAAGATGCACCCACGACCAGAGAATCGCATTCATTACTGAGACCAAGGCATATCTTGTTACGCTTTGCCATGCCTTTCGGCTGAAGAATGCGGGGGTAACGTACGCTCAGCGCCTGGTCAACATGATGTTTAAAGACTAGATAGGTGACATCATGGAAGTATACATAGACGACATGGTGGTGAAATCCAAGAATGCAGAAGATCATGTGAAGCATCTAGAAATAGCATTTGAGATATAAGAAAAATATAACATGAAGCTAAACCCTGCAAAGTGCCACTTTGGAGTCTCTGCAGGCAAATTTCTTGGATATATGGTCACAAAGAGAGGCATAGAAGCTAGCCCTGAACAGGATAAAGGCTAACCGGAACTACAATCACCCAAGTCGTCAAGGATATCCAAAAATTGACAGTAGGGTAGCCGCTCGAACCGCTTTATATCAAGATCCTCCGAGAGATGCAAAACATTATATAACCTCCTCAGGAAAAAGAAACAATTCCAGTGGACGGATGAGCATGAGGCAGCTTTTCAGGATCTAAAATCCTATTTGTCATCTCCACCCTTACTACCTAAGCCAGAAAAGGGAGAACCTCTGTCAGTATACCTATCTGTCACTGACACAACGATCATGTGATCTGGTAAAAGAACAGACGGGAAGCAACATCCGATCTACTATGTAAGTAAAAGCCTGCTAGATGCTGAGTTGAGGTATGAACTACTTGAAAAATACGTTCTAGCTTTAATTATGTCATGTACCAAGTTGAGACCCTATTTTGAAAGTCACCCCATTATAGTCGGGACCAATCGCCCTTAAAATCATCTGCGTAAACCTGAACTTTCGGGCGGGATGGCCAAATGGTCGACAGATTAGCACATATGACATCTCTTTTGAACCGGGCAACGATCAAATCGCAGCCCTAGCAGATTTTGTGGTGATTTTAGCCCTAACACGGAACCGGACCTAATAAAAGAGGTCAACCAACTAGAAAATAAAACCCTAGACCAAGAATGGACCTTTTTCATAGATGGGGCATCCAACGCCAGGGGGACGGGGTTAGGACTAGTACTTAAATCACCACAGGGAAACGTAATAGCTCGTCGTAAGTCTGTGAGTTCAAAGCTACCAACAATGAAGCGAGAATATGAAGCCACGATAGCAGGCTCTAAGGTATGTCTAGACCTCGGTGTTCAAAACCTAAAGGTAAAAACTGATTCACTCTTAATTGCCAACCAAATAAAGGGAATTTATACGGCTAAGGATGCAAAAAAGATTTCGTATTTAGAATATGCAAAAAATCTTACCGCTAAATTTGCTTTATTTGACATAGATCAAATATCAAGAGACGAATACCCGGTGCCGATGCTCGGCCACCCTAGGTTCAAATTTCACCCCTTTGTTTTCGACAAAATACCAATTGTGCACTTATTAGAGCCAACCATCAAGAAACCCGAACAAGTCAATCCCTGTCAATCGGGCGGTAACTCTTGGACTAAACCCTATTATGACTGGTTTCTCCGAGGAATACTGCCTCAGGGAAGACATGAGGCAAGGGCCTTTAAAATTAGAGCTTCAACTTATGCTATCATCAATAACACCCTGTTCAAGAGATCGCAGGCTGGACCCTACCTGAGATGCTTGGAGACTGACGAAGCCAAACTAGTACTTCAAGAAATACATCATGGACATTGTGGCAACCACAAAGGAGGAAAAGCCTGGCAAGCAAAGTTCTTAGGATAGGCTACTACTGGCCTACACTGAGGGCTGACTGCCTGGAATATTCTTCAAAATGCTAAGCCTGCCAAATTCATGCACCAATCATACATCACCCATCTAAACTCCTTCATTCAATTTCCGCACCCTGGCCATTCATAAAGTGGGGCATGGACATTGTGGGAAAACTGCCTGTAGCTCCAGGACAAAAAGTCTCCATGTTAGCTATGACTGATTACTTCTCCAAATGGATCGAGGCTGGCTCTTTCAGGAAAGTAACCGAAAAAGAAGTAATATCCTTTATCAGGACAAACATTATTTGCAGATATGGAGTCCCATCAGAAATAGTATGTGACAACGGAACTCAGTTCGTGGGGAAAAAGGGCCCAAGCATTTTGCCAAGAATGGAATATCAACTTGGTAACATCAACCCTTGGATATCCAAAAGCTAATGGCCAGGCGGAGTCAAGCAACAAGGTAGTCAAAAGCTGCCTAAAAAAAAGCTGAAAAGAAGACGAGGCAGATGGGCTGAAGAACTTCCATTAGTACTATGGGCAGACAGGACAACTCCAAAAAATGCAACAGGCCAAACACCTTACTCCCTGGTGTATGGCTGTGAAGCTGTCATTCCTGCGGAAGTATGAGTATCAACATCCAGATGCAGCCTGAACAACGTTGAAGCAAACAAAGACCTGATGCAAGACAACTTGGTCCTGACAGAAGAATTAAAAGACGCTGCCAAAATTAGGATGGCATCATATTAACAAGCAGTCGCCAGGACTTACAATAAAAACGTCAGGGTCAGGGTCTTTAAAGAAGGAGACCTTATCTTACGCAAAGTATTTCCAAATAAAAAAGAAAAATCAGCAGGCAAACTGGCTCCCACATGGGAAGGCCCTTACTTAATTGATTCAATTGTTGGACAAGGAGCATAGAGGCTCCAAACGCTAGAAGGGGAAATGATCCCAAGATCCTGGAATGTAACTCATTTAAAATTATTCCATATGTAAAGATTAGGCTACAATCAGGTATAAATTCAATCACTACTCAACCTAACATGATATGTGATGAACTACATGTTTTACATGCCCTGTCTGTATTTTATATCTGTTCAAAGTAACCTATCTATTTACTTTTTGAATCCTGGACAATTACACATGATAAAAGATTATATGTATAAATATTCAGGATTGAGGGCTACTCTACTATACATTCCTGAAACAAAAATTTTGCACTTAACTGTGCCTGACGAGTTGGTAACCGCCACCAGATACAGTAAAAAGTTAGGACCAATCAGGCATGAAATAATTGCCTGACCGACTAGGTTTACTGCCACGGATTACAACCGACTGGACGCAACAAGATAGGTGTAAGGGTGTTCTCTCCCAAACACTTAGTCTAAAATGCCCTCCTGACAGGCCGAATACCAAGCCCTCCAGCTAGGCAGGGGACATAAGCCCTCCTGACAGACCGCTTTTCCCACCCCTTCAACCATTATAGCAAAAAACCTATACTTGGTTGAATTACTCATGAATAACTATATAAAACGAAAATAATGTGCAGGTCATTCAATCGAAATATTTGACAAGCCCAACAGGATGAAACTCACAAATCAAGCAAAGTCAATAGTGAAATCAGCCAAAAGAAGGCCACCATGTCTATATCAATAAAAAACCTTTACCCCCTGGGGCAAAGGCGCCAAAATATTCATAAAGGCCAGGGAGAGTCTCCCTGACCCAAAACAGGAAAATAAAAATAATGTTTGTCCGGGGACATCCCCCTCGATGGGCCAAAATACCAATCAAAAAATTTATTACCGCTTCTCCTTAGAAAACAAGAAGAAGATCAACAACCCGCTCCCCACTCTTAATGAGGATCGGCCCAACGTCCCGATCCTCCTGGGAGTCGACCTCCGCTCATTCTCCAAATTGTGCAGTCGGGATACTTTGAGCGGCCGAAAGCCATCTCACTGCAGGGTCCTATTTGGCCCTGGCCTCGACAGGCTCCGACATAGCAGCCGCCCTTCCTTTGATATAAAATTAGAGAGAAGCATCATCCAGCTTAAACTCCAAGTCATCCCTCTCTTGGGTAAGCTCCTCATTTCTGTCCAGGGCCTCCTACAACAGCCGCTTGCTCGAAATTGCCTCAGTCTTAGCAGCATCCCTCTCAGCCTGCACCCTTGTCAAGTCAGCAGCTTTAGCGGGGTCGGCTCGTGCAAAATCCGGCTCGGACTTTAGCCTATCATAACGATCTCCTCGGATCAATTCGGCTACCAAAGAAGTAGCCTGATAGGCATTATGGAGACAGGTTATAAAGACCGATCAAAAACAGAGAAAAATACGAGTAATTTATACCAACAATAGAAAACTACCAAAACAAAACACATATAGAAATTGTGCCAACCTACCTCCCTCACAAAGCCTAAGTCGCCGACCAAGAGGTCGACTTAATGATCCATCAAGCGACCGCTCGAGTAGCAGTCTCAACACGGGGTCAAGGGTGAGCATGACATCCGATTTAGAAGCAAAGATAATCCCGATCTTCACCCTAGCGACCTCCATATTATCCAACGGCTCTGGCCTCCCGACCGGGGCGAAACATCAACATCTTCGATTTTCCTTTTTTTGGGGCCGAACTTGTTTTTAGCAGGGCAAGCAGTGCGCGAGAGACCCTGGCAGCATCAGACTGTTCAGTCAAGTCAATAACAGGCTTAGCATCCCCGCTTCCCTGGGGACCTTCCTCCTTGATCTTAGCCAGCCTGGCTGAGAGGTCAGCCATACCAAACCTGGAAAGGCAAACAGACGACCTGGTGGCTGCAACACGAAATACTGTATCAGCAATATAAACCAAACATTTTCAAGAAATTAAAAGTAAAGAGAAAAGAAAGATTAAGATAGACTTACTGCCTGAGGTAGTGGCACTAGCAGCCCCTGATGGTTTAGCCCCCTGGTAGCATCGTCAGCCTTCAAACAGCGAGGAAGGTGACCAACCCCACAGCAGAGAGGCCAGGACCTCTCCAAAGGAGGAATAACAAGGAAAGCAGAAACATTGGGAGTGGGATACTCAGTTTCAGTCCAAGTCATCAACTGCACACATAAGAGGTATGACTTATTATAATTTTTAACAAATAAAACATGCAGGACAAAGAAAGAAACCAAAAAGACTCACCAGCAACGCATGCCTAATGATTCAAATACGCCAAGTCAGGACCCACAGAATTGGTCCTGACAAACATGTACCAATGCACTTGACCTTTGTCATGGCCCTTTGTCCAAATTACTCGAGAAGAGGAGTAGTAGACGCCCTAACCTTAAAACTTATACGGCCAGGACTGTTCGTTTTAACAGCATAACAGGTCTTCAAATCGACAAGAGAAAAAGAGATATTGTGTTTTTTAGAAGGATTCTCAATGGAACATACAACCTTCCACACCATTGGCATTAACTGATAAGATGGAACACCGATCTCCTTAATAACCTCAACCATAAGAGGAGAAAAAGGAAGCTTACAACCTGCCCTGAAAGCCGAGTCATGGATGCAGAACCAACCAGGACAAGCCCGGTCGGCCGATAGGAGAATCCTCGAGGATCCAGACTTGACATCGCAGGATGATCCCCTTATCCTTCAAAATCTTCTCAAACTCAGGCTTCAAACGGTTTGCAGGAGACTGATCCTCATTTAAAGCCTTCGTAGGCTTAAATTGGAAATCACCATGAGATATTGAGATCATCTCTAATGGAGGATCACTCAGCTTATTTACTGTGGGAGATGGAGCAGCAGAAGAAGCATGCAAGGTTTCAGAAGAAACTTCCTCGGGATTCTGAGGAGGAGGAGTTGCAGGAACCGCTGCCCTGGTAGATTTTTTCTTTGCAGCCATTATTTGAAAGATTATGGAGAATTGATTAAAGATTGAGGAAGTTGGAAATTAAGAAAACTGAAGAAAAAGATTGTTGAAGAGAGAAGATGAGAAGAAATTGCGTTGGTGAGTTCAACTTAATGAAGCACACAGGTATTTATAGTGAAGAGGATTAGGGTTTCAGCCGCAAAGGAAGTGGATAATCATTAAGGAAGTTGCAGTAAATAAACACGCGTCAGCAACTGCAGTAAAATAGCCGTTACAGGAATTTTATCAGGAAAAACTTAACCGTTGGGTAATCTTACCAATAATAAAGTTATCTCCTCATTTTTCCGTCCTGGCACACTGCAAATGAGGAGATAAGGGGCAATTGTTAGGCCTGGAAATCCGCAGACCTTCCTGATCAGTATCTCACCTGAACCTGACTAACAGGTTGTTAGGGTGTCAGGCTATCAGGGCACATGAAGATAGGCGCCACGCCATGAAGAGGACAACGGTCAAAATATCAGGACGATATTAGACCATATACGCGTGTTATAAAGGGCTTATATACGCAGCATTAAGTGTGAAGATTATGCAGTAAATGCGATAATTAAGAGAGAAATAATTGGCAATTACTACTGGAAATAATGGAGAATAATCTGCCTTTAATACCAGATCAAGCAGCCGTTCAAGATGAAAGCTTATATATAGAACACTCTGAAGATATTGAGGGCATATCATTCATACACAAGAAGGAGCATACACAATACTTAGAGAAATACAAAGATTGTTATAATCATTTAATTATTCTCCGAAATAACATAGTGAAATCCTCTCCTGCCTTGGTGCCCGTGGTTTTTCCCATTCAAGGGTTTTTCACGTATAAAATTACTTGTCTTACTGTTATTGTTATTCCATTTACAGCTTATTATTGTACCCTGATGACCTGACCAACAGACTACCTAGAGCTAGTTAACCTTACACAACTCTACCCTAACCTGATTTCGCCCTGCGCAAAATCCACACGAAACACAAAGCGTTACCGCGGATTCTACAATAGAGGTTGAGTACCTTGTGAAAGATCATAGATCCATATTAGACTCTCTAATAAAAATTAAATTATCTCATAATTTGTCATTTAGGTGATCTATGTAACAAGCATGCTAATATGAAAGCATTAAAAGAAAGTAGAAGGAAAAACAATTTATTTACATTGATATTGTGGTAAAAAGGGCACAAACTAGTTCACCTTACTAGCTTGTTCTTGAGCTTATTCCAAATGGATGATCCTCCATACTAATCTTCAAAAAGAATATCTCCTTCTTGTTGCACCCAAGAACTTACCCAAAAATAATAACAAGTATTGAACTAGAACTTGTTAATATTGAACCCTTGATATTATTTATAATATTACTAACAAGTTTTAGTAATAAAATTTATGTATACTAACAATCTTAGTAGAGATGGATAATTATTTTTAGAGAGATGAATGATATTGTTCATATGAAATATGATACACAATGATGTAGTGTAGAAAAATGAACAATAGATAGAGTATAAAGGAAGGGAAGTGGCAGGTGGAAGTAGTATGTTGGAGTGGACAAATTTTGTCTTATATTTTTCATCTTACATCACATGCAAAATCTTATATAAGATAAATTATGGTAGTATATAAAGTAAGGTGAAATGATTATGTGAGTAATCATCCACTACTCTATGTTACACGATCCACTTGCCCATATACGGGTCCATGTTGGTTCTTATATTTGTCGCACAAATACGTGTAATTTTGTTTTAAACATCGTTTCATGTTTAAATACTTCCATAATTATTTTGTCCAAATCACTTCGAAAATATACGTGTACCACTACACATTTTATTTACGTACTAATATTAATCACATTAATCAATTAGTACAATTTTAGTGAATTAACAATTAATTAACTAAAACCCGTCTCCCAAAATTTATTATTCAATTATCACATAATTAAATAATAACTGTCGTTCCTCGAGTTCGCAACTCGAATTCTCTCTTAAAATAATTGACTAACCTTTTAGTCTACAAATCAAGGGACTAAATAAATTATATCTCATACAATTAATTAGTTGTCTATTGGGGTTCGTTCCTATTGTGACCGAAAGGGGTCAGTTGATCACCGCCGTATCACGACAATAACGTCAAACTCTAGTCAGCCAACCGTTATCGATTTACGTTAATCAACTGACGAGGATCAAATAATTAAATATCTGATGATATTCCATTAATGAGATTTATTATGTTAACGCACTATTGTGGAGGACACTAACTCCAACAGTCTCCCACTTGTCCGACACAAGGTGTGCGCTACCAATTCTCTTGTCCTTTTTAATCTCTCACTCAATGAAAGGTGTCTTTCAGGTCACACTTGCACACGAACATATCGCGAGTGGTTTTCTCGATCGGGAGTGTGACTAGATGACCGGAAAAATCTCTCACAGATTACTTCCGAGTGTGGCCACGCATTTGTAGTCATTAACTCCTCGAGTGGCCTTGAGATATAGTTACCCAACGTGGGTGGACAATTCATGTATGCCCTATCTATCCTATTGCACAATACATCTCACCATGACCTAGTAAATGCCCTTTTGGCCTCCTTTCACGGCACGACCTAGGACAATAACCAAAGTCACTCGAAAACTGCACCTGCTCAGATAATAGTCTCCTTCAAAAGAATCTACTCATTAGAACATCTTAGAGATCCCCGCCACTACCAGGCGTCTATAATAGAAATTAGGGACTCTCTAAATGGTAACTGTCCGGCAAAGTGTCACACACTTTTCCTATGTAATCGACCAATCATCACATATGACCTTATGGTGTTGAACAACCATCAATCGACTTACAATCTAGTCACTCCGAGACGTCACCTCATTAAGTGACTAGGGACAAAATACAATGTTCATCTTATTCACTTGAATAGTGTTCAACATTGTCTCCACAACTTATTCAGATAAACAAGGTATTAAAATTTAGTCACACTAAACAAAAAATTCATAAAAGAATGAATACGAAAACAATGAATGTGATTATCATATATATAATAAAAGATACACTATCCAATTATTACATATCCATAATCTAAAGAAAATCTGGTACTTGTCTCAATCCCATAGCGACGATATGACCATCATGCTTAGCCTTTGATAAAGGCTTGGTTAAAGGATCAGCAATATTATCATCTGTCCCAACCTTACAAATGTCAATTTCCTTCCTTTCCACATAATCTCTAATTACATGGTATTTCCTTTCAATGTGTCTAGATTTGTTACTAGACTTAGGCTCTTTGGCTTGAAAAATAGCTCCACTGTTATGACAATATAGAGTGATATGATCTTTGGCGGAATGGACTACTCCTAGTCCCTCCATGAATTGCCTAATCCAAACAGCTTCCTTTGCAGCCTCAGATGCTGCAAGGTACTCAGCCTCAATTGTAGAATCCGCAATAACGCTTTGCTTGATGCTCTTCCAGCAAACAGCTCCTCCATTTAGCATAAACACATAGCCGGATTGGGATTTCCTGTCATCCCGATCGGGTTGGAAACTTGCGTCCGTGTAACCTCTTACACGCAACTCAGTTTCTCCTCCAAACACTAAGAACGAATCCTTAGTCCTTATCAAGTACTTAAGGATGTTCTTTACGGCTATCCAGTGACTCTCACCAGGCTTGGCCTGATAACGACTTGTCATGATCAAGGCATACACAACGTCGGGGCGAGTGCAAATCATAGCATACAAGATAGACCCAACAGCAGAAGCATAAGGGACGGTCTTCATGTGTTCAATTTCCTTAAGGGTGGAGGGAGACTGTGACTTGCTCAAAGTAATCCCTTGGCCCATAGGTAGAAATCCTCTCTTGGAGTCTTTCATATTGAACTGGTCAAGAACTTTGTCAATATAAGCTTCTTGACTCAATGCTAGTATCCTCTTGGACCTATCTCTATAGATCCGAATACCTAAGATTCGTTGTGCCTCTCCCATGTCCTTCATTTGGAAGTGTTTCCCTAGCCACTCCTTAACGGAAGTGAGTGATGGAACAACATTCCCAATGAGCAATATGTCATCCACATATAGAACAAGGAATGCAACCTTACTCCCACTAAACTTCATGTATAAACACGGTTCTTCCACACTTCTAGTGAAACCATATTGTTTAATAACATGATCAAAGCGATGATTCCAACTCCTAGATGCTTGCTTAAGACCATAGATGGACCTTTTAAGCTTACACACCTTCTTAGGGTTAGATGTATCAAAAAAACCTTCAGGTTGTATCATGTACACCTCTTCTTCTAGAATCCCATTCAAGAAGGCGGTTTTGACATCCATTTGCCAAATCTCATAATCATGAAATGCGGCAACCACTAAGATTATTCTGATGGACCTAAGCGTAGCGACTGGAGCGAAGGTTTCATCATAGTGTAAACCATGAACTTGGGTCAAACCTTTTGCCACCAATCTAGCTTTGTAAACATCCACATGTTTATCCACGTCGAGCTTAATTTTATATATCCATTTACACTGAAGGGGTCGCACTCCCTCAGGTAAATCCACCAAGTCCCATACTTGGTTCTCGTACATGGAATCCATTTCGGACCGCATGGCTTCTAGCCAAAGCGAGGAGTCGGGACTAGACATGGCCGATTTGTAGGTAGTGGGTTCATCACTTTCAAAAAGTAAAAAAACACCATCCTCTTCGATGTTACCAAGGTAACGGTCAGGTGGATTAGAAATCCTACTTTACTCTCTAGGAACAATTACCGTTTCAGAGGAAGAGGGAATGTTATCCTCCACATTCTCCTCTACCTCATTCTTGGTTTGTGGCTCTCGAACTTCTTCAAGTTCAAATTTTCTCCCACTCTGTCTCCTAGAAATAAACTCCTTTTCTAGGAAGACAGCATCACGAGCCACAAACACTTTGTTCTCGTGTTTATTGTAGAAGTAATAGCCACGTGTTTCCCTTGGATATCCTACAAAAAGACATTTGTCAGACCTGGGTGCAAGCTTATTGTCAGACTTGATCTTAACGTATGCTTCGCAACCCCAAATATGCATGAATGACAAATGAGGGACTTTCCCTGTCCATATCTCATATGGAGTCTTATCGGCCGCTTTAGTCGGGCTTCGATTTAGTGAAAATACTGCTGACAAGAGGGCAAAACCCCAAAATGAATTAGGAAGCTCTGTTAGACTCATCATAGACCAAACCATATCAAGTAAAGTTCGGTTTCTCCTTTCGGCCACACCATTTAATTGCGGTGTGCCAGGAGGAGTCCATTGTGATACTATACCACAATCTTTTAGGTGTGAATCAAATTCAATATTTAGATACTCACCACCACGGTCGGACCGTAGGGTCTTAATCTTTTTATCCAATTGGTTCTCTACTTCATTTTGGAACTCTTTGAACCTGTCAAAGGCTTCACTCTTGTTCTTCATTAATTAGACATACCCATATCTACTTAAGTCATCAGTAAAAGTAATGAAGTAGTGAAAACCTCCTCTAGCTGTGATGGTTAATGGTCCACACACATCCGTATGTGTGAGAGCCAAAACCACACTAGCTCGTGTCCCTTTTCCCGCAAAAGGTGCACGAGTCATCTTGCCTAGAAGGCAAGACTCGCATGTACCATAAGATTTGAAACCAAATGGTTTGAGCACTTTTGATGAAGCAAGTCTCTTAATGCGTCTTTCGTTTATGTGGCTTAAACAACAATGCCAAAGGTAGGATTCGTTTGGATCACCCGTTTTGAGCTTTTTAGTTTCCACATGATAAACGTCATTAACATCATTTAAAACATAAATGCCTCCAATTGAAATGGCCTTGCCATAAACCACATCATTAAAATAAAAAGTACAACACTTGTCCTTAATCATAAAACAAAAGCCTTCCGCGTCTAACGCGGAAATGGAGATGATGTTCTTAGTTAAAGTTGGTACAAAATAACACTTATTTAAATACAACTCTAAACCACTAGCTAAAGTGAGCACATAGGTCCCCATGGAAACGGCGGCTACTCTAGCTCCATTGCCCATGCGGAGATCCACATCACCTTTTGCTATTGCTTGCACGTCCCTTAAACCCTGCAAATGGTTACAAAGGTGAGAGCCACATCCGGTATCAAGTACCCAAGTGGAAGTACAAGCATAATTAACGTCAATCACATAGAGAGAGGAAATCATACCAATAGGCGTCACACGCCCTTCCTTGAGATCCTCCAAGTATTTGGGACAACTCCTCCTATAATGCCCCTTCCCATTACAATGGAAACATTCGGCCTCGTAGAGCTTGACACTTTTTGCCTTGGGATTGCCATTCTCAACGGCCTCCCCCTTTCCCTTGTCATTTTTCTTTGACGATTTCTTGAATTGGGACTTTTCCTTCCCTTTTCCTTTCTTGATTCCAAGGGACATGTTCTTTAACTTCATGGTTAAAACATCTCCTTTTTCACTCCCACTAGCTTCCATATCCCTCTCCGCTTGGGTGAGGAGTGCATGAATTTCATGGTAACTCTTATCCATGTCATTCATGTTGCAGTTTACCCTAAAGTGGGCAAACTTGGTGGGGAGTGAGTGGAGGATACGATCCACCACAAAATTCTTAGGAATCTTACACCCTAGACGCTCTAGGATGTCAACATATTCGACCATTTTGAGTACATGGGGACCAACATTTTGGCCCCTCTCAAGCTTAGCTTCAAAGAAGCGTGCCGCCGCATCGTATTGACGGACTTTTGGTGTTTGTGAAAACATAGTGATCATACGAGTGAAAATCTCGTATGCATTTAAAGAAATGCGTGATAGCTTGAGCTTTGGGGATATTGACCATATCAACACATTCTTGATATCATTCAACATCCTCACATAGTCATCATAGGCGGTCCGCACTGCCGATGAAGCTCTTGCACCGGGCTCGATTGGAGGAGCATCGGTCAAGTAAGTGAGCACATTGTCGGACAACGCGGCACTTTTGATGTTGGATTCCCATTCAAGAAAGTTACTACCGTCATCATTTAAAATACATTTGTCCATTACGGACATTAGCCATGAATCTTTGCCTAGTGAAGTAGTCGATGGAGTTGATGAAGTTGCCATTGCAAATTAAAATGTTACAACAAAAAGGAAAAATTAATATTCAT
This sequence comes from Silene latifolia, assembly GCF_048544455.1. Taxonomy (NCBI): domain Eukaryota; kingdom Viridiplantae; phylum Streptophyta; class Magnoliopsida; order Caryophyllales; family Caryophyllaceae; genus Silene; species Silene latifolia. The sequence continues at coordinate 175,202,708 of NC_133537.1, forward strand.
TGTTTTAAAAATTACTTGTACAACATGTTTAGCAAGTTTTAGCATTTATATAATGACCTCCCACTAAATTATATAAATGATTCCAAGACCCAAATATTAAGCAAAAATGAGCATCGCTTGGGCGAAACATCCCATAATTGCGTAAATTCGGTAAGTCACGTTGACTGAACTCTTGGTCGACGAATTTCCTTAAATCCATCTACTAGCCCCGGAACACAAGAGCGTCTTATATCCCGTTGAGTCCAACCAATTTTAGCGTGTGATAACAGTTTACCACCCTACTTACCCAAGGTAAAAAGAGAACACCCCACTTGGGCGACCGTGGCTCTAATGAACAAGAGATTCATAGGTGTTACTAATTGGTAAGGCTAATCTCAATTTTAGTTATGTGAGAGATCTTGTCAATTTAGTCATTAATTCCTTATAAGTGAATTAATTCGGTGAATGTAAATGACGTGAATTGACAACCGCGAAAATAAAATGCATGTGAATGGCGATTTTGGCATGCGCGAAAATAAAACAAGCAAACATGTAAGCATATGAATAAATCCTAGTATGGCCACCTAGTTAATAAAAACTAGTCTATTACATTTCGGAAACCAACTCCTTGGTCCCTTGCCTCTTCATTCCATAAGTGGCTCTTCCTTGTAGGATTTGGAACACCTTCCAAAAATAGACTCTGTCTCGTTGTAATCCGTCTTTTGGAAACGCCGGTAAAAATAACTATTACAATTAAATTACATAGCTATTCATATTATACATTAATTAATAAAATAAATAAAACTATTAATTAATTACAAACCGACGATACGAGATCGTATTTAATTACAAACAAATCGATATTCCCATTCATTTCGGGTAATAACGATTAAAATTAACTAGGCCATGCTAGGTACAACAAGATAAATACTTTAAATAAATGACAATCATTCATTCAACTTAAATAAATATGCTTAAAATGCTGTAATAATGATGCCAAAATCGCCCTATCTATCATTCGTTGGTATCCATCTCGGTTTTTGTGGATTTAATCGATTTTTAACATGTAAAAATCAATAATCAACTCTTAAATCTCATTTAAGTCCAAACTAATTGTCCAAACTGTTTTGAACCTCAAAATTAGTCCTCACTAATTTTATGATGAATAATTAGTTTGATTTGGTGATATTTTGCTAATTTAATCGATAAAATTATAATATTTAAGTAAAAATCCAAAATAATTAAAAAATTACCCAAACAAATTGAAACCAAAATTTTGAGTATTCTGGAACACCCCCAAGAACACCAAAATGTCAGAAAAATTGCCCAAAAATTACGGATAAAGTTTATAAAGAAAAAGATCGATATTTATCGGTTTTTAACCACTAAAACCAATAAACATCAAAACAAAGTGAAAACACACATGCAAAATCACTTTTAACATGTTAATACTATTTTTAAATGTACATAAATTTATCATGGGCAGAATCAAATGTTTCAAAATTATGATTAATTAATTTCACTTTTATCGACTTTTATCTCATAAAATCAATAAACATGCAAAAAATTCGAACCAACCTTCAAATTTTTGCATAAAATCAGTAGAAAACATGCATGAAATACCATAAAAAATCCATGCACTGAATCAACTTTTAACTATTTTTAGTCAATTTTTAACTAAAATACGGCATTTTGACACGGTTTTCTACCAATATTCATTAAAAATAGCAAAATAACTTCACAAATCACCAAAAAATACCACAAACCTTTTGAGATCAGTAGGTATGCATGTCCCAAAAATTTCGTGCTAAAACCTCTTCTAACACAATTTTTGAATTTTTATAAATTATCTCATAATTCATTAAAATGCTTAAAATCAACATGCAAATTACAAGCCTATGCTCTGATACCACTTGAAACATCACAGATCCATATTAGACTCTCTAATAAAAATTACATTATCTCATAAATTGTCATTTAGGTGATCATGTAACATGCATGCTAATATGAAAGCATAAAAAGAAAGTATCAGGAAAAACAATTTCCTTACATTGATATTGTGGTAAAAAGGGCACAAACTAGTTCACCTTACTAGCTTGTTCTTGAGCTTATTCCAAATGGATGATCCTCCTTACTAATATTCAAAGAGAAGATCTCCTTGTTGTTGCACCCAAGAACTTACCCAAAAATAATAACAAGTATTGAACTAGAACTTGTTAATATTGAACCCTTGATATTATTTATAATATTACTAACAAGTTTTAGTAATAAAATTTATGTATACTAACAATCTTAGTAGAGATGGATAATTATTTTTAGAGAGATGAATGATATTGTTCACATACAAAATGATACACAATGATGTAGTGTAGAAAAATGAACAATAGATAGAGTATAAAGGAAGGGAAGTGGCGGGTGGAAGTAGTTTGTTGGAGTGGACAAATCTTGTCTTATATTTTCATCTTACATCACATGTAAAATCTTATATAAGATAAATTATGGTAGTATATAAAGTAAGGTGAAATGATTATGTGAGTAATCATCCACTACTCTATGTTACACGATCCACTTGCCCATATACGGGTCCATGTTGGTTCTTATATTTGTCGCACAAATACGTGTAATTTTATTTTAAACATCGTTTCATGTTTAAATACTTCCATAATTAATTCGTCCAAATCACTCCGAAAATATACGTGTACCACTACACATATTATTTACGTACTAATATTAATCACATTAATCAATTAGTACAATTTTAATGAATTAACAATTAATTAACTAAAACCCGTCTCCCAAAATTTATTATTCAATTATCACATAATTAAATAATAACTGTCGTTCCTCGAGTTCGCAACTCGAATTCTCTCTTAAAATAATTGACGAACCTTTTAGTCTACAAATCAAGGGACTAAATAAATTATATCTCATACAATTAATTAGTTGTCTATTGGGGTTCGTTCCTATAGGTGTGACCGAAAGGGGTCAATTGATCACCGCCATCTCACGACAATAACGTCAAACTCTAGTCAGCCAACCGTTATCGATTTACGTTAATCAACTGACGAGGATCAAATAATTAAATATATGATGATATTCCGTTAATGAGATTTAATATGTTAACGCACTATTGTGTAGGACACTAACTCCAACACCTTGCAGCGTCTGAGGCTGCAAAGGAAGCTGTTTAGATTCGGCAATTCATGGAGGGACTAGGAGTAGTCCATTCCGCCAAAGATCCGATCACTCTATATTGTGATAACAGTGGGGCTATTTTTCAAGCCAAAGAGGCGAAGTCTAGTAACAACTCTAGACACATTGAAAGGAAATACCATGTAATTAGAGATTATGTGGAAAGGAAGGATTTTGACATTTGTAATGTTGGGACAGACGATAATGTTGCTGATCCTTTAACCAAGCCTTTATCAATGTCTAAGCATGATGGTCATGTCGTCGCAATGGCATTGAGACGAGTACCAGATTTTCTTTAGATTATGGATATGTAATAATTGGATAGTGTATCTCTTTTTATATATATGATAATCGCATTCATTGTTTAAGCATTCATTTATGAATCTTTTATTTAGTGTGACTAAATTTTAATACCTTGTTTATCTGAATATGTTGTGGAGACAATGTTGAACACTATTCAAGTGAATAAGATGAACATTGTATTTTGTCCCTAGTCACTTAATGAGGTGACGTCTCGGAGTGACTAGATTGTAAGTCGATTGATGGTCGCTCAACACCATGAGGTCATACGTGATGACTAGTCGATTACATAGGCAGAGTGTATGACACTTTGCCCGACAATGACCATTTAGAGAGTCCCTAAGTTCTATTATAGACGCCTGGTCGTGGCAGGGATCTCTAAGATGTTCCTATGAGTCGATTCTTTTCACTGGAGACTATTATCCAAGTCAGTGCAGTTTTTGAGTGACTTTGGGTTTTGTCCTAGGTCGTACCGTGAAAGGAGGCTAGAGGGCATCTTCTGAGTCATGATGATCTGTATTGAGCAAAGATAGATAGGGCATATAGGAATTGTCCACCCACGTTGGGTAACCATATCTCAAGGCCACTCGAGGAGTTGTGACTACTAATGCGTGGCCACGCTCGGATGTAATCTGTGGGAGATTTTTCCGGTCTTGTAGTCACACTCCTGATCGAGAAAACCACTCGCGATATGTTCATGTGCAAGTGCGACCTGAAAGACACCTTGCATTGAGTGGGAGGTTAAAACGGACAAGAGAATTGGTAGTGCACACCTTGTGTCGGACAAGTGGGAGATTGTTGGAGTTAGTGTCCTCCACAATAGTCCGTTTACATAATAAATCTCATTAAAGGAATATCATCAGAATATTATTTATTTTATCCTCGTCAGTTGATTAACGTAAATCAATAACGGTTGGCTGACTAGAGTTTGACGTTATTGTCGTGAGACGGCGGTGATCAACTGACCCCTTTCGGTCACACCTAAAGGAACGAACCCCAATTGAACTACTAATTAATTGTATAAGATAAAATTTATTTAGTCCCTTGATTTTTTGACTAATTGGTTAGTCGATTATTTTTAGAGAGATTTCGAGTTGCGAACTCGAGGCGCCGCTATTATTATTTAATTATGCGATAATTAAATAATAAATTTTATGAGACGGGTTTTAGTTAATTAATTGTTAATTCACTAAAATGGTAATAATTGATTAATGTGATTAATATTAGTATGTAAATAATATGTGTAGCGGTACACGTATATTTACAGAGTGTTTTGAACAAAATTAATGGGGAAGCATTTAAACATAAAACGATGTTTAAATAAAAATTACACGTATTTGTGCGACAAATATAAGAACCGATTTGGACCTGTAAATGGGCATTGGACCATGTAAAATAGAGTGTAGTGGATGATTATAAACATAATCATTTCACTTTACTTTATACTCTTCCATAATTTATCTTTTGTTCTTTTACAAGTGATAAAGGATTGGACATAAAATAAGACAAATCCACTCCCACACTCCACCCCTCTCAACCGGTTTTCCCCTCCATATAGACCAAAAATTTTGTTCATTTATATATATTACTTCACTTGTACACTTTTGCATGTGAAATATTTTGTTGGCCTTTCTCTCTAAAAACTAATAAAATCATTTTACTAAGTTGTTAGTAAACAAAAATTATTACTAAGATTGTTAGTAATATTACACATATTATCAAGGGTATATCTTATCAAATATCTAGTTAATATTTGTAGGATATTAGGTATTTGTTCTTGGGTGCACATTGTTAGGAGATCTTCTCTTTGAAGATTTGGTAAGGAGGATCATCCTTTGTTTTAAGCTCAAGAACAATCAAGATAGGAGATCTTGATTGTGCCCTTATTACCATCAAAATCAATGTAAGAAAATTATTTTTCCTTAATCTTCATTACTATGCTTTTATATTAGCATGCATGTTACATAGATCACTAAAATAACATATTATGAGATAATTTATTTTTAATTAGCGAGTCTAATTAGATCTATGATCTTTCAGTAATACCCCCATACACCAAGGTGCCTTACTAAGACCACCCTAGCACATGAAGATGCTACCATCTCGGTTACCCGAGGTATAGTAATCAAAGGAGACCATAAAGAAACATACTTTATGTTTAAAAGTTAAATATGCGTACAACTTAAACCAAAACTGGAAATATAAAAATACAACCGTCTCAAACTGGAATCGAAAACTGAAATAAAACTGTCATATACTATAAGCGGAAGACTAAAAGACTCGGACTAGTGATGACTCCATCCCCAGCTAGATCCCGTGCATACTTCATAGAAATACCTGCTAATCAACTGCTCACCATCCCCGAATGGATCACCACAGTTTTCAAAACATTTAAATGGGGTCAGTTAATGAATAATCAAAATAAGCAATACAGCAACATCCAAATACATAAGCACATTCCTCCAACTCCAATTCATCACCAATCACCTGTTTACACACTAAAGTGTGTAGACCTGCCAGAATACCCATCACAACAGATATTCCACTCCGCCAGTGGGGACCGCAACCTTACCACCTACGCCCTGCCCAAAACCGTAGAGTGAATAACCCTTGTCCATTAATGTGAAGACCCCCCTTATGACGGGAACAACAAGGGGCAAATCAAGGGCGTGAAGCCATTCCCGCAAATGACTCCACTCAGCTGAGGGCGCACCTCGCGAACCACATACAATTACAACCAAAACCGCAATACTGATAATCATGCAAATACCAAGAAGTACAATTATGACCACAATGATAACCATGTAATTCATCCATCACAGTAACAAAAATCAATTATACAGGAACAAAGTAGGGAAAACCCTACCTGAAATGGAAACACCACCAACAATAGTAGCAGATAAAAAAGCCTCCTCTACGAAATCACCTCCTATAACAATAATGCATGCAATTACAATCTACAACAACGATTATACCAAAACCCTCCAAAATACCCAAATTAGGGTTTAGACAAAACTATTATACTGACATAAAAATCATACAGGTGACTTACCCAAACGATGACGATCACAAGGGTATAACGATCTCAAAAATCCGACAACCCTAGCCTTGATTTGATAGCAAAAGAGGAGAGAATTGAACGTCGTAGAGTTTTCTTGTGAAAAGTTTAGAAAATAAAAGTAGAAGTGACAAAGATGTTGGGAAATGTGTCCTCAACAATAGTGCGATCACATGATTTAAATATCATTATTAAATCTCATTACAAGAATACAGAAGGGATGATACATATATATATATATATAGTCAACTGGTCCACACATATCGTTAATGATTGGCTCGCTAGAGTTTGACATTACTGTCGTGCGACGGTGGTGATCAGTTGATCCCTTGAGGTCACACTTAAAGGACGATTCCCTTAATTGAAAAGGTTAATTAGTTGTATACCGATACAGATTAATTAATTCCTTAAAATTGAACAATTCGATTTGTGAGAGAGAATATTGATATCTTATTGTAATGGGATTAAATAAGATTTATTTTAGTAATAAAATGCTTTATTACTAAAATTGTTTATTATTTGGGAAACAATAAAAATAAGAATGAATGGTTGATTATAATTACAAGATATTGTGAATTATAATTATTTGACCCATTTTACTTATGTGATCAAGTATCACTAGTCAATTTGTTGAATGTAACTTAATTAATTCATGAAATGTTATTTATGTGATAAATATGCATTAAATTAATTAATAACATGTATCATACTACATGTGACATATTGTGTGACAAATGACAAATTGACAAAATAAAATGGTAGTCCATTTTATGTATATGGACCGAAAATGGAGAGTGTGTTAGTGGGGTTTTGGTTGTTTTATTTTATTTGATAAAATAAACATAATGATGCCTACCTACAACTAGTCTTACATTTCTTACACACCTATATTTTTGATAAGAGAAAAAGAAAAGCAATGATGCTCCTTGGGCATGTGTTTGGGCCACACTACTCTTAATTGAGTAGTGTTGGTTCTTTCTATTATTCTTCTAAGATTACCATTTAATCAACATGCAAAATGTTCATGAATATTCTCTCTTCTCTCTCCTTAATCTTCATCAAAGAGGATGAGATTTTAATCCAAATTTGTTCAAAAGATTACTAAAATTATCAAAGTAATATATGAGTATTAGTAATCAAATTTAAGGTAAACCACAATATAAACATCTAGTACGTGTTAGTTTGTGGGTTTGAGCGATAGTCTTGGGTGCAACTAATTGGAGGGCTTCTATTTTGAGGTCATGTATGTTCATCCATTAATGGAAAGCTCAAGAACTAACAAGAAGGAGATCTTGTTGGTGCCCAATATGACCGAAATTCATATGGTGAGAAAATGTTTTCTTATCTTCTTTTATTTTAGTTTGCATGCATAAGATCACCATTAATTTTATGAGTAAATTAAAATGAAACATATATGAATATGTTAAGTATATAGATCTACTTTTCCTTCAATCGGTATCATGAGCCATGGTTGTTTGCATGCAAATCGGTTAAAAGTTTTTCCGAGTTATAAAGATTATCATATAAAACTTGTATAATTTGTGTTATTATGATATATCACAAAATTAATTTTTGCATGTTAAAGTTTCTGATCCTAAAATGTATTTAGGATATTTTGGTTAATTTATGGATTTTATTGTTCATTTTATATAATATTGGCATTAAAATGTGATTTTTATGATAAAAATGTCATTTTTGGACCAAAATTAGCTAAACTTCGAATTTTCCAGTGGTTTTTGGATATGTTTTCACATATATTATTTTTAGTTGATATGGAAATTTTCATAATTTTATGAGTTCTTATGCTCGAAAAATGGATTTTTCATGATAAAAATCGGATTTAGATGAAAAATAGGTTAATATGAGAAATATTTCGAATCTGGTCATAAAAATTTAGTATGTTGTCACATGCAATTTTACAAGATGTGTGTAAAATAATAGGCTATAGTGAAGTCTTTTTGCATGATTTATGGATTTTTGAAGAAAAATAGCATAAATAGTGACATTATTAGTGAAACAATTAATAAAACATAATTTATGACTAAGGAAAAACGTCAAATGTTGCATTTTATTATCTTTTTCAGATCTAAAATTGAAAAGTTAATGTATATAATTTTTTTTCACATGTTTTTATGATCATTTTAGTTAAAACCGATAAACCGCAACATTGTTTTTCCGGAAAAATTTCGAAATTTTTGACCTAAGGTTTTGAACATTATGAGTGTCATGGTATTTTTCCAGAATGTTTATGAGTTTAAATTTCAAATTTTGAATTTATTTGAAATTTTGTGATTTATTTGAAGTTTATAGCTTATTTTTGTAATTTTTGGTCCATTAATGAACAATTTTATAAATATGAGTTAATTATGGTCAAATAATTAGTGAAGACTAAATTTTGAGTCCTAAGAGGTTAGGGTAATTAACTTATGCATAAATATGAATTTATGTAATTTTTGTGATTGTAAAATGTTGAAATCACGCAAATCCGTAAAAACCGAGTAATATACGATATTGGCTAATTAAAGGCGATTTAGCATAAAATTGGGCATGTTCATACATTTTATAATGCTGAATTTTCTTTATGATTGTCATAATTTTAATTTATGTAATTTTTGAATTATGTAATTTTACTTAATATGGCCTTAGATTTTAATTGGTATTTCCCGAAATGTATGGGAATATATTATCGATTCGGTTGTAATTTTATTGTGATATCGTATCACCGTCTTGTAATTTAATAGATTTATTTTATTATAGTTACAAATGTATAATAGGAAATTATGTAATTTATTATGTAATTTTATTCATTTCGGAGTTCCCAAAGACGGATTTCTTCAAGATGGCGATACATAAAGACGGTGTTACCTCGAGATGCGTGCCACAACCGAAGTTCAAGGGACCAATGGAGTTGGTTTCCGAATATGTAATAGTTAAATAGTTTTTCTATTTTAGGAAAGGCCATACTAGGATTTATTTTATGCTTGCATTTTATTTTATGTCACATGCATCACTAAATCGCCATAACTAAAACATGCATCTTCTTTCATCGAGTTTATCGACCGTGTCAATTAAAATTATCGTAGTTCACCGCTTTAGTTCACTTAAAACATGATAGATAATAAATTGACATGACCTCTCGCTAAAATAAACAATTGAGACATAGCCTTACCAAATAGTAGAAACCATGAAAACCTATTTCGCGAGGGGAGTGCACTCGGCCCCGGGGTACAAACCTTGTTACGTAGGGGAAGTGGGTGATAAATGTCTATCCACCGAATTCATGTTGATGAGGGTTTCATCGGCTACCCCGTGCCCAAGTTAATATGGGTTTGGATCATGGACACATTTATTCGAAATTTGGATTGAACTCAACAAAAGTTTTTTGATAAGGGTTTTATCGGCTACCCCGTGCCCTTGTCGAATGTGTTTTGGGCTATAGATAAATATTAGAGTAATTTTATCGACCGAGAGTTCTAAAAGTAGAATCGATTAAAGAGTTAATCCACCGAGTTATATTGATAAGGGTTTCATCGGCTACCCCGTGCCCAAGTTAATATGAATTTGGATCTTGGAATCATTTATCATAGTTGGGTAGAGGTCACTATGTAAATGTTATACTTGTTTACAAGTATTATTATAACGATGAATGTTTTGTTTTCATTATTCCGTTATCATATTGTTCTATTTCTTTACCACAATTCATATACGATATCATTTCGATTTTTGATTCAAATCTCCATTAAAACATCGTAACTAAAGACAAATATGAATTTTCTTCTAAAACCTCATATTATCCATTAGAAGGATCTCTTGTAAAGAGTATAGATAAAAGTTATTCATTATCAAACAGGTTTTTGATTTTTGACTAATACATCTACTTACAATGGATTGTTATTCATATACTTAATTGAATTAAGTACCTTGAAGCGATAAATTGTTTTGGTAATTAGTTTTATCAAGAATTCGTAATTGACCAAAATAACGCAACCACTTCAATGAAAGTTTTAAGACTAAAACGAACAAATGAAGAGTAATCTTCATGAATTCAATTTTGCTTCTCAAAGCAAAGACTCATTGAAATGAGTGGGAGTATTCTCTTAAACCGTTAAGATGAGAACGAGGTTCAAGAAGTAAAGATAATAATGGAATTGATACAAGGTAATGTTAAAAGTAAAGTTATTGAGAAATGACGATACTAAACCTATCAATCCCGACCAATAAAGTTTCCATTGTCTTAAATGTTGGACACAAGAAAGGAAACTACCCCAAATTATTGAAGTATCAACAAGTTAGTTATGGGACATCTAATGAGACCTTCTTCTTTAAATGTTTATTTGATTAAACATAAATTTTGCTAGTACCACTTCGTCAATATTAGAAACCAGTGGAGGTTTTCATCATTGTATTCGACACATAAGATGATTAGAATATGACGACTAGCAACAATAATGTCGAGAGATAGAGTAATTGTGTACTCAATCTAGTTTTTGGATTTAAAGTTGTACTTAATTGTGACTATTAAGTGCATAAACTCTAAATAAGAATATAAGCTTGTTAAGATACAAAAGAGGTTTTCACTTTTGTGACCCTATACACCACGATTTGATGTATGGCTAGCCCATAATCAAGGTGATTATATTCTAAACCAAACTAGAATGATATATCATGTAGATGATATAAGATTCAAATTGGTAACCCAAGATTAAACCTTAAATTCTGGAATGATTAACGCAAAGAGTTATCAAGTACTCTTGAAACCATTAGATTGTTAATGGTATATGCGTATCTTGTATTCAAAGCAAGATATCTCGTGCCTTTTGGTTGAAAAGGAGATCGAGGTTGTAAATCATCGATCCAAAATAGGTTGATCATCATCTTTTACCAACGATTTAAGTTGACACTAGTGTGTTCACTTAATAAGGTAAATAGAGAAATCTTTGAAGAAGTTCAAGAGTTCAAGGAATCACGATTTAGTCGTGATGGGATTATCAAAGTGAAGACTTTGATATAAGCCAAAGGAAATGTGATATAGTATCACAAGTTAATCTCTCTTAGCACGCATTATGAAATAATGTGTGGATGGATAAGAAATCAAACGCTATTCGATATGGTTTGGACTTCAATCAAGTTACTTTGAGTTACTTGATCCTTTTGGGGATTTTATCATTTTTGTCTAAATTATATTTCCACTAAATCGAATCATATGAGATATGAAATGGTAAGGGTACCATGGTTGTAAGTTTTCACAAGAAACAAATGCTCATTTTTCCCTTGCAATTATCACGAGCACGACGGGTTTGCGGCTCATGAAGCTGTCTTTCTAAAATACAAGTTTATTTCTAGAAGACAGAGTGGGAGAAATTATTCAAGAGCCACAGAGAATGTTATGTCGCAAGAAACTGGTCTTTCTTGGCTACATGAGACGTTTTGTGTAAGACATTGTTTCTTCATAACCTAGGAGGTTAAATTCGTCACTTGTTAAAAATGATGAATTCATGCTACTTTTAAGAAAGTAAAGAGCTTATAACTTACAAAAGAAATTGTTTGATTCAAGTTGATTACTTCTAGAAAGTAATGAACATATGACTTACATAAGAGTGTTTAAGTCACAACTCAATACAAGGCTTAGAGCCATGAAAATCCAAACAAAAGGGCTTGATTAGTGACAAAGGGTTTTGCACTAATAAAGAGATATTTCAAAGCAAGATTGGTTGCAAAGGGTTTTGCACTAATTGAAATGATTAAGTCTATTTGGATCTTCTTAGGGATTGTGTTTCATTATGAGGATATGCATACAGCAAGTGAATCTAAAACCCACTTCTTCAATAGAAGGAATGTATTTAATACATGTCATGAGTTTTATAGATTCTTGCAATCCTAAGATAATGTGAAACTTAAGAGAGGATCTTAAGTAGGACATCAATGAGTTGGAATCAACATTTTGATCATGTGGTAAAACATTTCTCGATAAGTCGAGAAGTTTTGTTTATACATGGAGTTTAGTGGGAGTTACGGAATTTTTAATTAGTCCGATATGTGGATGACATATTGATCATTGAGAATGATTTAAGACTTTTGGAGTATTATAATACATCTTGAATATCAGGATTTATGAAGATAAATCCACATGATATTAGCGTCAGTAAGAAGTCTTATGTTGATAAGATTCATGACTAGTTCAATTAAATTGAATATATTTGATTCATTTCATTTGCTTCCGCTGCCGAATCAATTAAAAAGAAATGATGTGCAACACTTCATATACTTTGAGTATGATGAATTGTTTTCAAAATCGAATTTAAGTAATCTTTACCAAGTAAGCCATAAAGATTACCCTTAAGTGCTTGCAGAAGCATTAAGGCTATGATGCAAAGTGTTTATGATGCAATATTGTGTAAGGGTGTTACACAAGTGACAATTGACAATTGAGATTGCGCATGGTTTCCGACAAAACCATAATCAAAACACATTAGGATGGTTAAGATACCATTGTGGCAATGTTAATTAAGAAGTAGATTTTCTAGAATCATTCTAGGCAATAAAGAACAATGAGAGATATTTATAACGGAAATTGAGTACACTTGCGATCATGAGATGTGCAAGAAGGATGAGTCCCACACACTGTGAAAACAGTGGGAGCTATTCTTAGGCTAGAGGGCCTATGTCTTGATTGGATCTCGACACGTACTCAGAAAGTTTTGTAATGCAAATGTATACATTACAAAGGAAACCGAGTATGTAGTAAGGTTGAGTAAGGTACAAGAAGTTGATAAAACCTACTAACCAAAGCCTTCTCATAGGCTAAACATGATGAGTCATGTCATTACAATTGAATTGAAATGAACAACTACATACAAGATCAAATTAGATTATAGAACATGAAATAGTAATCAGGCATTGACTATTCATATGTGATAATCGCATTTGTCGTTCGAGTTTTACTTTAAAACTCTTTTATTATACTTTGCTACATCCAAACGGGTTGTAGAGACAACATTGAACCCCGTTAAAGTGAACACGGATTAGCAGGGTATTCGCCCATAGTCACTTGTATAAGGTGACGTCTCGAAGTGACTAGAGTGTGATGCGATTGATGGCAAGTTCAAGTGCCATAGAGTCATGTGAGATGACTAGTCGATCACATAGGCCGACTGTTAGGAACACTTTGTCGGGCAGTGACCGCTTATAGAGTTCTGGCAAATTTATATAGCCTGGTCGTGGCGAGAGCTACTATAGTATTCTAATGAGTCGATTCTTTTGACTAAAGACTGTTCACCTAAGATGGCACAGTTTTAGATTAACTTTGATTTGTGTTACTACGACCTTCGTAAATGGGGTCAAATGGGCATATTTTGGGTTATGATGGCTATGGCTAGTCGAAGGGAATAAGTGCGATATGAATTGTCCACCCCCTTGTCAGGGTTACAACAATATCTCAGGGCCACTCGAGGAGTAATGAACTGGAAATGCGTGGCCACGCTCGGAAGGTATCTATGTTAGATAAATCCGGTCAATCAGTTATTCTCCAGATCGAGGAAACCACTCTCGATATGATCACTTGCAAGTACGACCCGAAAGACACCTTGCATTGAGTGGGAGATAGTAATAGGACAAGAGATTTGGTGACGCACACTTGTCGAGGACAAGTGGGAGATTGTTGGGAAATGTGTCCTCAAACATAGTGCGATCACATGATTTAAATATCATTATTAAATCTCATTACAAGAATACGGAAGGGATGATACATATATATATATAGTCAACTGGTCCACACGTATTGGTAATGATTGGCTGGCTAGAGTTTGACATTACTGTCGTGCGACGGTGGTGATCAGTTGATCCCTTGAGGTCACACCTAAAGGACGATTCCCTTAATTGAAAAGGTTAATTAGTTGTATACCGATATAGATTAATTAATTCCTTAAAATTGAACAATTCGATTTGTGAGAGAGAATATTGATATCTTATTGTAATGGGATTAAATAAGATTTATTTTAGTAATAAAATGCTTTATTACTAAAATTGTTTATTGTTTGGGAAACAATAAAAATAAGAATGAATGGTTGATTTTAATTACAAGATATTGTGAATTATAATTATTTGACCCATTTTATTTATGTGATCAAGTATCACTAGTCAATTTGTTGAATGTAACTTAATTAATTCATGATATGATATTTATGTGATAAATATGCATTAAATTAATTAATAACATATATCATACCACATGTGACATATTGTGTGACAAATGACAAATTGACAAAATAAAATGGTAGTCCATTTTATGTATATGGACCGAAAATGGAGGGTGTGTTAGTGGGGTTTTGGTTGTTCTATTTTATTTGATAAAATAAACATAATGATGCCTACCTACAACTAGTCTTACATTTGTTACACACCTATATTTTTGATAAGAGAAAAAGAAAAGCAATGATGCTCCTTGGGCATGTGTTGGGCGGCCACACTACTCTTAATTGAGTAGTGTTGGTTCTTTCTATTATTCTTCTAAGATTACCATTCAATCAACATGCAAAATGTTCATGAATATTCTCTCTTCTCTCTCCTTAATCTTCATCAAAGAGGATGAGATTTTAATCCAAATTTGTTCAAAAGATTACTAAAATTATCAAAGTAATATATGAGTATTAGTAATCAAATTTACAGTAAACCACAATATAAACATCTAGTACATGTTAGTTTGTGGGTTTGAGGGATAGTCTTGGGTGCAACTAATTGGAGGGCTTCTATTTTGAGGTCATGTATGTTCATCCATTAATGGAAAGCTCAAGAACTAACAAGAAGGAGATCTTGTTGGTGCCCAATATGACCGAAATTCATATGGTGAGAAAATGTTTTCTTATCTTCTTTTATTTTAGTTTGCATGCATAAGATCACCATTAATTTTATGAGTAAATTAAAATGAAACATATATGAATATGTTAAGTATATAGATCTACTTTTCCTTCAAAAGATTGTCGATTAAAACATTAAATACTTCTCCACATTTACTATCAGACCCGGCCAAAAAGTCCGTAAAACCCGAGCTACTCGATCGAGTAAGTAACGTACTCGATCGAGTACCGCTTAGTCGATCGAGTTGCCTCCACTCGATCGAGTACATTCAAAGCAGAATGTACTCCAAAATCTGTAAATGACTTATTCGACAGAATAAGTCTTACTCGATAGAGTACCCAGTAGCTCAAATATCTGAGGTATTACAATCTTCCCTCCTTAAAACTGAACTTCGTCCCCGAAGTTCAAACCCATACTGAAAAACAAAACTCACTATACTCAGCTATAACGCAACGAAACAACTACAACGCAAGACAAAACATAAAAATCAACTTAACAACCCAAAATATACACTACACTTGACCAGAACGGACCCAAAATCGCACCAAAAGCTTATGCGATAATCTCCTACCCATCTTAAAAAACCAAGATTACGTCCCCGTAACCACACATACCTGATAAAAAAGAAACAAATAGCGCTCCTTCATAGTTTATTCCGCCTCCCAAGTTGCTTCCTCGACGTTGTGGTTAGACCACGACACCTTTAGTAATACAATCGCCCCATTCCTAGTCTTGCGATCTAGAATCTCCTTTGGCACTTCAAGATAAGACAAGGATTCATCCAACTCAATGTCCTCAACCTCTAGCATATGAGAAGGGTCACTAATGTACCTTCGGAGTTGAGACACATGAAACACATTGTGCACTCGATCCAAAGCTGGTGGCAAGGCTAACCGATAAGCAACCTCGCCAACACGATCCAAAATATCATAAGGGCCAATGACTTTCCTACTTAACTTCCCTTTCTTACCAAATCGCATCACCCCACGCATAGGTGACACCTTCAAAAGAACCTTATCCCCAACTTGGAACTCAATGTCACGATGATGCAAATCCGCATAACTCTTTTGTCGATCCTGGTCCGCCTTCATCTTTTGTCGAATCAACCTCACTTGCTCAACCATATCTTGCACCATCTACGGTCCTAAAACCACCTCCTCTGTGCTATCATCCCAACAAATCGGACTCCTACACCTCCTCCCATATAACGCCTCAAAAGGAGCCATCCCAATACTCGTATGGTAGCTATTATTGTAAGAAAACTCAATCAGATTCAATTTATCTTCCTAACTACCACCAAATTCCATCACACAAGCCCGTAACATGTCCTCCAAAGTCCCCCATCAATTCCTGCAACTCTTGCCAAAACCGAGAAATGAATCTCGCATCTCGATCTGACACAATGTCCTTCGGCACCCCATATAATCTCACCACATTCTTCTTGTAGCCATTCACCAACAGAACCTTATTCCACGTATCTTTCATGGGAATAAAATGAGCTGACTTGGTCAATCGATCAATGACAGACTAGTCGTATACCTACAAAAAATAACCAACTGACACTAACTAATATAGCTAGGAAATTCGGGTCGATCTCCACAGGGAGGCAAGATATCTGTTAAAGATCCGTCAATTTGGTCACAAATCGGGGTTTGAATTTTGTTTTCTAAACTAAAAAGGGTTAAGGGAAAGAGTAGTAAAGAAAGAGCAGTAAAAGCAAGAAAATATGAATAAGAGTGATCAATAAAGAGGGAACATGTCGGGATTTCGGTTCACTATGGTAGTCTAATGACTCAACTGCAAATAGTCTAGATAATTTACTGTGAGACAGATCTTGAAAGGTTCTTCCGGTCCACTTTCTATCCTAGATTTCCACTAACTTAACTTCCGTCCAAATTGGGGTAGTCTATTGTTCATAGCAGGTCTATTTAGTCCAATCTTCCGATCCAGGAATAAATTTAACCAGATTAAAGGGTAACATAGAAGCGTGCACTCAACTAAGACGGTAATAAATTAAATTGCCATGGGTATAGATTCTCACAAATAGGTCATCTAGCCTATTCTCTACATCGTCACATTTCTACCATAGATCCCCTAATCCCAACATGAATAAATTTAGCTACTCATGCTATTAATGTTGTCAAGATTAATAATAATGAAATAACTAATAATAAACATGATGAAATGATATAAAAATCGCATAAATGAAATTAGGGCAGAAATTAATGACAAGTGAAACAAGAGATTAAAGCAATAAAGGAAAGATTAAGATTAAAAGAGAGGAAAAGATTACAATAGCAAGAATTCCGGCGTAAAGAACACAAGATCCGAGCAAAATAATCCCAAAAGCCAAGTTACAGTGAAGAGTTTTAAGAGAGAGATTAAGAGAAGAGAAAGTGGCGTAATACAAATGTTCAGCAGTGTAAAACGTAGATCAGAAGTGCTAATGACCTAATTAGTTCACGCTTAAATAGAAAAAAAACGAAGTCCATAACTAAAATAAGCAATCATGGGTTAATTTAGGCCCGTGAAACACCAATCCTCTCGATCGAGTAGTTTGAGACAACTCGATCGAGGACTTCAGCAAGTAGACCACTCGATCGACCAAAAATGTAACTCGATGGAGTAAACCTGATATCTAGCATTTCGATCGAGTAAAATAAAATACTCGATCGACCTCCGCAGCACGTGAAACCACTCGATCGACCAAGAAAAGCCTTCGATCGAGTGTTCTTCCTCCAAAACAGCTCCAAACTCGATGCCGACTGCTTCGTAGACCATTCCTTCACACATCCCAATGCAGTATCTCGCTATAATTTCCGTCTCCTCAAAATGCATGCAAAACAGGACGAGAAGGGTACGATTCTACCACTTTCAGGTTCATTCCTACAAAATAGACCAAACGAATCAAAGTAGCCATTTTGGGGCATAATGCAATATAAAACTGTAGAAAAGTACATGGAAATACATGCAAAAATAGGCTAAAAAGACTATATAAAATGCACGTATCAAATCTCCCCAAACCGAACCTTTACTCGTCCTCGAGTAAACTAAATGCAAACTAATGGAACGGAAATGAAAACTCAGAGCTAGCTATAACTTGTCTACTTGAACCAATTTAATGCAACAAAAATCAACAGTTACAGCTACAGTAGTCAATACGCAAACGAGTTATAAGATGTTTAGAAATAAAGCTGACCTATCAACCTTGCAAGACCAACAAAATCGGACTCTCACGTGGTCACTCTTCTCTCATGAAGCAAAGGGTGAATTATTATGTAAAAGAGAGAGAGAGAATCAGTCACTCACCTAAACTGCGACCTACATAGGATGCATGCAACAAAAATGAAAAACGATTCGAGTATTAATGCACACATTCCAACCAACAATTTCCGTCACAGCCGACGGCTTACATAATAATTCACCCTTTGCTTGTTCAGGTGAGAAAAGGCAAAATAAATTATGGAAATGTGGAGGTAAAAGCGCCAAGCTTGTTCCTAAACAGGACTATATAAGACCGTCTGAATCTCAACTGACTGAAAAATAAACACAAGTGCCCTTCATATGGCACACAACTCACCTTCAAAATACACTATCTCCTCAAAATTATATGAATAGGAACAGAGGAGTGAGAGGGTCACAAACTTCCCTTTTTTAACACCGTCTTAATTAAACAATCAATACCAATTAAATAAATTTTTCAATCTTTTTTTTTTCTTTTTCTCTGATCACACGTGAATCACTACTCTTTCTTTTTTTTCTTTCTTCACGTTTTTCTTTCTTTTTCTTTTCAATTTCTGTTTTTTTCTCCCTTCCTTCATTTTCACCAACTCCAATCAATATATACGGGCCAAAATCGCAGACGGAAAAACATACCACAAAAGACATACTAAACTAGTTTGACTAGGCTAAATTTGGCTTAAGTGGAGCTAATGGGTGAAAAATGTAAGAAAAGGGAAAATTTGCAAGCACCTCCCTGCATGTGACACCGACCACAAACCCGAATGTATGCATTTGACAAGAAATCGAATTTCATAAAAGTGAAAAAATGATGAACATGCTATGCAAGGAGTACTACTCTCAATTCCTATGTAAACCGGTCATGAATGTCACCAGTTATAAGGCTCTAAATCTCAGAAATTGTAAGTAGGTTGCCAATTTATCAGGTCAAGTCTAAACAGTCAGCTATATTTGAACAAAAACTCGTAGATTATGCGTAAGACTCAGCTAATAACCGTCAATGCAAGTGCAAGGCTCAAGTAAAACGACAAGTTAAAGTGCAATATCATCACGGAAATCAACCGTTCCGACACAACCTATATGCAAAATAAACATGAATATTTTATTAATTTTTTTGAAATTTTTCTAATTTTTTTTTGGATTTTGTGATTTTATGAAATACAATGCAAGCTAAAAATAGAAACGTGAATGCAAAACAAATGCAAATGCAGACTCAAAAGGATGCATTACCCTCCCCAAACCAAAACGGACAACGCCCTCGTTGTCCTCCAGCATAAACCAGCAGATATATACGGGGGAACGGGAATATACAACCAATAAATGAATGAAAACAATAAAATAAAAAGGAGACAAAAGAAAATAAAAGAGCGAGAATATACATACAAAACACGAACTTCCCCAAACCAGCCTGAAAACTGGGGAAGTGAGTAGACCAGTAGCTACTCGTCAGCCTCCTCTGTTACGTCCTCTGATGCCCGTCGTTGTGTGCACCAAAGATAAAATTTATAATACCTAATAAAACTAACAGAAGCTAGTGGTAACAGGGTCGAACCACAGGGAGGCGATGCAATTATTAGTTGTCTAATTTTAAGTCTAAGGTAACAAAAGTGGGGGTTTGATTTGATTTGGTCTATACTAATGGCAATAAAAGAACGATAAACTAAGCTAATAGATGAAAACAGATATTAAAAAGGGTGCTAAGATGGTCGGTTCACTGTAGTTTCGGCGGCAGTATACTAGGTAGGTCTAAAACAAACACGTGAGACGGGAAAATAAGAGTCCTCTCGGTCCACTCTCTCACAGGTAGCATCTTTTGATCTCGCTACAGGGTCCCTAATATCACTAATACTGACTTTCGTCCTGAAAAGTGACTAAAAAGGCTAAACTAACTTATCTTTCGATCTCGTTAATCTAGTCGTCTTAATTAGGTAGGCTATGTCCCTTCCCTATCTTTCGATCTTTATTGGGTCGGTCAAATCCTAAACATTCAACTAGTCGCGTGCACTCGATTCGTCAAACATAGAAATTAAATTAATTAAAACGAAGGCAAACTCACGAGGCCGGTCGATCGACCAGGAAGCCCAGTCGATCGACCATGGCGCGCTCTAGGTCGTCCTATTCTAATGCCGCTTACGCTACAGAGTCACTATATCCTAGCACGAGGGGGGGGGGGGGGTTTAGCTACTCATACTCAAGATAAAAACAGCAATAAACTTAACAATTAAAACATTCAAAATCATGCTTAAGTTATCTAAACAAGCGATTAACATAAAGCGATAAATTGGTTTCGGGAGATCTAACCTAGCAATCCTATACTACGAATGAAAGCAACAAATTGAATAATAAAACAGAAGAATACCGTGTAAAGGAATTGTAAAGGGAAGATCAGAACCGAATGCAAAACAGAAACTTTATTAAAGAATGAACTAAACTATGAATGTTGAATTGTATTTCGAACTGAATGATAAAAACTTGATAGAAACTATATAATTATTCCGAATGCTAAAGCTACGTTATATAGGAATACAACGAAGTTCTTATTCCAAAACCTAATGTACAATGGGCTTCTTAATTCTCGATCTTCTTATTCACGTCAGAATTAGCGGCTTGGTCGATCGACCACACAAGGCAGTCGGTCGACTGCTCTTCGCTGAACAGTAGCTACCGGAACTCGTGGGTTGGTCGATCGACTAAGGGCGTGTCGATCGATCAAGTAGTGATACTTGACTTCTAACTTCTCGTGGATTTATCTTTCGGGCCTCGAAATGCACACCAAGCTCGTTCCGTGAGTAAATACTTCACGTCAAATGCAATGCAAGGTACTCGGGGACGGATTTAGCTCAATTTCTACTCATTTCCGCATAAATCTGCAATATTACATAAAAATACGAAAGTAGACGAAATGGGGCAAATAGTAGCATAAACTACACAAATGAGCTCTGAAATGCGTGTAAAATGGGGTGTAAAACATCATATTTTGGACACGCATCAAACTTCCCCAAACCAAACCCTTGCTTGTCCCCAAGCAAGAACTAGACTCGATCCTAAAACCTAATGGAACGAGTTCAATCTCAGAGCGAAATGCAAACCGAATGGCCTAAACCAATTTAATGCAATAACCAACAATCAACTAGCAATATGAATCATGCAAACGAGTTATGAAGTCGTCAAAAACTGGACCGTCAACTATAGAGATTTATCATTATGGACTCTCACGGGTCGCTCAAATCACTCAAATAAGCATTGGTGAAAATATGTGAAAGATAGAAAGAATTCATCTTGTTAGTGACACTCACCTAACTACGACCTATAAGAACATGCCTGCAATATAATATGAAAGTAATCTCTACAACCGTATATACGCATTCCAACCAAACAGATGACCATGACACATGCCGAGGTAAATATGGATATGTGAGGTAATGGGCAAGAAGGGCTAAGACGAATTTGGATAAAAACAAAGTTAAAAGCCAAGCTAGTAACTAAGGGAACCAAATTAATAAACCATCCCAAATTCTTGCTCAAAATTTCAATGAAACGGTGCTAATAGTAAGCACAAAACTCACAATCTCCATGATTAAACAACTCCCCATAAGATACAAATGAAACATGGGAGTGTAAATCACCAACTTATAAAGATTCAAACCATGTGATTTTTGATTTTTCTCTTTCTCGGGTTTCAGTCGATCGACCGGAATGGGCAGTCGATCGACCGTCCTCTACAGTACAGCACTCTTTTTTTTTTCTTTTTCGAATCATTTTTTATTTTTTATTTTTATTTTGTTCCTTTCTTCCCTTTTTCATCTCTTCCCAACATCATCTCAAAATGAGCATTAGCTACCAAAAATGAAGTAACAATCCCAAGAACGTAAACTACTAGCTTGACAAGGGCAGGCTAAACGTAGGATGTAGTAAACGGAACAAAAAGGCTATTTTTGGCAGTGTGGAGCTTATGGGTAAAATGAGAAAAGGGGACCTCTTCCACATGTGTCAACTAACCACGAACCGAATGCATACAGGTATTAAGTAGATCAGATTCATATTTATGCATATTGATGTAACATGTCTCATAAGGAGTAACTACTCACATTCCTAAATGAACTGGTCATGAATGTCACCAGTTATAGGCTCTAAACCTCAGAATATAAAAATAGTTTGCCAAAGATCTAAGTCAAGTCTCAAGTCCAGCAAATAATTAACGAAAACTCGTAGACTATGCATATATGATTCTACTAATAACATGTCAATTAGCAAGGCTTAGGCAAAAACAGATGCAAATGCAATGTCATCATTGAAATACTACCGTTCCGACTCGACCTATATGCTAAAATAACCATGCAATTTTTTGGAATTTTTTGAAAATTTTCAATTTTTGAGATTTTTGTATATATAAGGGAAAATAAACAACAATGCAAGACAAAATGTAAACGTGAATGCAAGCAAATGAAATGCAACGCAAAACCCTTCCCCAAACCAAATCGCACAATGTCCCCATTGTGCAAAATCATATAATGAAATAAAAGGAAAACGGGAATTTGCGATAAATTAACTAAACAAGACATGAAGTAAGAACTCGGAAACTCACAAGACTTTAAGCGCAGCAAAAGGAAACCTCCCCAAACCAGCGTGAGCTAGGAGGTTTCAGTAGCCAGCAGTGCTACCATAGG
The DNA here is from genome assembly GCF_048544455.1 of Silene latifolia. NCBI lineage: Eukaryota > Viridiplantae > Streptophyta > Magnoliopsida > Caryophyllales > Caryophyllaceae > Silene > Silene latifolia. The sequence continues at coordinate 175,225,997 of NC_133537.1, forward strand.
TACCTGAAAAGATAAACAATACCACGCATGAATCCGAGAAAGCAATGTGGAAGCGGTAATTATGTGCAAAAATTAAAAACGGAAGAAAACAGAAATATGGCGGAAAATAAAGTGGAGGGAAGACTCCCTCAATTCCGCAAAATGACCTAACACAGCAGGGGAAAGGTCGAGAACAGGTACAACAGCGACAATGGTCGATCGACCATAGCAGTCGATCGATTTAATGAACAGAATGAAGCTCCCGGAAGTCGCAGCTCGCCGATCGACCATAGGGGGCAGTCGATCGACTGAGAAACCCGCTGTAACTTTCTGATTTCTTCGAATTAGCTCGATAACTTGAGCTAATATGGTCTATAGACCTGCAAACACACATAATAACGCGCCCAAAATTGCGCAAAACCCAAAGCAATAGTCTAAAGTGTATAAAATCCTAAGCAAACTTATTAAAATGCGAAGTCTCGCGCACACAAAAGCAATAAAAGGAGTTTAACGAAAGCAATAAAATGTTCGTAAAGTCTTTGATCAACTAATAGTTGATCAAGAACGGCCATGGAATGGCCCACTTGCTCGGCTTCTCGCTACAAGAGGTAGCCTCTACAATGCTCATCTTCGATCAACATGTCGGACATCTTCCCACTCAATGACCTCCTCCAGCTCGTCAGAATCCAAATCGGAATCCGTCACTTTGACTGGCTCATCATCGGGCTCCTCATCCGTGCCATAGCTAGCTAAGGCATCGTAGACCACCTCTTTGAACGATTGTCTCCTTCACAGCTGGAGCAACATGTAGCTCTTCCTTCCCCAAACCAGCTCCTGCAATATCCAAAACAGAAGAATCTTCCTCCAATTTGCTCCCAATCTGGGGCGGAGGTGTCACAACAGGAATAGGAACAGAGATAGGCATATCACGAAGTACAAAATAAGATTTCTTTTCAGAAACCGTATTACAAGTTACTGGCCACATGGGGTCTTTCTTCATAGCCGTCTGGGCAAAGACGATGGAATGTTTCCCTTCCTTAAAGGTTAAAGTCCCGGAGCCAACATCTATAACTGCACTAGTAGTGTGCAGAAATGGTCTACCTAGTATGATAGGTATGTGGGCATCTTCGGGAATATCTAGCAAAACGAAGTCAACAGGGAAAAAGAACTTTCCTATTTGCACGGGAATGTCCTCTAAGACTCCTATAGGCTGGACCGCAGATTGGTCAGCCATCTGTACTGTCATGTTGGTAACTGCAAACCTAGTCAATTTCAGCTTTCTAGCAAGACTCAAAGGCATCACACTAGTACTGGCTCCTAGGTCACACAAGCCTTTCTTAATAGGAAAGGTGCCAATATTACATGGGACTGAAAAACTACCTGGGTCTTCTAGCTTATGAGGTGCAGTATTGGTCAGATAAGAACATGACTCCTCAGTTAGTGCGACAGTAAGCACAGTTTCAAGTGACTTCTTTTTAGATAAAAGTTGCTTCATAAATTTCATGTAAAAAGGCACTTGATTAACTAATTCAAGAAAAGGAACCTGTATGTTTAAGTTACGAACAACATTTTCAAATTTATTAAACGATACCTGTTTCTTCGTCGGCACCAATCTATCTGGATAGGGGGCTGAAAGTAGCAACTTAGCCTTCTCCTCTAAATCTCTCATGCCGGCGTCAGTGGATTTAGGCTGAAAATCCACGACCTTCTCCTTGTTGTAGCTTGACCCTTCTTCAGACCGTCTCAAAAATGAACCATTAACCGTCATCGGGTCGTACTTCGAAACCGAAACTGACCCATCAGCATTTGGGTCTTGCCCCGATATTTTCGGAGTTGTCGTACCCCGAAACAAGTGGTCCCTCAAGTTATTTGGCATTGGAGGACGAAAAGACTCACCATCAGCAGCGTTGTCAGTCGATCGACCATGTAGGTCAGTCGATCGACTGATATCTACAGGACCAGAAGCTACTGCATCTCACGGACTGGTCGATCAACTGATATACCTGGTAATCGTCTTTTTCTTTCCATTGTTCGTTCGAGCTTTCTTCTGACTCGGTTCCGCCTAATCTTTTTCAGCAATGTCCTCGACCATAGCGGGCCCATCAAGGGTAGACCCACTCCTCAAAGTAATGGCATTAAGGGTCTCCTTTTGGTCCGTTTGCGTCGGTAAATGTCCCAGAGCTCGAGTTGTATTCTTGCTTGCTAATTGAGCAATTTGGCTTTCTAACATCTTCATCCCGGCCTCTCTAGCTTAAGACTCTTTCAGCAACAAGTTTTTCAATTCGGCAAATTCAGAGCCTTGAGTCTGCTGCTGCTGCTGTGGAACATATGGAGGCTTTTGGAACTGTTGTTGCTTATGAGGGGGCACATAGTTCTGCTGTTGCTGCTGCTGCTGTGGAGGTTGAGTTGGATTCAAGACATTTTGGCTACTCCACCTCAAGTTCGGATGGACATTCGGCTCATAATAAGTGTTTGTCTGCCTATAATGTTGAAAGGCAGCACAAGACTCAAAGGGATTAGGACAATTGTCTGAAACATGTCCCTCAGCTCCACATCTTTTGCAGACGAAAGGACCGTCTGACACAGCATTCACATGATAGACCCCTCTTTTTGAAGCTCCTCCCAACTCGTACTTATCAAACCTCGTCGTGAGAGCCTCTAGTGCAGCTACAGAGGGGGATTCAGCACTCCTCCTTTGATTTCCCCGGAATTCCCATACTCGGCTTTATGGGTGGCCAAATCATCAATAATTTTCCACCCCTTAGTCTCTCCAACATTCTCCCGGAACCTACCACTAGTCATAAAGATCCGGGATAGCTCTCGATCGTCATAGAGCCCATTATAGAACTGATTGCATAGGCTCCACTTCTCAAACCCATGGTGCGGAATGGTTCGCACCAGCTTCTTGAAACGGACCCACGCCTCATGGAAATTCTCATCCGGACCCTGTTTAAAGCTCGTGATCTGAGCTATAATGGCATTCGTCTTCGAGGCAGAGAAATACTTCTTGTAGAATGCTAGGGCCAAGGAATTCCAGTCTGTGATCCCATTAGCAGCTCGATCCAGGTCTATGTACCACTCCCTTGTAGCATCACGAAGAGAGAATATAAACATGGTTTTCTTCACTTGGTCCTGGGTCACGCCGGTTGGTGGGGGTATGGAACAACAATAATCTATGAATGTCTCCATAAGCTTGGCTGCATCTTCATTTGCAGCTCCCCCGAATTGGTTTCTCTCAACCAAGTTAATATAAGAAGGCTTCGGCTCGAATTTTCTGTCTTCCCCTGGTAATGAGAATCCTTTGTAAAGATTCGCAGCTGTCGGCTCAGACTAACTTGCTATACTCGCTTCTTCAGTCATGACTGGAAAATCTGGAGATGTGACGGTCTCAGCTGAAGAAGTGGAAATCGGTGATGAAGGTGGATCTTCCTCAAACAGCTCGTTCTCGTAGTAACTAGACAGAGTACTCAGCTCTTCCTCCATCGGCAATACTCTAGATGATCGTCTCAACTCACGCAAAGTCTTCTCAATATACATACAAAACACGAACTTCCCCAAACCAGCCTGAAAACTGGGGAAGTGAGTAGACCAGTAGCTACTCGTTAGCCTCCTCTGTTACGTCCTCTGATGCCCGTCGTTGTGTGCACCAAAGATAAAATTTATAATACCTATTAAAACTAACAGAAGCTAGTGGTAACAGGGTCGAACCACAGGGAGGCGATGCAATTATTAGTTGTCTAATTTTAAGTCTAAGGTAACAAAAGTGGGGGTTTGATTTGATTTGGTCTATACTAATGGCAATAAAAGAAAGATAAACTAAGCTAATAGATGAAAACAGATATTAAAAAAGGTGCTAAGATGGTCGGTTCACTGTAGTTTCGGCGGCAGTATACTAGGTAGGTCTAAAACAAACACGTGAGACGGGAAAATAAGAGGTCCTCTCGGTCCACTCTCACAGGTAGCATCTTTCGATCTCGCTACAGGTCCCTAATATCACTAATACTGACTTTCGTCCTGAAAAGTGACTAAAAAGGCTAAACTAACTTATCTTTCGATCTCGTTAATCTAGTCGTCTTAATTAGGTAGGCTATCTCCCTTCCCTATCTTTCGATCTTTATTGGGTCGGTCAAATCCTAAACATTCAACTAGTCGCGTGCACTCGATTCGTCAAACATAGAAATTAAATTAATTAAAACGAAGGTAAACTCACGAGGCCGGTCGATCGACCAGGAAGCCCAGTCGATCGACCATGGCGCGCTCTAGGTCGTCCTATTCTAATGTCGCCTACGCTACAGATTCCCTACATCCTAGCACAGGGGGGGAGGGGGGGTTTAGCTACTCATACTCATGATAAAAACAGCAAATAACTTAACAATTAAAACATTCAAAATCATGCTTAAATTATCTAAACAAGCAATTAACATAAAGCGATAAATTGGTTTCGGGAGATCTAACCTAGCAATCCTATACTACGAATGAAAGCAACAAATTGAATAATAAAATAGAAGAATACCGTGTAAAGGAATTGTAAAGGGAAGATCAGAACCGAATGCAAAACAGAAACTTTATTAAAGAATGAACTAAACTATGAATGTTGAATTGTATTTCGAACTGAATGATAAAAACTTGATAGAAACTAGATAATTATTCTGAATGCTAAAGCTACGTTATATAGGAAAACAAGGTAGTTCTTATTCCAAAACCTAATGTACAATGGGCTTCTTAATTCTCGATCTTCTTATTCACGTTAGAATTAGCGGCTTGGTCGATCGACCACACAAGGCGATCGATCGATCGCTCTTGCTGAACAAAGTAGCTCTATTGGAACTCGTGGGTTGGTCGATCGACTAAGGGCAGCGGTCGATCGACTGAAGTAGCTGATACTTGACTTCTAACTTCTCGTCGATTTGTCTTTCGGGCCTCGAAATGCGCACCAAGCTCGTTCCTTGAGTAAATACTTCACGTCAAATGCAATGCAAGGTACTCGGGGACGGATTTAGCTCAATTTCTACTCATTTCCGCATAAATCTGCAATATTACATAAAAATACGAAAGTAGACAAAAGTAGACGAAAGTAGACGAAATGGGGCAAATAGTGCATAAACTACACAAATAAACTCTGAAATGCGTGTAAAATGGGGTGTAAAACATCATATTTAGGACACGCATCATCCTCCACCGTCAACCTGAAGTCCGGGTCCTCCTCCTGTTCTCTCCTCCTCCTCTCCTCAGCCTGAGCTCTCGCTGCCGCTGCTGCTGTGTCCTTCTCCTCCTCCTCACTAGCTGACTCATGGTACCCCTTAGCTGGGTACCGGTAGAAGGACAGGTGTGGCCAACCCTCTGGGATGGGACGGTGTCTCCTTATGTGATACTCGTACAGAGGGAACAATGTAAGAGCTATGTCCCTCTCCATACGAGCCTGTCTCTCTGCAATCAAAGGGTGGAGGAGAAACAAAATTAGCCGGAATAACCGGCTGTGCCTGGTCGGGCGCAGAAGTAGGGGTAGGGACCGGGGTAGGAGTGGCCGTGGAAGTCTGGCCACCCGTAGGAGGTGTGGATCCCTCTCTGGTCTCAGGTCGACACTGCTTCCTAGAAGCGGGCAAGGTAGTAGGTGGGCGGAATGTTGGTGGTATATGGGTAACGGTGGTGGTAAAATGCCCCGTGCTACAGTGGGCAAGGGGACGAGCTGAGGAAGGGTGGTGCAAGGAAGGTCGACGGACAAGGAACTACTAATCTTCCAAGTCCGGTAGTCAGAAGTTAGCCAAGTTATGGACAACATAGATGCTCGGTCCAGGAACCTATCTCCCAGTATGTACGGTAAGTCACGAGGTAAAGCAGGGAGGAGAGAACGAGGAAGGAAGGTGTCTATGCCACCACAGACAACTGATTAGTACGTTGTGGAGGGAAGTATCTTTTATAGAAGGCAAGCGCGAGAGTTTCCCAGTTGGTGATACCAGTAGCTACACGGTCCATATCGGTCAACCACTCACGGGCTAAGTCAGTCAGAGAAAAAGGAAAGAGCACCTCCTTTATCTTGTCTTGAGTTACTCCCTTTGTAGCGGGAATAGAAGAGCAGTAATGAGTAAAGACCTCCATATGCTTCCTTGGGTCTTCACCCGCCACACCCCTAAACAAGTTTCTCTCCACCAGATTAATGTAGGACGGACGGATATCAAAGGTGTTGTCGTCCTCAGTCTAGAGGTTAAAACCTTTAGGAATCGAGGATGATGTGGGCTCCGAGTGACTTGCAATATTCGGCATCTTTACTGGTTGGTCGGTAGAAATGAGATTATCTTCTACTAAAGATTGATCTTATGCAAATAGAAAATGTTGTAGCTCGGGTTCGAAAGTACTCAAGTCTTCCTTTCGAAGTTCTCTTTGCAGACGGAGTCTATGCCTTAACAGTCTCTCTGGCTCAGAATCCGCTGAAACTAACTCCGACCTATTTGACCTGGGCATACACAACACTGAAAGAAATAAATGAGAACTGTCTTAAGGAATAAAAATTCCCTAAGACGAATAAAAATAAACGAAAACAAAAACAGATAGGGCTATTGCCTCCCCGACAACGGCGCCAAAATTTGACAGGCTAGTCGTATACCTACAAAAAATAACCAACTGGCACTAACTAATATAGCTAGGGAAGTCGGGTCAATCTCCACAGGGAGGCAAGATATCTGTTAAAGGTCCGTCTATTTGGTCACAAATGGAGGTTAGAATTTGGTTTTCTAAACTAAAAAGGCTTAAGGGAAAGAGTAGTAAAGAAAGAGCAGTAAAAGCAAGAAAATATGAATAAGAGTGATCAATAAAGAGGGAACATGTCGGGATTTCGATTCACTATGGTAGTCTAATGACTCAACTGCAAATAGTCTAGATAATTTACTGTGAGACAGATGTTGAAAGGTTCTTCCGGTCCACTTTCTATCCTAGATTTCCACAAACTTAACTTCCGTCCTCATTAGGGTAGTCTACTGTTCATAGCAGGTCTATTTAGTCCAATCTTCTGATCCAGGAATAAATTTAACCAGATTAAAGGGTAACTTAGAAGCGTGCACTCAACTAAGTCGGTAATACAATTAAATTGCCATGGGTACAGATTCTCACAAATAAGTCATCTAGCCTATTCGCTACATCGTCACATTTCTACCATAGATCCACTAATCCCAACATGAATAAATTTAGCTACTTATGCTATTAATGTTGTCAAGATTAATAATAATGAAATAACTAATAATAAACATGATGAAATGATAATAAAATGCATAAATGAAATTACGGCAGAAATTAATGACAAGAGAAACAAGAGATTTAAGCAATAAAGGAAAGATTAAGATTAAAAGGGAGGAAAAGATTACAATAGCAAGAATTCCGGCGTAAAGAACACAAGATCCGAGCAAAATAATCCCAAAAGCCAAGTTATAGTGAAGAGTTTTAAGAGAGAGATTAAGAGAAGAGAAAGTGGTGTAATACAAATGTTCAGCAGTGTAAAACGTAGATCAGAAGTGCTAATGACCTAATTAGTTCACGCTTAAATAGAAAAAAAACGAAGTCCATAACTAAAATAAGCAATCACGGGTTAATTAAGGCCCGTGAAACTCCAATCCTCTCGATCGAGTAGTTTGAGACAACTCGATCGAGGACTTCAGTAAGTAAACCACTCGATCGACCAAAAATGTTACTCGATGGAGTAAATCTGATTTCCAGCATTTCGATCGAGTAAAATAAAATAATCGATTGACCTCCGCAGCACGTGAAACCACTCGATCGACCAAGAAAAGCCTTCGATCAAGTGTTCTTCCTCCAAAACAGCTCCAAACTCGTTGCAGACTGCTTCGTAGACCATTCCTTCGCGCATCCCAATGCAGTATCTCGCTCTAAAATTTCCGTCTCCTCAAAATGCATGCAAAACAGGACGAAAAGGGTTCGATTCCACCACTTTCAGGTTCATTCCTACAAAACAGACCAAACGAACCAAAGTAGCCATTTCGGGGCATAATGCAATATAAAATAGTACAAAAGTACATGGAAATACGTGCAAAAATAGGCTAAAAAGACTATATAAAATGCACGTATCAATCAACGATCACCGAAATCATATTATTACCTTGCTGAGTTCTCGGTAATCCCACAATGAAATCCATAGAGATAGATTCCCACTTCCACTCAGGTACCTCAAGAGACTGAATCTTACTTTGCGGTCTTCGCTGCTCCCCTTTGACTCTTTGGCAAGTCAAACATCGAGCCACAAATTCAGCTTGCTCCCTCTTCATCCTAGGCCACCAAAACGTCTGCTTAAGATCCTTATAAAGCTTATCACCACCTGGATGCACTGAATACGGAGTACAATGAGCCTCCGCCGTGATTATCTTCTTCATCTCCTTATACTTAGGTACACACCATCTCCCAACGAAATGAACACTCCCAGCAGAATGAATAGAGAACCGAGACACTATCCCCTTCTCTACTCCAGCCCTCAACTCCTGAATCTTAGGATCAAGAGCTTGTTTCCTCCGAATATCATCATAAATATTTGGTTCAAATGTCAAATCTCTCTTGGCATCCCCCTTTTGGATCACATGTATCCCCATCTTGGTCACTTAATCTTTCAACCTCATCAGTGACATAGCCGTGCATAGGGAATGCATACTCTTGCACACTCTTCCTACTTAACGCATCTGCCACAATATTCGCTTTCCCTTCATGGTAGATAATATCCATGTCATATTCATCAATGAGATCCAACCACCTCCTTTGTCGCATATTCAACTCCTTCTGAGTATAGATGTACTTCAAACTCTTATGATCAGAAAACACCTTAAAGGTCTCGCCTTATAGATAGTGTCTCCAAATCTTTAGAGCAAAAACAACTGCACCCAACTCTAGATCATGCGTCGGATAGTTCTCCTCATAAGACATTAGCTGCCTAGAAGCATAGACAATGACTTTCCCATTCTGCATCAACAAACAACCCAACCCATTCTCCGAAGCATTCGTATACACCTCAAAATTTTTACTCCCCTCAGGTAAATGCAAGACTGGAGCTATAGTCAAACTCTCCTTTAATGTTTGGAACGCCGTCTCACAACTTTCATCCCAGAGAAACGTGTTATGTTTCCTGATCAAAGTTGTCATAGGTCTGACAATCTTTAAAAAGTCTTTTACGAACTGTCGATAAAATCCAGCCAAACCCAAGAAACTTCTGATTTCGGCCACATTCCTCGGCGCCTCCCAATTAGACACTGCCTCAATTTTGCTAGGATCAATGGCTAAACCCTCTTTATTAAATCCCAGGGCCCAGAAAAGCCACTTTCTTCAACTAGAATTCACATTTAGACAACTTGGCATGCAACTGGTTGTCGCGTAGAGTTGGCAATACCAATCGTTAGTGCTCCTCGTGCTCCTTCTTAGTCTTGGAATAGATTAAGATGTCGTCTATAAACACCACCAGGGACTGATCCAAGTACTTGCTGAAAACCCAGTTCATTAGATCCATAAACACCGCTGGTGCATTAGTCAACTCAAACGGCATCACCACATATTCATTGTGACCATACCGTGATCGAAAAGCTGTCTTTGGTATGTCTTCATCCCGAATCCTCAACTGATGGTACCCCGACCTTAAATCAATCTTCGAAAAGACACCAGCTCCACTCAACTGGTCAAAAAGATCATCTATCCTCGGTAAAGGATACTTATTCTTCACTGTAACATGGTGCAACTCTCTGTAGTCGATTCACAACCTTAAACTCCCATCCTTCTTCTTCACAAACAGGACTGGCGCACCCCAAGGCGATACACTAGGTCTAATGTACCCCTTGTCTAGCAATTCGTTCAACTGTTTCTTCAACTCCTACAACTCCTTATGACCCATACGGTATGGGGCTTTAGAGATCGGTCCGTCCCTGGCTTCAACTCCACACTGAAATCGATATCCCTCTGCGGCAGTAATCCCGGTATCTCATCCGGGAAAATATCTTCAAATTCTCCTACCACTGGTATCTCAGCTGTTGTCAGCTCTACCATGGGAGTATCTTTCACATGGCAAAGTATCATAGGACACCTCTTTCTCAAGTAAGACTTCAATGTCACTGCTGCAATCACTTTGACTTTGGGTTTGACAACAAACCCACGATAAGACACTCTAACATCCTTAGGACTGCTTAAAAATACTTTCTTTTGGTGACAGTCTATTCTAGCTTTATACTTTCCGAACCAGTCCATCCCAACTATCATCTCAAAAGCATCCATAGAAAACTCTAACAAGTCAACTGGAAGATCAGCTTGTCCAATAACCATGGATACCCCTTTATACAGTTTCCCACACGACACTGACTCCCCAGACGGTATAATAACTTCATCTTTTACAGACACAAACTTCCCCAAACCCATAGACTTAGCATGAATTGACGATACAAAAGAGTGTGACACCTGACACACCTAAAAAGTCGCTATTAAAAGCGGTCAAATTAATAATTTATAACCTCACTAATTACCTACTAACTGAACAAAAGTAGAGTGGAAAGTAAGGTTCGAACCCAAGGGAAGGGGTGTTGGGTTCATAAACCCCTATTAGACTCATCTAATTCATTTTATAAATTACCCATTAATTATATTTATGTGGATCTAGTTGCATGCAAGATAAAATGAACTAAATAAGAAGAAAAATCAATTTTCTTACAATGTAGAGTGGCACGAAATATTTGGGCATAAGTAAGGACTCATTCTTTAACTTGTTCTCGAGCTATAATGCAAATGGATGAGCCTCCAACAAATCTCAAGTGTAGAAATCCTCCTCAATGTTGCACCCAAAACAATTACCCTTTAATCTAATAATAATATTAACTAGATGTTATTATTATATTCCTTAATATAATTTCTAATCTAGTTATACTACTACTACTACTACTAGTAATATATTATGCTATTAGAAATAATTAGAAGTTTTTGCTTCTAAACTATTTTAGAGAGTTTTTGTATGTTGAGCAAGATGAAGATGGGAGAATGAATAATGATCTCCTTAAATTGAAAAATAAGAAAACAATTTCTTATTTTTGGCATAGGGGGCCGGGTACAAGGGGAAGAGTGAGCCATTGCATGGTCTTCACTTTTTCTTTTGTTCTTACCCAAAAACATAGGTATGTAAGGCTAGTTAGTTTAGGGTATGATGATGTCCATTTTACGCTAAAATAAAAATACCCACTAACCTTAAACCCCTTATAAAAAACGGCCCCTCTTATAATATGGAGTCCATTTTAACTTTGTGATTTTGTCAAATGTCATTTGGTAGATCATGTGTCACACATCATGCCCATATGTAATTTTAATGCATATTTAATCCTTTAAATATCATTTTACAACAAATAAATTACATGTGACAAATCAACTAGTAATTCATAATCACAAGTATTTAAAATGGTTCATGTTAATATAACTCACAACATTTTGTAATTATAATTAGGCATTCATTCTTATTTCAATTATTTCATAAACAATAATTAAATTTTAGCAACATAACATTTTATTTACTAAAATTAAATTTTCACTCACAAAAGTAAATTATTCAATTTTCAGTAATTAATTAATCTATATCGATATACAATTAATCAATTTATCTATTAAGGGAATTGTCCTATAGGTGTGACCTTAAAGAATCAACTGATCACCACAGTCAAACGACAGTAATGTCAAACTCTAGTTAGCCGGTCATTATCGATTAATGTTGATCAGTTGACTATATAATTAAATCATCCCTTACGTATTCTTATTATAAGATTCAAACATGTGATCGCAGTATTGTCGAGGACACATACTCCAACAAGGAGGATTTGTAATCGGTTTTTCAAAGATGTAATTAAAATAGTTGCAATTGAATAACAAGACCAGTATATAAAGGGGGGTTGTTTTGGTTTTGTTTTCAAGCAACAACTCGAAATTCAAATAAGAGTAACAAGCAAGAAAGCATTGCAGGTAATTATCAAATTTGAGAAGAAACTTAACCCAACCCAATTAGTGAACTACTTTGGTCGATCCTAGACACAATCAATCCCTTAATTATATATTATCACCTTATTGTGAAGATTACCCTCCCAAATCTCCTTAATAGTGGTTAAATTACAAGGAAATCACCTTAATCAATTAACCCAACTTATCAATCCTACCAAGAAGAAATCACATACATTGGTCAAATTAATAAGAAGATAAAAGCATGAGAGATTCAATAAGGGTAATTAGACACAATAAAAACACGATTAATGCCTAATTACAAGTTAATCCTTTACTTGATGATTAAGCCAAGAAGAAATCACATTCATTAGCATAATAAAAAGGTGTTGCAAAAGACGAGATTATAAGGAAATCACACTTAATAATCCCAACAACAATAAATTAAGGAACTTGATTTAATTAAACAAGAAGGAAATCACACTTAGTTACATAAATCAAACAAGATTTCCAAAATTCAAACCTTAAACACAAAGGATTAACAATAATAATAACAATTAGGGAAAGATTAGAGTGTCTTACAACCAAATTTTACACCTTTTGGATTGCATTAAGAGAGGAGATTAGTTCTCCATTCTAAATCTAAAAACCCAATTAAGATGATAATTATCCCAAATTACAACTTGATTAATAATAAAGCATAAGATGATGAATCCGTAATGGTATTCATCTATATATAGATATATATATATATATATATATATATATATATATATATATATATATATATATATATATATATATATATATATATATATATATATATATATATATATATATATATAGTCCTAGGTTAAAAAAGAAATGACGGGCTTAAGTTGGATGGAAGCCCGTAATACAACTCGCATGAGCCCAGAAAAAGCGCACGATGCTCATATTGGTGGACAGAAAGGCGCACGGTGCGCCTTTTGTGCTCAACTCCGCCTTCAATATATTCCTTTGCTTCTTCTCTTGGATGGTTCCTTCGTTGGCCTCTTGTAGCTTGCTTGCAGGCTTTGCGACTTAGAACGACCTCGAGCTTCCTCTAAAACATGATAAAATCCTCCTTAATAACTCAACACTCAGAATTGGTTAATAAACATATAAGTCAAGCAAAACCGCTCCCTAATGTCGCTTTATTATGCCCAAAATTAACTAATTAGATGATAAAGATGTGATATTATCAAACAACCCACACTTGAGCCTTTGATCGTCCCGAGCAAACTATCAACAACCCAATCTATCAATGTAAAGACTCACAAGGAAAGCATGGGGGAGCTCACAAGGCAATGCTCTATTCTCTCACGCCCTAACCTTCTTTTATCACCCTCATCATTTTACCTCATGGCAACTATTTCGTCTCAACATGTTCCTGCAGTGTCAAATCCAGGGTAAGACACAAAATACTTGAACTTTCAAAGGGAAGTTCAGAAAATCCAATAGGACACAATGAGTTTCAAAAATCTGAATAAAATAGCAAATGGGGTCCTAAAATCTTGAAATTTGGAGACAATTTACTATGATATCTTAAATAACAACTGACAAAACTTGAGGAAATTTAGATAACCAGAAGTAATTTAAATAGATTGTTCAACTAAATCTAACAGATGCAATTCTGACAAAAACAAACTCAGGTTTTTGTTGGGACTATTTTTGTGAAGTAGTTTTTCTGAAAATAAGATGCAACAAGCTAAAGAAAAGGGGATATAATAATCAACTTAATTTTCTACAGATGAACACAGGAAAAGTATGTTAACAATTTGAAAAATCTAAGTTTAATCCCACAGATAAACACAGGAACAAAGACTTAAACTTGAACAACACAACTGAATTGATTCACAGTCTGAGCACAGAATCAGGTCACTTATGCCAACAGGGAATTGATCAACACCCACAGCAAGGCACATGATGTTATCAAGCCTGATCTACAACTACACCAAAGAACAAGTTGTTAAGGATTTAAAATTTGAGATCAAACTCAATTAATTTTCATTTAATCAAAGTCTGGTTTGTACAATGGACATGAGGCTTTTTATATAGAGCTCTATAGCTAATCTCTACCCTTGAAATTAAGGGAATATCTAAGGGCTCAAAAGCCTTACAAAAGTAGTTGCCAAATATTCAGAAAGTCTCCTAATAAGAACAAGTAAAGCTGATGTAAATCAGACTGCTGGAAATTTTCAAAAAGCAAAATAACGCATCCTTGTCCCTTTCCTGAAATGGCAAAACATTTCTGGTCCTTTGGGGCTTATGTTTAGCCTTCTTTATTATTGTTTCCAAGCATCTTTGGGGTGTCCTGGACCCCTTAACAGCATGAGTTGGAGCTTAGGACCCTCATCAAATATAGGAGATTAATTTTAGATAACAAGAATAAGACTGACTGTTTCTCCAATCCTGGACCCTGAATTTATGAGTTGAGTCAGCTAACCTTAGGAGATATATTTAAGAGCTTCTCCTGGACCCTTCTGTAGCTTAGGACCTTCATGTTGATACAAATAGGATGGAGCCCTTAGTTGGACAGTTCCCTTAAGGTTTCAGGCCATTGCATCCGAGACAGGCTAGCACTCAGGAACAAGGCCCTTCTTTCCGAGGCCACCATTTGCTGCTTAAAACTAGGGTGTCTCCTTACACCAAGTGGTAGCAAGATGATTCACCTTCCTTCTGCAACTGGAATCACCTTAAGCAAGGCCCTAAAACTTGAGATATGGAATTTTGATTAAAGACCAGGTCAGAAATGGCAGTTCAGTAGCTGTTCTGTCTTTTAGTGATGATTTAGAAAAATTGTATCTCCTTGCTCAGGTGGAATAAAAATATGAATGATAAATCAAATGAAAGCTAGAGGTGTTAGCTTTCATCTCCAAAAAGAATCAAACAAACATTATGAGTGAATCTTGACATATTAATTTTTGAACACTGATAGGTCATTTTTAGAAATTAGTTGCATTCGAAGCATGACAGTCTTTGAAGCTTGATTCTGAAAAATCCACACATTAGATCCTCTTGATTCCAATTATATTGGAAAATATACCCTCTCAAGATTCTAACCGTATAAGAACATGGATTTTAGTAAAGTAAAACTCCATATGTGGCCGTCTGAAGTTTGGTCTGGAAATCTGATGTTCATTGGGAGTATTTCATGTCCCTTGAGCTGATTTTGATTAAGTTAAGTGCATTCAATTGAGGGATTGTCTAGCACCATCCTTTGGCATGTTTTTGGCTTATAAAAATTGAGTGACCCCTACCTATAGCTTCTGCTGCAACCACCCCAGGTCGAAAAAGATTTGTCCTTTAATCTGAAGTATAGTGGTTGAAAAAGGAATTTCCTCAGTTCAAGGGTCAAATGTGGCATCCTTCACCGTGGATCAAAGACTACGATCATGTGCCCTTGTCTTGGATCAAGCTCCCCTCCAAAATCAGATTGTTTCTTTAAGGTAGTACCAATCCTCCCACCTGGATCAAACAACATACAAAAACTCCTTCGCCCTAAGCAGGAATCAGGCTCATAACATATTGTACTCAGCTCAGTTTGTGGGCGAGGCCTTTGGTCATTTTTTCCTAGCTTATAAATCGGGAATGTAAGTGGCATTGGTGGCCTTGTACCACCCCCGATCCAAACTCCAAGGCTCCTCCTTCCTCTGCTTGTGGCTCTTGAAGACTTGTCATATCCATAAGTATGCTTCCCTGGACCAATTGAGTTTAGGATATGTATTGACTCCCCAAGAAACTTAATTTCATGCGGAATTTGTAGGTCATCACCCATAGAGTACTCATATGTGCAATCAACATACTCAAGAGCAGCAAGGTGCAATGCTCCCCCTAGGTCAAACAGTCTCTTACCACCAAGCTCTTCAAAAGAATTAGGTTTGAGTAAATTCTGAGGTTGTGCTTCACTTATTTGGAATTGTAAAATCTGAATTCTTCCCAGGTCTTGATCTGTTTCACCCTTTTTTGCATTTTTCAGAAATGATCCCACTCTTTTGTTTTTCAGGTAGGTCATGTATGTTTTGAAGTTTTGAAAAGGTGGGTGTGTAATAAGAGGACTTGAGGTTCCTCTCATTTCATGGAGTTCAAGGTATAAATGTGGGTTAATGCCTGAAGCCAGGCCTGACATGTTTGAGTATGTGTCAGCCCAAGGATCTCCCTATGGCCTGTTCTTGCCTGAACTCCCCTGATTTATCTCATTGAATAAAATCAGACTGTCTGAGACCCCTCCAGGATCATGTATATAGCTGGTACATGATCCTCCAAGCAAGCTCAGCAATTTTTTAAAGTTACTTGGACCATTGCTCATCACAGAACACATGAATTTCAGAACAAGGTTGCTGCTTTGGGGTTCTGTTAATTACTTACATGGCCCCTCAAAAGCTTATTTACCAAGGCCCCATCTCAGGAGGCTTGTGACCATTGAGGCAAAAGAAGGATCAGAAGTCTCACCAAGCTTGCTGCTGTCAAGGCCCCATACATGTTAGATTTCCAACTCTGAACAGTGGCCTGATATTGGCCTCATGACCCCACCCTGAATTGACTTCCACCCTGAATTTCTCAGTATAAAGGCCTTAGAACTGAAGACCTCCCTTCTCAGTTTAGGTGGTAGGTAGAAGGCAGCCACCAGGCACTCAAGATACTCACCATCATGCACCCTTTCAAACCATGTTTGTTCTTGCTTACTCAATCTCTGTGCAACATTTCTCAAGGTGAGGGAGTGCAAACAAGGACTCATCTCCCCCAGGCTTGTCATCAGTCTCACCAACATAAAGTAATGAAAATGTGGAGTAGGAAGACCACATTCCACACCTCCCAAATGGCAGGTTCTGAAATACAGATCAGATTTGGTGCAGGGTTTTAGGTTTGGCAAATTTGACTGTGGAAAAATCTAGGACTCTCTCCTGACTTCATCCTTGACTGAACCCTGGAAATTTCCTCCCCTAAATAACTTTATGGCCTGTCTGGAACCCAAGGTTTGAAGGTCAGACAGCCTTTGGTCCACTCTCATTTCTAAAGAACCCAAATCAGTAATATGGTCCTTGTTTTCACAGTGGGTGGGAGCAAGGTCTGTGTGGGATAGTTTTTGTGGCTAAAAAGGTGTAAGAGTAGGACTCTCACCATCTCCCTTATGGTCGGCAATCAACGACTCATTTTCCATGGGTTCAAGCATCTCACTAGGCAGACATCACTCACAGGGTTCACTGCATCAAGTGAGCAAGCCATTTCCACCTTAGTTTGCTCAATAATCTCAGGTTCAGGTTCTAGGTTCATTTCATATATAGGTTGATAATTTTCATATGGTTTGATATCCCCATTGAGACTCTCATATTTATGTCTTAGGGTCTCTATAGTGGGTTCTAATTCATTCAAGACACAAGAAGGAGCATACTTCTTTCTCATGTGGTGTTCAAGTTTTAGCCAAGTTTTAACCATACCCTTTCCTTCCATTCTCCTTGAAGAATTCAGAGTATGAAACCACAATAAAGCACCACCCATTAGACAAGACAAAGTCAGTTCACACTTCCTTGAATCAGACAGATAGTGGTTCTTAAAATGGCATTTGAGTTCATACAACCAAGAGACAAAGCTATTATTGTTGCTACCGTCAAAATCAGGGAGTATGAGGATTTTACCTCTGCTTCTAAGGGCAGGAAAGGAGTTTGAACAACCAAGCTTCAGTTAGAGTTCACTTTGGTGTAAACCAGGTGGCTCAACATGTGTTTGGTCTCCATACTCAACTGTTGTACCTAAGCTGCCTCTTTCAGTCTTATTTCCCTTTGTTAGTGCCTTTAACTTCTTCTTGACAGTCTCCAAAGACTCGGAGATGGAAGCAAGGTCATGTTGCTTCATATTTGAGCAAGAAGCATAAGGAGTAGTATCAATGACTACTGGTTTTCTCATAGAAAACAGATTGACAGACAGTTTCACAAAAAACAGTTTTTCAAAATCAAAGCTTTGATAACCTCTCTTCACTCATTGATTATTTTTGTATTTTTAATGTAGTTAGGATAATAAACTCTCAACCAAAGCTTATCCCAAGACTAACACAAAGGTGGAATTGTGTTATAACCTGGAACTTATACGAAATTGCAGTGTCAAACCCAGGGTAAGACACAAAATACTTGAACTTTCAAAGAGAAGTTCATAAAATCCAATTGGACACAATGAGTTTCAAAAATATGAATAAAATAGCAAATGGGCTCCTAAAATCTTGAAATTTGGAGACAATTTACTATGATATCTTAACTAGCAACTGAAAAAATTTGAGGAAGTTTAGATAACCAAAGGTAATTTAAATAGATTGTTCAACTGAATCTGACAGATGCAATTCTGACAGAAACAAACTCACGTTTGTGTTGGGACTATTTTTGTGAAGTAGTTTTTTTTGAAAATAAGATGCAATAAGATAAAGAAAAGAGGATATAATCATCAACTTAATTTTCCACAGCTGAACACAGGAAAAGGAAGTTAATAATTTGACAAATCTAAGTCTAATCCCTGAGATAAACACAGGAACAAAGACTTAAACTTGAACAACACAACTGAATTGATTCACAGTCTGAGCATAGAATCAAGTCACTTATGCCAACATGGAATTGATCAACACCCACAGCTAGACACGTGATGTTATCCTGCTTGACCTACAACTGCAGCAAAGCACACGTTGTTAAGGATTTAAAATATGAGATCAAACTCAAATCATTTTCATTTAATCAAAGTCTGGTTTGTATAATGGATATGAGGCTCCTTATATAGAGCTCTATAGATAATCTCTACCCTTGAAATTAATGTAACATCTAAGGGCTAAAAAGCCTTACAAAAGTAGTTGCTAAATATTCATAAAGTCTCCTAAGAATAACAAGTAAAGCAGATGTAAAACAGACTCCTGTAAATTTTTTAAAAGAAAAATAAAGCATCCTTCTCCCTTTCCTTAAATGGAAAAACATTTCTGGTCCTTTGGGTCTTGTGTTTCGCCTTCTGGATTATTTTTTCCAGGGTATGATTGGGATGTCCTGGACCCCTTAATAGCATGAGTTGGAGCTTAGGACCCTCATCAAATAAAGGAGATTAATTTTAGATAACAAGAACAAGATTGACTGTTTCAGTCAGCTGACCTTGGGAGATTTATTTAAGAGCTTCTCCTGGATACTTCTGTAGCTTAGGACCTTCATGTTGATGCAAAGAGGATTGAGCCCTTAGTTGGATAGTTGCCTTAAGTTTTCAGGCCATTTTATTTGAGACAGGCTAATGCAGTGCACTCAGGAACAAGGCCCTTCTTTCAGAGGCCACGATTTGCTGCTTAGTATAAACTAGGGTGTCTCCTTACACCATGTGGTAGCTAGATGATTCAGCTTCCTTATCGAACTAGAATCACCTTAAGAAAGGCCCTAGAACTTGAGATATGGAATTTTGATTAAGATCAGGTCAGAAATGGCAGTTCACTAGCTGTTTTGTTTTCCAGTGATGATTTAGAAAACTTGTATCTCCTTGCTCAAGTGGACTAAGAATATGAATAATAGCTTAAATGAAAGCTAGAGGATTTAGCTTTCATCTCCAAAAAAATCAACTAAAAACTGTGAGTGAATCTTAAGATATCAATTTTTGAACACTGATAGGTTATTTTCAGAAATGAGTTGCATTCAAAGCATGATAGTCTTGAAGCTTGATTCTGAAAAATCCACACATTAGATCCTCTTGATTCCAACTCTAGTGGAAAATAGACTCTCTCAAAATTCTAACCATATAAAGAACATGAATTTTAGTAAAGTAAAACTCCATATGTGGCCATCTGAAGTTTGGTCTGGAAATCTAATGTTGATTGGGAGTATTTCATGTCCCCTGAGCTGATTTTTTTTTTGAGAAAAGATCATTATCATTAATAAAAAGTCATACGACATCTACAACATATGCCAAGCTCAATCAGATACAAATCGATTAAAACCATAGGAAATAAATTCTTGTTCAAAGAATGAAACACTACAACAGAGTCTCTATCATCGATTCGCCGCAAAAGGCTTTCATCCATAAGAGGGTCTCCGAATCTTCCTTGACGAGTATCCATTTCTTTTGACGTGATTGATTGTAGACATGAATCAGACAAAATATTTAAAACTATATAACGATCTATAACAACGCTGATCTTCTGCTGACTTATTAGAAAACTGCAAACGAACCAGAAAACGAAAGCTCTCAAACTGAGAGAAGGACATCACCGATAGATGGGGACATGGCCCTCAGAAAGAGAGACGAAACAAAAATGAAAGCGGAAATTAAACAAAAAATATAAAGGAAACAAAGCAGAACATAGGAAAAAAACAGAAGCCACCGCCTCTCTACCAACCCACAACACCGCCAGATCCAAGCACCACCCTGCCACACCACCTCAACAAACTCGTCCGATAAGACCCGAACAGCCCACATACACCACGCAGACCGAGAGAAACGGGCAGACCCGTACGATCCAGAACCGGGTGTGGGTAAGAAAGGGGAGGAGGGTTAATCGGAAGAGAGGAGACGGGTCGCCGGAGAAAGGTCTTGAGAGACCCCATCCCCGACGACATGGTAGGGGGTTGATGGGTGGCGGTGGGAGGAAGAAGGAGAACGGCGGCAGCAAAGGGGGAGGATTTAGGGTTTTGTTTTTTTAGAGAGAAGGAGGATTTAGAGCGCGTTTTAGTTCTGTTTCTATTAGATTGATAAGGTTGTTCATGCTGCATTAATAGAGGAGTTTTCCCGTGAGCTGATTTTGATTAAGTTAAGTGCATTCAATTAAGGGATTGTCTGGCACCATCCTTTGGCATGTTCTTGGCTTATAAAAATTGAGTGACCTCTACCCCTAGCTCCTGCTGTAGTTCCACAATAAGATAAGTGACCCAAATTCTCCATAAAGAGTCGCTCTTCACTCACGTGCCCTCCTTATACCTTCCCTCTTCTAAATATTTTTCTAAATCCACCAATTCAACCTTCACATTTCCTTCACAACTCATCACATTTCTCCTTATTACTCCCCCTTATCACTCTACTTGATTCAACACAGGGTTACCATAATCATCAAGGCATCTCCTAGCTCAACAAGTATACAAACCCCGAATTCCTCCAAATTTCACACAATTCCAACAATTTACAAATCAACACCAAATAACCAAACCTCAACAAAACCATCATTGCATAAAATAAGCCAAAGCAATCCAACTCCATACACCAAGTATACTAAGCACTAGTTACAAAGTAAGCTTCCAAACCCCCCTCATGGCCTTGGCACACTTCTAACCTACCCTTTCGACCTTCTTTGTCACCTCCACTTATGTCACTAACGCCATGCAGGAAGTAGTAAAATATGTGACAAGAAATCAATATTTCATCATTTTCTTTTTCATTCCTTTTCCTAGCTCTCTCATTTTGCCTCAACCGCCCTTTCAGATTTTCGGTTTAGATTTCTCCTCACTCTATCTCTCGTGGCTCGCACTCATTTTTTCATTTTGCCCGGAGCGCCCTTTCGGGTTTTCACTCCGACCTCGGCCACTTCCTCATTTTTGCCTAGGATGCCCTTTCGGGTTTTCATCCTAGCCGGGTTTTTCTTTTCTTTTCTTTTTTTTTTTTTTTTTCCAATTTTTCAATTTTTCATCTTTTTTCTTTTTCTTTTTTTTATATGAAGTACAATGCATGAAATGAAATATATTACAATATATTACAATTTCCCAACTCGTGCCCACCCCACACTTTGTTTTTTACTTTTACCTCAAAGTGAAGGTGAACACCCACTTTTTGCTTTCAAGAATGTGAACTTGAGGCACCCCCACTGCCCGGGTGTCCTCTTCCTCTTCTTTCTTGTCTTTGGTTTGAGAAACGTGCCATTCCGACATTTCTCTCATTCACACGAGCTTGATCATAGCCTTGATATTGTTGAGGGAAGTTTTGAAGATGAAGATTGTTGAGAGCTACCAACATATCGTAGTTAGCTTGTTGGACATAGCGCTTTCTTCCATGTCCTCTTGATAGTGTTGGTAGCGTTGCTCATTGTTGTTCCATCTTGCATTGATCTCTTCCCTCTATTGGGTTACATTTTAATGAATGGTAGTCAATTGAGAATCAACTCTCATTCACCATTGGTGAAAATCAAAAGGCAGCTCCGGCTGTTGGGAAGAAAATGAAGGAGGTGGTTGTTGTTCTTGTTGTACATTTGGCATTGGTTGATCAAATGGAGCTCCACCAAATGTCATTCCACCGTAAGGTAATGCTCCACCAAATTGTGGAATTTCCTGTAATACTACGGTTTTATGTGTTGTTGGGTAATCTATCGAGTAAGGCTTACTCTGTCGAGTAAGTGCGTTTTGTATACGAAATAGTGTTTTGTCTGATGGGTACTCGATCGAGTAGGTACAAATCGATCGAGTAGGAGCCACTCGATCGAGTAACTCACTTACTCGATCGAGTGTGAGGGTTTTTACGAGTTTTTGGCCGGGTTTTGATAGCAACACGAGAAGGATATAAAAACACTTTTCGTCAGTTTATTTTCACTTTCTACCCTATTCTTAATATTTCACACAACAGAACAAGTTACGTAGCATCTCCTTCTCACATTGCTATCAAATCCCAAGGCTTGTGTTGTCGGAATCAAGAGTTCTTTACGCCGTTGAGACCGTCGCGTTGTGGGTAAGATCCTAGTATGGTTTTTATATTATTTCATTGATTTTAGTTTAAGCCCTAATTGGGTAGATTGGAGGTTTTGGGTGTATTGTTGGTTTAGATGATGATTGTATGATTGTATGATTGTATGATTGATAGGAGGTGATTTCATAGAGGAACGTTTCTGATTCACTATTGTGACGATATTGGTGGTTGCTTTTCCATGTAGGATTTCCGTACTCAGTTATTGTTTATATGTATTTTAGATAATTGGTTGGTTGATGATGGTTGATTGATGTTATTGTCCTATATCGTATTGAATTGGTAATTATTGATTTTGTAGTTGGTTGTTGTTGTTTGTCTGTGGTTCGCGAAGTGCGCCCTAGGCTGAGTAGAGTCACTTGCGGGAGTGGCTTCACGCCCTTGATTCGCCTCTTGTGGAACCCGCCACAAGAGGGGATGTGCACATTAAGGAACATGGCTATGCGCTCGGTATATATGAGTGAGGCTTAGGTGGGAACGGCTGCGGTCCCCTACTGGCGGTGTGGATTACTGGTTGCGGCCGTAATCTAGCAGGATTAGACCTTCAGACTAGTTAGGTGATTTTTGATGTGACGGTGTTGGAGAATTGTGTGTATTATTGTTGTTGTATTGTCTTATACTGTGTAATCAGTAACTGATCCCGTTTAATTATTTTAAAAATTGTGGTGATCCATTCGAGGATGGTGAGCAGTTATTAAGCAGGTATGAGATGAATGCGCGAGGGATAGTTGGGATTGAGTCACCATGAGTCTTTTAGAGTCTTCCGTTATGTTATCGAACTTTACATTTCATTTAGTTGGTTTTGGAATTTGGAACAGTTGTATTTCTTTTGATAGTTTTGGTTTTGGTTATGTATCACTTTAAACTTATATAATAAAGTACGTTCTTTTATGGTCCCTTTTGATATACATTACCTCGGGTAACCGAGATGGTAGCACTTTCATGCATTAGGTGGCCTTGGTAAGGCACCTTTGTGTATGGGGGTGTTACAAAGTTGCATCAGAGAGACGACTTTGGAACCTGTAACTAATGAATCTAATGAACTTAGAGAGTCAAACTAAAATGAACCCGGGTATGAGTTGTTAGGAGCGAATGCAAAGACTTAGGAGATATCCTAATGTTGCAAACTCGCCCTACAACTTTGAACCGGTCACTATGAGGTGTCATGGGATCGCTACGTGTTTACTATTGTTCATGTGCATATGTTGAATGAATAGGTTGGATGAAGATGTTGGATGAGTATGTTGGATGAATATGTGGTATGATGGATGTATTGGCGGAAAAAGATGAATAATCGTTGCATGATAATAAGATTTATGGTTAAGCATGTTGTATGATGGAAGTGATTTTATAATGTTGCTATATTAGTAACATGTGAATAGGGGATTTGATGTCGTATATATTGTCATTGTTTTTACATAAAGTTATAGAATAAAAGCATGTGGGTAGTACATGATTGGTAAGTTGAATACTATATAATCATGATGGATATTATTATTTAGCTTTTGTAGATAGTAACATGTGGTTATGGATACTGGTTTTACGAGTATCGGGTTGGTGTTATTTGCTTTGTTGTTGTTTAAGTTGTTTGGAAGTAAAACTCAATAGTTATGTTGTTCGATTATAGAGGAGCTGTGTTTAAACTGTTATAACTTTAGATTCATATATGATGTTGATGTGATTCCAATTGGAGGTGATATCTTGTTCTCTTACGATTCTAATAATATGTCACACGCCCAAAATGACCAAAAAATGAGTGAGATATGACCGTTTTACAAAACTTTAACAGTGCTGAGAACTGCATAGGGTACTGGATCGACTAGCCCTTACTCGTTCGAGTACACCTCTTAGTAATCGATCGAGTAGCCTTGGCAATTTATTGTACGTGCTTCTGACCTTCACCTACTCGATCGAGTAGGCTGTACTCGATCGAGTATCATGATTGTATCATGATTGTACCTCTTTCCTGGAATGAATCCAACTAAATAAAGGTGCCCGGACTAAGAAAGTGAACTCGCAGCCTTTTTCCTGTGGTTGATCCTCTCGCCTTCCGAGCTCGGAGAGTCCGGTCCAAAGATTTCCCTCAGGGCTGGGCAGCAGGCTGTGACAACCTTTAATCCTAGCCAGGGGATGGTATTGACAGTGGGGATGTATCTGTAAATAACGGAGTCTCGCGACCAATATATTAGAGGTTCCGGTTGGCTTCCTCTATAATGTAGAGCGAGAGAGAGAGTTCAGGTTTGAGGAAGGCAAGCCGCGTGCTCGGGAAGGATTGAGTAGGCTGTACTCGATCTAGTGACCTTCATATTGGTCTTATGCTTATCTTTTTTACCTCCGTGCATGTCAAAATTATTTCAACGATGTTCTTTTGCTTCTTCATGCATTATTTTACATATGTGTTTGTCCTGATACGTAAGTTACCAGACCTTGTGATGTAAGAAGTAGCACCTTATGATGGGTATGAGTTTGGTGGGGAGGACATGAGTTATATGTGGTTGGGATGGATAGTGGAAAAAGAAAAGGGAGATTGATGAGCTTATTGAGGCATAAAGCATGTTTTGTGAGACGTGGTGAGTGATATAATTGCGAGTTTGAGTAATGTAAGATAAGTGTATACAGGCATGAGGTGATGTAAGTGCAAGGAACGTGAGAATAAAAAGCCTGAGATGAGGGATGCTAATAGTGGAAAATTGGGATGTGTAAGGATTTATAGAGGGGGATGGTTAGGATTGTATTAGTTAAGGATATATGTGATGGAAGGTCGTTATAGAGGGATAGAAACAAATGGTGTATAGTGAGATCGAGTTATGCCGCGATGTGTAGGTAGTGGCCGAGTTTGGGAATTTGTATCATCAAGAGGTGAAACTAGTGTGTGATTTCCCTAGGTAATTAACGGTATGAAATGCGTTTTGGTTTCTAGAAGCGAAAAAAAATTAGTTGAAGAGTAAACGTTAATTGCGTGGACTGATTGGTGACAAGTGTGAGTGATAGCACGATGAGAGAAGATCCATAGTAAGAAAGAGTGAGATGGTACTGATATGAAATAATGGGATTTGAGTTTTGGAGCAATGAGAAGGTAACCAAAGCATTAAAGAGTTAGGTAGAAGGAATAAAGAGTTGAATTGCTAATTGATTTTGTCGAGTGTAAAAGGAAAAGGATGAGGGGAGTAAACTAAGAGAATGTTGACTGGAGTTATGCGATATAGAAGTAAGGAATCGTCGAGATGTAGGATACTATCATGAGGGTGTGAGTTAATGGTTGTATAGGAATTTCAGGACGACATGTTAGTCATAAGTTTCGAGGAATTAAGGGGAGTAAAAAGTTGGTAGAGTATTTGCACGATATAAGATTTTGGTGGTGAGTTAGGTGACGATACAATTTAGGATAGAATTGGAATGAATGCCGAGGTAGAATTTATTGATGGAATTGATGCTCGTTATTTGGGATGTTAACCGAAGATAGGAAAGGAACTGTTATCTTTAGAGGTGAGTGTAAGAGATTTGTTATATGAACAATGTTAGTGTTGTGGTGTTGTCACTAGTGGTTAAGAGTGATGATTAATAGGAAAGGTAGTCATTTTAAAGAGGTTGATTTTGTAGAGGCCGGATTCGTATGTATGGTTGTGACGGAGTATATGTTGTGATTATAGGAGGCGGTTGCTGGTACTTGGGTATTAATGATATGAGTACTTTTGTCAGGAGGTGATAGTTATGGGAATGGGAGAATGTGTTATGAAGGGCATACGAGTTAAGCTCGGGCGACAGTTAACGTTTATCAAGTGGTAACTTACCTGATCAGGATTGACTAGTTAGATGTGATTACGGGTCTATGATGTGTGTAAATGTTTGTGTGAGGTTCTGACTTCACGAGTAGTGGTATGGTGTGATAGTTGTAAAGTCGTTACCTAAGTGTTCCGCGTCATACGTTGTGTACGATAACCTAATAGGATGATATTCAAAAAGTGGTAATTTGGGTGATCTGGCACGGCTAGTTATACTTGTATGTGTATTTATGATATATGTAAGTGATAGTGTGATGTTCCGACCTCATGAGTAATAGTATGGATGACATTCATAAGGTTATTATCTGTTTATTCCGTATGTTATGTTGCGTTGTGATCTAGTAAAGCGGTTTTAAGGAAGTTTTCTTGTCAGGAAGTTCTACCGAGTCAGAGTTTATGGGATTACATAAGTTGCGATGACTATCGATGTGGTTGTTGTGCCTCGGGTGGAGATCCGGTCACGGTACTTTTTGTTCTGATACGAGTATTTTCGCGCTGCAGTGCGCCTGTTGGTGGTGGTGTTGCGATTCCATCATCGGTTGTGGTGGAGTAGACGAGATACTTATGAGAAGAGTTTTTGAAAGTGTATACTAGTTATATAGATTGTTGTTTTATTTTTTTCTGTTTCTTGTGAGTTTCGGTTTGGACATATAGACTTTTATTTTGTTTATTAATGTTTCTTACCAGTTTCGGCTTGGGAGTGAGGGTAGAGTATGATATAGAAGAGAGTTGCGCATGTGGTCGTTGTTGTCCTGGTATAGTGATATTCTGTTAATCGGACATAGTTGTGAGAGGTTGTTGGAGTACTTGTGCTTTTGTTTTAGAGGAGGCATCAGTTGACATAGTAGTGGCAAGTGATTTGTGAAACATGTGTTGTACTGAACTGGAAACTATAGGTGGTTTATAACTTTTATCGGGACAGTAGGTACGGAGTGTTGGGACTTAGTATCATATTAAGTTATGGATGAGTCTTGTGGTAATGTTTAAGAGTTGGGTTAGTGGTTATGCTTAGGATTTTATGGTATAGGTTAGATAGAGTGCCGAATGATTTGAGGTAGGAGAACTGTTAGAGAAAGAGAACCCTGTATAAAGGAATGGTTGTAGGTGTTGAAGTTATAGGTGGTTATCATTAACATGTGGTGGTGATGAGGATAATGAGAAGATATAGATAAGGATCTAGTATTAGTGAGTTAGGAGGATGTAACATTTATCTTAAGTGGAATAGGATGTGACAAAGAGAGCTTGATGGTTATACATGTTGCGGTATATTTGGAAGTTTAAGCCTTGGTGTAGAATAATGGATGGATTTATGTTGTCATTGATACTATTAAAGGTAATGGCAGTGCTTGTAATAGGAATACTTCGATGGTGTTGACAGTTGGGTAATGATGTTTATGAGTGTTAGTAAACTTCATGGACGAAGTTCTTTTTAACGGTGGTAGAATGTAACATTCCGTTTGGTGGTTGATCTTGCTTGGTGGATTGTCTTGATATTGGATTTTCTAGTGGATAATATGTTAGTAAGACGGAGCTAGCGGCATTTGTGGATGGTATTCAGTAGTGTATGGAGTTAGTGTCGAGAGGCTATAATGTAGTTGATACGATATCGTGAGCCATGTTGTGGAGGTAGGCATAGTTGGTGGAGTTAGTGTTAGAAGTTCACGTTTTATAGGTTGGGTTTGAACTTCGAGGACGAAGTTCGTTTTTAAGAATGGAAGACTGTAATACTACGGTTTTATGTGCTGTTGGGTACTCTATCGAGTAAGGCTTACTCTGTCGAGTATGTGTGTTTTGTGTACGAAACAGTGTTCTGTCTGATGGGTACTCGATCGCGTAGGTACAACTCGATCGAATAGGGGCCACTCGATCGAGTAACTCACTTACTCGATCAAGTGCGAGGGTTTTTATGAGTTTTTGGCCAGGTTTTGATAGCAACGCGAGAAGGATATTAAAACACTTTTCTTCAGTTTCTTTTCACTTTCTACCCTTTTCTAAATATTTCACACAAGAGAACAAGTTACGTAGCTTCTCCTTCTCACATTGCTATCAAATCCCAAGGCTTGTGTCGTCGGAATTCAGAGTTCTTTACGTCGTTGAGACCGTCGCGTTATGGGTAAAATCCTAGTATGGTTATATATTGTTTCATTCATTTTGGTTTAAGCTCTAATTGGGTAGATTGGGGGTTTTGGGTGTATTGTTGGTTTAGATGATGATTGTATGATTGTATGATTAATAGAAGGTGATTTCGTAGAGGAACATTTCTGATTCACTGTTGTGACGATATTGGTGATTGCTTTTTTAGGTAGGGTTTCCCTACTCAGTTATTGTTTTAATGTATATTAGATAATTGGTTGGTTGATGATGGTTGATTGATGTTATTGTCTTATATCTTATTGAATTGGTAATTGCTGATGTTGTAGTTCGTTGTTGTTGTTTGTCTGTGGTTCGCGACATGCGCCCTCAGCTGAGCAGAGTCACTTGCGGGAGTAACTGCACGCCCTTGATTCTCCCCTTGTGGCACCAGCCACAAGAGGTGATGTGCACATTAACGAACATGGGTTTGCGCTCGGTATAGATGAGCGGGGCTTAGGTGGTAACGGCTGCGGTCCCCCACTGGCGATGTGGATTACTGGTTGCGGTCGTAATCTGGCAGGACTAGACCTTCAGGCTAGTCAGCTGATTGGTGATGTGACGGTGTTGGAGAATTGTGTGTATTGTTGTTGTTGTTGTTGTATTGTCTTATATTGCGTAATCAGTAACTGACCCCGTTTAATTGTTTTAAAAACTGTGGTGATCCATTCGGGGATAGTGAGCAATTATTGAGCAGGTATGAGATGGATGTGCGAGGGATAGCTAGGATTGAATCACCACGAGTCTTTTAGAGTCTTCCGCTGTGTTATCGAACTTTATATTTCATTTCGTTGGTTTTGGAATTTGGAACAGTTGTATTTGTTTTGACATAATGTAGATACCTCATTTCTACACCTCCCGCCAACCACCCAATGATGATTGGGCCACATGTTCGATATGCGGAATGATTTTTGATAGTCCGTAAGTTCATCGTCAAGTGATAGTTCAAATGCTTGAGTCAACCCCTGGGTCATCATCTACGCACTGATACGGTCTATTGGCAGTAATTAGAGTTCATTTGGAGTCCGGGTCAAAAACCACTTCATTTTCTAAAACCGTTTAAATGCCGAGTCGGAATATTCCAGAATGTTCTAGAATTCTTTAGATATTTATTCCTAATTAAAATTAATATTTTAATTAAATATCTACCGTAATATTGTGTTTCATGGAATAAGGAAGTGTGAATCTACCGAAATTTCATTATACAACCCGAAAATCTTTCTTGCAGAGGAGGAAACTTATGGGGAAACGACGCAGCAAGTGCTGCGCCTCTTCGAAGAATCGCAGTAGTTGTCGCGCCTCTTCTCCAGCCCTCTTTTCGCAATTTTCAGAATATTTTCGAGATTTGTTTACATATCCGTGTCATTCCTAAACTCTTTCATATGATTAGTATAAATAGAGGCCTCCGGCCTCCATATTTGGCACGCGAGTGCTCCGCCCCTTCTTTGTCTCTTTTTTCATTCTAGACTACGCAATTGCCTTTCGACGCCTACGTGCTTGATCAATCGACCACGTAAGCTCAGATCATTCTGAGTCCCAGTTACGTTTAATCAACCTAAAAAATCTACTAAATCCTCTAACAAGGGCACTTTCCACGCATATTTGAGTCGAGAAATCACTAAAACGATAACTTTAGTCAATCTCGTTTCATCAAACATGTAATTCTGAGGGTGTAAATTCCATTTTATTATTGTACTTTTATTTTGTATCAATTAATGTAAATCTATATCAAGAGCACGTTCGAAAACCGATTCAAAATCCACCTTTTAAAGCCATTTTTACGAAACAGTAGACGTCAGACGTCGAGAAGAAATGCAGCAGCAGCTGCGCCTTCAGGAAGGATCGCAGCCTTGTTGCGCCTCTTCCGGAGCCTGCATGTTGCTCCTGCTCTTCTTCTTCTTCCTCGACTTCCTGCAAGTTTCCTCCTTTTCTTATTCTTTCATTTTTTCTTCGTTCATTTTGTTATTTCAGTACATAAATCATATTTTAACAACCCCCTTTAATTACAATGCTTAATTCGTCCTTAATCCCGAGTAATTCAATACTTGCGAGTTTTCGCCATCTTAATTCAAATCGATTCTTCGGGGTTTCGGCTTGTTCATGTCAAGGTTCTGGAATCCTAATTTGATACATAAGTTTTCTTCCGAATCTTATTTGTCTAGTTTTGTCTTAATTTAACCTCAAGTTTCGCCTTTTTGTATTTCCGACACGAGTTCATCGTATAATCATATTCATGTAAACCGCTGTAATTTCTCATTTTAATTCGTTTTATGACTTGTCCAGATACATATAATCGGTTAAAACACTTCAATTCGAGTCTAAATATCGACAATTCATCTTAAATTTACCAACGAACGATAACGGTGTTGTGATTCTGACTTCACAGCCAGAACCCAGCTCGAGAACAGACGCATAAAGTGCCGCGCCTCTTCCAGAGGACGCAGCATCTGTTCTGGGTTTGTTTCTGCCTCTGAACTCTTTCTCGCTTTAACGTAGCTCCTAATTACGGTTTAAATCAACTATTATTCGTATTATCACCTCTAATCTAGCGTGTTTTCATATTTTAATTCTAATTTTATTTTTCTTTTACTCTCTTCTTCGAAGTCCCGTCTTTTAGCATGCTTTTGACGTAGAACGAATAAAGCTTGTAATTTTTGTAATTTTAATAATTGTAATTCATTTTCCATTATTAATATGTATGATTTAATTGTATGACATTCACATGTATTGAATCTAACATTTACTTTGACCAAATTATTTGCTAAAACACGTGTTAACCGACATAGTCTAATTTCACATGCTAGGATTAATCCATGTTTGTTGCATTACATGCATTAAATCAACGACATATCAAATATGAACAATTTCCCTAATCATTATTAGAGGCCGCTATCGAGGCAGGCAGGATGAAGTGTTCGAATTAAAGAACTTCATAATACGTACCCACACCCTTTACTCCAGTTATTTCTGGACATCCGTGTCCATTGGCATCTCAAGAGTCATTCTAGACATAGAATGCTAAGAGTAACGAGTTCTTAGTGTTCATGTCATTACTTTGTGTCTTGACATGGCACGAGGTATTCGAACGGTTTCCAATTTTTTCCACAATAAATTGGTGGGGAGTCCACAAATGCAGGCTTATTCAACCTTTCACCGGTTTCAAAGCCTCACAAATCGGTAACGACCCATGACGTACTTTGGCAAACCAAGGTTCCGTGGGAGAAGTGCCGCCGCCTCAAAAACCAAACAACGCGCGGGTGCGCGCGTCGCGGGTGGCCCATGTCCACAGTTTGGCGACTCCGCTGGGGATGATACACTTACGTGTTACCCGGGGTGAAACTTGAACAAGGTTAGGGAATAGTTTATACGAGACAGTTGTCGATTTTCATTACTCAACCTTCTTTGGTCGTTTCATTTGGTCTTCCTAGGCCCTAAACCAACCCATTCGACCAATCGTCCCGTCCGGACGGTCCAAATTCCTATTTAGGCCTAAAGATGGATAGCGGTTGACGTCAACCATACTGCGGTACATACTCATGTTTGTATCGAGAGCTTTCCCTACTCGAGGAAATGGACTAGGAACCGACCTTACTCATTTTTGGCACGGACCTCTCCACAGACCAAGGTTTGATTGCTTGGTATGGCAACCCACCTTTTTAAGCTAAAACCCTTTAAATGTACTCAGCATACCGTTATAATGCCAATATGTATGTTTGTATCATATACGTGATCACCATTTGTAAACAAAACCATGACGATATTTTGTAAATAAAATCCATTTCAAAATGTAAACATTTTCAAAAATGGCCTAAAACAGCGCAAAATAAGCCGAAACTCTGTCCAAATGTCGAGTCAAACTTCGGGCCTCAAACCCATTTCAAAACTCACTTCGAGTCAACACTCCTATAACTACACTACAGTTGTCTAGAACAAACTTTTCAAAATATGTCATTTTCAAATCGCACTTGACACAGTGGCACACACCCACTTCACGAGTCAAGTCTTTTTTGAGCAAGTGTACAGAAATGGTCGATCGTATTTTGATTCGTCGTCGATTTCTTATCCTCAGTCCAAAATGGTGGGAACTAGTCATGGAAGCATTAATGGTCAACCCGAACAGCCCGCAAATGGTAATGATCAAATCCTAGCTGCATTCCTTCATCTCCAGACAAGCCAAGACCAAGCTTATGCTCGCCTTAACGCTATCGAAGGCCGTATTGTCGCTATGGAAGCTAGATTTCCTCTTATAGAGGGTCCTATTCCCGACGCGCTCATGCACGATAATTCTCCACCCTTTGAACAACCATAAGTCAATCTTCCACCAGGTCCTAGTGAAGTTGAAAAAGCGACTCCAGTATTTGGAAGAGCAACTAATGTATCTCAAGGGAGATGACATCTACAGGGAAAACAATCGCAAATATGAGGCAGTAAATGCTCAACTGCCAACTAACTTCAACATGACTGACATCCCGAAGTTTAAGAGGCATGAAAATCCTTTGAACCATATTCGTGCATTCAAAGATTATATGTCTATCAAAGGCGTCAAGCTAGAGATCTTTCTAAGGATCTTTCCTTCATCTCTTGATACTATTCCTAAGCAATGGTTCTACTCCTTGGATCATAAGAAAATTGCTACTTGGGATGATGCTGCAATTGTGTTCACCAAACAGTACGCAGATAATGCTGAAATTCAAGTCAACATGCGCACTCTAGAGGTTCTTACCCAAAATGAGAATGAAGGTTTCACCGACTTCCTAAGTAGGTGGAGAAAGACTAGCACGCAACTCATCGAACGCCCAGACGAAGCTACTCTTGTTGAAAAGTTCGTGGACAATTTAAGGCCAATCTATGCAAACCATCTAAGGTACCAAAACATAAAGTCTTTCAAAGACTTAACTGTGTTAGGAACAAGAATTGAAGACGACATCCGCAAAGGAGTCTTGTCCAAAATGGTAGGTCACGAATATCAAGGCACAATGAGTCATTCTTATGGCTCCACGAGCAAGACCGACGAGGTCAACCTTGTCGAATCGTCTACTAAGAAGAATAACCTGCAGAAGAAGTTCACCAACGTTGGTGACTCGTACTCCAATGCTCTAAAAAGATTGATGAAACAAGGTAAACTCCAACCCATACGACTGTAGATACCTCATTTCTGCCCCTCCCGCAAACCACCCGGTGATGATTGGGCCGCATGTTTGGTATACAGAACGATTTGTGTCAGTTTGTAAGTTTATCATCAAGTGATCGCTCAAACACTTGTGTCTACCTCTTAATTGTCATCTACGTGCCGATACGGTCGTTTTGGCAGTAATTAGAGTACATTTGGAGTCCGGGTCAAAAACCATCTTCATTTTCTAATAACCGAGTCAGAATGTTCTGGAATGTTCCGGATATTTCTATTCCATATTTTCCAATCTTTTAATCTTTGGTAAAATATCTTCCGTAATATTCACACAAAATATTAAGGAAACGAGATTAATCTACTATTCCATAATAGAAACGCGGAAATCTTTCTTCCGCAGGAGGAAACCACTGAGGAAAGGACGCAGCAAGTGATGCGCCTCTTCCTCAGTCCTTTTCTGCGTATTTTCCGTATCTTTTCGAGATTCACTTCCAAATTTTCCCCAAAAACCCTACTTCCTTTGTTTGATTAGTATAAATAGAGACCTTCGGTCTCACATATTTCTCACGCGAGTGTCTGCACTTCTCTTCTCCCTTTGCATTCTAGACCACGTTCTTACTTTTTGGCGTCTACGTGCGTGATCTTTCGACCACGCAAGCTAGGATCTTTCTGAGTACCAGCCTCGTTTTGCATGACCGACCAATTTGACCAACTCCACATCAATCAACATTAATCAATCTTATTCGTTTTCCTCCTAGAGGGCACTTTCGTCTACATTTGAGTCGAGCATCACTAAACGTTAACTTAGTTCATCTCGTTTCGTCAAACATGTAAGTCTGAGGGTGTAAATCCTTCTTTTGTTTATTGTTGTTTATTATCGTAATCAATATTGTAAGATTTATGTCGAAAGTATTCTTAAAACCGATTTGTAAAACCTTGTTTAAAAACCCTTTTTACGGATTATTTGAGGACAACCGTCGAGAAAGGACGCAGTAACTGCTGCGCCTCTTTGTGAGGCTGCCGCAGCTCCTGCTTCCTTTCTTCTTCCTTCGTCTTTGATAATTCAATTGTTTTGTTTCGTTTTCAATTGTTCATCTTTCTTTTAACCCGATAATTTGAACATAATAATTTTAACATGTAAATAAATCATCATTAATTAATCCATCATTAAATCCCGACTTAAATCCCTTATAATTCATATTTTGCGGGTTTTCGTCATTGAAATCAATTCAGGTTTTAGAGGTTCGATTTACTCATATTGAATCTCTGGAATTCATCTTTGATATACTTGTATCTGTTATTTACTGTCACCATCATTAATAACTTGTTTAGTCTAATTAATTTGATTAGTTTGTTAATTTGTAATTAATAATCTTATAAATCTTGTAATATTTCGTTCTAATTTTTTTGCTAAAATGTAAGAATTCTCATTAATGATCAAATATCCGCATTACAAACTACTCAATGATCAGAAATTTAGTGCTAATATTACATCAAGTGCACTCTAGACAACCAAAGTTTATCATTAAAAGTGATAAACTGAGGACTCAAAACTCTAATTCTAGTATGGATAACACGCCAAATATGCTCAGCTATTAATTCAGGCCGTGAAACCTTAAAAAACAGCCTAGTCTCAATACGCTGATTCCAGATTAGGTACCAAGCTGCCAAAAGAATAGCAGTGGTCACCTGTTTCCTCAACCTGCTCCATCTCTTCTTCATGATACACTGCAACTGATTAGTAGCATCTAGCCGACCACCCAACTTCACAGCTAGATAACTATAGATCTTATGACTGAATATGCACTCTTGAAACAAATGGGCATGACTCTCAGTAGCAAGGCCACAGATACAACAACTGTCATCAGTAGAAATCTGCAACTTAAATAACTTCTCCTACAACATTAAAGCCTGAGTTGCAATAAGCCAGGCAATGAAGCAATGCTTAGGAGGAGACACAACATTCCAAACAGATCTATGCCAATCAACAACTGGTCTTTTATCTCTCAACCAAGAATAGCACGACTTCACAGAATATTCACCTACACCTATACTCCAAATTCCATCAGAAAACCCTTCCTTGATAGTATCTCGAACATTACAAACTTTCCTCCAATGCCAACTGGTATCAGAGGATGGATTGTAGGATTGCTAGGACTGCCCCTTTAAATACACGTGATGCACCTACTGGACCCATAGCTTCTCAGGCTTCACTGAAAGCCACCAGACCAGTTTGCCAATGGTAGCAACATTCCAGATTGAACTGACTCTAAGACCAAGACCCCCTTCCTTCTGAGGGACACAAACCTTATGCCAGGCAAGTAAAGGAGCTTTATTATGCTCAGTACTCCCTTCCCATAAGAAATTCTTGCAAATGGCATCAACTCTATTTATGACTCCCTTAGGCAACACAAATAAAGAAGCCCAGTAGTTAAACATGGTAGAGAGCATTGATTTAACAAGGACAAGCCTCCCTGCAAAAGAAAGTTTCTTAGCTCCAAGACACCTGATCCTCTCAACTATTTTATCAATGAGAACCCCACAATCACTCTTTTTTAGCCTACCTGCTGTTATAGGGACACCAAGATATTTAAAAGGCAGAGAGCCTTCTTTAATACCAGAAACAGACAAGATCTCCTTTTTTAGACCAGATGGCACACCATTGAAATAAGCACAGGACTTCTGCGGGTTCATCTTAAGCCCTGAAGCTCTGGAAAAGGATTCATAAGCCCTCAGCAAGACCATAATAGACCGTGCATCCCCTTTACAGAATAAAAATAAATCATCTGCAAACATCAGATGAGTAAGCCTCATAGGTTTGCAAAGGGGATGAAAATGAAATGGCAACTTCCCAGTAGCACAGTCAATGATTCTTGTGAAATATTCCATACACAGAGTGAAGAGTAGTGGGGACATAGGGTCACCTTACCCCAGTCCTCTCTTGCCAGGAAAGAAGCCAAAGTTATCCCCATTAAGACTGAGAGTATAAGTAGCACTACTCACACATTCCATGCTAAGCCTTCTGATAGAAACTGGGAAATTAAAAGCATCAAGGAGTTCAGCTAAAAAATCCCAACTAACTGAGTCATAGGCTTTCATCAAATCCATTTTAAACATACATCGAGCAGAACAAGACTGTCTATTGTACAATCTCAGCAGATCTTGACACACCATTATATTTTCTAGTATACTTCTCCCTTTAATGAACCCTCCCTGATTCTTGCTAATCAACTCAGGTAAAACAAGAGCTAGTCTGTTGCACAGAATTTTGGAGATACACTTGCAGAGAACATTGCAGCAGGCAATGGGTCTGAATTGATGAACATAAGTAGGCATCTTGTATTTAGGTATCAGGGTAACAGTAGTAGCATTCAAATGCTTGAGAAGTTTACCAGAATTAAAAACATCTTGAACTGCTGCACATATTTCATTACCAATAACAGTCCAAAAATCCTTAAAGAAGGCACTTGAATAACCATCAGGTCCAGGTGCTTTATGATCAGGGATTGAAAAAATGGCTGTTTTAATCTCCTGATCAGTCACAGGAAGAACAAGAATATCCTGAAGACCAGCATCACACACCTTTCCCCTCTTAATAATCTGAAAATTAACTTTGTCAGTGTGTACAGCAGTCCCCAAGAGCTCCTTGTAATACTTTAAGAATGCATCTTTAACAGCCTGGGGAGCAGAATGCTCCTGACCCTTAGAATCTTTCACACAAAGGACCTGATTCCTTAGAACACGACTCCTTATGACTCCATGAAAATACTTTGAGTTAAAATCTCCATCTTTACTCCATGCTAATTTGGCTTTCTGACTGAGAAAAGAAGAACAGTCAGGAATGGCCTCAAGATTCCTTAAAGCTAAAGCAGGTAAAACAAGAGCTTGGATCATCAATGAGATTGGTCTGAATGGCCTCAAGATTCCTTAAAGCTAAAGCAGCTGCATTTTCAATATCAGCAAAATGATCTTTGTTAAACTGTCTTAGATGAACCTTCAAACTTTTTAATTTCCTAACCACTTGAAAAATCTTAGTACCCTGATAATGAACAGTCCACCAGACAGTTAATTTTGGAATAAAGCTCTTATCCTTACCCCACATATTGTAATATTTAAAAGGTCTCTTGAAATTATCAGACTGATCAGAGCTCTTAATAATGCAAGGAGTGTGATCAAAAGTTCCTTCAGGAAGAAAATGGGCATACAGGGAAGACATCTTCTGACTCCACTCACTGTTGATAAGTACTCTGTCAAGTCTACTGAAAACTCTAGTGCTTGTATCCTGTTTGTTATTCCAGGTATAATAGGCCCCTTGAGCAGGGCTATCAACTAGACCACAAGCATCCAAACAACTCTGGAACTCATCAATCTCTGCATCAGTGCCAGAACCACCAAGTCTCTCAGAGTGAGATAAAACACAATTAAAATCTCCAGCTACCATCCAAGGCCCATTAATAATAGATGCAAAATTGATAAGCTCATTCCATAAACTTCTTCTATCCACAAGGTCATTAAAAGCATAAACCATAGAAACATAAAATTGAGTGGAAGAAGCAACTTCAGTAACTTTCATGTTGATGCATTGAGCAAAAAAATCATAGAAATCAAGAATAAAAATAGCAGGATTCCAGAGTATCCAAACTCTACCTCCTTTGTGCCAACTATTATTAGTAGCAATACTCCAACCATCAACTATTAAGCCATTTATAATATTTAGAGACAAGGCCTTAACCTTTGTCTCAAGGAGCCCAAATAAACCTACCTTATCCATATGCATGAACCACTTAACATGCTTTTGTTTGGTAGGACTATTTAGGCCCCTAACATTCCAAAACCCTAGGTTGGCACAAAGGGTTTCATTCATGCTTTATCGTTTTTATGACCTCAATCACATGTAAATAATATGTTAATCACTTTCATCCTAGTCAATTATCCATTAATCAAGAATTAAAATCACCAATGAGCATTAACAAGTTGCGGTTCCGGCTTCACAGCCAGAACTCAACCCAGGACATTACGCCGATGCTGCTGCGCCTCTTCAAGGACGCGGCTCTGCTGCTACTTTGCTTTCGGTTGACGTCTCGAATTCCCGTTTCTGCTTCGACCTAGTTTATTAATTACGTGTTTAGTTAAATATTACTCGTATTATCACCTAATATCTGTTCGTTTATTCATTTATTTTTTCCTTTCTAAAATTACCCGTTTTAAATGTATTTTCGACATAAATCATTAAATCCGATGTAATTATTGTAATTTTCCTTTATTATATTTTAATTGTATTTCTTTTATTGTATTGTTTGTATGCTTTCACATGCAATCGATCTAAATCTCTACCTCGACATTAATTGTATGTTAAATTACGTGTTAACCGACTTAGTATTAATTCTCATATGCTAGGATTAATCTAATGGATGTTGCATTGCATGCATTTAAATCGACAATATATCCAGTATAGATAATTTCCCTAATCATTAGTAGAGGCCGCTATCGAGGCGGGCGGGATTAGGTGTTCGATCAAAAGAGCTTCCTAATACGTACCCTCACCCCTTACTCCAGATCTCTGTGAACATCCGTGTTCATTGGCATCCACGAGAGTCATTCTAGACATAGAATGCTAAGGGTGACGAGTGCTTAATGTTCATGTCATTACTTTGTGTCTTGACATGACACGAGGTATTCGAACGGTTTCCAATTTTCCACAATAAATTGGTGGCGACTCCACAAATGCAAACAAACCAAGAGAGGAAAAGCTTGCTTCGCTTTTCGCCCCCGTGGGCCCGCGTCCACTGTTTGGCGACTCCGCTGGAGATAATACACTTACGTGTAGCCAAGAGGGTGAAACTTGAACAAGGTTAGGGAATAGTTGGTACAAGACAATTGTCGGTTTTCATAACTCGGTCTTCCTATATCATTTATTCGGCCTTCCTAGGCCCAACCCAACCCATTCGACCAATCGTCCTGTCTAAACGGTCCTAATTCTTATTTGTGCCTAAGGATGGATAGCGATTGACGTCATCCATACCATGGTACTTACTCTTGTTTGTATCAAGGACTTTCACTACTTGAGGAAATGGACTAGAAATCGGCCTTACTCTTGTTTGGTACGAGCCTCTCCACAGACCTCGGGTTTGATTGTTCGGTATGGCAACCCACCCTTTAAAGCCAAAACCCTTCTAAATGCACTCAGCATCCTGTTATAATGCTTGTATAATGTTTGTACCATATGTGATCACCATTTCTAAACAAAACCATGGCAATTTTTGTAAAATCAAAATCCCTTTTAAAATGTAAAAAATTTCGAAACATAGGCCTATTATTAGCGCAAAACCAGTCGAAACTCTGTCGAGTCAAAATTCGGGCCTCAAAACCCATTCCAAAACCTCACTTCGAGTCCACTCCTACAACTACACTAAAGTTGACTAGGACCAACATTTTCAAACTTTGTCATTTCCTCAAAACTCACTTGACACAAGTGGCACACTCCCACTTCACAAGTCAAAACATTTATTTTCGAGTAAGTGTGCTAGAACGGTCGATCGTGTTTTGCTTCATCGTCGATCTCTTATCCAATTTCCAAGATGCCTGAAACAAGCGACGTGAACTTCAACCAACTCCAGAATGGTAATGATCAAATCCTAGCCGCACTAGCTCATCTCCAAGTCACTCAAGACAAAGTGTATGATCGCCTTGACACAATCGAAGGCCGAATATATGCCGTGGAAACTAGGATGCCTCCTTGAGAAAGTGAAGTGTCTGATGAATTTGTGAACAACTTCGGGGACGAAAACCCTCCTATAGGTATGACTACAGCTAAGAAACGACTCCAATACTTGAAGTAACAATTGATGTATCTCAAAGGGGATGATATTTATAGGGAAAAAAATCGCAAATATGAAGCCGTAAGTTCCAAGTTGCCAACCAACTTCAACATGACGAATATCCCTAAATTCAAGGGGCATGAAAACCCTTTGAACCATATCTGTGCTTTCAAGGATTACATGTCTATCAAAAGCATTAAACCCGAGATGTTCTTAAGGATATTTCCTTCATCTCTTGACACCATCCCAAAACAATGGTTCTATTCTCTAGACCATAAGAAGATCGCTACCTAGGACGATGCCGCAATTGAATTCGCCAAGCAATATGCGGATAATACTGAAATCCAAGTCAACATGTGCACTTTAGAAGTTCTTACCCAAAATGACAAAGAAAGTTTCACCGACTTCCTAAGTAGGTGGAGGAAGACTAGTACTCAACTTGTTGAACGTCCAGATGATGCTACCCTCGTGGAGAAGTTCGTGGACAACCTCAATCCTATCTATGCAAGTCATTTGAGGTACCAAAACATTACGACCTTCAAAGACTTAACCGTACTAGGAACAAGGATCGAAGATGACATCCGTAAAGGGCTCTTGTGCAAAACGGTAGGTCGTGGATATCAAGGCTCAACAAGCCGTTCTTACGGCTCTACTAGCAAAACCGACGGAGTTAACCTTCTCGAGCCATCTAAGAAGAGTACCCCACCAAGGAAATTCACAAATCTTGGGGACACATATTCCAATGCTCTAAAAAGGTTGATGAAACTGGGTAAACTTCAACCCATTGGCCCTACACCCGAACCAGAAAAGGAATCCAACTCTGGGATGAGAATTCGTACTGCAAATACCATAGAGGCAAGGGACATAATACAGAAAAATGCTACAAACTGAAAAATGTACATCAAGACATGATTGAAGACGGTCGCCTACCAATACCACCTGGAGGTAAGCCTAACAACACTCATAATCCTCTTGGAATTCTAGTGATTACAAGTGAAGAATCTACCATAGATTGTTCACACCTCATTTCTCCAGTCGAAGATGAAATTCATGCAATAGAGAATGAAGGGAACTACTCTACCATTTCCCCAACCATCACCGATTTCATTGCATGGGCAAAAAGTGTGAATAGGCAAGTCATGGAACTAAAGAGTGCAGTGGCAACCCTACGTGATCCCAACGCAGCACCTAAAGAACGTGCACCATTAGTCTTCTCTCAAAACACTACAATGCAAGAAGTAGTAGCCATGGTTGATGAACTAGTCGACCAAATTATCCAATTGGAGGCCGAAATCATAAGAATGAGGGAACTTGCTACTGTCAATGGAATATGGGCCGATGATGATGAAGATGAGTATCTCACTGAACACTACCTAGTCAAAATCAGTGAGCAAATAGTCCAAAATTGTGAAGATCAAGATGTAGACCACCTTACTCGTTCGGGACTCCCATACCAAAACACCTCTCAAAATGGTCCCGTAGCGAACGGTCCAACAATTGTGGTCACACCAAATGATAATGAAGATGGCTCCACCGACCATTTGCTAAAGCAACTGCAGAAGACAAAAGCTGATCTTTCAGTCTGGCAACTAGTGGCAAGCTCATTCCCACATCGCCAAGCTCTACTGCAAGCCTTGGCCAAACTAAATGTGGCACATAACTCCACACCTGATGACGTAGTCAACTTGGTCTTCCAAGAATCACCAAAGCTAAGTAATTCTATTACTTTCTCGGATGAAGATTTGCCACCCATTGGTGCTAGTCATAGCTTGGCTCTTTATATCACTGCCATTTGCTTAAAGAAGAATGTGCCAATGACTTTGGTAGATGATGGCTCCGCAGTCAATGTCATACCCTTGAAAACGGCATATAAGTTGGGCATGAAAGAGTCGGATTGGACCCCTACCAACCAAGGTGTTCGCGCATATGATGGTACACGACGAAAGGTAGTAGGA
Source organism: Silene latifolia (assembly GCF_048544455.1). Lineage (NCBI taxonomy): Eukaryota > Viridiplantae > Streptophyta > Magnoliopsida > Caryophyllales > Caryophyllaceae > Silene > Silene latifolia. Next base: position 175,268,415 of record NC_133537.1, read on the forward strand.
CTTGTTAACCTAACCATAGCCACATGGCCGATTGAATGAAAGTCAACTTCCAAATAGTGGACATTGAAGCATCCTTTAACATACTTCTGGGAAGACCTTGGATTCACGCTTCCAAAGCGGTAACATCCACCCTCCACCAGAAGATCAAAATCCCACTAAATGGTAAAGTGGTGACGATCACTTCGTCACCCATCAAGGCAATAATCGAAAAGAAGTCAAGTAATCAAGTCCTTGGGGATCCATCACATGAACTTGGGGGCTTCCATATCATAAATGTCATAGAAAGTGAGTTGGCACCCTTATACTTCAATCCCTACTCCAACTTGGTGGTCAACCACATACTCAAATCCCAGGGACACTTCCCGGGAATGCCTTTGAATCCTATCAGAATCAACACTTTTGCACCCTAAAAAGAAGGAAACTCACAAAGAATACCCCTTGGACTAGGATACAAACCCACTAAAGAGGAAGTTCTCGAGATGCTTGCTCAAGTTCAAAACCGTAAGAATGTGGGAATCCAAATGCGACCCTACCTCCCTACCCTAAATGGATACTTCGTTAGGGAAGGAAGTCAAGATATCTTTCACGGATTTCCCGAACCTTGGCACTATCTCGAAAGGAAGCTAGCCGGTATCGAGATCTTTCACGATTGCTACTTCATTCCTCCAGAAACGGTTCCTACCGTCAAGACTCGTCAAGAACCTTGCTTAGACGAACAAGCTGTTAGTCTACTATTTCGAGAAGATCGATTCGTTAGAGCCGCGCATGATGAGATCATTACCATGATACTTCAAGACGATCACTTCAACCGTACCGCGTTAATCACAGAAACCAACACCAATCAGCAGAAAGGATGGAGAAAGTCGACCAAGTGGACAAACAATCAAGGAAGACTCTTCAAGCTCACCACTGGAGAAGGATAGATGTTCAAAGGAGAACTGGAAGACGATGAATTCGAGTCAGAGTCAGAGTCGGAGTCTAGAGAAGTTCCTAGAGAGTCTCCTCCTGTCGTCATTCCCACTCCCCTTGTTTCTCCTAGCTTAGTATCAAGTAGTAACAGTAGTTCGGGAAATGTCCCAACGGCTGGCCCTTTACCGCCACTGACTATAGATCAGATGGCTTATTTATTTCAACTGTTCTTAAATTTTAATATGAATAAATCAGGTTCTGCTTACTCTTCGTGTTATCTTGAATGCAATTCTGTTTACGATGATACTGAGGATGACCCAGACCCAGACTCGATCGAGATACCTACCCACATAGCCAAAGAAATACTACAAGAGGGGGAAGGGGAACCTGTAATAGAAAACACTGAACCCATCAGCGTAGGAACCGAACTAGAACCCCAAGAACTTAGGATAGGGACGACCTTGAGCCCTACCGAAAGGGCCAGTTTCATAGACCTCCTGCACGAGTTCAAAGACGTTTTTGCTTGGTCCTACAAAGACATGCTAGGGATCAACAGAGACATCGCAGAGCATAGAATCCCAATCAAACCAGGTTTCAAACCCGTGAAACAGAAGCTTCGTCGAATGAGGACAAAATGGGCTCTCAAGATCAAAGAAGAAGTCGATAAACAGTTCAAAGCCGGGTTCATCAAAGTTTCCGAGTACTCATACTGGGTAGCTAACATAGTACCCGTACCCAAAAAGGATGGGAGACTCCGTGTTTGTGTTGATTTTAGAGACTTAAACAAAGCAAGTCCTAAGGATGACTTTCCTCTACCACGTATCGACATATTGGTGGATAATACAGTAGATCACGCATTACTATCCTTCAATGATGGATATGCAGGATATAACCAGATCAAGATGGCCATAGAAGATATGCGTAAGACCGCCTTCGTCACTCAATGGGGAACCTATTGCTACACGCTTATGCCGTTTGGGTTAATTAACGCCGGAGCTACATACCAACGCACTGCAACTACGCTCTTACATGACATGATGCATAAGGAAATTGAGGTATACGTAGATGACATGATTGTCCAGTCCAAGGATAGAGAGGGGCACATTGCGAACCTTCGCAAATTCTACTCAAGGCTACGGAAGTACAACATGAGGCTCCATCCCCAGAAATGCGCATTCGGAGTAACATCTGGTAAACTCCTGGGATACGTTGTTAGCCAACGAGGAATAGAAATAGACCCTTTTAAGATCAAAGCTCTAATCGAAATGCCGCAACCTCAAACGGAGAAAGAAGTTAGAGGATTTCTAGGCAAGGTGCAATATATAAGTCGATTCATATCGAAACTCACCATGATCTGCGAACCTATCTTCAAGAAGTTAAAGAAAACAGATCACACCATGTGGGATGATGACTGTCAGAAGGCTTTCGACCGAATCAAGGAAATATTAGCCAAACCACCAGTGCTCATGCCACCTCAACGAGATCAACCTCTTGGTTTATATCTCACGGTAACTGAAACGGCCATGGGCGCCATGCTAGCTCAAACCGCAGGGAAAGAAGAAAGAGCTATCTACTACCTTAGTAAGAAGTTCTTGGAGTACGAGTGCAAATACACGCCACTCGAGAAGACATGCCTCGCTCTTGTGTGGGCAACGAAGAAGCTACGCCATTACATGCTTAGCTACTCCGTCAAAATATACTCCAAAATGGATCCTGTCAAATACCTCTTCGAGAAACCCGTTCTCAATGGACGCTTAGCAAGATGGACTTTGATGCTCTCAGAGTTCGATCTCAAGTATGTACCTCTGAAAATTATAAAGGGGCGCGCCGTTGCTGAATTCTTCGCAGGAAATCCCATTAATAATACACAAACGATAGATACCTGGTCGTTTTCGGATGAAGATATTCTCCAAACCGATGTAGACTCCTGGGACCTTTATTTTGATGGAGCATCGAACTTAAGAGGATTTGGAATAGGAGTGTTGCTCATTTCTCCTGAAGGCGAGCATACACCAATCTCTGTCAAACTCGACTTCGAGGTGACAAATAATGCTGCAGAATACGAGGCTTGTCTCATTGGATTGCATGCGGCGGTAGGTTTAGGTATCAAGAATCGTTAGGTGCATGGGGACTCATCTTTGATCATCAACCAAATTACGGGATATTGGATTATTTGTGCATCGAACGACGGTCAGAGCCAGCTTATGTGCACCAAATCACCGATGAAAAGGAAATCACAGAGGAACCTTGGTTCCAAGCGATCCTAAAATTCAAACTCAACGGCACCTATCAACCGGATATGGACAAAAGGGGACATCGTGTCATACGCTTACTAGCTTCCCATTACGTTCTCATGCAAGGAGAGTTATACAAAAGAACACCTCTTGGTGTAATCCTACGCTGCCTTGATCATTCACAGGCACGGAAAGTGATGGAAGAAGTCCATGATGGAGAATGTGGCCCTCACATGAGTGGACCCATGATGACAAAGAAAATCACAAGTTTAGGGTATTATTGGACCACAATGGAATCTGATTGCATCAAATATGTAAGACATTGCCACAATTGCCAAATCTTCGGGAATGTGCAACATGTCCCTCCTTCATTGCTTTACACCATGACATCTCCCTGGCCATTCTCTGCTTGGGGAATTGACATCATCGGCAATATCACTCCAGCCGGAACAGGAGGTCACTGTTTCATCCTAGTAGCAATCGATTACTTCACCAAGTGGGTAGAAGCGGCTTCCTACACCAGTCTTACAGCCAAGAACGTGGCAAAGTTCATACAAACCAACATCATCTGTCGATATGGTTGCCCACATGAGATCATCAGTGACAATGGATCACATTTCCAAGCTGAGACTGAGCAATTGCTAGCCAATTACAAAATCAAACATCACCACTCCTCGCCATATAGACCACAAACTAATGGCGCGGTAGAGGCGGCAAAAAAAAACGTTGTCATGATTCTCAAGAAAATGATTGACAACTATCGAGATTAGCCAAGGAAGATACCCTTTGCTTTATGGGGATTCCGTACATCTGTTAAGACGCCCACTTGGGCCAACCCCTTTCTATTTGACCTACGGCATGGAAGCTGTACAACCAGTCAAGCTAGAAATACCATCCTTGCGTATTTTACTCGAAAGTCAAATCCTAGAAGCTGATTGGAAGAGGGATAGATATGAAGAACTCATCCTCCTGGATGAACGAAGATTGCGTGCATTACACAATGTGCAAACATATCAGGCACGTATCAAACGAGCCTTCAAGAAAAGGGTTAAGCCAAGGAACATAAAAGAAGGAGACTTGGTCCTCAAATCAATTAGAGCTCTTTTACCTGTCGATCCACGAGGAAAATTCAAACCCAATTGGGCCAGGCCATTTCTAGTGAAGTCCATACTTCCAGGGGGTGCGGTTAGGATCACAGACTTAGATAGGAACGAATTTGCCAACTCGACAAACCTCGACCAACTGAAACGTTACTATGCCTAGAATAGGAGCAAAAACGCGCCACGTGTAACCTCACGTGTCGCTCTTGTGGCACGAAATAAATGGCCCTGGCCAAGCTGAATTAAGCTACTGTCATCTTGCTCTTGCATTTTGACAATTTGTCATCCTCATATCATCAAATAAACTGAAATGCATTTTAGGAGTAAGTGAAAGCTCATGCTTATTTTCTAAGTTCATTACAAGCTCTTGCTTAGAACAATTATTCTTTTACATTTACTTGAACTACGCGCAAGGGTTTGATTTTGATTTTTAAATGAATACGTAGGCAATCCTTCACATGATACAACCCATTAATTACTTTAAATGTAAATAAAAGGACATTTGCAAATGCATTTGGAATTCAACAAGAATAATGATAGAAAATCGTAACGGTTTCATAACCAATCAACCTCTTTTATTTCATTTCTTACAATAATAATACACTACATAATAAAAGATTTAAAAATAAAATAGGCTAGGATTCTAAAAATCCCACCTTCTTATTACAATAATAATAATAATAAATAATAATAAAGACTTAGGCTATTCTTCCATTTTTCCCTTTGCCTTTGTTGTTTTTATCATATTTTTTGTCCCGACCTCGAGTCGGACGCTCTTGCGCCACTTCCGACCTAATCACCAATGGTCTGTCTCGTGGTCTAGCTTTGCCATTCTTATCAACCACCATCTCGACGGTAGGAGAAGTCTTTGGTTTCTTCGAAGGATGAACAACTCGAAACCCGACTTCTTCCTCTCCCTCAGTCAGATGCTTCTCTTTCTCCTTTTCTACATCACGAACATTGTAGTCAACAGGCTCGTGTTTCCTCAATCTCTCGCACTCCTCCGGAGTAGTATTTTTCCTCCACCGCAGATAGGAATCCGACACCCATAGAGCACTAACAGAAGAGTTTAAGAACCACATATTTCTTTGAGCCCATTTGATGGCTCATTCTCTTCAACCCTCAGCAGTAAGCGCCACGGCAGTCTGCGGGACAGTGTCAAGCTTCAGAATCATCTGCTTCAATCCAACCCGCCTCATCAACTTCTCCGGGAAGATGCATATGATAAACTCCAAGCCAGGAATACGCACAGACCGGGTAGGATCCAAGGATGATACTCCAGTGACAGATTTGAGATGCCACCATGGTACGATCCATCTAATCAAGGGGCCATCGTCACTCTTCAATTTGTTTTCCCAATAGTTGCAGACTCGAGTGAAGTCCACCATGTAGAGCCTGGTTCTCATCGCGATTGAGCGAGCATGATAAGCAGGAACATTAACTGGGGGCTCGATCAAACGAAGACGCTCCATAAGAGGATAAGCCAGACCTTCCAAAAGCAGGTATAAAAAAAACGAAAAAGAAAAAAAAGAAAAAAAAAAAGAAAAAGAAAAAAAAAGAAAAGGAAAAAAAACGAAAGAAAAAGAAAGAAAAATTCTTTTACCTGCAAAATAATGGGACTTCCCAGATAAGGAAGGTCACGGTTGGCTTTCCTGTTATCTAACCCCAACAGGATCTCTTTTAAGCACAGGAAAGTCGGGCTCCTGCGCAACTCCATTTGCTCAATCAAGCTCAAATAACGAGGATCACCTCTCAAATCCTCATCAACATGCCCTTGAAGGACATATACATGTAGTAGGCAAAACCGGAATGCCCTTCGCCTAACAACATAAGAGATAGTGGGATCGACCCTATTGATGAATCGATCAATGAAGTTCAACATTCGCACTCCCTTTGAGGTCACAAGACGGCCCACCTCAGCTCTTGTCAACCCAAGCAAGTCCCTAAACTTGTTCTTATATCCTTGAGAGGTAGAGGAAATAGCAGGCAAATGTTCCGGGTCCCAACCACCAATCGCAGCAATTTCTTCGAGAAATGGGCAAATGTCGCCTCCGGGGAAGGCAAAAACGTGATAATTCGTGTCCCAATAATCAAGACAAGCATCTAGGAACGGTTTGACCACCTTGATCAACTTCAATCTCAAAATTAATCCAAAATTATAAGCACCCATGTCATGTTTCTCCACATTAGAGAACTCATTTGTCCATTCTTTTAGACGAATTTCGAGAGTATTCATGATGTATGCTTTTTTTGAGAACTTTATCTATGAAGACGAAGGGAAGACGGAAGAATTATGTGAATAAAACCTCCCTCGACATCTCTATTTATACTAAAAGTTGTTTCCTAAAATCCGTCAAGGACGGATACACTGGGGAACAGGCGCAGCACCCGCTGCGCCTCTTCCTCAGCCATCTTTCTGTGTTTTTTCTGCGTTGGATCTTTCCTAATTCCTCAAATAATAATTTCCTATTCATACGGGTTATTATTTTGGTAAATCCGTCAAATTGCCATGTTTCATGTTTCCTAATTCCACGGGCACGCATTTCGAGGCGATATCGACATTTTTGTCATCTTAGCACGCTTATCCATTTTTTTTTTACTTTCTTTTTCTTTTTGGGGAATTATTTCACTCTCGTTCCACATTACATTTCAAACTTATATGTTTCTATTGTTTTTTCCTTTTTTAGGGGGTAGCCCTCCCTACCGTCCGGTCATTTCCGGCAAATTTTTTGCATTTTTGCATTTCCGAGTCGTTGTTTTGCGCTAACTTAGGCCATGTGTACAAATGTATGTTCTATGTGATTTCTGTGTAAATTTCGGCAGCATGACGGTATAAACCGTCATCTACCAAACCTGTTCAAAGCTAACCTGCAGGTACAAATAAAGCAACCCAGAAGCAAAGGTACTCAGGCCATCATATATACAACCAAAAGGTACTCAGGCCATCATAAAGCAACCCAGCAGCAAAGGTACTCAGGCCATCTTTGGCAATTTTCCCACAAGCCCGGCCGCTCATGTGGTAATTTGGGTCAAGTCAAGGCTAAGTTGAAGCCTAGTCATGGTTTCGAGTCGGAATTTCGACAGCATTTCGTTATAACGACGATTATGTCCTAGAAAGTGTCCTGAAAAAGCCGTTACAAATCAAAATTCCGAGATGATAGGAAGTTTACCTATCATACAAGGATTCCAAATATCACGTTTCGTCGCAAATGGGTAATCCTAAGGCTATTTTCGAGGCGATTTACGGTTTAGCTGTGAGACCGTCTCAATTTCACCCAAATGCTCAAAACTCAACGAAAATTCGAAACAAATACATGGTTATGATCCTTGTACTACCAATTAGCCATTTAAAAGGTCAATTTTGCAAGGCAAAATCATTTGGTGGAAAAGCCCCAAATTTTCGATATAGTTAGGGTTGAAACCCTGATTTTGTCGGTCCAATTTGATCAATTATAGAAGATTAATGCAAGAATAATACACATACCTCGATTAGTCATGGCAAATGCGACTTTTTCATCAAATTTTGACAAAAACATTGTTGGAATTTGAGAGAGTAATTAGAGAATTATGTTTCGAAATTATGAAATAAAACCTCTGTTTCATCGGGTTTTTACCCAGGAAAGCCACGCTCAGGAAAAGACGGAGCAGGTGTTGTGCCTCTTCCAATGGACGCAGCTCTTGCTGCGCCTCTTCCCCAGTTTCCCTCCATATGAATTTTCGAAGATTCGTTATGAGTTCATTATTTTGTGGGCCCATCTTTGGTGCGCCTCTTCCTCGATGTCATATCGCATATTTGGTCCGTTTGACATTTATTCTTCGCCCGGACCCGTGTTTCCACGCTAGCTGCAAACTGTCGCCATGTTTTTTACCAAGACCTTGCTTGTCACAACGAGCGGATATTCTCTGACAGGTGTTTCGACACACCTCTATTATGTTCCCCCAGCGAGAGTACACGGACAGACATTCCCTCTCGAGATATGGAGATCAGTTCCCGATTACGTTCCCCCAGCGAGAGTTCACGGACAGGCAATCTTCCCTCTCGAGACATGGAGATCAACATTGACCCCAAGCTCTTCCGAAGTTTGTTTGAAGCCGAGACAAGCAGATTTCTCCCAGCGGTTCCTGACTATGTCCTGCTGCCTCCTCCCAATATCGCGTTTTGTTTCCCTTGGAGTTTCAAGGAATTTCAGGTATGGTCTCTTCTTATGGCTGGCAAGCCTCCTTACGTAGTCTAATGGAATTTAAACGACCCTCCCCTATAGTCGACAGACTCTAAAATATTCCCGACGACAGGTCCTTGGCTCAGACCTCATGAGCCGCCTCGCGTCGCCATAGTCGTCAGGTTGTAATCTTCGATTGAATTGATGGCTATACTTTGACTTTCGCCTTGTCCAAGCCTCAGTCAAAGTGCGGGCTCTATAGATACCTTATTTCCGCACCTCCCGCAAACCACCCGGTGATGATTGGGCCGCATGTTTGGTATACGGAACGATTTGTGACAGTTCGTAAGTTTATCGTCAAGTGATCGCTCAAACACCTGTGTCTACCTCTTAATTGTCATCTACGTGCCGATACGGTCATTTTGGCAGTAATTAGAGTACATTTGGAGTCCAGGTCAAAAACCGTCTTCATTTTCTAATAACCGAGTCAGAATGTTCTGGAATGTTCCGGATATTTCTATTCCATATTCTCCAATCTTTAAATCTTTGGTAAAATATCTCCCGTAATATTCACACAAAATATTAAGGAAACGAGATTAATCCGCTATTCCATAATAGAAACGCGAAAATCTTTCTTTCGCAGGAGGAAACAACAAGGAAAGGACGCAGCAAGTGCTGCGCCTCTTCCAACAGAAGCAGTGCCTGCTGCGCCTCTTCCTAAGTCCTTTTCTGCGTATTTTCCATATCTTTTCGAGATTCACTTCCAAAGTTTCTCCGAAAACCCTACTTCCTCCGTGTAATTAGTATAAATAGAGACCTTCGGTCTCACAAATTTCTCACGCGAGTGTCCGCCCTTCTCTTCTCCCTTCGCATTCTAGACCACGTTCTTACTTTTTGGCGTCTACGTGCTTGAACTTTCGACCACGTAAGCTCGGATCTTTCTGAGTATCAGCCTCATTTTGCATGACCGACCAATTTGACCAACTCCACATCAATCAACATTAATCAATCTTATTCAATTTCCTCCTAGAGGGCACTTTCGTCTACATTGGAGTCGAGCATCACTAAACGTTAACTTAGTTCATCTCGTTTTGTCAAACATGTAAGTCTGAGGGAGTAAATCCTTCTTTTGTTTATTGTTCTTTATTATCGTAATCAATATTGTAAGATTTATGTCGAAAGTATTCTTAAAACCGAATTGTAAAACCTTGTTAAAAAACCCTTTTTACGGATTATCGGAGGACAACCGTCGAGAAAGGACGCAACAACTGCTGCGCATCTTCGAAGGGACGCAGTACCTGCTGCGCCTTTTCGTGAGGCTGTCGCAGTTCCTGCTTCCTTTCTTCTTCCTTCGTCTTTGATAATTCGATTGTTTTGTTTCGTTTTCAATTGTTCATCTTTCTTTTAACCCGATAATTTGAAGATAATAATTTTAACATGTAAATAAATCATCATTAATTAATCCATCATGAAATCCCGACTTAAATCCCTTATAATTCATATTTGCGGGTTTTCGTCATTGAAATCTATTCGGGTTTTAGAGTTCGATTTACTCATATTGAATCTCTGGAATTCATCTTTGATATACTTGTATCTGTTATTTACCGTCACCATCATTAATCCATCATTAATAACCTGTTTAGTCTAATTAATTTGATTAGTTTGTTAATTTATAATTAATAATCTTATAAATCTTGTAATATTTCGTTCTAATTAGTTTCATTCATGCTTTATCGTTTTTATGACCTCAATCACATGTAAATTATATGTTAATCACTTTCATACGAGTCAATTATCCATTAATCAAGAATTAAAATCACCAATGAGCATTAACAAGTTGCGGTTCGGCTTACACGAACTCAACCCGAGAAGACGCGGCATTTGCTGCGCCTCTTCAAAGACGCGGCTCTCTTGCTTTCATTTCGTTGACTGTCTCTCAATTTCCATTTCTGCTTTGACCTAGTTTATTAATTACGTGTTTAATTAACTATTACTCGTATTATCACCTAATATCTGTTCGTTTATTCATTTATTCTTTCTTTTCTAAAATTATCCGTTTTAAATCTATTTTCGACATAAATCATTAAATCCGATGTAATTATTGTAATTTTCCTTTATTGTATTTTTATTGTATTTGTTTTATTGTATTGTTTGTATGCTTTCACATGCAATTGATCTAAATATCAACCTCGACATTAATTGTATGTTAAATTACGTGTTAACCGACTTAGTATTAATTCTCATATGTTAGGATTAATCTAATGGATGTTGCATTGCATGCATTTAAATTGACAATATATCGAGTATAGACAATTTCCCTAATCATTAGTAGAGGCCGCTATCGAGGCGGGCGGGATTAGGTGTTCGATCAAAAGAGCTTCCTAATACGTACCTCACCCCTTACTCCAGATCTCTGTGAACATCCGTGTTCATTGGCATCCACGAGAGTCATTCTAGAGATAAAATGCTAAGGGTGACGAGTGCTTAGTGTTCATGTCATTACTTTGTGTCTTGACATGACACGAGGTATTCGAACGGTTTCCAATTTTCCACAATAAATTGGTGGCGACTCCACAAATGCAAACAAACCAAGAGAGGAAAAACTGGCTTCGCTTTTCGACCCCGTGGGCCCGCGTCCACAAGGACCTACACCGGACCCAGAGAAGAAGTCTAGGTTCTGGGATGAGAATGCCTATTGTGAGTACCATAGAGGCAAAGGGCATGATACAGATAATTGCTTCAAATTGAAGCATGCCATTCAGGACATGATTGAAGATGGGCGCTTGCCTATACCTCCAGCAAGAAAGCGTAGCAATACTCAGAATCCTCTTGGAATTCTTATGATCACAGATGAGGAATCCACCTTGGATTGTTCACACCTAATTTCTCCAGCTGAAGATGAGGTTAATGCATTAGAAAATAAGGAGAATTATTCCACCATCTCCTCTACTATCGCTGATTTCGTCGCATGGGCAAAGGGTATAAGTAGAAAGGTTTCAGAGCTAGAAGCTACAGTGGCAACCCTACGCAATCCAAGCACTATACCTAGGGGAAACATGCCAGTGGTTCGAATCTTATCTCAAGGATCCACAATGCAAGAAGTAATCGCAGTGACCGACAATCTAGTCGAGCAAATAATCAGCCTAGAAGCCGAAATCATAAGCTTGAGAGAGCTCAGTATCGTCAATGGAATATGGGTAGATGACTATGAAGATGTTTATCTCAAAGAACATCCTCTAGTCAAGGCTTGTGAAGATCAAGATGTAGACCACCTTACTCGCTCGGGACGTCCATTTCAAAATGTCACTCAAGGACAAACGAGTGGTCCAGTTGCTAATGGTCCAACTACTAATACCAATGTCATCACACCAAATGATGGCGAAGATACATCTGTTGACCATTTATTGAAGCAACTTCAAAAGACAAAGGCTAATCTTTCAGTCTGGCAACTAGTTGCAAGTTCATTTCCTCATCGCCAAGCTTTACTGCAAGCATTGGCTAAATTGAACGTAGCACACGACTCTACACCCAATGACGTCGTCAACCTAGTATTCCAAGACTCAGTCAAGCTAAGTAACCCAGTTACTTTCTCAGATGAGGAATTGCCTCCCTTTAGCGTCACTCATAACCTCGCTCTATACATCACAGTCACATGCTTGAAGAAAAACATACCAATGACTTTGGTGGATGATGGCTCTGCAGTCAACGTCATACCACTAAAGACAGCATACAAGTTAGGCATGAAAGAATCAGACTGGACTCCTACTAACCAAGGCATTCGGGCATACAATGGAACGCGACGTAAGGTAGTGGGGCTAATTAACCTTACTGTGGCCACTGGGCCAATCGAGCGAAAGGTTAATTTTCAGATAGTGGACATCGAGGCATCTTTCAATATACTTCTAGGTAGGACCTGGATTCACGCTTCCAAAGCAGTGACATCCACCTTACACCAAAAGATCAAGATCCCTCTAGATGGCAAGGTAGTAACAATCACTTCGTCACTTATTAAGGTCGTAATAGAGAAAATGTCAAGCAACCAAGTAGTTACAGATCCAGTGCAGGAGCTTGGAGGATTTCAAATCATAAACCTTATAGAGAGCGAGCTGGCTCCCTTATATTTCAACCCATACTCCAACTTAGTGGTCAATCACATACTCAAATCCCAGGGATACTTCCCAAGAATTCCACTAAACCCTATCAGAGAGAGTACCTTTACACCTTTTAAAGAAGGTAACTCCCAAAAGATACCACTAGCTGATGTGACCATAATTTGAGCATATTTAGTCCCCGAATTAGCTTTGTTCCCATGCTTTTTAGTGCATATTTGAGTCATTTATTATCTTTAGTCCTTTGTTTTGCATATTCTTTAAGGTTTTGATCCCTTGGTAGGAAAGGAGTGCAAACCTTGCATTTTCATTACAAAATGGAGCTAAATTGATTGAATTCAATGACTAAGCATCAAAGAGAAGATAAGACTAGAAGGCCTTTGTACATACTATAGTAGATGGGAATTGATGAGAAAAGATTCTTGCATCCCCGAGGAAATCCTCAAGGATTTTATTAAGAGAAAGGAAGAAAAGAAGAAAGGAAGAAGCTGACAGGGAATCCGAGCGGATTGACCACAATCCGCCCGTCCAACACATGCAATCCGAGCGTCTTCCTCAGCTGGACGCCCGTCCAGAACCACCACAATACTCCCGTCCACCCCGCAAATCCGCTCGTCCAAAACACCCACAATCCGCCCGTCCCGTGCCCTGGATGCTCGGATTATGTGACAGCTAAATCCGTCTTCTACTTGCTCAAATGAAGGATGCGCATATTTTTCAAAGACCGGCGAAAAGGAGACCGGAGTCTATCTTGAGACCAGCGATTCCTCAAGGACTTAATCGTCATTCAAGCCCTTAGTAAACCCTAATTTATGTACCTAATCCCCACAATAAATACCCCATTAGTCTAATTAAATTATCATGTTCTTTTTAGCAATCTCTAGTGTAGTTTATATCAATCAAATCTCTCTTTAATCTTGTAATCAACTTTCAATCAAGTCTTAATACCAATATCATTTCCTTAATCTATCTTTTTTTCATCTTTCATTTTGGGTAATTGAAGATTATTTGGGTTATTGTTGGGAGATTGACAACCTTCCAATCAATCATCAAGTACTTCTATTATTCTTTGCTTTATTATTGGAATCATTAGTAGGTATAATTCTCTTAATCCCTTTTTAATTATTGTTATTTATCTTCATTTATTCATCATGTTTTACTTTGTTGGTATGATTGACAACCTTGCTAGCATGTTCAACATGATAATGAGTGAGTAGTTTCCTTAGCTAGGGTTAATGGGTAATTAGGGGAAACCAACATGGGGGATGATTCACGTTTAAATTAATATGTTTTCATAGTTTATTTGCTTGCTTGTTGTGATCTCAACTTATGCACATGTTATGTTTGATGAAATGCGAGCCTATGAATCCTTGCATTTTTTTTACCCATCACCTATCTTTTCAATGAGACTTGTAAGACATAAACAAACTCGAGTCTCATTAGACCGTGCATATAGTTGAGTAGGGAAGATTAAGTCGACTTGTAAGTGTTGTACAATCTAATCGATTCGGCTCCGGGACCTAAACTTTCCTAGGATTGTAAGATATAAACCAATTCGATCCATCACAACAATAATTGCTTGCTTATAATTTGAGAATATGTTTGTATGATCAATTCCCATGAACTCCCTATCAACAAAAACACCTTTAGGGGTATGGGAAGATGTTCCCGTAAGAATTGGCAAATTCTTCATCCCGATGGATTTTGTTATTGTCGACATGGCCTTTGGGATGAGGACTCCTCAAACAAATGATCAAAATACAATAAAGAAAATAAAAGAAGTAGACAAACCATAAGAGGGGTGAAAGAATGTAGGACCCTCCAAGGTTTGCTAATCCTCCATCATATCATTATCATCATCTTCCTCCATAGATGTGGAATCATCTCCGCTACTTTCAGGTCCATTCCTGCCAATAAAGCAAAACAAACCAAAGTAGAGACCAGATCAGGCTACAATCAGGTACAAACTTATATCATTTCTCAACCTGACGTGCTACCTGAAAAATTACAGACGCAGCAGGTGCTGCGCCTCTTCCAAGAGACGCAGTGACTGTTGCGCCTCTTCCCAGGTCCTTTTCTGCGTATTTTTTCGTATCTTTTCATATCTTTTCGAGATTCACTTCCAAAGTTTCTCCGAAAACCCTATTCCTCCGTCCCATGACACCCTAGTGCATGTTATCAATTGCTTACATCCCTTTTTAATCATCTTGCTTGTTTACTTTTATTGTTATTTAGTTTAGTGATCTTCTACTTCAAACCCCAAATTGTGACACCCCTAGACACCACTAGTTGGAATTGAAAATCTCATCTCAATTCTCGTCCCTTAGGATCCGACCTTTATTTGCCTCTTTACTAATTGTAGAGTTGTTTGTGGAGTTATAAATTGTGTTTTGGTCTAGGTGCTCCTAACGACAAGTACCGAAAACTAAACCTCCAAGTGAGTCCGACCAAAAATGGCGCCGTTGCCGGGGACGGTGTTAATTTGATTTAGATTTTCTTAAATTGTTATTAGTTGTCTTTCTTTGCCTTGGGGAAGTAAAACTCCTCAAGGTTTGTTCTAATTATTTTCGAGTTGTTTGATATTTTGCATGTCTAGAAGATCACAAGGTAACTTGTTACCCTTTGATCACGAAATTGAAAGGACTTTGACAAACAATAGAAGACTTGCTAGGAGAACTTTGAGAGGTATTGGTGAGGTTGTAGATATTCAACCAAACGCTATTGAGTTCGTCAACCCTTTTGCAAGAGAAGGTGAGGAGAACCCAACACAATATCCAACACAAAATCAACCCACAATGCCTAAATTTTCATCACATTCCGTACCAACCGAGGAGAACCTACCCAATGGTACTCCCACATCACAACACTTAACCGGAAATTTCATTGCCAAATCCGCATTTATCCAATTAGTCGAAAGAAGCCAATTTGGGGGGATGCCTAGTGAAGACCCTCACTCTCACATGGAGACTTTTTGTGATTATTGTGATGCGATTTCTCAAACCGTTGTAACTCAAGACCAAATTCGATGGGTCTTATTTCCTTTTTCTCTAATTGGCACCGCAAAATAATGGTTGAAAGGCCTTGATAAGGCTACTCTCGGAATTGACTCTTGGAAGAAATTGGCTCTAGCTTTCTACAAAAAGTTCTACCCACCGGAAAAGACTTACATGCTAAGAGCTCAAATTACGGGCTTTAAGCAAAGAGATGAAGAATCAATGTATGAAGCATGGGAGCGATTCAAAGGAATTTGTCGCTCATGTCCTCATCATGGACTTAGGGAGTGGTTCTTGGTACAATAATTTTAGAACGGTCTTTATGAAGACTCAAGAAATATTCTCAACATGGGATCAAATAGAATGTTCACCGAAGTTGACGACAAACAAACTTGGAACAAGAGTGAGGAAATGGCGGTCCATAATTCACAATATAGTAGACCTCGCAAGGCTACTAGAGGAGGAAAGCATGAAGTTGACTCTATTACTCAATTGGGTGCTCAACTTAGTGCTCACATTGATACCATCAATTTGAAGTTCGAAAAAGCTATGGCTAGACTTGAAGAAGTCTCAAAATCACCAAAGCAACATGTTAATGCCATGACGGCATCTTCATCAATCCCAAGTGGGATATGTGAGAATTGTGGAACTTTGGGACATGACCAAAGTGAATGTAGGGGAATAAATGAACAAGTGAATGCTTTTCAAGCATACAAGAGTTGTACCCCTTATTCAAATTATTACAATGAAAACACCAAATCCAACCCAAATCTCTCATACAAAAGCCAAAATGTTCAAAACCCTCAACCAACATACACCCCACCTCCCGTGAGAAACCAAAATCAAAGACCCTTTTACAACCAAAACCAAGGTTACCAAAATCAAACTCCATACAATCAAGAAAATGACCAAGGTTTTGATGTTCAAAAAGCGGTCCTCCAAAATGCAAAAGAATCAACAAGAGTTTTTCACTCAAATGTAAAAGGATAGTCAAGCAAAGGAAATCACCATCAACAACATCCTAGCCCACACCAAAATGTTGGAAACCCAATTGACTCAACTAGCATCTTCAAGCTCACAAAGACAAAAGGGGCAATTACCACCTCAAAGTAATCCCCCGAGACATGAAACGGTTAGTGCCATTCACTTGAGGAGTGGTACGAGGTATGAAGCACCGAAGAAGCAAGTTGAGGATCAAGTTGTGGAAGCTAGTGATAAAGAAGAAGTTTCAAAGAAAAATGAAGATAAGGCCAAGGAGAAGAAACCCATTGTGATTAGACTTCCTTTTCCAAGTCGTCAAGCTAAGCCAAAATTTGATGACCAACTTGGAAATTTATGGAGATTGTGAAGAATTTGGAAGTCTCCATTCCTTTCACGGAATTAATCAATCACGTGCCGGCCTATGCAAAGTACATGAAAGACATCCTTACGAAAAAGAAATCGATCCGGAAGCTTGAGACTATCGCCTTCACTAAGGTGAGTAGTGCAATACTTCAAGGGAGTTCACCTCCAAAACTTAAAGATCCGGGAAGCTTCTCAATACCGTGTACCATTGGCGACACCACGATCAACAAAGCCTTATGTGATATAGGGGCTAGTGTGAGTGTTATGCCGTACTCGGTGAGTAAAAGGTTACGGATGGGAGAGCTTAAATGCACCAATATCACACTCCAAATGGCCGATAGATCGACGAAAACACCATTAGGGATATGGGAAGATGTTCCCGTAAGAGTTGGGAAATTTTTCATCCCGGTGGACTTTGTCATTGTTGATATGGAAGAAGACTCCAATATTCCAATCATTCTAGGTAGACCTTTCTTACACACCGCGGGTGCGGTGATAGGTGTGAAGCATGGAGAGCTCACTCTAGAAGTGGGAGATGAAAGCATAACTTTCAATCTTGACAAGACCATGAGAGCTCCCCGTTTGCATGAACCATGTTTTATGGTTGATCATTATAGCCGGAAGGATGATAGGAAGAATTAGGAATTCCAATGGAAGAAGAAAGTCGATGATGCTCCATCAAAAGAGCAAGGAAATTCTAACAAAGAGAGCTTGAAAAGCTCACTAAAGTCAAGCAATGAAGAAGAGGGCCTCATTGGCCAAAGCAAGAAAGTTGGAGAGTTGTCTCTATCAACTCAAGAGATCTTTAGTGACCAAGTAGAAGAAGTTTGTGGTCTTTGGGACTATGAGTTTGAAGGGATTTTCAATCCCTACATTGGTAATGCTATCGATCAAGACCAACATGAAGGACAAAAAGTGCAAAGATCTATTGAGGATCTTTATCATGACAATGAACAAGCTTTTGACTACTTCTTCAAGGTGTTGAGTAACATCAACAACACCTTGGACATGTCCCCATGACATCTCACTAAGGATGTGAGTTTGGTGGAGTCCTCTCCAAACCACCATTTGTAAATTTTTCTAACTCCCTAACTAGCATTTTAATTCTTACATTGCATTTTTGTCATTTTTGGATTTTTATGCCTTGATCAAGATATTTATCATTTTTGAGAGAAGTGAGGGAGGGACTAATGATTTTGTTGATCTGTAGTGCTTTAACTTAGTGCGGGGATAACAATTGCCTAGGCTATCCATGCCTTCGTAGTGCCCCTACAATGAAGATCACGGGATTTGAAGAATGAAAATGACACGGGATATGCAAGTGCACTGATGGAACTGAATCCGGGTAGACCAGGAGGAATCCGAGCGTCCCTATGGGTAATCCGCTCGTCTTATGGGAATCCGAGCGTCTGTGGAAGAATCCGTCTGACCAAATGAGCTGAAAAATCAAAACATTTGGTCTGTTAGAGAATCCGAGCGTCCCAGCTGAGAAGACGCTCGTCTGAAAGAATCAGCTCGTCTTTGCAAGAAGACGCTCGCCTTTTTGCCAGTGCAGATTGAGAAAATTCAATGTAACAGAATCCGCTCGTCTCTGAGGGAATCCGCTCGTCCTGAATTGCAGAAATCCGCTCGTCTTCTCTAAAAGACGCACGTCTTTAGGAGAGATTTCTTAAAGCCAAATTGAGCAGAATCTGAGCGTCCCGACAGGAATCCGCTCGTCTTCCCCCTGCAGTTTTGAAATTTCGGGTGTTTTAAATACCCCTTTCCCACATTCATTCATTCATTCAAACATTCAAACATTTAAACACTACCCATAAACCCCAAAACCCTCATCCTCTCCATCACCAAAAACAAAATTTCCTCAACCAAATCAAACAAAATCAAATCAAAACTTCCTTACAACAACAATTAATCACTCCTTTTACAACAATAATCAATCCAAGCACCAAAATCTTCAACCTTTGAGTCGATTTTTGAAATACAAAGACAAATCCTTTCATCTAAAAATCGATTTGGGTATAATTGGAAATTGAAGATTTTCATTCTTTTCTTGGTATAATCATCAATGGCAAGAACAAAAGGAGCAACAAAGGCACTCAAGGCAAAGGCACTCTAAAAAAGGCAACAATGCCTTCAAGCAAAGAAAGCTTCAATGGCTATGGTGGTTGCTAGTGAAAACATGGAATTTCAACAACAACAAGATCCTCCCTTGGAAGCAACAACATCAACAACTGCGGAAATTGCTCAATTATCAAACTATCCGGAGGTAATTTTCATTTCTAACTCCCATAGGGATACATTTTCCAAGTATGCTAAGAAAGCCATTCTACCCACCAAATTCATATGTGAAGATGCCTTGAACAAACAAAAGCCTTCTTCGAAGCCATGGGGTTGGGAAAATTGTTTACTACAAGAGAATTGACATACCCCTCCCTTACCTTGGATTTCTTAAGTTCATTGAAAGTGACTAAGGTAGAGACTAGAACATATATCGAGTTTCGCCTTGCCAATGTGAATAGGCGCATCACCTTTGATGTTTTGAGTAAAGCATTAGGTCTTAGTGATACACCTTATTATCACAAGATGCCCGAAAAATATGACCCCACTCCTCTTTGGGAGGCAATTTCCGGGAACAAATTTGAGAGCTTTTATGCTTGTCGCGCTCTATTAGTCCACCATCCGGGCATTAGAGTGTGGCACAAGGTCATCGGGAATACTATAATTGCAAGAAAAGACACTAATCACTTTACAAAGCTCGATTGTGTTCTACTTGAGTCGGCCTTAAATGTTGGAAGGGAATTCACTAAGCCTTACAATGCTCTAAGCATTTTGGTGGAAAAATGGCTCAATGTTGATTGTGGTAAGGAAGGCACCGCTTTTATCGTAAATGGAGGTCTAGTTACTCTCTTGGCCAAGCACTTTGACGCAAATTTCAACAAGGACAACACCTATTTGGCGATCAAAGGGGGTCATCTCATTGACATGGATGCCATGATTAACAAGTACAAGTGGGTCAAGCATAACTCTCTTGACACCAACTATGGGTGGCTCACCAATGATGCCAGATCTTTCACTTTGCCTTCCAAGATATGCCGCTTGAGTGCTCATCGAACAAACTACCTATCTCCACTTTCCAAAGGCACCGAGTACATCATCCGTCAACAAAGGGGCGAAATTGAAGAGCCCTCCTCCTCCATTGTCACACCACCCTATCCATTCAAATATCAAGAGTTCAAACCAAAAGATGTTGAAGTGGGCAATGACTACATGACTCTACTTATTCAAGAGATGCACAAACAAGCTTACAATGATCGAGTAAATGCATACTTGGCCCAATATCCACCCCTCCTTCATTTAGCTAGGCAAGGACTACTTGATCCTTCATGTCCTTTGCCTAGTTGGGCGGATAGGGAAGTCTTAATTCCAAGCACATCTAGTGGTGAAAGACCGGGTGAAGATGGGAATGTTGATGAAGAGGTAGATGATGAAGAAGAAGAGGCTAATGAAGATGATGAAGGAAGTGAGCAAGGAAGTGAAGAGGGAATTGGAGATGAGTCCGCTTCTATGGAGGAAAATGATGACAATGATGATATGGTGGAGGACTAGCAAGCTTTGGAGGCTCCTACCCTCTTGAGGTTTCTCTACTTCTTTCTTTGTTTTATTTATTTTTATCTTGATCATAGTTGGAGAGTCCTAGCAACATGAGGACTAATACCTCGGCCCCATTGAGGTGTTCTTTTATTGTTCCCGTTTGAAAAATCCAAAATGACAACATTTAGTTTCATGCATTGCATCTTGTGTGCATGAACTACCCCATAATTCAAGACATTAGCAATAATGTCTATCTCGGTTTGAGGAATTACATGCATACGCAACGGGAGGTAATCTAAATTACGCTCTCCGTCATAAACAAAAACCCATGCATCATGTAGTGTAGATTAGTATAGCTTGCATTTAGTATAGGATTCATGCATCATACTTGCATAATTTCCTATCATATTGGCCATTGAGGACAATGCCCATATTAGTGTGGGGATGGGAAATTCTAACTTAACTTTTATTCAAAAATCCAAAAAAAAAAAATTCAAAAATTTCGAAAAAAAATCAAAAAATTTGAAAAATTTGAAAATCCAAAAACAAGTTCATTTCCTTTGTAGTGTAGACTTGTATATATTGTTGTATATATTGAGTTTGTTCTATCGTTGTTCACATTGATCGATTACGCCACATCTGAGACATGAGGATATTGAAGACCGCATGGTATGATCTTTCCAATCTCTTTTTTCCTCTCTATGTTAATGACTATGTGGCTTTATTTTGATTGATGCGGTATAAACAATGTGAATTTAGGACTTGCATTTAGATTATTTGGCATATTAGTTGGTAGAATCATTTGCATTAGGATGTATATATATATTAGTTGCATCATGGCATTGATCGGTCCGTTTCGTGTTCACAATTAAAGGTGTGGTCGTTGGGTCACGTCCGAATCAAAACACAATTTATAACTTCACAAACAACTCTACAATTAGTAAAGAGGCAAGTAAAGGTCGGATCCCAAGGGACGGGTATTGAAATGAGATTTCTATTGAAACTAGTGGTGTCTTAGGGGTGTCACAAATTGGGTTGATGTAGAAGGTCACTAACTAAAATAGCAATGAAAATAAACTAGCAAGATGAATTAAAAGGGGTGTAAACAATTGATTAAAAAGCACTAGGGTGTCATGGGATCATAGGGGAATCATGGGAATTGATCATACAAACATGTTCTCAAATTATAAGCAAGCAATTATTGTTGTGATGGATTGAGTTGGGTTATATCTTACAATCCTAGGAAAGTTTGGATCCCGGAGCCAAATCGATTAGATTGTACAACACCTACAAGTCGACTTAATCTTCCCTACTCAACAACATGCATGGTCTAATGAGACTCGAGTTGGGTTATGTCTTACAAGTCTCATTGAAAATATAGAAGATGATAGTAAATGCAAGGAGTCATAGGCTTAGCATTTCATCAAATATAACATGTGCATGAGTTGAGATCAAAACAAGCAAGCAAATAAAACATGAAAGCATATTAATTTAAGCATGAATCATTCCCCATGTTGGTTTCCCCTAATCACCCATTAACCCTAGCTAAGAGACTACACACTCATTATCATGTTGATCATGCTAGCAAGGTTGTCAATCATACCAACAATATGAAACATGATGAATAAATGAAAGTAATTAACAATAATTAAAAAAGGATTAAGAGAATTATACCTACTAATGATTCCAATAATAAAGCAAAGATAAAAGAAGTACTTGATGCTTGATTGAGAGGTTGTCAATCTCCCAACAATAACCCAAATAATCTTCAATTACCCAAAATAAAGGATGAACAAAAGAGAGATTAAGGAAATAAAACTTGTATTAGAACTTGATTAATTGTTGATTACAAAACTAAAGAGAGATTTTATTGATATTAACTACTCTAATTATTGATAAGAAGAACATGCTCCTCTAATTAGACTAATGGGGTATTTATAGTGGAAATTAGGGAGGATGCATTAGGGTTAACTAAGGGCTAAACTAGTAATTACACTTTTTAGATTGAGCAGGGAGGAGCCGGTATTTTCCGAAGGAAGGGCTTCTTTCTTTGTAGCTTGGAGAAGAGGAAATCGTCTTTGTAGAGGAATCCGGGCGTATTGGGGTCGGGACGGGCGGATTCTGGTGGTGGAAGACGAGCGGATTCGAGGGAATCCGGGCGGATTCTGGCGGTGCAATCCGAGCGACTTTGGACGAAACCGCTCGGATTGTGCTGTGAGGAGACGGGCGGATTGGAGACAATCCGCTCGGATTGTAGCTCAGCACAAATTCTTCTTCTTTTCTTCATGAAATCCTTGGGGATTTCCTTGGGGACTCAAGGATCCTCTAATCTTGTCTCTCCTTGATGCTTGGTCATTGAATTCGATCAATTTAATCTTGTTTTGCCATGAAAATGCAAGATTCTTACTCCTTTCCTACCAAGGGATCAAAATCTCAAAGAATATGCAAAACAAAGAACTAAAGATAATAAATGACCCAAATATGCACTAAAAAGCATGGGAACAAGGCTAATTCGGGGGCTAAAAATGCGCTAATTATGGTCACATCAAATATCCCCAAACCGAACCTTTGCTCGTCCCGAGTAAAGAGGTGACAAAGACTAATACCAATACTAACCTATCCTAATAATATAGCTGATATGAGACAATTAGCGGGTCTCACTCCGCCCCTTCAACTCACAACAAGACAACCATGAGGTAGGATGCCTTCTTGCAAGGCAAGGTGGGTCTTGCCAAAATGGCGACACATCCAAACATTAAGCACACAAAATCACATAATGGATGCATCTACAAAAGAATAGCCACTTCCTCATCAAGTGGGGGAGGCACTAAAGAGGAACAAATTTAAGAGCATGTAATCCTTCACAAATACTAGTTCAACAAATTACTAAGGCTAAGAGGATGGCACTAAATCACCTCCAAATGGTGTTAAACTAGACTACTTTCGTCCTCAATTTCCAAATGCTTTCGCCAAGAGCGATCAGATGGTGGTGGAATGATGATCCCTATGATGCTAGTAGCGTATGACATGACAAGTCTCGAATTCTCTACAAAAGTAAAGGTCATGGATCGTCCCAAGCTCGACCAAGTGGCTTGACAAAAGGCTTTTTGGGAATGAAATGCTCCAATCTTTATTCACAACGGGTGGATATGACTAGCATTCAAAATTGTCCTCATTTCACTTTCACATTTCAAAAATTTAAGATGGGGTTTGTCCCTTCCGGGCTAGTGTCCTTTGCTTTCGCCAATCGCTTATTAGGCAACCGGTTAACCTCTAGACAATAGCTCTTCGGGGTGATAGTCACTCTGTCTCTGGGCGGCCGAATTCACAACCGTGTAGGGGCCCAATTCAATGGATCCCGCACCAAAACACATCGAAGTGGTACGCCTCCATCAAAACAATTAAATTTCTCAACATTTCAACATTTTATAACATTTGAGGTTTCCTTGGCATTAAATTACTTCCACATGACAAAATTTTCGAAATGAGCACTTTCAAGCTTATTGATAGAAAAGTATTTTTGGGTTGCCTTACCACAAGGTCAATCAAGGTCACCTAGACAAGTTAACCAAGTCCACATCGCATCACGGGGTTGGATAGGTGACTCACATGCAAACTCTTGACTAGGCCTTGGGTCATGGGTCAAAAGACACTAGTATGACACTATCTAGGGTGTTTTACAACCATTCTAGTAGGCAAAGTCTTAAGTTGAACAAGTATTTGTAATGGCTTAGTTGCTCTTGTCAAAGTTACTAATTAGGCATTTTTCAAAACATTTCTAACATGCAACTACATGCCATGATGCAACTAATATAAACATCTTAATGCAAGTGATTCTATCAACTAATATGACATATAAACTAAATGCAAGTCCTAAGTTCACATTGTTATACCGCATCAATCAAAATAAAGCCACATAGTTATTAACATAAAGAGGAAAAAGGAGATTGGAAAGATCATACCATGCGGTCTTCATTATCCTCATGTCTCGGATGTGGCGTAGTCAATCAATGTGAACAAGGATAGAACAAACACAATATATACAAAACAATATATACACAAGACTACAAAGGGAAATAAATATGTTTTTGGGTTTTTCAATTTTCAAATTTTTATGATTTTCGAAATTTTTCAATTTTTTTGGATTTTTGAATGAGAGTTAAATGTTAGAATTCCCATCCCCACACTAATATGGGCATTGTCCTCAATGGCCAAAATGATGGAAATTATGCAAAGATGATGCATGATTTCTATGCTAAATGCAATCTACACTAAGCTATACTACATGATGCATGGTTTTTGTTATGACGGAGAGGATAATTTAAATTACCTCCCGTTGTGTATGCATTAACTTCCCCAAACCGAGTGAGACACTATTGCTAATGTCCAAGGATGGGTGTAGTTCATGCACACACTATGCAATGCATGAAGCTAATTTGTCATTTTGGATTTTGAAAATGGGAACAATAAAATGAGAACACCTCAATGGTAGTGAGGTGTGAGTCCTCTATGGTGCTAGGACTACTCCAACAATGATCAAGAAAAATAATAAAAACAAAGAGAGAAATAGACAAACCATAAGAGGGTAGGAGCCTCCAAGGCTTGCTAATCTTCCATCATGCTATCACCATCACTTTCCTCATTAGAAGTGGTCACATCGCCACTTCCCTCTTCATTTGCCTCTTCACTTTCTTCCTCATCTTGCTCATCATCATCTTCACCATCCTTCTCTCCTTCTTCACTTGCTTCCTCATCAATGTTATCATCAACTTCTTCATTACCAACAACCTCATTGTCACCCGAAACGACCCTAGATGCACCCGGAAATAGGACTTCTCTATCCGCCCAACTAGGCAAAGGACATGATGGGTCAAGTAGTCCTTGCCTAGCTAAGTGTAGGAGGGGTGGATATTGAGCCAAGTAAGCATTTTTCCGGTCCTCAAAGGCTTGCTTGTGCATTGCTTGCATGAGAAGAGTCACATAGTCATTTCTAGCTTCAACTCCTTCCGGCTTGAACTCTTGATACTCAAAGGGGTAAGGTGGTATGACAATGGAAGATGAGGGCATTTCAAGTTCACCCTTTTGTTTTTGAATAATATACTCGGCCTCTTTAGAAAGGGGAAGTAGATAATTTGTCCGGTGGACGCTTAGACGACAAATCTTTGAAGAAAAAGTGAACGATCTAGCTTCACTAGTGAGCCATCCATACTTGGTATCAAGAGGGTTATGAGCAACCCACTTGTATTTGTGTATCATAGTATGCAAATCAACAAGATGACCACCCTCCTTTGCTTTATACTTGTTATCCTTATTGAAGTTAGGATCAAAGTACTTAGCTAGGATAGTGACTAGGCCGCCATTGACAATAACGGTAGTGCCCTTCTTCCCACAATCAATGTTGAGCCATCTATCTACCAAGAGCCTCAAAGAATTGTAAGGCTTGGTGTGTACTCTTCCAATGTTCAAAGCCGATTCAAGGAGAATAAAATCAAGTTTGGTGAAATGGTTGGTATCTTTCCTTGCAATAATGGTGTTTCCCATGACCTTGTGCCATACTCTTATGCCCGGATGGTAGACTAAAAGAGCACGACTTGCATGAAAGTCCTCAAATGTCCTCCCGGAAATTGCCTCCCAAAGAGGGTCGGGGTCATACTTTCCATAATTCTTAAAATAACTCGGTTCATCACTAAGACCCAAGATTTCACTCAATTCCCTAAAGGAAACGCGTCTACTAACATTAGCTAGACGAAACTCGAGATTCTCCCTACTCTCAACTTTGGTGACTTTCAAAGAACTCAAAAATTCCAAGGTAAGGGAGGGGTATGTCAACTCTTTTGATTCAAACAATTTCTCTAACCCCATGGCTTTGAAAAAGGCTCTAGTTTGCTCAAGGACACCCAACTTTCCCAAGGTGTCTTCACAAATAAATTTGGTGGATTGAATTAATTTCCTAGCAAACTTGGCAAAAGTATCTCTATGGGTTTTGGAAATAAAAGTTACCTCCGGATAATGCAAAAGTTGATCGATTTCCGGAGTAGAAGATGTTGTTGCTCCCATAGAAGGTTGTTGTTGTTGTTTCACTTCCAAGTTTGGTGTTGCTACTACCATAGCCAATGGTTTCTTTGCTTGAAGAGCCTTTTGCCTTTGTGCAAGTGCCTTTGGTGCCTTTGTTGCCTTTGTTGCTCCCTTAGTCCTTGCCATTGATGATTTAACCAAGAAATGAATGAAAAATCTTCAATTTGTAGTGTACCCAAATCGATTTAAAGGTGAAAGGCTTTGCCTTTATGAATTCAAAAATCGACTCAAAGGTTGAAGATTTTGTGCTTGGTTTTGATTTTTGTTGAAAAAGGAGTGATTGATTTCTTGTTGAAAGGATGATTTGATTTGATTTTGGTGAATGTTGTTGAGGGATTTTGTTTTTGTGATGGAGAGGATGAGGGTTTTGATGTTTTGAAGTAGTGTTATGAATGAATGAATGAATGAATGAAGGTGGGAGGGGTTTTATAAAGACCGAAATTTTCGAACTGCAGGGGCAATCCGTGCGGATTCTGCCCAATACGGGCGTATTCTGCACTTTCTGGGTTTGATAAAACTCGCCTAAAGACGGGCGGATTCAGAAGAAGACGCTCGGATTTTCTTGATACGGGACGGGCGGATTCTCTTGAAGACGGTCGGATTTGAGTCCAGGAAATTTTGCTTGTTTTCCTTAGCAGAGAAGACGGGCGTCTTCTATCCAAGACGGACGGATTTGCAGAGACGGGCGGATTGCTGCTCGAGACGCCGGATTCTCTTCTTGTCAAAAATATTTCAAAATTGCATCTCATAGGGACGTGCGTCTTCAACCCGATGCGCTCGGATTGCGGGGAAAACGGGCGGATTCTCTTGAATCCGCTCGGATTCTACCCTTTTGTACCCGGATTCAGTTCCATCCGTGCACAATGCATTTCCCTTACCATTCTTCTATTCTTCTTCAAATCTTGTGTTCGTCATTGTGGGGGCACTACTAAGGCATGGATAGCCTAGGCAATTGTTATCCCCACACTAAGGTAAAGCACTAGACATCAATTGAAATTGTTAGTCCCTTCCTCACTTCTCTCAAACATAACAAATATCTTGATCAAAGTAAATAAAATAAATCCAAAGATGACAAAAATGCAATACAAGAATTGAAATGCGAGTTAGGGAGTTAGAAATATTTACAAGTGGTGGTTTAGGGAGGACTCCACCAAACTCTCATTCTTGATGAGATGTCAAGGGGGCATGTTCAAGGTGTTGTTGATGTTGCTCAACACCTTGAAAAAGTAATCAAAAGCTTGTTCATTATTATGGTAGAGGTCTTCAATAGTCCTTTGCCCTTGTTTTTGGTCTTGATCGATGGCATTACCAATGTAGGGATTAAAAATCCCTTCAAATTCGTCGTCCCAAAGACCACAAACTTCATTAAGTTGATCATTGAAAATCTCTTGATTCGATGGAGACAACTCTCCCAAATTCTTCTTTTGGCCAATGAGGCCTTCCTCTTCTTCTTTGGTTGATTTTGATGAGTTTTGCAAGCTCTCCTTGTCACAATTCACTTGCTCTTTGAATTGAGCATCTTCAATTTTTTTCTTCCATTGGAGTTACGATTTCTTCCTTTCATCCTTTCGGCTATAATGATCAATCATAAAACATGGTTCATGCAAATGAGGAGCTCTCATAGTCTTGTCAAGATTAAAGGTTATGCTTTCATCTCCCACTTCTAGAGTGAGCTCACCATGTTTCAAATCAATCACCGCACCCGCGGTGTGTAGGAAAGGTCTTCCTAGAATGATTGGAATGTTGGAATCTTCCTCCATATCAACAATGACAAAGTCCACCGGGATGAAAAACTTCCCAATTCGTACGGGGACATCTTCCCATAGCCCTAATGGTGTCTTTGCCGATCTATCGGCCATTTGGAGTGTGATGTTGGTGCATTTAAGCTCTCCCATCCCCAACCTTTTACTCACCGAGTACGGCATGACACTCACATAAGGCTTTGTTGATCGTTGTGTCGCCAATGGTACACGGTATTGAGAAGCTTCCCGGATCCTTTAACTTTGGAGGTGAACTCCCTTGAAGTATTGCACTACTCACCTTAGTGAAGGCGATAGTCTCAAGCTTCCGGATCGACTTCTTCTTTGTGAGGATATCTTTCATGTATTTCGGATAGGCCGGCACGTGATTGATTAATTCCGTGAAAGGAATCGATACTTCCAAATTCTTCACAATTTCCATGAACTTTCCAAGTTGATCATCAAATTTGGGCTTGGCTTGACGACTTGGAAAAGGAAGTCTAATCACAATGGGCTCCTTCTCCTTGACCTTGTCTTCATTTTTCTTTTAACTTTCTTCTTTTGATGATTCTCCATCTTTGGAGCTTTGCACAATTTCTTCCTTGTTACTAGCTTCCACAACTTCATCCTCAACTTGCTTCCTTGGTGCTTCATACCTTGTACCACTTCTCAAGTGAATGGCACTAACCGTTTCATGTCTAGGGGGATTACTTTGAGGTGGTAATTGCACCTTTTGTCTTTGTGAGCTTGAAGATGCTAGTTGAGTCAATTGTGTTTCCAACATCTTGGTGTGAGCTAGGATGTTGTTGATGGTGGTTTCCTTTGCTTGGCTATCTTTTTGCATTTGAGTGAAAAATTCTTGTTGATTCTTTTGCATTTGGAGGACCGCTTTTTGGACATCAAAACCTTGGTCATTTTGGTGATTGTATGGATTTTGATTTTGGTAACCTTGGTTTTGATTGTAAAAGGGTCTTTGATTTTGGTTTCTCATGGGTGGTGGAGTGTATATTGTTTGAGGGTTTTGAACATTTTGGCTTTTGTATGAGAGATTTGGATGGAATTTGGTGTTTTCATTGTAATAGTTGGAATAAGGGGTACCACTCTTGTATGCTTGGAAAGCATTCACTTGTTCATTTGTTCCCCTACATTCACCTTGGTCATGTCCCAAAGTTCCACAATTCTCACATATCCCACTTGGGATTGATGAGGATGCCGTCATGGCATTAACATGATGCTTTGGTGATTTTGAGACTTCTTCAAGTCTAGCCATAACTTTTTCAAACTTCAAATTGATTGTGTCAATATGAGCACTAAGTTGAGCACCCAATTGAGTAACGGAGTCCACTTCATGCTTTCCTCCTCTAGTAGCCTTGCGAGGTCTACTATATTGTGAGTTATGGACCGCCATTTCCTCAATCTTGTTCCAGGTTTGATTGTCATCAACTTCGGTGAACATTCCATTTGATCCCATGTTGAGAATGTTCCTTGAATCCTCATATAGACCATTCCAAAATTGTTGTACCAAAAACCATTCGCTAAGTCCATGGTGAGGACATGAGCGACAAATTCCCTTGAACCGCTCCCAAGCTTCATACAAAGATTCTTCATCCCTTTGCTTAAAACCCGTAATTTGAGCTCTTAGCATGTTAGTCTTTTCCGGTGGGTAGAATTTTTTGTAGAAGGCTAGAGCCAACTTCTTCCAAGAATCTATTCCGAAGGTGGCCTTATCAAGGCCCTTCAACCATTGCTTCGCGGTGCCGATTAGATAAAAAGGAAATAAGACCCATCTAATTTGGTCTTGAGTCACACCTGTTTGAGAGATTGCATCACAATAGTCGCAAAAGGTTTCCATATGAGAATGAGGGTCTTCACTAGGCAACCCCCCAAATTGGCTCCTTTCAACTAATTGGATGAAGGCGGACTTGGCAATAAAATTTCCGGTTAGATGTTGCGGTGTAGGAGTACCATTTGGTAGGTTCTCCTCGGTGGGTACGGAGTGTGACGAGAATTTAGGCATTGTAGGTTGATTTTGTGGGGTATTGTGTAATGGGTTCTCCTCTCCTTCTATTGCGAAAGGATTGACGAACTCAATAGTTGGTTGAACAACTTCACTAATACCTCTTAAATTCCTCCTAACAAGTCTCCTATTGTTCGTCAAGGTTCTTTCGATTTCACGGTCAAAAGGTAACAAATCACCTTGTGACCTTCTAGACATACAAAATATCAAACAACTCGAAAATAATTAGAACAAACCTTGAGGAATTTTACTTCCCCAAGGCGAAGAAAGACACAACTAATAACAATAAAAAGGAAATCTAAATCAAACAAACACCGTCCCCGGCAACGGCGCCATTTTTGATCGGTCCGTTTCGTGTGAACAATTAAAGGTATGGTCGTTGGGTCACGTCCGAATCAAAACACAATTTATAACTTCACAAACAACTCTACAATTAGTAAAGAGGCAAGTAAAGGTCGGATCCCAAGGGACGGGTATTGAAATGAGATTTCTATTGAAACTAGTGGTGTCTTAGGGGTGTCACAAATTGGGTTGATGTAGAAGGTCACTAACTAAAATAGCAATGAAAATAAACTAGCAAGATGAATTAAAAGGGGTGTAAACAATTGATTAAAAAGCACTAGGGTGTCATGGGATCATAGGGGAATCATGGGAATTGATCATACAAACATGTTTTCAAATTATAAGCAAGCAATAATTGTTGTGATGGATTGAGTTGGGTTATATCTTACAATCCTAGGAAAGTTTGGGTCCCGGAGCCGAATCGATTAGATTGTACAACACCTACAAGTCGACTTAATCTTCCCTACTCAACAACATGCATGGTCTAATGAGACTCGAGTTGGGTTATGTCTTACAAGTCTCATTGAAAAGATAGAAGATGATAGTAAATGCAAGGATTCATAGGCTTAGCATTTCATCAAATATAACATGTGCATGAGTTGAGATCAAAACAAGCAAGCAAATAAAACATGAAAACATATTAATTTAAGCATGAATCATTCCCCATGTTGGTTTCCCCTAATCACCCATTAACCCTAGCTAAGAGACTACTCACTCATTATCATGTTGATCATGCTAGCAAGGTTGTCAATCATACCAACAATATGAAACATGATGAATAAATGAAAGTAATTAACAATAATTAAAAAGGGATTAAGAGAATTATACCTACTAATGATTCCAATAATAAAGCAAAGATAAAAGAAGTACTTGATGCTTGATTGAGAGGTTGTCAATCTCCCAACAATAACCCAAATAATCTTCAATTACCCAAAATAAAGGATGAACAAAAGAGAGATTAAGGAAATAAAACTTGTATTAGAACTTGATTAATTGTTGATTACAAAACTAAAGAGAGATTTTATTGATATTAACTACTCTAATTATTGATAAGAAGAACATGCTCCTCTAATTAGACTAATGGGGTATTTATAGTGGAAATTAGGGAGGATGCATTAGGGTTAACTAAGGGCTAAACTAGTAATTACACTTTTTAGATTGAGCAGGGAGGAGCCGGTATTTTCCGAAGGAAGGGCTTCTTTCTTTTTAACTTGGAGAAAAGGAAATCGTGCTGTAGAGGAATCCGGGCGTATTGGGGTCGGGACGGGCGGATTCTGGTGGTGGAAGACGAGCGGATTCGAGGGAATCCGGGCGGATCTCAGCGGTGCAATCCGAGCGACTTTGGAGGAAACCGCTCGGATTGTGCTGTGAGGAGACGGGCGGATTGGAGACAATCCGCTCGGATTGTAGCTCAGCACAAATTCTTCTTCTTTTCGTCCCTTTTCTTCATGAAATCCTTGGGGATTTCCTTGGGGACTCAAGGATCCTTTCTCAACATTGCTCATCTACTATCATATGTACAAAGGCCTTCTAATCTTGTCTCTCCTTGATGCTTGGACATTGAATTCGATCAATTTAATCTTGTTTTGCCATGAAAATGCAAGATTCTTACTCCTTGCCTACCAAGGGATCAAAATCTCAAAGAATATGCAAAACAAATAACTAAAGATAATAAATGACCCAAATATGCACTAAAAAGCATGGGAACAAGGCTAATTCGGGGGCTAAAAATGCGCTATTATGGTCACATCAGGCATGTAGTTGCATGTTAGAAAATTTTGCGAAACCGTCTACTTGGGAAGCTTGACAAGTATACATAGGCCCTAGTAGATGCTTTTTCTTCTTAAGACTTTGCTTGTTAGAATACTTGTAAAACACCCTAGGATGTGTCATGCTAGTATCCTTTGACCCATGGATTAAGGCCTAGTCAAGAGTACCTTGTGGTGTGATAACTCCTTGGCTACCGTTTATTCCAAGGTGACCCTTGAAACCATGTGTCCATCATCCATGTTCTACCACATTTTTGTCATCAAAGGGAATGGGCACAAAAAGAAATTATTCAAATTTGAGTTCAATGAAATGAAAAGTGAAAGGAAGTTTGCAAAATGCATCAAATGAAGAGAGGAGCAAAAATAGACTCCTAAAGCTTCAAATATAAGGCACCCTCACTACATATGGGGTGACTTTGAAAATGTTCAAAAAGAAATGCAAAATGTTGAGAAGTTGCCAAGTATTGAAATGCCAAAAATCAAAAGAAATGGCAAAACAAAGTGTTCTCAAATGTTTTATGCCACAAGAAATTGGGGGGAAAACAAACAACAAAAGCAAACTCCCAAAATGAAACTCAAATACTATCGATCCCTTTATCCATCGTATCCATTTTTGTGCATGGTAGAGAGGGGACGGCCCTTCTTCTTGTCTAGGCAAGAGAGGGAATTCCGCGATCCTCCAGTGTTTCTAACACCATAGGGAGTATACTCTTGACAAAAGCATTTAACGATTGAGTACAAAGGTACCCTAGCTTGACACAACTTGGACGTGATTTATTGGTATCTTTCTAGGCTTAGTAGTTTGAAGAAATTGCATCTATGAAGGAGTGTGTAGCCTTGAATTGCTTCCCCTTTAGATAATTTCCGCCACTTAGATGAGGAAAGTGGCTATTCTTTTGTAGATGCATCCATTACTTGATTTTATGAGCTTTAATGTTTGGATTTGTCGCCATTTTGGCAAGACCCACCTTGCCTTGCAAGAAGGCATCCTACCTCATGGTTGTCTTGTTATGAGTGGAAGGGGCGGAGTGAGACCCGCTAATTGTCTTATATCGGCTATGCTATTAGGTTAGTTTAAATAACGGTCCTAGTCTTTGTCACCTCTTTACTCGGGACGAGCAAGGGTTCGGTTTGGGGATATTTGATGTGACCATAATTTGAGCATATTTAGTCCCCAAATTAGCCTTGTTCCCATGCTTTTTAGTGCATATTTGGGTCATTTATTGTCTTTAGTCCTTTGTTTTGCATATTTTTTGAGGTTTTGATCCCTTGGTAGGAAAGGAGTGCAAACCTTGCATTTTCATGGCAAAATGGAGCTAAATTGATTGAATTCAATGACCAAGCATCAAAGAGAAGACAAGACTAGAAGGCCTTTGTACATACTATAGTAGATGGGCAATGATGAGAAAAGATCCTTGCATCCCCGTGGAATCCTCAAGGATTTTATGAAGAGAAAGGAATAAAAGAAGAAAGGAAGAAGCTGACAGGGAATCCGAGCGGATTGACCACAATCCGCCCGTACAGCACATGCAATCCGAGCGTCTTCCTCACCTGGACGCCCGTCCAGAACCACCACAATCCGCCCGTCCACCCCGCGAATCCGCTCGTCCAAGACACCCACAATCCGCCCGTCCCGTGCCCTGGACGCTCGGATTGTGTGACAGCTAAATCCGTCTTCTACTTGCTCAAATGAAGGATGCGCATATTTTTCAAAGACCGACGAAAAGGAGACCGGAGTCTCTCTTGAGACCGGCGATTCCTCAAGGACTTAATCATCATTTAAGCCCTTAGTAAACCCTAATTTATGTACCTAATCCCCACTATAAATACCCCATTAGTCTAATTAGATTATCATGTTCGTTTTAGCAATCTCTAGTGTAGTTTATATCAATCAAATCTCTCTTTAATCTTGTAATCAACTTTTAATCAAGTCTTAATACAAATCTCATTTCCTTAATCTCTCTTTTGTTCATCTTTCATTTTGGGTAATTGAAGATTATTTGAATTATTATTGGGAGATTGACAACCTTCCAATCAATCATCATGTACTTCTATTATTCTTTGCTTTATTATTGGAATCATTTGTAGGTATAATTCTCTTAATCCCTTTTTAATTATTGTTAATTATCTTCATTTATTCATCATGTTTTACTTTGTTGGTATGATTGACAACCTTGCTAGCATGTTCAACATGATAATGAGTGAGTAGTTTCCTTAGCTAGGGTTAATGGGTAATTAGGGGAAACCAACATGGGGGATGATTAATGCTTAAATTAATAGGTTTTCATAGTTTATTTGCTTGCTTGTTGTGATCTCAACTTATGCACATGTTATGTTTGATGAAATGCGAGCCTATGAATCCTTGCATTTTTTTTACCCATCACCTATCTTTTCAATGAGACTTGTAAGACATAAACCAACTCGAGTCTCATTAGACCATGCATATAGTTGAGTACGGAAGATTAAGTCGACTTGTAGGTGTTGTACAATCTAATCGATTCGGCTCCGGGACCCAAACTTTCCTAGGATTGTAAGATATAAACCAACTCGATCCATCACAACAATAATTGCTTGCTTATAATTTGAGAATATGTTTGTATGATCAATTCCCATGAACCCCCTATGACCCCATGACACCCTAGTGCCTTTTATCAATTGTTTACATCCCTTTTTAATCATCTTGCTTGTTTACTTTTATTGCTATTTAGTTTAGTGATCTTCTACTTCAAACCCCAAATTGTGACACCCCTAGACACCACTATTTGCAATTGAAAATCTCATCTCAATCCCCGTCCCTTGGGATCCGACCTTTACTTGCCTCTTTACTAATTGTAGAGTTGTTTGTGGAGTTATAATTGTGTTTTGGTCTAGGTGCTCCTAACGACAAGTACCGAAAACTAAACCTCCAAGTGAGTCCGACCACTAGGCTTGGGGTACAAGCCCACAAAGCCGAAACCCTCGAAATGCATACTGATGTTCAGAATCGCAAAAGTAAGGGAGTCCAAATGCAACCCTATCTCCCTACACTAAATTGGTACTTCAACAGGGAAGGAGATTGTGAAAATTTTTATGGATTTCCCGAACCTTGGTGGTACAGAGGCGATCAACTAGCTATAATCGGGGTCTTCCATGATTTCTACTTCATTCCTCCAGAAACGGTTCCTACCGTCAAAACCCGTCAGACACATTGTCTTGACGAACAGGTTGTTAGCCTTCTAATTAGAGAGGATCGATTCATCGAGGCAGTGCAGGATGAGATCATTATCATGATACTTCAAGACGAGCATTTCAACCCTACAACACTGATCATTGACACCAGATCAAATCAGCAGAAAGGATGGAGAAAGTCGATCAAGTGGACCAACAATCAAGGAAACCTCTTTAAGGTCACTACTGGAGAAGGAGAGATGTTCAAAGGAGAACCCGAAGACGATGAATTCGAGTAAGTCGGAATCAGATTCGGAGTCGGAATCTAAGTATAGAGAAGTCGCTAGAGAGTCTCGTCCTATCGTCACTCCCCACCCTCTTGTTTCTCCTAGCAGAGTATCGCCTAGTAAATGTGATGGCAGCTTGGGAATGTTCCAAAGAATCTGTCCCTTTACCGCCATCGATCATCTGCAAGTGGTGACTTCTTTGTTTCAGCTATTTTCGAACATTAATATGAATAAATCTGATTCTGCGTACTCCTTGTGTTATTCTGAATACAATTCTGTTTACGATGATAATAAGGATGATCCTGACCCATACTCAATCGAATTACCACCCTATATAATTAAAGAAATACTAGAAGAGGGGGAAGTGGTACCAGTTATAGAAAACACCGACCCTATCAACGTAGGAACGGAATTAGAACCACAAGAACTTTTGATAGGGATGACCCTAGACCCAACTGAAAGGGCCAATTTCATCGACATCCTACACGAGTTCAAAGACGTCTTCGCTTGGTCTTACAAGGACATGCCAGGGATCGACAGGGATATTGCAGAACATCGCATTCCAATTAAGTCAGGTTTCAAACCTGTAAAGCAGAAGCTTCGTCGGATGAGGACAGAGTGGGCTCTTAAGATTAAAGAAGAAATCGATAAGCAATTCAAAGCCGGATTCATCAAAGTTTCCGAGTATTCAGACTGAGTGGCTAATATAGTCCCCGTAACCAAAAAGGATGGGCGAATCCGGATTGTGTTGATTTCAGAGACTTGAACAAAGCGAGTCCAAAAGACGACTTCCCTTTACCACACATCGATATATTGGTAGATAATACAGAAGATGACACGTTTTTATCCTTCATGGACGGGTATGTAGGGTATAACATAATCAAAATGGCCAAAGAAGATATGCACAAGACAGCCTTCGTCACTCAGTGGGGCACATACTGCTATACTGTTATGCCATTCGGGCTAATCAATGTTGGGGCTACGTACCAACGCACTGCGACTACTTTGCTACATGGCATGATGCATAAAGAGGTGGAGGTTTATGTGGATAATATGATCATCAAATCTAAGGATAGAAAAAGGCATATCGCTAACCTCAGAAATGTGCATTCGGAGTAACGTCACGCAACCTTCTGGGATACGTTTTCAGCTAGAGGGGGATAGAAATTGATCCACCCAAGATCAAGGCCTTAATCGAGATGCCACAACCCCAAACAGAAAAAGAGGTTAGAGGATTCCTGGGCAAAGTGCAGTACATAAGTCGATTCATATCGAAACTTACTATGATCTGCGAACCTATCTTCAAAAAGCTCAAGAAAATGGACCATACCGTGTGGGACGATAACTGTCAAAAGGCATTTGATAGGATAAAGGAGATATTGGCCAAGCCACCAGGGCTGATGCCTCTCCAACAAGATCAACCTCTTGGTTTATATCTCACGGTTACCGAAATAGCCATGGGGGCTATGCTCGCACAGACTGTTGGAAAAGAAGAAAGAGTTATGTACTACCTTAGTAAGAAGTTCTTGGAGTACGAAAGTAAGTATACACCTCTCGAGAAGACATGCCTCGCTCTTGTGTGGGCAACAAAGAAGCTACGCCATTACATGCTTAGCTACTCGGTCAAAGTGTATTCTGAAAGGGATCCCGTCAAATACCTCTTCGAGAAACCCGTCCTCAATGGACGCTTGGCAAGATGGACCTTAATGCTCTTAGAGTTCGATCTCAAATACATACCTTTGAGAGTCATAAAGGGGACGCGCCGTGGCTGAATTCTTCGCAGATAATCCTATCAATGATACGCACGCAATAGACACATGGTCGTTTCCAAATGAGGATATTTTAAAAACCAGTACGGATTCTTGGGATCTTTACTTTGATGGGGCATCCAATTTGAGAGGATTTGGAATAGGAGTGTTGCTCATTTCTCCTAAAGGCGAGCACACACCACTTTTTGTCAAACTCGACTTCGAGGTGACAAACAATACAGCAGAGTATGAGGCTTGCCTCATTGGTCTACAAGCAGCAGTGAGTTTAGGCATCAAGAACCT
Organism: Silene latifolia; assembly: GCF_048544455.1. Taxonomy (NCBI): domain Eukaryota; kingdom Viridiplantae; phylum Streptophyta; class Magnoliopsida; order Caryophyllales; family Caryophyllaceae; genus Silene; species Silene latifolia. The sequence continues at coordinate 175,306,282 of NC_133537.1, forward strand.
TCGAGTTCACGGGGACTCGTCTTTAATCGTTAACCAAATCATTGGATCCTGGAAAATCAGAAATGAATGTCTGGCACCCTATCAGGCGAGGATATATCAGATTGCTCAATTCTTCGATCAGGTTACTTATTTACACCTGCCTCGCAAAGAAAATCAGTTTGCGGACGCTCTTGCAAAACTCGCATCCTTGATTAATATGCTAGACAACATGGTTGAAATGCCTTTGTGCATCGAACGACGGTCAAAGCCAGCCTATGTACACTCCCTTACAGATGAAGAGGAAAACCCAGGGGAACCTTGGTTCCATGCCATTCTAAATTTCAAGCTTAATGGTACATATCCACCAGATATGGATAAGAGAGGACAACGCGCCATACGCCTACTTGCCTCTAAATACCTCCTCGTGCAGGGAGAGTTGTACAAAAGAACACCACTTGGTGTCCTCTTGCGTTGCCTTGATCATTCACAGGCACAGAAAGTAATGGAAGAAGTTCACGATGGAGAATGAGTGGACCTATGATGGCAAAGAAAATTACGCGTCTAGGGTATTACTGGACGACAATGGAGTCAGATTGCATCAAATACGTCAGGTATTGTCATAATTGCCAGATCATCGGGAATGTGCAACATGTTCCTCCCTCAATGCTATATACCATGACATCTCCTTGGCCATTTTCTGCTTGGGGAATATACATCATCGGGAAAATCACTTCAGCTGGGACAAGAGGTCATTGTTAAATTTTAGTAGCTATCGACTATTTTGCTAAATGGGTCGAGGCGGCATCTTACACTAGCCTTACAGCCAAATATGTGGCAAAGTTTATACAAACCAATATCATTTATTGATACGGTTGCCCACATGAAATCATCAGTGACAACGGGTCACATTTTCAGGCCGAAGCTGCATAGTTGCTAGCTAAGTATAAGATCAAGCATCACCATTCCTCGCCATATAGACCTCAAACTACTGATGCGGTAGAGGTAGCTAACAAAAATGTCGTCACGATCCTCAAGAAAATGATCGACAATTATCGCGATTGGCCTAGCAAAATACCCTTTGTGTTATGGGGATATCGCACGTCAGTTAGGACGCCCACTGGGGCTACTCCTTTCTATTTGACTTACGGCATGGAAGCTGTACAGTCAGTAGAGCTAGAGATCCCATCCCTACGCATTTTACTCGAAAGTCAAATTCCAGAAGCTGAATGAAATAGGGATAGGTATGATGAACTCATCCTCTTGGACGAACGGAGGCTACGCACATTACATAATGTGAAGACATATCAGGCACGTATCAAACGAGCCTTTATTAAAAGGGTCAACCCCAGAATTATCAAGGAAGGGGATTTAGTAATCAAGTCAGTCAGAGATCTCTTACCTGTTGATCCACGGGGAAAATTTAAACCTAATTGGGCAGGACCATTTTTAGTCAAGTCCATACTTTCAAGGGGTGCGGTTAAGATCACAGACCTAGAAGGGAATGAGTTTTCTAATTCGACTAACCTAGCCCAATTGAAATGGTACTACCCTTAGAATAGGATAAAACGCGCCTCGCGTGACACACGTGCCACTCTTGCGACACGAAATAAAAACGACCCCTGGCCCGCTAAAAATCTTATGACATTTCGCTCTTGTGTTTTGACATTTTAACATCCTCATATCATCAAATAAATTGAATTTCATTTCCTTGGGAGTAAGTAAAGCACACGCTTATATTTCTAAGTTCATTACAAGCTCTTTCTTCGAACATTTATTCTTTTACATTTTTCTGAACTACGTACAGGGTTTGATTTCATTTTTCTAATGAATACGTAGGCAATCCTTTACATGATAGAACCCGTCATTTCAAGATGTAAATAGAAGGACATTTGCATGTTGCATTTGAAAATTGACAAGAATAAATAAAGAAAATTTATAAAAGTTTCTTAACTAATAAATCATTTATTCATTACTCCTTAAATAATAGTAATATGCAAAATACATATAAATTTAAAAATGCTAAAAATTAAAATGCTAGGCTAGGATTCTAAAAACCCCGCTATTTATTATAACTCAAATAATAAATAATACTATTTAAAAATGACTAAGGCTACTCTTCCATTTTCCCCGTGCCTTTGTCGCCTTTGTCACATTTCTTGTCTCGACCGCAAGCGGAACGCTCTTGCGTTATTTCCGACCTAATCACTAGCGGCCGTGCTCGCGGTCTAGTTTTCCCATTTTGACCCACCACCATCTTCTCTTCAGGAGCATTCTTTGGTTTCTTTGACGGACGAACGACCCGATATCCGGCCTCTTCTTCCTCCTCAGTTACGTACTTTTGGTTCTCCTTCGCCACTTTGCGGATCTTCTAGTCTACGGGCTCGTGCTTCCTTAGCTTTTCACGATCCTTGGGAGTGCTAGCTTTCCTCCACTGCAGATAGGGATGCTAATTTCACCCGCACCCGATCAAAATCCGATCGACCCGATCCTAAAAGACGGATGAATACTCGACTTAAATGGATGATGGATGAAACGGATGACGGATGGATGGTGGGTTAGATGAAATCTCACACGTTATCCATCCATCACCCGATATTTATTTTATCTTTTTAGAAAATATATATAATACGTACAAATTTTCTAATGCTCATCTACTGGTCATGTCATATGGTACAAGAGTAATGAATTTAATTGTGAGGGAATGACATTAATTAAGTATCAAAATGGCACTTATGAACCAAAGTCAAATTAAACTGACTTTTATACCATGTAAATGAATTAAATTCATCTTTTATGAATTTATATTAGTCACCCGTCTATCACCCGATTCACCCGTTTCATCCATGGATGATGGATGGGTGGATGACAGATGATAAATTTCGCGGATGACAGACGGGTTGGATAAGATTTTAAAGTGACGGATGGATGACGGATAAAGACTCATCCGATCCAAAACCGATCCATTGACATACCTAATTGCAGATATGAGTCAGATACCCATAACGAGCCAACCGGAACGGGTATGAACCACGTATTCCTTTGGGGCCAACGAATTTCCCACTCTCGACAAGACTCAGAAGTATGCGCCAAGGCATTTTGAGGGACGGTGTCTAGCTTCAGGATTTTCTGTCTCCGGAAAAGTATAGACCATGAATTCCGGAAAAGTATAGACCATGAATTCCAAGCCGAGAATGCGAATTGACCGTGTCGGATCCAAAGACGATACTCCAGTCACCGATCTAAGATGCCACCATGGCACGATACACCTAATCAATGGCCCACCTTCACTCTTTAATTTATTTTCCCAATAATTGCATACTCGAGTGAAGTCTACCATGTATAGGATCGTTCTCATCATAATTGATCGGGAGCAATATCCTGTCACGTCAACTGGGGGCTCGATTAACCGCAGCCTTTCCATTAGCTAGAACTTCAAAAAAGGGGACGGGAGTTAATATCGAAAACCGGCCGAAAAAAAAACGGCCGAATAGGACAGAAAACGGGTTCTTACCTGTAAAATAATAGGACTCCCAAGATAAGGATGCTCGCGGTTGGCCTTCCTATTGTCCAATCCTAGAATGGTCTCCCCTAGGACTAAGCATGTTGGGCTCCTGCGCAGTTTCATTTGCTCCACTATGCCTAAAAATCGAGGGTCACCCCTCATCTCTTTGTCCACATGCCCTCGCAGGACATAGAAATGAAGAAGGCAAAATCCATAAGCTCTGCGCCTCACCACATAAGAGATAGTAGGGTCGTCCCTATTTATAAATCGATCGACAAATTCAAACATACGGACACCTTTTGAGGTCACAAGACGGTCAACCTCAGCCTTGGTCAATCTAAGCAAATCCCTAAATTTATTTTTATAGTCTTGAGAGCTAGGGGGTATAGTCAGAACACTTTTTGTGTCACATCCTCAAACCGAAGCAATTCCATTAGGAAAGGGACAAATTTCGCCTCCCGGAAAGGCAAATACGTGAAAATTCGGGTCCCAATATTCAAGACAAGAATCCAAAAAGAGCCTAATTACCTTCACTAGTTTAAAACTTATGATTGATCCTAAGTTAAAAGCACCCATGTCGTGTTTCTCCACATTCCCAAATTCATCGTCCACTCCTTAATGCGATTTTCAAAGGCGTCCATATTTTTTGGTACAATTTAAGAAGATATATGAGATTTTATGTAATAGACGAAGGGAGAATTGTGGGAATAGAAGCTCAACTGAGGCCTCTATTTATACTATTCGACGTTTCCTAAATTCTGTCGAGAAGCGACTAGCTGGAGATAAGACGCAGCAGCAGCTGCGCCTCTTCGAAAGGTCGCAGCTCTTGTTGCGCCTCTTCCCCATGCTCTTATCCTCGTTTGACAGCCGTGGGATCTTTCCTAATCTGTTTTAGTTAAAGTTTCCTATTCCTATAGGGACTTATCTCAACAATTTCGATTAATTACCAAATTTATGTTTGCTAATCTTTTACGGGTTCGCTTTTCGAGGCAAAATCAACATTTTCGCCAACGCACACTTACTCGTTTTTTTTTTTTCGGGGAATCGTTTCACTCTCTCTTTTCAAAAATGTTCATGACACACTTGGACGTTTCATTTAAATTCTTTTTTTAGGGGGTAGCCCTCCCTACCGTCCGGTCGCGTCATTTTGTCCATTTTCGGACACTATTTTTATTCATTTTCTTTGTTTTTTCGCGCTAATTTAGGCCATTTTAATTTTCTACGTGAATTATTTTTTTGCTATATGTTTTGCTTGTGATTTTCTACGTGAATTTCGACAGCATGACGACGGAAACCGTCACATGCCAAACCTGTTTTTCAAAGCTAACCTGCAGATACGACAAACACCCAGCAGCAAAAGCACGCATGCCGCCATATATACAACCAAAATGCAAAAATATACATAAAAAAACGGGCTCCTGCCCGAAGGACATCCAAAATGTACAAATGTACAAACATAAGGTCAGCAAACTAGTCCTGACGACCCCTCAGCTCAGCCACTGTCGCCTCAAGGGCAGCGATCTCAGCATCTCTGGCCTCGAGCTCTCTCATCACACAGGCCATCTCCTCCTGGGACTGCGCCAGCTCACGCTCCAGGTCATGCTCTCTCTACACAGAAAAATGGAGTAATGCTTCACTTCACAAAATTGGAGGTATTAAAAATAAAGACGGGTACAAAAGGTTCATACTGTTAGGTTTATTTACCTCTTATTAGACTCCTCTAATAGTGAACTGATTAACTTCTTAATTATTTGTTCTTGAGATCCAGTGCATGCATAACAAAATAAGAGATTTATGAGGAAAAACAATGTCCCTTACATTGTATATAGGTCCGAAATATAGGGCACAAATAAGGTCACTTTCCTTATTTGTTCTTGAGCTTAATATGTTGGAAGATCCTCCAAAAATCCCAAAGTAGAGATCCTCCTTAGATTTCACCCAAGACTAATCCCTTAAACTAGTATAGTAATTAATCTTAGATTGCACCCAAGATTAATACACTAGTACCTTTAAAATTAATTCTAATATCATTACTATTACTACACTAGTAATCTTATTTTGATATTAGAATGGATGAACAAATGCTTGTATTTCTAAAAACTTGTTTTAGAGATATTGAGAGAATATGAGAATGTTTTGCATGTAGAAAATGTGAATGAATGAGTGAATGGAAAAATGAGAACAAAGTTCTCATAAAGAGGAGGTGGAGGCCGGGTAGGGTGTGTCCAAAGAGGGCATCTTACTTTCCCCTTTTTGTCTTCACAAAAATTGGATGTGTAAGATGTGTAAGAGTAGGTGTAAGGCTAGTTGTAGGTAGGCATCATCATGCTATTTTATCAAATAAAATAAAACAACCATTACCCACTAACACTCCCTCCATTTCGGTCCAACCTACATAAAATGGACTACCATTTTATGTTGTCAATTCGTCATTTGTCACACAATATGTTACATATAGTATTTTACATGTTATTAATTAATTTAATGCATATTTATCACATAAATATCATTTTATAAATTAATTAAATTACATACAATAAATTGACTAGTGATACTTTATCACATAAATAAAATGGGTCATATAATTATAATTCACAACATCTTGTAATTATAATCAACCATTCATTCTTATCTCAATTGTTTCTCAAACAATAAACAATTTTAGTAATAAAGTATTTCAATTATTAAAATGAATCTTATTTAATCCCGTTACAATAAGATAAAAATATTCTCTCTCACAATTGAATTGTTCAATTTTAAGGAATTGATTAACTTGTATCATCATACAATTAATCAATTTATCCATTAAGGAAGTTATCCTTTAGGTGTGACCTTAAGGGATCAGCTGACCACCACCGTCATATGGCAGTAATATCAAACTCTAGTCAGCCAATCATTACCGATTAATGATGATCAGTTTATTATATAATGAATCATCCCTTACGTATTCTTATTATGAGTTTTAATTATGATATTAAATCATGTGATCGTACTATTGTTGAGGACACATATTCCAACAATCTCTCACTTGTCCGAGACATGTGTGCGTCGCTAATTCTCTTGTACCATTACAATCTCCCACTCAATGCAAGGTGTCTTGTAGGTCGTACTTGCACTCAATCATATCTTGAGTGGTTTCCTCGATCTGGAGTGTAACTGTCTGACTTGAATTATCTACCATAGATACTTTCCTAGCGTGGCCACGCATTTCCAGTTCACTACTCCTCGCGTGGCCTTGAGATTTCAAACAACCCTGACAAGGGGTGGACAATTCCTATCACCTTATTCCCTTCATTCAAACACGGTTCATCATAACCCAAAATATACCCATTTGACCTCATTTACGGCAGTCTTAGAGCATAAATCAAAGCTAATCAGAATTTGTGCCAACTTGGGCGAATAGTCTCTAGGCAAAAGAATTGACTCATAAGAATACTATAGCAGCACTTGCCACGACCAGGCTTTATGAACTACCAGAACTCTATAAGCGGTCACTGCCCAACAGAGTGTCCCATACAGTCTGCCTATGTGATCGACTAGTCATCCCGTATGACTCTATGGCACTTGAACTTGCCATCAATCGCATCACACTCCAGTCACTTCGAGACGTCACCTCATATAAGTAAGTAGGGGCGAATACCATGTCAATCCAGTTCACTTTAATGGGGTTCAATTTGTCTCTACAACCCATTTGGATATAACAAGGTAACGGGTGAGTTTAATAAAACTAAAACGATAAATGCGATTCTCACATATGAATAGTCAATACACTATTACTACTTCATATCTTATAATCTCTAGTGTACCTTTTACACCAGTTTAAAATGCAATAAAAGCTTGGCAAGTGGATATACCCTATATCCATATATTCCAACTTTATCAATTGATATTTCCTTCTTTTCAATGTTATATCTAATAACATGTATTTATCTAAGTATATGTCTAGACTTCTTACTAGACTTGGACTCTTGATGTGACCATAATTAGCGCACATTTAGTCCCCTAATTGAGCCTATTTTGCATACTATTATAACATTCAATGACCATTTTATCCGTCAAAACCTTCCTATTTGCTTTTCTATCGCATTTCATGTGTTTTGTAGAAAAGGAGATAATAAGGCGGAAATTCCCGTCTTTCGTGCATATTTGGAAGCTTATTGATGACACTAGATGGACTAGTATGAAGAGGAAGCAAAGGCTAAAGACCAATCTCGCAAGAATAAAATGGAAATGAGCAAAAAGGGGAGAAAAGAAGAAGAACCACTGCTGAAGAACAATCCGAGCGGATTGTCTCAAATCCGCCCGTCTCCACTAAACAATCTGAGCGTCCTGCTCAGAATCCGCTCGGATTCATCCACCCGAATCCGCCCGGATTCTTTTGAATCCGCTCGGATTCCTTTGCCAGATTCCGTCCGTCCCGACCCCAATACGCACGGATTCCTTCACAGCATGATTTCGTCTTCTCCAAGCTTCAAAGAAAGACTCCCTTCCTTCAAGAAATACCGGAGTCTCCCTGCTCAAATCTAAAAAGTGTAATTACTAGTTTAGCCCTTAGTTAACCCTAATTGCATCCACCTAATTTGCACTATAAATACCCCATCTTTGTAATTAATCAAGTGTGTTCTTTTTAGCTAGAAAATCCTTCTTTAGATTAGATTAGGAGTAGATTAGAATAGATTACTCTTTAATCTTTCCACAAATCTAACATTAATCTCTCTTAATTATTGTTCAAGTTTATTATTCAAGTTTATTATTGGGTAATTGAAGATTATTGGGTTTATTGGGAGATTGACAACCTTCCATCAATCATCAAGTTCTTCTATCATTCTTTGCTTTATTGTTTGGATCATCTTAAGTTGGTATAATTCCTTTACTCTTTACTCTTTATTGTTCATTTCTTCATTCCATTATCATGTTTATACTTGTTCTGATGATTGACACCATTAATGACATGTTTCCCATGATAATGAGTGAGTAGTCTTTTAGCTAGGATTAGTGGGTAATTGGGGGAAACAAACATGGGATTGATTCATGCTTAATCTAATATGTTCACATGATTAAATTGCTTGCTTGTTGTGATGTCAAATTTATGCACATGTTATGTTTGATGAAATGCTAAGCCTATGAATCCTTGCATTTTCAACCATCTCTTATCTACTCAACTTGACTTGTAAGATATAAACCAACTCGAGTCTTGTTAGACCATGCATAGAAGTTGATTAGGAGGAAAGTAAGTCGACTTGTAGGTGTTGTACAATCTAATCGATTCGGCTCCGGGACCCAACTCTTCCTAAGAACCGTAAGGTATAACCCAACTCGGTTCCTCCACAACATTAATTGCTTGCAACCTTGTAAACATGTTTGTATGATCAACACCATGAATCCCCTATGACCCCATGATATCCTAGCACTTTTAGCCATTTGTTTACATCTTTCCTTTTATTGCTTGATTTACCTTGTTGTTTGCATTAGCCTAGAACACAACTACAAACCCCATCAATTGTGACACTAGCATAAATTGAGATAGATAGACTTAGAATCCAAAGCACACCGTCCCATGGATCGACCTCGACTTACCGCTAACTAGTTGTTTGTTGAGTATTATAAATGTGTTTGATTGGATGAGTGACGACATCGTTCCACATCAAAATGGCGCCGTTGCCGGGGATGGTGCTATGTGATTAAGTTCTTACTTGTTTGTCTATTTTAATTGTGCTTTCACCTTGAGGAACTCGTTCCTCAAGGATTGTTCTTACCGTTTTTGTGTAGTTTCCATGCTTGTAGTTATCTCCTTGTCTTAGTTATGATGACTCAAGACATGTGTTGTGGAGTATGTGGTGGATCTTTTGAGTATGACTATGGGTATGGGGAGTTTGAGGAGCAAGGCAACACAAACCTACCTTACTATTTGTACAATGAAAATCCTAACCACTACCCCAATTTTTCCCACCAAAATTACCACACCCAATATCAACAACAACCACCCACTCAATACCCATTTCACAATGAACTTCAATTACCACAATACAACCATTTTCACACCCACCCACAACAAAGAAATGAACCCATTCAAAACATGATCCTCCAAATGATGGGAGACCAACAAAACTTCTTCAAACAAATGCTAGAAGAGAGCCGAAAAGAAGAAGATGTTCTTAAAAACATCGCTATCCAAAGAAAGGAATTAGGGATTCAAATTGCCCAATTAAAAGAATCCCAAGCAACCCCTCACCACCGTTCTTTGGATATTGAGCATAAATGCGAGTTTGAAGTAGTGACATTTGACATGGAAGATGAAAAGTGGGAGGAGCCAAGTTCCTTGAGCTCTTGTGACTATGAGAGTGTTGTGTTTGATGAAGAAGACATAAGGTTGAGCAAACCAAATGTTCTTAACCTTTGCGAGTATGAAGGTGTGTCCTTTGATGTGAACGTTGTGGTGTTGAAAAAGGAGCTAGATAAAGCCCTCATTCATGATTTACATGAAGATAGCAACAATGATGATGAACCTAGAGGAGAGATTCACAATATCGCCTTCTTTGAGGAGCCTATCCTTGAGACATTTGAGATACCTTATCAAGAAGAAGAACGTCCTTCCTTTATCCTTCATGAAGACCACTTGGCACCTATCATGGAGCCAATGATCATTGAAGAGGATATGTTAGATCTTCTTCAAAAAGCCAAAGTGTCTTACAAGAGTTATTTGGTGAAAAAGCTCAAAGAGAAAATTGCTCGTGAGGCTACTTGTGAAGATTTGGCACCCATAATCTCAACTCCTATGGTATCCGATCATCAAAGTCATGAAAACTCTCCTTCCACCTTGGAAGGATTGAAGAATCAAAATGCTATCATCATCACCAAAATTGAAGAAGAAGTTGGTAAGTGGAAGTCCACGGATGAAAATGAACCACACTTCAAGCTCAATCTTAACAAGAATCATGAATATGTTTACTTGAAACATTGGGAAAGCTCTAACGCTAAGGAGGAGACAAGAAAAAGAGCATTTTACAAGCCTCCTTGGCCAAATTTCATTTTCAAATGGAGCAACCCATACTTATGCTTGTTTGGAGCTTGTTCACAAGCTTTTGACCTTTTGTTGAGAGCCTTGAGCTCTATGGATAAGAATTGTTACAAATTGAACTAGTTTGGTGGAGTCCTACCTCAAACCACCATTTGTAAGATATTTCTTGAACCCTTTTATTTTGTATAATATTGTACATTTTATTTTTGCATTTAATTTCTTGCATAAGAGAGAAGAGAGAGAGAGTCATCTTACATGTTTCCTAAGCAAATTTCAGAAAAGGATAAGGAAAAAAAGAGGAAATCGGTGAAAAAGGGTTTATCATTTCACGAAAGAAGAAAGAAGAAGGAAAGAAAAGCAGAGACGCTCGGATCCAAGCAAATCCGCCCGTCCAGGGCCAAACGGAAAAGAAAAGCTGAAATTGAGCCAGAATCCGAGCGGATTCAAAGAAATCCGCCCGTCCCAGACAATCCGTCCGTCTTCTTCACGGGACGCCCGTCCCGTATGACGTCCAGAAGCAAGATTTTAATCTGTGCCAAAATCCGTGCGGATTATCAAGAATCCGCCCGTCCTGATCAAGCCGTCCGTCCTTTGCAGAATCCGCCCGTCTTCTTCCTACTTCTCAACCAACAGATTTCTCTGTTCTAGAATCCGTGCGGATTCTACAAAAGACGCCCGTCTTCCCCATCGAGAATCCGCCCGTCCCGACTGCAATCCGCTCGGATTGTACTGTTCACACGAGAAAAACGGGTTAGGTCCAACCCTATCCGTTCGGATTCCCTTCTTCTTCTATATAAACACCCCCCCTTCTCCCTCATTTCCTCATCTTACCAAACCCTAAACACTCTCTTCAATCCTCAAAATCACCTTCATATCCTCAAAAACACCCACATCACTCCCATCACCAACATGAGTTCAAAGGGAAAGGCCAAGAAATTGATTGAATCGATCGGGAAGAGGCGCAAGGGATCATCCTCTTCAACACCACGAGATGTGATAATGAGGGGAGGTATTGAACAACTCAACAACTTCCAAGAAGTGATCTTCCTATCCGACGACCACCGCGAAAAATTCGTCGAGCTTCTAGGTAAGAAATACGAACCTACTCAATTTGTTGACACTAGGGTGTTGGAAATCCTTAAGATAAGGTACCCTACCGAGATGTTCTTCAATGGCCTTGGCATTGGGGACCTTTTCCATGCTCATGAAGAGACTTACCTTAGTCTCACCCTTGAGTTCTTGAGTAGCCTTCGCATTATAGCGGATGCCCGCAACAATTTAGGCATGGAGTTTAGGTTATGCAACCGAGACCATGTTCTTTCTCTTGAGGAATTTGCCTATGTTTTTGGTCTTCAAGTACCCACCGCCTATACCGAAAAGCCCGATAATTTTAATGTGGATTTTCTTTGGAAAGCTATCTCCGGGAGGGACTTTACCAATATAAAGCGTTGCAATACATTTGCTATCCAACATCCGGTGATTCGATTCACCGAACGCTTTGTAGCCGGGTGCATCAATGGGAGGTACGAGCAAGATCGGTGTACTCTCATCGACTTAACTTTTCTTGAGTCTTATTTGAATGTTCGAGCGGTGAGGCGTTATAACTTCAATACGCCCCTTGAGATACTCACTAGGTTCCATGACTTTGCTCAAGGGACATCTCAACTTAAGACCTTCGTGATGGGAGGTCTAATTACAATTTTGGCTAAACACCTTTGTCCCGGGTTCAATGCCCGAGGGGCCTATATTCCTCTTGAAGGGAGGACTTTGATTGATGAGCACACCATCTTCTATAGTCACCGATGGTGCAACTACACTCAAGATGGGAGTGTGGAATGGTACACCAAGGGTTGCACTTCGATGATCCTTGAAGGATGGAAGATACCGGGCATTGACCCAAGATTGAGTCCATACTCTCCTCCACCAAGCTACCTCCTTGATATCCAAATTCTTGAAAATCCCCCTCAAAGGGAAGAGCCACACCGTCAACCACCTCGTGGAGGGCCGGGCATACAAATGCGCCCACCTTCCTACGTCCCTATCCCACCTTACCCTATTCCGCATACCCCTTTCCAACCGGCAATCCCCAACACCCCGGGTATTAATGATTTGATGGCACTCATGAATAGAGTGGACCTTGGGGTGCATAAAGGGAGGGAAGACAACTACTTAGCCCTCTACCCCCAATACTATAACATGGCTCAACAAGGGTATATTGACCCCAATGGTCCTAAGCCCTCTTGGGCACAACCGGAGCTCTTGTTCCCAAATTATGGGGACCAAACTAGGAGTCGCGGCGATGGAGGGCATTCTAGCAAAGGTGGAGGGTACTCGGGACAAGGAGGAGATTTTGACTAAGGAGGATATTGGGGCCAAGCTCCGGGACATGATCAAGCCGGAAGCTCTCATGGTTATGGCTACGACCAAGATGAGGATGACGAGTGAAAGAGGCCTACTTCACCACTTCCACTTGTATGATACCCATCTCTCCCTCTCTCTTTTATATTTACATTGCATTTAGTATAGCATTTAGCTTGCATGTGTATTATATTTCATATTGCATTTTGCATTAGTTAAGTTCATTTACATTAGTTTGCATTGTAATATATCTCACATGATTCATGTAGTTAGTTGCATATAGACTAGAATTCATGCATAGGCACTAATGGCCAAACCTATTCATTTCTACACTAGAAATAGTGTTTAAATCGGTTTGGGGAGGTTTGATCATAGGTGACCATAGTTTACTACAAAACATGCATCATATAGTATAGTTTAGATTGCATTCATTTGTTATATATGTCATATAGAATTGCATTTAGTTAGAGCATGCATTCATATCATATCATATTGCATTTGTACTTCAATTTCCAAAAAAATCAAAAATCCAAAAACATGTTTTTCTTTTTATTCCTACTCCTACATGTACCTTGAGGACAATGTCCAAAATAAAGTGGGGGATGGGAATTTATATTCCAAAATGCATAAAAATTGAAAAATTTCGAAAAATCCCAAAAAAAATATGTTCTTTAATTTCATAAAATCAAAAACCATAAAAATTGAAAAATTGAAAAATCCAAAAACATGTTCATTTCCTTTGTAGTGTAGTCTTGTATATATTGTGTTTGTTCATCCTTGTTCACATTGATTGACTACGCCACATCCGAGACATGAGAATATTGAAGACCGCATGGTATGATCTTTCCAATCTCCTTTTTCCTCTTTATGTTAATGACTATGTGGCTTTATTTTGATTGATGCGGTATAAACAATGTGAATTTAGGACTTGCATTTAGATTATTTGGCATATTAGTTGGTAGAAACATTTGCATTAGGATGTTTATATGTTAGTTGCATCATGGCATGTAGTTGCATGTTAGAAAAATTTTGCGAAACCGTCTACTTGGGAAGCTTGACAAGTGTATATAGGCCTTAGTAGATGCTTTTTATTCTTAAGACTTTGCTTGTTAGAATGCTTGTAAAACACCCTAGGATGTGTCATGCTAGTATCCTTTGACCCATGGATTAAGGCCTAGTCAAGAGTACCTTGTGGTGTGATAACTCCTTGGCTACCGTTTATTCCATGGTGACCCTTGAAACCATGCACCCATACATCCATCATTCATCCATGTTCTACCACATTTTTGTCATCAAAGGGAATGGGCACAAAAAGAAATCAATTTGAGTTCAAAGAAATGAAAAGTGAAAAAAAAGTTTGCAAAAATGCATCAAATGAAAAGAGGAGCAAAAATAGAAATCCTAAGCTTCAAATACAAGGCACCCTCGTTACTAATTGGGGTGACTTTGAAAATGTTCAAAAGAAATGCAAAAAGTTGAAAAGTTGTCAAGTATTGAAATGCCAAACATCAAAAGAAATGGCAAAAAGAAAGTGTTCTCAAATGTTATATGCCACAAGTAATTGGGGGGAAAACAAAAACAAAAGCAAACTCCCAAATGAAACTCAATTACTATCGATCCCTTTATCCATCGTATCCATTTTTGTGCATGGTTGAGAGGGGACGACCCTTCTTCTTGTCTAGGCAAGAGGGGGAATTCCGCGATCCTCCAGTGTTTCTAACACCATAGGGAATCTACTCTTGACAAAAGCATTTAACAATTGAGGACAAAGGTACCCTAGCTTGACACATTTTGGAGGTGATTTATTGGTATCCTTCTAGGCTTAGTAGTTTGAACAAATTGCATCTATGAAGGATTGTGTACCCTTGAATTGCTTCCCTTGTAGATAATTTCCGCCACTTAGATGAGGAAAGTGGCTATTCTTTTGAAGATGCATCCATTACTTGATTTTGTGTGCTTAATGATTGGATGTGTCGCCATTTTGGCAAGCCCCACCTTGCCTTGCAAGAAGGCATCCTACCTCATGGTTGTCTTGTTGTGAGTTGAAGGGGCGGAGTGAGACCCGCTAATTGTCTCATATCGGCTATGTTATTAGGTTAGTTTAAATAAAGGTCTAGTTTTAGTCACCTCTTTACTCGGGACGAGTAAAGGTTCGGTTTGGGGATATTTGATGTGACCATAATTAGCGCACATTTAGTCCCCTAATTGAGCCTATTTTGCATACTATTATAACATTCTATGACCATTTTATCCGTCAAAACCTTCCTATTTGCTTTTCTATCGCATTTCATGTGTTTTGTAGAAAAGGAGATAATAAGGCGGAAATTCCCGTCTTTCGTGCATATTTGGAAGCTTATTGATGACACTAGATGGACTAGTATGAAGAGGAAGCAAAGGCTAAAGACCAATCTCGCAAGAATAAAATGGAAATGAGCAAAAAGGGGAGAAAAGAAGAAGAACCATCTTTGAAGAACAATCCGAGCGGATTGTCTCAAATCCGCCCGTCTCCACTAAACAATCCGAGCGTCCTGCTCAGAATCCGCTCGGATTCATCCACCCGAATCCGCCAGGATTATTTTGAATCCGCTCGGATTCCTTTGCCAGATTTCGTCCGTCCCGACCCCAATACGCACGGATTCCTTCACAGCATGATTTCGTCTTCTCCAAGCTTCAAAGAAAGACTCCCTTCCTTCAAGAAATACCGGAGTCTCCCTGCTCAAATCTAAAAAGTGTAATTACTAGTTTAGCCCTTAGTTAACCCTAATTGCATCCACCTAATTTGCACTATAAATACCCCATCTTTGTAATTAATCAAGTGTGTTCTTTTTAGCTAGAAAATCCTTCTTTAGATTAGATTAGGAGTAGATTAGAATAGATTACTCTTTAATCTTTCCACAAATCTCACATTAATCTCTCTTAATTATTGTTCAAGTTTATTATTCAAGTTTATTATTGGGTAATTGAAGATTATTGGGTTTATTGGGAGATTGACAACCTTCCATCAATCATCAAGTTCTTCTATCATTCTTTGCTTTATTGTTTGGATCATCTTAAGTTGGTATAATTCCTTTACTCTTTACTCTTTATTGTTCATTTCTTCATTCCATTATCATGTTTATACTTGTTGTGATGATTGACACCATTAATGACATGTTTCCCATGATAATGAGTGAGTAGTCTTTTAGCTAGGATTAGTGGGTAATTGGGGGAAACAAACATGGGATTGATTCATGCTTAATCTAATATGTTCACATGATTAAATTGCTTGCTTGTTGTGATGTCAACTTTATGCACATGTTATGTTTGATGAAATGCTAAGCCTATGAATCCTTGCATTTACAACCATCTCTTATCTACTCAACTTGACTTGTAAGATATAAACCAACTCGAGTCTTGTTAGACCATGCATAGAAGTTGATTAGGAGGAAAGTAAGTCGACTTGTAGGTGTTGTACAATCTAATCGATTCGGCTCCGGGACCCAACTCTTCCTAAGAACCGTAAGATATAACCCAACTCGGTTCCTCCACAACATTAATTGCTTGCAACCTTGTAAACATGTTTGTATGATCAACACCATGAATCCCCTATGACCCCATGATATCCTAGCACTTTTAGCCATTTGTTTACATCTTTCCTTTTATTGCTTGATTTACCTTATTGTTTGCATTAGCCTAGAACACAACTACAAACCCCATCAATTGTGACACTAGCATAAATTGAGATAGATAGACTTAGAACCCAAAGCACACCGTCCCATGGATCGACCTCGACTTACCGCTAACTAGTTGTTTGTTGAGTATTATAAATGTGTTTGATTGGATGAGTGACGACATCGTTCCACATCAACTCTGTATTTTGAAATATGCTCCCACTGTTATCGCATAACTTGTGATAAAGTCATTTGTAGAGCGATTCACCCTTATTCCCTACATTGACCATTTTATCACAATTTACTTAGATTCCTTTTGTAGAATTTGCAATGCGTGAAACTAAAACACTTTTCTAGTCTCTTACTCCCAAGTCAATAAGACATCCTAGGATTTCAGCAAATCCCTTTTGGTTTGGAAACTAAAGTTTGTGCAACCCTTAAACACCTAACTTAGTTTATCATCCAAACATATGAACAAATCCTTAATTCTTCTCAAGAATCTCAAGGATGTTCTTTAAGGCTTTCACAAGCCATATCATGGGAATTATCTTGTCATTGACTTATTATTCCCTAGGCATATATCATATCATGACATGTACGTCTGTTGGCATACATGATCATTTTAATGGCGGAAACATTAGAAATCGATTCCATGTAATCAACAACTTAATAGGTTCAGTGAACGACTGTGACTTTATCATAGTAATTCCACTTCCATCAACATGAATAACCCATTCAACCTTGTTGATGTTAAACAGATACGAAAGATCTTATCATCATAAGATTCTTAACTCTTTGCCAATATTCTCTCACATAGATTCAAAAATATAGAATACTTTGCATCCTTTTCCAAGTCTCCAATCACTCTTTCACATAAGAGAGCATTGGTACATTATTCTAAATAAGTAATATGTCATCAACATATAAGACATGGAGAAACAATTCTAACTCCCACTTAACTTCATGTATAATCATATGATTCTTCAATCATGTGAATGAAACCATTCACTATTATCACATGAACTAAAAGTGTAATCCTTTAATACTTGCTTAAGACCATTCTAGGATCACTTAAGAAAGTTACGCATAAGATGTTAGGATTCTTAGATCTTTATCTAAAGTTTTGTGTTCCAAACACATCCTTTTCTAAATTCCCATTTTAGAAAAGTGAATTTTTAATATCATTTGCTATGAAATGTGGCAATTCCTAACATAATTTTATCTTGATCAACATCTTCATGTCAATCTATGCATTGGAGTACTCTAAAGCTCTATATTACTTTTAAAGAGACCCTCGCTTTAAAGTAAATCTACTCTTGAGTAACAATTTTCGGATTGTAATGCTACGGCTCGTATGTAACAAGGTCATAATACTATCACTTTCACACAACAATATTTTAAACAATAACACATGTGCGATAAACTCCCACTGAACTATGCTCCCACGCTATATTTATAGATTATAGTTCAACTATACACCCACTCTATAGTTCCATTACTTTCACAAAGTAACACTACAAGACATGTTTGTGACGATCCAATCTACTCCCACTCTATCTCTCAGAAATACATCTATCTTCTTGAGAGATAGCTTTGTGAGTTACAAACATATATACGGTGGAGTATTAGGAGTTTATCTAGACTATGCATTAGCTTTCAAAAGGCCATCCCTATCATGGCAGCTTGATTCATGTGATATGCAAGTCTTATCCATGTCATATGTTTAATAGACTCTCTATTTTAGGTATCTCCTAGTTGACCATTCGTTTTAGAATAATGTGTCTGTAATGTCTCATAAATTCCCTACTTTATGAGTTCAATAGCTCATTACAACTTTATAATTGATTTTACATAAGTAAGTTGTCACTTATAGTAACAATGACATAAGCAGAATCAAATTCATTGCTTATGGACATATAATGATCTAATCACTATATCTTGTCTATTTGATCAATTTAAGTTGATAATCTAATGTTTCACTATGCAAGTAGTATATGATGATGGTCTTAGAACAAATGATAAAATAAGTGACTTTGGTTGAAAACCAAATCACAAATATCCAAAGCACAACAATTGTTTAAAGGATACAAACAAATTTCCAAGTCACACAAGGAAATCAAAATAGTTCTAAAAATCTCAAATACATCATAAAATTAAAGACAAAGCAAATTGAAGCTATAGATCCATCATCACGGTTGGCTACCACTAGCTTCCCTCATGATCATTTAAGCTTCATTTTCCTTGCCGTTGTCCTTGATAGGAAGCCTTATTTACAATAAAAAGGGTAATAATCACAACTTGTATCAACATACCAAAGTTGAGATCGAAACATAAAAGATAGGGATAGTTATATACCTACTGGAATAACCTTTCCAGCCATAATGTCGCCAAGGTATTTTGAACAGTTTCTCTTCCAATGCCCAACACCACAACAATAGTTGCACTTGTCCCCGGAGGAGGCACTGTACTTGGGCTTGGAGGAACTAGCTTCACAAGCTTTACCTTTCTTCCTGTTGGGAGTTCGCTTCTTTCCCTTGTTCCCACTTTTATTGAAAGTTCCCTTTCTCTTATGATTGACATTGAGCACATCTTTGGTGGAGCTAACACTTAGCCCCATATCCCTTTCGGTTTGCACAAGCATTTTATGCAACTCGTCAAGGGAAACTTTCTTGTCTTGCATATTAAAATTCACCCTGAATTGAACATATGCTTTGACTTTGTTAAGGGAATGAAGAATCCGATCAATCATGAGTTCCTCAACAATCTTTACCTTATGCATTTTCAATGTCTCAACATGCTCCATCAACTTGAGCACATGAGGGCTAACTTTTTTGCCCTCCTTAATGTTGAGATCAAAGAATGCGGATGCCGATTCATATTGTATGATCCTTGGAGCTCGTGAAAACATGTTCATAAGTTTCATGTAGATCTCATGAGCGGTGCTAATCTTTATAGCACTTCTTTGGAGTTCGGCCTCCATTGCAATGATCAACACATTTTTGATCGCGGCCGACTCATTTTGGTAAACCTCATAGTCTTGCCTAGCGGCGGTGGTAGACCTAGCATTAGGATCGGCGGGAAAGGCCTCGGTAAGGTAACGAAGCTTGTCGTCACCCTCCGCGGCTAATCGAAATTGCGCGACCCAATTGGCGAAATTGGACCCATTCTTTTGTAGCTTATATCGATCTATGAAGGATCGGAGTCATGACACATTAGTAAGCGTGTTGGAACTAGTGGTTGCATATGTGATTGGAATTGCCATTGCAATTGAGAAAACAATTTTGACTACAAAATAGGAAGTGGAAGAATTAATGAACATCTATCATTTTGACAATACTTGTAAACATTTTAAACAAGTTTTAAGCATTTATATAGTGACCTCTACCCAACTATTATAAATGATCCCGAGATCTAAATTCATATTAACTCGGGCACGGTGAGCCGATTCATCCCTTATTAATATAACTCGGTGGATTAACTCTTAATCGATTCTACTTCTAGAACTCTCGGTCGATAAAAATTACTTTAATATTTATCTTTAGCCCGAAACACATGCGACTACGGTCACTAATACTTCCGTTGAGCTCAATCCAAATTTCGATGTAATAACATTTTATTACCCACTTACCGAACGTAACAAGTTTAGTACCCCAATGAGCCGAGCCTACTTCCTCATGAAATTGGAACTCATGGTTTCTACTATTTGGTAAGGCTAATTCTCAATTATTATAAGTGAGAGGTCTTGTCAATTTATTATCTATCACATTTTAAGTGAACTAAAGCGGTGAACTACGATAATTTTAATTGACACGGTCGATGACACGATATAATATGCATGTGTTGTTATGGCGATTTGGCAATGCACGCAACATATTAAAGAAATGCAAAGCAATAATAAAAATTACTAGTATGGCCTTCCTAAAAATAGAAAATCAAATAATCTATTACATATTCGGAAACCAACTCCTTTGGTCCCTTAAATCTTCAAGTGGCATGCTTCCCAAGAACATCGTCTTCGTCGGAACACCTTTCCGAATGGCACCATCTTGAAGAAGCTCCATAATTACAAATAATAATAAAAATACAAAGCTATTCCTATTATACATTTGTAAAATGGAAAAACTAATAAAATAAAATAAAAGTGATACGATATCACATTAAATTATAACCGAATCAATATTCCCTTTCATTACGGGTAATATCGATTAAAACTGCTTTTGGTCACTTTCAGGAGCCTGGTCTATATGATCACTCTCTTGTTCTAGTCCAAATTTCTCAGGAAAAAAAAGTTGTTAAGAGATTTAGTTTTCTTAATAGTTGGGTTGGCCATCCTGACTATTTACAAACTATAAAGGCAGCTTGGATTACTCCTTTGCAGGGTAGTCCTATGTACTGTTTCTTTCAGAAATTAAAAAGTGTTAAGCATGCTCTTACCCATTTTCATAAGCAACATTTCAGCAATATTTCTCAAAGAGTTCAGTCTGCTAAGAATGCCTTGGTGGAGTGTCAACAAAAACTTGCTTCCAATCCTTTCTGTGATATTCTTATTCAGGAGGAAAGGTTCTTAATTCCTGATTATACCAAGCTTAAAGATCATGAATTTTCAATTCTTTCTCAGAGGGCTAAAATAAAGGATATCCAGGACTCTGATTGTAGTTGTAAGTATTTTTTTGCAAAAATTTCTGAGAGAACTCAACAGCAGGTTATTGGTGGAATTCATGATCACCATGGCAAGCTTCATATGGGGTTTTCTTCTTTTAGTAATGCTTTTAATCAGTATTATGAGGATCTGTTGGGGCATAGCCCTCCCACTACCCCCTTAGATACTGATTTTATCTCTACTGGTGCTGTGGTTACTTCTTTTGATAGGCACTCCCTGATTAGAGAGATTTCTCCTACTGAAATCAGAGATGCCCTTTTCAGTATGGATTCTAATAGTAGTCCTGCTATTGATGGATTTTAAGCTGGGTTCTTTAAATATGCCTGGCAGATCATTGCCAAGGATTTTTTTTAAGGCTGTGAATCAGTTTTTTTCGTCTGGCAAAATGTCCAAGCAGGCTAACTCAACTGTTATTTCTCTGATCCCTAAGAAGGCCATAACTAATGCTGTTACTGATTATAGACCTATCTCTTGTTGTACTGTCTTCTATAAGACAGTTAGTAAGATCTTAGCCAACAGGCTTCAAAGTGTTCTTCCTTCCATTGTTGGTGTTTAACAAGCTGCTTTTATAAAAGGTCGTAGCATTTTTGAGAACATAATGTTATCTCAAACATTGGTTAAAGGATATAATAGGGCTAATGTTTCACCTCATTGCATGATCATGTTGGACATAAGGAAGGCTTTTGATTCCCTCCAATGGTCTTTTATTGCTACTATACTTTCAGGTTTGGGTTTCCCTCAGCATCCAATTCATTGGTTGGGTGCTTGGTTGCATTCAAACTCCTTGGTATTCTTTAAAAATCAATGGCAAGCTTTCTGGTTTTTTTCAAGGAAAAAGTGGGATTAGGCAGGGTGATCCCCTTTCCCCTTACTTGTTTGTGCTCAGCATGGAAGTCTTATCTAGATATCTTAGGACACTTTGTGATAAGCCTCTTGTTTCTTATCATCCTAAGTGCTCTAAGCTTAAACTTAATCATTTGATCTTTGCTGATGACTTGATGATCTTTGTCAGAGGGGATGTTCCCTCTGTTGCAGCAGTTAAGAGCACTCTTAGTCTTTTTGCTAAGCTATCTAGACTTCATGCTAACATTGAGAAAACCAACATTTATTTTGGAGGGGTGCATCCTGATGTGAAGGAGGTTATGCTTGCTGCAACAGGTTTCTCTGATGGTCAGTTTCCCTTCAGATATTTTGGAGTACCATTGTCTACTTCTAGAGTCTCTGTGACAATGTTTGATTCCCTCATTCTCAAGATCAAACACTCTATCCAGCATTGGTCCTCTAACTTTCTTACCTATGCTGGTAGGGTACAACTGATTAATTCTGTAATATTTGGCATGGAAACTTTTTGGTGCTCTTGTAATCTTTTACCACAAGAGGTTCTGCATAAGATGAACAAGCTATGTAAGGATTTCTTTTAGGGTATATCGTTTGAAGGTAGAAGAATGGTGTTTAAAACATGGAAGGATATCTGTTTGCCCTGGGATGCAGGAGGTTTCAACATCAAGGATCTCTCCACTTGGAATGATGCTTTGCAGTGCAGATGGCTTTATCTGTTGGCTCATACTGTTGGAGGTGGTGTCCTCCAGTTAGTGCGGATAACGTCATTGCACATACACTTGTATGGACAAGTGGGAGCTTGTTGGGGCTGGTGTCCTTTACAGTTAGTGCAAGGACTTATAAATCTCTAAAAGGATCAAAAGGGTATACTTTTGTATCATAATCAGTTGGTCCACGTTTATCAATAACGGTTGGCTTGCTAGATAAGTTTGACGTTATTGTCATACAGATGGCGGTGATCAACTGGTCCCTAAAAGTCACACCTATAGGATACGTTTGAGAGATGTGACGGTATGAAAATACAGTCATGTAGATGCCAAATTTGACTAACCAGTTAGTCTGAGTTATTTGACTATCAATTAGTCAAAAATGCGATGTTGAGATATCTTATTTAATACGGATTAAATAATAATGGCTAAAGCGAATTAAGCAGTTAATTCGTAAAATTAAATATAAGCGATTTATATTTGATTAATGTATATTGGATGAATTAATTATACGATATTGTCTTTGTCGGACATGTATTAATGATTCAACTAATCCGTGGTATTAGTTGATGCTTTAATATCCGATAACCGATGACGATTTATAATAAAAACCGCATCATATACATTTAGAATTTAACGAACCGGACCACGAGTTAGAACCAAGAGGAAGTGGAAGCCCACTTCCCCTTGATGGTCTCGGTTTTGGCCGAATGAGAGGAGACAAAAGGAGAGCTCTCTCCTCACTTGAAACCCGATCATTCATTTGCTAAAAATTTAGGGTTTTGAGAAAAGTGCCTCTCAAAATTCGGATCTCTCATCCAACAAAACCTCACAAAACAATCCTCTCAATATTGCAAGGCAATTAGGGGATTCATTCTAGCACAAGGGCATTTCTCGGACAATCTTGGGTGCAACAATTAGGAGGAGATCTACTTTGATCTCTCACTGCCGAATTGCACTAGGACCGGAGGTTATTGCTTAATCTTTATCGTTTCCTTGTTATTTTCGTTTTATGACTATAAATCGCGTATTAAATTTGCGTTATAATCCTATAAAGAAAGGGTTTTATACGGATATTACCCTTCAAGTGGTATCAGAGCGAGGCCACGTAAATTTTTCTATGTGATTTTCATCAAACGAAATGGATCGATTAATTTTTGTTGAAAAAAAATCCACACGGCTGGAATTTTTTTTTGCACGGTTGTTGTTTTTTTTTGTTGAAAACCGTGTCATGTATTACACGGCCTTTTTGATTTCCGTGCCTTTTGTTTTTGTTTTTCGATTTTGATCTTTGCATATTATTTTGTAATCGATATTCATTGTAATATGTTAAAGATCTATTAATTGCAAATTCATTTCTATACGGATTAGGTGATATCGCAATTGGTTTTTATTAAATCGATATTTTTTGTATAAAATTTTTGATAAACCGTGTGGTATGTTGGTCTCGGCAATTTTTTTTTATGTGCCACGGCCTGTTTTGCTTTGGGAACCGTGTCTAGTTTACACGGTTGCTTTGTCGATCTTTTGTTTTGTTTTGTTTTCGATTTGTTCTTTGCGAATTGTTGTTTTAAACGATAATTACAACAATATGTGAAGATCATGTCATTTGTAGTTTGAATTCTATACGGATTAGATTAAAATTGCAATTGAGTTTTGTCAAATCGTTTCGGCATTGTTTGTTGTTGCTCACGGTTTGAGCAATTTTTTTGTTGTTTTTTTTTTTTGTTGCTCACGGTTCAGCAGCAATTTTAAAAAAAAAAAAAAAAAAAAAAATTTGGGTACTGTTCACGCCCAGCAGTGACGAAAAAAAAAAAATTTGTTTTTTTTTCGGCCCTTTATTGCATAAAACGGATTTATGCTCTCGCTTGATAGTGAAACGGTTCACCCACATAAAATTACGTTACTTTAAAACGGTTTATAGTAACGGATTATCTCGGATTAAAATTAAGTTGATGAAGCGATTTTGTCACATAATTTTAATTATCTTTGGTGGTTTGGATAATTTAACATAATTACGGAATTATGTCACGAATAAATTTAATTTAGTTGATGCATTTTATTTATCGTTATTGGTTAATTTGAATGCTTTTAATTACGTATTTATTTATTAATTTTGCAAACGGTTGTAACTTAGTGTGGCCTTAGTAGAACGTGTTACCGTAATGATGGAACACGGTCTTGGTTGTATTTTGAGATCTCGTATCTCCTTTATTTCTTTTAATTACAGTTTTTATTTAGAATGTAAATAGGTTTATATTTTGTAAATTTTAATTGTAATTTTGAGAAGACTAAAGAAGGAGACCGGATGCTCACTCCCGCTACATGGACAAAGATGGAACATCAAGACAAGCTTTTCGGGTCCAACGGTGGATTCCAAAGTTGTATTATGTTCTTTTTACTAGGATAGGCCACACTAGGAATTTTTATTTACGTATTGCATTCATTTATTTGTTTTATCGCAACGATAGTATGCATCATTTTCCGCCTAAAAACCAAACCACCTAATAATTGCATGAAAACTGACACATATAGAGGTCACGAGTTAGTTTTCTTTGACATTCTCATGTCACACGTTTTAAAGCCATCATCTAAATTAATTCATTCACGCAGTTGCTAGCTATTCGTTCACTTAAAATGGATTGAAACTTAGTTGATGGGATCTTCCTCGTATAAACAAAAATTGAGAACGGTCTTTATAGGTCAAACTCCAATGAATCCCTTCTTTGTCGGTAGGCATAATATGACCCCTTCTACGTCGGGTAAGTTGGAATCGATTGACCTATTTTATCTCAACACTATGATCACTCGTACGATCCTGTGATTATGGTGGACTATAGATAGGATTTCCAGAAATCTATCGACCAAGAGTTTTTACGGAAGAACTAGCTAAACAGTTGGCTTATCAATTTACGGAAATTGAGTCTTGGGATCACTTGTATCATTCTTGAGGAAGATCAATTATGCAAGTGCTTGAGTCTACACGAGTAAAATGAATTTTAAATAGACTTAAATCACCTCGATGAGTTGCTTATTTCGTTTTTGTTTTTCTTTCTTTTCAGTGTAGATCACGAACTTTTAAACTGCTAAAAACAAATGGCTGGTTCTACAGACAACCCAATGCCAAGTGCCACATTGGACCGTGAGTCCTGGCTTCGGATCTTCATGAATCAGATGAATCAGTCTACTCGACTGAAGAATGATGGATCAAACTTCGCAGATCGGGAGGCGGCATTACGGAATCTTGCCGCATTGCTGCTGACGGGAAGCTCAAATATCTATTAGAGCCCATCCCGGCAAACCCAGGTCCCACGGCTAGAGCTGCTGAAATCACCAAGTTTAACGATTTCTGTATGGAAGCGGGTGCGATTAAAAACGTACTCATTTTTGCAATGGAACCCAATTTGCAGAAACGCTTCATAGCCCATGGTGCGAACAAGATTTTCACCACGCTCACCAAGGAATTCTCGAAAGCACCGAGAATCGTGACCTATGAGCATACCACTCGCTTCTTTGATGCGAGACTCCAGAAGGGCCAACCAGTTAGCCCACACATTCTCAGCATGATTGAGAATGTCGAGAAGCTGGAGACCTTTGATTGTAAGATCAGCGAGAACATTGTGATCGACCGCATGCTTCACTCACTCCACGATGGTTTTTCGCAATTTAGAGCGAATTACTATATGAATGATTTGAAGAAAAGTGCCCATGAACGCACTCCTTCTCGTACATGACCGAGAAGGACATGAAGTTCAGTGGGAGCTTGAAACAGGATGTTCTCGTTGTGACAAACAAGGGGAAAGGTAAGGTCAAAGCTCGGGCAAACCTAGCGGTGTAGGTAAACCGAAGTTCAAGAAGTCGGGTTCAGGTAAGAGTGGGCCTGGTGAGTCGAGCACCTCATCAGGCGCGACAAAGAGCAAGAATGAAAACATGGAATGCCATCATTGCCACAAGACTGGGCATTGGAGGCGTACATGTCATGTTTATCATGAGGACTTAAAGGCAGGTCGTGTTAAACCTGTTGGTATGTCTTCTTCTTCTACTTTTATTCATATGATTGAGATTAACCACGCAAGTTACGGAACTTGGGTACTTGATACTGGTTGTGGTTCTCATCTGTGTAATCATGTGCAGGGGCTCCGAAACATCGAACCCCTCGTAAAGGGTGAGGTGGACTGCGTGTCGGGAATGGAGCACGAGTGGCTGCCGTCTCAAGGGGAACATACGTGATCCAGCTTCCTAGCGGATTTGAGTTATTTTTATATAATTGCTATTATGTACCAGTCTTTGAAAAACATTATTTCAGTTTCTGCACTTGACAAACTTGGTTTTTCATTTGTAATAGAGAATAATAGTTGCATTTTCTCTTTACACAATATGATTTATGGCAAGGCAGTCTCCATGAACGGAATTTATGTTTTAGATCAGACCACCGAAATATTACACGTAATGAATAAAAAGTTAAAGGTTGGTGACAAAGATCAAACGTATCTATGGCACTGCCGTATGGGACACATTAATGAGAAACGCGTAAAACAGCTCATTAAAAATGGAGCTATCTCGGCCTTTGATTTTCAATCATTTGGCACGTGTGAATCATGTCTCATCGGTAAGATGACTCGGATTTCCTTCAAAGGTGTTGGAATGCGCGCTTCTGACCTATTAGGACTCATACACAAGGATGTATGTGGTCCTATGTCAATCACCGCACGAGAAGGCTATAGGTATTTCATCACTTTCACGGACGATTTAAGTAGATATGGCTATGTCTACTTAATGAAGCACAAAAGTGAATCCTTTGAGAAATTCAAGGAATACCAGAATAGGGTACAGAACCTATTGGGTAGAAAGATTAAAACACTGCGTTCGGATCGTGGTGGCGAGTATCTTTCTCACGAGTTTGATCAACACCTTAAAGATCGTGGGATTGCCCCTACTAACTCCACCTGGAACACCTCAAATTTGAATGGTGTGTCCGAACGGAGAAATCGAACACTACTTGATATGGTTCGATCCATGATGAGTCACACCGTGTTGCCTGACTCATTGTGGGGTTATGCTCTTCTGTCAGCTGCTCTAATACTTAACCGAAGTCCGTCTAAAGCTGTTGAGAAGACTCCATATGAACTGTGGAAGGGAACGGTCCCGAACTTGTCCTTTATACGGGTTTGGGGCTGCGAGGCTTATGTCAAGTGGAGACACGAGGATAAGCTCGGCCCGCGATCGGTCAAGACATACTTTATAGGTTATCCTAAAGGAACACTTGGTCATTACTTCTATTCGCCAACTGAACAACGTGTTTTTGTTGCGCCTAGTGCGACATTCTTAGAGAAGGAATTTCTCGAGAATGCAAAGAGTGATAGAACCTTCTACCTGTCGGAGATTCCAGAACCAAATACCGAGCAACCATTGGAGGAACCAATTCCTTCAATCCCGGCTGCGGTGAATATTCCTGAGGAACCTAGGAGGTCGGGAAGAGTCTCTATTCCTCCAGACAGATACATTGGTATGGTCGAGGAACATGACATAGACGACGTTCTACTCTTAACGAGTAGTGAACCCGCAACCTATAAAGGTGCCATGACTAGTTCTGACTCAAAGCTATGGCTTGAGGCCATGCAATCCGAGATGGACTCCATGTATGAGAACAACGTATGGGATCTTGTTGACTTACCTGCTAAGGTTCGTCCCCTACAATGCAAATGGCTTTACAAGATAAAGCATTCTGTGGAAGGTCAACAAGATATCTATAAAGCACGACTAGTTGCTAAAGGTTTCACCCAAGTGCCAGTTTTGCACTACGATGAAATTTTTGCACCCGTAGTCATGTTGCGTTCCATTCGGATTATCTTAGCGATTGCCGCTTTTCATGACTATGAAATTTGGCAAATGGATGTGAAAACCGCCTTCTTAAACGGCTTTTTGGAGGAAGAGTTGTACATGGTACAACCCGAAGGTTTCATCGATCCACAACATCCTAAGAAAGTGTGCAAGCTTAAGCGTTCCATTTATGGACTTAAGCAAGCATCTTGGAGTTGGAATCATCGCTTCGACCAAGTGATTAAAGAAAATGGATTTACTCGATCGGTCGAGGAACCATGTCTTTATATCAAGTCGAGTGGGAGCAAGATTGTCTTCCTAATATTGTATGTCGATGACATACTCCAGATTGGGAATGACATACCTCTCTTAACTTCGGTGAAAGTATGGTTGAAAAACCATTTCCAGATGAAAGATCTGGGAGAGGCACAAAGAATTCTAGGCATCCGTATCTATCGAGATAGATCACGACGGATGTTATCTCTCAGTCAGGAGTCTTACATAGACAAAGTCCTAGAGAGATTCAGCATGACTAACTCCAAGAAGGGGTTTCTTCCTATGGCTCCAGGGGTGCATTTGAGCAAGTCTCAGTCACTAGAGACACCGGAAGAGAAAGAGCGCATGACACGGATTCCTTATGCCTCGGCTATAGGGTCAATCATGTATGCCATGATATGCACACGTCCAGACGTGGCATATGCATTGAGTATGACAAGTCGATTCCAACAGCATCCAGGTGAATCACATTGGATGGCTGTCAAGAACATTCTTAAGTACCTACGGAGGACTAAAGATTGGGCATTGACTTATGGAGGCGATCAAAAGCTATGCGCAACCGGTTACGCAGATGCTAGCTTCCAAACGGATCGTGATGACTCGAAATCTCAGTCTGGATTCGTTTTTACTCTTAATGGCGCTGCAGTCAGCTGGAAGAGTTCCAAACAAACTGTTACAACAGATTCTACGACTGAGTCCGAGTACTATGCCGCGTCTGAAGCTACAAAGGAAGCGATATGGATGCGTCAATTCTTACATGGACTATCTGTAGTGCCTAGTTCGAATGACCCGATCACCATCTATTGCGACAATAGAGGTGCCATCTTCCAAGCTAAGGAGCCAAAGTCTAGCAACAAGTCTAGACATGTACAACGGAAAGCTCATCTAATCCGGGATTACGTGGAGCAAAAGGAAGTAGTGATAGAAAAGATTGCTACAGATGATAACATAGCAGATCCTCTCACTAAACCATTACGACAAGATAAGCATGAAGGGCACGTTAATTCTATGGGAATTAAACGTGTTCCTAAGTTGTAGTACTCTTTTATGGATTAGATTCATCCTCTTTTGTACTCTATACGACATCATCGTTTTGATATTTTATATATATTTTGTTTTTCATGTGGATTTGTACGACAAATTTTGAACACCACAAAGTGAACTGAACAAGCATTATATTTTTGGTCCTTAATTACCCACGTGAGCTGATAACTCAAGGTAATTATTTTGTGACGTTGGTTGATGGTGGGTTCAACGAGCCATAAGTCAACAGGTTGGTGACCAATCACGAGGCGATTTATAAGGATATCTCGTAGGACACAATTGTGACATCAACGTGGAGTCCTAAATGTTTTACAACATTCGGTGCCCGGTCGTGGATAGGACCTCCATAGTGATCCTAAGAGTCGATTCTTTTGACTATCGACTGTCTCTTGAGACTAAGGCAGATTTTGGGTGACTTTGGTTTCTTTCTCACGGTCATCCGTAACAGGGGGCCAAGTAGATTGTTTCTGGGTCATTTCATGCTGTGCTTAGATCGGAAGGAGTTCGAGTTGAAGGAGATATTCAGCCTTTATCAGGTACTCGACATTTCTCAGGGCCACTCGAGGAGCTGTAACTGAAATGCATGGCCATGCTCGGATACGGATTCGTTTTATCAGTTAAGTTACTCTCTAGTCGGGGAAACCACTCTAGATACAGATCGATTTTAAAATACGACCTTTGCGGATCCGGATCTGCAAATTGTTTTACATTGAGTGGGAGAAATTTTAAATGAATATGAGAATCGGTTATCGCACATACACTTGTACGGACAAGTGGGAGTTTGTTGGAGGTGGTGTCCTCCAGTTAGTGCGGATAACGTCATTGCACATACATTTGTACGGACAAGTGGGAGCTTGTTGGGGCTGGTGTCCTTTACAGTTAGTGCAAGGACTTATAAATCTCTAAAAGGATCAAAAGGGTATACTTTTGTATCATAATCAGTTGGTCCACGTTTATCAATAACGGTTGGCTTGCTAGATAAGTTTGACGTTATTGTCATACAGATGGCGGTGATCAACTGGTCCCTAAAAGTCACACCTATAGGATACGTTTGAGAGATGTGACGGTATGAAAATACAGTCATGTAGATGCCAAATTTGACTAACCAGTTAGTCTGAGTTATTTGACTATCAATTAGTCAAAAATGCGATGTTGAGATATTTTATTTAATACGGATTAAATAATAATGGCTAAAGCGAATTAAGCAGTTAATTCGTAAAATTAAATATAAGCGATTTATATTTGATTAATGTATATTGGATGAATTAATTATACGATATTGTCTTTGTCGGACATGTATTAATGATTCAACTAATCCGTGGTATTA
Source organism: Silene latifolia (assembly GCF_048544455.1). Classification (NCBI taxonomy): domain Eukaryota; kingdom Viridiplantae; phylum Streptophyta; class Magnoliopsida; order Caryophyllales; family Caryophyllaceae; genus Silene; species Silene latifolia. Next base: position 175,337,463 of record NC_133537.1, read on the forward strand.
GTTGATGCTTTAATATCCGATAACCGATCACAGTTTATAATGAAACCGCATCATATACATTTAGAATTTAACGAACCGGACCACGAGTTAAAACCAAGAGGAAGTGGAAGCCCACTTCCCCTTGATGGTCTCGGTTTTGGCCGAATGAGAGGAGACAAAAGGAGAGCTCTCTCCTCACTTGAAACCCGATCATTCATTTGCTAAAAATTTAGGGTTTTGAGAAAAGTGCCTCTCAAAATTCGGATCTCTCATCCAACAAAACCTCACAAAACAATCCTCTCAATATTGCAAGGCAATTAGGGGATTCATTCTAGCACAAGGGCATTTCTCGGACAATCTTGGGTGCAACAATTAGGAGGAGATCTACTTTGATCTCTCATTGCCGAATTGCACTAGGACCGGAGGTTATTGCTTAATCTTTATCGTTTCCTTGTTATTTTCGTTTTATGACTATAAATCGCGTATTAAATTTGCGTTATAATCCTATAAAGAAAGGGTTTTATACGGATATTACCCTTCACATACTACTGTGGGAAGCTGGGTTTCCTGGCATCAGGCTTACAATCTGCAGCATCAGTCTATCTGGTTTGTGCAACCCCAGGATAGTTTTTCCTCTAGTCTCAAGGGAATCCTGAATGTAAGTGATAGGTTGGTTGCTCTTGCAGGCAGTATTACTAATGCCTCCTCTTTGATAAATAGTTGGTGTTCTCATGGTAAATTCAGAGTCACTGCAGCTTATAGCTATCTGAAAGGTACTGTCTTGGCTGGTCCTTGGGCTAAAGCTTTGACTCATCCTCGTATTGTTCCTAGTCATAGGATTATTTGCTCTTTGGCAGCTCAGATGAAATTGGCTACTGTGGATAATATGCAACATAGAGGTTTTTATATGTTGAATAGATGCTCTCTCTGTGAAGTTGATCTTGAGGATCATGCCCATTTGTTCTTTCATTGCTCCTTTTCCAAGGATATTTGGCAACAGCTTATGCATTGGATGGGTATCAATCGTGCTGGTTCGTGCTTACTTGCTGAACTTGAACAAGCTGGAGTTGGCAATAAACAGAATTGGAGGATGGCTTGGTTTTGTACTACTTTGGCAGCTGCAGTTTATCAGATCTGGAATGAACGTAACTCTCGTCTGTTTAGAGGAAGGAAGGCTACTGCAAACGAAATTATCAGGAAGATTAAGTTTCTAGTTTCTACTCGTCTTCTAATGTGGACTCATCATAAGCACTATTCGCTTATAGTTGGTAGTTTATGTGTTTCTTGTATAGTGGATAGTCTTTGCAAAAGAATTCTCTTGTAATTTCTTTCTTTATTGAATGAAATGATAATCTTTTTGCAAAAAAAAAAAAAAAAAAAATATCGATTAAAACTAAGGCCATACTAAGATAAAATTACATAATTTAAAATTATATAAATAAAAACATTCAACAATTGAAATATACAGTATTATAATATGTATCTATCATGCCAAATTATGTGCCAAATCGCCCTATTTAACTTATATCGTATAGATAACCCGGTTTTATGGAAATGTGTGATAATAACTTCTTAAAATCACAAATTAACACTTAAATCACATCTAAGCTCAAGTTAATTATCCTAACACTCTTAGGACTCAAAAATTAGTCATCACTCAATTTTTGACAATAATTCAACTTGATTTAAGTTTTATGCTCATTTTTTACCTTAAAATCATAATATTTATGAAATAAATCCAAATTAAATTACAATAATTTCAAATTTTGAATTTAAAATTTTTGAACATTCTGGAATATTTCCATGACACTCATAATGTCAAAAGTCATGGTTAAAATTTTCGAATTTATTTCGAGAAAATATAGTTGCATTTTATCGGTTTTATCTCATAAAACATCTAAAGTATCCAAAAATTAATCCAATAAATTTTACAAACTTATATATGATTAGTGGGATATTTATTCAACCTAAAATAATTTTCTCACGCCATGTAATTCGTTTTAGCTATTTATGCTAAAATAGTTACTATTTATGCCATTTTTACACTAAAAATTCATAAATCATGCTAAATGAGATCATTTCATCTCAAAATTTACATACATTGTGTAAATAATTCATTTGACAACATATTAAAGTTTTATGGCCTAATTCGAAATTTAACTATTTTTAACCATTTTACCTCTTTTAATCCATTTTTATCTCATAAAAATCATAAATCTTGCAATATTAATCAACTTAATACGAGATTTTTCACACAACTTGTAAAATATTCATGCAAGGTCATATAAAATTTTCAAGGTCAGAGAGTAAGTTTAACCAACTTTAGTCATTTAACCTCCATTTATGCCATTTTTTATAATAAAAATTCATAAATCATGAAATATTAATCACATTAATATGATATTTTACATGCAATACATAAAATATTCATGTGATTTCATACTAAAATACCACGGCTAGTAGTGAAGGTTAACTTATTTTAGTGAATAAAAGTTCATTTTACTCATAAAAATGTAATAAAATCACTAAAAATCATTAAAATGAGCAATAAATTTTCATAAATCATAAAAATGACCTAAAAACATTTTAAGACCAGAATATATAACAGGCATCATGATTTCGTGGCTTACTCATATAAATCACAAAATTTTAGTTTTATATGTTAACATTTTAACTCGGAAAAACAATAACCGATTATGCATGCAAAATCCTTATGCTCTGATACCACTTGTTAGGTTCATATACCTATTATTAGACTCCTCTAATAGTGACTAATTAACTTCTTAATTATTTGTTCTTTAGATCTAGTGCATGCATAACAAAATAAGAGATTTATAAGAAAAACAATGTCCCTTACATTGTAAATTTCGAATATGGGGGCACCAGTAAGGTCTTCTACCTTCACTTGTTCTTGAGCTATAATGAATATTAGGATGATCGTCCAAAATCCCAATGTAGAGATTCTCCTCTTGATGGCACCCAAGATTAGCCCTTATCTCTACTAAATAATATTAACTAGATATTTATTTAGTGGTCTACCTTAAAATTGATTACTAATACTCATATATTACACTAATAATATTAGTAATTTTATTGAACAATTTGGATCAAACTCCTCAAGTTTTAAGAGGAAAAATTATGAACAAGAGAGAGGTTTTTCATGTTGCATATTTTAGAGAACGATAAGAGTAAAATTAGAAGAACAAAATTGATGCTCTCTATCTTACACCAACCGTCCAAATGCTCTTTTTGTAGCATTTGTTGGTCTTCTCAATTTGTCATATGCAATTAGCTTTTTAGTGTGTAGGTGTAGATTAGCTTTAAACTATGTCATAAGTTGTTGGAGTATCTTTCCAACAACTAAATGACAAAGCCAAAAATTCAAGCATCCACACCCATTTGGACGACACACATGAGCTCTTATGGTCCATTTTTGTCTTATAATATTTGTCCCACAAATGCTTATAAGTCTTATGTTTAATTATCTTACATAATGAAATATTAATTTGATCATACAACAATTATGTGACAAATTAATAAACATATATTCACTCAACTTTTTGACTAATATTTTACCATTATATCAACATATAATGGGTCCCATAATAGCTAGTTAGTTAAATTTACAACATCTTATAAATGTGGTCGGGCTCACTTGGAGCTTAATATTCGGTTACTTGTAGTTAGGAGCACCTAGACCAAAACAATATTTATAACTTCACAAACAACTCTACTATTAGTAAAGAGGCAAGTAAAGGTCGGATCCCAAGGGACGGGTGTTGATGTAGGATTTTCGATTTCAAGTAGCAGTGTCTAGGGGTGTCACGATTTGGGTTGAGATGAGAAGATCGCTAAACTAAATAGCAATAAAAGTAAACAAACAAGATGATTAAAATGAGATGTAAACAATTGATTAAAAGCACTAGGGTGTCATGGGGTCATAGGGGATTCTTGGGAATTGATCATACAAACATATTCTCAAATTATAAGCAAGCAATTATTGTTGTGATGGATCGAGTTGGTTTATATCTTACAATCCTAGGAAGGTTTGGGTCCCGGAGCCGAATCGATTAGATTGTACAACACCTACAAGTCGACTTAATCCTCCCTACTCAACTATATGCATGGTCTAATGAGACTCGAGTTGGTTTATATCTTACAAGTCTCATTGAAAAGGTAAGTGATGTGTAGAAAATGCAAGGATTCATAGGCTCGCATTTCATCAAACATAACATGTGCATAAGTTGAGAGCACAACAAGCAAGCAAATAAATTATGAAAACATATTAAATTAAGCATGAATCATCCCCCATGTTGGTTTCCCCTGATTACCCATTAACCCTAGTTAAGGAAACTACTCACTCATTATCAAGTTTAACATGTTAACAAGGTTGTCAATCATATTAACAAGGCAAAACATGATGAATAAATGAAGATGATTAACAATAATTAAAAAGGGATTAAGAGAATTATACCTACTAATGATTCCAAAATAAAGCAAAGAATAATAGAAGTACTTGATGAATGATTGGAAGGTTGTCAATCTCCCAACAATAACCCAAATAATCTTCAATTACCCAAAATAAAAGACGAACAAAAGAGAAATTAAGGAAATGATATTTGTATTAAGACTTGATTAGAAGTTCATTACAAGATTAAGAAGAGATTAGAATGATATAAACTACACTAAGGATTGATAGGAAGAACATGATTAATCTAATTAGACTAATGGGGTATTTATAGTGAGGATTAGTTACACAATTTAGGGTTTACTAAGGGCATAAATGACGATTAAGTCCTTGAGGAATCGCTCCTCTCAGAAAAGATGCGAGTCTCCTTTTTTCCGGTCTTTCACAAATATGCGCATCTTTCATGGAGGGAAGAAGAGGACGGATGGGCCTGTAAGACAATCCGACCGTCCAAGGGGTCGGGACGGGCGGATTCTGGGGTGGCTGGACGAGCGTCTTGATGGCTGGACGAGCGGATTGGGGCGTGGTTGGACGGGCGTCCGTATGGAAAAGACGCTCGGATCTTTGGAGTCCTGGACGGGCGTCTTGCTATGTTGGACGAGCGGATCTCATCACAACTTTTCTTTTTCTTCTTTTCTTCCTCTCTTCTTCCAATAATCCTCCGGGATTTAGTCGGGGATGCAAGGATTTCTTCATCATTGACCATCTACTATAATATGTACAAAAGGCCTTCTAGTCTTGTCTTCTGTTTGATGCTTGGTCATTAGATTCGATCAATTTAGCTCTATTTTGCCCTGAAAATGCAAGGTTTGCACTCTTCTCCTATCAAGGAAACAAAACCTCAAAGAATATGCAAAAACAAGGACTAAAGATAGTAAATGACCCAAATATGCACTAAAAAGCATAGGAACGAGGCTAATTCGGGGACTAAATATGCTCAAATAATGGTCACATCAAATATCCCCAAACCGAACCTTTGCTCGTCCCGAGTAAACAGGTGACAAAACTAGGACCCTTATTTAAACTATCCTACTAATATAGCCGACATGAGACGATTCGCGGGTCTCACTCCGCCCCTTCAACTCACAAAAAGACAACCATGAGGTAGGATGCCTTCTTGCAAAGCAAGGTGGGTCTTGCCAAAATGGCGACACATCCAAACATTAAAGCACACAAAATCAAGTAATGGATGCATCTACAAAAGAATAGCCACTTTCCTCATCTAAGTGGCGAAATTATCTACAAGGGAAGCAATTCAAGGGTACACAGTCCTTCATAGATGCCATTTCTTCAAACTACTAAGCCTAGAAGGATACCAATAAATCACCTCCAAGTTGTGTCAAGCTAGGGTGTCTTTGTCCTCAGTGTTTAAATGCTTTTGTCAAGAATAGACTCCCTATGGTGTTAGAAACACCGGAGGATCGCGGAATTCCCCATCTTGCCTAGACAATAAGAAGGGTCATCCCCTCTCTACCATGCACACAAGTGGATACGATGGATAAAGGGATCGATAGAATTTGAGTTTCATTTGGGAGTTTGCTTTTGTTATTGTTTTTCCCCCCAATTTCTTGTAGCATATAACATTTGAGAACACTTTCTTTTTGCCATTTCTTTTGATTTTTGGCATTTCAATACTTGAGAACTTTCAACTTTTTGCTTTTTCTCTTGAACATTTTCAAAGTCACCCCAATTAGTAACAAGGGTGCCTTATATTTGAAGCATAGGAGTTTTCATTTTTGTTACTCCTCTTTTCTTTTGATGCAATTGCAAACTTTTTCTTTTCTTTTCTTTTCTTGAACTCAAATTTTTGAACAATTTCTTTTTGTGCCCATTCCCTTTTTGATGACAAAAATATGGTAGAACATGGATGAATGATGGTTGCATTGTTTCAAGGGTCACTTTTGAATAAACGGTAGCCAAGGAGTTATCATACCACAAGGTACTCTTGACTAGGCTTTAATCCATTGGTCAAAGGATACTAGCATGACACATCCCAGGGTGTTTTACAAGTATTCTAACAAGCAAGGTCTTAAGAAGAAAAAGCATCTACTAGGGCCTTATATACACTTGTCAAGCTTCCCAAGTAGACGGTTTCACAAAAATTTTCTAACATGCAAACTACATGTCATGATACAACTAACATTTATACATCCTAATGCATATGCTTCTACCAACTAGTATGACAAATAATCTAAATACAATCCTAAATTCACATTGTTTTTACCGCATCAATCAAAATAAAGCCACATAGTCATTAACATAAAGAGGAAAAAGGAGATTGGAAAGATCATACCATGCGGTCTTCAATATCCTCATGTCTCGGATGTGGCGTAGTCAATCAATGTGAACAAGGATGAACAAACACAATATATACAATAATATATACAAGACTACACTTGATCGGTCCATTTCGTGTTCACAATTAAAGGTGTGGTCGTTGGGTCACGTCCGAATCAAAACACAATTTATTGCTTCACAAACAACTCTACAATTAGTAAAGAGGCAAGTAAAGGTCGGATCCCAAGGGACGGGTATTGAAATGAGATTTCTATTGAAACTAGTGGTGTCTTAGGGGTGTCACAATTTGGGTTGATGTACAAGGTCACTAACTAAAATAGCAATGAAAATAAACAAGCAAGATGAATTAAAAGGGGTGTAAACAATTGATTAAAAAGCACTAGGGTGTCATGGGATCATAGGGGAATCATTGGAAATGATTATACAAACATGTTCTCAAATTTTAAGCAAGCAATTATTGTTGTGATGGATTGAGTTGGATTATATCTTACAATCCTAGGAAAGTTTGGGTCCCGGAGCCGAATCGATTAGATTGTACAACACCTACAAGTCAACTTAATCTTCCCTACTCAACAACATGCATGGTCTAATGAGACTCGAGTTGGGTTATGTCTTACAAGTCTCATTGAAAAGATAGGAGATGGTGGTAAATGCAAGGATTCATAGGCTTAGCATTTCATCAAATATAACATGTGCATGAGTTGAGATCAAAACAAGCAAGCAAATAAAACATGAAAGCATATTAATTTAAGCATGAATCATTCCCCATGTTGGTTTCCCCTAATCACCCATTAACCCTAGCTAAGAGACTACTCACTCATTATCATGTTGATTATGCTAGCAAGGTTGTCAATCATACCAACAAAATGAAACATGATGAATAAATGAAAGTAATTAACAATAATTAAAAAGGGATTAAGAGAATTATACCTACTAATGATTCCAATAATAAAGCAAAGATAAAAGAAGTACTTGATGCTTGATTGAGAGGTTGTCAATCTCCCAATAATAACCCAAATAATCTTCAATTACCCAAAATAATGGATGAACAAAAGAGAGATTAAGGAAATAAAACTTGTATTAGAACTTGATTAATTGTTGATTACAAAACTAAAGAGAGATTTGATTGATATTAACTACTCTAATTATTGATAAAAAGAACATACTCTTCTAATTAGACTAATGGGGTATTTATAGTGGAAATTAGGGGGATGCATTAGGGTTAACTAAGGGCTAAACTAGTAATTACACTTTTTAGATTGAGCAGGGAGGAGCCGGTATTTTCCGAAGGAAGGGCTTCTTTCTTTGTAGGTTGGAGAAGACGAAAATGCGCTGTAGAGGAATCCGAGCGGATCAGGGTCGGGACGGGCGGATTCTGGCGATGGAACACGAGCGGATTCAAGAGAATCCGGGCGGATTGTGGTGGCTAAACCCGAGCGTCTTGGTGGAAAACCGCACGGATTGTGCAGGTGGAGGGCGGCCGGATTGTAGACAATCCGCACGGATTGTGCCTCAGCAACACTTCTTCTTCTTGTCTTCCCTTTTCTTCATAAATTCCTTGGGGATTTCCTTGGGGACTCAAGGATCCTTTTTCAACATTGCTCATCTACTATTATATATACAAAGGCCTTCTAATCTTGTCTCTCCTTGATGCTTGGTCATTGAATTCGATCAATTTAGTCTCGTTTTACCATGAAAATGCAAGATTCTTACTCCTTTCCTACCAAGGGATCAAAATCTCAAAGAATATGCAAAACAAAGAACTAAAGATAATAAATGACCCAAATATGCACTAAAAAGCATGGGAACAAGGCTAATTCGGGGGCTAAATATGCACTAATTATGGTCACATCAAATATCCCCAAACCGAACCTTTGCTCGTCCCGAGTAAAGAGGTGACAAAGACTAGGACCATTATTTAAACTAACCTAATAACATAGCCGATATGAGACAATTAGCGGGTCTCACTCCGCCCCTTCAACTCACAACAAGACAACCATGAGGTAGGATGCCTTCTTGCAAGGCAAGGTGGGTCTTGCCAAAATGGCGACACATCCAAACATTAAGCACACAAAATCACATAATGGATGCATCTACAAAAGAATAGCCACTTCCTCATCAAGTGGCGGAGGCACTAAAGAGGAACAAATTTAAGAGCATGTACTCCTTCACAAATACTAGTTCAACCAATTACTAAGGCTAAGAGGATGGCACTAAATCACCTCCAAATGGTGTTAAACTAGACTACTTTCGTCCTCAATTTCCAAATGCTTTCGTCAAGAGCGATCGGATGGTGGTGGAATGATGATCCCTATGATGCTAGTAGCATATGACATGACAAGTCTCGAATTCTCTACAAAAGTAAAGGCCATGGATCGTCCCAAGCTCGACAAAGTGGCTTAACAAAAAGGCTTTTTGGGAATGAAATGCTCAAATCTTTATACACAACGGGTGGATATGACTAGTATTCAAAATTGACCTCATTTCAACTTTCACATTTCAAAAATTTTAGATGGGGTTTGTCCCTTCCGGGCTAGTGTCCTTTGCTTTCGCCAATCGCTTATTAGGCAACCGGTTAACCTCTAGACAATAGCTTTTCGGGGTGATAGTCACTCTGTCTCTGGGCGGCCGAATTCACAACCGTGTGGGGGCCCAATTCAATGGATCCCGCTCCAAAGCACATCGAAGTGGTACGCCTCCATCAAAACAATTTAAATTTCTCAACATTCAACAATTCATAACATTTGAGGTTTCCTTGGAATTAAATTACTTCCACATGACAAAATTCCTTGAAATGAGCACTTCAAGCTTATTGATAGAAAATATTTTTGGGTTGCCTTACCACAAGGTCAATCAAGGTCACCTAGACAAGTTAACCAAGTCCACATCGCATCACGGGGTTGGATAGGTGACTCACATGCAAACCCTTGACTAGGCCTTGGGTCATGGGTCAAAAGATACTAGTATGAAACTATCTAGAGTGTTTTACAACCATTCTTATAGAAAAAGTCTTAAGTTGAACAAGTATTTGTAATGGCTTAGTTGCTCTTGTCAAAATTCCTAATTAGGCATTCTTCAAAACATTTCTAACATGCAACTACATGCCATGATGCAACTAATATAAACATCGTAATACAAGTGATTCTATCAACTAATATGACATATAAACTAAATGCAAGTCCTAAGTTCACATTGTTATACCGCATCAATCAAAATAAAGCCACATAGTCATTAACATAAAGAGGAAAAAGGAGATTGGAAAGATCATACCATGCGGTCTTCATTATCCTCATGTCTCGGATGTGGCATAGTCAATCAATGTGAACAAGGATAGAACAAACACAATATATACAAAACAATATATACACAAGACTACAAAAGGAAATGAACATGTTTTTAGGTTTTCAATTTTCAAATTTTTATGATTTTCGAACTTTTTCAATTTTTTTGGATTTTTTGAATAAGAGTTAAATGTTAGAATTCCCATCCCCACACTAATATGGGCATTGTCCTAAATGGCCAAAATGATGGAAATTATGCAAAGATGATGCATGATTTCTACGCTAAATGCAATCTACACTAAGCTACACTACATGATGCATGGTTTTTGTTATGACGGAGAGGATAATCTAGATTACCTCCCGTTGTGTATGCATTAACTTCCCCAAACCGAGTTAGACACTATTGCTAATGTCCAAGGATGGGTGTAGTTCATGCACACATTATGCAATGCATGAAATGAATTTGTCAATTTGGATTTTGAAAATGGGAACAATAAAATGAGAACACCTCAATGGTACCGAGGTGTCAGTCCTCTATGGTGCTAGGACTACTCCAACAATGATCAAGAAAATAATTAAAACAAAGAGAGAAATAGACAAACCATGAGAGGGTAGGAGCCTCCAAGGCTTGCTAATCTTCCATCATATCATCACCATCATCACTTTCCTCATTAGAAGTGGTCTCATTGCCACTTCCTTCTTCATTTGCTTCTTCACCTAGCTCATCATCTTGCTCACCATCCTTTTCTCCTTCTTCACTTGCTTCCTCATCAATGTTATCATCAACTTCTTCATTACCAACAACCTCATTGTCACCCGAAACGACCCTAGATGCACCCGGAAATAGGACTTCTCTATCCGCCCAACTAGGCAAAGGACATGATGGATCAAGTAGTCCTTTCCTAGCTAAGTGTAGGAGGGGTGGATATTGAGCCAAGTAAGCATTTTTCCGATCCTCAAAGGCTTGCTTGTGCATTGCTTGCATGAGAAGAGTCAAATAATCATTTCTAGCTTCAACTCCTTCCGGCTTGAACTCTTGATACTGAAAGGGGTAAGGTGGTGTGACAATGGAAGAGGAGGGTATTTCAAGTTCACCCTTTTGTTGTTGGATAATATACTCGGCCTCTTTAGAAAGGGGAAGTAGATAATTGGTCCGGTGGACGCTTAGACGGCAAATCTTTGAAGGCAAGGTGAACGATCTAGCTTCACTAGTGAGCCATCCATACTCGGTGTCAAGAGGGTTATGGGCAACCCACTTTTACTTGTGTATCATAGTATGCAAATCAACAAGATGACCACCCTCCTTTGCTTTATACTTGTTATCCTTGTTGAAGTTACGATCAAAGTATTTAGCTAGGATAGTGACTAGGCCGCTATTGACAATAACGGTAGTGCCCTTCTTCCCACAATCAATGTTGAGCCATCTATCTACCAAAAGCCTCAAAGAGTTGAAAGGCTTGGTGTGTACTCTTCCAATGTTCAAAGCCGATTCAAGAAGAATAAAATCAAGTTTGGTGAAATGGTTGGTATCTTTCCTTCCAATAATGGTGTTTCCTATGACCTTGTACCATACCCTTATGCCCGGATGGTGGACTAAAAGAGCACGACTCACATGAAAGTCCTCAAATTTCCTCCCGGAAATTGCCTCCCAAAGAGGGTCGGGGTCATACTTTCCATAATTCTTAAAATAACTCGGTTCATCACTAAGACCCAAGATTTCACCCAATTCCCTAAAGGAAATGCGTCTACTAACATTAGCTAGACGAAACTCGAGATTCTTCCTAGTCTCAACTTTGGTGACATTCAAAGAACTCAAAAACTCCAAGGTAAGGGAGGGGTATGTCAATTCTTTTGATTCAAACAATTTCTCTAACCCCATGGCTTTGAAAAAGGCTCTAGTTTGCTCAAGGACACCCAACTTATCTAAGGTGTCTTCACAAATAAATTTGGTGGATTGAAGTGATTTCCTAGCAAACTTGGCAAAAGTATTTCTATGGGTTTCGGAAATAAAAGTTACCTCCGGATAATGCAAAAGTTGATCGATTTCCGGAGTAGAAGATGTTGTTGCTCCCATAGAAGGTTGTTGTTGTTGTTGCACTTCCAAGTTTGGGGTTGCTACCACCATAGCCAATGCTTTCTTTGCTTGAAGAGCCTTTTGCCTTTGTGAAAGTGTCTTTGGTGCCTTTGTTGCTCCCTTAGTCCTTGCCATTTGATGAATTAACCAAGAAAAGAATGAAAAATCTTCAATTTGTAGTGTACCCAAATCGATTAAAAGGTGAAAGGCTTTGCCTTAATGAATTCAAAAATCGACTCAAAGGTTGAAGATTTTGTGCTTAGTTTTTATTTTTATTGAAAAAGGAGTGATTGATTTGTTGTTAGAAGGATGATTTGATTTTATTTTGGTCAATGTAGTTGAGGAATTTTGTTTTTGTGATGGAGAGGATGAGGGTTTTGATGTTTTGAAGTAGTGTTATGAATGAATGAATGAATGAATGAATGAAGGTGGGAGGGGTTTTATAAAGACCGAAAAATTCGAACTGCAGGGGCAATCCGTGCGGTTTCTGCCCAATACGGGCGGATTCTGCACTTTCTGGGTTTGATAAAACTCGCCTAAAGACGGGCGTCTTTAAGGGAAGACGCTCGGATTCGCTGACACGGGACGGGCGGATTCTTCAGAAGATGGACGGATTTCAGTCCAGGAATCTTTCTTGTTTTCCTCAGCAGAGAAGACGGGCGTCTTCTTTCCAAGATGGACGGATTTTCAGATACGGGCGGATTTCAGTCCAAGACGCCCGGATTCTCTTACAGTCAGAAATCTTTCAAAATTTCAGCTTATAGGGACGTGCGTCTTCTACCCAATACGCTCGGATTGCATGAAGACGGGCGGATTCTCTTGAATCCGCTCGGATTCGACCCCTTTGTACCCGGATTTAGTTCCATCCGTGTACAATGCATATCCCTTATCATTCTTCTATTCTTCTTCAAATCTTGTGTTCTTCATTGTGGGGGCACTACTAAAGCAAGGATAGCCTAGGCAATTGCCATCCCCACACTAAGCTAGAGCACTACACATCAATTGAAGTTATTAGTCCCTCCCTCACTTCTCTCAAACATGACAATTATCATGATCAAAGTAAATAAAAATCTAAAGATGACAAAAATGTAATACAAGAATTGAAATGCGAGTTAGGGAGTTAGAAATATTTACAAATGGTGGTTTAGGGAGGACTCCACCAAACTCTCATTCTTGATGAGATGTCAAGGGGGCATGTTCAAGGTGTTGTTGATGTTGCTCAACACCTTGAAAAAGTAATCAAAAGCTTGTTCATTATTGTTATAGAGGTCTTCAATAGACCTTGGCCCTTGTTGTCGGTCTTGATCGATGGCATTACCAATGTAGGGATTAAAAATCCCTTCAAATTCGTCGTCCCAAAGACCACAAACTTCATTAAGTTGATCATTGAAAATCTCTTGATTTGATGGAGACAACTCTCTTCTTCTCTTGGCCAATGAGGCCATTCTCTTCTTCTTTGATTGATTTTGATGAGCTTTGCAAGCTCTCCTTGTCATAATTCACTTGCTCTTTGAATGGAGCATGTTCAATTTTCTTCTTCCATTGGAGTTCCGATTTCTTCCTCTCATCCTTTCGGCTATAATGATCAATCATGAAACATGGTTCATGCAAACGAGGAACTCTCATAGTCTTGTCAAGATTAAAGGTTATGCTTTCATCTCCCACTTCTAGAGTGAGCTCACCATGTTTCACGTCAATCACCGCACCCGCGGTGTGTAGGAAAGGTCTTCCTAGAATGATTGGAATGTTGGAATCTTCCTCCATATCAACAATGGCAAAGTCCACCGGGATGAAAAACTTCCCAATTCGTACGGGGACATCTTCCCATATCCCTAATGGTGTCTTCGTCGATCTATCGGCCATTTGGAGTGTGATGTTGGTGCATTTAAGCTCTCCCATCCCCAACCTTTTACTCACCGAGTACGGCATGACACTCACACTAGTCCCTAGATCACATAAGGCTTTGTTGATCGTTGTGTCTCCAATGGTACACGGTATTGAGAAGCTTCCCGGATCCTTTAGTTTTGGAGGTGAACTCCCTTGAAGTATTGCACTACTCACCTTAGTGAAGGCGATAGTCTCAAGTTTCCGGATCGACTTCTTCTTTGCGAGGATATCTTTCATGTATTTCGCATAGGCCGGCACGTGATTTATTAATTCCGTGAAAGGAATTGAGACTTCCAAATTCTTCACAATTTCCATGAACTTTCCAAGTTGATCATCAAATTTGGGCTTGGCTTGACGACTTGGAAAAGGAAGTCTAATCACAATGGGCTCCTTCTCCTTGACCTTGTCTTCATTTTTCTTTGAACTTTCTTCTTTTGATTATTCTCCATCTTTGGAGTTTTGCACAATTTCTTCCTTATCACTAGCTTCCACAACTTCATCCTCAACTTGCTTCCTTGGTGCTTCATACCTTGTACCACTTCTCAAGTGAATGGCACTAACCGTTTCATGTCTAGGGGGATTACTTTGAGGTGGTAATTGCCCCTTTTGTCTTTGTGAGCTTGATGATGCTAGTTGAGTCAATTGTGTTTCCAACATCTTGGTGTGAGCTAGGATGTTGTTGATGGTGGTTTCCTTTGCTTGACTATCTTTTTGCATTTGAGTGAAAAATTCTTGTTTGAGTGAAAAATTCTTGTTGATTCTTTTGCATTTGGAGGACCGCCTTTTAGACATCAAAACCTTGGTCATTTTGGTGATTGTATGGATTTTGATTTTGGTAACCTTGGTTTTGATTGTAAAAGGGTCTTTGATTTTGGTTTCTCATGGGTGGTGGAGTGTATGTTGTTTGAGGGTTTTGAACATTTTGGCTTTTGTATGAGAGATTTGGATGGAATTTGGTGTTTTCATTGTAATAGTTGGAATAACGAGTACCACTCTTGTATGCTTGGAAAGTATTCACTTGTTCAATTGTTCCCCTACATTCACTTTGGTCATGTCCCAAAGTTCCACAATTCTCACATATCCCACTTGGGATTGATGAAGATGCCGTCATGGCATTAACATGATGCTTTGGTGATTTTGAGACTTCTTCAAGTCTAGCCATAGCTTTTTCAAACTTCAAATTGATTGTGTCAATATGAGCACTAAGTTGAGCACCCAATTGAGTAACGGAGTCCACTTCATGCTTTCCTCCTCTAGTAGCCTTGCGAGGTCTACTATATTGTAAGTTATGGACCGCCATTTCCTCAATCTTGTTCCATGTTTGATTGTCATCAACTTCGGTGAACATTCCATTTGATCCCATGTTGAGAATGTTCCTTGAATCCTCATATAAACCGTTCCAAAATTGTTGTACCAAGAACCATTCGCTAAGTCCATGGTGAGGACATAAGCGACAAATTCCCTTGAACCGCTCCCAAGCTTCATACAAAAATTCTTCATCCGTTTGCTTAAAACCCGTAATTTGAGCTCTTAGCATGTTAGTCTTTTCCGGTGGGTAGAATTTTTTGTAGAAAGCTAGAGCCAACTTCTTCCAAGAATCTATTCCGAGAGTGGCCTTGTCAAGGCCCTTCAACCATTGTTTCGCGGTGCCGATTAGATAAAAAGGAAATAAGACCCATCGAATTTGGTCTTGAGTCATACCGGTTTGAGTGATTGCATCACAATAGTCGCAAAAGGTTTCCATATAAGAATGAGGGTCTTCACTAGGCATTCCCCCAAATTGGCTCCTTTCGACTAATTGGATAAAGGCGGATTTGGCAATAAAATTTCCGGTTAGATGTTGTGGTGTAGGAGTATCATTGGGTAGGTTCTCCTCTGTGGGTACGGAATGTGACGAGAATTTAGGCATTGTAGGTTGATTTTGTGGGGTAATGTGTAATGGGTTCTCCTCTCCTTCTATTGCGAAAGGGTTGATGAACTCAATAGTTGGTTGAACAACTTCACTAATACCTCTCAAACTCCTCCTAGCAAATCTCCTATTGTTCGTCAAGTTTCTTTCAATTTCACGGTCAAAAGGTAACAACTCACCTTGTGACCTTCTAGACATGCAAAATATCAAACAACTCGAAAACAATTAGAACAAACCTTGAGGAGTTTTACTTCCCCAAGGCGAATAAAGACACAACTAATAACAATAAAAGGAAATCTAAATCAAGTAAACACCGTCCCCGGCAACGGCGCCATTTTTTATCCGCATCAATCAAAATAAAGCCACATAGTCATTAACATAAAGAGGAAAAAGGAGATTGGAAAGATCATACCATGCGGTCTTCAATATCCTCATGTCTCGGATGTGGCGTAGTCAATCAATGTGAACAAGGATGAACAAACACAATATATACAATAATATATACAAGACTACACTTGATCGGTCCGTTTCGTGTTCACAATTAAAGATGTGGTCGTTGGGTCACGTCCGAATCAAAACACAATTTATTGCTTCACAAACAACTCTACAATTAGTAAAGAGGCAAGTAAAGGTCGGATCCCAAGGGACGGGTATTGAAATGAGATTTCTATTGAAACTAGTGGTGTCTTAGGGGTGTCACAATTTGGGTTGATGTACAAGGTCACTAACTAAAATAGCAATGAAAATAAACAAGCAAGATGAATTAAAAGGGGTGTAAACAATTGATTAAAAAGCACTAGGGTGTCATGGGATCATAGGGGAATCATTGGAATTGATCATACAAACATGTTCTCAAATTATAAGCAAGCAATTATTGTTGTGATGGATTGAAATGGGTTATATCTTACAATCCTAGGAAAGTTTGGGTCCCGGAGCCGAATCGATTAGATTGTACAACACCTACAAGTCGACTTAATCTTCCCTACTCAACAACATGCATGGTCTAATGAGACTCGAGTTGGGTTATGTCTTACAAGTCTCATTGAAAAGATAGGAGATGGTGGTAAATGCAAGGATTCATGGGCTTAGCATTTCATCAAATATAACATGTGCATGAGTTGAGATCAAAACAAGCAAGCAACTAAAACATGAAAGCATATTAATTTAAGCATGAATCGTTCCCCATGTTGGTTTCCCCTAATCACCCATTAACCCTAGCTAAGAGACTACTCACTCATTATCATGTTGATCATGCTAGCAAGGTTGTCAATCATACCAACAAAATGAAACATGATGAATAAATGAAAGTAATTAACAATAATTAAAAAGGGATTAAGAGAATTATACCTACTAATGATTCCAATAATAAAGCAAAGATAAAAGAAGTACTTGATGCTTGATTGAGAGGTTGTCAATCTCCCAATAATAACCCAAATAATCTTCAATTACCCAAAATAAAGGAAGAACAAAAGAGAGATTAAGGAAATAAAACTTGTATTAGAACTTGATTAATTGTTGATTACAAAACATAAGAGAGATTTGATTGATATTAACTACTCTAATTATTGATAAGAAGAACATACTCTTCTAATTAGACTAATGGGGTATTTATAGTGGAAATTAGGGGGATGCATTAGGGTTAACTAAGGGCTAAACTAGTAATTACACTTTTTAGATTGAGCAGGGAGGAGCCGGTATTTTCCGAAGGAAGGGCTTCTTTCTTTGTAGCTTGGAGAAGACGAAAATGCGCTGTAGAGGAATCCGAGCGGATTAGGGTCGGGACGGGCGGATTCTGGCGATGGAACACGAGCGGATTCAAGAGAATCCGGACGGATTGTGGTGGCTAAACCCGAGCGTCTTGGTGGAAAACCGCATGGATTGTGCAGGTGGAGGACGGCCGGATTGTAGACAATCCGCACGGATTGTGCCTCAGCAAGACTTCTTCTTCTTTTCTTCCCTTTTCTTCATAAATTCCTTGGGGATTTCTTTGGGGACTCAAGGATCCTTTCTCAACATTGCTCATCTACTATCATATATACAAAGGCCTTCTAATCTTGTCTCCTTGATGCTTGGTCATTGAATTCGATCAATTCAGTCTCGTTTTGCCATGAAAATGCAAGATTCTTACTCCTTTCCTACTAAGGGATCAAAATCTCAAAGAATATGCAAAACAAAGAACTAAAGATAATAAATGACCCAAATATGCACTAAAAAGCATGGGAACAAGGCTAATTCGAGGGCTAAATATGCACTAATTATGGTCACATCAACACTACAAAGGAAATGAACATGTTTTTTGAATTTTCAAATTTTCAATTTTTTTGGGTTTTTCGAAATTTTTGATTTTTTTGGATTTTGAATAAAAGTCAAGTTAGAATTTCCCATCCCCACACTAGTATGGGCATTGTCCTCAATGCCAAATACGATAGGAAATTATGCAAGCATGATGCATGATTTCTAAACTAAATGCAAACTATACTAAGCTACACTACATGATACATGGGTTTTTGTTATGGCCGAGAGAATAATTTAAATTAGCTCCCGATGCATATGCATGGACTTCCCCAAACCAATATAGACATTATTTCTAATGTCTTGAATTTCGGGGTAGTTCATGCACATGGAATGCAATGCATGAAACTACAAATTGTCATTTTAGATTTTACAAGTTAGGAACATTAAAAAGAACACCTTAATGAAGCCAAGGTGTTAGTCCTTCATGTTGCTAGGACTCCACAAACAAATGATCAAAATAAAATAAAGAAAATAAAAGAATTAGACAAACCATAAGAGGGGTGAAAGAGTGTAGGAGCCTCCAAGGTTTGCTAATCCTCCATCATATCATCATTATCATCATTTTCCTCCATAGATGTGAAATCATCTCCACTCCCACTTTTACTTCCTTGCTCTTCCTCACTTTCTTCTTCCTCTTCTTGAGCTTCTTCTTCTTCAACATTCTCTTGAACCTCTTCTTCTTCACCTTCTTCATCAACACCCTCATCAACAATCTCCTCTCCACCCGGTCTTCCACCACTAGAGGTGCTAGGAAAGAAAACTTCCCTATCCGCCCAACTAGGCAAAGGACATGATGGATCAAGAAGTCCTTGCCTAGCTAGATGTAGGATGGGCGGATATTGGGCCTTGTAAGCATCCACTCTATCATTGTAAGCTTGCTTGTGCATTTCCCTCATGAGTAGAGTCATGTAATCATTTCCTACCTCGACATCCTTGGGTTTGAACTCGTGATACTCAAATGGGTAGGGTGGTGTGACAATGGAGGAGGAGGGCTCGTCAATCTCGCCTCTTTGTTGTTGAATAATATACTCGGTCTCCTCGGAGAGTGGAAGAAGGTAGTTTGGTCGGTGAACACTCAATCAACAAATCTTTGAAGGCAAAGTGAAGGATCTAGCTTCATTGGTTAACCACTCATATTTGGTGTCAAGAGAATCATGCTTGACCCGCTTAAACTTGTGAATCATGGTGTCCATGTCAATGAGCTGACCTCCTTTAACCGACACATAAGTGTTGTCTTTGTTGAAATTTGGGTTAAAGTGCTTGGCCAAATGGGTAACTAGTCCTCCATTTACAATAAAAGCGGTGCCTTCTTTACTACAATCGACATTAAGCCATCGTTCCACCAAAAGCCTTAGAGCATTATATGGCTTAGTATATTCCCTTCCTATGTTCAAGGCCGACTCAAGAAGAACACGATCGAGCTTGGTAAGATGATTAGTACAATTTCTTGCTATCAAAGTATTCCCAATAACCGTATGCCACACTCTAATGCCCGAATGGTGGACTAATAGAGCACGAGAATCATGAAAGCGCACAAATTTCTTTCCGTAAACTGCCTCCCAAAGAGAAGCGAGAACATACTTGTCAGGGATCTTCGTATATTTCGGGGTATCACTAAGGCCTAAAATCTTACTCAATTCACCAAAAGTGATACGTCTATCAACATTTGCAAGATGAAACTCGATGTGGGTTCTAGTTTCCACCCTTGTGACTTTCAAGGAACTCAAAAATTCCAAGGTGAGGGAGGGGTATGTCAATTCTTTCACGGTAAACAATTTACCCAATCCCATAGCCTCAAAGAAGGTTTTGGTTTGTTCAAGAACACCTAACTTTGTCAAGGCATCTTCACAAATAAATTTTGTAGGCATAATGGTCTTCTTAGCAAAGAGAACAAATTTATCCCTATGAGAGTCGGAAGTGAAAATTACCTCCGGATAATTGGATAATTGCTCAATGACCGGAGTTGTTGATGTTGTAGCTTCCGTAGAGGGACCTTGTTGAACCTCCAACCTTGCCTCATGGACTACCAATGCCTTTGACAATTGTTTTGCTTGAAGAGTTTGTTGCCTTTTTGAAAGTGTCTTCTTTGAGGGTGCCTTGTTACCTCATCTAGTTCTTGCCATTCTTGATTACACGAAAGAAAGATTGAAATCTCCAATTTTTAGTTATGCCCAAATCGATTTAAGATGAAAGAATGTTGCTTTGTATCTTAAAAATTGAGTCAAAAGTTGAAGATTTTGGTGTTTAAATCAATTGTTGTTGTAGAAGGAGTGATTAATTTTTGTTGTGAGGAAGTTTGGATTTGATTTTGTTGAATTTGGTTGAGGAAATTTGGTTTTGTTGATGTAGAGGATGAGGGTTTTTGGGGTTTTTGGGTTTTGGGTAGTGTTTGAATGTAGAAGAAATAAAAATGAAAGAGGGATAAGGGTATAAGAGACCCGTTATATTTGAAATAGCAGCAGGGGGCGAGCGGACCAAGGGTTGGGACGCTCGGATTCTTTGTGTTTTGCCTCAGGAAATGACGCCGCACGACGAGCGTCTTTCAGCAAAGACAAGTTGATTTTTCAATTTGGGACGAGCGTCTTCCTGAACGGACGCTCGGATTCTGTTACAGGGTGATTTTTTAAATTTCAACAGCAGAAAAACGAGCGTCTTCTCGGTAAGACGAGCGTCCTGAATCAGACGAGCGGATTCTCAATTGAGACGCTCGGATTCTGTGACAGACCATTTTTTGAATTCTGCAGCTCTGCCAGATGTGCGGATTGTATCTTGGACGCTCGGATTCCTTGACGACGAGCGGATTCCCTTTTTGGCCGCTCGGATTCTTTCTTGTCCATACGGATTCAGGTCCATCCGTGGGTACTGCATAACCCGTAACATTTTTCATTCTTCAATTCTCGTGTTCTTCATTGTGGGGGCACTACAAAGACATGAATAGCCTAGGCAATTTCTATCCCCACACTAAGTCAAAGCACTACACATTAATAAAATCATAAGTCTCTCCCTTACTTCTCTAAAAAATGATGAATATCTTGATCAAGGCACAAAAATATAAATCCAAAAATGACAAAAATGCAATGTAAAAATTGAAATGCAAGTTAGGGAGTTAGAATATTTACAAACGGTGGTTTAGGGAGGACTCCACCAAACTCTCATCCAATGTGAGATGTCAAGGGGGCATGTTCAAGGTGTTGTTGATGTTACTCAACACCTTGAAAAAGTAGTCAAAAGCTTGTTCATTGTCATGATAAAGGTCCTTAATACATCTTTGCACTTGTTGTTCTCCGTGATGGTCTTGGTTCATAGCATTACCAATGTAGGGATTGAATATCCCTTCGAACTCATCATCCCAAAGACCGCAAACTTCATCTACTTGATCATTAAAAATTTCTTGAGTTGATAGGGACAACTCTCCTTCTTTCTTGTTTTAGCCAATGAGGCCATCCTCTTCACTTGTCATGGGTGAGCTTTTCAAGTTCTCTCTGTTGCTATTTCCTTGCTCTTTTGATGGAGCATCATCAACTTTCTTTTTCCATTGGAATTCCGACTTCTTCCTATCATCCTTCCGGCTATAGTGATCAACCATAAAGCATGGTTCATGCAAACGGGGAGCTCTTATGGTCTTGTCAAGATTGAAAGTTATGGTCTCGTCTCCCACTTCTAGAGTAAGATCTCCGTGCTTCACATCTATCACCGCACCCGTGGTGTGCAAGAAAGGTCTACCAAGGATGATCGGAATATTCGAGTCTTCTTCCATGTCAACAATGACAAAGTCCACCGGGATGAAGAATTTGCCGATTCTCACTTGAACATCTTCCCATATCCCTAACGGTGTCTTCGTCGATCTATCGGCCATTTGGAGTGTGATTTTGGTACATTTAAGCTCTCCCATCCCTAGCCTTTTACTAACCGAATACGGCATAACACTCACGCTTGCTCCTAGATCACACAAAGCCTTGTTGATCGTGGTGTCGCCAATGGTACACAGTATTGAGAAGCTTCCCGGATCTTTAAGTTTCGGAGGTGAACTCGCTTGAAGGATTGCACTACTCACCTTAGTGAAGGCGATAGTTTCAAGCTTCCGGATCGACTTCTTTTTCGTAAGGATGTCCTTCATGTACTTTGCATAGGCCGGCACGTGATTGATTAATTCCGGAAAAGGAATCAAGACTTCCAAATTCTTCACAATTTCCATGAATTTTCCAAGTTGGTCATCAAACTTAGGCTTAGCGTGACGACTTGGGAATGGAAGTCTAATCACAATGGGCTCCTTCTCCTTGGCCTTTTCTTGATTTTTCTTTCAAACTTCTTCTTTTGTTGGTTCATCTTCCTTAGAGTTTTGCACAACTTCTTCTTTGTCACTAGCTTCCACAACTTCATCCTCAACTTGCTTCTTTGGTCCTTCATATCTCGTACCACTCCTCAAGTGAATGGCACTAACCGTTTCATATCTTGGGGGATTACCTTGAGGTGGTAATTGCCCCTTTTGTCTTTGAGAGTTTGAAGATGCTAGTTGGGTCAATTGGGTTTCCAACATTTTTGTGTGGGCTAGTGATGTGAACATTATTTGCGCACATTTAGTCCCCTAATTGAGCCTATTTTGCATACTATTATAACATTCTATGGCCATTTTATTCGTCAAAACCTTCCTATTTGCTTTTCTATCGCATTTCATATGTTTTGTAGAAAAGGAGATAATAAGACGGAAATCCCCGTCTTTCATGCATATTTGGAAGCTACTTGACGATACTAGATGGACTAGTATGAAGAGGAAGCAAGGACTAAAAATCAATCCCACAAGAATAAAACGGAAGTGAGCAAAAGGGAAGAAAAGATGAAGTATCATTGCTGAAGAACAATCCGAGCGGATTGTCTCCAATCCGCCCGTCTCCTCACAACACAATCTGAGCGGATTTCCACCAAAGACGCTCGGATTGCCCCGCCAGAATCCGCCCGGATTCCGTCGAATCCGCTCATCTTCCATCAACAGAATCCGCCCGTCCCGACCCCAATACGCACGGATTTCTTCACAGCATAATTTCGTCTTCTCCAAGCTACAAAGAAAGAAGCCCTTCCTTCGAGAAATACCGGCTCCTCCCTGTTCCATTTAAAAAGTGCAATTACTAGTTTAGCCTTTAGTTAACCCTAAATGCATCCACCTAATTTCCACTATAAATACCCCATTTGTAATAATCTCTTTGATCAAGTTTTGAGATTAGAATCAAGTTTTATTAGAATATAATCAAGCTCTCTTATTAGAAATTCCTCTTAGATTAGATTAGGAGTAGATTAGAATAGATTACTCTTTAATCTTTCCACAAATTACACATTAATTTTTCCATAATTATTGTTCAAGTTTATTATTCAAGTTTATTATTGGGTAATTGAAGATTATTGGGTTATTATTGGGAGATTGACAACCTTCCATCAATCATCAAGTTTCTTCTATTATTCTTTGCATTATTATTTGGACCATCTCAAGCTTGGTATAAATCCTTTACCCTTTAATCTATATTGTTCATTTCTTCATTCTATTATCATGTTTATACTTGTTGTGATGTTTGACACCATTAATGACATGTTTCCCATGATAATGAGTGAGTAGTTACTTAGCTAGGATTAGTGGGTAATTAGGGGCAACCAACATGGGATTGATTCATGCTTAATCTAATATGTTCACATGATTAAATTTCTTGCTTGTTGTGATGTCAACTTTATGCACATGTTATGTTTGATGAAATGTTAAGCCTATGAATCCTCGCATTTTTACCATCTCTTATCTACTCAACTTGACTTGTAAGATATAAACCAACTCGAGTCTTGTTAGACCATGCATAGAAGTTGATTAGGAGGAAAGTAAGTCGACTTGTAGGTGTTGTACAATCCAATCGATTCGGCTCCGGGACCCAACTCTTCCTAAGAACCGTAAGACATAAACCAACTCGGTTCCTCCACAACATTAATTGCTTGCAACTTTGTAAAGATGTTTATATGATCAACACCATGAATCCCCTATGACCCCATGACATCCTAGCACTTTTAATCATTTGCTTACATCCTTCCTTTTATTGCTTGTTTTACTTTATTGCTTTTATTAGTCTAGAACACAACTACAAACCCCATAAATTGTGACACTAGCATAAATTGAGATAGATAGACTTAGAACCCAAAGCACACCGTCCCATGGATCGACCTCGACTACCACTAACTAGTTGTATGTTGAGTATTATAAATATGTTTGATGGATGTGTGACGACCAACTCTTGTCTTATCAAAATGGCGCCGTTGCCGGGGATGGTGCTATGTGATTAAGTTCTTACTTGTTTGTCTATTTTGATTTTGCTTTCACCTTGAGGAACTTGTTCCTCAAGGATTGTTCTTACCATTTTTGTGTAGTTTCCATGCTTGTAGTTGTTAACTTGTCTTAACTATGATGATGACCCAAGACTTAACATATGGAGTATGTGGTAGATTCTTTGAGTATGACTATGGGTATGGGGAGTTTGAGGAGCAAGTCAACACAAACCTACCTTACTACTCATACAACGAAAATCCTAACCACTACCTCAATTTTTCCCACCAAAATCACCACACCCAATATCAACAACAACCACCCACCCAATACCCATTTCACAATGAGCCTCAATTGCCACAATACAACCACTTTCACACCCACCCACAACAAAAAGATGAACCCATTCAAAACATGATTCTCCAAATGATGGGAGATCAACAAAACTTCTTCAAACAAATGCTAGAAGAGAGCCAAAAAGAAGATAATGTTCTTAAAAACATTGTTATCCAAAGAGAGGAATTGAGGATTCAAATTGCCCAATTAAAAGAATCCCAAGCAATCACATACCACCGTTCTTTGGACATTGAGCATAAATGCGAATTTGAAGTAATGACCTTTGACATGGAAGATGAGAAGTGGGAGGAGCCAAGTTCCTTGAGCTCTTGTGACTATGAAAGTGTTGTGTTCGATGAAGAAGACATGAGGTTAAGCAAACCAAATACTCTTAACCTTTGTGAGTATGAGGGTGTGTCTTTTGATATGAACGTTGAGGTGTTGGAAAAAGAGTTACATGAAGCCCACATTTATTATTCACGTGAAGATAGCAACAATGATGATGAACCTAGAGGAGGGACTCTCAATATCACCTTGCTTGAGGAGCCTATCCTTGAGGAATTTGAGATACCCTATCATGAAGAAGAACGTCCTTCCTTTATTCTTCATGAAGACCACTTGGCACCTATCATGGAGCCAATGATCATTGAAGAGGATATGATAGACCTTCTTCAAAAGGCCAAAGTTTCTTACAAGAGCTACTTGGTGAAAAAGCTCAAAGAGAAAATTGCCCGTGAGGCTACTTGTGAAGATTTGGTACCCACAATCTCAACTCCTATGGTATCCAATCATCAAAGCCATGAAAATTCTCCTTCCACCTTGGAAGGATTGAAAAATCAAAATGCTATCATCATCACCAAAATTGAAGAAGAAGTTGGTAAGTGGAAGTCCACGGATGAAAATGAACCACACTTCATGCTTAGTGTTGACAAGAATCATGGGTTTACCTATTTGAAACATCGGGAAAGCTCTAACACTAAGGAGAAGGCAAGGAAAAGAACATTTTACAAGCCTCCTTGGCCAAATTTCATATTCGGATTGAGCAACCCATACTTGTGCTTATTTGGAGCTTGTTCACAAGCTTTTGATCTTTTATTAAGAGCTTTGAGCTCTATGGATAAGAATTTAAAATTGAACTAGTTTGGTGGAGTCCTATCTCAAACCACCATTTGTAAGATATTTCTTGGACCCCTTTATTTTTGTACATTTCCATTTGCATTTAATTTCTTGCATGAGAGAGAAGAGAGAGAGAGAGTCATCTTACATGTTTCATGAGCAAATTTCAGAAAAAGATAAGGAAAAAGAGAAAATCAGTGAAAAGGGGTGCGTTGTTTCGCGAAAAAGGAAGAAAAAGAAGGAAAAGAACAGAAGATGCCTGGATCGAGAGAAGGACGCCCGACCAAGACCCGCGGAAAAGAAAAAGCTAAAACTGAAGGAGAATCCGTGCGGATTCGAGCGAATCCGCCCGTCCTGGACAATACGTCCGTCTTCTTCACGGGACGCCCGTCCCGTGTGTCATCCAGAAGCCAGATTTTAAGCTGTGAAAGAATCCGTGCGGATTGTTCACAATCCGCCCGTCCCGATCAAGCCGCACGTCCTAGGCACAATACGCCCGACTTTTCCCACTTCCCAGCCGAGGAAGTTTGCTGTGTTTGAATCCGTGCGGATTCTAGCAAAGACGCTCGTCTTCTTCTCCGAGAATCCGCCCGTCCCGACTGAAATCCGCTCGGATTGTCCTGTTCCTGCGGATAAAACGAGTCCGACCCAACCTTATCCGTTCGGATTCCCTACTCCTTCTATATAATCACCCCCCTTTCTCCCTCATTTCCTCACCTTACCAAACCCTAAAACACTCATCTCAATCCTCAAAATCACCATCCCATACTCAAAAACACCCCCATCACCAACATCCAAATGGCACCATTGACAAACACCAAAGGAAAGGCCAAGAAATTGGTTGAATCATTCGGGAAGAAGCGCAAGGGATCAACCTCTTCAACACCGCGAGAGGTAGTACTACCAAGGAGCACCCAACCCTTAATGAGGGGAGGCATTGAACAACTCAACCACTTCCAAGAAGTGCTCTTTCAATCCGACGATCACCGCCAAAAATTTGTCGAGTTACTAGGTAAGAAGTACGAACCTACTCAATTTGTAGACACTAGGGTGTTGGAAATCCTTAAGATAAGGTACCTTACCGAGATGTTCTTTAATGGCCTTGGCATCGGGAAACTTTTCCATGCCCATGAAGAGACTTACCTTAGTCTCACCCTTGAATTCTTGAGTAGCCTTCGCATTGTGGCGGATACCCACAACAATGTAGGCATGGAGTTTAGGTTATGCAACCTAGACCATAGTCTTTCGCTTGAGGAATTTGCCTATGTTTTCGGTCTTGAAGTACCCACCGACCATACCGAGAAGCCCGATAATTTTGGTGTGGACTTTCTTTGGAAGGCTATCTCCGGGAGGGACTTTACCCATATAAAGCGTTGCTATACCTTTGCCATCCAACATCCGGTGATTCGATTCACCGAACGCTTTGTAGCCGGTTGCATCAATGGGAGGTACGAGCAAGATAGGTGCACTCTCATCGACTTAACTTTTCTCGAGTCCTATTTGAATGTTCGAGCGGTGAGGCGTTATAACTTTAATACGCCACTTGAGATACTTACTAGGTTCCATGATTTTGCTCAAGGGACCACCCAACTCAAAACCTTCGTGATGGGAGGTCTAATTACCATTTTGGCCCACCACCTTTGTCCCGGGTTCAATACCCGAGGAACCTATACTCCTCTTGAGGGGAGGACTTTAATTGATGAGCACACCATCTTCCACAGTCACCGATGGTGTAACTACACTCGAGATGGGAGTGTGGAGTGGCACACCAAGGGATGCACTTCAATGATCCTTGAGGGATGGAAGATACCGGGCATTGACCCAAGATTGAGTCCATACTCTCCTCCACCAAACTACCTCCTTGATATCCAAATTCTTGATAATCCCCCTCAAAGGGAAGAGCCACACCGTCAACCACCTCGTGGAGGGCCGGGAATACATATTCGCCCACCTTCCTACGTACCTATCCCGCCATACCCTACTCCTTATACCGAATTTCAACCTAAGCAATCCCCAATACCCCGGGTATTAATGATTTGATGGCACTCATGAATAGAGTGGACCTTGGGGTGCATAAAGGGAGGGAAGACAACTACTTGGCCCTCTACCCCCAATACTACAATATGGCTCAACAAGGGTACATTGACCCCGATGGTCCTAAACCCTCTTGGGCACAACCGGAGCTCTTGTTCCCAAATTATGGGGACCAAGCTTGGGGTCGAGGAGACGGAGGGCATTCTAGCCAAGGTGGAGGGTACTCGGGTCAAGGAGGAGGATTTGACCAAGGAGGATATTGGGGCCAAGCACCCGGATATGATCAAGCCGGAAGCTCTCATGGTTATGGCTATGATCAAAATGAGGATGACGAGTGAAAGAGGCCTACTTCACCACTTCCATTTGTATGATACCCACCTCTCCCTCTCTCTCTTTTGTATATACATTGCATTTAGTGTAGTTTTTGCATGCATTTGTATTATATTTCATATTGCATTTATATTAGTTAGTTCATATAGATTAGCTTGCATTGTATTTATCCCGCATGATTCATGTAGATAGTTGCATATAGACTATAATTCATAATCACTAATGACCAATCCTATTCATTTCTACACTAGAAATAGTGTTTAAATCGGTTTGGGGAGGTTTGATCATAGGTGACCATAGTCTACTACAAAACATGCATCATATAGTATAGGTTAGATTGCATTCATTTGTTATATATGTCATATAGAATTGCATTTAGTTAGAGCATGCATTCATTCATACCATATCATTGCATTTGTACTTTATTTCAAAAAAATCAAAAATCCAAAAACATGTATTTCTTTTTCATTCCTACTCCTACATGTACATTGAGGACAATGTCCAAAATAAAGTGGGGGATGAGAACTTATATTCCAAAAATGCATAATAATTGAAAAATTTCGAAAAATCACAAAAATATGTCTTTTAATTTCATAAAAACAAAAACCATAAAAATTTGAAAAATTGAAAAATCCAAAAACATGTTTATTTCCTTTTGTAGTCTTGTATATAGTGTTTGTATATATTGTGTTTATCTATCCTTTTTCACATTGATTGACTACGCCACATCCGAGACATGAGGATATTGAAGACCGCATGGTATGATCTTTCCAATCTCCTTTTTCCTCTTTATGTTAATGACTATGTGGCTTTATTTTGATTGATGCGGTAAAAACAATGTGAACTTAGGACTTGCATTTAGTTTATATGGCATATTAGTTGGTAGAATCATTTGCATTAGGATGTATATATGTTAGTTGCATCATGGCATGTAGTTTGCATGTTAGAAAATTTTTTGCGAAACCGTCTACTTCGGAAGCTTGACAAGTGTATATAGGCCCTAGTAGATGCTTTTCCTTCTTAAGACTTTGCTTGTTAGAATACTTATAAAACACCCTAGGATGTGTCATGCTAGTATCCTTTGACCCATGGATTAAGGCCTAGTCAAGAGTACCTTGTGGTGTGATAACTCCTTGGCTACCGTTTATTCCAAGGTGACCCTTGAAACCATGCATCCATCCATCCATCATCCATGTTCTACCACATTTTTGTCATCAAAGGGAATGGGCACAAAAAGAAATCAATTTGAGTTCAATGAAATGAAAAATGAAAGAAAGTTTGCAAAATTGCATCAAATGAAAAGAGGAGCAAAAATAGAACTCCTAAAGCTTCAAATATAAGCCACCCTCACTACATATGGGGTGACTTTGAAAATGTTCAAAAGAAAAGTGAAAAGTTGTCAAGTGTTGAAAAGCCAAAAATGAAAAGAAATGGCAAAAAGAAAGTGTTCTCAAATGTTATATGCCACAAGAAATTGGGGGAAAAAACAAAAACAAAAGCAAACTCCCAAAATGAAACTCAAATTCTATCGATCCCTTTATCCATCGTATCCATTTTTGTGCATGGTAGAGAGGGGACGACCCTTCTTCTTGTCTAGGCAAGAGGGGGAATTCCGCGATCCCCCAGTGTTTCTAACACCATAGGGAGTCTACTCTTGACAAAAGCATTTAACGATTGAGGACAAAGGTACCCTAGCTTGACACATTTTGGAGGTGATTTATTGGTATCCTTCTAGGCTTAGTAGTTTGAAGAAATTGCATCTATGAAGGAGTGTGTACCCTTGAATTGCTTCCCTTGTAGATAATTTCCGCCACTTAGATGAGGAAAGTGGCTATTCTTTTGTAGATGCATCCATTACTTTATTTTGTGTGCTTAATGATTGGATGTGTCGCCATTTTGGCAAGACCCACCTTGCCTTGCAAGAAGGCATCCTACCTCATGGTTGTCTTGTTGTGAGTTGAAGGGGCGGAGTGAGACCCGCTAATTGTCTCATATCGGTTATGTTATTAGGTTAGTTTAAATAAAGGTCTAGTTTTAGTCACCTCTTTACTCGGGACGAGTAAAGGTTCGGTTTGGGGATATTTGATGTGAACATTATTTGCGCACATTTAGTCCCCTAATTGAGCCTATTTTGCATACTATTATAACATTCTATGGCCATTTTATCCGTCAAAACCTTCCTATTTGCTTTTCTATCGCATTTCATATGTTTTGTAGAAAAGGAGATAATAAGACGGAAATCTCCGTCTTTCATGCATATTTGGAAGCTACTTGACGATACTAGATGGACTAGTATGAAGAGGAAGCAAGGACTAAAAATCAATCCCACAAGAATAAAACGGAAGTGAGCAAAAGGGAAGAAAAGAAGAAGTATCATTGCTGAAGAACAATCCGAGCGGATTGTCTCCAATCCGCCCGTCTCCTCACAACACAATCCGAGCGGATTTCCACCAAAGACGCTCGGATTGCCCCGCCAGAATCCGCCCGGATTCCGTCGAATCCGCTCGTCTTCCATCAACAGAATCCGCCCGTCCCGACCCCAATACGCACGGATTTCTTCACAGCATAATTTCGTCTTCTCCAAGCTACAAAGAAAGAAGCCCTTCCTTCGAGAAATACCGGCTCCTCCCTGTTCCATTTAAAAAGTGTAATTACTAGTTTAGCCTTTAGTTAACCCTAAATGCATCCACCTAATTTCCACTATAAATACCCCATTTGTAATAATCTCTTTGATCAAGTTTTGAGATTAGAATCAAGTTTTATTAGAATATAATCAAGCTCTCTTATTAGAAATTCCTCTTAGATTAGATTAGGAGTAGATTAGAATAGATTAATCTTTAATCTTTCCACAAATTACACATTAATCTTTCCATAATTATTGTTCAAGTTTATTATTCAAGTTTATTATTGGGTAATTGAAGATTATTGGGTTATTATTGGGAGATTGACAACCTTCCATCAATCATCAAGTTTCTTCTATTATTCTTTGCATTATTATTTGGACCATCTCAAGCTTGGTATAAATCCTTTACCCTTTAATCTTTATTGTTCATTTCTTCATTCTATTATCATGTTTATACTTGTTGTGATGTTTGACACCATTAATGACATGTTTCCCATGATAATGAGTGAGTAGTTACTTACCTAGGATTAGTGGGTAATTAGGGGCAACCAACATGGGATTGATTCATGCTTAATCTAATATGTTCACACGATTAAATTGCTTGCTTGTTGTGATGTCAACTTTATGCACATGTTATGTTTGATGAAATGTTAAGCCTATGAATCCTTGCATTTTTACCATCTCTTATCTACTCAACTTGACTTGTAAGATATAAACCAACTCGAGTCTTGTTAGACCATGCATAGAAGTTGATTAGGAGGAAAGTAAGTCGACTTGTAGGTGTTGTACAATCCAATCGATTCGGCTCTGGGACCCAACTCTTCCTAAGAACCGTAAGACATAAACCAACTCGGTTCCTCCACAACATTAATTGCTTGCAACTTTGTAAACATGTTTGTATGATCAACACCATGAATCCCCTATGACCCCATGACATCCTAGCACTTTTAATCATTTGCTTACATCCTTCCTTTTATTGCTTGTTTTACTTTATTGCTTTTATTAGTCTAGAACACAACTACAAACCCCATAAATTGTGACACTAGCATAAATTGAGATAGATAGACTTAGAACCCAAACACACCGCCCCATGGATCGACCTCGACTACCACTAACTAGTTGTATGTTGAGTATTATAAATGTGTTTGATGGATGTGTGACGACCAACTCTTGTCTTATCAGCTAGGATGTTGTTGATGCTGATGTCCTTTGCTTGGCTATCCTTTTGCATTTGAGTTAAAAACTCTTGTTGATTCTTTTGCATTTGGAGGACCGCTTTTTGAACATCAAAACCTTGGTCATTTTGTTGATGGTATGAAGTTTCATTTTGATAACCTTGGTTTTGGTTGAAAAAGAGTCTTTGATTTTGGTTTCTCATGGGAGGTGGGGTGTATGTTTGTTGAGGGTTTTGAACATTTTGGCTTTTGTATGAGAGATTTGGGTGGAATTTGGTGTTTTCATTGTAATAATTGGAATAAGGGGTACCACTCTTGTATGCTTGAAAAGCATTCACTTGTTCATTTGTTCCACTACATTCACTTTGGTCATGTGCCAAAGTTCCAGAATTCTCACATATCCCACTTGGGATTGATGAAGATGCTACCATGGCATTAACATGATGCTTTGGTGATTTCGAGGTTTCTTCAAGTTTAGCCATAGCCTTTTCAAACTTCAAGTTAATTGTGTCAATATGAGCACTAAGTTGAGCACCCAATTGAGTAATAGAGTCCACTTCACGCTTTCCTCTTCTAGTAGCCTTGCGAGGTCTACTATATTGTGAATTATGGACCGCCATTTCCTCAATCTTGTTCCAAGTTTGATTATCGTCAACTTCGGTGAACATACCATTTGATCCCATGTTGAGAATGTTTCTTGAGTCTTCATTAAGACCATTCCAAAATTGTTATACCAAGAACAACTTGTTAAGTCCATGATGAGGACAGGACCGACAAATTCCTTTGAACCGCTCCCAAGCTTCATACAAAGATTCTTCATCCCTTTGCTTAAAACCCGTAATTTGAGCTCTTAGCATGTTAGTCTTTTCCTGAGGGTAGAATTTTTTTTAGAAAGCTGAAGCTAACTTCTTCCAAGAGTCAATTCCAAGAGTAGCCTTATCCAGGCTTTTCAACTATTGTTTTGCGGTGCCGATTAGAGAAAAAGGAAATAAGACCCATCGAATTTGGTCTTGAGTCACACCGGTTTGTGAAATCGTATCACAATAGTCACAAAAAGTCTCCATGTGGGAGTGAGGGTCTTCACTAGGCATTCCCCCAAATTGGCTTCTTTCGACTAATTGGATAAATGCGGATTTAGCAATGAAATTCCCGGTTAAGTGTTGTGGTGTAGGAGTACCATTGTGTAGGTTCTCCTCGGTTGGTACGGAATGTGATGAAAATTTAGGCATTGTGGGTTGATTTTGTGTTGGATTTTGTGTTGGGTTCTCCTCACCTTCTCTTGCAAAAGGGTTGATGAACTCAATAGTATTTGGTTGATTATCTATAACCTCACCAATACCTCTAAAAGTACCTATAGCAAGTCTTCTATTGGTTGTCAAAGTCCTTTCAATTTCATGATCAATGGGTAACAAGTTACCTTGTTATCTTCCAGACATGCAAAATATCAAACAACTTGAAAATAATTAGAACAAACCTTGAGGAGTTTTACTTCCCCAAGGCAAAGAAAGACACAACTAATAACAATCTAAGAAAATCAAATCAAGTTAACACCGTCCCCGGCAACGGCGCCATTTTTGGTCGGGCTCACTTGGAGCTTAATTTTCGGTTACTTGTCGTTAGGAGCACCAAGACCAAAACAATATTTATAACATCACAAATAACTCTGCTATTAATAAAGAGGCAAGTAAAGGTCGGATCCCAAGGGACGGGTATTGATGTAGGATTTTCGATTGCAAGTAGCGGTGTCTAGGGGTGTCATGATTTGGGTTGAGATGAGAAGATCACTAAACTAAATAGCAATAAAAGTAAACAAGCAAGATGATTAAAATGAGATGTAAAGAATTGATTAAAAGAACTAGGGTACATGGGGTCATAGGGGATTCATGGGAATTGATCATACAAACATATTCTCAAATTATAAGCAAGCAATTATTATTGTGATGGATCGAGTTGGTTTATATCTTATAATCCTAGGAATGTTTGGGTCCCGAAGCCGAATCGATTAGATTCTACAACACCTAAAGTCAACTTAATCCTCCCTACTGAACTATATGCATGGTCTAATGAGACTCGAGTTAGTTTATGTCTTACAAGTCTCTTTGAAAAGTTAAGTGATGTGTAGAAAATGCAAGGATTCATAGGCTCGCATTTCATCAAACATAACATCTGCATAAGTTGAGATAACAACAAGCAAGCAAACAAATTATGAAAACATATTAAATTAAGCATGAATCATCCTCCATGTTGGTTTCCCCTAATTACCCATTAACCCTAGTTAAGGAAACTACTCATCATTATCAAGTTTAACATGTTAACAAGGTTGTCAATCATATTAACAAGGCAAAACATGATGAATAAATGAAGATGATTAACAATAATTAAAAAGGGATTAAGAGAATTATACCTACTAATGATTCCAAAAAAAAGCAAATAATAATAGAAGTACTTGATGAATGATTGGAAGGTTGTCAATCTCCCAACAATAACCCAAATAATCTTCAATTACCCAAAATAAAAGATGAAAAGAGAAATTAAGGAAATGAGATTTGTATTAAGACTTGATTAGAAGTTGATTACAAGATTCAGAAGAGATTAGAATGATATAAACTACACTAAGGATTGATAAGAAGAACATGATTAATCTAATTAGACTAATGGGGTATTTATAGTGAGGATTAGGTACACAAATTAGGGTTTACTACGGGCTTAAATGACGATTAAGTCCTTGAGGAATCGCTCCTCTCAGAAAAGAAGCGAGTCTCCTTTTTGCCGGTCTTTCACAAATATGCGCATCTTTCATGGAGGGAAGAAGAGGACGTATGGTCCTGTAAGACAATCAGAGCGTCCAAGGGGTTGGGACGGGCGGATTCTGGGGTGGCTGGATGAGCGTCTTGATGGCTGGACGAGCGGATTGGGGTGTGGTTGGACGGGCATCCCTATGGAAAAGACGCTCGGATCTTTGGAGTCCTGGACGGGCGTCTTTCTATGCTGGACGAGCGGATCTCCTCACTGCTTTTCTTTTTCTTCTTTTTCTTCCTCTCTTCTTCCAATAATCCTCCGGGATTTAGTCGGGGATGCAAGGATTTCTTCATCATAGCCCATCTATTATAATATGTACAAAAGGCCTTCTAGTCTTGTCTTCTCTTTGATGCTTGGTCATTAGATTCGATCAATTTAGCTCTATTTTTCCATGAAAATGCAAGGTTTTCACTCCTCTCCTACCAAGGAAACAAAACCTCAAAGAATATGCAAAACAAAGGACTAAAGATAGTAAATGACCCAAATATGCACTAAAAAGCATAGGAACGAGGCTAATTTTGGGACTAAATATGTTCAAATAATGGTCACATCAAAATGTAAATAACTAATTACCTCTACCTCGAAATGTTTATAAAACCTCAACATAATTTAGTAAATTAACATATTAATTCACTAAATTGAATCTTATTTAATCACATTACAATAAGATACATATTTCCTCTCATAAATATAAATTGTGCATGGTAGAGAGGGGACGATCCTTCTTCTTGTCTAGGCAAGAAAGGGAATTCCACGATCCTACAGTGTTTCTAACACCATAAGGAGTATACTCTTGACAAAAGCATTTAACGATTGAAAACAAAGGTACCCTAGCTTGACACAACATGTAGGTGATTTATTAGTATCCTCCTAGGCTTAGTAGCTTGAAGAAACCATATCTATAATGGAGTGTGTACCTCTAGATCGTTTCCCTTGTAGATAATTTCCGCCACTTAGATGAGGAAAGTAGATATTCATTTTTGTAGATGCATCCATTACTTGCTTTTGTGTGCTTAATGCTTGGATGTATCGCCATTTTGGCAAGCCCCACCTTGCCTTGCAAGAAGGCATCCTACCTCATGGTTGTCTTGTTGTGAGTTGAAGGGGCGGAGTGAGACCCGCTAATTGTCTCATATTGGTTATATTAGTAGGCTAGTTTAAATAAAGGTCCTAGTTTTAGTCACCTCTTTACTCGGGACGAGCAAAGGTTCGGTTTGGGGATGTTTGATGTGACTCATATTTGAGCACATTTAGTCCCCGAATTAACCTCGTTCCTATGCTTTATAGCACTTATTTGGGTCATTTACTATCTTTAGTTTCCCATTTTGCATATTTTGAGGTTTTGTCTCCTTAGTAGGAAAGGATTGCTAACCTTGCATTTATGAGGAGAAATGGAGCTAAATGGATCGCATCTAATGACCAAGCATCAAAGAGAAGACCAACATTAGAGGCCTAAGTTGATAAATAAAGTGAAATGGGCCATGATGAAAGGATCCTTGCATCCCCAACATAATCCTTGCGGATTGTTGAGGAGCCAAACATGGGAAGCACTCTGCCCAAGGATACGAGCGGCCCGAGCACGATCCGCGCGTGCCAGAACACCAGGATTCGAGCGGCTTGTACCTAGGACGAGCGAACTGTGAAGCATGATCCGAGCGTCCCCTCCCCTGATCCGAACGGATCCCAAGTCAGAACAGCCCGTGCCCCAGCACGGGACGAGCGGATCAAGGCAGGACTAGCAAGGAGGATCCGCGCATTTCCCTCGGGAGTAGCATTTCCTCAAGTTTTCTTAGGGTCTTAATAGTCATTTAAGCCCTTAGTAACCCTAATCCTTGTACCTAATCTTTAGTATAAATACCCCCTTTTACTACCTATATTAGCATGGACTCTTATGCTCTCTTAATCATCTCTTAATACTCTTAAATTAGTCTTAATTTAGTTGTAATACAATTCTCAATATTAATCATATCTTAATCTTTCCTTAATTTCTCTATTGCACTTCCTTTTATTTGGGTAATTAGAAGATTATTTGGGTTTATTTGGAGGATTGACAACCCTCCATCAATCAACAATTACTTCTATTATTCTTTCCTTTATTATTGGGAATCATCTTCATAGGTATAATTCCGCTTTACCCTTGTTTAATTATTGTTAATCACTTTCATTTATTCATCATGTTTTGCTTTCTTAGTATAATTGACAACCTTATTAGCATGCTAAACTTGATCATGAGTGAGTAGTTCTTTAGCTAGGGTTAATGGGGAATTAGGGGAAACAAACATGGGGATTGATCTATGCTTAATCTAATATGTTTTCATAATTACTTTGCTTGCTTGTTGTGATTTCAACTTATGCACATGTTATGTCTGATGAAATGCAAGCCTATGAATCCTTTCATTTTTTACCCATCTCTTATCTCTTCAATGAGGCTTGTAAGATATAAACCAACTCGAATCTTATTAGACCATGCATAAAGTTGAATAGAAAGTATTAAGTCGACTTGTAGGTGTTGTACAGTCTAGACGACTCGGCTCCGGGACCCAAACCTTCTTGGGGATTGTAAGATATACAATAATTCGATCCCATGACACCAATAAGTGCTTGCATCTAGTTGAAAACATGTTCGTATGATCAACTCCCATGAATCCCCTATGAACCCATGACACCCTAGTGCCTTTAATCATTTGTTTACAAACCCCTTTAATTACTTTGCTTTGTTTTCATTAATTTACTTTCATTTTGTTGATTAGTTTAGATTACACATCATCTCAACCCAAATTGTGACACCCTAAGAGATAGCTATTTACAATTGAGAATCCTACATCAATACCCGTCCCTTAGGATCCGACCTTTACTTACCTCTTTACAAGAGTAGTTTATGAAGTTATAAATATTGTTTTGGTTGGTAGCTTTTGACGACGAGTTTTAATCCACGCCAAATAAACACGACATTAAGTCAGGTTTTTACCCAGACAAGGGGGAGCTCGGGAGAAGACGCAACACCTGTTGCGCCTCTTCCAAAGGTCGCAGTTGTTGCCCCGCCTTTTCCTAAGTGATTCTCCAGCGAGGTTCGTTGAAATTCATTATAAGTTCGTTATTTGTGGGCCCGGGCTTCATGCGCCTCTTCCCCGACATCTTATCTTGAACATATGGCTCCTTTTTGGCGTTCTCTTCGTCTGAATCGGCATTTTATTATCAACAGACTACAGACAACCACGACATTTTGGTTCCCCAGCGAGAATTCATGATCATTAAATACAGTTCATGGCCTTCTCCTCTTTATCGGAATTTCGCTTTCGACAACTCGAGCGAATTTTCTCCTTTGCGATGCCAAGGACGCGCCATTGTCGATCAAACACTTTTCCTCAATGATGCCAAGGACACGTCGCTGTTGATCTATTACTTTCTCCTCAGCGGTGCCAAGGGCAAGCCGTTGTCGACTCAACGTATGATTCTTCCTCACGGAGTTTAAGATAAAATTCTCCGAAGAGTACCTTCGAATCCTTCACCCAGGGATGTCTCAGGTATGGTTTCTTCTTATGGCTGGCGAGCTTCCTTACATAGTCTAATAGACTTTAAACGATCCTCCGCGATAGTCGACAGACTCTAAAATGTTCCCGACGACAGGTCCTTGGTTCAGACCCCTTTAGCCGCCTCGCGTCGCCATAGTCGTCAGGTTGTAATATTCGATTGACCTGATGACTATACTTTGTCTTTCGCCTTGCCCAAGCCTCAGTCAAAGTGGAGGCTCTGTAGATACCTCATTTCTACACCTCCCGCCAACCACCCAGTGATGATTGGGCCGCATGTTTGATACGCGGAACGATTTATGACAGTCCGTAAGTTCATCGTTAAGTGATACCTCAAATAATCGAGTCAACACCTCATCTACGCACCGATACGGTAATTTTGACAGTAATTATAGTTCATTTGGAGTCCGGGTCAAAAACCGCTTCATTTTCTAAAACCGTTTGAATGCCGAGTACGAATATTCCGGAATGTTCTAGAATTCTCTAGATATTTATTCCTAATTAAAATTAATATTTTAAGTAAATATCTACCTTAATATTGTATTTCATGGAATAAGGAAGTGTGAATCTACCGAAATTCCATAATAAAACGCGGAAATCTTTCTTGTAGAGGATGAAACTTCTGGGCCGGGGAAACGACGGAGCAAATGTTGCGCCTCTTCGAAGAATCACAGTAGTGGCTGCGACTCTTCTCCAGCCCTCTTTTCGCATTTTTAA
Organism: Silene latifolia; assembly: GCF_048544455.1. Lineage (NCBI taxonomy): Eukaryota > Viridiplantae > Streptophyta > Magnoliopsida > Caryophyllales > Caryophyllaceae > Silene > Silene latifolia. Next base: position 175,376,606 of record NC_133537.1, read on the forward strand.
GAATATTTTCGAGATTTGTTTCCATATCCGTGTCATTCCTAAACTCTTCCACATGTTTAGTATAAATAGAGGCCTCCGGCCTCCATATTTGGCACACGATTGTTCCGCCCCTTCTTTCTCTCTCTTTGCATTCTAGACTACGCTATTTCCTTTTGACGCCGACGTGATTGATCAATCGACCACGTAAGCTCAGATCATTCTGAGTCCCAGTCACGTTGCATAGACCGACCAATTTGACCAACTTCACCTTTAATCAATGTACTAAATCCTCTAATGAGGGCACTTTCCACGCATATTCGAGTCGAGCAATCACTTAAACGATAAGTTTAGTCAATCTCATTTCATCAAACATGTAAGTCTGAGGGTGTAAATCCCATTTTATTATTGTACTTTTATTTTGTATCAATTAATGTAAATCTATATCGAGAGCCCGTTCGAAAACCGATTCAAAATCCACCTTTTAAAGCCATTTTTACGAAACAGCAGAGGTCAGACGTCGAGAAGAAACGCAGCGGCAGTTGTGCCTTCAGGAAGGATCGCAGCCTTGCTGCACCTCTTCCGGAGCCTGCCTATTGCTCCTGCTCTTCTTCTTCTTCCTCGAATTCCTGCAAGTTTCCTCCTTTTCTTATTCTTTCATGTTTCTTCGTTCTTTTTGTTATTTCAGTACAAAAATCATATTTAAATAACTCCCTTTAATTACAATGCTTAATTCGTCCTTTATCCCGAGTAATTAAGTACTTGCGGGTTTTCGCCGTCTTAATTCAAATTGATTCTTTGGGGTTTCGGCTTGTTCATGTCGAGGTTCTGGAATCCTAATTTGATTCATAAGTTTTCTTCCGAATCTTATTTGTCTAGTTTCGTCTTAATTTAACCTCAAGTTTTGCCTTTTTGTATTTCTGACACGAGTTCATCGTATCATCATAAACATGTAAACCGCTGTTATTTCTCATTTTAATTCGTTTTATGACTTATCCAGAAATATATAATTGGTTAAAACACTTCAATCCGAGTCTAAATATAGACAATTCATCTTAAATGTATCAACGAACGATAACGGTGTTGCGATTCTAACTTCACAACCAGCCCCCGCTTGAGAACAGACGCATAAAGTGTTGCGCGTCTTCCAGAGGACGCAGCAGATGCTGCGCCTATTCTGGGTTGGTTTCTGCCTCTGAACTCTTTCTCGCTTTGATGTAGCTCCTAATTACGGTTTAAATCAACTATTATTCGTATTATCACCTCTAATCTGACGTGTTTTCATATTTTAATTCTAATTTTATTTTTCTTTTATTCTCATCTACGAAATCCCGTCTTTTAGCGTACTTTTGATGTAGATCAAATAAAGCTTGTAATTTTTGTAATTTTAATAATTCTAATTTAGTTTTCATTATTATTATCTAGGATTTAATTGTATGGCATTCATATGTATTGAATCTAACATTTACTTCGACCAAATTGTTTGCTAAAACACGTGTTAACCGACATAGTCTAATTTCACATGCTAGGATTATTCCATGTTTGTTGCATTGCATGCATTACATCGACGACATATCAAATATGAACAATTTCCCTAATCATTAGTAGAGGCCGCTATCGAGGCAGGCGGGATTAGGTGTTCGAATTAAAGAACTTCCTAATACGTACCCTCACCCCTTATTCCAGTTATCTTTGGACATCCGTGTCCATTGGCATCTTGAGAGTCATTCTAGATATAGAATGCTAAGGGTAACGAGTTCTTAGTGTTCATGTCATTACTTTGTGTCTTGACTTGGCACGTGGTATTCGAACGGTTTCCAATTTTTTCCACAATATATTGGTGGCGACTCCAGAAATGCAGGCTTATTCAACCTTTCACCGGTTTCAATGCCTCACAAATCGGTAACGGCCCATGGCGTGCTTTGGCAAACCAAGGTTCCATGGGATAAGTGTCGCCGCCTCAAAAACCAAACAACGCGCGGGTGGCCCATGTCCACACAGTTTTGGTTTTGGTTATGTATCGCTTTAAACTTATATAATAAAGTACTTTCTTTTATGGTCCCTTTTGATACACATTGCCTGGGGTAACCGAGATGGTAGCACTTTCATGCATTAGGTGGCCTTGGTAAGGCACCTTGGTGTATGGGGGTGTTACGTTTCCACCCCACCTTCACCCTCTTGCACCCCCGCTTCCGGGTCAAGATATTCTCGGTCAATCCACAAAGAGGCAATGTCGTCATCCGGGGGCATGTAGAAATCAAAGGCTATTCCCCACCCTAAAGGAGAGTTATGGGGTCGGGGAAGGTACATGTACCGCTTAGCCTTAAAGCCTCCACCCATTTTCCATATGACTTGGAGGGGGTGTTTTTTCACAACCTCAATCTTACCCGTTCTCTCATAGCATCCGGTATCCATCAAAATATCACCCACAAGTGCTGAAGTGCCCTCCATAAGGGGGACCTCCAACTCACAAACTAACTTTTCAATCATTCCACCAATATAAATGGTGTCCGTGGGATTCTTTTGAAGCCCCAAACATCCCTCAACAAATAAATTGGCCCAATCTGGGACCTCACTCCCTTACGGAGTCATTGTCCACAAACATTGCAAATTTGATACGGACATTTTTGCGGGTTCGGTTTGCACAAGGTAATTTGTGTTTATGTGGCGAATCACGTTCCGAAGGACGGGATGAGGAATGTTGGTGTTCTTACTATTCTTATCCCTAGCATCGCCAGCCAAAAGGCATTTACCCTGGCTTTGTTCATGGCGATTGGTTCGGGAAGTTTGGTGATGTGAAGAGTGTTAGTTATTTAAACAAAATTAATACTCATCTTATGATATCAAAATTATAAATTAATTTTAGGTGGTCTAAATCTACAGGCCTGCATAGTCAAAAATAAAAGAGATGGTATAAAACCATCTTAAGACAAAAATTCCTTACAATGGTTTAAGGCAAATAAGGGCACTACAAAGGTCTCCTACCTTTGTAGTTATTGAGCTATATGAATGTGGATGCCAAATACACCAAAATTACCAAGATAGGTAATCTCCTAAGGTGGCACCCAAGATTCAACCCAAAATACTACTAAAATTACTAACTACATAATAGTAGTAGTAACCTTGTAATTTGTATATTTGATGTACTAATTAATATTATTACTTTGATAATATTACTAGTTAGTATTTTTATGTGTTTTAATATGAACAAGATGAACAAAATAAAAAGAAAAATTAGTCTCTAGGAGATGTATATGGACCGACCAAGCCTCCTATTTAAGACCAAATTTTCTTCAAATTTTTTCAAATAATGAAATGGTGTGAATAGGTGGGTATTTATAGGCAAAAATGGGAGACAAAAAGAAGTGGAAAAATCCACTTAGTGAACATTTGTTCACTCCTCAAAAAACCGGTTATAGTGGACTCAATTGGGTCCATTTCGGTTTTCGACATTTGCCCCACAAATGCTTATAAATCTTATATTTAATTATCTTACATAATTAAATATTAATTTAATTATTTAACACTTAAATAATACAAATTAACTACCAATGACTACTTAACCATTTAGTAATCATAAGACCATTTTATCAAAATACAATGTGTCAATATTATCCCACTTAGCTAATTTTACAACCTCTTGTAAAATTAAATAGCTAATTAATTCCACCTCAAAACATATACACATATCGTATAATATTTATTAATTAACAATTAACAAATAAATTCAAATTTATAAATTTATTATTTAAATATCACATAATTAAATATCAAATCTCCTTCTCCCGAGTTCGTAACCCGTCATCAAATAATACATTTACGCGACTAATTAAAAGTCAAATAATACAATGAATTAATTATCTTGTATCTCATACTAATTAAAAGGGACTAGTTGATCACCGCTGTCACACGACAGTAATGTCAAACTCTAGTCAGACAATCATTACCGATTAACGATGACGAGCTGACAAATAAAAAGATAAATCCCTGACATTCCTTTTACGAGATTTAATATGTAAACGCACTTATTGTGGAGGACACTACTCCAACAATCTCCCACTTGTCCGACACAAGTGTGCGTTACCAATTCTCTTGTCCAATAATATCTCCCACTCAATGCAAGATGTCTTTCAGGTCGTTCTTACATATGATCATATCATAAAGTTGTTTCCTTGATCAGGAGAATGACTGTCTAACCGGATAATCTACTATAGATCTCATCCGAGCGTGGCCACGCATTTCCAGTCACCTCTCCTCGAGTGAACTTGAGATAAAATATGAAATAAATGGACAATCCCGTTGACCTATCTTCTTCGTTCGATATAGATCACAATGACCCAGTAAATGCTCATCGGCCTCCTTGTACTGCATGACCTAGAACAAAAACCAAAGCCAACGGAAAACCGCACCAACTCAGACAAATAGTCACCAGTCTAAAGAATTGACTCGAAGGAATAAATAGAAATCCCCGCCACACCTATCAACAAAAGGACTCTATAAACAGTCACTGTCCGACAAATTGTCTCACAATCTGCCTATGTAATCGATCAGCCATCACTATGACCATATGACAGTCGAACTTGTCATCCATCGCCTTATAATCTAGTCACTCTATGACGTCACCTTATTAAGTAACTAGGGACAAAATACAATGTTAATCCATGTCACTTTAATAGAGTTCAAAATTGTCACTACAACCTATTTGGATAAAAAAACAAAGTATTTAAAATTCAGATATAAAACTGCATACAACGATAAATGTAATTATCATATATGAAATAATAAATACAATATCTTAATTATTACATATCATATAATTTACAACAGTTCTGGCATTCGTCTCAACCCCATCGAAACTACATGAATATTATGTTTAGCTTGAGACAATGGCTTGGTTAAAAGATCAGCTATGTTGTTAGATGTCCGAACCTTACAGACTGTAATTTCTTTCCTTTTGATTAAATCTCTAATTACATGAAATTTCCTAAGTACGTGTCTAGACTTGTTACTAGACTTGGGCTCTTTTGCTTGAAAAATAGCCCCACTGTTATCACAATACAAAGTGATAGGATCCTCGGCGGTTGGAACTACTTTTAGTCCCTCTAAAAATTGCCTAATCCAAACAGCTTCCTTTGCAGCTTCGGAAGCTGCAATGTACTCAGCTTCCGTTGTAGAATCAGCAGTCACAGACTCTTTAAAACTTCTCCAGCAAACCGCCCCTCCGTTCAACAAAAAGACAAAACTAGCTTGGGATTTCAAATCGTCCCTATCGGTTTGGAAACTGGCATCCGTATAACCTCTTATACGTAATTCAGATTCTCCTCCAAACACTAAGAATGAATCTTTAGTCCTTCTCAAGTACTTTAGAATATTCTTGACGGCTATCTAGTGACTCTCACCTGGAGTTTTCTGAAAACGACTCGTTATACTCAAAGCATACTAGACGTCAGGACGAGAACACATCATAGCATACATGATCGATCCAACAGCGGAAGCATAGGGAATCGATTTCATGCGTTTAATATCCTTAGGCTCAGTAGGACACTGTGACTTACTCAAAGTGATCCCACTGCCCATAGGTAGAAAACCTCTCTTGGAGTTTTTCATATTGAATCGGTCAAGAATCTTATCGATATAGGCTTCTTGACTCAATGCTAATATCCTTTTGGATCTATCCCTATAGATCCGGATACCGAAGATGCGCTGAGCTTCTCCCAAATCATTCATTTGGAAGTGATTTCCTAACCACTTCTTAACAGAAGCAAGCATATCTACGTCATTCCCAATGAGTAATATGTCGTCCATATAAAGAAGTAAGAAAACAACTTTACTCCCACTAAACTTCTTGTATAAACATGGTTCCTCAACACTTCGAGAAAAACCATTCTGTTTGATAACATGATCAAAACAATGATTCCAACTCCTTGACGCTTGCTTAAGACCATAAATGGATCTCTTAAGTTTGCATACTTTGTTAGGATTTTTAGGATCCACAAAACCTTCAGGTTGTGTCATGAACACTTCCTCTTCTAGAAACCCGTTCAGAAAAGCGGTTTTGACATCCATTTGCCATATCTCATAAACATTGAATGCAGCAATCGCTAACATTATCCAAATAGATCTAAGCATAGAAACTGGTGCAAACGTTTCATCATAATGTAAACCATGAACCTGGGTGAAACCGTTTGCCAATAATCTAGCTTTGTAGACATCTTTATGTCCATCCATGCTGATTTTAATCTTGAATATCCACTTACACTGAAGAGGTCGAACATCTTTAGGTAAGTCAACCAGGTCCTATACCTGATTATCGTACATGGAATCCATTTCGAATTGCATGCCCTCGAGCCATAGCTTAGAGTCAGAACTCGTAACAGCTGCTTTGTAGGTCTTGGGTTCATCACTTTCCAAAAGTAAAACCTCATAGTCACCATCTTCCTCGATAACACCAAGGTATCTATCAGGCTGGCGACTAACCCTCTCTGACCTCCTAGGTTCAGAAGGAACAATAAATGATTCAGATGTAGAAGGAACATCTTTCTGTACTGTCACATCAGTTTGTGGCTCTTGAACTTCATCAAGTTCAAATTTTCTCCCACTCTGTCTTCTAGAAATAAACTCTTTTTCTAGAAAGACAGCTTCACGAGCCACAAACACTTTGTTCTCGTTACTGTTGTGTAGAAGTAATATCCACAAGTTTCCTTAGGGTAGCCTACAAAAATACATTTTTCAGAACGAGGTGCAAGCTTATCGTCCGACTTGCTCTTGACATAAGCATCACAACCCCATACTTTCAGTATCGCAAATTCGGGACTTTCCCTTTCCATATCTCATATGGAGTTTTGTCAGTTGCTTTAGTGGGACTTTGATTAAGTGAGCGTATAGCAGATGAAATGGCAAAACCCAGAATGACTTAGATAACTCTCTTTGACTCATCATTGATCGGACCATATCTAATAAAGTTAGATTCCTCCTTTCAGCCACACCATTCAACTGTGGTGTGCCAGGAGGAGTTAACTGGGATACAATACCACAGTCTTTAAGGTGATATCTAAAGCCATTTCTTAAATACTCCCCACCACGATCTGATCGTGATGCTTTAATCTTCTTATTTAATTGGTTTTCTACTTCATTCTGAAACTCTTCAAACTTATCAAAAGCTTCACTTTTATACCTCATTAAGTAGATATACCCATATCTACTCATGTCATCGGTAAATGTAATGAAATAGTCATAATTACCTCTAGCAGTGACTATCATTGGACCACACACATCGGTGTGTATTAAACCCAACAACTCACCAGCTCGAGATCCTTTTCCTAGAAAAGGTGAACGAGTCATCTTGCCAAAAAGACAAGATTCGCATATACCAAATGATTCGAAATCAAAAGGTTTAATAATACTAGTCGACACTAGTCTTTTAATGTATTTCTCGTTAATGTGTCCTAATCGACAATGCCATAAATAAGATTTCTCAGGATCACCTGTTTTGATTCTTTTATTATATAAATGATAAACATCGTTGCAACTATCTAGAATATAAATACCATTGATTGAAATAGTGTTGCTATATACAATCCCATTAAGGGAAAAAGTATGTACTTTTTTCTTTAATTACAAAAGAAAAACCTTCTGTGTCTAACACAGATACTTATATTATATTTCAAGACAATGTTGGTAAAAAATAATAATTATTAAGATACAACTGCAACCCCGAAGCTAAATTAAGTACATAAGTTCCTACTGAGATGGCAGCTACTTTAGACCCGTTACCCATTCGGAGATTAACATCACCCTTGTTTAGCTTTCTTATGCTTTTTAGGCCCTGCAAATGATTGCACAAATGAGAACCACAACCAGTATCTAATACCCAAGTTGTATTTGAAGCATAATTTATCTCTATCATAAAAGATTCGGTTGAGAAATTATATGTTGGCTTCACAATGCCAGCTTTGATGTCATTTAAGTATTTCGTACAATTACGCCTCCAATGTCCCTTGTTATTACAATAATTACAAGTATCTTTTAGAGGATTACCCTTTATAGGTTTAGGCTTGGTAGAGCAACTCACAATAGCTTTACCTTTGCCCTCCACCTGAACGAGCTTCTTACCTGCTTTCCTCTTAAATTACTTCTTCCCCTTCACATTAATTGCAAGCACATCTTTCCTTATACTCCCACTCAATCCCATGTCCTTCTCTGATTGCACAAGCAGAGAATGGAGCTCATGTAAACTCTTTCTCATGTTCGTCATATTATAACTTACCCTAAATTGGGTAAACCCTTTGACGTGAGAGAGAGAGAGAGAGTGGAGCACTCGGTCCACCACTAGTTCATCGGGGATCTTACATCCCAACCCCTCTAAAGTTTCCACGTACTCAATCATTTTAAGTACGTGTGAACTTACAGGTTGACCATCTTTGAGAGTAGCCTCAAAGAAACGAACTGCGGTGTCATATTGAATTATTCTCGGGGCTTGAGAAAACATAGTTGAAAGCCTCGAGAATACTTCATGTGCATCACGAAACTTGACACATTGCCTTTGTAAAGCAGGATCCATTGAAAAAATCAAATCATTTTTAATTGCAGCGGATTCCTTTTGATAATTTGAAAAAGCCTCCCTTACATCGGCAGTGGCCCTAGTACCAGGTGAAGGGGGAGAGGGATCAACAAGGTAGCGTAATTTGCCATCATCTGCGGCAGCTAATTGTAGTTGTTCTTACCAATCTTTAAAATTACTATCGTCGGCTTTTAAAACATATTTGTCCATAAAAGAACGTAGCCATGAATCTCTAGCTATAGTGACGGTTTGATTAGTCGAAGCCATCGTGATTACTATAAAGGAAATAAAAGGAAATATTAACATTTATCGTCTTAAATATTTTAACTTGTGAAACATTTTTAATAAGTTCCCGTTTATATAATGATCTCCCACTGAATTATATAAAGGATTCCAAGATCCAATTTTATAGTAACACGGGCACGGTGGACCGATTCAACCCATATTTTTATAAATTTGGCGAGTCAACATTTTGACTGATTCTACTACTAGAACTCTTGGCTGACGGATTTTCTTAAAATCTATCTTTTAGCCCCAGAAATAAATATGGGCACGATGGACCGATTCAACCCATATTTATTCCATTGAGTCCAACCAATTTTCACGCGTAATAAATTTTATTACCTTACTTACCCACCGTAAAAAGAGTGTACCTCGGTGATACGAACTTACCTCTAATGAAGAAGGGATTCATAGGTGCTATTATTTGGTAAGGCTTAATCTTAATTTTAAACAAATGTGAGAGATCTTATCAATCAAAATGTCTATCACTATTAAGTGAACAAAATTGGTGACTGCTAGACGATTAATTTGATAACAACAAAATAAAACATGTAATGACGATTTGACATGAATGCATATAAAAATTACAAAAAAAAAAAAAAACAAGTCCTAATATGGCCACCTAGTTAATCTAATTAACTTAAATTATTACACTTCGGAAACCAACTCCTTGGTCCCTTGAATTTTCATAAAAATGACCTTCTTCTTTAGGATTTCAGAACGCCTTTCCGAAAACACCGTCTTCATGAAAACTCCGTCTTTAGATTCTTCATATAACTACTAATAATTAAATTACATAACAATATCTTATTCTACAATTTGTAATAAAATTAAAATAAAACTATTAATTAATTACAAATTAGGTGATACGAAATCGCAATTAATTACAAAACAAGTCGATATTCCCTTACATTACGGTAAATACCAACTTCTACCTATGACCATATTAGGAAAAATTACATAATTATAATGCTAAAAACCATTCATCTAAATGAATAATAAAATGCATTATGAAAATATGTCATGGCCAATCGTCTAACTCACCAACAACAATCATTTGAGCTTGCTTTGACGGAATTTTTACCAATAAAAATTCATAATCAATTCTTAAAACAATTTTAAGATATGCTAATGATACTAATCTGGTCTAATGTCAAAATAATTATTCTCACTAATTATTTTGAATTAATATGGGAATAAAACATAAATTATGACCAAAAGACATAACAATTCACAATTATTATGAAAAACAAATTCCATTTAATTATAAAATTTCTGAAAAATTTAATTTCAAGGACATGAACATTCTGGTATTACACCAAAAATGACATGCAAGTGAAAATTTTTTGTTTTAAAATTTATTTAAAACGATTTTACAATTTAATCGGTAAATAATTATTTAAATATCACATAATTAAATAACAAATCCCCTTGTCCCGAGTTCGTAACCCGTCATCAAATAATACATTTACGCGACTAATTAAAAGTCAAATAATACAAGAAATTAATTATCTTGTATCTCATACAAACAATTAATTCATTCTTTTGGGCGTCATCCTATAGGTGTGACCTAAAGGGATCAGCTGATCACCACCGTCACACGACGGTAATGTCAAACTCTAGTCAGCCAATCATTACCAATTAACGATGACCAACTGACAAATAAAAAGATAAATCCCTGATATTCCTTTTACGAGATTTAATATGTAAACGCACTTATTGTGGAGGACACTACTCCAACAAAGAGCTTTCCGTATTTGATCATAAGTCAATGCGTGAAGTGTTTTACAAGACCGGAGTTTGATGTTGTGGACACTAATCCTATTTATTGTGGAAAATTGGAAACCGTTCGAATACTTCGCGTCATGTCAAGACACAAAGTAAGGACATAGACTCCAAGAACTTGTTACCCTTAGCATTATATGCCTAGAATGACTCTCGTGGATGCCAATGAACATGGATGTGTTGGAATAAGTGTCCTCCGACAATAATGCGATCAAAACTGTCGATCATAATGATCACATTTTTAAATCTCATTTTAAGAATACATGTGGGATGTAATATTTTACAGTCAACTGGTCCACACATATCGGTAATGATTGGCTGACTAGAGTTTGACATTACTGTTGTGCGACGGTGGTGATCAGTTGATCCCCTTAGGTCATACATGTAGGGAAATACTCTTAATTGATTATTTAATTAATCGTATGCCGATACGAGTTAATTAAAATTGCTTAAAATTGACGGATGATTTTGTGAGTATAGTTAACGTGTCTTATTGTAATTCGATTAAATTAGATACGGTCTGAGTAATTGAATTGTTTTATTACTTGGATAAAATTATTGTTTACGAAACAATTGAAACAAAATGAATTATTTATTATAAATACAAGTTGTTGTAGTTTCAAATTGTATGACCCATTTTGGTACAAGTAATTGTGAATTACCAATTATTTTTGTATGTGACATATTTAATTAATATGATGATTTTTAATATGTTAAAAATGCATTATAATGTAACATGTCATGTAACATGTCACATGTGTCACAATTGACAAATGACAAAAATAAAATGGACTACCATTTTATGGGATAACCGGTTTTTTTGAAGGGAATAGTGGGGTTGTGTTTTTATATTTTTAACGACTAAAAACAAAAAGATTACTCACCTAATTGTAGCCATGCAAACCTATTTTCTTGGGAAGAAAATGAGCATCATGCATTGGCTCCCCTCCACCACCCTCCCACCGGTTTTCCACTATGAGGAACCAAATGGATTCCTCTAATTTTCATTCATTACTTTACCTTATATTTTCTAGTGTAAGAAAATTAATTCTCTCTACAATTTGTGAAAATCTTAGAGAAATAAAACATCACAAATACTCCCTCTTAAACCGAATTATTGAAGAGCAATTACAAATTATTTTTGTGTCATTTTTAAGTAAAGACTAATATTATTACTAGTTCATAATAGTATTGGTTATTAAGAGTATTCCTTGGGTATATGCTTTTGGGAGAGGTTCTAATTTGAACCTTGTTCATCCATTGTTGGAAAGCTCAAGAACTAGCAAGAAGGAGATGTTGTTGGTACCCAAATGGCCGAAAATAAGATGGTGAGAAATCGATTTTTCCATCTCTTTTTATTAAGTTTGCATGCATAAGATCTTGTATTTATTTTATGACTAAATAAATTATTTCATATATGAATATGTAAACTAATGAAATTATTTATTTCTAACAAGCGGTATCATGAGCCTTAGGTTGTTTGCATGCTAATCGGTTTATGGTTTTTCCGAGTTATAAGATTAACATACAAAACTAATTAATTTGGATTTATGAAGATAAACCTAAAAATAACTTATCAAGTTAAAATTTTCTGGTCCTAAGTGATTTTTAGGACATTTTGGTTTATTTATGGATTTTATTGTTCATTTTATATATTATTGGCATTAAAATGTTATTTTTAAGATAAAAATGTCATTTTTGGACAAAAAATAGCTAAACTTTGAATTTTTCAGTGGTTTTTGGATATGTTTTCACATATAGTATCTACTGATGGCCTGTAAATTTTCATGATAAAAAAAGTTCTTTTGCTCGAAATATGAATTTTATAATTTAAAATCGTATTTAAAAGGGTAAATAGGTTAATATGAGTTATATTTCGAATCTGGTCATGGAAATTTAGTATGTTGTCACATGCAATTTTACAAAATGTGTGTAAAATATTTGGCTATAATGAAGTCTTTTTGCATGATTTATGAATTTTTGATGAAAAATCAGATAAATAGTGACTATAATTAGAAATAATGCTAAAACATACTTCATGACTAAAGGAAAAACGTCACATGTTGCATTTTATCATATATTTCAGATCTAAAAGTGAAAAGTTGATGAAAATAATTTTTCTCATATTTTTATGGTCATATTTGTTAAAACCGATAAACCGCAACATTGTTTTACCTCGATATATTTTCGAAATTTTTAACCTAAGTTTTTGAACATTATGAGTGTCATGGTATTTTTCCAGAATGTTCGTGAGTTTAAATTTCAAATTTCGAAATTATTTGAAATTTTTATAATTTAATTTGAAGTTTATAGCACAATTTTGTATTTTTGGGTCCATTTATGAACAATATTAAGAAATCAAGTTTATTTATTGTCAAAATATTAGTGAAGACTAAGTTTTGATTCCTAAGATGGTTAGGGTAATTAAGTTGTACATAAATATGAATTTATGTAATTATTGTGATTTTAATAAGTTATAATCACACAAATCCATAAAAACCAATTAATATACGATATTGGCTCTTTAATGGCGATTTAGCATAAAATTAAGCATGTTCATACATATTATAATGCTGCATTTTATTTATGAATGTCATTTTAATTTTATGTAATTTTTGAATTATGTAATTTTACTTAGTATGGCCTTAGTTTTATTTGGTATTACCCGAAATGTATGGGAATATCGATTCGGTTGTAATTATTGTGATCTCGTATCACCGTTTTGTAATTTAATAGATTTATTTTTATTTTTAATTACAAATGTATAATAGGAAATTATGTAATTCATTTTGTAATTTAATTATTCCGGAGTTCCTTGAAGACGGTACCATTCGAGAAAGCGGTCCATCAAGACGGTGTTACCTCGAGATGCGTGCCAAGACCGAAGTTCAAGGGACCAAAGGAGTTCGTTTCCGAATTTGTAATAGTTTATTAGATTTACTATTTTAGGAAGGTCATACTAGGATTTTATTTTTATGCTTTGCATTTTATTTATATGTTGCATGCATCGCTAAATCGCCATAACTAAACATGCATTTTTAAATCGAGTTTATCGACCGTGTCAATTACAATTATCGTAGTTCACCGCTTTAGTTCACTTAAAACGTGATAGATAATAAATTGACATGACTTCTCGCTATAATAAACAATTGAGACTTAGCCTTACCAAAAAGTAGAAACCATGAAAACCTATTTCATGAGGGAGTGCACTCGGCCCTACCGGGGTACAAACCTTGTTACGTAGGGGAAGTGGGTGATAAATGTCTATCCACCGAATTCATGTTGATAAGGGATGAATCGGCCCTACCGTGCCCAAGTTGATGTGGATTTGGATCATGGACACATTTATTCGAAATTTGGATTGAATTTAACGGAAGTATTCTCGACCATAGCCGGATGTGTTTTGGGCTAAAGATAAATATTAATGTAATTTTATCGACCAAGAGTTCTAAAAGTAGAATCGATTAAAGAGTTAATCCACGGAGTTATATTGATAAGGGATGAATCGGCTACACCGTGCCCAAGTTAATATGAATTTGGATCATGGAATCATTTATAATAGTTGGGTAGAGGTCACTATATAAATGCTCATATCTTGTTAAATTATTTACAAGTATGATTAAAAAGACAAATGTTAATATTTCCTTTTCCTCCATACTTGTAGTTCATTACAATGAATCCATCGAACGCTACTACACCGATAACTATTGAGTCTTGCCATAATGTTTTTGACGACGTTTGCTTCAACAATGATTTCGACACCACTAGAGAACTTCATTTTGGGATAGGTTCGGATGGAAACAAAAACTTCATCACTTCTTCTAGACCACCTAGTACTACAAGATCTCTTGTGAGCCAATCTCAGGAAGACCGCCTTATAAAATCTATAGTATCTTTATCTTTGGAAGAGAAAGATGCCAAAACTAGTGGGAGCTCAAGCAATCAAGCTCTTGCTTCTAAGGGCAAAAGGTACAAGAAGAAGGGAAAGAAAGGGAAAAACTTCAAGCAAGTTGAAGATGAGTGTCATTATTGCTATGGCATGGGACATTGGCTTAGGAATTGTCCCATATATTTGCGAAATATAAGGGAAGGAATCATCGTTCCAAAAGGTAAAATTCCTAAGGAAATTTATGTTATTAATGTAAATTATACTTCCACTACGACATGGGTACTGGATACCGGTTGTGGTTCTCACCTTTGTAATAATTTACAGGGGTTAAGAGACGTGAAGAGGGTTAGCAAAGGAGATGTGGATCTGCGCCTTGGAAATGGAGCTCGAGTAGCGGCCGAATCCAAAGGAACTTATGTATTGGGTTTGCCTAATGGATTTGAGTTGTATTTACATAATTGTTTTTATGTGCCTATACTTTCTAAAAACATTATTACAATCGCCATGTTAGACATGGACGGTTTTTATTTTGTCATTAAAAACAATCGTTGTATTATTTCTAGGAACGACTTGGTTATAGGCCAAGCTCCTTCCATTAATGGAATTTACATTTTAGAAACCTCGAATCCAACTAATGACATCTACAACATTCAATCAAAGAAACTCAAATCAAGTGATCCAAATTTAATCGTTCATTTGGCATTGTCGATTAGGTCACATAAACGAGAATCGCATCAAAAGATTAATTTCGACTAATGTGATTACACCATTTGATTATCAATGATATGGAACATGCGAATATTGCCTTCTTGGCAAGATGACTCGTAATCCTTTTAGCGGTAAAGGAACACGAGCTAGTGAACTATTGGGACTCATACATACCGATGTGTGTGGACCAATGAGTATCACTGCTCGAGGAAATTATGACTACTTCATAACCTTCACCGACGACTTGAGTAGATATGGGTATATCTATTTAATGAAGCATAAGAGTGAAAATTTTGAGAAATTCAAGGAATTTCAAAATGAGGTAGAGAACCAATTGAACAAAAGGATAAAAGCACTACGATCCGATCGTGGTGGAGAATATCTTAGCCATGAATTCGATTCACACTTGAAAGGTTGTGGCATAATATCACAACTATCTCCACCCGGAACACAACTCCTCAATGGTGTTGTCGAAAGGAGAAATCGAACCCTACTTGATATGGTTCGATCAATGATGAGTCAAAACGAGCTACCAAACGTGTTTTGGGGATTTGCAATCCATACCGCAATTAGATCTTTGAATAATAGTCCCACCAAAACAACCGAAAAGACTCCATATAAGATGTGGACAGGAAGGCTTCCTAATATATCCTATATGGAGATTTGTGGATGTGATGCTTACGTCAAGGCAAAGACCGATAACAAGCTTGCCCTAAGATCCGAAAAATGCATCTTTGTAGGTTACCCCGTCACCTCGCGAGGATATTACTTCTACAAACCTCAAGAAAACAAAGTGTTTGTGTCTTGCGAGGCTATCTTCTTAGAATAAGAATTTATTTCTAAGAGACAGAGTGGGAGAAATTTTGAACTTGATGAAGTTCAAGAGCCACAAACCGAGGTAGAGACGCAAGATGATGTTCCTTCGTCGTCTAGCGCGGTTGTCCCTCCTCCACTTAGAAGAACGGGCCGAGTTACTTGTCATCCCGATCGATATGTGGGACTTATCGAAGAAGATGGAACACTCGATGTGTTACTTTTAGAATGTGATGAGCCCGCCACCTACAAAGCCGCAATCTCTAGTCCCAATTCCTCCTTATGGCTTGAAGCCATGAAATCCGAGATGGATTCTATGCATTAAAACCAAGTTTGGAAGTTGGTGGATTTGCCTAAAGGGGCAAGACCTCTTCAATGCAAATGGATTTTCAAGGTCAAGAATGGCATAGAAGGACATGATGATGTCTACAAAGCTAGGCTAGTGGCAAAAGGATTTACCCAAGTCCAAGGTCTTCATTATGATGAAACCTTCGCCCCCGTAGCCATGCTAAGATCCATACGGATTTTGTTAGTGATGGCCGCATTTCATGATTATAAAATATGGCAAATGGATGTCAAAACCGCTTTTCTAAATGGGAATTTAGAAGAGGAGGTGTACATGATAAAACCCGAAGGTTTTGTTGATTCTAAAAATCCTAACAAAGTATGCAAACTTAAGAGATCCATTTATGGACTTAAGCAAGCATCAAGAAGTTGGAATCATCGATTCGATCATGTGATAAAAGATAATGGTTTCACTCGAAGTGTTGAGGAACCATGTTTATACACGAAATTTAGTGGGAGCAATGTTGTGTTCCTAATCTTGTATGTCGATGACATACTACTCATTGGAAATGACATTCCGATGGTGTCTTCGGTTAACAAGTGGTTAGGTAACCACTTCTAAATGAAGGATTTAGGAGAGTCACAACGCATATTAGGTATCCGGATCCAAAGAGATAGAGCCAAGAGGATATTGGCACTAAGTCAAGAATCTTATGTTAATAAGATTCTTCCACGTTTCAGCATGGACAAATCCAAAAGGGGATTGGTACCTATGGTAAGTGGGACAATATTGAGCAAGTCTCAATCGCCCACCGAACCCCATGATGTTGAACGCATGAAGTTGATCCCTTATGCTTCTGCTGTTGGATCAATCATGTACGCCATGATATGCACACGTTCTGATGTCTCGTATGCCTTGAGCATGACGAGTAGATATCAAGGAAATCCAAATGAGAGTCATTGGATAGCCATCAAGAACATCCTTAAGTACTTGAGAAGAACTAAGGATTCTATTTTAGTATTTGGAGGAGACACCGAGCTCCGTGTTAATGGTTACACGGACTCAAGTTTTCAAATGGATTGAGATGACATGAAATCACAAGCTGGTTTTGTTTTCATGCTCAATGGTGGTGCTGTTAGCTGGAGAAGCTTCAAGGAAGCTGTGACTGCGGATTCAACAACGGAGGCTGAGTACATTGCAAAGCATCGAAGGCGCCAAGGAAGTCGTATAGATCAGGCAATTCACGGAAGGTCTAAGAGTAGTACCTACCTCCAATGATCCCATCACTCTCTATTGTGATAATAGTGGGACGATCTTCCAAGGCAAAGAGCCAAAGTCCAGTAATAGATCTAGACATGTACTTAGAAAATATCATGTAATTAGAGATTTCATTAAAAGAAAGGAAATTGCGATATGTAAGGTTGGAACGGATGATAACATAGCTGATCCGCTCACCAAGCCTTTATCGCAGGCTAAGCATGATGGACATGTTGCGTCCATGGGACTTAAACGCATGCCAGTTTTATGTTAGATTTTGATATGAAATAAAAGAGTTGTTTTATTTGCTCATATGCATAATTACATTTGTCTTTTATTTTTCCATTACTTTGTCATATTCAAATGGGTTGTGGAGACAAGATTGAACCCCATTAACGTGAACTAAATTGACATAGTAATCGCCCATAGTCACTTGTATGAGGTGACGTCTCAAAGTGACTAGAATGTGATGCGATTGATGGCAAGTTCAAGTGCCATAGAGTCATATGAGAACGACTAGTCGATCACATAGGCAGACTATTAGGAACACTATGTCGGGCTAATGACCGCTTATAGAGTTCTGGCAAATTTATCTAGCCTGGTCGTGGCGAGAGCTACTATAGTATTCTAATGAGTCGATTCTTTGACTAAAGACTGTTCACCTAAGGTGGCACAATTTCTGATTAACTTTGATTTATGTTACTACTACCTTCGTAAATGGGGTCAAATGGGCATATTTTGGGTTATGATGGTTGTGGCTAGTAGAAGGGGATAGTGCGATAGGAATTGTCCACCCCTTGTTAGGGTTAAAACAATATCTCAGGGCCACTCGAGGAGTAATGAACTGGAAATGCATGTCCACGCTCGGAAGGTATCTATGGTAGATAATTCTGGTCAATCAGTTATTCTCCAGATCGAGAAAACCACTCTCGATATGATCACTTGCAAGTACGACCTGAAAGACACCTTGCATTGAGTGGGAGATATTAATAGGACAAGAGAATTGGTGACCCACACTTATCAAAGACATGTGGGAGATTGTTGGAATAAGTGTCCTCCGACAATAATGAGATCACAACTGTCGATCATAATGATCACATGTTTAAATCTCATTTTAAGAATACATGTGGGATGTAGTATTTTACAGTCTACTGGTCCACACATATCGATAATGATTGGCTGACTAGAGTTTGACATTACTGTCGTGCGACGGTGGTGATCAGTTGATCTCCTTAGGTCATACCTATAGGAAAATACTCTTAATTGATTATTTAATTAATCGTATGCCGATACGAGTTAATTAAAATTGCTTAAAATTGACAGATGATTTTGTGAGTAAAGTTAACGTGTCTTATTGTAATTCGATTAAATTAGATACGGTCAGAGTAATCGAATTTTTTTATTACTTGGATAAAATTATTGTTTACGAAACAATTGAAACAGAATGAATAATTTATTATAAATACAAGTTGTTGTAGTTTATAATTGTATGACCCATTTTGGTACAAGTAATTGTGAATTACCAATTATTTTTGTATGTGACATATTTAATTAATATGATGATTTTTAATATGTTAAAAATGCATTATAATGTAACATGTCATGTAACATGTCACATGTGTCACAATTGACAAATGACAAAAATAAAATGGACTACCATTTTATGGGATAACCGATTTTTTGAAGGGAATAGTGGGGTTGTGTTTTTATATTTTAAATGACTAAAAACAAAATGATTACTCACCTAATTGTAGCCATTCAAACCTATTTTCTTGGAAAGAAAATAAGCATCATGCATTGGCTCCCCTCTACCACCCTCCCACCGGTTTTCCACTATGAGGAACCAAATGGATTCCTCTAATTTTCATTCACTATTTTACCTTATATTTTCTAGTGTAAGAAAATTAATAGTAAAGACTAATATTATAACTAGTTCATAATAGTATTGGTTATTAAGAGTATTCCTTGGGTATATGCTTTTGGGAGAGGTTCTAATTTGAACCTTGTTCATCCATTGTTGGAAAGCTCAAGAACTAACACGAAGGAGATCTTGTTGGTGCCCAAATGGCCGAAAATAAGATGGTGAGAAATCGATTTTTCCATCTCTTTTTATTAAGTTTGCATGCATAAGATCTTGTATTTATTTTATGACTAAATAAATTATTTCATATATGAATATGTAAACTAATGAGATTATTGATATCTAAGAGGATGTTCATAGAGATCTGGAGTAAGGGATAAGGGTACGTATTAGGAAGTCCTTTTACTGAACACCTAATCCCGCCCACCTCAATAGAGGCCTCTACTAATGATTAGGGAAGTTATTCATACTCGATATGTCGTCGATTATATGTATGTAGTGCAACAAACAATAGATTAATCCTAGCATGTGAATTAACTAATTCGGTGAACATGTAATTTAGCACTCATTAATGTCGAAGTAGGGTTTAAAATTAATTACATGTGAGAACAAATAAATAAACCATACAAAAAAGATACAATAAATAAATTGCGATAATTAAAACTACAATAAATTACAACGGATTAATTGATTTAAGTCAAAAATATATTTAAGACGGATAATTTGAGAAAAGAAAGAGGAAATAAACTAGGTTAGAAAACACGGACAGGTTCTAGGTGATATTAGGATTAATAGCCAATTAATACATAATTAACGAATTAGGTCAAAGCAAGAACGGAAGTTTAGAGACAGAGCTCAACCCGGAACAGACGCAGGAATGCTGCGTCTCTTGGAAGAGGCGCAGTGGTCACTACGTCTGTTCCTGAGGTGAGTTCTGGCTGTGAAGTCAGAACTGCGATTGTTAATGTTCGTTGATGGATTTAACGATTGATTATTGATATTTAACTTGGATGAAAGTGATTTAGCAGGTTATTTACATGTGAATGGGTCGTAAAAGCGAATTAAAACGAATTTAAACTAATAAGAATGAATTTAGACGAATTAAAACGAATTATGAGCGAATTATAACTAATTAGGCAAAATTATTAGGTTTATTTAGGTCAACCTATTAAGAAGGTTGTGATAAACAGACAAAAACATATACAAAAGTCGAATTTCAGAGATTTGATATAAACAAATCGAATCTCCAAAAACTGGGTTTGATTTTAATGACGAAACCCCGCAAATATTGACTATGAGGGATTTAAGTCGAAATTTAAAGGTAAATTATTAAGAACAACGAATTATAATTATTACATGTGAATGAATAAAAAGGAAATAAGAAAAAGAAAACAAAGGACGAATTAACAGAGGACGGAGGAAGAAGAAGAAAACCAGGAACTGCGGCTGTGACACCCCGCGATAAAGCGGAAAATATAACTAATAAATTAAAGCGGAAATTTATGATATTTTTATAACTTTTTACTACTAGTTAAAGATTAACACGCGGGTGCCAAAAATGAAATGAAACAAGTACTACAATAGACAAACTTAGGTTATTACAACCCACGTCTAGAAGGCGGGGAAAAGATATCCCATGAAGAAACAAATAAAGGGTTTCTAAACTAGCAAACTAAGGTCCATGGGTTTAGTTCTCGCTAGCCCACACGTCTTCCCCACGTAAGTGTCTTCACAACCTGTCATTCATGTAAACATGAATGCCACAGTCAGTGGGGAGTAATTCAAGGTTCTCCCAGCCACAAAATGTCGAAACACAGATAAACAAGAACATATTACAACATCATGAATATAACTATTTGATGCAAGCACTCAAACATGAGACTCACATTCAAAACATGCGTAGAGAATCATAGATAAGGCATAGGATACATCAAACTTTGAAAACGAAACAACATACAATACATGAAATGGGACTACTAACATCACATAATAAGCAAAGCATCCGGCTCAGAGGCTACCTTTAAAGCATGTCCGAGACACAAGTCCTTAAGTACCTTGGCTCAACGGTTACCTTTAAAACATGTCCAAGGCACGACCTCTAAAGTATCTGGCTCAGCGGTTACCTTTAAAACATGTCCAAATACTACAAACAAGTGCCCGACTCAGAGGTTACCTTTAAAACATGTCCGAGGCACAACACATAAAGTATCTGGCTCAGCGGTTACCTTTAAAACATGTCCAAATACTACAAACAAGTACCCGACTCAGAGGTTACCTTTAAAACATGTCCGAGGTACAACAAACAAGTATATGGCTCATCGGTTACCTTTAAAACATGGCCAAATACAACAAACAAGTGTCCGACTCAGTGGTTACCTTTAAAACATGTCCGAGACACAACAATCAAGTATCTGGCTTAGCGGTTACTTTTAAAACATGGCCAAATACAACAAATAAGTGCCCGACTTAGAGGTTACCTTTAAAACATGTCCGAGGCACAACAAACAAGTATCTGGCTCAGCGGTTACCTTTAAAACATGGCCAAATACAACAAACAAGTGCCCGACTCAGAGGTTACCTTTAAAACATGTCCGAGGCACAAGAAACAAGTATCTGGCTCAGCGGTTACCTTTAAAACATCGCCAAATACGACAAACAAGTAAACAAACAAGCACAACAAACAAGCACATAGAACGGGATTATTAATGTCACATTCACACTTATGGCTTGCATCTCACCATAAGTACAGATTGGAACATCAATCCCAACGACCTTGTCGCAACTAGAGGGCCTATGGCTCACCCCTAGTATCCGATAGCACCGAGACTCAGGGACGGGATGATTAATGTCACATTCATACTTATGGCCTGCATCACCATAAGTACGGATGGGAACATCACTCCCGACGAATCATATCGCAACTAGAGGGCCTCTGGCTCACCCCTAGTATCCGATAGAACCAGGACTCACACAACCGAACAATACAAGACGTTATCAAGAATATGACTCTTACAAGTACTTATAATAAATATCTCATACTTGTATTATATAAAATAAACATTTCATTTTATAATTTATCATGTCGATTAAATAAGATATAATGAGTGATAATGAATAACTTATGTTATATGAAATTTACGGAATAAAATATGACCAAGCCCAATGACTCACTTATGAGCCCAAATAATTCAAGAATTCGGGTCCAAATAATATAAGAATTTGAGTCCAAATAATATAAGAATTCGGGTCCAAATATTATAAGAATTCGAGTCCAAATATTATAAGAATTCAAGTCCAAATATTATAAGAATTCAAGTCCAAATATTATAAGAATTCAAGTCCAAAAGTAATAGGAATTCAAGTCCAAATGTTGTACGAATTCAAGTCCAAAACTCATAAGAATTCAAGTCCAATATGAAACTTATAATAGGTCCAACAACATGTAGTAAAGAGTCCCAAAAAGTGTAATTCACAAAAATAATTCTACGGTAAACAAAGAGGAACGCAAGAGGGAGGACAACTGCATACCAAAATACGAGAAACAACTAGTCCCAAATACGAGAAATAGGATGTGATACAAGACGAAAACTGCAGGCTATAATTCGTGTAACAAGTCACCAAATTTCCATTATGCAGGGCTTGGGTTTGTTGTCCCAAACAGAGAATCGGGTAGCACTAGACACGGTATAACACCGAGCTCCAACAGTCCAAAACCCGAGTTTTCCAAGCGGTGAAAATTTAGCAGACAAGTGACAACAATAATATGAGGATAACAAGCAAGAAAACCAATCTGAAGGACTGACTTGCCCGTCCCAAACAGAGAACGAAAACAGCATAGCTAAACCGTCTTTAATAGCTCTATTTTGGCCCCATTTTAATACGGAACTAAACCAAGGTTGGGGACGGGTAAGAGCATAGATGAGTCATGGATACTGTAACACCCCCATTTATTCAGGAGCCTTTAGCTAGACATTCCCAAATAAATAGGACTGTTACCATCTCGGTTTCCCGAGGTAGTGAATAACAAAGTACAACAATACCAAAGTACTTCAAATTAAAACTTAAATGATTACATTATTATTACAAATTATCCAACTAAACTTAATATAAGATAAATACAACTCGCAGCGGAAAATAAATAAAGTGATAAAATCGTCTATGTGGTCTAGACTTCTAGGTAGACTGGCCATGTCCTCACGCATCCCATAGCTCCCAAGTCAGCTAATCTTTAGTACCTGTCAAATCTGCTCTCCATTATGGTTCATCACAGGTGTTCACGAATACACGGTCAACCACGAGATTGAGTAGGGACTAACTAAACAACGCACAATAATAATATATCCAACTCAGCCAAAATAATCGCATGTTATGATAACACCCATAACCTTCAACCATCTGTGCTATACTCCAATCACCTCTACTCCTCCCAAACTCCGTCTTAACGCTTCCTCAGCTCCGAATATGCACATCTCCCCAGTAGTGAGCCTACTAGAGAAGAGACTCTGAGGAGCGGCCAGTGATCAACTGACGCCACAAGGACTAGCGGTTGCTCAGACCGGTCCCTTCAAATAATAACCAAGGACTAGCGGTATATCGGTCCCTTCAAATAATAACCAAGGACTAGCGGTATATCGGTCCCTTCAACAAATAACTCACAAGTACTAGCAGTTCGGTCCCAACCCCATCTTCTCAATTCCATATTCGTAATCACAATCTCAATAAATAAATCAACCACATATATATAAACAATTTACAATCACATAAATATAAGTTGAGTAGGATAATCCCTACCTTTTCACAAATCCGCGCCCACAAGTTTAATAGTGATCTTCTACAAAAACGTTGTTTGCCTACAACACACGATACATACAATCACTATGTAACTTATACAATTAAATCTACTATTAATTTTTCTATTAATCTGCTATCAAATCACTAGTTAGAATAATCAAATCTGACTACAAACCAAAACCCACTTCCTAATCATTCGTTAAATTATACGGAATATGTGTAATTGATTAGCAACTACTAACTTCATGCTCAAGTCAGACCACTACACCACCCATACATACTTATCACGCCTAGAACCTACATAAACAACATGCCACCCACGACATCCACGCCCGACCCTTGTTCTCCCGCAACACCACGTCAAAACCCGACTACATTGCAACAACTAAACACCAGTTAAGCAACCCAACTGCACCACACACAAACCCCACGGACAACAGTACGGGCAACCCTTTGTTCCAAAACAGAGTAGCCTACGGCATCGCCGCGACAACCATGAATTAGCCATAAATTACTACCATTATAAGACCCGACCTCATACTAACGTGCTACATTAATTTTGTGCAATAATTCGACTTATACATGATGCACGGTCTCGACGAACGTCCATCGAACCGCAATAAATAGAGCTCACGGCACCCCCTTTAAACCCACAACAAGCACGCATCCGCTAGACAACTCTAAACCGCTAACAGACTCCTCATACAAGACCACCATGTAACTCCTAATTTCCGAATACCCGACAGCCCGACATCTACTTATCCTATCCGATATGCTTACAGGAACAAAGCTAAGAAATTTCTATTTAAAACGGTCTCATATCAATTTTTGTAATAAACAAAATCATATGCTTACCTTAACTCGTCTAGAGGATGATGACGATGGACAAAAGAACGATGAAGAATAGACGGTGGTGTCGTGTGACCTGTCCCGCTATCACGCTAATACACGTTGCCGCCGCTCTCTCTTTCTCTCTCTCTCTTCTTTCTTTTCAAACAAGGACACGGAGGTACGAAGGGTAGGTTATTATTTACTATGAGTACTATTTATAGAATATAGATGTGTGGGCACCACAAAATTATTATTATTATTATTATTATTATTATTTTTATTATTATTATTATTATTATTATTATTATTATTATTATTATTATTATTATTATTATTATTATTATTATTATTATTATTATTATTATTATTATTATTATTATTATTATTATTATTATTATTATTATTATTATTATTATTATTATTATTATTATTATTATTATTATTATTATTATCCTATGAGGTGTACCTTTACGTTATTTTATCACTACAACAATAAGGAACTTCCTAATTATATATAAAATAAATAAATAAATAAATAAAGGCTACCCCACTATATGTTATGAAATACATATTGAATAGGTGTCATCAAGTAATAAAATTAACATATGTTGCGGAAGTAATTTCCTAATAATATAAAAATATAGGGTATTACAGTCTTTCCCCCTTAAAATGAACTTCGTCCCGAAGTTCACCCCACACTACTCAAAGTACACCATAAATTCCAATAAATTTGCCATCATTTTTACTCAGGATAAATCTAACGTATCACAATTAACACACATAGTCTAAACACACATAATAAAACTTAGGAATATTACATTATACCCTCCTAAGAACAAACTTCGTCCCGAAGTTTCTCATTAAATAATTATTAAGGTGCTACCAAAATAAAGAAAATGCCTAAATAATATTATTAAAAAAAAAAAAAAAAATTCTAAGTCACTTGATAACTAGGTATTCCTTCCCCCTTTGCACTGTAGTAGCTGCTGACTTCCCATCATTGTTCCGGTCACCCTCATTTCCTTGGTTGTTGCGACTCTGATTAGCATAGTTGTTACTGAAATTTCTCGGGTTGCTCCTATACCCTGACATACTAGTTTGATGATTCTTCCCTGACTCCCATTGTCATTCCTCGAGTACTCCTACATTCATATGCTCGGTGCCCCATCCGGTTACATGCATAACACTTCACTAACTTCCCCTCACATTCCTTACCTGGATGATTATTCCCACACACCCTAAAATTATATATCCTAACCTCCGACCCACGGTTCCAACTAGTGCCCTGACGCGTTTCCCCTTCATTCCCAAACCTTCCTGGTGAGCTAATTCGAGATTTATTATCACCTCCCTTTTTCTTACCGCTCCCACTCATTTCACCATTACACCCATTCTTTCTTTTCTCCCCCTTCTCCTTCTTCTCCTCCTTCAAACATATCGATCCTCTCAAAGCATGTCCGGCTCGCCGATAAACATCATCCATGGTACTTGGTTGACCATTGCAAGCCTCTTCTTAATAGTGGTTGTTAATCCTTTTTCAAACCTTAATGCTAACATCTCTTCACCGAAGTTTAAATCGGACACATATTACGCAATTCCATAAACCTATTATAATAAGTTTCTACTGTCATCTCCTCAGTCATCTTGAAAGAATCAAATTCAGCTCTCATCTTACTCCTAATATGTTATGGTACAAATACAGCTCTCATAGTCTCCTTAAAACCCTTCCAAGTGATAAAAGGTTCCTCACTCTCCCTTCAAGCTTCCCTTAAGACCTCTTTACTACGATTTCACCACAAACCTGCTTTTCCTCTCAAATAATAAGCAGCTGGATCTACTTGCAACTCCGCAGGACAACCCAGCAACTCAAAAAGGTTATCAAACTCCCTATGCCAATCCCCAAGTAAAGATGGTTCACCTAATTCGTCATATTTCATCGGGTTGTGTCTTGCAATATTAGCACTCATCTTTGCTGGATCCTGAACTGACCCCTTAGCCTTTAGTGCCGCAGTCAAAGCCTCATTCATAGATATCAAACGGTCTATCTTCTCTTGGGACATGGTAGAGGGTGTAGGTGTAGATCTCTTTGGAGGCATGGTTCTATAAAAGAAAAACAAGACAACGTAAGTTTCTACCCGAGTAAAGATGGCTCAACATTTTTAAATATTCTATACTTACAAAACAAGGTTTGTTCAATTCTATCCTTTCTCACCCCTCTTTAGGTCCTCCTATCATCACTGCTACCTCCCAATTACCATAGGTTAGGAATCGACAAAACATTTATATTAAACTTATGGTAAACTCGCATTTTTTCGGAAATCAAAGTAAAGCTGTAACTTTCAAAAATCACCATTAAATAACCGTTACATTCTACATTGAGTTTTTATACTTTCCAGAAAATATAAGAAATTATCAAACCATGAGAAAAAGTATAAAACCGAAATCTCATTCAACCATTTTATAAAGATTTTTACAATCCAGTTGGTCCAAACAAAAACCGATCAGCAATTTGTCAAAAACTAAAGTCAATTTGTAAAAATCACTATTAATTGTCATTAATTTACCTTGCAACGTGCCTTATCAATTTGGACATATAATTTAATATTTTAAACAGTGGAGTTGGAATTAAGCAAAAAGATTATGTAGGTATTAAATGAGAAATTTTACAAAATTGTTTGTCGAAAACATAACTGCACAGGAACATTCTGACCACTGTCCACTAAATTATTTATTTCTCTCAAACCATAAAACTTTTTAACACGAGACCAACGACATTAGAAAGATAACTCATTGGGTTATCACTCATAAATATTTCAACCTTGTATGATGAACGGAGGTCAAATAGCAACTAAATCAATTAGGGGTAAAATCTGACGGAATAAAGTTCAGCTCTAGGTTCCTTTCTACTAGGTCACAAGCCCTTATTAACACCCTCCTACTCCTATATCAACACAATTTGGTCGATAAAATTTCACACACGACTAGTATCTACTCTAAATCATTTATATCACAACTTTAATCATTTCATAATATATTGTAAATAACATGGCTTTGGGATTCACAAAACCGCATATCACTAGACATGATTCTAATATCACACAACATCCAACCACAAATTCAATATCAATTTATAATTGTTATCATGCTCATGATCAAAACAATTCAACATCAACTCCTCATTTCATCCGTTTCACTCTCCTTAAAATAAAGGTTACGTCCCGTAACCTCAGTTATCAATGAAAACAATATCCAAACAAGGCAACCAAAACTCCTACGACAAAATAAACAATATTCATTTTAAATTATCCCACTCTGATTTCTCTCAAGGGAACCGGTTCGAAACTGAAAGGGCCATAAGTTTGGTGTGAGGGGGCCCCTAACTCATCCCAAGCCTTAAGTGGGCTCCTAACAGTATCTATCCGGGTTCATTTTATTAGACACATCCTATGTTCAATATTATGTTCATTGGTTAGGCCTGAGGATCGTTTTGCTCTGATACCACTTTGTAACACCCCCATTTATTCACGAGCCTTTAGCTAGACATTCCCAAATAAATAGGACTGTTACCATCTCGGTTTCCCGAGGTAGTGAATAACAAAGTACAACAATACCAAAGTACTTTAAATTAAAACTTAAATGATTACATGTTTATTACAAATTATCCAACTAAACTTAATATAAGATAAATACAACTCGCAGCGGAAAATAAATAAAGTGAAAAAATCTTCTATGTTGTCTAGACTTCTAGGTAGACTGGCCATGTCCTCACGCATCCCATAGCTCCCAAGTCAGCTAATCTTTAGTACCTGTCAAATCTGCTCTCCATTATGGTTCATCACAGGTGTTCACGAATACACGGTCAACCACGAGGTTGAGTAGGGACTAACTAAACAACGCACAATAATAATATATCCAACTCAGCCAAAATAATCGCATGTTATGGTAACACCCATAACCTTCAACCATCTGTGTTATACTCCAATCACCTCTACTCCTCCCAAACTCCGTCTTAACGCTTCCTCAGCTCCGAATGTGCACATCTCCCCAGTAGTGAGCCTACTAGAGAAGAGACTCTGAGGGGCGGCCAGTGATCAACTGACGCTACAAGGACTAGCGGTTGCTCATACCGGTTCCTTCAAATAATAACCAAGGACTAGCGGTATATCGGTCCCTTCAAATAATAACCAAGGACTAGCGGTATATCGGTCCCTTCAACAAATAACTCACAAGGACTAGCAGTTCGGTCCCTTCAATCAAAATACAATAATCACCAATATTCATAAACAACCCAACCCCATCTTCTCAATTCCATATTCGTAATCACAATCTCAATAAATAAATCAACCACATATATATAAACAATTTACAATCACATAAATATAAGTTGAGTAGGATAATCCCTACCTTTTCACAAATCCGCGCCCACCAGTTTAATAGTGATCTTCTACAAAAACGTTGTTTGCCTACAACACACGATACATACAATCACTATGTAACTTATACAATTAAATCTACTATTAATTTTTCTATTAATCTACTATCAAATCACTAGTTAGAATAATCAAATCTGACTACAAACCAAAACCCACTTCCTAATCATTCGTTAAATTATACGGAATATGTGTAATTGATTAGCAACTACTAACTTCATGCTCAAGTCAGACCACTACACCACCCATACATACTTATCACGCCTAGAACCTACATAAACAATATGACACCCACGACATACACGCCCGACCCTTGTTCTCCCGCAACACCACGTCAAAACCCGACTACATTGCAACAACTAAACACCAGTTAAGCAACCCAACTGCACCACACACAAACCCCACGGACAACAGTACGGGCAACCCTTTGTTCCAAAACAGAGTAGCCTACGGCATCGCCGCGACAACCATGAATTAGCCATAAATTACTACCATTATAAGACCCGACCTCATACTAACGGGCTACATTAATTTTGTGCAATAATTCGACTTATACATGATGCACGGTCTCGACGAACGTCCATCGAACCGCAATAAACAGAGCTTACGGCACCCTCTTTAAACCCACAACAAGCACGCATCCGCTAGACAACTCTAAACCCGCTAACAGACTCCTCATACAAGACCACCATGTAACTCCTAATTTCCGAATACCCGACAGCCCGACATCTACTTATCCTATCCGAAATGCTTATAGGAACAAAGCTAAGAAATTTCGATTTAAAACGGTCTCATATCAATTGTTGTAATGAACAAAATCATATGCTTACCTTAACTCGTCTAGAGGATGATGACGATGGACAAAAGAACGATGAAGAATAGACGGTGGTGTCGTGTGACCTGTCCCGCTATCACGCTAATACACGTTGCCGCCGCTCTCTCTTTCTCTCTCTCTCTCTCTCTCTTCTTTCTTTTCAAACAAGGACACGGAGGTACGAAGGGTAGGTGATTATTTACTATGAGTACTATTTATAGAATATAGATGTGTGGGCACCACAAAATTATTATTATTATTATTATTATTATTATTATTATTATTATTATTATTATTATTATTATTATTATTATTATTATTATTATTATTATTATTATTATTATTATTATTATTATTATTATTATTATTATTATTATTATTATTATTATTATTATTATTATTATCCTATGAGGTATACCTTTACGTTATTTTATCACTACAACAATAAGGAACTTCCTAATTATATATAAAATAAATAAATAAATAAATAAAGGCTACCCCACTATATGTTATGAAATACATATTGAATAGGTGTCATCAAGTAATAATATTAACATATGTTGCGGAAGTAATTTCCTAATAATATAAAAATATAGGGTATTACAGATACACACCATTAAATTCTTGCATATACAACTCAGAAAAAACCCAGCAAACACATATGGATAATTTACTTTGAAGGAAAACTAGCAACCATTATTTTTCGAGACTTAAACCGTGAGACACAACACTCAGGTAAGCTAACCACAAGTAGTATAAAAAAAATCGATTTCACACATGAGGAAACATATAAAGGTTTAAACTTTATGTTAAAAAAGTTAAAAACCGAGTAAGAAAGGGCGAGTTTCCCGACATTTTGTCGAGTAACCTATCACCGTTACCTGGGAAATGCTTTAAATCCTCAAGCAAACCTTTAACCAAACACGGGTCTTCGAAACCTTCATTAAAGGGCAAGAAAACAAACGAGATAAAGAGGCTAGAAAACGAATACTTTCATAAGAATGCAACTTTCGAAACTACTACACTACTACAAATACAGGCTATAACAACGGTTAAAAACCGTTGTTATATAAAAAAGCGGACGTTGTTAAAGCGTCCGTTGTAAAAGGTTTTAACAACGGTTGGTTTTCTTAAGGAACCTGTTGATAAAACAATTAACAACGGTTTTAAGTATAAAACCCGTTGTGGAAAGTGTGACTCAATTTTGGGGGGAAAGTTATAACAACGGGTTGTAAAATACAAAACCGTTGTTATAACTAAAGACAACGGGTTGTTTATAAATAACCATTGTTGTTTGTTTTTAAAAAATAAAAAAAAATCAAATTATATATTACTAGATGCATGCATAATTACGGCCCGTTAAATTCCAATGCATGCATTATTACTGCCATCCATGTGCATATGAATGGACAATATGGAATGAGAAGGGTTATAATAAGATTTGAAGCAGCAGAGAGAGATATGATGATGATTATGGCACAACTTTCTAACATATATATTAATTAAAAAACAACTCAAACCACACAT
Organism: Silene latifolia; assembly: GCF_048544455.1. Taxonomy (NCBI): domain Eukaryota; kingdom Viridiplantae; phylum Streptophyta; class Magnoliopsida; order Caryophyllales; family Caryophyllaceae; genus Silene; species Silene latifolia. The sequence goes on from NC_133537.1 coordinate 175,408,416, forward strand.
TGCTTAGTATAAATACATGCATTATCTCAACTAACATTCCATTATCTCACTATACATCTTCAAACCCTAACTGCTAAAACAAACTCCAAATAAACCCTAATTAATCTTTCAAACAAACTAAAAACTCCATCAACAAAATGAATGATATCATCCTTAAGACTCTTACTATGATCGAGAACAACAACAGTTTCATCCGCCGGTTGCTCCACATTGAGGAAAGTTTCAGGAGCTACCTTGTGGATGCTCGATCCGTACTGAAGGATGCCAAAAAAGATGGCTTGACAGAGCAAAGCGAGCGATTGCGGCTATATGACGATATAGCAACTGCTGAACGGAACCTCCAAATAGCAAAGGAGGAGAGGACGGATATCATAGAAGAGAATAAGACTCTCTATGAAAATATAAGAATTGCATTTTTATTAATGTAATTTTTCTTTTACTTTATGTATTTATATATATATATATATATATATATATATATATATATATATATATATATATTATGTTTATCACGCATTCCTCTCTATCATCTTGCTTCTTCTTTGTTTTAGTTTATTTCATTTGTTTTTCTAGCTAATTAAGCGAATAATACTTAAAGAAATAATATAATGATCGATAAAAACACATACATGCAAATGAAATAATTAGAAAAAGAAAATAATGACGATGAAAGACGATGAAACCAAGAGTGACGGCGAGATTTACCTGATAATTAGAGAAAGTAAGAGACGATAGAATCAACAGTGACGGCGAGAAGATAAAGCGACGATGAGAAAGAGAGAAAGAGACGATGAGAAAGTGTGTGTTTTGTGTTTGTGTTTGTGTTTGTGTTTGTCTGTGTTTGTGTTTGTGTATTAAGGTTGTTTTGTGGCTGTAGCTGATTTGTGTTTGTATGGTTTATAGTATGGAAAGTATTGACAACGGTTATTAAACAAAAACCGTTGTTAAAACGTTTTAACAACGGTTGTAAAACAACAACCGTTGTCAAATAAGTTTTAACAACGGGTTTCAAAAGTAACCGTTGTGATTACTTTTCACTAACTTTGCGTCAATTTTGCGCCAAATTATTAACAACGGTTGTGCACGTGTGACCCATTGTTAAAACTTATAACAACGGTTATATAACCATACCCGTTGTAATTAATTTTAGTAAAATTCGCACCATACATTCTACAACGTCTATTGTGATTTTCGTGAATAATCGTTGTTAAAGGGGATTTGTAGTTGCCTGGATTTGTAGTAGTGCTACAAAATCAAGACTTTCTTACCTTAAAAGAACGAGGAAGGGACGAGGAAGGTAATGGTACAAAAATAATGGAGTTTGGTTGAGAAATGGAGGAGGGATCTTGGTTTGAAAGGGACGAAAATGGTGATGGTACGGCTCTGTTTGTTTTGTTGTTGCTGCTGCGTGTTGTTGTTGTTTTTCAGAAAAGAAGAAGAAGAAGAAATGAGGGCGTGGGGGTCAGGGTGTACAACAAGGACAATAAATAATAATAATAATATATAATAATAATAATAATAATAATAATAATAATAATAATGTTAATAATAATAATAATAATAATAATAATAATAATAATAATAATAATAATAATAATAATAATAATAATAATAATAATAATAATAATAATAAAAATAATAATAATAATATATAATGATAGTATATAATAATATATAAAAGATATTTAGAGGAAGGGTGTGAAAGGGTAGGTGGATGTGTTGTCGCTATAAGATAGGTCGAGAAAAGATTAGTCTCACAAGTGAAAATGTGGCGGTCTATAGCTAAACGGAAGTTAAGACGGGAATTATTATTATTACTGTCACTCTTATTATTACCCGACCAAAAATATGTATACATTTATTCTTACACAAATTATGCCTCAAGAATATAATTTAAAAATACGTATTTTTATATAAATGAGCTTTAAAATATTACTTTTATAAAAATCGTATTTTAAATAAAATTATTTAAATTGAATAATTCAAAAGTATAAAATAAAGCAATCAAACGGTTTAATAAATTTTAAATGTCAAAATGGGAAATTCGCGGGTGTTACCATCACCCCATCTTTTAAAAAGTTTCGTCCTCAAAACTTGAAAGTAGAAATGAAAGGTTATAAAAATAAAACTGGAATTGGAATCGGTAACCAAAACATTTTAAAGGTTACTTATCGTAATAACCAAAAATTCTTTCAAAAGTTTCAAATAAAATTTTCCGACGGAACCAAGTCGAAAGGCAAATCATTTGTATGAATCAAAATCAACACACTTTCAAAAACATTAACGGAGAGTTTTCAAAAGTATAAGTCTCATTCATGGAACGAAATTGCTCTTGTCCTGCACACAAGAACGCTCACTTTCCAAGTCAAAGACGAATTTAAAACATAAATCATTCGCCGACAAGCGTAGAACAAGCTATAAAACGTCTCCAATAACGAGTTCTAACATCCGATCAACGTCAAAATCAGAAGAAAAAGATTATCTACTTCAAATTTCCTTTTGCAAAAGCCAGGTTGGAGATAAAAGTTTCACTTTTAAAGTCAAAAGGGAATCTAATTCCTGAAAATGTAAATTGATACTTGGCAAAGAAGTCAAAAATAGATCAAAGTTAACATAAATTGGGTAAAATTTAAAGAAATCTCGGGTTTAGCCATTAAAATCATGATAAAGAAGTCTATACTCAAGGAATAAATATGGAATTAAATCAAATTTTCATTTTCAAATTTTTAAATAGGTAAGGTTTTGCAAAAGTAACATAAACTTTTAACAACGGATCAAAACTGGTACCTTGAAATGTTTAGAAATTGTACAAAAACGAATGTAACTTAGATAGCATAAAACCAAAGTACGTTAAGAGGGTTCAAACTTAACCAACAAGAGAGCTATGATAACTTTATATGGTAAGAATTGAAGTCAAATTTACAAGGATGTCAAAGATAGAGTTTCACATATTACGAGTACCAAACCTAAAGGAGGAGCATGATGAAGCGAGAAAGAGTGGTACGAACGGTAACACTTATGGTCAAGGAGAAGGGAATTGGACAAGGAGGAAACGCCAAGTACTTAAACCTCAAACAACAACATCATCCCAAACGATTCTGAAAACTTCCTAGTAACAAAACTTATAATCACAACACTCCCAAGAATTTCCTCAAATCACTCATGTTACTTCATCCTAATCTATTCCATGAAACAAGGTACTCCAATATGAGTGTAATCTCATCACTCCAAATCCTCAAATATCCACAAACAACTTCCACAAGATCAAAGTCAAAGTTTCCAACAAAGCTATACTCATATCCAACTGGTGTCATCTATAAGTTTCTCAAAATGGTAAACCATCAATCAAAAATCCAAATTCAAAAGTTCCTTTACACATTCTATCATCCCAAGGACATCTGGCTACTAATCCTCATTATCGCCAAGAAAATGTCTAAATGTGATTCCAAAACTAACAACAACTCTTGCCTAACATGATTCTTATGTAATCATCACAACACTCACAAAAGTATACCGACTATGCTAACCTCAAGCTCAACTCAAACTTCAAAGTATAAACAAGGCAAGTTCCATAATCTTAGTATCATAGGCAACTCACACTTAACACACAGAATTCCACCGATTAATTATACTCACTCTACCAAGGAATTAGGTATAAGAGTCACCAAGTATGTCTCACCACACTACCTAAGTCCTTTCAACATCACAACTTCTCGAAACCGGGTTACGGGTCAAACACAAACAATCTCCTCAAAAGTCAAATTTTCCAACCAAGGTCAACATTCCTCAAAAGAAGGAGTATCATCAAAAGGCGTAAAAGGAGGATAAATAAGGAACAAAGGACAAGTTAGGGGTATAAGAGTAGCTTTCAAGGTAAATAGAAGAGAGTTTAGAAGAAGGATAAGCACCAAGAGATGAAGAATAAGGCAAGGTACACAAGGAATGAGAAATATCTTCGAGGAAGTAAAAGCATTCTTCAAAGGTTGAACAAATCTTCAATTCCCGACAATAGGCACCAAATCTTGATCACCGCATTGGTAGGTTTACGGTCATTGATCAAAGGGCACAACAATTATTAAATGACAATCAACAAACATGTTAGGACCTAACAAAAAGCAAACACACTACAGACTACCACCTTAGTTTAAGAGGTGAGATTTGAAAAGGCGGGTCCCTGCCCCCGGGAGACGAATTGTAACACTCGGCATGTTGGAAACTTGCCCAAACAAGGGGCGAACCACGGGCTTAGCCCTCTCCTTGTCAGTCGAGTGCATAGATGTGTACTCATCTAAAATAAGAGCTAGTATTATAGTGGCAGTTAGCAGAAAGATGTTCGGCAAGAAAGACAAGGTCCTTAAGTCTACCCATCTCTCATTCATTATTCAAGGTCAAATTCACATTTAAATTTGGGGTACACGTGTGTGCGTCGGGAGCAACATAGGCTCTGATACCAACTGTGACACCCCGCGATAAAGCGAAAAATATAACTAATAAATTAAAGCGGAAATTTATGATATTTTTAAAACATTTTACTACTAGTTAATGATTAACACGCGGGTGCCAAAAATGAAATGAAACAAGTACTACAATAGACAAACTTAGGTTATTACAACCCACGTCTAGAAGGTGGGGAAAAGATATCCCACGAAGAAACAAATAAAGGGTTTCTAAACTAGCAAACTAAGGTCCAAGGGTTTAGTTCTCGCTAGCCTACACGTCTTCCCCACGTAAGTGTCTTCACAACCTGTCATTCATGTAAACATGAACGCCACAGTCAGTGGGGAGTAACTCAAGGTTCTCCCAGCCACAAAATGTCGAAACACAGATAAACAAGAACATATTACAACATCATGAATATAACTATTTGATGCAAGCACTCAAACATGAGACTAACATTCAAAACATGCGTAGTCAATCATAGATAAGGCATATGATACATCCAACTTTGAAAACCAAACAACATACAATACATGAAATGGGACTACTAACATCACATAATAAGCAGAGCATCCGGCTCAGAGGCTACCTTTAAAGCATGTCCGAGACACAAGTCCTTAAGTACCTTGGCTCAGCGGTTACCCTTAAAACATGTCCAAGGCACGACCTCTAAAGTATCTGGCTCAGCGGTGACCTTTAAAACATGTCCAAATACTATAAACAAGTGCCCGACTCAGAGGTTACCTTTAAAACATGTTCGAGGCACAACACATAAAGTATTTGGCTCAGCGGTTACCTTTAAAACATGTCCAAATACTACAAACAAGTACCCGACTCAGAGGTTACCTTTAAAACATGTCCGGGGTACAACAAACAAGTATCTGGCTCAGCGGTTACCTTTAAAACATGGCCAAATACAACAAACAAGTGTCCGACTCAGAGGTTACCTTTAAAACATGTTCGAGACACAACAAACAAGTATCTGGCTCAGCGGTTACCTTTAAATCATGGCCAAACACAACAAACAAGTGCCCGACTCAGAGGTTACCTTTAAAACATGTCCGAGGCACAACAAACAAGTATCTGGCTCAGCGGTTACCTTTAAAACATGGCCAAATACAACAAAAAAAGTGCCCGACTCAGAGGTTACCTTTAAAACATGTCCGAGGCACAACAAACAAGTATCTGGCTCAGCGGTTACCTTTAAAACATCGCCAAATACAACAAACAAGTACAACAAACAAGCACAACAAACAAGTACATAGAACGGGATTATTAATGTCACATTCATACTTATGGTTGCATCTCACCATAAGTACAAATGGGAACATCAATCCCGACGACCTTGTCGCAACTAGAGGGCCTATGGCTCACCCCTAGTATTCGATAGAACCGAGACTCAGGGACGGGATGATTAATGTCACATTCATACTTATGGCCTGCATCACCATAAGTACGGATGGGAACATCACTCTCGACGAATCATATCGCAACTAGAGGGCCTCTGGCTCACTCCTAGTATCTGGTAGAACCAGGACTCACACAACCGAACAATACAAGACGTTATCAAGAATATGACTCTTACAAGTACTTATAATAAATATCTCATACTTGTATTATATAAAATAAACATTTCATTTTATAATTTATCACGCCGACTAAATAAAATATATGTGTGATAATGAATAATTTACAAAATATGAAATTTACGGAATAAAATATGACCAAGCCCAATGACTCACTTATGAGCCCAAATAATACAAGAATTCAGGTCCAAATAATATAAGAATTCGAGTCCAAATAATATAAGAATTCGGGTCCAAATATTATAAGAATTCGAGTCCAAATATTATAAGAATTCAAGTCCAAATATTATAAGAATTCAAGTCCAAAAGTTATAGAAATTCAAGTCCAAATGTTGTACGAATTCAGGTCCAAAGGTCATAAGAATTCAAGTCCAATATGCAACTTATAATGGGTCCAACAACAAGTAGTAAAGAGTCCCAAAAAGTGTAATTCACAAAAATAATTCTACGGTAAACAAAGAGGAACGCAAGAGGGAGGACAACTGCATACCAAAATACGAGAAACAAACAGTCCCAAATACGAGAAATAAGATGTGATACAAGACGAAAACTGCAGGCCATAATTCGTGTAACAACTCACCAAATTTCGATTATGCAGGGCTTGGGTTTATCGTCCCAAACAGAGAATCGGGTAGCACTAGACACGGTATAACACCGAGCTCCAACATGCCAAAACCCGAGTTTTCCAAGCGGTGAAAATCGAGCAGACAAGTGACAACAATAATATGAGGAAAACAAGCAAGAAAACCAATCTGAAGGACTGACTTGCCCGTCCCAAACAGAGAACGAAAACAGCATAGCTAAACCGTCTTTAATAGCTCTATTTTGGTCCCATTTTAATACGGAACTAAATCAAGTTTGGGGACGGGTAATAGCATAGACGAATCATGGATATACACCATTAAATTCTTGCATATACAACTCATAAAAAACCCAGCAAACACATATGGATAGTTTACTTAGAAGGAAAACTAGCAACCATCATTTTTCGAGCCTTGAACCGTGAGACACAACACTAAGGTAAGCTAACCACAAGTAGTATAAAAAAATCGATTTCACACATGAGGAAACATATAAAGGTTTAAACTTTATGTTAAACAAGTTAAAAACCGAGTAAGAAAGGGCGAGTTTCCCGACATTTTGTCGAGTAACCTATCACCGTTACCTGGGAAACGCTTTAAATCCTCTAGCAAGCCTTTAACCAAACACGGGTCTTCGAAACCTACATTAAAGGGCAAGAAAACGAGATAAAGAGGCTAGAAAACGAATACTTTCATAAGACGTCGACTTTCGAAACTACTACAAAATCAAGACTTTCTTACCTTAAAAGAACGAGGAAGGGACGAGGAAGCTAATGGTACAAAAATAAAGGAGGTTGGTTGAGAAATGGAGGAGGGATCTTGGTTTGAAAGGGACGAAAATGGTGATTGTACGGCTTTGTTTGTTTTGTTGTTGCTGCTGCGTATTGTTGTTGTTTTTCAGAAAAGAAGAAGAAGAAATGAGGGGGTGGGAGTCACGGTGTACAACAAGGACAATAAATAATAATAATAATAATAATAACAATATATAATAATAATAATAATAATAATAATAATAATAATAGTAATAGTAGTAATAATAATCATAATAATAATAATAATAATAATAATAATAATAATCATAATAATCATAATAATAATAATAATAATAATAATAATAATAATAATAATAATAATAATAATAATAATAATAATAATAATAATAATAATAATAATAATAATAATAATAATAATAATAATAATAATAATAATAATAATAATAATAATAATAATAATAATAATAATAATAATAATAATAATAATAATAATAATAATAATAATATATAATGATAGTATATAATAATATATAAAAGAGATATTTAGAGGTAGGGTGTGAGAGAGTAGGTGGATGTGTTTTCGCTACAAGATAGGTCGACAAAAGATTAGTCTCACAAGTGAAATGTGACGATCTATAGCTAGACGGAAGTTAAGACGGGAATTATTATTATTACTGTAACTCTTATTATTACCCGACCAAAAATATGTATACATTTATTCTTACACAAATTATGCCTCAAGAATATAATTTAAAAATACGTATTTTTATATAAATGAGCTTTAAAATATTACTTTTATAAAAATCGTATTTTAAATAAAATTATTTAAATTGAATAATTCAAAAGTATAAAATAAAGCAATCAAACGGTTTAATAAATTTTAAATGTCAAAATGGGAAATTCGCGGGTGTCACAGCGGCAGCCTCAGGAAGAGGCGCAACAGATACTGCGATTCTTCGAAGAGGCGCAGCTGTTGCTGCGTTTCTTCTCGACGTCTGTCTGCTATTAATCCGTAAAAATAGGTTTGATAAAAGGTTTTATAAATCGGTTTTAAGCATATTTTTTACGTAAACCTTACATTAATTGATGCAATAATAAAGTACAATAATAAAAGATGGGATTTACACCCTCAGACTTACATGTTTGACGACACGAGATTAACTAAGTTTACGATTAATGATTGCTCGACTCGAATGTATGTTGAAAGTGCCCTCGTTAGAGGATTTAGATTAAATTGATTGATTAATTGAGGTGGAGTTGGTAAAATTGGTCGGTTATGCAAACGTGAATGGTACTCAGAAGGATCTGAGCTTACGTGGTCGATTGATCAAGCACTTAGACGTCAATAAGCTTAGAGCACGGTCTTAGAATGCAAAGGGAGAAGAGAAGGGTGGACACTCGCATGAGAAATATGAGGAACGAAGGTCCCTATTTATACTAATCGCGCGGAGGAATTAGGGTTAAGGTAAAACTTTGGAAATAAATCTCGAAAACATTTGAAAATACGCAGAAAAGAGCTGGGGAAGAGGCGCAACAGCTGTTGCGATCCTTCGAAGAGGCGCAGCAGGTGGTGCGTCATTTCCTCGGAGGTTTCCTCCTGCGGAAGAAAGATTTTCCGCGTTTCTTTTAGGGAATTGCGGTAGATCTCGACTTCCTTATTCTTTAAAATATGATTTTCGGGAAATATTATACCAAAAGTTTAAAAAGATTAAAATCATGGAATAACAATATCCGGAATAATCAAGAAAATTCCGACTCGGCATTTTAAAACAGTTTATTAGAAAACGAAGCGGTTTTTGACCCGGACTCCAAATGAACTCTAATTACTGTCAAAAGGACCGTAATGGCGCGTAGATGACAACCAAGGGGTAGACACAAGTATTTGAGCTATCACTTGACGATAAACTTACGAACTGCCATAAATCATTCCTATACCAAACATGCGGCCCAATCATCACCGGGTGGTTTGCGGGAGGTGCAGAAATGAGGTATCTACAGAGCCCCCACTTTGACTGAGGCTTGGACAAGGCGAAAGTCAAAGTATAGCCATCAGGTCAATCGAAGATTACAACTTGACGACTATGGCGACGCGAGGCGGCTCAAGGGGTCCGAGCCAATGACCCGTCATCGGAAACATTTTAGAGATTGTCGACTGTCGAGGAGGGTCAATTAAAGTCCATTAGACTACGTAAGGAAGCTCACCAGCCATAAGAAGAAACCATACCTGAGACTTCTTTCTCAAGACGAATAATATTGAGGACATCAAAACGTCGGTAGAAACTGCTGGGGGAATCTGCTAGAGTCGGTCTCAAGCGAACTCCATCAATCGAGAAGTATAATCGGTTGTCATGAACTCTAGCTTGGTAAAATAGGGTATCGATAAAGGTGTGTTGAAACACCGTTGAAAATCTGCTCGTTGCTGCAAGCGAAGTCCTGATGAAATATCCTTGCTGAGCTTGATGAAGTACTGCGACGATTAACAGTCCGCTCGAAGATAAAGTACTGCGATAGTTCACATTCTGCTCAAAATAAAGTACTGCAACAGTTCACAGTCTGCTCGAAATACGGGTGATATATGGTGTTGAAGAAGAGGCGCGCCAAAGACGGGCCCACAAATAACGAACTTATAATAAACTTTTGAAAATTGAGCTGGAGGGAAGCTGGGGAAGAGGCGCAGCAAGAGCTGAAACTCTTGGAAGAGGTGCAGCACCTGCTGCATCCTTTTCTGGGTTCGTCCCTGTCTGAGTAAAAACTCGACAGAACCCGTGTTTTATTCATTATAACAAAACACAAATTCTCTCTAAACTCTCCCAAATTCCAATGATATTCCGTCAAAATTTGATCAAAACCTCCCATTAATCATGACTAATAGAGGTATGTGTCTCATTCTTGCTTTAATATCCGTATTTTGCTGGAATTGAATTGAAACAATTAGGGTTTTCCACCCAATTATTTCGAAAATTTGGGGCTTTTCCCCCAAATGGACTTGTCTTGTTAAATTGACATTAGAAATGGATAATTGGTAATATTAGGAACATAACCATGTAGTCTTTTTGAATTTTCGCTGAATATTGAGCATTTGAGTGAAATTGAGACGGTTTCTCAGCTGTTTCGAAAATCGCTTCGAAAATGGCCTTAGGATTGCCAAATTTTGATGAAATTGGGATTTTGGAATCCTTGTGTGATGGGTAAACTTCATACCATTTCGGATTTTTGATTTTTGATGACTTTTTCAGGACACTTTCTAGGGCATAATCGTTGTTATAGCGAAATTCTGCCAAAATTTCGACTCAAACCTATAACTAGGCTCAAGTTTAGACTTGTCTTGACCCAATTTATCACATGAGCGGCCAGGTTTTGAAAGAAACGGCCAAAGATAGCGAGAAAAGGCCGTTTTCGAGGCTTGAAAGGGCTGGAAATCACCATTACCGAGGCTCGTCGTCATTTGACGCAGCCTAATCTACTCCAATTTTGCAGGTGACATGGCTTCTAAATCGGGGAGGGCTCCCATGGATCCAGACACCGACTTCGACCTTTCTCTTACTCTTGAGGAGGTGTTCGAGGAGCTTTTCGAGTAGGAGGTCATCGAGGAGATCCCGAGGCGGGCCAACGTAGGACGAGGTGGTCGCCAGCTAGCGGGGGCGCCAGAGTGGGCTGAGAAATGGGATGGTCGACATCTCATTTGGGCAGCGGAGAGCCACCTGTCTTACAGGACGGCGAGGAGCTTGGTAGACTAGACTTGCCATTTCTTTACTAATTTCCTTCTTTATTCCATTTCTCATTTGCTTTGTGCTAAGATAGCATTTTCTTGAATCGATACAGGAGGCCGGGAACTTGAGGTCCTTCTCTGATTACACAACATTATGGAGGCCTATGGAACTTTGACGGAGGAGGAGAGGGCCATCATCGAGCTAGGAGCCTTTGGAGCCTTGGTGGGAGCGTGGAGGGCGATCAAGGAAAGGAAGCTTCGGGCTAACCTTTGCCTGATTCGAGCCTTCCTTGATCGGGACTGGGATACGACTTCGATCTTTCACATGCCTTTTGGGGAGGTCGGGGTCACGTTGGAGGACTACGGCATGATCTCTGGTCTGCCGTGTGGAGAGGAGGCTGTGGTGTGGCCGTTGACGGCAATGAGGGTGGACTCGGCTGAGGCCAGGCGGCTGATCGGTTGGAACCTGACAGAGGGTGCTGCCGCGGTTCCCGTGTTAGTGCCAAGTAACTACGTCAGGGACTACTTTGCGGGTAGGACCCCGGCGTTGGTGACGATGGTTGGGAGGAAGGTGGCTCCTCCTACTTCTACTGCGGAGTAGAGGGCTCGTCTGTGGCTCTGGTGGTTCTTGTCTTCGCTCTACCTCAGAGAGAAGGGGGAGACGCTGTCGACGAAGCTTCTCTCGTTCCTTTCTAACCTGAGTGACCTAGGCCGTTGGGACTGGGTTACTCCGGGCTTTGCGCTCCTCACTCGCTACATGAGGGCCATGGTCCGTCCTGAGCTGATGGAGAAGGGGACTTCTCCTGCTACTGTCGGTCCAGAACTGCTGTTGTAGGTATGAACCTTCAATTCGTATCATGAAAGGTCATCACTTCTTCTTTGCTATTGAATTCTGAAAGATCATTATCGATTATCTTGTTTTCCTGGCGTGGCTGTACTCCTACTTTCCGGGCTTCGCGCCCAAGAGGACGAAGCCTGAGCCGAGGGCCTACCCAGTTGTGAGGGACTACGTGGTGCGTCGTAGGAAGAGTCAGCGCTCTTGTACGATGTTTGTTGACAGGGCGTGAACGCCCTGAAGCTGAGTGACGTAAGTATTCTCTAATCACTTTCCTCCTTATTTACTTTATTGATTTCAGAAATGATCATAAGAATGACCCCTTCGTTTATTTGTCTTTAGTGGGTGCCTAGGCCTTGGGTGGACTACCCAGGCGCTCCGGCCTTCGTGGCCGAGGTCTTTCATCCTAGGAGCTCTAGTCGGTTGCTGCTGAGGACGACCACTGTGGTACCTGGGCGAGCGTTTGACTCGTCAGTGCTCTCGGGACGCCTTCACGGTTCCCATCGACCCTCCTCAGACAATGTCTAGGGAGCCTTCTGATGCTGAGAGGGAGGCTGATTTGGCGAGTGTTGGTGGTGACTCTCTTCTCCTTCCTGGCGAGGAGTACTTATTTGTTCGCCAGAGGCTGGCGTACTGGCCGATCATGGTAAGTATTCTACTTCCCCTCTTTCGAACTGTCTTGATAAACTGACGAATGATCATCGAATAAAGAATTCATTTGAATTTTGCTGGAGATCGAGGTGGCGGGCCTCGAGCCCCCAACGTACCATGAGACCTTTGAGTACACTGACACGACGATCTCCGAGCTCCGTGACTTCGGCGAGGAGGTGACCGATGCTGGCCTGGAGGAGTGGCAGCACTTGGTTAAGAGGGTAAGCCCTAGTTTCGGTTGACTTTTGCTATTGTATAAGAATACATTTGTTCATTTTATTAAAAATATTTTGTTTATTGAACTACAGGTGGCACCATCTCAGCATGTGGCGTTGTGGAGGGTGGGAAACCGGCCGCAGGCCACGGCTGCTGAGGCACTTGCTGGTGGCCGAGGACGACAGGTTTGAACCTCCCATTCTCGTTACTTTGAGCTTTGTTGTAATTTCTCGCATTTGTTTGAAATGGTTGAATGAAATGATTGAAATGAGGCATTTATTTATCACTTGCAGAGGGAGCGAGACTTGGAGCGCGAGCTGGCGCGGTCATAGGAGGAGACAACTTGCCTGCTGATTCAGTTGGAGGTCAGGGATGCTGAGATTGCCACCCTCGAGGCAATCGTAGCTGAGTTGAGTGCCGGCCAAGAGTAGCTGCTCTTTCCCCTTTTTTTTTGTCGTCTTGTATATACTTTGAACATTTCGGACTTTGTTTTGTATTTTCGGACCGGTTTTTGGGGAAAGCCCCTAGTTGGTTGTACTTTGTTGCACTTTGGTTGTATATATAGAGGCCTGAGTGCCTTTGCTGCTGGGTTGTATGTTGTTCATGCAGGTTAGCTTAGAAACAGGTTTGGTAGATGACGGTTTACGCCGTCATGCTGCCGAAATTTACACATAATTTATACGCATAAACATAACGTACACATGGCTTTAATTAGCGAAAAATGGCCGGAAAATGCGAAAAAATGCCCAGAAATGGGCGAAAATGACAAAAGTGCCCAAAAATGACCGGACGGTAGGGAAGGCTACCCCCTAAAAAATGTAAAAAAGAAATGTTTAAGTTTGAAATAAAATGTGAAATGAGGAGTGAAATAAAATAAAATGAAACGGGTAAGTGTGCTCTTTTGGCGAGAATGTCGATTTTGTCTCGAAAAGCGTGCCCGACAAAGATTTGGAAACATAAAAGTTGATAATTTGACGGAATTACCAAAATAATAACCTATAGGAATAGGAAATTATGGCCAAAATAAAGGAATGATCCAAAGCGGAAAATCACAGAAATCCCTCTGGGGAAGAGGCACAGCAAGAGCTGCGACCCTTCGAAGAGGCGCTGCAAGGTCTACGACCCTTCGAAGAGGCGCAGCAGGTGCTACGCCATTTCCCCAGTTGGTCAGTTCTGACGGAAATTAGGAAACAACTTTTAGTATAAACAGAGACGTTGGGGAAGGTTTTATTCTAATAATGCCTCCAACTCTCTTCCTTCTATTTCACAAAAACTCTCCTATTTTTCATAGAAAAAAATAAAAAATTATGGATTCCTTTGAAAATCGTCTCAAAGAGTGGACAAATAAGTTTACAAACGTCGAGAAGCTTGACATGGTGCTTTTAATTTGGGATCAATCTTGAGTCTCAAATTGGTGAAGGTTGTAAAAGCTTTGTTAAATGCTTGTCTTGAATATTGGGGCCCTAATTTCCATGTTTTTGCCTTTCTTGGAGGCGATATCTGTCCTTTCCCTGAGGAAATTGCTGCAATTGGAAGATGGGATCTAGAAAACGCGCCTGCCATACCCTCTAGCTCTCAAGGGTACAAAAGTAAATTTAGAGATTTGCTTGGACTGACTAAAGTGGAGGTTGATCGCCTTGTGACCTGAAAAGGAGTCCATATGTTTGACTTCATTGACCATTTCATAAACAGGGAAGACCCTTCTATCTGTTATGTGGCGAGGCGTAGGGCGTTCGGGTTCTGTCTACTACATGGTTATGTATTCCAAGGGCATGTTGATAAGGAAATGAGAGGGGATCCTCGTTACTTAAGCTTGGTTGAACAGATGGAGCTGCGCAAGAGCCCAGCGTGTCTGTGCTTAGGAGAGATCATTTTAGGGATGGATAATAGAAAAGCCAACCGCGAGCTACCTTATTTGGGAAGTCCTATCATTTTGCAGGTAAGAACCTCTTTTCTCTCTTTTTGTACAATGCCAACCGTTTTCTTTCTTTTTTTTATTCTTTTTTTTTGGTTGGTCATTAATTCCCGTCTTCCTTATAGGTTTGGCTCATGGAGCGCATGCGGTTGATCGAGCCCCCAGGTAACGTGCCAGGATATCATGCTCGGTACATTGCGATGAGAACCAGGCTTTACATGGTGGACTTCACTCGAGTTTGCAACTATTGGGAGAACAAGTTGAAGAATGAAGGTGGTCCTTTGATCTGATGGATTGTGCCATGGTGGCATCTCAGGTCAGTCACTAGAGTTTCATCTTTAGATCCTACTTGGTCAGTTCGTATTCCTGGCTTGAAATTTATGGTTTGCATCTTCCCGGAGAGATTGATGAGGCAGGTTGGTCTTAAGCAGAAGATCCCTAAGCTTGACACCGTTCCTCACACTGTCTTGGCACATACGACAGAGGTTCGTCGACAGTGGGCCCTCAAGTGGGCTCAAAGGAACATGTGGTTCATACTTTCTCCTGTTGGCTTCTTATGGGTATCCGATTCATATTTGCAATGGAGGAAGGCTACTACTCCCGAGGAGCGTGGGAAATTGAGGAAGCGCGAGCCAGTTGACTACAAGATTCGTGAGGTAGTGAAGGAGAACCAGAAGTATCAGACTAAGGGGGAGGAAGAGGCCGGTTTCCGAGTCGTTCATCCGGCGAAGAAACTGAAGACCGCTCCTACCGTAGAGATGGTGGTGGATCGAAATGGTAAGGCTAGACCATGAGAGAGACCTTTGGTGATTAGGTCAGAGATAGCGCAGGAGCGCCCGGCTCGTGGTTGAGACAAGAAGTATGATAGGAATGACAAAGGCAAAGGGAAGATGAAAGAGTAGCCTAAGTCGTAGTATTATTTATTATTATTATTATTATTTTGTAATAAATGGCGGGGTTTATAGAATACTAGCCTAGCATTTATTTGTAGCATTTTATATTATGTGGCGTATTAATATTACTTATGAGGCAAATGAATAAAAGATTAATTAGTTATGAAACTATTGTATTTTCTTTTCATTATTCTTGTCGAATTTCAAATGCAAATGCAAATGTCCTTCTATTTATATTTTAAAATAATGGGTTGTATCCTGTGGAGGATTGCCTACGTATTCATTAATAAAAATGAAATCAAACCCTTGTGCGTAGTTCGAGTAAATGTAAAAGAATAAATGTTCTAAGCAAGAGTTTGTAATGAACTAGAAAATAAGCATGAGCTTTACTTACTCCTAAAATACAACACAATTTATTTGATGATAGAAGGATGGCGAATTGTCAAAATGCAAGAGCAAGGTGAAATAAGCTTTATTTCAGCGGGCCAAGGGCCGTTTTTATTTCGTGTCGCATGAACGACACGTGGGTGTTACGCAAGGTGCGTTTCTTGTCCTACCTTAAGCATAATATCGTTTCAGTTGGTCGAGGTTAGTTGGATTAGCAAATTCATTCCCATCTAGGTCTGTGATCCTAACCGCACCCCCCGAGAGTATGGACTTGACTAAGAATGGTCCGACCCAGTTGGGTTTGAACTTTCCTCGTGGATCGACAGGTAGAAGAGCTCTAACTGATTTGAGGACTAAGTCTCCTTCTTCGATGTTTTGGGGCTTAACCCTTTTGTTGAAGGCTCGTTTGATACGTGCCTGATATGTTTGCACATTATGCAATGCGCGCAATCTTCGTTCATCCAAGAGGATGAGTTCTTCATATCTATCTCTCTTCCAATCAGCTTCTGGAATTTTGCTTTTGAGGAGAATGCGTAAGGACGGGATTTCTAGCTCAACTGGTTGTACAACTTCTATGCCATAAGTTAAATAGGAAGGAGTAGCCCCAGTGGGCGTCCTAATTGATGTGCGATAACCCCATAATGCGAACAGTATCTTACTGGGCCAATCGCGATAATTGTTGATCATTTTCTTGAGAATCGTGACGACATTCTTGTTAGCTGCCTCTACCACGCCATTAGTTTGTGGTCTGTATGGCGAGGAATGGTGGTATTTTATTTTGTACTTGTCTAGCAATTGTTCAGTCTCAGCCTGGAAATGTGATCCATTGTCACCGATAATCTCGTGTGGGCAACCATATCGACAGATGATATTGGTTTGTATGAACTTTGCCACGTTTTTGGCTGTGAGACTAGTGTAGGATGCCGCTTCGACCCATTTAGTAAAATAGTCGATGGCTACCAAGATGAAACAATGGCCTCCTGTTCCGGCTGGAGTAATCTTTCCGATGATGTCGATTCCCCAAGCAGAAAATGGCCAAGGATATGTCATGGTGTAGAGTAGTGAAGGAGGGACATATTGCACATTCCCGAATGTTTGGCAGTTGTGGCAATGTCTGACATACTTGATCCAATTGGATTCCATCGTGGTCCAATAATATCCCAGACGCGTTATTTTCTTTGCCAACATTGGTCCACTCATGTGAGGGCCACACTACTCATCATAAACTTCTTCCATCACTTTTCGTGCCTGTGAATTATCAAGGCAATGTAAGACTACACCAAGAGGTGTTCTTTTGAATAATTCTCCTTGCATGAGGAGGTATTGGGTGGCTAGTAGGCGTATGGCGCGTTGTCCTCTCTTATCCATATCTAGCGGATATGTACCATTGAGCTTGATGTTTAGAATGGCTTGAAACCAAGGTTCCCTTGGGTTTTCCTCCTCATCTGTAATTTGGTGTACATAGACTGGTTCGGATCATCGTTCGATGCGTAAAGGCATTTCAACCATGTCGCCTGACATGTTAATCAGAGATGCAAGTTTTGCAAGAGCATCTGCAAACTGATTTTCTTCACGACGTAGGTTTAGATAAGTGACCTGATCAAAGAATTGAGCAACTTGGTCTATCCTAGCCTGATAGGGTGCTAGACTTTCACTTCGAATGTTCCAAGATCCAGTAATTTGGTTGATGATCAAGGATTCTGCTGCGTTATTTGTCACCTCGAAGTCGAGTTTGACAGAGAGTGGTGTATGCTCACCTTTAGGAGAAATGAGCAATACTCCTATTCCAAATCCTCTTAGATTCGATGCTCCATAAAAAAAAAGGTCCCAAGAATCTACGTTGGTTTGTAGTATATCCTCGTCTGGGAATGACCACGTGTCTACTGCTTGGGTGTCGTTGATGGGATTATCTGCGAAGAACTCGGCAACGACACGCCCCTTTATAACCTTCAGAGGTACGTATTTGAGATTGAACTCTGAGAGCATTAAGGTCCACCTAGCCAATCGACCATTGAGGACGGGTTTCTCGAAGAGGTATTTGACAGGATCCATTTTGGAATACTGATCGGTCCGTTTCGTGTTCCCAATTTAAGGCGTGGTCGTTGGGTCACGTCCGAATCAAAACTCAATTTATAGCTTCACAAACAACTCTACAATTAGTAAAGAGGCAAGTAAAGGTCGGATCCCAAGGGACGGGTATTGAAACGAGATTTCTATTGCAACTAGTGGTGTTTTAGGGGTGTCACAAATTGCGTTGATGTAGAAGGTCACTAAACTAAAATATCAATGGAAATAAACAAGAAAGATGAATTAAAGGGTTGTAAACAATTGATTAAAAAGCACTAAGGTGTCATGGGGTCATAAGGGAATCATGGGAATTGATCATACAAACATGTTCTCAAATTATAAGCAAGCAATTATTGTTGTGATGGATTGAGTAGGGTTATATCTTACAATCCTAGGAAAGTTTGGGTCCCGGAGCCGAATCGATTAGATTGTACAACACCTACAAGTCGACTTAGTCTTCCCTACTCAACAACATGCATGGTCTAATGAGACTCGAGTTGGGTTATGTCTTACAAGTCTCATTGAAAAGATAGGAGATGGTGGTAAATGCAAGGATTCATAGGCTTAACATTTCATCAAATATAACATGTGCATGAGTTGAGATCAAAACAAGCAAGTAAATAAAACATGAAAGCATATTAATTTAAGCATGAATCATTCCCCATGTTGGTTTCCCCTAATCACCCATTAACCCTAGCTAAGAGACTACTCACTCATTATCATGTTGATCATGCTAGCAAGGTTGTCAATCATACCAACAAAATGAAACATAATGAATAAATGAAAGTAATTAACAATAATTAAAAAGGGATTAAGAGAATTATACCTACTAATGATTCCAATAATAAAGCAAAGATAAAAGAAGTACTTGATGCTTGATTGAGAGGTTGTCAATCTCCCAATAATAACCAAAATAATCTTCAATTACCCAAAATAAAGGATGAACAAAAGAGAGATTAAGGAAATAAAACTTGTATTAGAACTTGATTAATTGTTGATTACAAAATTAAAGAGAGATTTGATTGGTATTAACTACTCTAAGAATTGATAAGAAGAACATGCTCTTCTAATTAGACTAATGGGGTATTTATAGTGGAGATAAGGGGGATGCATTAGGGTTAACTAAGGGCTAAACTAGTAATTACACTTTTTAGATTGAGCAGGGAGGAGCCGGTATTTTTCGAAGGAAGGGCTTCTTTCTTTGTAGCTTGGAGAAGACGAAATTGCGCTGTAGAGGAATCCCAGCGGATTTGTGTCGGGGCGGGCGGATTCTGGCAGTAGAACACGAGCGGCTTTGGATGAATCCGGGCGGATTGTGGCAGAGCTAACCCGAGCGTCTTGTGATGAAACCGCACGGATTGTGCAGGTGGAGGACGGCCGGATTGTAGTCAATCCGCACGGATTGTTCTTCAGCAAGATTTCTTCTTCTTTTCTTCCCTTTTCTTCATAAATTACTTGGGGATTTCCTTGGGGACTCAAGGATACTTTCTCAACATTGCGCATCTACTATAATATGTACAAAGGCCTTCTAATATTGTCTCTCCTTGATGCTTGGTCATTGTATTCGATCAATTTAGTCTCGTTTTGCCATGAAAATGCAAGATTCTTACTCCTTTCCTACCAAGGGATCAAAATCTCAAAGAATATGCAAAACAAAGAACTAAAATAAGAAATGACCCAAATATACACTAAAAAGCATGGGAACAAGGCTAATTCGGGGGATAAGTAAAGAGGTGACAAAGACTAGGACCATTATTTAAACTAACCTAATAACATAGCCGATATGAGACAGTTAGCGAGTCTCACTCCGCCCTTCAACACACAACAAGACAACCATGAGGTAGGATGCCTTCTTGCAAGGCAAGGTGGGTCTTGCCAAAATGGCGAGACATCCAAACATTAAGCACACAAAATCATATAATGGATGCATCTACAAAAGAATAGCCACTTCCTCATCAAGCGGCGGAGGCACTAAAGAGGAACAAATTTAAGAGCATTTAATCCTTCACAAATACTAGTTCAACAAATTACTAAGGCTAAGAGGATGGCAATAAATCACCTCCAAATGGTGTTAAACTAGACTACTTTCGTCCTCAATTTCCAAATGCTTTCGTCAAGAGCGATCGGATGGTGGTGGAATGATGATCCCTATGATGCTAGTAGCATATGACATGACAAGTCTTGAATTCTCTACAAAAGTAAAGGTCATGGATCGTACCAAGCTCGAGAAAGTGGCTTGACAAAAAGGCTTTTTGGGAATGAAATGCTCAAATCTTTATACACAACGGGTGGATATGACTAGTATTCAAAATTGTCCCCATTTCACTTTCACATTTCAAAAATTTTAGATGGGGTTTGTCCCTTCCGGGCTAGTGTCCTTTGCTTTCGCCAATCGCTTATTAGGCAACCGGTTAATCTCTAGACAATAGCTTTTCGGGGTGATAGTCACTCTGTCTCTGGGCGGCCGAATTCACAACCGTGTGGAGGCCCAATTCAATGGATCCCGCTCCAAAGAACATCGAAGTGGTACGCCTCCATCAAAACAATTTAAATTTCTCAACATTCAACAATTCATAACTTTTGAGGTTTCCTTGGCATTAAATTACTTCCACATGACAAAATTCTTTGAAATGAGCACTTCAAGCTTATTGATAGAAAATATTTTTGGGTTGCCTTACCACAAGGTCAATCAAGGTCACCTAGACAAGTTAACCAAGTCCACATCGCATCACGGGGTTGGATAGGTGACTCACATGCAAACCCTTGACTAGGCTTTGGGTCATGGGTCAAAAGACACTAGTATGACACTATCTAGGGTGTTTTACAACCATTCTAGTAGGCAAAGTCTTAAGTTGAACAAGTATTTGTAATGGCTTAGTTGCTCTTGTCAAAGTTCCTAATTAGGCATTTTTCAAAACTTTTATCTAAATGCAACTATATGCTATGATGCAACTAATATAAACATCCTAATGCAAGTGATTCTATCAACTAATATGACATATAAACTAAATGCAAGTCCTAAGTTCACATTGTTATACCGCATCAAACAAAATAAAGCCACATAGTCATTAACAGAAAGAGGAAAAAGGAGATTGGAAAGATCATACCATGCGGTCTTCATGATCCTCATGTCTCGGATGTGGGGTAGTCAATCAATGTGAACAAGGATAAAACAAACACAATATATACAATAATATAAACAAGACTACACTACAAAAGGAAATAAACATGTTTTTGGCTGTTTAATTTTTTCAATTTTTATAATTTTGGAATATAAAGTTAAGTTAGAATTCCCCATCCCCACACTAATATGGGCATTGTCCTCAATGGCGAAAATGATGGGAAATTATGCAAAGATGATGCATGATTTCTATACTAAATGCAATCTACACTAGTCTACACTACATGATGCATGGTTTTTGTTATGACGGAGAGGATAATTTAGATTACCTCCCGTTGTGTATGCATTAACTTCCCCAAACCGAGTTAGACACTATTGCTAATGTCCAAGGATGGGTGTAGTTCATGCATACACTATGCAATTCATGAAACTAATTTGTCATTTTGGATTTTGAAAGTGGGAACAATAAAATGAGAACACCTCAATTGTACCGAGGTGTGAGTCCTCTATGGTGATAGGACTACTCCAACAATGATCAAGAAAATAATTAAAACAAAGAGAGAAATAGACAAACCATGAGAGGGTAGGAGCCTCCAAGGCTTGCTAATCTTCCATCATATCATCATCATCGTCACTTTCCTCATTAGAAGTGGTCACATTGCCACTTCCCTCTTCATTTGCTTCTTCACTTTCTTCTTCACCTTGCTCATCATCTTGCTCACCATCCTTTTCTCCTTCTTCACTTGCTTCCTCATCAATGTTATCATCAACCTCTTCATTACCGACAACCTCATTGTCACCCGAAACGACCCTAGATGCACCCGGAAATATGACTTCTATATCCGCCCAACTAGGCAAAGGACATGATGGATTAAGTAGTCCTTGCGTAGCTAAGTGTAGGAGGGGTGGATATTGAGCCAAGTAAGCATTTTTCCGATCCTCAAAGGCTTGCTTGTGCATTGCTTGCATGAGAAGAGTCAAATAATCATTTCTTGCTTCAACACCTTCCGGCTTGAACTCTTGGTACTCAAAAGGGTAAGGTGGTGTGACAATGGAAGAGGAGGGCATTTCAAGTTCACCCTTTTGTTGTCGGATAATATACTCGGCCTCTTTTGAAAGGGGAAGTAGATAATTGGTCCGGTGGACGCTTAGACGACAAATCTTTGAAGGCAAAGTAAACGATCTAGCCTCACTAGTGAGCCATCCATACTCGGTGTCAAGAGGGTTATGGGCAACCCACTTGTACTTGTGTATCATAGTATGCATATCAACAAGATGACCACCCTCCTTTGCTTTATACTTGTTATCCTTATTGAAGTTAGGATCAAAGTATTTAGCTAGGATAGTGACTAGGCCGCCATTGACAATAACAGTAGTGCCTTTCTTCCCACAATCAATGTTGAGCCATCTATCTACCAAAAGCCTTAAAGAGTTGAAAGTCTTGGTGTGTACTCTTCCAATGTTCAAAGCCGATTCAAGAAGAATAAAATCAAGTTTGGTGAAATGGTTGGTATCTTTCCTTGCAATAATGGTGTTTCCTATGACCTTGTGCCATACCCTTATGCCCGGTTGGTGGACTAAAAGAGCACGACTCGCATGAAAATCCTAAAATTTCCTTCCGGAAATTGCCTCCCAAAGAGGGTCGGGGTCATACTTTCCATAATTCTTAAAATAACTCGGTTCATCACTAAGACCCAAAATTTCACCCAATTCCCTAAAGGAAATGCGTCTACTAACATTAGCTAGACGAAACTCGAGGTTCTCCCTAGTCTCAACTTTGGTGACTTTCAAAGAACTCAAAAATTCCAAGGTAAGGGAGGGGTATGTCAATTCTTTTGATTCAAACAATTTCTTCAACCCCATTGCTTTAAAAAAGGCTCTAGTTTGCTCAAGAACACCCAACTTATCTAAGGTATCTTCACGAATAAACTTGGTGGATTGAAATGATTTCCTAGCAAACTTGGCAAAAGTATCTCTATGGGTTTCGGAAATAAAAGTTACCTCCGGATAATGCAAAAGTTGATCAATTTCCGGAGTCGTAGATGTTGTTGCTCCCATAGAAGGTTGTTGTTGTTGTTGTTGCACTTCCAAGTTTGGGGATGCTACCACCATAGCCAATGCTTTCTTTGCTTGAAGAGCCTTTTGCCTTTGTGAAAGTGTCTTAGCCTTTGGTGCCTTTGTTGCTCCCTTAGTCCTTGCCATTGATGAATTAACCAAGAAAAGAATGAAAAATCTTCAATTTGTAGTGTACCCAAATCGATTTAAAGGTGAAAGGCTTTGCCTTTATGAATTCAAAAATCGACTCAAAGGTTGAAGATTTTGTGCTTGGTTTTGATTTTTATTGAAAAAGGAGTGATTGATTTGTTGTTAAAAGGATGATTTGATTTGATTTTTGTGAATGTAGTTGAGGAATTTTGTTTTTGTGATGGAGAGGATGAGGGTTTTGATGTTTTTGAGTAGTGTTATGAATGAATGAATGAATGAATGAATGAATGAATAAAGGTGGGAGGGGTTTTATAAAGCCCGAAAAAATTCGAACTGCAGGGGCAATCCGTGCGGTTTCTGCTCAAAACGGGCGGATTCTGCACTTTCTGGGTTGGGAAAAACTCGCCTAAAGACGGGCGTCTTAAAGAGAAGACGCTCGGATTCGCTGACACGGGACGGGCGGATTCTTCAGAAGACGGACGGATTTCAGTCCAGGAATTTTTCTTGTTTTCCTCAGCAGAGAAGACGGGCGTCTTCCTCACAAGACGGGCGGATTTTCAGAGACGAGCGGATTGCTGTTCAGGACGCCCGGATTCTCTTACAGTCAAAAATCTTTCAAAAATTCAGCTCATAGGGAAGTGCGTCTTCTACACAATACGCTCGGATTGTCTGTAGACGGGCAAATTCTCCTGAATCCGCTCGGATTCGGCCCCTTTGTACCCGGATTCAGTTCTATCCGTGTACAATGCGTATCCCTTATCATTCTTCCATTCTTCTTTATATCTTGTGTTCTTCATTATGGGGGCACTACTAAGGCATGGATAGCCTAGGCAATTGCTATCCCCACACTAAGCTAAAGCACTACACATCAATTGAAATTATTAGTCCCTCCCTCACTTCTCTCAAACATGACAATTATCTTGATCAAAGTAAATAAAAATCCAAAGATGACAAAAATGCAATACAAGAATTGAAATGCGAGTTAGGGAGTTAAAAATATTTACAAACGGTGGTTTAGGGAGGACTCCACCAAACTCTCATTCTTGATGAGATGTCAAGGGGGCATGTTCAAGGTGTTGTTGATGTTGCTCAACACCTTGAAAAAGTAATCAAAAGCTTGTTCATTATTGTTATAGAGCTCTTCAATAGACTTTGGCCCTTGTTGTCGGTCTTGATTGATGGCATTACCAATGTAGGGATTAAAAATCCCTTCAAATTTGTCGTCCCAAAGACCACAAACTTCATTAAGTTGATCATTGAAAATCTGTTGATTTGATGGAGACAACTCTCCCAAATTCCTCTCTTGGCCAATGAGGCCATCCTCTTTTTCTTTGATTGATTTTGATGAGCTTTGCAAGCTCTCCTTGTCACAATTCACTTGCTCTTTGAATGGAGCATCTTCAATTTTCTTCTTCCATTGGAGTTTCGATTTCTTCCTCTCATCCTTTCGGCTATAATGATCGATCATGAAACACGGTTCATGCAAACGAGGAGCTCTCATAGTTTTGTCAAGATTAAAGGTTATGCTTTCATCTCCCACTTCTAGAGTGAGCTCACCATGTTTCACATCAATCACCGCACCCGCAGTGTGTTGGAAAGGTCTTCCTAGAATGATTGGAATGTTGGAATCTTCCTCCATATCAACAATGACAAAGTCCACCGGGATGAAAAACATCCCAATTCGCACGGGGACATCTTCCCATATCCCTAATGGTGTCTTTGTCGATCTATCGGCCATTTGGAGTGTGATGTTGGTGCATTTAAGCTCTCCCATCCCCAACCTTTTACTCACCGAGTACGGCATAAGACTCACACTAGCCTCTAGATCACATAAGGCTTTGTTGATCGTTGTGTCGCCAATGGTACACGGTATCGAGAAGCTTCCCGGATCCTTTAGTTTTGGAGGTGAACTCCCTTGAAGTATTGCACTACTCACCTTAGTGAAGGCGATAGTCTCAAGTTTCCGGATTGACTTCTTCTTTGTGAGGATATCTTTCATGTATTTCGCATAGGCCGGCACGTGATTTATTAATTCTGTGAAAGGAATTGAGACTTCCAAATTCTTCACAATTTCCATGAACTTTCCAAGTTGGTCATCAAATTTGGGCTTGGCTTGACGATTTGGAAAAGGAAGTATAATCACAATGGGCTCCTTCTCCTTGACCTTGTCTTCATTTTTCTTTGAAATTTCTTCTTTTGATGATTCTCCATCTTTGGAGTTTTGCACAATTTCTTCCTTATCACTAGCTTCCACAACTTCATCCTCAACTTGCTTCTTCTGTACTTCATACCTTGTACCACTTCTCAAGTGAATGGCACTAACCATTTCATGTCTTGGGGGATTACTTTGAGGTGGTAATTGCCCCTTTTGTCTTTGTGAGCTTGAAGATGCTAGTTGAGTCAATTGTGTTTCCAACATCTTGGTGTGAGCTAGAATGTTGTTGATGGTGGTTTCCTTTGCTTGACTATCTTTTTGCATTTGAGTGACAAATTCTTGTTGATTCTTTTGCATTTGGAGGACCGCTTTTTGGACATCAAAACCTTGGTCATTTTGGTGATTGTATGGATTTTGATTTTCGTAACCTTGGTTTTGATTGTAAAAGGGTCTTTGATTTTGGTTTCTCATGGGTGGTGGAGTGTATGTTGTTTGAGGGTTTTGAACATTTTGGCTTTTGTATGAGAGATTTGGATGGAATTTGGTGTTTTCATTGTAATAGTTGGAATAAGGGGTACCACTCTTGTATGCTTGGAAAGCATTCACTTGTTCATTTGTTCCCCTACATTCACTTTGGTCATGTCCCAAAGTTCCACAATTCTCACATATCCCACTTGGGATGGATGAGGATGCCGTCGTGGCATTAACATGATGATTTGGTGATTTTGAGACTTCTTCAAGTCTAGCCATAGCTTTTTCAAACTTCAAATTGATTGTGTCAATATGAGCACTAAGTTGAGCACCCAATTGAGTAACGGAGTCCACTTCATGCTTTCCTCCTCTAGTAGCCTTGCGAGGTCTACTATATTGTGAGTTATGGACCGCCATTTCCTCAATTTTGTTCCATGTTTGATTGTCATCAACTTCGGTGAACATTCCATTTGATCCCATGTTGAGAATGTTCCTTGAATCTTCATATAAACCGTTCCAAAATTGTTGTACCAAGAACCATTCGCTAAGTCCATGGTGAGGACATGAGCGACAAATTCCCTTGAACCACTCCCAAGCTTCATACAAAGATTCTTCATCCCTTTGCTTAAAACCCGTAATTTTTGCTCTTAGCATGTTATTCTTTTCCGGTGGGTAGAATTTTTTGTAGAAAGCTAGAGCCAACTTCTTCCAAGAATCTATTCCGAGAGTGGCCTTGTCAAGGCCCTTCAACCATTGTTTCGCGGTGCCGATTAGAGAAAAAGGAAATAAGACCCATCGAATTTGGTCTTGAGTCACACCGGTTTGAGAGATTGCATCACAATAGTCGCAAAAGGTTTCCATATGAGAATGAGGGTCTTCACTAGGCATCCTCCCAAATTGGCTCCTTTCGACTAATTGGATAAAGGCGGATTTGGCAATAAAATATCCGGTTAGATGTTGTGGTGTAGGAGTACCATTGGGTAGGTTCTCCTCGGTGGGTACGGAATGTGATGAGAATTTAGGCATTGTAGGTTGATTTTGTGGGGTATTGTGTAATGGGTTCTCCTCTCCTTCTATTGCGAAAGGGTTGATGAACTCAATAGTTGGTTGAACAACCTCACTAATACCTCTCAAATTCCTCCTAGCAAATCTCCTATTGTTCGTCAAGGTTCTTTCAATTTCACGGTCAAAAGGTAACAAATCACCTTGTGACCTTCTAGACATGCAAAATATCAAACAACTCGAAAACAATTAGAACAAACCTTGAGGAGTTTTACTTCCCCAAGGCGAAGAAAGACACAACTAATAACAATAAAAGGAAATCTAAATCAAGTAAACACCGTCCCCGGCAATGGCACCATTTTTGATCGGTCCGTTTCGTGTTCACCATTTAAGGTGTGGTCGTTGGGTCACGTCCGAATCAAAACACAATTTATAGCTTCACAAACAACTCTACAATTAGTAAAGAGGCAAGTAAAGGTCGGATCCCAAGGGACGGGTATTGAAACGAGATTTCTATTGCAACTAGTGGTGTGTTAGGGGTGTCACAAATGGGTTGATGTAGAAGGTCACTAAACTAAAATATCAATGGAAATAAACAAGCAAGATGAATTAAAGGGTTGTAAACAATTGATTAAAAAGCACTAGGGTGTCATGGGGTCATAGGGGAATCATGGGAATTGATCATACAAACATGTTCTCAAATTATAAGCAAGCAATTATTATTGTGATGGATTGAGTTGGGTTATATCTTACAATCCTAGGAAAGTTTGGGTCCCGGAGCCGAATCGATTAGATTGTACAACACCTACATGTCGACTTAGTCTTCCCTACTCAACAACATGCATGGTCTAATGAGACTCGAGTTGGGTTATGTCTTACAAGTCTCATTGAAAAGATAAGAGATGGTGGTAAATGCAAGGATTCATAGGCTTAGCATTTCATCAAATATAACATGTGCATGAGTTGAGATCAAAACAACCAAGCAAATAAAACATGAAAGCATATTAATTTAAGCATGAATCATTCCCCATGTTGGTTTCCCCTAATCACCCATTAACCCTAGCTAAGAGACTACTCACTCATTATCATGTTGATCATGCTAGCAAGGTTGTCAATCATACCAACAAAATGAAACATGATGAATAAATGAAAGTAATTAACAATAATTAAAAAGGGATTAAGAGAATTATACCTACTAATGATTCCAATAATAAAGCAAAGATAAAAGAAGTACTTGATGCTTGATTGAGAGGTTGTCAATCTCCCAATAATAACCCAAATAATCTTCAATTACCCAAAATAAAGGATGAACAAAAGAGAGATTAAGGAAATAAAACTTGTATTAGAACTTGATTAATTGTTGATTACAAAATTAAAGAGCGATTTGATTGGTATTAACTACTCTAAGAATTGATAAGAAGAACATGCTCTTCTAATTAGACTAATGGGGTATTTATAGTGGAGATTAGGGGGATGCATTAGGGTTAACTAAGGGCTAAACTAGTAATTACACTTTTTAGATTGAGCAGGGGGGAGCCGGTATTTTCCGAAGGAAGGGCTTCTTTCTTTGTAGCTTGGAGAAGACGAAATTGCGCTCAGAGAGGAATCCGAGCGGATTAGTGTCGGGGACGGGCGGATTCTCGCGGTGGAACACGAGCGGCTTTGGATGAATCCGGGCGGATTGTGGCAGAGCTAACCCGAGCGTCTTGTGATGAAACCGCACGGATTGTGCAGGTGGAGGACGGCCGGATTGTAGTCAATCCGCACGGATTGTTCTTCAGCAAGATTTCTTCTTCTTTTCTTCCCTTTTCTTCATAAATTCCTTGGGGATTTCCTTGGGGACTCAAGGTTCCTTTCTCAACATTGCTCATCTACTATAATATGTACAAAGGCCTTCTAATCTTGTCTCTCCTTGATGCTTGGTCATTGGATTCGATCAATTTAGTCTCGTTTTGCCATGAAAATGCAAGATTCTTACTCCTTTCCTACCAACGGATCAAAATCTCAAAGAATATGCAAAACAAAGAACTAAAGATAAGAAATGACCCAAATATGCACTAAAAAGCATGGGAACAAGGCTAATTCGGGGGCTAAATATGCGCTAATTATGGTCACATCAAATACACCTTGACAGAGTAGCTAAGCATGTAATGGCGTAACTTCTTTATTTCCCACACAAGAGCGAGGCATGTCTTTTCGAGAGGTTTGTACTTGCATTCGTACTCCAAGAACTTCTTACTAAGATAGTAGATAGCTCTTTCTTCTTTTCCTACGGTTTTTGCGAGCATAGCCCCCACGGCTGTTTCGGTTACTATGAGATATAAACCAAGAGGTTGATCTCATTGAGGAGGCATGAGCACTGGTGGCTTGGCTAGTATCTCCTTAATTCTGTCAAAACGCTTTTTGGCAATCGTCGTCCCATATGGTGTGGTCTGTTTTCTTGAGCTTTTTTAAAATGGGTTCGCAGATCATAGTGAGTTTCGATATGAATCGACTTATATATTGCACCTTGCCTAGGAATCCTCTAACCTCCTTCTCTGTTTGAGGTTGTGGCATTTCAACAAGAGCCTTGATTTTGGATGGATAAATTTCTATTCCTCTTTGACTAACGACATATCCCAGGAGTTTGCCTGATGTTAACCCGAATGCGCACTTCTGGGGATTGAGCCTCATGTTGTATTTTCGCAATCTCAGGAAGAACTTACGAAGGTTGTAAATATGCCCCTTCCTATCCTTGGACTTGACAATCATATCCTCGACGTAAACTTCTACCTCTTTGTGCATCATGTCATGCAGCAATGTGGTCGCAGTTCGTTGATAGGTAGCTCCAGCATTGATTAGCCCGAATGGCATAATAGTATAGCAATAAGTGCCCCACTGAGTGACAAAGGCAGTCTTATGCATGTCTTCTATGGCCATCTTGATCTGATTATATCCTGCATATCCGTCCATGAAGGACAACAACGCGTGGTCTGCTGTATTGTCTACCAATATGTCGATGTGTGGTAGAGGGAAATCGTTTTTAGGACTTGCTTTGTTTAAGTCTCGGAAAACAACACAAACGCGGATTCGCCCATCCTTTTTGGGCACGGGTACTATGTTAGCTACCCAGTCTGAATACTCCGAAACTTTGATGAACCCGGCTTTGAATTGTTTATCGACTTCTTCTTTGATTTTAAGAGCCCATTCTGTCCTCATTCGACGGAGTTTCTGCTTTACAGGTTTGAAACCTGGTTTGATTGAAATTCTGTGTTCCGCAATATCCCTGTCGATCCCTGGCATGTCTTTGTAGGACCAAGGGAAAACGTCTTTGAACTCATGTAGGAGGTCTATGAACCTGGCCCTTTCAGTTGGGCGTAAGGTCGTCCATATCCTAAGTTCTTCGGGTTCTAGTTCGGTTCCTACGTTGATGGGTTCAGTGTTCTCTATAACTGGTGCCCCTTCCCCCTCTTGTAATATTTCTTTAGCTATGTAGGGAGGTAATTCGATTGCGTCTGGGTCAGGGTCATCCTCATTATCATCGTAAATAGAATTGCATTCAGAATAACACAAAGACTAAGCAGAATCTGATTTATTCATATTAAATTTTGAAAAGAGTTGAAATAAAAAAGCCATCTGTTCTGTAGTCAGTGGCTATTTGATGCTATGCTAGGAGAAATAAGGGGATTGGGAGTGACGACAGGAGGAGACTCTCTAGGGACTTCTCTAGACTCAGACTCTGATTTCGACTCCGACTCCGACTCTGACTCGAATCCGTTGTCTTCTGGTTCTCCTTTGAAAATCTCTCCTTCTCCAGTGGTGACCTTGAAGAGCTTTCCTTGGTTGTTTGTCCACTTGATCGACTTTCTCCATCCTTTTTGTTGATTTGAACTGGTATCGGTGATTAACGCTGTAGGATTGAAGTGGTGATCCTGAAGTATCATGGTAATGATCTCGTCCTGCGCAGCTCTAACAAATCGGTCCTCTCCAAACAGAAGACTGACAGCTTGTTCGTCTAAGCAAGGTGCTTGACGGGTCTTGACGGTAGGAACCGTTTCTGAAGGAATGAAGTAGCAATCGTGAAAGATCTCGATTCCAACTAGTTGCATTCCTTAATAGTGCCAAGGTTCGGGAAACCCATGAAAGTATTCTTGACTCCCTTCTCTGACGAAGTATCCGTTTAGGGTGGGGAGATAGGGTCGCATTTGGATTCCCACGTTCATACGGTTTGAAACTGAGTGAGCATTTCTAGAGCTTCTTCTTTCGTGGGTTTGTATCCCAACCCTAACGGTATCCTTTAAGAGTTTCCTTCTTTGTAAGGGGCAAAGGTATTCTTTTGGGCAGGATTCAGTGGCATTCCTGGGAAGTATCCCTGAGACTTGAGTATATGGTTGACCACTAAATTGGAGTATGGATCGAAGTATAGAGGTGCCAGTTCACTTTCTATAAGGTTTATGCTATGAAAGCCCCCAAGCTCATAACTGGATCTATGACTACTTGGTTGCTTGACATTTTCTCTATCGCTACCTTGATAGGTGACGAAGTGATCATCACTACTTTGCCATCTAGTGGGATCTTGATTTCCTGGTGCAAGGTGGATGCTACTGCTTTGGAAGCGTGAATCCAAGGCCTTCCCAGAAGTATGTTGAATGATGCTTCGACATCCACTATTTAAAAGTTAACCTTTTGCTCAATTGGTCCTGCAGCTATGGTGAGATTGACTAGTCCTACCACTTTACGTCGTGTTCTATCATATGCTCGAACACCATGGTTAGTAAGATTCCAATTAAATTCTTTCATGCCCAATTTATAGGATGTTTTTAATGGTATGACATTGACTATGAGCCATCATCTACCAAAGTCATTGGCACATTTTTCTTTAAGCATATGACGATGATGTATAGAGCCAGGTTGTGACTGGCGCCGAAGGGAGGCAAATCCTCATCTGAGAAAGTAACTGGGTTACTTAGCTTAGTTGAATCTTGGAAGACCAAGTTGACTACGTCGTCAGGCGTAGAGTTGTGTGCTACATTTAATTTGGCCAAAGCTTGCAATAAAGCTTGGTGATGAGGAAATGAACTTGCCACTAGTTGCCAGACTGAAAGATCAGCCTTTGTCTTCTGTAATTGTTTTAGCAAGTGGTCAGTAGATGTATCTTCGCGATCATTTGGTGTGACGACGTTGGTGTTAGTAATTGGACCACTAGCTATAGGACCATTTTGAGAAATGTTTTGATATGGACGCCCTAAACGAGTAAGGTGGTCTATATCTTGGTCTTCACTACCTTTGACTATGTCCTCACTAATCTTGACTAGGTAGTGCTCACTGAGGTATTCATTTTCATCATCGTCAGCCCATATTCCGTTGACATTAGTAAGATCTCTCAATCTTATGATCTCAGCTTCTAGATTGATTATTTGGTTGACTAGACTGTCAACCACGGCGACTATCTCTTGCATTGTACAATTTGAAGATAGATTTAGTGGCACACTCTCCCTGGGTATGGTTCTTGGACTGCAGAGGGATGCAACTATATCTTCTAGTTCTGAAACTTGCCTACTCACACTCTTTGCCCATGCAATAAAGTCAGCGATGGTAGGAGAAATGGTGGAATAACTCCCCTCATCTTCTAACGCATGGATCTCATCTTCGATTGGAGAAATGAGGTGTGAATAACATAAGGTAGATTCTTCATTTGTAATCATCAAAACTCTAAGAGGATTCTGAGTATTGTTAGGCTTACCTCCAGGAGGTATGGGTAGGCGACCATCTTCGATCATATCTTGAAGGACATGCTTTAGCCTGTAACACTTCTCTGTATCGTGTCCCTTGCCTCTATGATATTCGCAGTATGAATTTTCGTCCCAGAACTTGGACTTCTTTTCTGGGTCAGGTTTAGGCCTTATGGGTTGGAGCTTACCCTGTTTCATCAACCTTTTTAGAGCATTGGAATATGTGTCGCCAATGCTCGTGAATTTCCTTTGCGGGTTATTCTTCTTGGATGATTCGAGGAGGATAACCTTATCAGTCTTACTAGAAGAGCCATAAGAACGACTCGTTGAACCTTGATATCCATGACCTACCGCTTTGGACAAGAGCCCTTTACGGATGTTATCTTCAATTCTTGTCCCTAGCACAGTTAGATCTTTGAAGGTCTTTATGTTTTGGTACCTCAAGTGGTTTGCAAAAATGGGTCTCAAGTTATCCACGAATTTCTCCACAAGGGTTGCTTCATTTGGACATTCAACTAATTATGTGCTAGTCTTCCTCCACCTACTTAGGAAGTCGGTGAAGCCTTCTTTCTCATTTTGGGTAAGAAATTCAAGAGTGCGCATGTTGACTTAGATCTCAGCATTATCCGCATATTGTTTAGCGAACTCCATTGCGGCGTCATCCTAGATGGAAATATTCTTGTGCTCCAAAGAGTAGAACCGTTGTTTAGGAATGGTGTCGAGAGATGAAGGAAAGATCCTTAAGAACATCTCAGGTTTGATGCCTTTGATAGACATGTAGTCTTTGAAAGCACGAATGTGGTTCTAAGGGTTCTCATGTCCCTTGAACTTTGGGATATCAATCATATTGAAGTTGGTTGGCAATTGAGCATTTACGGCCTCATACTTGCGATTATTCTCCCTGTAGATGTCATCTCCCTTAAGGTACATTAGTTGCTCCTCCAAGTATTAGAGTCGCTTTTCAGCTTCAGTAGGACCTATTGGAGGGTTGGTTTCTGGTTGCCCAACAAAGGGTGGAAGGTTATCATGCACGGCCTCGCTAGGAACATCGCTTTAATTTCTACAGGAGGGAGTCTAGTTTCTACAGCAACAATTCGGCCTTCAATAGTGTTGAGGCCATCATAAACTTGGTATTGGCTTATTTAGAGACGAGTGAGCGCAGCTAGAATTTGATCATTACCATTTTGGGGTTGACCACTCTGACTTGTGGTACTAGTTTGAGGCATCTTGGAAACTGGATAAGAGATTGACGACGAATCAAAACACGATCGACTATTCTAGCACACTTACTCAAAGAAAGACTCGACTTGTGAAGTGGGAGTGTTAAGTGAGGTTTGAAAATGACAAAGTTTTAAAATGTTTGTCCTAGGCAACTGCAGTGTAGTTGTAAGAGTGCTAACTCGAAGTGAGGTTTTAAAATGGGTTTTGAGGCCCGAATTTTGACTGGACATTTGGATAGAGTTTCAACTCATTTTGCGCTATTTAGGCCAGTTTTTGAAAAATGTTTTCATTTTGAAAAGGTTTTTTGTTTTACAAAATTTCGTCATGGTTTTGTTTACAAAATGATGATCACGTATAAAACAAGCATTCATACGGGCATTATAACGGTATGCTGAGTGCATTTAGAAGGGTCTTGGTTTAAAAGGGTGGGTTGCCATACCGAGCAATCAAACCCGGGTCTGTGGAGAGGTTCGTGCCAAACATGAGTAAGGTAGGTTCCTAGTCCATTTCCTCAAGTAGTGAAAGCCCTTGATACAAACATGAGTAAGCATCACGGTATGGTTGACGTCAATCGCTATCCATCCTTAGGTCTAGATAAGAATTTGGACCGTCCAGACGGGACGATTGGTCGAATGGGTTGGGTTGGGCCTAGGAAGGCCGAATAAAACGTTCTAAGAAGATTGAGTAATGAAAACCGACAACTGTCTCATATAAACTATTCCCTAACCTTAATCAAGTTTCACCCTTGGCAACACGTAAGTGTATTACTACACAGCGGAGTCACCAAACTGGGGACACGGGGGGCCCACGAGGGCGCTTGGGAAACAAGCGTTTGCATTTGTTGAGTAGCCACCAATTTATTGTGGAAAATTGGAAACCGTTCGAATACTTCCCGTCATGTCAAGACACAAATTATTGACATAGACACCAAGAACTCGTTACCCGTAGCATTCTATGCCTAGAATGACTCTCATGGATGCCAATGAACATGGATGTTCACAGAGATCTGGAGTAAGGGACAAGGGTAAGTATTAGGAAGTCCTTTTACAGAACACTTAATCCCGCCCGCCTCGATAGCGGCCTCTACTAATGATTAGGGAAGTTATTCATACTCAATGTGTCATCGATTATACGCATGCAATACAACAAACAATAGATTAATCCTAGCATGTGAATTAACTAAGTCGGTGAACATGTAATTTAGCACTCATTAATGTCGAAGTAGGGTTTAAAATTAGTTACATGTGAGAACAAATAAATAAACCATACAAAAAAGATACAATAAATAAATTGCGATAATTAAAACTACAATAAATTACAACGGATTAATTGATTTACGTCAAAAATATATTTAAGACAGATAATTTGAGAAAAGAAAGAGGAAATAATCTAGGTTAGAAAAACGGACAGATTAGAGGTGATATTAGGATTAATAGCCGATTAATACATAATTAACGAATTAGGTCAAAGCAAGAACGGAAGTTCAGAGACAGAGCTCAACCCGGAACAGGCGTAGCAATGCTGCGTCCCTTGGAAGAGGCACAATGGTCACTGCGTCTGTTCCTGAGGTGAGTTCTGGTTGTGAAGTCAGAACTGCGATTGTTAATGTTCGTTGGTGGATTTAACGATTGATTATTGATATTTGACTCGGATAAAAGTGATTTAGCAGGTTATTTTCATGTGAATGGGTCGTAAAAGCGAATTTAAACGAATTTAAACTAATAAGAATGAATTTAGACGGATTAAAACGAATTATGAGCGAATTATAACTAATTAGGCCAAATTATTAGGCTTATTTAGGTCAAACTATTAAGAAGGTTGTGATAAACAGACGAAAACATATACAAAAGTCGAATTTCAGAGATTTGATATGAACAAATCGAATCTCCAAAAACAGGGTTTGATTTTAATGACGAAAACCCGCAAATATTGATTATTAGGGATTTAAGTCGAAATTTAAAGGCGATAAATTATTAAGAACAATGAATTATAATTATGACATGTGAATGAATAAGAAGGAAATAAGAAAAAGAAAACAAAGGACGAATTAACAGAGGACGGAAGAAGAAGAAAAGCAGGAACTGCGACAGCCTCAGGAAGAGGCGCAGCTGATGCTGCGTTTCTTCCCGACGTCTGTCTGCTGTTAATCCGTAAAAATAGGTTTGATAAAAGGTTTATAAATCGGTTTTAAGCATATTTTTGACGTAAACCTTACATTAATTGATACAATAATAAAGTAAAATAATAAAAGATGGGATTTACACCCTTAGACTTACATGTTTGAAGAAACAAGATTAACTTAGTTTACGATTAGTGATTGCTCGACTCGAATGTATTATGAAAGTGCCCTCGTTAGAGGATTTAGATTAAATTGATTGATTAATTGAGGTGGAGTTGGTCAAATTGGTCGGTCATGCAAACGTGACTGATACTCAGAAGGATCCGAGCTTACGTGGTCGATTGATCAAGCACGTAGACGTCAATAAGCTTAGAGCACGGTCTTAGAATGCAAAGGGAGAAGATTAGGGCGGACACTCGCGTGAGAAATATGAGGAACGAAGGTACCTATTTATACTAATCACACGGAGGAATTAGGGTTAAGGTAAAACTTTGGAATCAAATCTCGAAAAGATTTGAAAATACGCAGAAAAGAGTTGGGGATGATGCGCAACAGCTGCTGTGATCCTTCGAAGAGGCGCAGCAGGTGCTGCGTCCTTTCTA
The DNA here is from genome assembly GCF_048544455.1 of Silene latifolia. Lineage (NCBI taxonomy): Eukaryota > Viridiplantae > Streptophyta > Magnoliopsida > Caryophyllales > Caryophyllaceae > Silene > Silene latifolia. Next base: position 175,445,073 of record NC_133537.1, read on the forward strand.
CGGAGGTTTCCTCCTACGGAAGAAAGATTTTCCGCGTTTCTTTTAAGGAACTACGGTAGATCTCGACTTCCTTATTCTTCAAAATATGATTTTTGGGAAATATTATACCAAAAGATAAAAAAGATTAAAATCATGGAATAAAAATATCCGGAATAATCCAGAACATTCCGACTCGGCATTTTAAAATAGTTTATTAGAAAACGAAGCGGTTTTTTACCCGGACTCCAAATGAACTCTAATTACTGTCAAAACGACCGTAGTGGTGCGTAGATGACAACCAAGGAGTAGACATAGGTATTTGAGCTATCACTTAACGATAAACTTACAAACTGCCATAAATCGTTCCGTATACCAAACATGCGGCCCAATCATCACCGGGTGGTTTGCGGGAGGTGCAGAAATGAGGTATCTACAGATGCTCGGAACTTGCTCTTTCCCTAACTTGACTTTCTCCAAAGAGGCAAGGAACTCAAGTGTTGTGCTTCTCCTTGTGACTATCTCCGCATCTATAAAAGTTTCCAAACCCAGTTTTTCCAATAAAAGCCTAGTCATTGGTAACATACCCAAGTCCCGGAGCGTATCCGCATAAAGGAATCTAGTGACCACAACCGAGGCCTTAGAGTCAAGTGCTTTAAATTTTGTAAGAGCCTTTCCCAACAACCCTTCTCGACCTAGGTACTCATGAGGTTGTTAAGAACTCGCGGCTCTCTTCGTCCCCCTTGACGAAGAAGCCTCGGTGCCTTTGTTCTTACCATACCGACTCAAATTTTCAAAAAACACACAAGTTTTTGAGAAGAGTTTTGGTTGGGGAATTTCAACAAACACCTAGTAGATACTACTTGAGTATAGTGTTAAATAGTTATTTGCTATGGTAAATTCACCCCACAAGTTTAAAAAATGGTTAAGAACTAACAATAACAACAATTTGATGACAAATTTCGAAATTTACTTAGTGAATTTCGAAATTTTCCAACCTTGAATTGACAAGAATAAGAATTAGGTGTTATACCTCCCTTTGATCCTTCTGGTTGTTGTAATTACAAAAATCTTCACAAATTTGGACGAAATCGAAACCCTAGGTCGATTTTCGAGTGACCTATGCAACGATTTTCTGCAATTACTCGCCCAAATTGATGTTGAATTAAGCTTGTTGATGATTCCTTGATGTTTTGTGCTTGAATTTGTTGATTTTGATGGAGATTTGAAGGAGGTAGAGAGGTTAGAGTTTGGGTTGGAATAATTGGGGAAGATGAATGTGTGAAGAATTGGGGAAGAACATATGGTATTATCGTGTAATTTCCAAACTTGACGGGTGCTTTCTGAAAAAGCACAGGGTGCGCCTATTGGGGGTGAGAAAGGCGCATGGTGCGCCTTTGGTGCTAAAGTGCGTTTTTTCTCATCTCCAATTCTTTCATTCTTGGCCATTTTTTTTAGTTCTCATCCTTCCATTCTTCACTTAATCACCTCGGGTAGTAACATACACACTAAAACAAGCATTAACCTATTCTATTCATGACATGGACGGTAATTTAAATGCATGCAAATTAATTGAAAATGCAATAAATTTAAATATGAAAATACAGAATTAAAATGCAATGAAATGCGATATGTAAATATGCAAGGGAAGGAAAGATTTACAAAGGTTTGCCGTTTATTTAACGTCGATGGCTCGAAAAGGTTACGAATTCCAATTAATCCTCTTAAGTAGGATTCCCGACGTGTAGTGTTTCCACTTCACCCACTAATACCTTCATAATAGGGCTTGAGTCGTTGCCTATTTACCTTGAGGACCCTTCCGGTCTTGCGACATTTGATGTCAATTGCTCCATAGGCATACACATTGACCACTTCGTAAGGCCCCATCCACCTTGATCTCAATTTTCCCGAAACCAAGCGGAAACGACTTTGAAAAAGCAAGACGCTTTGCCCCACTTCAAAAATCATCCGAGAGATCATATTATCATGCTAAGCTTGAGTCTTTTCTTTGTAAATTTCCGCATTCTCATAAGCATCATTACGAATTTCCTCAAGCTCTTGGAGTTGGAGCTTTCTATACAATCCCACCTCATCAATTTGCAAATTAAAGGACTTAATTGCCCAATATGCCTTATGTTCAACTTCCAAAGGCAAGTGACAAGTTTTATCAAAGATTAAGCGGTAGGGAGACATACCAATTGGTGTTATGTTTGCCATCCTATATGCCCACAAAGCATCTTCCAATCTATCGCTCCAATCTTTCCTATCGGGATTGACGGGTTTTTCAAGAATAGCTTTAATTTCCCTATTTAAAACTTCGGCTTGGCCGTTGGTTTGAGGGTGATAAACCATGGACACCTTGTGAAGAACCCCGTATTTCTTTAACAAAGCACCAATAATCTTATTGCAAAAATTCGTGCCTCGGTCACTAATCAAAGCCTTAGGAAATCCGAAGCGGGAAAGAATATTAGACTTGTTGAATTCACTAATGACCTTTGCATCATCGGTCTTGGTGGCCTTAACCTCCACCCACTTATAGAGGTAATCCACCGCCAATAGAATGTAAGTATACCCATTAGACATGGGAAATGGCCCTATGAATTCAATACCCCACACATCAAACATTTCACAATAGAGCATGGGGTTTTGAGGCATTTCTCCCCTTTTTGAAATGTTGCCAATTCGTTGGCATCTATCACAAGCTTTGACTAAGGTGTGTGCATCTCTAAAAAGCGTTGGCAAAAAGAATCCACTCTCCAACACTTTCTTAGCCATTTTCTTGGCCCCCACATGGATATTCGTGGCAAAACCGGAGAATGGACATGATTTCGGTATCCGACACACGCCTCCTCACTAATTGATCGGCATAAATTTTTCAGAAATAGGGATCGTCCCACACATAGTACTTGGAATCATTCTTAACTTTGTCTTTTTGATTACGAGTAAACCCAAAGGGAAACCCAAGGGAAACTTGGAATCACTCTTGATATCAAAGCAAGAAGAGCTTAATCCGGGAAAGTCTCCTTTATTGGAACATGTGGTACCAATGAGGAATCTTCTAAGACGATCCTACTAAGGTGATCCGCCACCGTGTTGGTGGAGCCTTTCTTGTCTTTAATTTCAATATCAAATTCACTCAAAAGCAATACCCACCACATCAAACGAGGCTTAGATTCTTTCTTGGAGGCAAGGTTCCTCAAGGCCATACGATCGGTGAAAATGATGCTTTTGGCTCCAAGGATGAAGGCGCGAAACTTCTGTAGTGAAAATACTACCGCAAGGAACTTCTTTTCGGTGGTAGTATAATTCCTTTGAGCTTCATTCATCATGGTGGAAGCATATTGGATGACATGAGGTATCTTACCTACCCTTTAGCTTAAAACCGCGCCAAGGGAATAGTTGCTTACATCCGCCATTATTTCAAACGGTTCGTTCCAATTAGGTGCTTGAATGATTGGCGCCGTGATCAACTTCTCCTTGAGCTTATCAAAGGCTTCCTTGCATTCTTCACTCATGACAAACTCACTTTCCTTTTGAAGAAGCTTGCACAAAGGGACGACAATCTTTGAAAAGTCCTTGATGTAACTCCGGTAGAAACCGGCATGACGTAAGAAAGATCTCACTTCACGCACATTAGTAGGATAAGGCAAGGTGCGAATGGTGTCGACCTTTGCCTTATCGACCTCAATTCCTCTAGAGGACACAAAATTTCCCAACACTATTCCTTCCTCAACCATGAAATGACACTTCTCATGGTTAAGTACAAGGTTGGTCTCAATGCATCGTTGGAGTACCCAAGATAGATGACTCAAACAATCCTCAAATGACTCACGATGCACGGTGAAATCATCCATGAACACTTCAATAAAATCCTCTACATGTTCCGAAAATATACTTACCATGCATCTTTGGAATGTTTCGGGCCCGTTACAAAGGCCAAAAGACATTTTGCGGTATGAAAACTTCCCAAAAGGGCATGTAAAAGTTGTTTTTGTTTGGTCCTCGGGCGCTATTGGGATTTGAAAATAGCCCGAGTAACCATCCAAAAAACAATAATAAGATTTTCCCGCTAACCTTTCCAACATTTGAATCATGAAAAGAAGCGGGAAATGGTCCTTTCGAGTGACCGAATTTAGCCTACGGTAGTCGATGCAAACTCGCCACCCATTTTGAACTCGGGTGGGAACTAAGACACCGCCTTGATTTTCAACTACTGTTAGCCCGGACTTCTTTGGAACAACTTGGATTGGACTAACTCATTGACTATCCGAGATAGGATAGATCATACCTACACGTAGAAGTTTAAGTACCTCTTTCTTGACAACCTAAATCATAAGAGGGTTCAAACGCCGTTGCGGTTGGCGAACGGGTTTGGCTTCTTCTTCTAAAAGAATCCTACGAATGCTTAATGTTGGGCTTATTCCCTTAATGTCGGCCAGTGTCCATCCAATAGCCTCTTTGTTTTTCTTTAAGACTTGAATGAGAGAGTCTTTTTGACTGCTTGAAAGTTTACTTGAATAATGACGGGCAAAATTTCTTCTTCCCCTAGAAAAGCATAATTCAAGTGGCTGGTCAGAGGGGTGGCGATTTAGGTCGTGGGTGGTTTAAGGGAGTAATTGAACCCTCTATTGGCCAAGTCTTGACCTGGGTAAGGTGGGGTTGTTACGGGGGTAGTTAGTCGACCATGGTGGTGGTGTTGGAGTGGCGGCAGAAGGTGGTTGGTGCTGGTGGTGGTCGGAAATCGCGAGAACAGGGGAGGGGATTTAAGGGGATTGTTGGTGTCATTCTGGGTGGTTGTGGGCTGCCGTGGGTGGTCTTGGTCAGAGGTGGGACCACATTGGGTCAGGGGAGACCACGGTGGTTGCCACTGGTCGTCGTAGGGTGGTTTAAGAGGTGAGTGAGGGTGTGATGTTGGTTCTGACAGGTTGTGAAGGGAATTATTAGGGCGTGTGTTTGGGGGTTGCTAATGGCGGTTTGGCTGGTGGCTTTAGTCGCTGGTGTTTATCGTAGTGTGGGCTAGGAGGTGGCAGGATTGGTCGGGGCTGATGGTGGTTAGGGAAGTCGTGAAGGACGGGTTTTGGTGGGGGTGTTGAACACGGTTCGACGTGTTGTACGGGTTGTGTATGATGTGTTGTTTCACGTGGTTTGTTATGGATTTGGGTTGACTTATTTAGTTTTAAGACTGGTTTTTACTTGGGTGACTCGGGTTTGTAATTTGGTCGGGTTTTATTATCGTGACCTTTAACAAATATAATAAATAATTATTTTGAATAAGTAAATAAAAGGAATAAATAAATTAAATTGAATTATGATATTTTGATTAGGTGACGGTATTGTTGAGAAGCTTATATTGGATTTCTACTAATTGGATTGTGTAATTGGAGTGCTTGCTTTCGAGGTAGGATAACTACTCAACTCGTTTTCTTTTGTGGGACTGACTGGATGCGTAAATTATTATTGTTGGATTATTGTGGTTGTTTATTAATGGATTGGATTATTCGTATTGGCATACTATTTTATCGGTTATCCTCAGTCGCGTACTGAGACGATATTTGCATTTATATTGCGGGACATGAGATTGTTATGAGATTATCCTCAGTCTCGGACTGGGACGACAATGAGTTATGAGATTATCCTCAGTCTCGGACTGGGACGACATTTATGCTTATCCCCGGGCTAGGAGTTGGCGGGACGACGGTGTGGTGGAGCCTCGGTCACGGACCGGGATGACTAGTGTGGTTATGATTGGAATTGGCGGTGGTATTTATTCCACGTGTTACATCTGTTAAGTTTGTATTTTAATGTTGTGTGATTATCCTACTCAACCTCGTGGTTGACAGTGTATTCGTGAACATCTGTGGTGAACCGTTTTATGGGGAGCAGATTTGACAGGTACTAAAGATTAGCTGACTTGGGAGCATTGGGATGAGAGCTTGACTTGGACCATAGTTGAAGTCTAGATCACATAGAATAATTATAGCACTTTATTTATTTCCGCTGCGAATTGTAAATGTTTTTATATTAAGTTTTAGTTGGTTAAGTTGTAATAAACATGTAATCGCTAAGTTTTAATTTAAAGTACTTTGGTTGTACTTTGTTATTCACTACCTTGGGAAACCGAGATGGTAACACTCTCATTTACATGGGATGTCTAGCTAAAGGCTCTTGAATAAATGGGGGTGTTACAGCCTCTTTGTTCTTCTTTAAGACTTGAATGAGAGAGTCTTTTTGACTACTTGAAAGTTTACTTGAAATAATGACGGGCAAAATTTCTTCTTCCCCTAGAAAAGCATACTTCAAGTGACTTGGAAAGGTGTAACATCCTAACTATTCGGCCAAGATAATTGGAGTGTAACCATCTCGGTTTTCCAAGGTAGGGTTTCAAAACTCCAATCAATGAACATTTTATTAATGTAATGTTTAATGATTTACATAAACATAAACAAATGAATAAAGTACAACTCGTGACAACTATATTCTTCTAGCCAACTAGACTCGTCTCGTGATATCGCCAAGCCCGTCTCATCTCCCGCGTACTATCAAAACAACCTGAACATAACCTGCTCCCCATATGACCAAATGTAACACCCCCTTTTTACTCGCCCTAGGTAATCAGGAGATGTTACCATCTCGGTTTCCCGAGGCGGTGAATCGGAGATACTATAAAGGAACACTTATTATAAATAACCTGTTTAGTGATTACAAACCATAACTAATGAATAAAAATACAACTCATGGCTTCTATACTCATCTAACTAACTACGCAGGTCTCGTGACTCATCAAGCTCGTCCCGTCTCCCGCATACTATCCAAACAATCTGTACCTAACCTGCTCCCCATATGACCAAAGGACATCATATGGATCAACACAGGCCACCCCAAAAGAGACGGGTGACAAAACACAGACACGCAAACATCAGTCTCAATGGACAAATAAAAGACGATACAACTAAAGTGTGAACATGCAATAGGACTACAAAGGTGAATGACATAACACCAAATGACCACCACCACAGTACCGGGACATGCCCAGGCATACCGGCAACCATACTGGTACCGGGACACGCCCAAACATACCGATAACCACATACAGGTATCAGGACATGACCAAACGTACCGGGTCAGGAAGCCAACCGGATCCCCTGACAGACGTCGTGTCTCAACCACACGCACCCCTCCAAACTCAAGCCATTAATGTGCACATCCCTCTTGGAGTGGGAAGCTCCAAGAGGCGACTCGAGCGTAAGACGGTCTCCCAACCGCCTTACGTCGCCAAAACAACAACAACAACAACAACAACAACAACAACAACAACAACAACAACAACAACATCAACAACAACAACAACAACAACAACAACAACAACAACAACAACAACAACAAATCCTCCAACATATATAATAATGACCATTACATGAACCACAACCAACATATCATAATCATCCTCTTAATGATGTGATTACCACTAAGCATGTTATAATGCAAATGCCCTAATTATGCACGACTAACTACAACATCAACATAGCCAACTTTACATCATTGAAACCGAGTAGGATTAACCTACCTTTTTGCATAATCCATAAGTTGGGCGAAATCACCAAGCATCCATCTTAAAAAATCGCCTCATCCTACATAAATTACATAATAACCATCAGAATACATCCTACACTAATATATACTACAAAGCCCCTTATTACTACCCCTTAATTACCCCAAATACACATACTAATTGCTAATTAATTTCCCGTGACGAATTCCCCCAAAATTTAGGGTTTAAATGACTAGAACATGAGAGACCTTTACCTACTAAGTGAAGAAGATGAAGAGGAACGTGGTAGATCTTGTAATCCAAGCTTGAATCCCAAGTAGAAGGTGTTTGAGAGGGGTTTAGAGAGAGGGGAGGGAGTTTGGAGAGATAAGGAGGAAGGTGGAAATGATTTTAGGGTTAGGGGTGAAAGGGATTAAATCCCGTGTTCTTAAAACAGTGGCACTCGACCGAGTGCGAGTCCACTTGGTCGAGTGGACTTACTAGGCCGAGTAGCACTCCACTCGGTCGAGTGGACTCACTCGGTCGAGTGTATCCTTCACTCGACCGAGTGGACCCACTCGATCCACTGCAACGCCACACGGTCAAGTCCAGGTCTAGTGTAAGGCTATCCTTCCCTTCCGAGTGATCTCTTATCGGTCTAAAGGTCCTCTCACGCGTCCTTAGGTCTAAGTACGGGTCCCACAAAGGTCGGGTATTATAATCTTCCCTCATTAAAAATGAACTTCGTCCTCGAAGTTCGCCTCATCCTCACATTTCCTTAACACCTTCTTATGTCTCATTCGTGTCATGCCTCACCCCCCAAGACTCTTCTTCACACATTCGCTCGTCTCTCTCGCTAGTGTTTTTCCGTACGTGCTCTTATGTTTTCTCGTGTCCTTTCTTATTCCTAAATGTTACATTCACTCACCCTAAAAGAGAACTTCATCCCGAAGTTCGCAACTCGATCTCTCCCAAGCAGGATCCTCTTACTTACTCGATCTAGTCTTATGGGTCCGAGTACAAGTTAAGCTCAACATTCATTCCCACTCATATGGCTAAGGTCCAGTCGTATCATGTATAATTGGTGATAATAGGTATACGTGTATAGTCTATGGCTTTGTACATAACAATCATAACGCGCTCAACTACCTCGCCTATTGGGGCTCACTTTCTTCCATATCCATTATTCCTGACTAATTCATGTTGCACAAACCACGTGATTACGGATGTATTCTTATCCATCCTCGTATCATGTCATCTCACTCTAGTTGTCATAAGACTCGATCGAGTAAGACTCATTGAATTTTCATTTATGCTCACTAATTACCGCATCATTATTATTCTTACTAAGCATGTTAGCTCTCATCCATCGGCTAAGCATATTTCATTTTAAAACATATGAAACGGCACATAACAATGTAAACAACTATTTCTGGTTTATTCGTTGACGATTTCTACGTTCATACAACTATTGGGTGGTCGGTAGGGTCACATAACGAACATACTTAGTCCAAGTCGGTTCAAAACCACCAAAACAGAAACGGAACAGACAACTCGGTCGAGCAGAGACCTACTCGGTCAGGTGGGAATGGCACTCGATCGATTGAGAGGATCACTCAGTCGAGTGCAGACTCTTACAGAAAGTCCCCAGGGTCTGGTTTTGGCTCACTCGATTGAGTGATAGGGGACACTCGGTCGAGTGAACCGCCACTAGGTCGAGTGGAAACGGGACTTGGTCGAGTGGTACCTGATAGTCCTAAAATTCGGTCATTCATGTCTCTAAACATATGAATGGTCAATCATACTTGTAAAAGAGTCTCAATGGTGATCATAGCATCATCCCACCACACAACATCTACTAGGTTTTGGCCTTATGGCCGAGTTTACAACGCGAGAAAAGAAAATTGTCCGAGACTCAACCGAGACAAGGTCGCACAAGTTTTCACATGAGTAGATAAAACTAAGAAGATGACTTCCTCCTCTTGCCAAACCTTTTCAACCACCGAACCAGGGCTCCTTGGTTGCTTACCGGTGACTCCTCCCTCCGCGTACTGAGTTCCTCACTCCTGGTGTCACCTGAGGTGTTCATCGATGCATCCTCCACTATGGCGTTGACGTAGCGGCCATTATGCTCCATAAGTCCCGGTGCGCAACTAGATGCTCCTCCTCCTCCACTCCTGCTTTCGTAGAAAAAATTACCCCCGCCTTCATAAGAGACACCTCCCACTTCTTCGTTGTTAGTACTGTTCACATTTCCTTGGTAGTTACCACCCACATTCTCTTGATATACTCCACCTTGGTGCGTATTGTTAAAGAAACTCCCGGTGGTATAGTGCGGTCCCGCCCAAGGACCAAGCAAGTGTCCATCGCCGTGAGGAAGTCTATGACCCCAATCCAAGGGTTGAATACCATAGGCTTTGAATGCCCCGGAAGTGTCCCCATCCCTGGACGAAAAGCTAGGACGTTCCTTCGGTCTGATTCCCTGGTTATAGGTGAATTCGTGTACGTCTCTCGGGACCAAGGAGTTGTTCACCTTTTCAATTAGGTCCGGCATGGGATATTGGTGGTTATAAGTAAATAAAGGTTGGTTGTATCCTCCAATGAAAGATAGCATATGCATGTTGTGCCTTGGTTGTTCGTGGTACGGTGAGGGTTCATGCATAAAAGAAGAGGACGGGGCGTAAGTGGAGTGTCCAGGGCGATCAAAGGGCTTCGAGGGCATGGGCATATAAGAGGATGATGGGGGCATGTGGAGAAGTCCTAGGAGGATCGGAAAGAAGTCACCGGGTTGTTTCCCCTCGTACCGCTTCACTATCAAGAGTGTAAGTTAGACTTTCAGGAATAAGGTAGGATTGGCCCGGAGGGGGAAGTGGGGCTAGTTCGGGCAAGTGAGAGGTTTCGGGCAATCTCCCGTTTGCGGGAAGCTTTATATAGGAGTCCGTGTTCACTCTCCATGAGTACCCCTTTTTGTCTTTCCTATCCATAACCCAAAACATGCCTTTCATGTAGGTAATGTCGAAGTATGGCACCTCCGTACTCATGGGTCTATCAATTGCCCCCGGTTCATAACCCAAGAGGTTCATGGCTAGTCTCGTCACTAGGGCACCAAAATCAAAGGAGCACTTGTCGGACTTAGTCATCCTTTCAAATGCTAAGCAAACTATAGACATGGGGCTAAAGTAAAAACGCCTCTCATAGTATGGATTGAGGTAGGAACTTAGAAGTAGTACTTCCGAGGAATTGAGTTTACTATGGTCCTTTCTCCCGTAAAGGAGGTTGGTCAATAGGCGAAGGAAAACTTTCAAAACGGGGTGTTCGACATTATTTATTTTCATGGCACTAACGTCGGTATTGCGGTTACCCGTGTAAAGGTCGATGTATTTTGTGGCTTTCATTTCCTTCCTCACCTTGTCAAGAGTATGGGTGGTCCTTTTTCCTACACCTAGACGCTCTGCAAAGACATCATTAGATAGGTGAAATGAGGTGTTCTTGAGTCGAAAGCTCACGGTGTGGTCTTTTGGATTGTAGAGGAAGGAGCTCCAAATTTCTAGGGTAAGGATGCGGTAGCTTATTTCCGGTAAGTTATACAATCCCTCCATCCCAAGTACGCTAAAGTTGTCATGCACTTGCACCTCTATCCCCAAGGCTTCTAAGGCACTCTCTGACACACACCTAGTGCCGTTCATTCGTATCTCGGTGAGGGCTAGGAAGGTATTCCTATGGGGTTGACTTTCGAATTCTAACCCCGGGTATCCGGGATGGGTAAAGGCGGCTGGTGCCTCCGGTTCGGATTGGGGTTGGCTGTTGTTTCTCCCACGGTTTCTCCTCGTGTTCCTTGACATTCTACAAGAGAAATTGAACACAAGACATAGAAGATGAGACATATGATTAACTTTTGAAGCGGATGAAATTCTCCCCCAATTCCAATCTTAACACTTGACCAAGTAGTGAGCATGAAAAATTAAGTTTTTGACATAGTGAGTTCTCAATTTTGAGAATCTATTTACTTTTTCAAGATGAAACTTTCCTTAACTCACCTCATAGGGTAGTAATAACCATTAATTTCTTAGTTTGTCGACTCTTCTCAAACCATTTTCAAGACAAAATCAAAATTGTACATGGATACTTAGGACGTTTTCAAGAGTTTCACCAAATTTTATAACACCAAATTTTTCAAGATGGAAAAATTTGCATTTTGAGATTACATACCGCATTACCAATTAAAAGGGTAGTTTTATAAGGAAATTAAACCAACCTTTACTCAAAGAAAAATCAAAATTTGGGCATGACTTGTCTAAAATTAGAAAATTTAAGACGAAGTTTAAAGGCGAAATTTTCACATATCCAAACAAACTCCATCCATGACAACAAAGGTTAAGCCTTTTTTGTCCAATTACTCACATCAACAATCACCAAAATCCACAGAAAATTCATCATCAAAATCTCATTTTACTTGGTGGTGACCGATATTTTGACACAAATTTTGCAACAACTATAACATAGAAAGCTATTTGTCACCATGAATTAAGCAAAAGTATGAAATTAATTGACACACATAAGCACACTAGTGTAGATCTAACAAATTCAAGATGAAGGAATAAGAAGAAGAGCGGTCTACTTACTTTGCTAATTAGGAGAGATTAGAGACGGAAATGGTGAGTGGAAAACTTAGCCAAGTAGCAAATCACCACAAATGGAGTTTTAGAACTATTTTTAGAGGAATTTTGGTGTTGCTGGAATAAGGTGAAAATGAGATATGAAGAAGATAAGGAATGAAGAAAAAAGGAATCAAACCCGTGAAATCCTCAGCCCAGTTCCACTCGGTCGAGTGGCGAGTTCACTCGGTCGAGTGAACTTTCACTCGGTCGAGTGAACTTTCACTCGGTCGAGGGGGAGTCTACTCGGTCGAGTGACATGTTTTCCAGAAAGTTTCTACCCTCTGAAAAATGGTCCACTCGGTCGAGTGCCCAGCCAACTCGGTTGAGTTCACCGTCATTCGGTCGAGTGTGGACTCGTACTCGGTAGAGTGGTTGCTTATGGCTGGAAATTTCGAGTCGAAAGAGGGTGATGAAATCCCTGCAACACAAAGAGAAGGTCGGGAGTCCACCGGCTTTCGGTGACTCACCCGAGTTAGCTTATACGATATCCCATTTCACAGTCTTTTGTATAAAATCGTAGTAATGATGACTACTCTGCCAACATAATTCACCAATCATGTACGACAAATACACTAACATGCATTCATTTAGCACACGGTGCAAAATTCAAAAGCAAAGTCGTCATGCATATACCAACATATACTACCACTTCTAAGCATAATACTCTTAACATCCTGGCATTCAACTTCCACACTTTTAAGTATCATGGCAAGCACTATATCATACGAGAACTTAACGTGAATCACACTTTCATGCAAGCATACTACTATAAAACTTCCACATAGCGTTCACCCATACTTTTAACCACCCACGTAGTGACCAATCGAGGCAATAGGCACTAGTTTTGATATAAGGGCACCCACTCATCCCAAAACCGATCTCCTATCGTACTCAAGTCGGGTTCCTTTTATTCGACACACCTAGGTTCATTTTTGTTCATTGGTTTAGGTTCTAAAATCGTCGCTCTGATACCACTTTGTAACACCCCCTTCTTACTCGGCCAAGGTAATCAGGAGATGTTACCATCTCAGTTTCCTGAGGCAGTGAATCGGAGATACAATAAAGGAATATTTATTATAAATAACCTGTTTAGTGATTACAAACCATAACTAATGAATAAAAATATAACTCATGGCTATTATACTCATCTAACTAACTATGCAGGTCTCGTGACTCTTCAAGCTCGTCCCGTCTCCCGCGTACTATCCAAAAAATCTGTACTTAACCTGCTCCCCATATGACCACAGGACATCATATGGATCAACACAGGCCACCCCAAAAGAGATAGGTTACAAAACACAGACACGCAAATGGCAGTTTCAATGGACAAATAAAAGACGATACAACTAAAGTGTGAACATGCAATAGGACTACTAAAGTGAATGACATAACACCAAATGACCACCACCACAGTACCAGGACACGCCCAAGTGATGTGACCATTATTTGAGTACATTTAATCCCCGAATTAGCCTCTTTCCTATCCTTTTTAGTGCATAATTGGGTCATTTACTATTTTTAGTCCTTTGTTTCGCATATTCTTTGAGGTTTTGTTTCCTTGTAGGAGAGGAGTGCAAACCTTGCATTTTCAGGGCAAAATGGAGCTAAATTGATCGAATCTAATGACCAAGTATCAAAGAGAAGACAAGGCTAGAAGACCTTTTGTACATAATATAGTAGATGGGCAATGATGAAGAAATCCTTGTATCTCCGACTAAATCCCGGAGGATTATTGGAAGAAGAAAAGAAGAAAAGGGAGCTATGACACAAACCGCCCGTCCAACAAAGAAGACGCCCGTCCAAGACGAGGGGAATCCGAGCGTCTTTGCAGAAGGGACGCCCGTCCAGCAACGCCACAATCCGCTCATCCTGCCCAACATTCCGCCTGTCAAGCCACCAGGAAATCCGCCCGTCCCGACACCTTGGACGCTCGGATTCCCTTACAGTCCCATACGTCCTTTCTTCATGCTCCATGAAAGATGCGCTTATTTATGAAAGACCGGCAAAAAGGAGACCGACATCTCTTTTGAGAGGAGCGATTCCTCAAGGACTTAATCGTCATTTAAGCCCTTAGTAAACCCTAATTTGTGTACTTAATCCCCACTATAAATACCTCATTAGTCTAATTAGATAATCATGTTCTTCTTATCAATCCTTAGTGTAGTTTATATCATTCTAATCTCTTTTTAATCTTGTAATCAACTTCTAATCAAGTCTTAATACAAATCTCATTTCTTTAATTTCTCTTTTGTTCATCTTTTATTTTGGGTAATTGAAGATTATTTGGGTTATTATTGGGAGATTGACAACCTTCCAATCAATCATCAAGTACTTCTATTATTCTTTGCTTTATTTTGGAATCATTAGTAGGTATAATCCTCTTAATCCCTTTTTAATTATTGTTAATCATCTTTATTTATTCATCATGTTTTGCTTTGTTAATGTGATTGACAACCTTGTTAACATGCTAAACTTGATAATGAGTGAGTAGTTTCCTTAACTAGGGTTAATGGGTAATTAGGGGAAACCAACATGGGGGATGATTCATACTTAATTTAATATGTTTTCATAGTTTATTTGCTTGCTTGTTGTGATCTCAACTTATGCACATGTTATGTTTGATGAAATGCGAGCCTATGAATCCTTGCATTTTTTACCCATCACTTACCTTTTCAATGAGACTTGTAAGACATAAACCAACTCGAGTCTCATTAGACCATGCATATAGTTGAGTAGGGAGGATTAAGTCGACTTGTAGGTGTTGTACAATCTAATCGATTCGGCTCCGGGACCCAAACCTTCCTAGGATTGTAAGATATAAACCAACTCGATCCATCACAACAATAATTGCTTGCTTATAATTTGAGAATATGTTTGTATGATCAATTCCCATGAATCCCCTATGACCCCATGACACCCTAGTGCTATTTATCAATTGTTTACATCCCTTTTTAATCATCTTGCTTGTTTACTTTTATTGCTATTTAAGTTAGTGATATTCTCATCTCAACCCCAAATCGTGACACCCCTAGACACCGCTACTTGCAATCGAAAATCCTACATCAATACCCGTCCCTTGGGATCCGACCTTTACTTACCTCTTTACTAATAGTAGAGTTGTTTGTGAAGTTATAAATATTGTTTTGGTCTAGGTGCTCGTAACGACAAGTAACGGAAAACTAAATCTCCAAGTGAGTCCGACCAAAAATGGCGCCGTTGCCGGGGACGGTGTTAACTTGATTTGATATTCTTAGATTGTTATTAGTTGTGTGTTTCTTTACCTTGGGGAAGTAAAACTCCTCATGGTTTGCTCTAATTGTTTTCAAGTTGTTCGATATTTTGCAAGATGGATATTATAGATTGTTTTGTTAAGGACCACTTAAGTATACATTTCTTCAAAGACCCCATGCAAGCATTGGAAGCCTTGGAAGCAAGTGAGGCCAAAAATATGCATTGGGAATTAGAGATAGATCTTTTTGAGGTCGCTCAAGCTAACAAAGAACTTACTCATGAGCAATCCGAATTAGTACATAACATCCTTGTGGTAGCATATCAACCTATAGAACATGAGCAATCAATCCTAGAAGACATCTTACAAGCCGAAGAGGAAGAAGAATTCATCATGGAATTTGAGTATGACGAGATTGATGAGCTTGAAGAACAAGTTGAGCATGCCATGAGAATGGAGTGTCTAATGGAAATAGAGTAAGTTCTCAATGAACCTTCAAAGGAGGAAAGTGAGGTACAAATTCCAACTTTAAAACCCCTTCCCCCAAATTTGAAATATGCTTACCTTGATGAATCTAAGACCAAACCCGTGATTGTTAATGACAAACTTGATGAAAAGAAATTGGAAAAATTGCTTGATGTGTTGAAACAACATGAAAGGGCTATAGGTTATAGTCTAGATGACCTTAAGGGGATGAGCCCCAACTTTTGTATGCATAGAATTCATCTAGAGGAAGACCATAGACCTACCATCCAATCTCAAAGGAGATTAAACCCCCACATGCAAAAAGTTATCAAAGGAGAGGTTATGAAATTACTTGATCCGGGAATCATATATCCCATATCGGACTCTTTGTGGGTTAGCCCCGTTCAAGTGGTACCTATGAAAGGAGGTACCACGGTGGTGAAAAATGAAAAGAATGAGCTAATACCCATAAGGAAGATCACCGGTTGGCGTATGTGCATTGACTATCGAAAATTGAATTCCGCAACAAGAAAGGATCATTTCCCCCTACCATTCATTGACCAAATGCTTGAGAGGTTAGCCTCTAACAAGTTCTTTTTCTACCTTGACGGGTATTCGGGATTCTTTCAAATCTTTATACACCCGGATGACCAACACAAGACCACCTTCACATGCCCTTATGGTACTTTTGCATATAGAAGGATGCCTTTTGGCTTGTGTAATGCCTCCTCCACTTTTCAAAGATGCATGATGAGTGTCTTCTCCGATTACCTAGAGACCATAATGGAAGTTTTTATGGATGATTTTAGCATTTATGGGAAAGACTTTGACCCATGTTTGCATAATCTCTCTCTTGTATTGCAAAAGTGTGAAGAGGTTAGTCTTGTTTTAAATTGGGAAAAGTGCCACTTCATGGTCAATGAAGTAATTATTTTGGGTCATTTAATCTCGAAAAAGGGCATCTAAGTCGATAAAGCTAAGGTTGAGGTGATAGAGAAACTCCCACCTCCCGTGAATTTTAGAGGGGTGAGAAGTTTTCTCGGTCACGCGGGTTTCTATCGCCGTTTCATAAAAGATTTCTCAAAAATAGCGAAACCCCTCACTCAACTCTTACTTAAAGATGCCCAATTCCATTTCACTGATGAGTGTGTTGAAGCCTTTAATAGAATCAAGGAAGCACTAATCTCGGCACCGATCATTCAAGCTCCAAATTGGGAATTACCATTCGAGATTATGTGTGATGCTAGTAACTACGCCGTTGGAGCGGTTCTTGCCAACAGGTAGGGAGAGCTCTACATGCTATCTACTATATAAGAAAGACTCTTGATCCCTCCCAAGTGAACTATGATACCACCGAGAAAGAGCTTCTTGCCATTGTCTATGCTTTGGACGAATTCCGTTCCTACTTACTTGGATCCAAGGTGATTGTCTTTTCGGTTCACCGTGCCCTTCGACATCTCTTAATAAAAAAGGAGGCAAAACCAAGGTTGTTGAGATAGATTTTACTTCTTCAAGAATTCGACTTGGAAATAAGAGGCAAGAAAGGAGCCGAAAATGTAGTGGCAGATCACTTGTCAAGGATCCGGTTTCACGATGAACAAGGAGAAACGCCGATCAATGACTCATTTCCCGACGATATATTATGGCCATTCAAACACAACTTGAAAGGCACATCACCCCATGGTTTGCCGATTATACCAACTATATTGTTGGAAGAGTGCTCCCTACAAATTTGAACTACAACCAAAGGAAGAGGTTCTTATTCGAAGCAAAAAGGTAATTTTGGGATGACCCAAATCTTTACAAAGAGTGTAGTGATGGGCTCTACCGGCGGTGCATCCCTCAATGGGAAGTTCAAGGAATCTTGGAAGAGTGCCACTCGTCACCCTGCGGTGGACACCATGGAGCAAGGAGAACAATTGCAAAAATTCTTCAATCGGGCTTCTATTGGCCTACGATGTTCCAAGATACAAGGGAGGTCATCATCCATTGTGATGCTTGTCAAAGGACGGGGAATATCTCTTGGAGGTATGAAATGCCACAAAGGGGCATACTAGAGGTGGAGATCTTCGACGTTTGGGGGATCGACTACCAAGGGCCGTTTGTGACATCCAATGGGAACAAATATATCCTTGTGGCCGTAGACTACGTCTCAAAGTGGTGGAGGCAATTGCCACCCCAAAAGATGATGCAAAGACGTGAAGGAAAAGTAGATCTTAATACTTAACATATTCATATATGTTTTAAATTAATTTGTCATAATATTAATAAAGGTCTTATGCATGCAAACTAATTAGCAAAATAAATAAGAAATCATCCTTACATTGTGATTTCGGTTCATATGGGCACAAAATAGATCTCCTTCTCTTTTGTTCTTGAGCTTTCCTTTTGGATGAACAAAGACCCAAGTGTAGGATCTCTCCCAAGGAATTATACCCAAGGCTTACTCTTAATTGAAATTAATATTATAAATACTAGTACAATATTAATTTTGTAAGAAAATTGACCCAAAATAATTGTTTTTGCTCTTGAATATTCGGTCAAGAGTAGAAGAATTTTGGAGTATTTTATCTCTCTAATTTCTCATTAAAATGTAGAGAGGAAATTAAATTTCTCACACTAGAAATTATGTATGTTGAATGAATCAATAATTAGAGAAGAAAAACTCTCTAAAAGGGAGGAGAGATTGGGGAACCTATGCATGGGCATGATTCTCTAACCAAGAGAATAGGTATGCAAGGCTAGGTGTAGGTAGTGTCATCATATTGTTTCCACTTAAATTATTAAACATAATTTAATCACCATAATCCCTCCATATTTCGGTCCACTTATAATATGGGATCCATATTATTTTTGTCAATTTTGTCTTATGTCACATGTCATATGTCACATAAAATTGTTATGTATTTTTAACATATTAAAAATCAACGTACTAATAAAAATACGTCATATATAAAAACGACTTAGTAATTCATAATTACTTGTACTAAAATATTTTACCGTTTATAAATCACAACAGTTTGTATTTATAATAATTCATTCAAATTTAATTATTTCCTTAAACAATAATTTCATCTGAATAATGATACAATTTGATTACTCAGACCGTATCTCATTTAATCACATTTCAATGTGATACGTAAATTTCACTTCCAAAATCGTCCGTCAATTTTCAAGTAATTTAATTAACTCGTAACATTATACGATTAATTAAATGATCAATTAAGAGTGTTGCCCTATAGGTATGACCTAGGGGATCAACGATCACCACCGCCGCACGACAAAGTAATGTCAAACTCTAGTCACCAACCATTACCGATATATGTTGATGGGTTGACAAGAAAAATTACTTCCCAATTGTATTCTTTAGAATGAGATTTAATAATGATATTTAAATCATGTGATCGCACTATTGTTGAGGACACATTTCCCAACAATCTCCCACTTGTCCTCGACAAGTGTGCGTCACCAATTCTCTTGTCCTATTACTATCTCCCACTCAATGCAAGGTGTCTTTCAGGTCGTACTTGTAAGTGATCATATCGAGAGTGGTTTCCTCGATCTGGAGAATAACTGATTGACCGGACTTATCTATCATAGATACTTTCCGAGCGTGGCCAAGCATTTCCAGTTCATTACTCCTCGAGTGGCCCTGAGATGTTGTTATAACCCTGACTAGGGGTGGACAATTCCTATCGCACTCATTCCCTTCGACTAGCCACAGCCATCATAACCCAAAATATGCCCATTTGACCCCATTTACGAAGGTCGTAGTAACACAAATCAAAGTTAATCTGAAACTGTGCCATCTCAGGCGAATAGTCTTTAGTCAAAAGAATCGACTCATTTGAATACTATAGTAGCTCTCGCCACGACCAGGCTATATAAATTGCCAGAACTCTATAAGCGGTCATAAGGCTCGACAAAATGTTCCTAACAGTCTGCCTATGTGATCGACTAGTCATCTCACATGACTCTATGGCACTTGAACTTGCCATCAATCGCATCACACTCTAGTCACTTCGAGACGTCTCCTAATACAAGTGACTATGGGCAAATACTATGTTAATCCGTGTTCACTTTAATGGTGTTCAATTGTCACTACAACCCGTTTGGATGTAACAATGTATAAATTAAAGATAAAAGACAAATGTGATTATGAACATGAACAAAAACAACACTTTTATTTCATTTCAAAATCTAACATAGACTTGGTACACGTTTAAGTCCCATGGACGTAACATGCCCATCATGCTTAGCCTGCGATAAAGGCTTGGTGAGCGGATCGGCTATGTTGTCATCCGTCCCAACCTTACAAATCGCAATTTCCTTTCTTTCAATGAAATCTCTTATTACATGATATTTTCTAAGTACATGTCTAGATCTATTATTAGACTTCGGCTCCTTAGCTTGGAAGATCGTCCCACTATTATCACAATAGAGAGTGATGGTATCATTGGCGGTAGGTACTACTTTTAGACCTTCCGTGAATTGCCTGATCCAAACAGACTTCCTTAGTACCCGATCTGCAATGTACTCAGCCTCTCCGTTGTAGAATCGGTTGATTCTGACTTCCTTGAAGCTTCTCCAGCTTACAGCACCACCATTGAGCATAAAAACGAAACCAGCTTGTGATTTCAAGTCATCTCTATCTGTTTGAAAACTTGAGTCCGTGTATCCATTAACACGCAACTCAGTGTCTCCTCCAAACACTAGGATAGAATCCTTAGTTCTTCTTAAGTACTTGAGGATGTTTTTGACAGCAATCCAGTGACTCTCACCTGGATTTCCTTGATATCTACTCGTCATGCTCAAGGCATACGAGACATCAGGACGTGTGCATATCATGGCATACATGATTGATCCAACAGTGGAAGCATAAGGGATCAACTTCATGCGTTCAACATCATGGGGTTCGGAGGGAGATTGAGTCTTGCTCAATATCGTCCCGGTTACCATAGGTACCAAACCCCTTTTGGATTTGTCCATGCTGAACCGTCGAAGAATCTTATCAACATAAGACTCTTGACTTAGTGCCAATATCCTCTTGGATCTATCTTTATGGATCCGGATACCTAATATGCGTTGTGCCTCTCCTAAATCCTTCATTTGGAAGTGGTTACCTAACCACTTCTTAACAGAAGACAACATTGGAATATCATTTCCAATGAGTAGTATGTCATCGACATACAAGATTAGGTACACAACATTGCTCCCACTAAATTTCATGTATAAACATGGCTCCTCAACACTTCGAGTGAAACCATTTTCCTTTATAACATGATTGAATCGATGATTCCAACTTCTAGATGCTTGCTTAAGACCATAAATGGATCTCTTAAGCTTGCACACTTTGTTAGGATTTTTGGAATCAACAAAACCTTCGGGTTGTATCATGTACACCTCCTCTTCTAAATGCCCATTTAGAAAAGCGGTTTTGACATCCATTTGCCATATTTCATAATCATGAAATGCGGCAATCGCTAACAAAATCCGTATGGATCTTAACATGGCTACGGGGGCGAAGATCTCATCATAATGGAGACCTTGGACTTGGGTAAATCCTTTTGCCACTAGCCTAGCTTTGTAGACATCATCTTGTCCTTCTATGCCATTTTTGACTTTGAATATCCATTTGCATTGAAGGGGTCTTGCCCCTTTAGGCAAATCTACCAAGTCCCAAACTTGGTTTTCATGCATAGAATCCATTTCGGACTTCATGGCTTCAAGCCATAAGGAGGAATTTGGACTAGAGATTGCGGCTTTGTAGGTGGCGGGCTCGTCACTTTCCATAAGTAATACATCGAGTGTTCCATCTTCCTCGATAAGTCCCACATATCCATCAGGATGGCGAATTACTCTACCCGTTCTTCTTAGTGGAGGAGGTACAACCGCGTTAGACGACGAAGGAACATCTTCTTGCGTCTCTATGTCGGTTTGTGGCTCTTGAACTTCATCAAGTTCAAAATTCCTCCCACTCTGTCTCTTAGAAATAAATTGTCTTTCTAAGAAGACAGCCTCGCAAGACACAAACACTTTGTTATCTTGAGGTTTGTAGAAGTAATAACCTCGTGAGGTTAAGGGGTAACCTACAAAGATGCACCTTTCCGATCTTGAGGCAAGCTTGTTGTCGTTCTTAGACTTGACGTAAGCATCACATCCCCAAATCTTCATATAGGATATATTGGGAACCCTTCCCGTCCACATCTCACATGGAGTTTTCTCGGTGGATTTAGTGGGACTATTGTTCAAAGATCTAATTGCGGTTTGAATCGCAAATCCCCAAAACGAGTTTGGTAACTCGGTTTGACTCATCATGGATCGAACCATATCAAGTAGCGTTCGATTTCTCCTTTCGGCAACACCATTAAGTTGTGGTGTTCCGGGTGGAGTAAGTTGTGATATAATACCACGACTTTTCAAGTGTGAATCAAATTCAAGGCTAAGGTATTCACCACCACGATCGGAACGTAGTGCCTTAATCCTTTTGTTCAATTGGTTCTCTACTTCATTTTGAAATTCCTTGAATTTCTCAAATGCTTCACTCTTATGCTTCATCAAATAGATATACCCATATCTACTCAAGTCATCGGTGAAGGTTATAAAGTAGTCATAATTACCACGAGCGGTGATACTCATTGGTCCACATACATCGGTGTGTATGAGTCCCAATAGCTCACTAGCTCGTGTCCCTTTACCACTAAAAGGATTACGAGTCATTTTGCCAAGTAGGCAATATTCGCATGTACCATATGATTGGTAATCAAATGGTATAATCACATTAGTCGAAATTAATCTTTTGATGCGATTCTCGTTTATGTGACCTAATCGACAATGCCAAATGAACGCTTCACTTGGGTCACTTGATTTGAGTTTCTTTGATTGAATGTTATAGATATCATTAGTCGGATTTGAGGTCTCTAAAATGTAAATGCCATTGATAGAGGAAGCTTGGCCTATAACCAAGTCGTTCCTAGAAATAGTACAACGATTGTTCTTAATGACAAAACAAAAACCGTCCTTGTCTAGCATGGCGATTGAAATAATGTTTTTAGAGAGTGTAGGCACATAAAAACAATTATGTAAATACAACTCAAATCCATTAGGCAAAGCTAAAACATAAGTTCCTTTGGATTCGGCCGCTACCCGAGCTCCATTTCCAAGGCGTAGATCCACATCTCCCTTGCTAAGCCTCTTCACGTCTCTTAAACCCTGTAAATGATTACAAAGGTGAGAACCACAACCGGTATCTAGTACCCAGGTCGTAGTGGAAGTATAATTTATATCAATAACATAAATTTCTTTAGGAATTTTACCTTTTGGAACGATGATTCCTTCCCTTATATTTCGCAAATATACGGGACAATTCCTAAGCCAATGTCCCATGCCATAGCAATAATGGCACTCATCATTAACTTGCTTGAAGTTTTTGATTTTCTTTCCCTTCTTCTTAAACTTTTTGCCCTTTGAAGCAAGAACTTGATTGCTTGAGCTCCCACTAGCTTTGGCATCTTTATCTTCCAGAGACAAAGACCCTATAGATTGTATGAGGTAGTCTTCCTGAGACGGACTCACACGAGGTCTAGTAGTAGTAGGTGGTTTAGAAGAGGTGATGAAGTTAAGGTTTCCATCCGAACCTATCCAAAAATGAACTTCTCTAGTGGTGTCGAAATCATTGTTGGAGCAAACGTCGTCAAAAACATTGTGGTAAGACTCAATAGTTATCAGTGCAGTAGCATTTGATGGATTCATTGTAAAGAACTACAAATATGGAGGAAAAGAAAATATTAACATTTGTCTTTTAATATCATACTTGTAAATAATTAACAAGGTATGAGCATTTATATAGTGACCTCTACCCAACTATCATAAATGATTCCAAGACCCAAATTCATATTAACTTGGGCACGGTGTGGCCGATGAAACCCTTATCAATATAACTCGGTGGATTAACGCTTTAATCGATTCTACTTTTAGAACTCTTGGTCGATAATATTACATTAACATTTATCTTTAGCCCAAAACACATTCAACAAGGGGACGGTGTGGCCGATAAAACCCTTATCGAAAAACTTTTGTTGAGTTCAATCCAAATTTCGAATAAATGTGTCCATGATCCAAACCCACATTAATTTGGGCACGGTGTGGCCGATGAAACCCTCATCAACATGAATTCGGTGGATGGACATTTATCACCCACTTCCCCTACGTAACAAGGTTTGTACCCCGGTGTGGCCGAGTGCACTCCCTCACGAAATAGGTTTTCATGGTTTCTACTATTTGGTAAGGCTATGTCTCAATTAATTGTTTTAGCGAGAGGTCATGTCAATTTAATATCTATCACGTTTTAAGTGAACTAAAGCGGTGAACTACGATAATTCGAATTGACACGGTCGATAAACTCGAAAAAAGAAGATGCATGTTTAAGTTATGGCGATTTAGCGATGCATGTGACATAAAATAAAATGCAAGCATAAAATAAATAAATCCTAGTATGACCTTCCTAAAATAGAAAAACTATTTAACTATTACATATTCGGAAACCAACTCCATTGGTCCCTTGAACTTCGGTTGTGGCACGCATCTCGAGGTAACACCGTCTTTATGTATCGCCATTCTTGAAGAAATCCGTCTTTGGGAACTCCGGAATGAATAAAATTACATAATAAATTACATAATTTCCTATTATACATTTGTAACCAAAATAAAATAAATCTATTAAATTACAAAACGGTGATACGAGATCACAATAAAATTACAACCGAATCGATATTCCCATACATTTCGGGAAATACCAATTAAAATCTAAGGCCATACTAAGTAAAATTACATAATTTCAAAATTACATAAATTAAAATTATGACAATCATAAATAAAAATGCAGCATTATAATATGCATGAACATGCCCAATTTTAAGCTAAATCGCCTTTAATTAGCCAATATCGTATATTACTCGGTTTTTACGGATTTGTGTGATTTCAACATTTTACAATCACAAAAATTACATAAATTCATATTTATGCATAAGTTAATTACCCTAACCTCTTAGGACTCAAAATTTAGTCTTCACTAATAATTTGACCATAATTAACTCATATTTATAAAATTGTTCATTAAAGGACTAAAAATTACAAAAATAAGCTATAAACTTCAAATAAATCACAAAATTTCAAATAAATTTGAAATTTGAAATTTAAACTCATGAACATTCTGGAAAAATACCATTACACTCATAATGTTCAAAACTTAGGTTAAAAAGTTCGAAATGTTTCCGGAAAAACAATGTTGCGGTTTATCGGTTTTAACTAAAATAATCATAAAAAACATGGGAAAAATTATGTTCATCAACTTTTCAATTTTTAGATCTGAAAAAGATAATAAAATGCAACATTTGACGTTTTTCCTTAGTCATAGATTATGTTTTATTAATTTTTTACTAATAATGTCACTATTTATGCTATTTTTCTTCAAAAATCCATAAATCATGCAAAAAGACTTCACTATAGCCCATTATTTTACACACATTTTGTAAAATTGCATGTGACAACATATTAAATTTCTATGACCAGATTCGAAATTTAACTCATATTAACCTATTTTTCACCTAAATCCGAATTTAATAATGAAAAATCCATTTTTCGAGCATAACAAGTCCAAAAATTATGAAAATTTACAGATTATCTCAAAATAATATATGTGACAATATATCCAAAAATCACTGGAAAATTCGAAGTATAGCTAATGTTAGACCGAAAATGACATTTTTACTCATAAAATCATATTTAAATGTCATTATTTTATAATATGAACAATACAAATCCGTAAATTTAACCAAAATATCCTAAAACATTTTAGGACCAGAAATTTTAACATGCATGAATTAATTTCGTGATATATCATAATAACACAAAATTTACAAGTTTTATATGTTAATCTTTATAACTCGGAAAAACTTTTAACCGATTTGCATGCAAACAACCATGGCTCTTGATACCGATTGAAGGAAAAGTAGATCTTAATACTTAACATATTCATATATGTTTTAAATTAATTTGTCATAAAATTAATATAGGTCTTATGCATGCAAACTAATTAGCAAAATAAAGAAGAAATCATCATTACATTGTGATTTCGGTTCATATGGGCACAAAAGAGATCTCCTTCTCTTTTGTTCTTGAGCTTTCCTTTTGGATGAACAAAGACCCAAGTGTAGGATCTCTCCCAAGGAATTATACCCAAGGCTTACTCTTAATTAAAATTAATATTATAAATACTAGTACAATTTTAATTTTGTAAGAAAATTGACCCAAAATAATTGTTTTTGCTCTTGAATATTCGGTCAAGAGTAGAAGAATTTTGGAGTATTTTATCTCTCTAATTTCTCATTAAAATGTAGAGAGGAAATTAAATTTCTCACACTAGAAATTATGTATGTTGAATGAATCAATAATTAGAGAAGAAAAACTCTCTAAATGGCCTTGGTAAAACCGGTGGGAGGAGGGATTGGGGAGCCTATGCATGGGCATGATTCTCTAACCAAGAGAATAGGTATGCAAGGCTAGGTGTAGGTAGTGTCATCATATTGTTTCCACTTAAATTATTAAACATAATTTAATCACCATAATCCCTCCATATTTCGGTCCACTTATAATATGGGATCCATATTATTGTTGTCAATTTTGTCTTATGTCACATGTCATATGTCACATAAAATTGTTATGTATTTTTAACATATTAAAAATCAATGTATTAATAAAAATACGTCATATACAAAAACGACTTAGTAATTCATAAATACTTGTACCAAAATATTTTACCGTTTATAAATCACAACAGTTTGTATTTATAATAATTCATTCAAATTTAATTGTTTCCTTAAACAATAATTTCATCTGAGTAATGATACAATCTGATTACTCAGACCGTATCTCATTTAATCACATTTCAATGTGATACGTAAATTTCACTTCCAAAATCGTCCGTCAATTTTCAAGTAATTTAATTAACTCGTAACATTATACGATTAATTAAATGATCAATTAAGAGTGTTGCCCTATAGGTATGACCTAGGGGATCAACTGATCACCACCGTCGCACGACAGTAATGTCAAACTCTAGTCAGCCAACCATTACCGATATATGTTGATCAGTTGACAGTAAAAATTACTTCCCAATTGTATTCTTTAGAATGAGATTTAATAATGATATTTAAATCATGTGATCGCACTATTGTTGAGGACACATTTCCCAACAAGACGGTCACCAAGCTCTTCAAGAAAATAATATTCCCAAGGTTCGGAGTCCCTAGAGCAATCTTAAGTGATGGAGGAACGCATTTTCAGGAGAAGAAGCTCGCATCCCTTTTGGCCAAATATGGTGTTCAACATAGAACCGGCTTAGGATACCATCCTTAAACAAGACTCGAAAGGATTGGAGCACAAAGCTTGATGACGCTCTTTGGGCTTATAAGACGGCCTATAAGACTCCCATAGGAGCCTCTCCTTAAAAGCTGGTTTATGGAAAGGCATGCCACTTGCCAATCGAATTAGAGTACAAAGCCTTTTGTGCAATCAGAGCTCTTAACCTTGATCTCAAATTAAGTGGTCAAAGGAGGATGATAAAAATTCAAGAGTTGGAAGAATTCCGACTACAATCTTATGAGAATGCCAAGATCTACAAGGAAAAGACAAAATTGCTTCATGACAAAAGGATCAAGCAAAAAGCCTTGCACAAAGGAGATAAAGTCCTTCTATTCAATTCCCGATATCGACTCTTTCCCGGGAAGTTGAACTCTAGATGGATGGGTCCCTATGTGATCATCGAGGTTGGAAAGTATGGGGACTTTGAAATCAAAGCGGAAGATGGAAGCAAATTCAAGGTAAATGGCAAAGATTGAAGCCATACTATGAGGGAGCATTTATTGGAGAGGTCGAGGTCACCTACATCGGGCCTCCTCGTCCTTGAAGAAATCGTAAAAGGGAGAGTTTGGTGGAGTCCTCCCTAAACCACCACTTGTAAATATACTAACACTTCTAACTTGTATTTTTAACTTTATTGCATTCCTTTATCATAAACATGATTCTTTTCATGAGGGTAAGTGAGGGAGGGTCACTAATTATTTTTGATGAAGGAAGGAACTAGTTTTCAAATGTGGGGAAACTTTTTATCGGAGTAAAGGAAAAATGAGGAGAATCCGCTCATCCAGAGAGGCAGACGCTCGTCCAAAGAAGAATCCGAGCGGCCGTCGAAGAATCCGCTCGTCCAAAAGAGCTGACATGCAGATATTTTATCCTGATCAAGAATCCGAGCGTCTCGGAGGGCAATCCGCTCGCCTTCTTTCAGACGCCCGTCTCTCTGAGAATACGCTCGTCTTTTTGTTGCATAATTTTGGGATACTGTCCTGTAAGGAAATCCGAGCGTCCCTCAGACAAGACGCTCGTACAACTTCAGCAAATCCGCCCGTCTTCCCAGTAATCCGCTCGTCCCAAATTGAGGGAATCCGAGCGTCCCAAGCCCGATTCCACTCGTCTCCCTGCGACCTTTATTCCCGGTTTTTGGGATTTTATTTCTCCCCAGCACACAATTTGTGACACATCACCCTTCCTTCCACTTGCATTATAAAAACCCACCTTCTTATGACTCCAAAACATATCCCAAACACTCTTTCATTCCACAAAAGCAAAAACCCCCAATTTCTAGGGTTTCACAAGCAAGATTCAATCCACAAAGAGCATCTCCATACTTCAACAAATAAAAAATTTCAACTCTACTATCAAAGAATGGGACCAAGAGGATCTCTATTCAGGGATAGAAGAAGACCAAGAGTGAGAGGAAGTTCTTCTACTTCTCACATCAACACTCTAAGGAGGGATCATAAAGAAATCGTGGATCTTACCAAGCTTGATGACTTCTCTAATGTTGAATTCGTAAATGATGTGCAAAGGCTCGTTTTTCACCGACTCCTTGGTAAGAACATTCTCCCTACAAAATTTTTATGCCATAGAACTTTAAGGAAGCTTGGGATTTACCATCAAATGGAAGCCCTTTTTGAATTGTTTGGTCTCTCTACCCTATTCCACATGCACGAGCAAACCTACCGATCCCTTGTTCTTGAATTTCTAAGCTTCTTGAAAATCACAACCTTGAACAAAATGATTTGTATAGAATTTAGGTTGGAAAGTGTGTCGAGAATGATGACTCTAGTGGAATTTGCTAATGTACTTGGCCTCGATGTCTCGCCTACCCGGACATCAAATCCGAAGAAATATAGTGTTTCACCCCTATGGAGAGCCATGACTGGCCGAGATTTCATGTACATTAAGGAGTGTCTAGCTTTCCACATTCAAAACCCTATCTTAAGACTCACCTACCGGTTCCTTTCCGGCACCATCCTTGCACACCGGGACCCGGCAATTGTGAACGAACTCGATCTTGTGTTCATTGAGTCGTATCTCAATATCCAAGGAAGGGGTGGATACCATTTTAATGCGCCTCTCATACTACTTGAGAAGTGGGCTAAGTTTAGAAACGGAGATGACGATGGGATGAAACATATCGTTAATGGAGGGCTCATTATAAGGATTGCAAAGCATTTTAGTCCACAATTCAATGAGAACAATGAGTACACTCCTCTTTCCGGGAATATAAGGATAAATGAAGAACTCCTTCTTGTGCAACATCATTGGATAACCCTTGAGGGGGTTGATAAGTGAATCAAATGGATAACAAAGGGGAGTGACCCAATATACTTGCCAACGACCGGTCTACCAAGAATTTCACCACGGAGGGATCCTCTATCACCGATCCCGTCCTACCTCATCCCCTCAAAACCAACCCAAGCAAGTCAAGCACCACCACCACCAAATACCTAACAACAACAAAAGCCACAACAACAAGATGAGAAAATCAAGATACCTCCCTACCCTTATGAATACCAACCTTACAACCACCCTAACCCCTTTATTCTCCCCCGAGATGACTTTGTGACGGGGATCCTCCAAGCCGTGCATTTGCGTCAATATGAAGCCGCCGTGGATAGCTACTATGCTCTTTACGCTCAATTCCACAACATGGTTCAACAAGGGAAGGTGAGTGAGGAGGGAATGTTCCCCTCTTGGGCACAAATGGACATACTCTTCCCGAATTCAGAAAAAGCAAATGAAGGGGCAAATGGGCAAGAAGGAGAAGGGAGCGATAGATCTTATGGTGGGGATACGGTGGAGCTCAATAGCGAAGAAGATGAATTCATGGACCTTAATACAAGTGATGCATCCAAGGAAGTTTGGGATAGTGACCTAGAGAGGGATGATGGCGATCTCTAGAAGACCTCATCATAGCTAGATGGAGCGGGCATAAGGCACCCATCAAAAGCTTAAGTGAAGTTTCCTAATCCTCTCTCTTTATTTTCAATTTTCATGAAAAGATTTGATGTTTTGATCACTTGTACCATATTTGTTTTCATTTGTTTGAGGAGTCCTAGCAACATGGAGGACTAACACCTTGGCTCCATTAAGGTGTTCTTTTTATTGTTCCCACATGAAAAATCCAAAATGACAATTTGTAGTTTCATGCATTGTATTCCGTGTGCATGAACTACCCCTAAATTCAAGACATTACAAATAATGTCTATTTTGGTTTGGAGAAGTCCATGCATACGCATCGGGAGGTAATCTAAATTACGCTCTCCGCCATAACAAAAACCCATGCATCATGTAGTGTAGCTTAGTATAGCTTGCATTTAGTTTACAAATCATGCATCATACTTGCATAATTTCCTATCGTATTGGCCATTGATGACAATGCCCATACTAGTGTGGGGATGGGAAATTATAACTCGACTTTTATTCAAAAATTCAAAAAAATAAAAAAATTTCGAAAAATCAAAAAAAATTGAAAATTTGAAAAATCCAAAAACATGTTCATTTCCTTTATAGTGTAGTCTTGTATATATTGTGTTTGTTCATCCTTGTTCACATTGATCGACTACGCCATATCCGAGACATGAGGATATAGAAGACCGCATGGTATGATCTTTCCAATCTCCTTTTTCCTCTTTATATTAATGACTATGTGGCTTTATTTTGATTGATGCGGTATAAACAATGTGAATTTAGGACTTGCATTTAGATTATTTGGCATACTAATTGGTTGAATCATATGCATTAGGTTGTATAAATGTTAGTTGCATCATGGCATGTAGTTTGCATGTTAGAAAAATTTTGTGAAACCATCTACTTGGGAAGCTTGACAATTGTATATAGGCCCTAGTAGATACTTTTTCTTCTTAAGACTTTGCTTGTTAGAATACTTGTAAAACACCCTAGGATGTGTCATGCTAGTATCCTTTGACCCATGGATTAAGGCCTAGTCAAGAGTACCTTGTGGTGTGATAACTCCTTGGCTATCGTTTATTCCAAGGTGACCCTTGAAACCATGCATATATCATCCATGTTCTACCACATTTTTGTCATCAAAGGGAATGGGCACAAAAATTATTCAAATTTGAGTTCAAGAAGTGAAATGAAATGTCAAAAAGGTTGCAAAATTGCATCAAAAGAAAAGAGGAGTAACAAAAATGAAACTCCTATGCTTCAAATATAAGGCACCCTCGTTACTAATTGGGGTGACTTTGAAAATGTTCAAAAGAAAAATGCAAAAAGTTGAAAAGTTGTCAAGTATTGAAATGCCAAAAATCAAAAGAAATGGCAAAAGAAAGTGTTCTCAAATGTTATATGCCACAAGAAATTGGGGGGAAAAACAACAACAAAACAAACTCCCAAACGAAACTCAAATACTATCGATCCCTTTATCCATCGTATCCGATTTTGTGCATGGTAGAGAGGGAACGACCCTTCTTCTTGTCTAGGCAAGAGGGGGAATTCCGCGATCCTCCAGTGTTTCTAACACCATAGGGAGTCTACTCTTGACAAAAGCATTTAACGATTGAAGACAAAGGTACCCTAGCTTGACACAACTTGGAGGTGATTTATTGGTATCCTTCTAGGCTTAGTAGTTTGAAGAAATTGCATCTATGAAGGAGTGTGTACCCTTGAATTGCTTCCCTTGTAGATAATTTCCGCCACTTAGATGAGGAAAGTAGCTATTATTTTGTAGATGCATCCATTACTTGATTTTGTGTGCTTTAATGTTTGAATGTGTCGCCATTTTGGCAAGACCCACCTTGCCTTGCAAGAAGGCATCCTACCTCATGGTTGTCTTGTTGTGAGTTGAAGGGGCGGAGTGAGACCCGCTAATTATCTCATAACGGCTATGCTATTAGGTTAGTTTAAATAACGGTCCTAGTTTAGTCACCTCTTTACTCGGGACGAGCAAAGGTTCGGTTTGGGGATATTTGATGTGACCATTATTTGAGCACATTTAGTCCCCGAATTAGCCTCGTTCCTATGCTTTTTAGTGCATAATTGGGTCATTTACTATCTTTAGTCCTTTGTTTTGCATATTCTTTGAGGTTTTGTTTCTTTGGTAGGAGAGGAGTGCAAACCTTGCATTTTCATGGCAAAATGGAGCTAAATTGATCGAATCTAATGACCAAGCATCAAAGAGAAGACAAGACTAGAAGACCTTTTGTACATATTATAGTAGATGGGCAATAATCAAGAAATCCTGGCATCCCCGACTA
Organism: Silene latifolia; assembly: GCF_048544455.1. Classification (NCBI taxonomy): domain Eukaryota; kingdom Viridiplantae; phylum Streptophyta; class Magnoliopsida; order Caryophyllales; family Caryophyllaceae; genus Silene; species Silene latifolia. Next base: position 175,477,569 of record NC_133537.1, read on the forward strand.
AATCCCGGAGGATTATTGGAAGAAGAAAACAAGAAAAGGGAGCTGTGATACAATCCGCCTATCCAACAAAGAAGACGCCCGTCCAAGACGAGGGGAATCCGAGCGTCTTTGCAGAAGGGACGCCCGTCCAGCAACGCCACAATCTGCTCGTCCTGCCCAACAATCCGCCCATCCAGCCACCAGGAAATCCGCCCGTCCCGACACCTTGGACGCTCGGATTCCCTTACAGTCCCATACGTCCTTTCTTCATGCTCCATGAAAGATGCGCATATTTATGAAAGACCGGCAAAAAGGAGACCCACATCTCTTTTGAGACGAGCGATTCCTCAAGGACTTAATCGTCATTTAAGCCCTTAGTAAACCCTAATTTATGTACCTAATCCCCACTATAAATACCCCATTAGTCTAATTAGATAATCATGTTCTTCTTATCAATCCTTAGTGTAGTTTATATCATTCTAATCTCTTCTTAATCTTATAATCAACTTCTAATCAAGTCTTAATACAAATCTCATTTCCTTAATTTCTCTTTTGTTCATCTTTTATTTTGGGTAATTGAAGATTATTTGGGTTATTATTGGGAGATTGACAACCTTCCAATCAATCATCAAGTACTTCTATTATTCTTTGCTTTATTTTGGAATCATTAGTATGTATAATCCTTTTAATCCCTATTTAATTATTGTTAATCATCTTTATTTATTCATCATGTTTTGCTTTGTTAATGTGATTGACAACCTTGTTAACATGCTAAACTTGATAATGAGTGAGTAGTTTCCTTAACTAGGGTTAATGGGTAATTAGGGGAAACCAACATGGGGGATGATTCATGCTTATTTTAATATGTTTTCATAGTTTATTTGCTTGCTTGTTGTGATCTCAACTTATGCACATGTTATGTTTGATGAAATGCGAGCCTATGAATCCTTGCATTTTTTACCCATCACTTACCTTTTCAATGAGACTTGTAAGACATAAACCAACTTGAGTCTCATTAGACCATGCATATAGTTGAGTAGGGAGGATTAAGTCGACTTGTAGGTGTTGTACAATCTAATCGATTCGGCTCCGGGACCCAAACCTTCCTATGATTGTAAGATATAAACCAACTCGATCCATCACAAGAATAATTGCTTGCTTATAATTTGAGAATATGTTTGTATGATCAATTCCCATGAATCCCCTATGACCCCATGACACCCTAGTGCTTTTTATCAATTGTTTACATCCCGTTTTAATCATCTTGCTTGTTTACTTTTATTGCTATTTAAGTTAGTGATCTTCTCATCTCAACCCCAAATCGTGACACCCCTAGACACCGCTACTTGCAATCGAAAATCCTACATCAGTACCCGTCCCTTGGGATCCGACCTTTACTTGCCTCTTTACTAATAGTAGAGTTGTTTGTGAAGTTATAAATATTGTTTTTGTCTAGGTGCTCTTAACGACAAGTAACCGAAAACTAAATCTCCAAGTGAGTCCGACCACCAAGCATACCGACAACCATACTGGTACCGAGACACACCCAGACATACCGATAACCATAGACAGGTACCGGAACACGCCCAGACGTACTGGGTCTGGAAGCTAACCGGATGCCCTGCCAGAGATCGTGTCTCAATCACACGCGCCCATCCAAACTCACGCCATTAATATACACATCCCTCCTGGAGTGGGAAGCTGCAAGTGGTGACTTGAGCGAAAGACAGTCTGCCAACTGCCTTACGTCTCCAAATCCCGTGTTCTGAAAATAGCGGCACTCGACCGAGAGCCGAGTCCACTTGGTCTAGTGGACTCACTCGGCCGAGTAGCACTTCACTTGGTCGAGTGGAATCACTCGGTCGAGTGTACCCTTCACTCGACCGAGTGAACCCACGCGATCCGCTGCAACGCCACACAGTCAAGTCCAAGTCTAGTATAAGGCTATCCTTCCCTTCCGAGTGATCTCTTATCGGTCTAAAGGTCCTCTCACGCGTCCTTAGGTCTAAGTACGGGTCACACAAAGTTTGGGTATTACACCAAAGGATATCATATGGATCGACACAGGCCACCCCAAAAGAGATAGGTGACAAAGACACAAACACAACAAACGTGAGTTTCATTTAAATAAATAAAGTGTGACTAAACTCGAGTGTGAACATACACAATAACTATGAGATAAGTGAACCACCATCAACAACCACCACCATGGTACCGGGACACCCCCAGACATACCGACAACCACACTGGTACTGGGACACGCCCAGACATACCGATAACCACAAACAGGTACCGGGACACGCCCAGACGCACCGGGTTCGGAAGCCAACCGGATCCCCTGCCAGACGTCGTGTCTCAACCACACCCGTCCCTCCAAACTCATGCTATCAATGTGCACATCCCTCTTGGAGTGGGAAGCTCCAAGAGGCGACTCAAGCGTAAGATGGTCTCCCAACCGTCTTACGTCTCCAAAACAATTAACCAATCAAACCACCATGTCCTCCGACATATAAGACAACACAACAAACACGATAGACCATATAACATGTCAATTATCGACTCACTCAATGCAAATGAATGATAAAGACTCATTTTGTAAATAAATACGATAATGAAACTGAGTAGGATAAACCTACGTTTTAACAATCCGCATAAGCAATCCGTCAAATAAGCTAGGCCCGTCTCGTAAAACCGTCTCACAAAACACATTTCCTAAAATACGATAATAATAATAATACAAATACGTATAATTATACTCATCCAATCATATAAATACGTATACAAATATGTATAAATATACTAATATAATATGTATACCAAAACATATTATTATACGAATCTAATTATACCAATACGTATAATTATACGAATTTAATACGCATACAACTAATTAAACCCGTCTTATACACTACCCAAAACCACCACCATAGCCCACCACCGTGGGCCACCTCCTCCCCCCCTTCGACCATGGTGGTCGACCGCTACCATAGCTACCCAAGGTGGTACCCACGAGACCACCACAAGCCACAACAACAACCCAGCACACACCACTCGACACCCTATTTTCACCCGTGAAATACCAACCAAAACCGCCGCCTTCACGCCACCACCATGGGCCACTTTCACCCCACCCTGGCCACGGTGGCCTGCGACCCTAGATGACCACCACCGACACCCCCAAACACCAGTAACGGTGACAATAAGCCGTGAGATAAACCACGACACCACCACAACACAATTCGTACACCACCTCTTTGCCCCTCGATTCCGCCACCTACAGCCACCCACTCTGCCACCTAAGACCACTACCCTACTCTCCTCACAACCCCTAACAACCTCCACCCAACACCACCAAAAGTCAGTCACGAATAGAGGGTTAAAAATCTGTCTTAAGACCATCGCACAAAACAGCTATAATCCTAGATCTAGTTCGGTCAAACCCCTAACACTTGGTCAACGGTGGTCCGAGGTGGTCAACGGTGGTCTCAGGCGAGTCAAGGTCGAGGCGGGTCAAATAAAATAATATAAAACTAGTGTGAGTCTGTCTTACCTTACGATCCCGAGGCAGAGTGACGGTCTCCTTTTCTTCTCTTCTCTCTTTTTCTCTCTTCAAAAATGTGTGGTGGATTGTGTTTTGACAAATGGATAGGGTGGATAAGGGGGTAGGGTGAAGTATATATATATATATATATATATATATATATATATATATATATATATATATATATATATATATATATATATATATATATATATATATATATATATATATATATATATATATATATATACATGTATTAATATTAATTATTGTCATTATTATTTATATTATCGTATATTATTATTATTATTATTATTATTATTATTATTATTATTATTATTATTATTATTATTATTATTTATTATTCCGTCTCATAACATGCATGTAAAAGTACGGGGTATTATAGTCTTCCCCCCATAAAACGAACATCGTCCCCGAAGTTCACCTTACTCTCTCCTTTCCTCAAGTCTCCTCAAGTCTCATCATCGATTCTAATGCACTCTATCACGCCTCACAAGTCTATCAACCGTATACGTTCCTTTATAAACATCACGCTCATCCCAAAGTTCTTTACTCAAATCTCCTCACTTTCCCACGTTTCGTACTTCCTTTTTCCTTAATTTTCGAATTATTACATCCACTCCCCCTAAAAGAAAACTTCGACCCGAAGTTCGACTAGCCAACCTCAAAACGTGGTCTCTTAGCTATGTTCCAGGTTCAATGCTCTAATCCCACTCTAGAAGCCTCTTTAAGCCCCCCCCCACCTACAAGCCTCCCAAAGGTCAAGCGACAGGTCAATCCCACGATTCCAATCTATAACCCCATAACTAACTCCCAACTCAAGTCGGTTATAAGCATACGCATCTATCATGGTGTATAACTCGATTATTATATATTATATATCTATATCACGTTAAATTTCATACTTTCATGTGTATGCACATCAATCACGAATATACGGACTCTAGGAAACAATCAATTAATGCAAAATCTCGTTATGTGACTCAACAATGCTCAACATTCCCATTTCTAAACATCATGCCACGCATATAACGCGTCACATCCACTATGTGATCACACACATGTTTCCATATCCGTTCCCATCCATCATCAACATTTCCGCTTATACGGAGACCATAATCACAATCATGCAAATGACCACTATGCAACACATAATTTGCATTATTTATCTTACTTTTATACAATAAAATATATCACGTTGGCTAACACACATCAAACAGGATTATCACATCATTTCTGTCACCAATTCATTCATGTCGAACCATGATTTCAATTTATTTGCAACATGCCACAAAAGATGATCAAACGTAAACAATTCATAAAATATCACCCATATAAGGTTAACATGTTCATACAAACACAAGTCAACTAACATAAACTGCGATGTAAGGGTATACACCCAATCTTAAGTCGAATATGGGCAAAACAAGGGTCAAGACTGACCACTCGATCGAGTGTCGGAGGGCACTCGGCCGAGTACATGGACACTCGGTCGAGTTTAGGAGACCACTAGGCCGAGTAGGAGGACACTCGATCGAGAGCGTGGTGCACTCGGTCGAGTGTCACTTGGGCAGAAGGTTCTCATTCTCAAACTCTTTTCCAAACTTTCCTATTTCATCACCCCAATGCTAATAGACAAACTCTTGGGCGTAAGGCCATCATTCTAGTTCCTCAAATAGACACTACAACAAGATCAAAATGTACACCGAGGGCGCTTCACTCGACAATTGGGAGGAAACTTTACAAACAACACCTATACTATCGCCGATAGGCCAACACTCTCACCAACTACTCTCACTCGTCATGCATGCATGCTTATGTTAATCGGCCATACTATACCACGCAAGTGATCAAGTCTCTTAACAACATGAATAAACTCACACGCAAGATGCATCATACTCTTAACCTCGATGACCAACTTGGTTGCACTAAATCCAAAACTTTACCTATGCAATTATTAGGAGTAAACTCATCCGTATCTCCTCATGATCGATAGCATGATCTCCTTACAAGGGTTCATCAAAATTTCACAACGAATCTCTCTAAAATCCCAAACTCTCAACAATACCACCAACTTTCAATTCACACTTTCTCAATTTTCCATTTAACAATAACACACCCTAAAAACCAACGTCGGTACAATAATATATCACACGTATACAACAACTCTCAAGTACTTTCACCACGAGACATTACTACAACTGTTACTAGACATCTCATACCCTCAAATCCCATTGATCACCTCCAATTCTATCTAATACCCTCCAAAACCATTATCAATTCATGTCATCACTCTCTTTTTACTCTTGGTACTTCAATTATTCTCTCATCATTCATTCCACAAGATCAAACTCAACTATATGTCAACTATAATTCCCACGTCATGTTCAATAATAACATCCCTCAACATGTAATCTGTAAGTTCAAACCATCAACAAATACTCAACCTTGATTATACAATACTCATTATCCATGAATTACCTCGTATGCTCATCTTACACAACCCAAGACACCTCACGTAAGCTAAACTTATTTTCTTGTACTCCCAAATTTACGGCTTAGATTATCCACAAGATCACATCAACAACCTTAAATTACAAAATAATACGTCCTTAATAGCGAAAAGTCACTACTTAGCATAAAAGATTCCTTCCTCACAAGTCGATTCCCTTATTCACAATACCTTTATCACCACTTTATCGAACCTAATCTAGTCACTACCTTTTCCAAAATTTAGACCAATAACACCCTCATCCATCAAATAACTTTCTCTCCTTCATGACATCACATGCTTGCCTACCAACACGACTCAAATCCACATCAAACGAATAACCTTACATGAATCCCAATAAAACACATGTTTCACCTTTATACTCTCAAGATGCAACCTTTACTCAGCACACATTATCAACTCTTGCCCATTTATCCATAGAAACTCATTGACTCACACCCGTTTCACATACCCTCATTCCCAATCACGGGAGTCTATACTTCTTACTAGCCAAGACCATACAACGCACACGGTAAACAAGCATTGAGACCCATGTATAAACAAAATAATGAGAATATGTTCTAAGTATAAAATTTAAAATTTAATCGTATGCACTATATATGGCATATAAAGAAAATTTAAGGCAATACATGGTATTATTAACAAAATTGAAGTCTTATTACTCATTCAAGTCAAGAAAACATTAAAACAAGGTAGTAAAATTTTAAGGTCTTGCCTAACATTATTAACAACGTGTGAATCTTTATGACATACTAGATAAGAAATGGGGTACAAAATGCAAGACTCTTAGGTTAAGGCAACCACAATATTATATTAATGAGGACTAAGTACCGAGAAAGAAGCAGATCGTGTTTTGATGAATCAAAAATCATTCATATGTACTACGGGATTTCAAAAATTTTGGGCAGCGTTCTAAGATGAAATTTTGATTCAAGGCAATACATGTCATTACTAAAAAAAGTAGTAGCCTAATTAGTCGAACAAACTTTGTTTTAAACGCAGAAAATCAACTCTTAAGTATGAACGTCAAAGCTTTAAAATTTCGTAGTCAAGTTTTCAAGTAAAAATTTCAAATGTGCGACAAAATTAGCATTAACATCTAAACCTTGGCCCTTATTAGACAATTAACCAAGTAACAAATATAGAATCAAATTATTGACTCCAAAACATATATTCTCGAGTTCATAAAAAAACAATTTGAGCAGAATTCAACATAAAATTCTATACTTGACATCATAAATGAAGTAGAAGGTGACTAATATCATGAGTCACACAAAATATGCAATTAATTGATAAAATTCGAAGGAATAAGCATAGATTCAAACACAATCAAATTGGAAAATAAGAGGAAAGAAAACCTCAATTACATGGTTAAATCAGTCGAATTTAGGAATTAAAATAGGGAAAAACTTGAATTCGGGCAACAATCAATAATCAATGATGTTTACAAGCAATATGGTCTTAAATGAATGAATAAAGAGATAAAATAGAGCAATAATGCATTTTTTTTGTGAATTTCACAACCCAGGCAGTAGCACTCGGTTGAGTGCTGAGTCCACTCGGTCGAGTGACAGTCTACTCGGTCGAGTGCCTTCTCCACTAGGTCGAGTGACTCACTTCCAGAAATGTTTAAGTTTCTGGAAATTGGTCCACTCAATCGAGTGGTAGGGTTCACTCGGTCGAGTGACTGATACTCAGTCGAGTTCTAGCTAGTACTCGGCCGGGTGCCTCTCTTATAGTTTGCAATTCCCGACTCACAAACATTACTTTTATACGAACGACTAATCTACTAACAAATATTACTAATCACACTCTAACATGTAATAATCATTCATCAAAACACATTATACATATGAATACTTGCATCCAAATTTTCACACGGTAGATGAACCACATTATAAATAACGACATCATTCAAAACCTATCGACTTGTTATAGTAAACACGTAATCACGCCACATTTCACATATCATCATGCGTCGAATGGACCCATATATAAGGCAAGGAATTAAACTATGATCACAACTACATGTAATCAAGCAACATTTTATTTCAGTAAATAAATCATGTCAGATGCTAAGCAAAATTCACATCACGCATACAATCATGCAACATATCACGTTACGTTTCCCGACTCGTAACCACCCACGTAGTGACCAACCGAAATAATAGGATCTAGTTTTGAAATGAGGGATCCTTCCCACCCAAAACTGACCACCTATTGTACTCATGTCGGGTTTATTTTATTAGACGCTCCTAATTTCATTTTGGTTCATTGGTTTAGGTTCTAGAATCGTCGCTCTGATACTACTTTGTAACACCCCAACTATCCGGCCAAGATAATTGCAGCATTACCATATCGGTTTTCCGAGGTAGGGTTTCAAAACTCCAATCAAAGAACATTTTATTAATGTAATATTTAATGATTTAAATAAACATAAACAAATGAATAAAGTACAACTCGTAACAACTATATTCTTCTAGACAACTAGACTCATCTCGTGATAACATCAAGCTCGTCCCTCAAAGTGAAACTAGATCTTATGCATGCAAACATAAATAAGATAAGAGAAGAAATCATCAATCTTACTATATGATTTCGGTTTTATGGGCACCAACAAATTCACCTATTTGTTAGTTCTTGAGCTAACCTTAAAATGGATGAACAAAAGGTCCAAATTAGAACCTCTCCCAAATGTGAATACCCAAGGAAATCTCTTAATAACTAATATTATTTTGTACTAGAAATAATATAAGTTTAATTTAAAATATGACACAAAAATATTAATTTGTTCTCTTGAATATTTCGGTCAAGAGAGGAGTGATTTGTGAGGTTTTTATTTCTCTAAAAATGTTTCATAAGACATAGAGAGAATATATTTCTTATACTAGAGAAATTAGAATAGTAGAGAATGAATATGGAGGAATCCATATTGGTGCCTCTTCATCAAAACCGGGGGGGGTGTCTATTGGGAGCCAATGCTTGGATCCATCTTTCTTCCCAAGAAGTGTAGGCTTGCATGGCTACATATAGGTAGGTTATCATTGTGTTTTTCTCTTATTAAAACAATCAACACAATTTATCCACTAATACCCTCTAATTTTCGGCACATATATAAAATGGGTGGTCCATTTTATTTTGTCATTTGTCAATTGTAACATATGTGACATGTTACTTGACATATGAAATTGTAATGTATTTTTAACATATTAAAAATCAACATACTCATAAAATATGTCATATACAAAATCGACTAGTAATTCGTAATTACTTGTACCAAAACGGTTTATCAAATTATAAATTACAACGTCTTGTATTTATAATAAATTATTCATTCAATTTCTATTTCAATTGTTTCGTAAACAAAAATTTTATCCAAGTAATAAAACAATTAGATTACTTAGACCGTATCTAATTTAATCGAATTACAATAAGACACGTTAACTTTACTCACAAAATCATCCGTCAATTTTAAGCAGTTTAATTAACTCGTATCGGCATACGATTAATTAAATAATCAATTAAGAGTATTTCTCTATAGGTATGACCTAAGGGGATCAACTGATCACCACCGTCGCACGACAGTAATGTCAAACTCTAGTCAGCCAATCATTACCGATATGTGTGGACCAGTTGACTGTAAAATATTACATCCCACATGTATTCTTAAAATGAGATTTAAACATGTGATCATCATGATCGACAGTTGTGATCGCATTATTGTCGGAGGACACTTATTCCAACAATCTCCCACTTGTCCTCGACAAGTGTGCGACACCAATTCTCTTGTCCTATTACTATCTCCCACTCAATGCATGGTGTCTTTCAGGTCATACTTGCAAGTGATCATATCGAGAGTGGTTTCCTCGATCTGGGGAATATCTGATTGACTGGAATCATCTACCATAGATACCTTCCGAGCGTGGCCACGCATTTCCAGTTCATTACTCCTCGAGTGGCCCTGAGATATTGTTTTAACCCTGGCAAGGGGGTGTACAATTCCTATCGCACTATTCCCTTCGACTAGCCACAGCCATCATAACCCAAAATATGCCCATTTGACCCCATTTACGAAAGTCGTAGTAACATAAATCAAAGTTAATCTGAAACTGTGCCACCTTAGGCGGTCTTTAGTCAAAAGAATCGACTCATTAGAATACTATAGTAGCTCTCGCCACGACCAGGCTATATAAATTTTCCAGAACTCTATAAGCGGTCCTAAGGCCCGACAAAGTGTTCCTAACAGTCTGCCTATGTGATCGACTAGTCATCTCACATGACTCTATGGCACTTGAACTTGCCATTAATCGCATCACACTCTAGTCACTTCGAGACGTCACCTCATACAAGTGACTATGGGCGAATACCATGTTAATCTGAGTTCACTTTAACGGGGTTCAATATAGTCTCTACAACCCGTTTGGATGTAACAAAGTATAAAAAAAGTTTTCAGATTTAAAAACTCGAACGACAAATGTGATTATCACATATGAATAGTCAATACCTGATTACTACTTCATATTTTTATAATCCATTTTCATCTTAAATGTAGTTGTTCATCTCAATGCAATTGAAATGACATATGATATGACTCATCATGTTAAGCCTATGAGAAGGCTTTGGTTAGTTGGTTTTATCAACTTTTTGTACCTTGCTCAACCTTACTACATACTCGTTTTCCTTTCGTAATGTATACATTTGCATCACAAAACTTTCGGAGTACATGTCTAGATCCAATCTAGACATAGGCTTTCTTGCCTTAAAATAGCTCCCACTGTTTTCACAGTGTGCGGGACTCATCCCTCTTGCACATCCCATGATTGCAAGTGTACTCAATTTCCATTGTAAATATTTCTCATTGTTCTTTATTGCCTAGAACGATTCTATAAAATCTATTTCTTAAATAACATAGCCACAATGATTCCTTAACCATCTTCACGTGTTTTGAATATGGTTTTGTCTGAAACCTTTCGCAATCTCAATTGTCATTCGTGTAACACCCTTACACAAATTTGTTAATTGCATCAAAAACACTTAACTTTCCATCCTTAATGCTTTTTCAAGCACTTAAGAATAATCTATATGGCTACTTGGTAACTATTACTTAAATTCGATTTTGAAACAATTCATCATACTCAAAGTATATGAAGTGTTGTACATCATTACTCATTTAATTGATCCGGCAGCGGAAGCAAATGGAATCAATCAAATATGTTCAACTCGATTGAACTAATCATGAATCTTATCAACATAAGACTTCTTATTTGATGCTAATATCATGTAGATTTATCTCCATAAATCCGGATATTGAAGATGTATTATAATACTCCAAGTCTTTAATCATTCCCAATGATCAATATGTCATCCATATATTAGACTAATTAAAATTTTCGTAACTCCCACTAAACTCCATGTATAAACACAACTTCTCGACTTATCGAGAAAAGTTTAATACCATGATCAAATCATTGATTCCAACTCATTGATGTCCTACTCAAGACCCTCTCTTAAGTTGCACATTATCTCAGGATTGCAAGAATCTACAAAACTCAAGACATGTATTGAATACATTCCTTCTAATTGAAGAAGTGGATTTTAGATTCACTTGCTCTATGTATATCATCATAATGAAACACAATCCCTAAGAAGATCCAAATAGACTTAAGCATTTCAACTAGTGCAAAACCCTTTGCTACCAATCAAGCTTTGAAATCTCTCTTTATTAGTGCAAAACCCTTTGTCACTAATCAAGCCTTTTATTTCAGATTTTCATGGCTCTAAGCCTTGTATTGAGTTGTGACTTAAACATTCTCATGTAAGTCATATGTTCATTACTTTCTAGAAGTAACATGAGTCAATTAATTGCTTTTTAAGTTGTAAGCTTTTTACTTTCTAAAAGTAACACTAATTCATCATCTTCAACAAGTGATGAGTTTAACCTCCTAGGTTTTGAAGAAACAACGTCATGTAGCCAAGGAAAAACAGTTTCTTGCGACATACAATTTTTGACACAATTCTTTTGTGGCTCTTGAATATTTTCTCCCACTCTGTCTTCTAGAAATAAACTTGTATTCTAGAAAGACAACTTCACGAGCCACAAACTCGTTGTACTCGTGATTATAATAAGGAAAAATGAGCATTTGTTTCTTTTGAAAACTTACAAGCATGGTACCCTACCATTTCATATCTCATATGAATCGTTTTAGATTTAGTGGAAAAATAATTTAGACAAAATGATAAAATCCCCAAAAGGATCAAGTAACTCAAAGTAACTTGATTGAAGTCCAAACCATATCGAATAGCGTTTGATTTTTTTATCCAACCACACATTTGTGGGAAATAAATCTGTATACTTCCCTTAAACTAGAAGGATTATAACGATTTAATAAAGATGATCTAAGGTCATAAAATAAAATACATAAACATAAGTAAAAAGATTTAGAATTAACCTTCGGTCCTAGCAAATATGGCCTAAGAACAATATCAAAATTGATATTCGCCTATTAGTTGCACCCAAGACGATCTGAGATATGCCCTTTATTTATGCTAGAAATCAATCTAAAATTTTCTGTAAAATTTAATTGTCTTTGTGTTCTTGTGATGAGAAAGAAGAGGCTAGGTCAAGAAAAAGCATTAGGGTAGAAATAATTCTCTCCCTTTCTTTTTATACAGACCGAATTACCAAGTTAATTAGGAAAGATATCACTCTCCTAATTTTCGGCCTATGTTGACCGAAATAAGGAATAAAAATTTCCTTATTTTTGGTCTTTCTAAAAATATATAATATGTGTTGAATTGTCATCTAGTGAGCATCGAACCCATGACCTCTTGGTATGTGTACCCTCACTATTACCACTATGACACATTCAGCTTGTTGATATTAAATACAACTGATTATATTTAATTACGAATTAACAGATTAATTCGTCCAAGCTAACCTTATATATATTTAATTTAAATATAACTTATTATATTTAATTTACTTAATTGTGATTAATTCGTCTCAACTTAATATTATTTAATTTTCATTAAATAATTATCTCATCAACACATTGACTAACTTTTTAGTCATTTTGGGCATCAATGTAATTATATTTCTATAACCACATTTCTCAAACACGTCCTATAGGTGTGACCTTTAGGGACCAGTTGATCACCGCCATCTGTATGATAATAACGTCAAACTTTCTAGCAAGCCAACCGTTATTAGGTAAACGTTAATCAACTGATTAAATATACGAAGTATACCCTTGTGAACCTGTAAGAGATTTACAAATGTTATCACACTAATTTGTGGAGGACACCAGCTCCAACAACATTATCCCATAATGCGTGCTAAGAGAGATTAATTTGTGATACTATATCACATTTCCTTTGACTTATATCAAAGTCTTCACTTTGATAATCACATCACGACTAAATCGTAATTCTTTGAACTCTTTGAACTTCTTCAAAGATTTCTCTATTTACCTTATTAAGTGAACACATTAGTGTCAACCTAAATCGTTGGTAAAAGAAAATGATTAACCTATTTTGGATCAATGATTTAAAACCTCGATCTCCTTTTCAACCAAAAGGCACGAGACTTCTTGCTTTGAATACAAGATACGCATATACCATAAGATTAACAACCTAATGGTTTCAAGAGTACTCGATAACTCTTTGCGTTCATCATTCCTGAATTAAAGGTTTAATCTTGGGATACCAATTTGAGTCTGGCATCATCTACATGATGTATCATTCTAGTTTGGTTTAGAATATATTCACCTTGATAATGGGCTAGCCATACATCAAATCGTGGTGTATAGGGTCACAAAAGTGAAACCTCTTTTGTATCTTAACAAGTTTATATTCTTATTTAGATTTTATGCACTTAATAGTCATAATTAAGTAAAACTATAAATCCAAAACTAGATTGATTACACAATGACTCTATCTCTCGATATTATTTGATGCTAGTCGTCATATTATAATTATCTTATTTATCGAATACAATGATGAAAACCTCCACTGGTTTCTAATATTAACGAAGTAGTTCTAGCAAAATTTATGTTAATCAAATAAACATTTAAAGAAGAAGGTCCCATTAGATGTCCCACAACTAACTTGTTGATTCTTCAATAATTTGGTGTAGTTTCCTTTCTAGCGTCCAACAATTAAGACAATGGAAACTTTATCGGTCGGGATTGATAGGTTTAGTATCGTTATTCTCAATAACTTTACTTTTAACATTACCTTGTATCAATTCCATTCTAATTTTACTTCTTTAAAACCTTATCCTTTTCTTAACGGTTTAAGAGAATGCTCCCACTCATTTCAATGAGTCTTTGCTAAGAGAAGCAAAATTGAAATTCATGAAGATTACTCTTCATTCGTTTGTTTAGTCTTAAAACTTTCATTGAAGTGGTTGCGGTATTTTGGTCTATTATGATTTCCAACAAATCTAGTCACCAAAATGATTTAACGTTTCAAAGTACTCAACTCAATTAAGCATATGAGAACCACTTTATTTTAAGTAGATATGTTAGTCAAAAATCAAAAACCCTTTTGATCACGAATAACTTTTATCTATACTCTTCACAAGAGATCCTTTCAATGGATAATACGAGGTTTTTAGAGAAAAATTTAAATTTTGTCTTTAGTTACGATGTTTTAATGGAGATTTGAATCAAAAATCGAAATGATATCGTATATGAATTGTGGTAAAGAAATAAAACAATATGATAACGGAATAGTGGAAAACTTAACATTTATCGTTTTATTAATACTTGTAAATAACAAGTAAAGCATTTACATAGTGACCTCTACCCAACTATGATAAATGATTTCAAGATCCAAATTCATATTAACTTGGGCATCGGTAAAGCCGAATACAACCCTCATCAATATAACTCGGTGGATTAACTATTTAATCGATTCTACTTTTAGAACTCTTGGTCGATAAAATTACATTAATATTTATCTTTAGCCCGAAACACATCCGGCAACCGTCGAGAATACTTTCGTTGAGTTCAACCCAAATTTCGAATAAATCTGTCCATGATCCAAATTTACATCAACTTGGGCATCGGTAAAGCCGAATACAACCCTTATCTTTATAAATTCGGTGGGTAGACATTTATCATCCACTTCCCCTATGTAACAAGGTTTGTACCCCGGTAGGGCCAAGTGCACTCCCTCATGAAATAGGTTTTCGTGGTTTCTACTTTTTGGTAAGGCTAAGTCTCAATTGTTTATTTTAGCGAGAGGTCATGTCAATTTATTATCTATCACGTTTTAAGTGAACTAAAGCGGTGAACTACGATAATTGTAATTGACACGGTCGATAAACTCGATTTAAAATGCATGTTTAGTTATGGAGATTTAGCGATGCATGCAACATATAAATAAAATGCAAAGCATAAAGATAAAATCCTAGTATGGCCTTCCTAAAATAGTAAATTTAATAAACTATTACAAATTCGGAAACCAACTCCTTTGGTCTCTTGAACTTCGGTCTTGGCACGCACTTCAAGGCAACACTTTCTTTGATGGATCACCTTCTCGAGTGGCACCGTCTTCAAGGTACTCCGGAATAATAAAATTACAAAATGAATTACATAATTTCCTATTATACATTTGTAATAAAATAAAATAAATCTATTAAATTACAAAACGGTGATACGAGATCACAATAATTACAATCGAATCGATATTCCCATACATTTCGGGTAATACCAATTAAAACTAAGACCATACTAAGTAAAATTACATAATTCAAAAATTACATAAAATTAAAATATGACAATCATAAATAAAATGCAGCATTTTAATATGTATGAACATGCTCGATTTTATGCTAAATCGCCTTTAAAGAGCCAATATTGTATATTAATCGGTTTTTACGGATTTACGTGATTTAACCTTTTTTTTAAAATCACAATAATTACATAAATTCATATTTATGTACAATTTAATTACCCTAACCATATTAGGACTCAAAATTAGTCTCCACTAACATTTGACAATAATTAAACTTGATTTCTTAATATTGTTCATAAATGGACTCAAAAACATAAAACAATATGCTATAAACTTCAAATTAAATCATAAAAATTTCAAATAATTTCAAAATTTGAAATTTAAACTCATGAATATTCTAGAAAAATACCATGACACTCATAATATTCAAAACTTAGGTTAAAAATTTTGAAAATATATCGAGAAAAACAATGTTGCGGTTTATCGGTTTTAACAATTATGACCCTAAAATATGAGAAAAATTATTTTTTATCAACTTTTCACTTTTAGATCAAAAATATATGATAAAATGCAACATGTGACGTTTCTCCTTAGTCATGAAGTATGTTTTAGCATTTTTACTAATTAAAGTCACTATTTATGTGATTTTTCATCAAAAATTCTTAAATCATGCATAAAGACTTCATTATAGCCAAATATTTTACATACATCTTGTAAAATTGCATGTGACAACATACTAAATTGTCATGACCAGATTCGAAATATAACTCATATTAACCTATTTACCCATTTAAATACGATTTTAACTTGAAAAATCCATATTTCGAGCAAACCAACTCATTTTAATATGAAAATTTACAGGCCATCAGTAGATAAAATATGTGAAAACATATCCAAAAACCACTGAAAAAATCGAAGTTTAGCTATTTTTCGTCCAAAAATGACATTTTTATCATAAAAATCACATTTTAATGCCAATATTATATAAAATGAACAATAAAATCCATAAATAAACCAAAATGTCCTAAAAATCACTTAGGACCAGAAAATTTTAACATGCAAATTTATTTTAAGGTTTATTTTCATAAAACCAAATTAATTAGTTTTGTATGTTAATCATATAACTCGGAAAAACTATAAACCGATTTGCATGTAAACAACCTAAGGCTCTTGATACCGCTTGTTGGAAATATTTAATCTCATAAATATACATATTCATATATGTTCAAAACTTATTTAGTCATAAAATGAAACTAGATCTTATGCATGCAAACATAAATAAGATAAGAGAAGAAATCACCAATCTTACTATATGATTTCGGTTTTATGGGCACCAACAAATTCACCTATTTGTTAATTCTTGAGCTATCCTTGAAATGGATGGACAAAAGGTCCAAATTAGAACCTCTCCCAAAAGTGAATACCCAAGGAAATCTCTTAATAACTAATATTATTTTGTACTAGAAATAATATAAGTTTAATTTAAAATATGACACAAAAATATTAATTTGTCCTCTTGAATATTTCGGTCAAGAGAGGAGCGATTTGTGAGGTTTTTATTTCTCTAAAAATGTTTCATAAGACATAGAGAGAATATATTTCTTATACTAGAGAAATTAGAATAGTAGAGAATGAATATGAAGGAATCCATATTGGTGCCTCTTCATCAAAACCGGTGGGGGTGTCTATTGGGGAGCCAATGCATGGATCCATCTTTCTTCCCAAGAAGTGTAGGCTTGCATGGCTACATATAGGTAGGTTATCATTGTGTTTTTCTCTTATTAAAATAATCAATACAATTTATCCACTAATACCCTCTAATTTTCGGCACATATATAAAATGGGTGGTCCATTTTATTTTGTCATTTGTCAATTGTAACATATGTGACATGTTACTTGACATATGAAATTGTAATGTATTTTTAACATATTAAAAATCAACATACTCATAAAATATGTCATATACAAAATCGACTAGTAATTCGTAATTACTTTTACCAAAACGGTTTATCAAATTATAAATTACAACGTCTTGTATTTATAATTAATTATTCATTCAATTTCTATTTCAATTGTTTCGTAAACAAAAATTTTATCCAAGTAATAAAACAATTAGATTACTTAGACCGTATCTAATTTAATCGAATTACAATAAGACACGTTAACTTTACTCACAATATCATCCGTCAATTTTAAGCAGTTTAATTAACTCATATCGGCATACGATTAATTAAATAATCAATTAAGAGTATTTCCCTATAGGTATGACCTAAGGGGATCAACTGATCACCACCGTCGCACGACAGTAATGTCAAACTCTAGTTAGCCAATCATTACCGATATGTATGGACCAGTTGACTGTAAAATATTACATTCCACATGTATTCTTAAAATGAGATTTAAACATGTGATCATCATGATCGACAGTTGTGGATCGCATTATTGTCGGAGGACACTTATTCCAACAGTCCTGTCTCCCGCGTACTATCCAAAAAACTTGACAAAACCTGCTCCCCATATGACCAAAGGATAACATATGGATCGACACAGGCCACCCCAAAAGAGATAGGTGACAAAGACACAGACACAACAAACTTCAATTTCATTTAAATAAATAAAGTGTGACTAAACTCGAGTGTCAACATACACCATAACTATGAGATGAATGAACCACCATCAACAACCACCACCACGGTACCAGGACACGCCAAGACATACTGACAACCACACTGGTACCGGGACACGCCCAGACATACCGATAACCACAAACAGGTACCTAGACACGCCCAAACGCACCGGGTCCGGAAGCCAACCGGATCCCCTGCCAGACGTCGTGTCTCAACCACACGCGTCCCTCCAAACTCAAGCCATCAATGTGCATATCCCTCTAGGAGTGGGAAGCTCCAAGTGGCGACTCAACCGTAAGACGGTCTCCCAACTGTCTTACGTCTCCAAAACAAGTAACTAATCAAACCACCATGTCCTCCGACATACAAGACAACACAACAAATACGATATACCATATAACATGTCAATTACCGACTCATTCAATGCAAATGAATGATAAAGACTCATTTTATTAATAAATACGACAAAGAAACTGAGTAGGATAAACCTACCTTTTAGCAATCCGCATATGCAATCCGTCAAATAAGTTAGGCCCGTCTCGTAAAACCGTCTCATAAAACACATTTTCTAAAATACAATAATAATACAAATTTTTTGATTTTTCGAAATTTTTTGATTTTTTTTTGGATTTTTGAATAAAAGTTAGGTTAGAATTTCTCATCCCCACACTAATATGGGCATTGTCCTCAATGGCCAATATGATAGGAAATTATGCAAGTATGATGCATGAATTCTATACTAAATGCGAGCTATACTAATCTACACTACATGATGCATGGGTTTTTATTTATGACGGAGAGCGTAATTTAGATTACCTCCCATTGCGTATGCATGTACTTCCCCAAACCAAGATAGACATTATTTCTAATGTCTTGAATTATGGGGTAGTTCATGCACACAAGATGCAATGCATAAAGCTAAATGTTGTCATTTTGGATTTTTCACACGGGAACAATAAAAGAACACCTCAATGGGGCCGAGGTGTTAGTCCTCATGTTGCTAGGACTCTCCAACCAAGGTAAAGTCAAATATTGTACAAGTTAACAAAACATAAACTTCTTTCATGAAAAATTGAAAATAAAGAGAGGAGATGAGGAAACTTCACTTAAGCTTGAGATGGGTGCCTCATGCCCGCTCCATCTAGCTATGAAGAGATCCTCTAGAGATCGCCGTCATCTCCCTCTAGGTCACTATCCCATATTTCCTTGGATTCATCACTTGTATTAGGGTCCATGAACTCATCCTCTTCGCTACCAAGCTCCACCGTGTCCCCACCGCAAGATTTGTCGCTCCCTTCATTTTGTCGCCCATTTGCCCCTTCATTTGCTTTATCCGAATTGGGGAAGAGTATATCCATTTGTGCCCAAGATGGAAATGCTCCCTCCTCACTAATCTTCCCCCTTTGAATCATATCGTGGTATTGAGGGTAAAGTGCATAATAATTGTCCATGGTAGCTTTATATTGTCGGAAGTGAAAATCTTAAAGAATTCCCGTTACAAAGTCATCACGGGGGAGGATAAAGGGGTTAGGGTGGTTGTACGGTTGATATGGAAAAGGATAGGGAGGTACTTTGATTTTCTCATCTTGAGGTTGTTGCTCTTGTTGTTGTTGGGGATTTGGAGGTGGTGGTGCTTGCCTTGCTTGGGTTGGGTTTGTAGGGATGAGGTAGGATGGGATTGGTGATAAAGGTCCCCTTCTTGGTGAGATTCTTGGTAGTCTGGTCATTGGTAGGTAGATTGGACCACTTCCTTTTTTTATCCACTTGATCCTTTTATCAACCCTCTCAAGGGTTATCCAATGATGATGCACAAGAAGAAGGTCTTCATTTATCCTTGTATTCCCGGAAACAGGAGTGTACTCATTATTCTCATTAAATTTTGGATTGAAATGCTTTGCAATCTTGTAATGAGCCCTCCATTAACAATGTGTTTCATCCCATCATCATCACCGTTTCTGAACTTAGCCCACTTCTCGAGTAGCACAAGAGGCGCATTAAAGTGGTACCCACCCCTTCCTTGGATATCGAGGTAAGACTCCATGAACACAAGGTCGAGTTCGTTCACTATTGCCAGGTCTCGGCGACCAAGGAGGGTGTCGGAAAGGAATCGGTAAGTAAGTCTCAAAATAGGATTTTGAATGTGGAAAGCTAGACACTCCTTGATGTACATGAAATCTCGGCCGGTCATGGCCCTCCATAGGGGTGCAACACTATATGTAACACCCCCATATTCAGAGGAGCCTTAACTAGGCCTTCCTTAGCATATAAGGGTGTTACCATCTCGGTTGCCCGAGGATAGTAATTATCAAATGTCGATAAGAGAACTATTATGTTATATTACAAGTGATTTAAACCAACAAACGATATAAAAGATACAACTCAAAGACTACTCGCTATGACCATCATATCTCGTGAAGACTCATCCCCCCTGGGACTCCGCCTATCAAGAACATCAACACTGCTAAGACCATTTGCTCACCATAAGGGATCACGGCGGACACATAACAAACAAACAACCACACAAGGTCGATGCGAGATAAGATACAACAATCGCAACTACGATTATCAACACAATACACGCTACCAATCTCACACAATCACAATAATCCAACCAACTCATCATCGATCGTCCTTTGGACCACCCGACCCGTGGGGGACCGCAGCCGTTCCCACCTAAGCCCCGCTTATCATATCGAGCGATAACCCTGTCCATTAATGTGAACATCCCCTTCCGTGGCGGGTTCCACGAAGGGCGAAACTAGGGCGTGAAGCCACTCCCGCAAGTGACCCCACTCAGCCGAGAACGCATCTCGAGAACCAGAGACAACAACAACAATCACAATCACAACCGTCACAATACAATTACGACATTAAACAATCACAATACAACCACAACGACTGACACACTAGACCATCTACAAAAACTGACTAGGCGAACCTACCTTTAAGCAACTGCAACCAATCCATGCCGACAAACAACCTATCCAGCGACCAAGCAAAGCCTATAACCACAATACAATTATCTATTACTAACAAGCAAACCCTAACTATAAAGAACAAGGACACGGACGATGATTATGACATACCTATGAGGAGAAACTCGGCAAAAGACCGCTACCCGACTCAAGTGACGCTCTCGTAAGGCACAAGGAACTTCAAAAGGCTTCCATGGAGGTTTTGTGGTGAAGGGAAGGGAAAGAGGCGACTGAAGGATAGGAGGAAAGTGGCGAAAATAAATTGCGGATTTAACAAAACGCGATATAAAACCCTCGCTGAAAACTCGGTACTCGATCGAGTACCCAACATACTCGATCGAGTGGCCCCCTACTCGATCGAGTAACCTAGCTACTCGATCGAGTAGCCTCTACTCTATCGAGTACCACTCTTAACACGGAACCCAAGATGGTTTTGGCTCTCACTTCTAAGACTATTCCCGCTCCCAAGGTCAGTCAACGCTGGTTAAAAGGTCTCTAAAAGGGCGGGTATTACAGTCTTCCCCCCTTAAAAGAACTTCGTCCTCGAAGTTCAACTCACCTATCTCACGCACAAGACACGGAAAAACACGACATCACCAAACTTCCTACTCAAACCATTACTCCCTGGAAATACCATCCCCCATGTCATCATCATCACCGTCTAACGCTCTATTCATACATATATATATATCGACTCTTGCAACTATCATACAAACATTATCATCATCAACTGTCACTCTATATGTATGCATCAACTCTTACAAACTATTATATATCAACCATCGACCTCGCAATACGAACCAACACAAACGACCATCACTCATCATATGATAACAACTATCCACCCGAAACGTATCTCGTATCAACTTCATACTGCACAACTAACACCACGTGTTACTCACTAATTCGTTCTATTACGACACATCGCACCACAACTAGCTCTTTATGACGGTCCTTTAAAACATACTATCACATTCATTTCAACGAACTAAAGTAACCACCTAGACTTCATATAAGCAATGTGACCAAAGTACTAGAAAAGAAAAATAATTAAACAACAAAACCTTGTAAACGAATAACAACATAACTTCAAAATCAGCCTTTTTATTTTGCGACATTACTCTTCCCCTCTAAAGAGGAACTTCATCCCCGAAGTTCACCACCGAAATTACAACGCATATTACTTATTACTTGATTCATAACATGAATTATAAACATATAATTTATTGTGGACATTACTCGCTAAGCATAAACTCGTTAAATTATAAATCATACACAACCAACCGGGATAACTAGCCGCCATCGATAAAGCACGTTAATATCGTACGCACAAATGTATGAAGAGATGTAACTTTAATGGATGAATCGTAATATGGCATATGTAATATTAAAACAATCAAGAAACCGTCACCACTTCACTAATTGTTACAAATATGCATATAAAACCGAAACTTGACTTCCAACATATGAAATTAACGGTTTAAAGGTGTTACTACGCACTAATAACCACATTAAACATCAAACTTGCAATTATAAAACAATTGAACATTTTTAATTTTCGAAAACCTCCTGTAACAGTGCTACTCGATCGAGTATGTAGCGGTACTCGATCGAGTGCCATGCTACTCGATCGAGTGCCATGCTACTCGATCGAGTGTCTTGGCTACTCAATCGAGTAGCCCAAAGATCAGAATGCTTTTTATCCCACTTTCCTACAGCTAATCGATAGAGTACGGGGTACTCTGTCGAGTACCTACAGGCCACAGTGCCTTATAAAACTTGTCGTAACCCAACATACATAAACATAGTTGTCATATAATCCGAATTGGGATGACTCCTCGAGCCCCAACATCCTGCAATAAGCTCAAAATATCAAATCCGGCCTTATGGCCAACAATACAAGTTCGTAAACTAAGTCTCAACGAAAACAACTACTAACGTTTAACAACACTACCAACATCAACTACTATAAACAAAGATAAAAACAAGGAGTATCACTCCTGCTGCTGCTGCTGTTGCCCAACCATCACCTCATCATCACCACCACCTCCGGAAGTACCCGCTCCTGATGACCCAATCCCCGCATCCACTCCTGCTCCGGCTCCTGGGCTCACGTACCATGGGTTCAAGCCAACGTAGGCAAAGGACTGAGGTGTCCCCCACGTCGACTGATCCACCCCGTAGGAGTGGAAAACCCCTGTGTAGTCCCCCACTCCACTCCACCAAACTGGATGCGGTCCCTTGGTCCCTATCCCCTGAGCGTACGCCATCTCGTGCATGTTCCTGAGTGTCAAAGTAGATGACACTCTCTCCGCCATGGAGCTGGATTGCGTCTCCGGGGTGTCGAGGTAAGGGTAGCACGGAAAAGGATGCTGCTGCTGCTGTGGTGCTACCGGCCGTGGCCTAGTCTCTGAGGTCCTCTCCCTCACTCGACGGGGTCCTCTCCCCAACCTAGGTCTCTCCACTACCACAACCGACGCATTCTCACCCTTCTTCGGCTCTGGCATCACCTCGAGAATCGTGTCGTCGATGAGGTAGGTCTGCAGATGGCGGGGTCTATCAACATCCTCCTCCTCCTCCTCCTCATCATCATCGGAGTCCACCGTCACTACCGCCGGCTCTAAGGGCTCCGTCGGTGGGAGGTGCTCAGGAGCTGGAATTTTCATCCAACTCGTGCCCCACACCCTCCAAGCTAGGCTACCGTCAGCCAAGGTCCTCAACCATTTCAGGTCGAGATAGTAGTCACGATCCATAGTGGGCACTGGGTTAGCTAGAGGCACGTACTCCGAAGAAGCCTCAAAGGAGGTTAGCTTTACTGCTAACCGAGTGGCGATAGCGCCACAACTCAAGTACCGGGAAGAGGCAGTAGCCATCAAGGCAAGCACAGCACAAACCATGGAAGGAGCATTAAAGACTACTTTCCTGGTCCGCTCCGGGTTCAAGTAAGACATCAGAAGTAACACCTCATGGTTGTTCAGCTTACTGATATCCGGTCGATCATAAAGGAGGTTCGAGAGGGAATGAAGAAAGATCCTCAATGTGACATGCTGAACATCGTTAATCATCATGTTACTTGAGGTGGGAGTTGGTTTCCCGGTCAGACAAGGCATTAGCCGGCAGACACCGCACTCAGCAGGGATATCAGTGATGGAGTCCTTGGGAGGCTTGGCCAACCCAAGGTGAGAAGCAAATTGGTCCATAGAAAGCAAGAAACTAGTGTTCATCAACCGAAACTCAACGGTCTGGGCAGCGGGGTCATAGATAAAGGAGCTCATAAACTCCAAGGTAAGAAAAGGATAAGAATGTTTCCTCAGCCTATACAAACCCATAAGGCCCAAGGTCTCAAATATGTGATGGACATTCGTCTCTATCTCCAATTCCTCCAACAGTGTAGTATCTATACACCTCGTTGGTCTCATCTTACGTTTTTGTAAAACTACAAAACGCTCTCACTGTTTGAAATCAACAAAAACAACAGAAGGGTACTCCGGAACTGCGGGTACCACAGGTCCACTTCCTTCCCCAATCTCAGGCGGATTACCCCTCCCCCGTTTACTTTGACGAGTTCCTATGTTCAGTCTCGGCATCTGTTTCAGCATATGACTTAAACAACTTGCATAAACACGTAAAGCATATACTTCATGTAATTTGGACTTTACATACTCAGTTAGGCACTCAAATTCACCAACAAATTCGACATGTGAGGCACATAATTCATGCCATTAACTTTGAATAATCAGCTAGGTACACACATTCAGCAGTAGTCTCCCAAATTTGATATATAACCTCGGTTTACATCTACTCATAAGCCACAGTTGTGAAAAATTTATCATGGTGATTGCACATGCTCGACAAATTCGAATATCCTAGCATGATTCTAAGGTTGTTCCATACACACTCTTAATCACATGTGAGGCATTCTTACTAGTTCATGAAAAAGAATAACTTAGAACATATCATCATCACCTTCCATATTAGAAACAAATAACTCAATTAAAATTTTCAGACGGTCTCTACAGCTGTATCAATTTTGGCATATTTTTCATCAATTATCATCACTACTATCATATTGAAGTTCAATCTTCACTTAAACAGTCATATACCACACCAAATTCCAATTATAGGTCACGAATTTCCACTTGAGGCACTTTTAAGACGGAGTTTTAACGCAACTTTCTAATGTGAAAATCATCAAAATCCATCCTTCAACATGATATAAACAATGTAGAATACTCAACTCCATCATCTAATCAAAGTAAAACAATCAAAAATCAATTTCAATTTCGTAAACCCTAGAAATTTCGGTTTTAATTTTGCAATTTCTAGTCTAATTTACAGCAACTAATCACCAACAAACATGGAATGAAGGCATGTGAATCATATTGTAACTATTAAAAGCAACAATCTATCCATATGAATCGAAAATTTCAGTTTGCATCATTATTCTAACACATTCAAATCAATAAATCGTGTAAATTAGGAAGAAAAGCATACCTTGATTGATTAGCAAAGTAAAGAAACGAAATTAAACAAAGAAATCAACCCCAAGAATCACCACTAACCCAAGAGTATGAGAGATATTGAGAGGATACAAGGCTTAGGGTTCGAAATTATAGAAGAAGAATGAGAAGGATAGAAAGAATAGGGGTTTTATGAAACCCGTAAGATTTTCTGTACAGTAACCTACTCGATCGAGTGTCTAGAGTACTCGATCGAGTACCACCCTACTCGATCGAGCATCCGTAGGAAATCTTTCCACATCCCGACGTCATAGCTTCCTAAATAGATCGAGTGAGGTCTACTCGGACTAGTAAGCACTCGCACTCGGTCAAGTATAGTTAAGTACTCGGTCAGAAGTACAAAGTAAATCGAAGACACCTGCAAAACAACACCGCGTGTCGATTCTAAACTAAGTTCGGAATTCAGCACTAATTATCACATTCGATCACGTTTTTACAATCATTACTTACGGATAACATATTGCCTCACTAATAAGGTGTATGCCACATTACGCTACACAACTACCCAACTCGGTTTACCTGCTACCGAGTCACTTAGAAGCTTAGTCACGTCATCCTATCATACTCAAAACTTGTCTTAACATATCGCTACCAAACTCGCTTTCACAATAACATGAAACATATAATTAACACTAATCCATTCTTGCTTATAACATATAATTGTATATCCTCATAACCAATTACTCTATCATGTTCTACATTCAATCATAAGCAAATCACTTTATACAAATCAATTATTACGCAGCGGAAAATTTCAACTTATAAACAAG
The DNA here is from genome assembly GCF_048544455.1 of Silene latifolia. Classification (NCBI taxonomy): domain Eukaryota; kingdom Viridiplantae; phylum Streptophyta; class Magnoliopsida; order Caryophyllales; family Caryophyllaceae; genus Silene; species Silene latifolia. The sequence goes on from NC_133537.1 coordinate 175,504,255, forward strand.
GCATAAACTCATTACTATATGCTATGTTTCAAATTATAACTCAAAAATTCTATAACTATCATCATCTTACTCACGGTAGGGTTTATAAACTCGTACATGACTACCGTCACCATCAACTTACAGCAAACACCAACATGCTAATCCTTCCATTATAGCACACCCATTCACCTTCTATGCATTTCTATCGAATGGACTTTTGTCACGTATCTCAAAATCATCATACAAGCTCACTAATCATGCCAAAAATTCACTAAACACGGCCCAAATACAACTATCATATCCTTATTAACTCTAACCAAGGCTCAACTACAAGTAACTCCGACACAATTAGCATACACGTCACACATATACACACGGACTCCACATTCCCGTACCATGCGACTGGCTTAAGTATCATGGGGCCAAGATTTTGAAATAAGGGCGCCTACTCACCGAAAATCTAGCATCAGCTAGGGCTCCCATTACACATACACCAGGTTCATTTTATTAGACTCACTACGTTCATTATTTTCATTTGTTACAGGTTCCAAAATCGTCGCTCTGATACCACTTTGTAACACACCCATATTCAGAGGAGCCTTAACTAGGCCTTCCTTAGCATATAAGGGCGTTACCATCTCGGTTGCCCGAGGATAGTAATTATCAAATGTCGATAAGAGAACTATTATGTTATATTACAAGTGATTTAAACCAACAAACGATATAAAAGATACAACTCAAAGAGTACTCGCTATGACCATCATATCTCGTGAAGACTCATCCCTGCCCGGACTCCAGCTATCAACAACATCAACACCTGCTAAGACCGACTGCTCACCATAAGGGATCACGGCAGACACATAACAAACAAACAACCACACAAGGTCAGTACTGAGATAAGATACAACAATCGCAACTACAGTTATCAACACAATACACGCTACCAATCTCACACAATCACAATAATCCAACCAACTCACATCGATCGTCCACTGGACCAGCCCTGCCAGTGGGGGACCGCAGCCGTTCCCACCTAAGCCCCGCTCATCATATCGAGCGATAAGCCTGTCCATTAATGTGCACATCCCCTTCCGTGGCGGGTTCCACGAAGGGCGAAACTAGGGCGTGAAGCCACTCCCGCAAGTGACCCCACTCAGCCGAGAACGCAACTCGAGAACCAGAGACAACAACCACAATCACAATCACAACCGTCACAATACAATTACGACATTAAACAATCACAATACAACCACAACGACCGATACACTAGACCATCTACAGAAACTGAGTAGGCGAACCTACCTTTAAGCAACTGCAACCAATACATGCCGACAAACAACCTATCCAGCGACCAAGCAAAGCCTATAACCACAATACAATTATCTATTATTAACAAGCAAACCCTAACTATAAAGAACAAGGACACAGACGATGATTATGACATACCTATGAGGAGAAACTCGGCAAAAGACCGCTACCCGACTCAAGTGACGCTCTCCTAAGGCACAAGGAACTTCAAAAGGCTTCCATGGAGTTTTTGTGGTGAAGGGAAGGGAAAGAGGCGACTGAAGGATAGGAGGAAAGTGGCGAAAATCAATTGCGGATTTAACAAAACGCGATATAAAACCCTCGCTGAAAACTCGGTACTCGATCGAGTACCCAACATACTCGATCGAGTGGCCCCCTACTCGATCGAGTAACCTAGCTACTCGATCGAGTAGCCTCTACTCTATCGAGTACCACTCTTAACACGGAACCCAAGATGGTTTTGGCACTCACTTCTAAGACTATTCCCGCTCCCAAGGTCAGTCAACGCTGGTCAAAGGGTCTCTAAAAGGGCGGGTATTACACTATATCTCTTTGGTTTTGATGTCCGGGTAGGCTAGACATCGAGACCAAGCGCATTAGCAAATTCCACTAGAGTCATCATTCTTGAAACACTCTCCAACCTAAATTCTATGCATATCGTTCTATTCAAGGTTGTGATTTTCAAGAAGCTTAAAAATTCAAGAACAAGGGATCGGTAGGTTTGCTCGTGCATGTAGAATAGGGTAGAGAGACCAAACAACTCAAAAAGGGCTTCCATTTGATGGTAAATCCCAAGCTTCCTTAAAGTTCTATGACATAAAAACTTAGTAGGGAGAATGTTCTTACGAAGAAGCCGGTGAAAAACGAGCCTTTGCACATCATTGACGAATTCAAAATTTGAGAAGTCATCAAGCCTTGTAAGATCCACAATTTATTCATGCTCCCTTCTTAGAGTGTTTACGTGGGAGGTAGAAGAGCTTCCTCTTACTCTTGGTCTTCTTCTATCCCTAAAGGAAGATCCCTTTGGTGCCATTCTTTGATTGTTGAGTTGGATTTTTTGATTTGTCAAAGTATGAAGATGCTCTATGTGGATTGAATGTTGCTTTTGAAACCCTAGAAATTGGGGCTTTTTGATTTTGTGGAATAAAAGAGTGTTTGGGATATGCTTTGGAGTCATGAGGAGGTGGTTTTTTATAATACAAGTGGAAGGAAGGGTGATGTGTCACAAATTGTGTGGTGGGGAGAAATAAAATTGGGAAAATCGAGAGTGAAGACCGCAGGAAGACGAGCGGACTCGGGCTCGGGATGCTCGGATTCTGTCATTCTGGGACGAGCGGATTCCAGGGAAGACGCTCAGATTCTCTTACAGCGAATTTTTGTAAAAATTTGACGCAGCCAAGACGAGCGGATCGAGTACAAAACGAGCGTCTTTTCTGGAGAAAGACGAGCGTCTTTTCTCATAGCCGAACGGATTCTGTTACAGGAACTTTTCTTAAAATGTTGCAGCAAAAAGACGAGCGGATTCATCTTCAGACGCTCGGATTCCTGCCGGACGAGCGTATTCTCAACAAGACGGTCGTCTTTGTACAAACCGAGCGGATTCTTTCTTTGGACGCTCGGGTTCCTTGCTGCGGATTCCCTTTGATTTCCTTAACTCCGATAAAAGCTTCCCCACACTTGAAAATTAGTTCCTTCCTTCATCAAAAATCATTAGTGACCCTCCCTCGCTTACTCTCATGGAAAGAATTTATGTTTATGATAAAAGGAATGCAACAAAATTATAAATACAAGTTAGAGGGGTTAGTATATTTACAAGTGGTGGTTTAGGGAGGACTCCACCAAACTCTCCCTTTGATGATTCCTTCAAGGATGAGGAGGCCCGAGGTAGGTGACCTCGACCTCTCCAATAAATGCTCCCTTATAATATGGCTTCAATCTTTGACCATTTACCTTTAATTTGCTTCCATCTTCCGCCTTGATTTCAAAATCCCCATATTTCCCAACCTCGGTGATCACATAGGGACCCATCCATCTAGAGTTCAATTTTCCCGGAAAGAGTCGATAGCGGGAATTGAATAGAAGGACTTTATCCCCTTTGTGCAGGGCTTTTTGCTTGATCCTCTTGTCATGGAGCAATCTTGTCCTTTCCTTGTAGATCTTGGCATTCTCATAAGATTGTAGTCGGAATTCCTCCAACTCTTGAATTTGTATCATCCTCTTTTGACCACTCAATTTGAGATCAAGGTTAAGGGCTCGGATTGCCCAAAAAGCTTTATACTCCAATTCGATTGACAAATGGCATGCTTTTCCATAGACAAGCTTGTAAGGGGAGGCTCCTATGGGAGTCTTATAGGCCGTCCTATAAGCCCAAAGAGCGTCATCAAGCTTTGTGCTCCAATCTTTTCGGGTTTTGTTTACAACTTTCTCAAGAATTTGCTTGATCTCTCTATTCGAAACTTCAACTTGACCTCTTGTTTGAGGATGATATCCTAAGCAGGTTTTATGTTGAACACCATACTTGGTTAAAAGGGATGCGAGTTTCTTTTCATGGAAATGCCTTCCTCCATCACTTATGATTGCTCTAGGGACTCCGAATCTTGGGAAGATTATTTTCTTGAAGAGCTTGGTGACCGTCTTCGCATCCTCCACCCACTTTGAGACGTAGTCTACGGCCACAAGGATATACTTATTCCCATTGGATGTCACAAACGGCCGTTGGTAGTCGATCCTCAAACATCGAAGATCTCCACCTCTAGTATGCACCTTTGTGGCATTTCATTCCTCCAAGAGATATTCCCCGTCCTTTTACAAGCATCACAATGAATGATGAATTCCCTTGTGTCTTGGAACATTGTAGGCCAATAGAACCCGATTGAAGAATTTTTGCAATGGTTCTCCTTGCTCCATGGTGCCCACCGTAGGGTGACGAGTGGCATTCTTCCAAGATTCCTTGGACTTCCCACTGAGGGATGCACCTCCAGTAGAGCCCATCGCTACACTCTTTGTAGAGATTTGGGCCATCCCAAAAGTACCTTTTTACTTCGAATAAGAACCTCTTCCTTTGGTTGTAGTTCAAATTTGGAGGGAGTACTCTTCCAACGATATAGTTGGCATAATCGGCAAACCATGGGGCGATGTGCCTTTCAAGTTGTGTTTGAATGGCCATCAAGATATCATCGGGAAATGAGTCATTGATCGGCGTTTCTCCTTGTTCATCATGAAACCGGATCCTTGACAAGTGATCTGCCACTACATTTTCGGCTCCTTTCTTGCCTCTTATCTCCAAGTCGAATTCTTGAAGAAGCAAAATCCATCTCAACAACCTTGGTTTTTCCTCCTTCTTTATCAAGAGGTGTCGGAGAGCACGGTGATCCGAAAATACAATCACTTTGGTTCCAAGTAAGTAGGAACGAAATTTGTCCAAAGCATAGACAATGGCAAGAAGCTCTTTCTCGGTGGTATCATAGTTCGCTTGGGAGGGATCAAGAGTCTTGCTTATATAATAGATGGCATGAAGAGCTCTTTCTACCCATTGGCCAAGAACCGCTCCAACGGCGTAGTTACTAGCATCACACATAATCTCGAACGGTATGTCCCAATTTGGAGGTTGAATGATCGGTGCCGAGATTAGTGCTTCCTTGATTATATTAAAGGCTTCAACACACTCATAAGTGAAATGAAATTGGGCATCTTTAAGTAAGAGTTGAGTGAGGGGTTTCGCTATTTTTGAAAAATCTTTTATGAAACGGCGATAGAAAGCCGCGTGACCGAGAAAACTTCTCACCTGTCTAACATTCACGGGAGGTGGGAGTTTCTCTATCACCTCAACCTTAGCTTTATCGACCTCGATTCCCTTTTCCGAGATTGACCATGAAGTGACACTTTTCCCAATTTAAAACAAGACTAACATCTTCACATTTTTGCAATACAAGAGAGAGATTATGCAAACATGGGTCAAAGTGTTTTCCATAAATGCTAAAATCATCCATAAAAACTTCCATTATGGTCTCTAGGTAGTCGGAGAAGACACTCATCATGCATCTTTGAAAAGTGGCGGGGGCATTACATAAGCCAAATTGCATCCTCCTATATGCAAAAGTACCATAAGGGCATGTGAAGGTGGTCTTATGTTGGTCATCCGGGTGTATGGGGATTTGGAAGAATCTCGAATACCCGTCAAGGTAACAAAAGAATTTGTTGGAGGCTAACCTCTCAAGCATTTGGTCAATGAATGGTAGGGGGAAATGATCCTTTCTTGTTGCGGAATTCAATTTTCGATAGTCAATGCACATACGCCAACCGATGATCTTCCTTGTGGGTATTAGCTCATTCTTTTCGTTTGTCACCACCGTGGTACCTCCTTTCTTAGGTACCACTTGAACGGGGCTAACCCACAAAGAGTCCGATATGGGATATATGATTTCCGCATCATGTAATTTCATAACCTCTCCCTTGACAACTTCTTGCATGTGGGGGTTTAATCTCCTTTGAGATTGGATGGTAGGTCTATGGTCCTCTTCTAGATGAATTCTATGCATACAAAAGTTGGGACTTATCCCCTTAAGGTCATCTAGACTATAACCTATAGCCTTTTCATGTTGTTTTAACACATCAAGCAATTTTCCTAATTGGTTTTCATCAAGTCTATCATTAACAATCACGGGTTTGGTCTTTGATTCATCAAGGTAAGCATATTTCAAATTTGGGGGAAGGGGTTTTAGTAGGGGTTTGTACCTCACTTTCTTCCTTTGAAGGTTCATTGAGAATTTGCTCCATTTCCATTAGACATTCCATTCTCATGGCATATTAAACTTGTTCTTCGTTCTCATCAATCTCATCACACTCGAATTCCATGACGGATTCTTCTTGTTCTTGAGCTTGTAAGATGTCTTCTAGGATGGATTTCTCATTTTCTATAGGTTGGTACGCTTCCACAAGGATGTTATGTACTGATTCGGATTGCTCATGAGTATGTTCTTTGTTGGCTAGAGCGGCCTCAAAAAGATCTACCTCCAATTCCCAATACATATTTTTAGCCTCACTTGCTTCCAAGGCTTCCAATGCTTGCATGGGGTCTTTGAAGAAAGGTATACTTAAGTGGTCCTCTACAAAACAATCTATAAGGTCCATCTTGCAAAATATCGAACAACTTGAAAATAGTTAGAACAAACCTTGAGGAGTTTTACTTCCCCAAGGCAAAGAAAGACACAACTAGTAACAATCTAGGAAAATCTAAATCAAGCTAACACCATCCCCGGCAACGGCGCCATTTTTGGTCGGTACCTCTTGTGAGGGTTTAGTTTTCGGCACTTGTCGTTAGGAGCACCTAGACCAAAACACAATTTATAACTCCACAAACAACTATACAATTATTAAAGAGGCAAGTAAAGGTCGGATCCCAAGGGACGGGAATTGAGATGAGATTTTCAATTGCAACTAGTTGTGTCTAGGGGTGTCACAATTTGGGGATTGAAGTAGAAGATCACTAAACTAAATAGCAATAAAAGTAAACAAGGAAGATGATTAAAAAGGGATGTAAACAATTGATAAAAGGCACTAGGGTGTCATGAGGTCATAGGGGATTCATGGGAATTGATAATACAAACATATTCTCAAATCATAAGCAAGCAATTATTGTTGTGATGGATCGAGTTGGTTTATATCTTACAATCCTAGGAAAGTTTGGGTCCCGGAGCCGAATCAATTAGATTGTAAAACACCTACAAATCGACTTAATCTTCCCTACTCAACTATATGCATGGTCTAATGAGACTCGAGTTGGTTTATGACTTACAAGTCTCGTTGAAAAGATAGGTGATGGGTAAAAAATGCAAGGATTCATAGGCTCGCATTTCATCAAACATAACATGTGCATAAGTTGATATCACAACAAGCAAGCAAATAAACAATGAAAACATATTAATTTAAGCATGAATCATCCCCCGTGTTGGTTTCCCCTAATTACCCATTAATCCTAGCTAAGAAAACTACTCACTCATTATCATGTTGAACATGCTAGAAAAGTTGTCAATCATACCAACAAAGTAAAACATGATGAATAAATGAAGATAATTAACAATAATTAAAAGGGATTAAGAGAATTATACCTACTAATGATTCCAATAATAAAGCAAAGAATAATAGAAGTACTTGATGATTGATTGGAAGGTTGTCAATCTCCGAATAATAACCCAAATATTCTTCAATTACCCAAAATGAAAGATGAACAAAAGAGAGATTAAGAAAATGAGATTTGTATTAAGACTTGATTAAGAGTTGATTACAAGATTAAAGAGAGATTTGATTGATATAAACTACACTAGAGATTGCTAAAAAGAACATAATAATCTAATTAGACTAATGGGGTATTTATAGTGGGGATTAGGTACATAAATTAGGGTTTACTAAGGGCTTAAATGACGATTAAGTCCTTGAGGAATCGCCGGTCTCAAGGGAGACTCCGGTCTCCTTTTCGCCGGTCTTAAAAAAATATGCGCATCCTTCATTGAACAAGTAGAAGACGGATTTAGCTGTCACACAATCCGAGCGTCCAGGGCACGGGACGGGCGTATTGTCTTCTTGTTGGACGAGCGGATTCGTGGGGTGGACGGGCGGATTGTGGTGGTTTTGGACGGGCGTCCAGCTGAGGAAGACGCTCGGATTTCTCCTCTTGGACGGGCGGATTGTGGTCAATCCGCTCGGATTCTCTTATAGCTTCTTTTTTTCTTCTTTTCTTCCTTTCTCTTCATAAAATCCTTGAGGATTTCCTCGGGGATGCAAGGATCTTTTCTCATCACTGCCCATCTACTATAGTATATACAAAGGCCTTCTACTCTTATCTTCTCTTTGATGCTTGGTCATTTAGTTCAATAAATTTAGCTTCATTTTGCCATGAAAATGCAAGGTTTGCACTCCTTTCCTACCAAGGGATCAAAACCTAAAAGAATATGCAAAACAAAGGACTAAAGATAATAAATGACCCAAATAGGCACTAAAAAGCATGGGAACAAGGCTAATTCGGGGACTAAATATGTTCAAATTATGGTCACATCAGGGAGTGGCTTCACGCCCTAGTTCGCCCTCCGTGGAACCCGTCACGGGAGGGGATGTGCACATTAAGGGACAGGGTTATCGCTCGTTGATGAGCGGAATTTAGGTGGAGATTGGCTGCGGTCCCCCACTGGCGGTATGGATTACCTGTTGTGATGGGTAATCTGGCAGGGCTACAGACTTTGGTGTGTAGTCGGTTACCGTGTGAGATCGAGAGACTGGGGATGGAGGATGATCAGCTGGTTACCTTGTGCTTTTGTCTTATTTTGATTGAGCAGTACTGACCCCGTTGTTGTTTTATGAAATCTGCGGTTATCCATTCGGGGATGGTGAGCAGGCTGTGACAGGTATTGCATTTGGTGAGCTTGGGCCGGTCATGGGAGAGTCATCACGCCAGATGTAGTATCACCATCATGAGTCTTAGCATATTATTTTTTAGTTGTTAGCATTCGAATTCACTTTTATTGGTTTTTGGACCTTTGTAACCTTTTCACATTTACAGTATTTTAATAAATGTGTTTTGGACAGTTGCTTTTGATATGTACTAACCTCGGGCAACCGAGATGGTAACAACCTTTCATGCTAGGGTAGTCCTGGTAAGGTACCTTGGTATGAGGGGGTGTTACAAAGTGGTATCAGAGCCGACGATTCCGGCACCTAAAACAAATGAACCCAATGAACTTAGGGAGTCTAAATAAAATGAACCCGGGGAGAGTTATTTGGAGCTACCGCAAGGAATCGGGAGACGTTCCGGTGTCGCAATATGGCCCTCACTAACTCAAGACGGTCATAGGGGAAATGTGTTGAGTGTGTTTAATATATGTGTGTGGTGTGTCAAACTTGAAGGGTTGGAACATGTGGTAGGAGATGTAATGTGTGAAATTCGAGAAGGATGTTGAGAATTGGTAGCAAGGCGAAATGAAATTGTTATGTGACATCATTGGAAATGGTTTTTGCATGAAAATGATTGGCATAAAACGTGTTTATTATGTGGCATTCAGATTTATAACGTAATGTGTTTGAGTTTGGGTAGGAATCATGATAGGGTGTATTCCTTACTGTTGTAGATCGTGTTGGCATGACTCGGCCGAGCAGGGCGGGTACTCGACCGAGTAGGGGGTACTCGGCCGAGTAACCAGGCACTCGACCGAGTGTTTTTTGGCAGTGAGTAGTATTGGCTACTGGATGTCTTTGTTCGACCGAGTACTTAGGTGTACTCGACCAAGTAGGGCATACTCGGTCGAGTGTGGTCTATACTCGACCGAGTATGATTCTTGTGAATTTGACGTTGGCTATTGGAGTGGATTGCTCGACTAAGTACCAGTGATACTCGACCGAGTAGTCCTTACTCGACCGAGTATTGCTGGATACTCGGCCGAGTGCCTCTTTGGCGGAGGGTCATTACATTTTGAGTCGTAGGCTTTTGTGCTAACGTTTCTTCACTTCTTATCAGCTCAAAATACCGCCAAAAAGAACTGCCGCGCAAATTCAAGCTTCTGACATGACCATAGATGAGATTGCTCGTATGATCGAGTAACAAGAGGCTCTTCTTGAGGCTCACAAGAACGTGGGAAAGGGGGCGGAGAAGCCTGTGGATGCTACCCAACTTAGCATCATCATCGCCCGCTTTAACCCACCTACCTATGAGGGCGTTGAGGAACCTAAGTTGCTTGAGAATTGGCATCGTGAGATGAAAAGTCTCATGGAAGTGGTCAAGTGTCCGCCAGATATGATAGTTGAGCAGGTAGTGTACTACCTAAGGGGCGAGGCCGCGGTGTGGTGGCAAAATGTCAAAGAGGACACCAGAGCTTACTACCAGGCTGAGGGTTTAGGAACTATACCATGGGCGGGTCTAAAAAGTGCTATGAGGGAGCAATTTTTGCCGGAGCATATCCGTCACAAGTTGAGATCAGAGTTTGATTCCTTCACCATGACCGACGATATGACGGTCATCGAGTACTATCACCGGTTCCTTTAGTTGTCTCGCTATGCTGAGGACATGCAGCTGGGGCAGAGGGGTTTGGCTCTTCGTTTTGAGAGAGGTTTGTCCGCTAAGATCATGAACCGTTTACCAGCTGGAGTCATCACCGATCTTAAGGATGTGTGTCTGAGGGCTGGTCAGGCTGAGAGGTTGGTAGATCTCTCAAAGGAAGCTACAGAGAGGACTGCTGCTGAAAAGAGAAAGACTGATAGTTGAAACAACAATCAGTCGGGTAACAAGAAGGGCAACTTCAATCATGCTAAGGCTTTTTCTGGTGGGGCGGGTTTCTCTAGGGGATCCCGAGGTTGGGTTGGAGGTGGTGGTTGGAGTGTGAGTGACAACTCCAACCTTTCATGCTTTAGCTGTGGTGGTATAGGCCACAAGAGGCGAGAGTGCACGAATGCTAAGACTGGAGTAGGCTCGGGAGCTTTTCAGAGGAACTTCTCACAAGGTCCGAGTTAGAGCTTTGCTAGCAACCGGCAGGGTGGATCATGGGGTAACCGGGGTGGACATAGCAACAATGGCGGTTTTAACCGCAATGGTGGTGGATCTTATCAGCGCCAGAACAACAGTGTCACCCAGGATTCGGCAGCCAAGCCGAGTACTTCTAATGCTTCGGTCCAAGGATGAGGGCAGAAAAGCAGTGGAAAGCTCTTCATGATGGATAAGCAAGAAGCTCAGAACGATGGACATGTAGTTACCGGTATCTTTCTTGTTCATAATGTATTGTCTTTTGTTTTGTTTGACTTAGGGGCAACACATTCTTTTGTGTCTAGGAGTCATGCTTTGTCTATGGGCTTGGGGGAGTTTGAACTTGTAAGGGATGATGTATTTATACCTTCCGGGGAGTCTGTATCGTGTGTCAAGTTGTATAGGGGAGTGTCTATGTTGGTTGGAGGGGTAGATTTACCGGTAGACCTGCTAGAGTTTTCTATGGATGGGTTGGAGGTGATTGTCGGGATGGATTGGTTGGGTAAGTATGATGCCAAGATAGATTGTCGGCAAAAAAAAGTGTCTCTAAAGGGTCCTAAGGGTATTAGAGTGTCTTATAAGGGGTTTGTTGTGAGACCTAAGTGCAAGTTCATAGCTGTGATGACCATAAAGTCATGCTTGAGGAAGAAGTGTCCTTTGATTCTTTGTCAAGTAAGAGATCACCGAGTAGAGTCGCAGACAGATGCTGAGATACCTGTGGTAGGAGAGTTTGATGATGTCTTTCTTGAGGAGATATCGGGGTTGCCGCCAAAGAGAGATGTTGATTTTAACGTGGAGCTTAAACCGGGAACAGATCCTATATCTAAGGCACCATATCGTATGGCACCTAATGAGCTAGCAGAGTTGCAGAAATAGTTATATGAGCTATTAGACAAGGGGTATATCCGGCCAAGTGTGTCATCTTGGGGAGCTCCAGTTTTGTTTGTGAAGAAGAAAGATGGGAGTATGAGGCTATGTATCGATTATAGAGAGATCAACCGTGTTACATTGAAGAACAAGTATCCCTTGCCTAGGATTGATGACTTGTTTGATCAGCTGAGTGGTCCAGGTGTGTTTCCCAAGATCGATCTGAGGTCAGGTTATCACCAATTAAGGATAGTGGATGACGATATTCTGAAGACAGCTTTCCGGTCCCGTTATGGTCACTATGAGTACGTGGTGATGCCTTTTGGTTTGACCAATGCACTAGCAGCTTTCATGGATTTGATGAATCGGATGTTTACACCGTTCTTGGATAGGTTTGTGGTTGTTTTCAACGACGGCATCTTAGTCTACTCTAAGACTAAGGAAGAATATGAGAAGCACTTGAGGATGGTTTTGCAGACTCTAAGAGAGAATCGACTTTATGCCAAGCTATCTAAGTGCGAGTTCTGGTTAGAGGAGGTGGCTTTTCTGGGTCATGTGATATCTAAGAAGGGGGTATCCGTGGATCCTAGCAAGATTGAGGCTGTGACCAAGTGGGGATCACCAAAGAGTGTTGCTGAGGTTCGGAGTTTCTTGGGCCTTGCTAGCTACTACAGGAGGTTTGTGAATGACTCTTCTACCATAGCACGACCTATGACTGCTTTGATGAGGAAAGAGACTAGATTTGTTTGGGATGAGAGTTATGAGACGGCTTTCCAGACCTTAAAGGAACGTTTGACCAAAACTCTTATTCTAGCTTTCCCAGAGGGATGTGATAACTTTGAAGTATATAACGATGCTTTAAAGAATGGTCTGGGTTGTGTTTTGATGCAAGCTAGGAAAGTTATAGCTTATGCTTCGAGGCAGCTGAAGCCATATGAGGAGAACTACCCTACTCATGACCTGGAACTGGGTGCAGTTGTTTTTGCTCTTAAGATTTGGAGGAACTACCTTTACGGGGCAACCTTTACGGAGTTTTTAGATCATAAGAGTCTGAAGTATATCTACACTCAGAGGGAGCTTAATATACGACAGAGAAGATAGATGGAGCTGATCAGGACTACGATATGGAGATCATCTATCACGAGGGTAAGGCTAACGTTGTTGCAGATGCTTTGAGTAGGAAGAGTGTTCATTCGCTATGTACAACCATGTCTTTGTTGAAGATGAGGGATGAGATGACCAAGATGGGGATCTTTATGATAAGGAAAGGGGATACCATCGAGGATTTGACGATCAAGCCGAATTTGTATGAAAACATCAAGAATAAGCAAGAGCTTGATCCTAAGATCCAAGAGTGGAAGTCTTGAGTGGAGAGTGGCACTGTCTCCAGGTTTTCTATCCACACAGATGGGAGTGTTCGTTTTGACGGGAGATGGTGTGTTCCTGAGGATGCAGATTTGAGGAGAGTGATCCTGACAGAGGCTCATTGCACTCCTTATTCGGTTCACCCAGGTGGTGATAAGCTGTATAAAGACCTTAAGAAGACTTTCTGGTGGCCAAACATGAAGAAGGATGTAGCTGAGTTCGTGGCTAGGTGTTTGAACTGTCAGAGGGTCAAGGGTGAGCAGCGGAGACCACAAGGTAAGATTCAATATTTGGAGGTACCTAAGCGGAAGTGGGAGTCGATCTCTATGGATTTCGTTGTGGGGTTACCTAGGTCACAGCAAGGTAATAACATGATCTGAGTGATTGTTGATCGGTTAACAAAGTCAGCTCACTTTGTTCCTATGAAAGATACATGGTCTAAGATGCAGCTAGCCTTGGGTTATAGGAGACATGTGGTTCGGTTACTTGGTATACCTAAGGATATAGTTTCTGATCGTGATGAGAGGTTTATATCCAAGTTTTAGCAAGAACTACAAGAGTTGATGGGTACTACCTTGAAGATGAGCACAACTTTTCATCCTGCAACTGATGGTCAGACGGAGAGGACTATCAAGACCTTGGAGGACATGTTGAGAGCATGTGTCATGGAGTTTAGGGGCAGCTGGGAGGACAGGCTTGATCTGATCGAGTTTTCGTACAACAACAGTTATCATACTAGTATCGGGATGTCACCTTTTGAGGCTTTGTATGGTCGGAGGTGCCGAAGTCCAGTTTGTTGGGATGACAGTTCTGAGGTGGTTGTTTTAGGAACACAGCTAGTATAGGATATGGTTGAGCAGGTTCAGTTAATTCGTCAAAAGATAAGAGCAGCTGAAGATCGTCAAAAGAGTTATGCCGACTTGCACCGCAAAGATATAGAGTTCGCAGTTGGTGACAAGGTTCTTTTGAAAGTGTCACCTATGCGAGGTGTGATGAGATTTGGAAAGAAAGGCAAGTTGAGCCAGAAGTTCATAGGTCCTTATGATATTTTGGACCGCATAGGCGAGGTAGCCTACAGGTTAGCTTTACCACCAGCTTTGGATACAGTCCACAATGTCTTTCATGTTTCACAGCTCCGGAAGTATGTGAGTGACCCGTCACATGTACTTGAGGTTGAGAACATCGAGCTTGATGAGTCCTTGTCTTTTGATGAGGTTCCTAAGGAGATTATAGACCGCAAAGTACACAAGACACGAAATGGTGAGACCGTCTTACTCAAGGTACTTTGGTCCAATCACAATGTGGAAGAGGCCACATGGCACTACCACAAATGAGCACTTGGGCCACGGCTAAATTCATGGCGCAAGTGTTAAATTTCCGTGGCTAAATCATTTGGCCACGGGAATACCTTCCGTGACGCAAGTGGTCGTGGCAAAGAGATAGCCACGGGAAAAACCAGAACGTGGCTATTATTAAATTTTTGGCCACGGATTATCTCGTGGCTAATAACTCCCGTGGCCAAAAAATAATTCCCGTGGCAAAAAATTTATATGAAAATTAAATAAATAAAATGTTAAATAATTTTTTTTTTCACGATCGATATTTTATCATATATGGAATAGTGACAATCTCGGTACTGGTTTTGCTAGTTAACTCGATTCATTTGAACGGTCATGCATTCGCGCGCATCAAAGAGGCTTTCCAGGAGGTCACCCTCCCAACACTGCTCTCACCTGAGCACGCTTAACTTTGGAGTTCTTTTGATGTGCTACCGAAACTGAAAGTTAACTTTGTTGATACAATCAGTACTTTAAATCTTTTTAAGTTTATTTTTTTTCCTTTCAAAATTTACCTTTAGTACTATTTAATTACAAAACTATTACATGATTTACAAATATTTGCGGGTAAAACATTATTTTGGCCAAAACAATCAAATTTTGGATGTTACCCTCCCGACTAATGATTTTGACATCATTTTTTTGCCCAAGTTAGCAAAACCATTTTCTCTAAAAAGTAAACTTAATCATGTTTTCTTAACATTTTTTTATTTCTTTAGTTTATCGACATTCTTATTTTTATTTCTCTTGTACCCATTTTTTTGTATTATTTTTTACGCAAATGGTATTGTATGACCGTCGTACACACGATACGAAAAATTAACCATTTTTTGGTAAAATAATGACCACTTTTTATAACTTAAGGTCTCCCCCCCCCCCCCCCCTCCCTGCAAATTGGTCATTATTAGCCAAAGAGTAGTCACTTTTTACTAAAAAAAACACGAAAAACACTGTCGTACAACAGAATTGCTTATTTTTTTAAACTGATTTGTCTTTGTTATGATTTATCGTTTTTTTCTGAAAATTTTCACATTATTTGCACATGTGACTTTAAATTATTATAATTTATTTATTTTCCCTGTGATGTGCTGTTTCATATTGAATTTTGGGCCGGTAAATTGATAAAAACTACCAACTTTAGTTATCTTTTTCATAATAAATACCAACATAATCAATAATTATTAATCACTGCCATAATATTAACTTTTTTCTACGATAGATAACAAGTCGCCTTCTTACTCTAATTTTTTTCCTACATTAAAGGTGTTTCCATCAAAGAGAGGGATTTTGGAAGTGGGTGAGTGGAGATTTGCACTGATTATGAAAAAGGGTCCTTATATTGGTAATGTTTATCGATTAACCCTTGAATTTTTTATATTGATAATTTTTCCGATATGTTTTTTCTTAATTGTTTTGTGGGAGATCATTTTTTTTTTCTTTCATTTCTCAGCGCAATAATTTTATTTAATCAATTTTTTAATCTAATTATCGTTTTTTTTTTCATTCCTAAAAAAAAATTTCCCAAACTTTTTTTCTCACCAAGTTAAATTTTATATCAAATTCAAATTTTTCTATAACTATCTTACATATAAAGTTGTAAATCAAATTTTGAATGAACCAATTTGACAATATGTTAGTTTTAGATTTATCAAAGATAGATGATAAATAACTTATTTCTTTAATTTTATATGCTATGTCTTTAAATGTGATCCGATCATTTAAGATTGCTATTTAAGATTATAATGTTTTAATTAAAAAATTAAAATAAGTTCATGACTCTAATAAACAGAATTATATATTAAAACAAATTTCTTAAATTAGAAATTTTTGAAAAACCTGCAAAATGTAATTGTGATTTCTAAAAGAATAAAAAAATTTAGACGATAAAGTTTTCTTTGCTTTCATATAAGTTTAGAAAATTTTAAAATTTCTTATTAAAGTAAATAAAAAAAATATTAATTAAATTAATCAAAGTGTTTGCAAAATTATATATTTAAATGCATTTTCATATTATTTATATTCGATTAAATTTCTTTTTGATTTTAAGTTTGCCTTAACATGAAAATATCTTAATTTAAGTCGTAAAAGATACTCGCCACGGGAGTTTGTTAGTTCGTGGCTAAAATTTTTTATGCCACGGAACAGTTTGTGGCTAATTAAAATTTCGTCACGGGTGTGACATAGTTCGTGGCTAAAATGATTATTTCCCACGGGTGTAGGCTATTTCGTGGCGCAAGTGACTTTTTGCCACGGGAAAAGTTATCCCATGGCATAAATTTTTTCCAAAATAATGAATAAATTTTTCCCGTGGCTAAGAAGAATTTAGCCTCGAATTATAAATTCCCGTGGCATAATTCGTGGCGCAAGTGACAATTTGTTGTAGTGTGGGAAGCAGAGGAGGCTATGCGAGAGCGTTTTCCTAACCTTTTCGATCAGGTATGGTTGGTTTTGGGAACGTAACCGTTGTCTTTTTTTTTTGGGGGGGGGGGTAGGAGATGGTCGCATGTGTGTTTTGTCTTAGTTTGAGTCGGGTTAGTTGGGTTTTTAATGTTTTGTATTGGTATATTTTGTTGGTATGTGTGTCGGGAAGTCGTTTTAGTTGTGTGTTTTGGGTAGAGTGTGAACTTTGCGAACGAAATTCTTTTTAAGGAGGGAAGACTGTAATACTACGGATTTTATAGGCTGGTACTCGATCGAGTATGGCCTACACGGTCAAGTAGTGTGGGTCGTGTAGTCTGTTTCGCTACTGCCGAGGAACACTCGGCCGAGTATCATGAATACTCGACCGAGTAGAGGATACTCAGCCGAGTATACTCTATACTCGACCGAGTATCCGGTCTGGCGAGTAATATTTCAGCGGTTTGATTCGGGAGTAATTAGAGGTTATATAATTTTGATAATCAGTTTCTAAACATCATTTTACAAAACCTAATTAAATGTACGACGCTCTAATCACTCCCAATCTCTCCTCTGTATGTGTGTGGACAATCTTAGCAATCGTATTCAATCCTTCATCCTTTCATCGGCAAGTCTTTATCCCCATGTTTGTTGATGGTTAATTTTAGGGTTTGCCTTTAATCATGAATTGGGGGAAATGGGGTTTTGCAATTAGTAATTGTGTTATGTGATTATTGTTTAGGCGAGGACTTCGTAGAGGAGTCGTTCTAGTGCTTGATTCTCGTCATTGCTGATTGTTGCTAAGGTAGGGTTTTCCTACTTAGTTTCTGTTGATTCAATTAAGATGTGATTGTATTGTGTTTACTGTTATCTGCTGATCATGAAAGTATTGGTGTTGTGGTGGTGGTTGTGATGTGGTGGTGTTGTCATGATTGTGGTGGAGTCACTTGCGGGAGTGGCTTCACGCCCTAGTTCGCCATCCGTGGAACCCGTCACGGGAGGGGATGTGCACATTAAGGGACAGGGTTATCGCTCGTTGATGAGCGGTATTTAGGTGGGGATTGACTGCGGTCCCCCACTGGCGGCGTGGATTACCTGTTGCGATGGGTAATCTGGCAGGACTACATACTTTGGTGTGTAGTCGGTTATTGTGTAAGATCGGAAGTCTGGGGATGGAGGCTGATCAGCTGGTTACCTTTTGCTTTTGTCTTATTTTGATTGAGCAGTACTGACCCCGTTGTTGTTTTATGAAATCTGCGGTGATCCATTCGGGGATGGTGAGCAGGCTATGATAGGTATTGCATTTGGTGACCTTGGGGCGGTCATGGGAGAGTCATCACGCCAGATGTACTATCATCATCATGAGTCTTAGCATATGACTTTGTAACCTTTTCACATTTACATTATTTTAATAAATGTGTTTGGGACAGTTGCTTTTGATATGTACTAACCTCGGGCAACCGAGATGGTAACAGCCTTTCATGCTAGGGTAGTCCTGGTAAGGTACCTTGTTATGAGGGGGTGTTACACAATATCTATGGCATCAAGCAGCAAAAACAAATTTGATATTTTACAAGACGCTCAAAATCCAGAAGTGGACAATATTATAGCAGATGATATCAACAAAAATACCCAGTTTTTTCATGACTTGGCAAATAGTTTCAAAGGTTAATAAGGACCATTGGATGTGTTATTATGAGCACTAAGAAAAGGTGCACACATTTGGAATATTAGGGGAAAGATGCGTAAAATAATGCATGCCTATTTTTGTGTGTTTCAAAAGCACACTTAAGTAAGCCCTTGAATTTTTGTTTTGCTTTTATAAAGCACTCAGTAAATCTACTGTTATGTAATTCATCTGTTTCCCGCTCCTTGCCTATACAAGGATGCGTTTTTTATTGTTGAAGGCAGGCTTTTTCCTGGCTTTATCTCTATATCTCACTTGTAAATCTTCTCTCTTTATAATAAAAGTTTACTAAGCGTTCCTCATCTACTGGTTGACAAATTAAGTTTGTAAGTTGTTTCTTTTAATTTTTGTTTTTATTTTTATTTTACATACTCTAAGGATGAGCCTTATAGGCTAAATCCTTTGTTGAATTATGAAAAGACTTGACTAAACTACCTATTTGACCATGGTTATGTTATTTTTCTAACTGGTTTTTATTACTTATCAACGTAATTTATGAGGATTTAGTGAGGGTACATATTGTGTTCAGTTTGAACTAACGACCTATGTGGGTGTACCGCACCGTTTGCTGTATGTCGATAGAAGGCGCTGACTTTTTTTTTTTTTGCAGTCCCCTATAGGTTTAAACAAGATCAAATTTAACACTTTATGGTAAAGTCCTAATCACTAGTAATGTACGTACTCTTGAGTATCACCTTTTCATGTATTATTTTGATAAGTCTATAAAGGTCCGACTTTATTAACTAGCAGTTATTTTCCAAGAAGGAATTTTTAAAAATAATAATTTAGTTAATAATGATGATAATCAGATTATTAATTTGGGAGATGATCAATTACATAAAACCCCTGATAAATCTAATAAGTTTCTTCAAACATTAGAAATTATTACAGGCCAGAAATGGTATGTAAAAATTTTACTTCGGATTGATAATCAATATTTTAAAGAATTTACTGATTTCATTGACACTGGAGCAAACTTGAATGTCATACAAGAAGGATTAATTCCTACAAATATTTTGAAAAAACCACTCACACTTTATCTCAAGCAGATGGAGATAAACTTGATATTCAGTTTAAACTTCCAAAAGCATATGTTTGTGTCAATGACACTTGTATTCCTTTAAGTTTTTTACTTGCTAAAAATAAACTTTCAGTTCCAGTCATACTTGGAACACCTTTCATCAATAAAATTTATCCTTTTTAAAGTGTTGATAAAAATAGTTTAATTGCAACTTATAAGAATAAAACTATTACATTCAATTTTATAATGAAACTTTTTGTTAAGACTATACATAAAATGTATGATCAAATATCTTTAAAAGAAAATCAATTATGCTTTTTAAAACATGAGGTTAATATTTTGACTATAGATGAAAAGCTTAATAATCCAAAGCTAAAAGTAAAAATTTCTGAAATCGAAAACCAATTTTCTTTAGCTATTTGCAATAATCATCCAACTGCCTTTTAGAGTCGGAAAAAAACATATAGTTGACCTTCTTTATGAAGAAAATTTTAAGGAAGAAAATAATCCTACCAAGGCATGACCTTGTCAAATGAATTCAGAATATTTGTCTTTTTGTAAAAAAGAAATAAATTCTCTTATAGTGAAAAAACTTATAGGACCATCCAAATCACCATGGTCTTGTACAGCTTTTTATGTAAATAAAAAGGCTGAGAAGGAACGAGGAGTTCCTAGATTGGTTATTAATTATAAACCTTTAAGCAAAGTTTTAAAATGGATTAGGTACCATATACCTAACAAAAAAAATTTACTTAATCGATTATACGATGCAATCATATTCTCTAAATTTGATTTAAAGTCTGGTTATTGGCAAATTCAAATTAACCCAACAGATAGATACAAAACTGCTTTTAATGTTCCATTTGGACAATATGAATGGCATGTTATGCCATTTGGATTAAAAAATGCACCTTCTGAATTTCAGAAAATTATGAATGATATTTTTAATGATTACAGTATTTTTATTATTTTTTATATTGATGATATTTTTGTATTTTCCAAAACCATAGAGGATCATTTTAAACATCTTAACATTTTTAAGAAAATTGTTATTTCAAATGGTTTAGTTATATCCAAAACTAAAATGTCTCTATTTCAAACCAAAAGTCGTTTCTTAGGTCATAATATTGAAAAAGGAAAAATCATTCCTATAAACAGAAGTATTGAATTTGGGTCTACGTTTCCAAATGAAATTACTCATAAAGCTCAGCTTCAAAGATTTTTAGGAAGCTTGAATTATATTTTCCCTTATTACGCTGATCTAGCAAAAGATATAGCTATCCTCTATGATAGACTAAAAAAGAGTCCTAATATGTGGTCTATAGATCATACTAATGCTGTTAAAAAAATTAAGAGTAAAGTTATATCTTTACCATGTCTTATGTCAGTAATCCTTATTGGGATAAAATTATTGAGACTGATGCTTCAGACATTGGTTATGGAGGAATTCTTAAACAGGTTAATCCTTTGGCTAAAAAAGAATATTTGGTCCGATTTTATTCAGGAAAATGGAATCCAGCACAATCTAATTATGCAACTGTTGCAAAAGAAGTTCTCGCGATAGTAAGATGTGTTTTAAAATTTCAAAATTATTTAAAATTTCAAAATTATTGATAGTTTAACTATTCTTTATCTTAATAATGAGGATGGTCATTCAGATGGTGTTCATTCTGAATCCATGGATAATCTCCGGGACAAGACAGTGGAAGAAATTATTCAACATTATTTCACTTTAGCTCAAAAAGCTTTGGCTCAAAAGGCCAATAATGATGATAACAAATCACGAAAAAGTGATACTTCTATGGCAATATCAATGGCATCAAGCAGCAAAAACAAATTTGATATTTTACAAGACGCTCAAAATCCAGAAGAGGACAATATTATAGCAGATGATGTCAACAAAAATACCCAGATTTTTCATGACTTGGCAAATAGTTTCAAAGGTTAATAAGGACCATTGGATGTGTTATTATGAGCACTAAGAAAAGGTGCACACATTTGGAATATTAGGGAAAAGATGCGTAAAATAATGCATGCCTATTTTTGTGTGTTTCAAAAGCACACTTGAGTAAGCCCTTGAATTTTTGTTTTGCTTTTATAAAGCACACAGTAAATCTACTGTTATGTAATTCATCTGTTTCCCGCTCCTTGCCTATAAAAGGATGCGTTTTTTTATTGTTGAAGGCAAGCTTTTTCCTAGCTTTATCTCTCTCTCTCTCACTTGTAAATCTTCTCTCTTTATAATAAAAGTTTACTAAGCGTTCCTCATCTACTGGTTGACAAATTAAGTTTGTAAGTTGTTTCTTTTAATTTTTGTTTTTATTTTTATTTTACATACTCCAAGGATGAGCCTTATAGACTAAATCCTTTATTGAATTATGAGAAGACTTGACTAAACTACCTATTTGACCATGGTTATGTTATTTTCCTAACTGGTTTTTATTACTTATGAACGTAATTTATGAGGGTTTAGTGAGGGTACATATTGTGTTCAGGTTGAACTAACGACCTATGTGGGTGTACCGCACCGTTTGTTGTATGCCCATAGAAGGCGCTGGCTTTTTTTTGCAGTCCCCTATAGGTTTAAACAGGTTCAAATTTAACACTTTATGGTAAAGTCCTAATCACTAGTAATGTACGTACTCTTGAGTACCACCTTTTCATGTATTATTTTGATAAGTCTGTAAAGGTCCGGCTTTATTTGGTATCAGAGCCATGGAATAATAGGGAGTTTGTGATTGTTAAGTCATAATTCAACATGTTTTTAATTATGAGTAAGTTGGCAAAACATATAAATATGAACAAGTCTACTGTTAAAAACAGTATCACTAACGAGGTTGATTTACCTCAAGATCTTGAATTATTAAACAAATGGACTATTCATCGAGTTAATACCAGAACCATTTATAAATTAGGATGGTTTGAAAGAATAGGTTTAAAACAAGTAGTAAAAACTACTGAGGAATCTATTTCTTTGAATAATGATGAGATGTACATTCAATTATTAAATAGTTATGATATTGAACCTTACTGAAAATCTGATTATAAGTTTATTCACATAGGATTAGTCCAAGTGGCTTTTAAACCCTTAACTCTTGAAGGATTACCGGAAAGCTTTATAGCAGCTCTAAGAGATGGTAGAAATTTAGATTGGCAAAACTCAATTATGGGAGTGGTCAAGTCTAGTTTAGCTCATGGCCCAGTTTATTTTGATGTTTATCCAAATTTACAGTTATCTTTAACATATACTAATATTCTTGATGCTTTAACTTTAAATGTTAAGACTCATGGTTATAATTATTCTAAAGGATCCGAATTAATATGTATTTGTTATAGAATTTATTTTAAACCTTTATACACATTAAATCCCTATTGCAGATTAGCTAATAAGTCTATTAATGAGACTATTGTTATTCAGACTAATTGTAATAAATCTAATATTACAACTAGAAAATCTATTAAGTGGGAAGAAATATCTTTTACTGAAAATTGGACAATTGTTAAGGCAATGCCTCCACAACCTATTATCCAAACTAATTTGCTAGATGTTAAGCAAACTCCAGAAGGAACTGTTACTCTAAATTTTGGTGACAATCATTTCAGACCAAGAAGTAGTACTTCTAGATTAACTAGATCTATTTCTAATAGAACTTTTATTTCAGCCTTAGACCATGATATAGATATTCCTAGCCCATCTGGATACTCAACTTCTCAAATAAGAGATGAAGACATTATTGAAACTGATGAAGATGTTTTAAGACTTCATTCAGATAAAATTTTAAAAAGACAACCCAAAAAGGATATGGACACTATGTCTCAAATGAGTTTTAATTTTAATGATTAATACATGTTTATTGGATTTCACCTCTGGTTCAGAATCCAGAAAGATTATTAGTAGTGAATTCAATTCTCCTATATGGGAAAAATTTAGAAATTGGTTTTTTGACAATTTTGATGATAGTCAACAAAAGGTTCTTCAACATAAATTTTATGATTTTTGTAATTTAAAAAAAGAAATTATACATTTTGTTCCTTGGTATTGTGCTACATATCTATCTAATTATTTAACTGTTCTTGAGAGAAATTTCAAACTTTTAAATGGTGATGATTTAAAAGGAGTTTATCCTCCTTCACAATCTTTTAAGCTTGATGGATGTTGTTATAAGGTTCTTTCAAAAATTTTTGATAACGATGTAGCCATAATTACTACAAATCATATTAATGATTTGATTCAGCAAAATAATTATGCTAATCTATATTTAAAAATTCTTGGTGATCATATTGCTGATTTACATAAAAAGACCGACAAAGTCATTAGTTTAATCAATAATTTGGTTCAAGATAGAATGTACATGTTTAAAACTGCATCTTCTAGAATTCCTAATATCAGGATCCACCTGAAATAAAGAATTTTAAATTCAAGTCTGATCAAGAAACAGCATTAACTGAAAAATTAATTAGTACTTTGGCTGATAAGGTGGCCAGTCTTAGTATCAAGACCCTAGATGATGAATTAAATCCAGAAAATGATGACAGTGTTAATGTTATAAAAAAGAATAAATGGTTTAATAAGCCGATTAATAGACTATATTATAATACTAGACCATCACCAATGGATCTCCTTCATAAAGAGCAGGAATATCACATTAATAATAGTTATAATGGAACCCATATTTATGAATGGAATATAGATTGTTATTCTAAAAAGCAAATCCATAATCATGTTCATAGGATGCTTATGTATTCAAGTATTTGTAAAAATGCTAATAATGACGACGTTACTGTTGCTAAAATGATAGTAGCAGGTTTTACTGGCCAACTAAAGGGTTGGTGGGATAATTACTTATCTGAAGATGAAAGACAGGCTATGTATAACACTGTTAAAATTGAAAATGGTGTTACTTCGCATTAGGCTGTTTATACTTAGGTCATAAATATTGTTGACCTTACCGGTCAATATGCTAATAATCAAGAATCAACTAGGACACTTTTACGAATCAAACACTTTTACAGAATCAAAGGTGTAAAAGTTTAACTGATTTTAGATGGTATAAAGACACATTCCTTAGTAGAGTTATGATACTACCAGAGACTAATAGCTCTCATTAGAAAGCCAAATTTATTGATGGTTTACCCCATTTGTTTGCTGAGAGAGTTAGGAAGACCCTTAGAGGTAATGAGGCTTCTATTTATTACGAACATTATAATTATTGACAACTAATAAAAGTTTGTACTCAAGAAGGTTTAAACCTTTGTAATGACATTAAGCTTAATCAAGAGCTAAAACGCCAAAATCTAGTTGAGAAATACCAATTGGGTAATTTTGTGAACAATTTGGTATGGATATGCCTTCTTCGTATAAGAAAAAGAAGAACAATAATATTGATCATTATTACCATAAATATAATAAAATGAAGTATTCCAAGAAGAAATTAGAAGATAAATCTCAAAGGAAATTTCAGAGACAACAATATAAAACGAATTATAGAAAAAAGGGTTATACTCCTTCCAAACAAATAAGATGTTTTAAGTGCAATAAAAAGGGTCACATGGCAAATGATTGCTGGACTCAAAAGCAGATCAATAATTTGGAGATTGATGATGATCTTAAAGATAAACTGTTACGATTATTTTTAGACCATAATGAACTTAATAGTGAAACTGAAGGCAGTTCAAGTAGTTCTAGTAATGATAATATCAAAATCATTGATAATGATTCCGATACTTCTGAATCATCCAGTTCAGAATGTACACCTTGTGGTATGGGAAAACCTTGTACTAGTCCAATTAAGATTTGGTATCTCAATTCCAAGAAAATTATATTAATACCCTTGATAATGATCAATGGATAAATTTGTTGAAAACAATTCAAGACCCTGAAATACTATCTAAGATTATTGAAAATATTCCTAGCGCTTCTCAAAATACTAATAAGTACAACAATGATAATATCGTTACTGATAGAAATCCTTATACCATGAAGGAAGTTTATAAGCTTCTTCAGAGTAAGAAAAAAGATTCTAATCCTACTCCTACTTCTTTACATGATATTTTAAAATAAATAGATATTTTAAAGTCTGGGATAAAAGATTTAAAAGTTCAAGATAAACGTAATGACAAAAGAATTTCTAATTTAGAAACTCTAGTTATTTTCCAAGAAGAAATTTTTAAAAATAATAATTTAGTTAATAATGATGATAATCAGATTATTAATTTGAGAGATGATCAATTACATAAAACCCCTGATAAATCTAATAAGTTTCTTCAAACTTTAGAAATTATTATAGCCAGAAATGGTATGTAAAAATTTTACTTCGGATTGATAATCAATATTTTAAAGAATTTACTGCTTTAATTAACACTGGAGCAGACTTGAATGTCATACAGGAAGGATTAATTCCTACCAAATATTTTGAAAAAACCACTCACACTTTATCTCAAGCAGGTGGAGATAAACTTGATATTCAGTTTAAACTTCCAAAAGCATATGTTTGTGTCAATGACACTTGTATTCCTTCAATTTTTTTACTTGTTAAAAATAAACATTCAGTTCCAGTCATACTTGGAACACCTTTCATCAATAAAATTTATTGTTTTCAAAGTGTTGATAAAAATAGGTTAATTGTTGCTTATAAGGATAAGACTATTACATTCAATTTTATAATGGAACCTTTTGTTAAGACTATACATGAAATGTATGATCAAATATCTTTAAAAGAAAATCAATTATGCTTTTTAAAACACGAGGTTAATATTTTGACTATAGATGAAAAACTTAATATTCCTAAGTTAAAAGTAAAAATTTCTGAAATCGAAAAACAATTTTCTTTAGCTATTTTCAATGATCATCCAAATACCTTTTGGAGTCGGGAAAAACATATAGTTGACCTTCTTTATGAAGAAAATTTTAAAGAAGAAAATATTCCTACCAAAGTAAGACCTTGTCAAATGAATTGAAAATATTTGTCTTTTTGTAAAAAAGAAATAAATTCTCTTATAGACAAAATACTTATAGGACCATCCAAATCACCATGGTCTTGTACGGCTTTTTATGTAAATAAAAATGCTGAGAAGGAACGAGGAGTTCCTAGATTGGTTATTAATTATAAACCTTTAAACAAAGTTTTAAAATGGATTAGGTATCCTATACCTAACAAAACAGATTTACTTAATCGATTATACGATACAATCATATTCTCTAAATTTGATTTAAAGTCTGGTTATTGGCAAATTCAAATTAACCCAACAGATAGATACTAAACTGCTTTTAATGTTCCATTTGGACAATATGAATGGCATGTTATGCCATTTGGATTAAAAAATGCACCTTCTGAATTTCAGAAAATTATGAATGATATTTTTAATGATTACAGTAATTTTATTATTGTTTATATTGATGATATTTTAGTACTTTCCAAAACCATAGAGGATCATTTTAAACATCTTAACATTTTTAAGAAAATTGTTATTTCAAATGGTTTAGTTATATCCTAAACTAAAATGTCTCTATTTCAAACAAAAATTCGTTTCTTAGGTCATAATATTGCAAAAGGAAAAATCATTCCTATAAACAGAAATATTGAGTTTGGGTCTAAGTTTCCAAATGAAATTACTGATAAAACTCAGCTTCAAAGATTTTTAGGAAGATTGAATTATATTTCCCCTTATTACGCTGATCTAGCAAAAGATACAGTTATCCTCTATGATAGACTGAAAAAGAGTCCTAATATGTGGTCTAAAGATCATACTAATGCTGTTAAAAAAATTAAGAGTAAAGTTATATCTTTACCATGTCTTATATTAGCTGATCCTTATTGGGATAAAATTATTGAGACTGATGCTTCACACATTGGTTATGAAGGAATTCTTAAACAGGTTAATCCTTTGGATAAAAACGAATATTTGGTCCGATTTTATTCAGGAAAATGGAATCCAGCACAATCTAATTATGCAACTGTTGCAAAAGAAGTTCTTGCGATAGTAACATTTGTTTTAAAATTTCAAAATGATTTATATAATCAAAAATTTATAATTAGGACAGATTGCAGTTCTGCGAAATTTATGTTCCAAAAAGATTTTAAACATGATGTTTCCAAACAGATGTTTGCAAGATGGCAAGCGAATTTAGCCCCTTTTGATTTTGAAATCTTAAAAAAAAAAGGTTCTGAAAATCATCTCCCAGATTTTTTAACAAGGGAGTATTTATCTGTTTAATGTTTAATCTTTCAGGAATGTATCGTGGTAATGGTCGTGGCACTTATCCCTCTAATAGAGGGAGAGGAAAATATTTCCCTAATAAGGGAGGTAATTCAGAATTAGGACCAAGTAATATCTTGATCCATCATGGAAGCAGGAAGCTTATAGCTAAATCTTTTAGTGACGAAATCATAGAAAAAGAAGAACTCGAAGAGTTCGGACTATGGAAACAAAAGGGACAAGATAAAATCTCCCCTTCCTTTAGGAAGATAGTTAAGGAGTCAATTGATGAAAAAGAAAAAATGGTTAAAAACCAAGAAGAAAGGATTATACTCCTTCTTAATATGTCTGATAAAAGATGGGAAGATCAGCTCTGGCTTCTATGTGAGAGATATCTCATAAATAATAATTATACAATGGAGTCATATAAAAACAATTTTTTTTTTATGAAAACATACTTTCATCAAATGGTTGTGAAATCAATCATTTCACTACTATTGACGCAGAAATTTATATTTTCTCAAAAATTATAATCAGAAAGGTTATATCCATTGAAGAATGGGGAATCACCCTCTCAAAACAAAATCCTTAATTATCAAAGGATCTCGTATTGAGTACAATTATTGGGATTATATTCAAGCATTTGATAAAACTTTTTTATATGAGAATGACAAAATAAGTCATACTTGATTCATAAAAATTGGCCAAGAAATTTATAACCAAACTATACCGCCCTGGTTAATAAAATGGTGGCAATTCTATGGAACATCAGAGGAAATATTACCTCAATTATTTAGAGATCTATATAATGAATGGAAAGAGGTTATACAAAAGGTTCCAGAGGACAATATTCCTGGAATTATCCAAATGAAATTTTTTATTGAATTTTCTATTCCTTGGATTTGGAAATTTAATTCAAAAACGGGTTATACCCAAGAAAAATTATTTTGTTTAAAAAGAGAATCATATTCTCGCTTCTGGGATACTATGTTCAGAGAAAATAAAGATACTAACAAGCTCAATTGCAGTTCTACTCTTGATCTTATTCAAGAGAAGATTGATAGTTTTACTATTCTTTATCTCAATAATGAGGATGGTCATTAAGATGGTGTTCATTCTGAATCCATGGATAATCTCCAGGACAAGACAGAGGAAGAAATTGTTCAACATTATTTCGTTTTAGCTCAAAAAGCTTTGGCTCAAAAGGCCAATAATGATGATAACAAATCACAAAAAAGTGATACTTCTATGGCAATATCTATGGCATCAAGCAGCGAAAACAAATTTGATATTTTACAAGACGCTCAAAATCCAGAAGAGGACAATATTATAGCAGATGATATCAACAAAAATACCCAGATTTTTCATGACTTGGCAAATAGTTTCAAAGGTTAATAAGGACCATTGGGTGTTTTATTATGAGCACTAAGAAAAGGTGCACACATTTGGAATATTAGGGGAAAGATGCGTAAAATAATGCATGCCTATTTTTGTGTGTTTCAAAAGCACACTTGAGTAAGCCCTTGAATTTTTGTTTTGCTTTTATAAAGCACACAGTAAATCTACTGTTATGTAATTCTGTTTTGCTTCTATAAAGCACACAGTAAATCTACTGTTATGTAATTCAGCTGTTTCCCGCTCCTTGCCTATAAAAGGATGCGTTTTTTGTTGTTGAAGGTAGGCTTTTTTCCTGGCTTTATGTCTATCTCTCACTTGTAAATCTTCTCTCTTTATAATAAAAGTTTACTAAGTGTTCCTCATCTACTGGTTGACAAATTAAGTTTGTAAGTTGTTTCTTTTAATTTTTTTTATTTTTATTTTACATACTCCAAGGAAGAGCCTTATAGGCTAAATCCTTTGTTAAATTATGACAAGACTTGACTAAACAACCTATTTGACCCTGGTTATGTTATTTTTCTAACTGGTTTTTATTACTTATCAACATAATTTATGAGGGTTTAGTGAGGGTACATATTGTGTTTAGTTTGAACTAACGACCTGTGTGGGTGTACCGCACCGTTTGCTGTATGCCGATAGAAGGCGCTGGCTTTTTTTTGCAGTCCCCTATAGGTTTAAACAGGTTCAAATTTAACACTTTATGGTAAAGTCCTAATCACTATTGAGGGAACAGGTCTCTCTTTTTTTTGCAGTCCCCTATAGGTTTGTATTACTTATCAACGTAATTTACAGAGGGCTTTAACTCAAAAATAGGGGCCTTCACTATTGAGGGAACATGTCTCTCTTTTGGTAACTCTTCTAACAAAGAGGAAGAAACGAAGCAAAAATCTTGGACAGGAGAAAAGGCGCACGGTGCGCCCTTTTGTTCTGGGAAAGGCGCATGGTGCGCTTTTCCTACTACTCTGTTTTTTGTTTCGATTTCTTCCCACTCTTCCATGAATGGGGTTACTTCCAAGACTTTAATGGTTTCTTGTAAATTACAAGACAAAACATACCCTACATCTTCTCTAAGCATTTATTTAGTCAATGCAATATCCAAAGGATCATCCTTACATAGTTCATAGAAGGTTTGGACAATAGGCTCAAATATTTCCAAAAAACATAGTGAAGAGGTCTCGATGGGGAATTTCATTGCCTCATAGATGTTATATTTAATCTTTTGACTTTTAAATTCTATGGTAAGACATCCACTAGGCACATCTATCTTTGTGTTTGAAGTCTTCATGAAAGGTCTTCCCAACAAGATGGGAGTGGAACCTTTTTTGGGCTCCATCTCAATCTCATAGAAATCGGCGGGGAAAATCATGTCCCTCACCTTGACCAATACATCCTTAATGATGCCTTTGCGGAAGATGTTGGATCTGTCGGCTAAGGAAATGAACACATGAGTTAGTTTTAAAGGATCTAACTTAAGAGACTCATAAATATTATGAGGCAAAACATTGATAGAAGCACCCAAATCAAGCATGGCCCTTTGGAACTCCAATTCACCAATCTTTCAAGGGATGGTGAACATGCCCGAGTAACCACACTTTTGAGATAAACGCTTTTGAAACATAGCGGAGACATGTTCACTAGCCCTCAATTTCTTCATACTCTTAGCTTTGTTGATCTTCTTAGTGTTGGAGTAAGTGTCCCCGGCAATAATGATCACAATTGTCGATCATATTGATCACATATTTAAATCTCAGAACAAGAATACGAAAGGGATGATACATTACATATATAGTCAACTGGTCCACACATATCAGTAATGATTGGCTAGCTAGAGTTTGACGTTACTGTCGTGCGACGGTGGTGATCAGTTGATCCCTTGAGGTCACACCTAAAGGACGATTCCCTTAATTGAAAAAGGTTAATTAATTGTATGTCGATACAGATTAATTAATTCCTTAAAATTGAACAAATTATTATCATAAGAGAGAAAATGACATCTTATTATAATGTGATTAAACAAGATTTTATTTAGTAATTTAAGAAGTTATATTACTAAAATTAATCGGTGTTTGCGAAACACGCGAGATGAGAATGATAAGTTAGTTATAATTACAAGATGTTGTGAATTATACAAACTAGTATTTAAATGACCATTTTATGTGAAAGTAATTTTGAATTACTAGTCAATTTGTTAAATGTGATTTATTTAAATTGTAAATGATATTTAATTTGTTAAATATGCATTTTAAATTAAAACACGACATAAGACATGTTACATGACATACAATTGTACAATTGACAAAAATAAAATGGACTCCATATTACACATGATAACCGAAAATTGGTGGGCAATTTTAGAAGTTTTGTCTTATTCATTTGTCTATGACATTTGATAGTGACTTGACTATGACAAAGGCTTACACTAATTAGTCTTGTGAAGACAAAAAGGAAAAAGAAAAAAAAAGTCCTAAAACCGCCCTACCCACCGGTTTTTAGTAGTAACAATTGAGAGATTTTTTCTCAATTTTTCATTCTCTCATGTTTTAGGAAAAAAACACAACACTCTTTCTCTGTTGTTCTTCATAAAAATTAATTTTTATGAATCAATTTGTACAAATCAATCACAAATAATACTAGTAGTAGTATATGAGTATTAGTAATCGATTTTAAGGTAAACCACATTACAAATATCTAGTACATATTATTTTGTGGGATTTTGGGATAGTCTTGGGTGCTACTTATTGGAGGGCTTCTATTTGAAGTCATGGATGATCATCCTAATGTATTTTCTAGCTCAAGAACAAATGAAGGTAGGAGACCTTCATTTGTGCCCATTTGGCCGATTTTTGATGGTGAGAAAACGATTTTCTCTTCTCTTGTTATTTAGTTTGCATGCATAAGATCAACAATTTATTTTATGACTAAATAAATTAATGAGATTAATAATCATAAAAAGCGGTATCATGAGCCTTAGGTTGTTTGCAGGCAAATCGGTTTATAGTTTTTCCGAATTATATGATTAACAAACAAAACTAATTAATTTTGATTTATGAAGATAAACCTAAAAATAACCTTGCATGTTAAAAGTTTCTGATCCTAAGTGATTTTTAGGACATTTTGGTTTATTCATGGATTTTATTGTTCATTTTATAGATTATTGGCATTAAAATGTGATTTTTATGATAAAAATGTCATTTTTGGACGAAAAATAGATAAACTTCGAATTTTTCAGTGGTTTTTGGATATGTTTTCACATATATTATCTACTGATGGCCTGCAACGTTTCATGATAAAATGAGTTGTTTTGCTCGAAATATGGTTTTTTCAAGTTAAAATCGTATTTAAATGGGTAAATAGGTTAATATGAGTTATATTTCGAATATGGTCATGGAAATGTAGTATGTTGTCACATGCAATTTTAAAAGATGTGTGTCAAATATTTGGCTATAATGAAGTCTTTATGCATGATTTATGAATTTTTGATGAAAAATCACATAAATAGTGACTATAATTAGTAATAATGCTAAAACATACTTCATGACTAAAGGAAAAACGTCATATGTTGCATTTTATCATATATTTCAGATCTAAAAGTGAAAAGTTGATGAAAATATTTTTCTCATATTTTTATGGTCATAATTGTTAAAAATCGATAAACCGCAACATTGTTTTTCACGATAAATTTTCGAAATTTTAACCTAAGTTTTGAACATTATGAGTGTCATGGTATTTTTTCCAGAATGTTCATGAGTTTAAATTTCAAATTTTGAAATTATTTGAAATTTTTATGATTTAATTTGAAGTTTATAGTATAATTTTGTATTTTTAGGTCCATTTATGAACAATATAAAGAAATCAAGTTTAATTATTGTAAAAATGTGAGTGGAGACTAATTTTGAGTTCTAAGATGGCTAGTGTAATTAACTTGTACATTAATATGAATTTATGTAATTATTGTGATTTTAATAAGTTAAATCACGCAAATCCGTAAAAACCGATAAATATACGATATTGGCTCTTAAAAGGCGATTTAGCATAAAATCTAGCATGTTCATACATATTATAATGCTGCATTTTATTTATGATTTTCATAATTTAATTTTATGTAATTTTTGAATTATGTAATTTTACTTAGTATGGCCTTAGTTTTAATTGGTATTACCCGAAATGTATGGGAATATCGATTCGGTTGTAATTATTGTGATCTCGTATCACCGTTTTGTAATTTAATAGATTTATTTTTTATTTTATTACAAATGTATAATAGGAAATTTTGTAATTCATTTTGTAATTTAATTATTCCGGAGTTCCTTGAAGACGGTGCCATTCGAGAAGGCGATCCATCAAAGAAAGTGTTGCCTTGAAATGCGTGCCAAGACCGAAGTTCAAGGGACCAAAGGAGTTGGTTTCCGAATTTGTAATATTTTATTAGATTTACTATTTTAGGAAGGCCATACTAGGATTTTTATGCTTTGCATTTTATTTATATGTTGCATGCATCGCTAAATCGTCATAACTAAACATGCATTTTAAATCGAGTTTATCGAACGTGTCAATTACAATTATCGTAGTTCACCGCTTTAGTTAACTTAAAACGTGATAGATAATAAGTTGACATGAACTCTCGCTAAAATAAACAATTGAGACTTAGCCTTACCAAAAAGTAGAAACCATGAAAACGTATTTCATGAGGGAGTGCACTCGGCCCTACCGGGATACAAACCTTGTTACGTAGGAGAAGTGGGTGATAAATGTCTATCCACCGAATTCATGTTGATAAGGGATGAATCGGCCCTACCGTGCCCAAGTTGATGTGGATTTGGATCATGGACACATTTATTCAAAATTTTGGTTGAACTCAACGAAAGTATTCTCGACGGTTGCCGGATGTGTTTCGGGCTAAAGATAAATATTAATGTAATTTTATCGACCAAGAGTTCTAAAAGTAGAATCGATTAAAGAGTTAATCTACCGAGTTATATTAACAAGGGATGAATCGGCCCTACCGTGCCCAAGTTAATATGAATTTGGATCTTGGAATCATTTATCATAGTTGGGTAGAGGTCACTATGTAAATGCTTTACTTGTTATTATATTTACAAGTATTATTATAACGATAAATGTTTTGTTTTCATTATTCCGTTATCATATTGTTCTATTTCTTTACCTCAAATTATATACGATATCATTTCAATTATATTTCAAATCTCCATTAAAACAACGTAACTAAAGACAAAATTTGAATTTTTCTTCTAAAAACCTCGTATTATCCATTGTAAGGATCTCTTGTGAAGAGTATAGATAAAAGTTATTTGTGATCAAAAGGGTTTTTGATTCTTGACTAACATATCTACTTACAATGAATTGTTTCTCATATGCTTAATTGAGTTAAGTACTTTGAAACGTTACAACATTTTGGTAACTAGATTTGTTTGAAATAAAAATTGACCAAAAATACCACAACCACTTCAATGAAAGTTTTAAGACTAAACAAATGAATTGAAGAGTAGTCTTCATGAAATTCAATTTTGCTTCTCTAAGCAAAAACTCAATGAAATGAGTGGGGGCATTCTCTTACACCGTTAAGAAAAGGACGAAGTTCAAAGAAGTAAAATTAGAATGGAATTGATACAAGGTAATGTTAAAAGTAAAGTTATTGAGAATAACGATACTAAACCTATCAATCCCGACCGATAAAGTTTCCATTGTCTTAATTGTTGGACGCTAGAAAGGAAACTACCCCAAATTATTGAAGAATCAACAAGTTAGTTGTGGGATATCTAATGGGACCTTCTTCTTTAAATGTTTATTTGATTGACATAAATTTTGCTAGTACTACTTCGTCAATATTAGAAACCGGTGGTGGTTTTCATCATTGTATTTGATACATAGGATGATTAGAATATGACGACTAGCAACAATGATGTTGAGAGATAGAGTCATTGTGTACTCAATCTAGTTTTTGGGTTTAGATTTGTACTTAATTGTGACTATTAAGTGCATAAACTCTAAATAAGAATATAAACTTGTTAAGATACAAAAGAGGTTTCACTTTTGTGACCCTATACACCATGATTTCATGTATGGCTAGCCCATTATCAAGGTGATTATATTCTAAACCAAACTAGAATGATATATCATGAAGATGATGCAAGACTCAAATTGGTAACCCAAGATTAAACCTAAGATTCTGGAATGATGAACGCAAAGAGTTATCGAGTACTCTTGAAACCATTAGTTCTTATGGTATATGCGTATCTTGTATTCAAAGCAAGATGTCTCATGCCTTTTGGTTGAAAAGGAGATCGAGGTTGTAAATATTTGATCCAAAATAGGTTGATCATTTTCTTTTACCAACGATTTAAGTTGACGCTAATGTGTTCACTTAATAAGGTAAATAGAGAAATCTTTGAAGAAGTTCAAAGAATCACGATTTAGTCGTGATGGGATTATCAAAGTAAAAACTTTGATATAAGCCAAAGGAAATGTGATATAGTATCACAAATTAATCTCTCTTAGCACACATTATGGGATAATGTGTGCTTGGATAAAGAAATCAAACTCTATTCGATATGGTTTGGACTTCAATCAAGTTACTTTGAGTTACTTGATCCTTTTGGGGATTTTATCATTTTGTCTAAATTATTTTTCCACTAAATCTAAAACGAATCATATGAGATATGAAATTGTAAGGTACCATGTTTGTAAGTTTTTCAAAAGAAACAAATGCTCATTTTTCCTTACTATAATCACAAGTACAACGGGTTTGTGGCTCGTGAAGCTGTCTTTCAAGAATACAAGTTTATTTCTAGAAGACAGAGTGGGAGAAATTATTCAAGAGCCACAAAGAATGTTATGTCGCAAATTCAAGAGCCACAAAGAATGTTATGTCGCAAGAAACTGGTCTTTCTTGGCTACATGAGACATTTTGTGTAAGATGTTGTTTCTTCAAAACCTAGAAGATTAAAGTCATCACTTGTTGAAGATGATGAATTAGTGTTACTTTCAGAAAGTAAAGAGCTTGCAACTTACAAAGAAATTGCTTGATTCAAGTTGATTACTTCTGGAAAGTAATGAACATATGACTTACATGAGAGTGTTTAAGTCACAACTCAATACAAGGCTTAGAGCCATGAAAATCCGAAATAAAGGCTTGATTAGTGACAAAGGGTTTTGCACTAATAAAGAGAGATTTCAAAGCTTGATTGGTAGCAAAGGGTTTTGCACTAGTTGAGAACCTTAAGTCTAAGGGTTGTATTTCATTATGATGAGATATATACCAAGTGAATCCAAAAACCCACTTCTTCAAAGAAGAAATGTATTCGATACATATTATGAATTTTTTGCAATCCTAAGATAATGTGCAACTTAAGAGATGGTCTTGAGCAGGACATCAATGAGTTGAAATCAATGATTTGATCATGGTATAAAAATTTTCCCGATAAGTCGAGAAGTTGTGTTTATACATGACGTTTAGTGGGAGTTACGGAAATTTTAGTAGTCTTATATGTGGATGACATATTGATCATTGCGAATGATTTAAGACTTTGGAGAAATATAGTACATCTTTAATATCCGGACTTATGGAGATAAATCTACATGATATTAATGTCAAATAAGGAGTCTTATGTTGATAAGATTCATGACTAGTTCAATCGAGTTGAACATATTTGATTGATTCCATTTGCTTCCGCTGCCGAATCAATTAAATAGGAAATGATGTATAACACTTCATATACATTGAGTATGATGAATTGTTTCAAATCTAATTTAAGTAATAGTTACCAAGTAAGCTATAAAGATTACCCTTAAGTGCTTGCAGAAGCCTTAAGAATGTAAAGCAAAGTGTTTTTAATGCAGTTTTTTTTGTAAGGGTATTACACAAATGACAATTGACAATTGAGATTGCGCATGGTTTCCGACAAAACCATAATCAAAACACATTAGGATGGTTAATATACCATTGTGGCTATGTTATTTTAGAAATAGATTTTCTAGAATCGTTCTAGGCAATAAAGAACAATGAGAAATATTTACAACGGAAATTGAGTACACTTGCAATCATGGGATGTGCAAGAGGGATGAGTCCCGCACACTGTGAAAACAGTGGGAGCTATTTTAAGGCAAGAAAGCCTATGTCTAGATTGGATCTAGACACGTACTCTGAAATTTTTGTAATGCAAATGTATACATTACGAAAGGAAAACAAGTATGTATCAAGGTTGAGCAGGGAGTTGCTAAGACCTACTTACAATCCCTATTCATAGGCTTAACATGATGAGTCATGTCATTTCAATTGGATTAAAATGAACAACTACATACAAGATCAAATTAGATTATAGAATATGAAATAATCAGGCATTGACTATTCATATGTGATAATCGCATTTTTCGTTTGAGTTTTACTTTAAAACTCTTTTATTATACCTTGTTACATCCAAACGGGTTGTGTGACGATATTGAACCCCATTAAAGTGAGCCCGGATTAACATAGTATTCGCCCAAAGTCACTTGTATGAGGTGACGTCTCGAAGTGACTAGAGTGTGATGCGATTGATGGCAAGTTCAGTGCCATACAGTCATGTGAGATGACTAGTCGATCACATAGGCAGACTGTTAGGAACACTTTGTCGGGCAGTGACCGCTTATAGAGTTCTGGCAAATTTATATAGCCTGGTCGTGGCGAGAGCTACTATAGTATTCTAATGAGTCGATTCATTTGACTAAAGTCAGTTCGCCTAAGACGGCACAGTTTCAGATTAGCTTTGATTTATTTTACTACGACCTTCGTAAATGGGGTCAAATGGGCATATTTTCGGTTATGATGGATGTGGCTAGTCGAAGGGAATAGTGCGATAGGAATTGTCCACCCCTTTGTCAGGGTTAAAACAATATCTCAGGGCCACTCGAGGAGTAATGAACTGGAAATGCGTGGCCACGCTCGGAAGGTATCTATGGTAGATAATTCCGGTCAAATCAGTTATTCTCCAGATCGAGGAAACCACTCTCGATATGATCACTTGCAAGTACGACCCGAAAGACACCTTGCATTGAGTGGGAGATAGTAATAGGACAAGAGAATTGGTGGCGCACACTTGTCGAGGACAAGTGGGAGATTGTTGGAGTAAGTGTCCCCGACAATAATGCGATCACAATTGTCGATCATATTGATCACATATTTAAATCTCATAACAAGAATACGAAAGGGATGATACATTACATATATAGTCAACTGGTCCACACATATCGGTAATGATTGGCTGGCTAGGGTTTGACGTTACTGTCGTGCGACGGTGGTGATCAGTTGATCTCTTGAGGTCACACCTAAAGGACGATTCGCTTAATTGAAAACGGTTAATTAATTGTATGACGATACAGATTAATTAATTCCTTAAAATTGAACAAATTATTATCATAAGAGAGAAAATGACATCTTATTATAATGTGATTAAATAAGATTTTATTTAGTAATTTAAGAAGTTATATTACTAAAATTAATCGGTGTTTGCGAAACACGCGAGATGAGAATGATAAGTTAGTTATAATTACAAGATGTTGTGAATTATACTAACTAGTATTTAAATGACCATTTTATGTGAAAGTAATTTTGAATTACTAGTCAATTTGTTAAATGTGATTTATTTAAATTGTAAATGATATTTAATTTGTTAAATATGAATTTTAAATTAAAACATGACATAAGACATGTCACATGACATACAATTGTACAGTTGGCAAAAATAAAATGGACTCCATATTACACATGATAACCGAAAATTGGTGGGCAATTTTAGAAGTTTTGTCTTATTCATTTGTCTTATTCATTTGTCTATGAGATAGTGACTTGACTATGATAAAGGCTTACACTAATTAGTCTTGTGAAGACAAAAAGGAAAAAGAAAAAAAAGTCATAAAACCCCCCCTACCCACCGGTTTTTAGTAGTAACAATTGAGAGATTTTTTATCAATTTTTCATTCTCTCATGTTTTATTAAAAACACAACACTCTCTCTCTCTCTTGTTCTTGATAAAAAATAATTTTTATGAATCAATTTGTACAAATCAATCACTAATAATACTAGTAGTAGTATATGAGTATTAGTAATCGATTTTAAGGTAAACCACATTACAAATATCTAACATATTATTTTGCGGGATTTTGGGATAGTCTTGGGTGCTACGTATTGGAGGGCTTCTATTTGAAGTCATGGATGATCATCCTAATGTATTTTCTAGCTCAAGAACAAATGAAGGTAGGAGACCTTCATTTGTGCATATTTGGCCGATTTTTGATGGCGAGAAAACGATTTTCTCATCTCTTGTTATTTAGTTTGCATGCATAAGATCAACAATTTATTTTATGACTAAATAAATTAATGAGATTAATGAATCAATGAGATTAATAATCATAACACTTAGTAGTGCACAATTCTTTAAAAAATTTAGCATGTTTTGGCACACTACTAAGAAGCTCAAGAAGTGGGATGTTTACCTCCACTTTACGAAAGATATTGTAAAGGCTTGAAGTCTTCTTATCCATTACCCTTGTGTCATTCAAAGAATATGGAAAGGGAGCTTGTAGCTCGTATTTCGGAAGTGGTTCATTAATCCTCAATTGCTTGGGTGTAGATGCTCTCTCATGATCCACCACCACTTCAATTTCATCTTCAACTACATCCTCCACTTCATGAACAACCGGAAGGGACTTTAATTTCTTAGGAGCCATGGGTGCCTCTACCAACTCCCTACCAATCCTCAAGGAAACCGCTTGTGCTTGTTCCTTGGTAGGTGGAGGAATGGTATGAGAAGGGAGGCTCCCTCCTTGAGTAGGTAGTTTAGTGAGTGTGTTGAGAATTTGACTCACTTGAGTCTCAAGGTTACCAATCCTGGAGTCGGTGAGCCGGTTTTGTTGAAGCATGGCGGTTTGAAACTCTTTGGTATTGGCTTGCAAGCCTTAGGTGTCTTTTTGCATTGCCACTTGATTCATGGCAAGTTTTTTCATCATGTCTTCTAAGGAATTTTGTGATTGATTTTGATTTTGATTTGGCTTTTGAAATGAAGAGTTTGATGACCCTCTTTGGTTTTGGTTTTGGTTTTGGTTTTGGTTTTGGTTTTGGTTTTGGTTGCCACCCCACCCAAGATTGGGATGAGATTTTCACCCCTTATTGTAAGTATTGGAATAGGGGTCAAATTTCCTAAACCCAAGAGCCTTCACCGCTTCATTTCCTTCTTCCGTTTGCAAAGATGGACACCCATTGGTAGGATGGGTTGGATCATTACAAAGGCCCAAAAAATTTCACATGAGATGTATTCCCACTTCCTTTTGCAAGTTCCTTAACCAAGTTGGTAAGAAAATCAACTTTGTCTTCCATGTGGTTGGAATTTTGCTTTGAAGAAGATGCTACACTTGCTTTCTTGATTCTCCTTCCAAAATTCCTAGAGCTTCCCACTAGCCTTTCAATCAAATCATTTTCTTCTTGGACCGACATGTACTCAATTCCACCTTAGGTGGCGGCCTTAATCATCCTAGCATCATCTTCAAGAAGTCCACCACAAAAGTTTAAGAGCAAGTTATGATCGGTGTAACCATGGTATGGCCAACTAACAAGTAGTTGCTTAAATCGCTCCCAATACTCGTATTGGTTTTTGAAAGGATTCATTAACCCTCAAATTACACTCTTTAATTTTAAATCTAAATTACTCATTAAATTAGATGATGATCTTATGCATCCATAACAAAATAAAACAAAGATTAAGGAATGTGTTCCTTACATTGAAGAAAAACGGTTTATGGGGCACAAGCAAGAACTCCTTTCTTACTTGTTCTTGAGCTTAAATAAATGGATGATCCTCCTTGTCCGAATAGTGTGAGAACCACCTTTCAATTGCACCAAGATAAACCCTTAATACTAATTAATATATTAACTAGATATATAATTAGTGACCTTAAAATTAATCTATTATTATTTCTATTACTACTTTTAGTAATCTAAATATAAGATTTTGAACAACTTTTTTTTTCTTTTCTAAAACTTTATTTTAGAGAGAAAAAGAGAGAAGAGTAAGAAGTGAAATTGTGTAAGAATCAATGAAAAAAAAAAGAACAATTCTTATTATGGGAGGGGGAAAAATCGGTGGAGAGAGGAGGAGAGAGGAGAGCCAATGCTTGCAAAAATGCTCATGCAATTATTCTTATCAAAACTTGTTAGAGTGTAGAATAGACTATAATTGTAATCATTATGAATTACCAGAACTCTATAAGCGGTCACAGCCCGACAAAGTGTCTCTTACAGTCTGTCTATGTGATCGACTGGTCATCTCTTATGACTCTATGGCACTTGAACTTGCCATCAATCGACTCACAATCAAGTCACTTAGAGACGTCACCTCATATGAATGACCGGGGGCAATTACTATGTTAATCCAGTTCACTTTAACAGGGTTCAATGTTATCTCAATAACCTATTTGGATATAACAAGGTAATAGAAGAGTTTAAGAAACTCAAACGATAAATGCGATTATCACATATGAATAGTCAATACCATATTACTACTTCACATTTTATAATCTAAAGTGTATATATATTACACTTATCAAGGTGCAATAAAAGCTTGGTTAGTGGATATACCATGTATCCATTTGGTCCAACTTTATGAATTGCTTTTTCCTTCTATTCAATGTCATTTCTAATGTCATGAACTTTTCTAAGTACATGTCTAGACTTATTCTTATACTTGGGATCTTTAAGTTGAAAGATGCTCCCACTGTCATCATATAACTTGTGATAAAACACTTGGTTGAAGGAACTACCTATAGTCCCTTTATAAACCACCTTATCACAATGTACTCAGACTCCATTTGTAGAATTTGCAATGATTGATTCTGAAACATTTTTCTAGTCACTTACTCCTAAGTCAATAAAATTAGCCTAGGATTTCGTTAAATCCTTATAGGTTTGGAAACTAAAGTTTGTGTAACCCTTCAACACACAACTTAGTACGTCTTTCAAACACAAGAACAAATCCTCATTTCTTATTAGGAATTTTAGTGGATGTTCTTGAAGGCTTTCAAATGACTTTTATACAAAATAACTTGTTATTGACTCATTATGCTCCAAGCATATGATTCATCATGACATGGGCATACATTGGCATACATGATCGTTCTAATGACGGAAACATTAGCAATCGATTTTATGTGATCAACAACTCATGGGGTTCAGTGAATGACTATGACTCTATCATAGTAATTCCACTTTCATCTAAATGAATAACCTCCTCAACCTATGTTGATATTAAACCAATAATGATCTTATCAACATAAGATACTTATCTATGGGCCAACTTCAAATTCTCTATATAATAATAGATTTGGAATCTTAAAATGCAACATGTCTTCTTTCATCGAGAATTGAAAATAAAAACACTCCTTCATCAACGGTAGTGTTAGCATGTCATCCTCAATGATATTAATATGAAAGACAATTTCTCCCACTGATCTCCATGTATACTTATGGCTTCTCGACAACTCGAGTAAAATAATTTTCTTATCACATAACTTGAGATGATCATTGCAATTTGTAAGTGTTGATTAAAACCTTGTGTTAATGTCACACGCTCACACCCTTTCTAAATACCTATTTAGAAATTGGTCTTAACATCTAACTTGATCATTTACACTTTGAGGTGTAGCAATGATAATATGGATCTTAGCGTAGTTACTTTTTAACTCAGCTTTGTGGACAATTTAATGTCTATCAATGCAACTCTTATGCATAAACTTCACATTGGTTTGTTAGGATCTTATATAAATTGACTTGAAATTACTCGATATAACCACTTCAAAATCTTTATAAAAGATCACTTTCTTTTGGTCTCTTCACTAGTCTTGATTTTTGACCTAACAAGCTTTCTTTAGGTCTCCTCACTAGTCTCAAGTTTGACCTAAGAAGCTTTCTTTTGGTCTCCTCACTAGTCTTGAGTTTGACCTAACAAGCTTTCTTTTGGTCTCCTCGGTAGTCTTGAGTTTGACCTAACAAGCTTTCTTTTGGTCTCCTCACTAGTCTTGAGTTTGTTGCTAATTTTCTCGAACTCTATCTTTTGAAAAATACTCCTATTTTATCGAAAGATAGCTATGTAAGCAACAAACTATTCTCAAGAGTAAATGTCGCACATTATGACCTTAATGGATGACCCTCTTGTAATGACATTGTAATCTAGTAGTAAGATAGACAAACCTTTATAAGATAAAGGATTGGACTCATATCCATGTCTTATACAATTTTAGGGTCTTAAGACCTTCCATAACTCGTATGCAGTCTTATAAGTGGTTACAAGTCTTAATTATAAGTGGTGTTCTCAATTGGTTTATAAAATTCTCTACCTAGAGTTCAAATAACTCTATTTGACTTTTTAGTCGTTGTATCTTATCTCAAATAAGATGTGATATTTGGTCAAAAAAGTATAAGAGGGAATCAAATTCATGTCTTATGAACTTATTACAATGATCCAATCGTTGTAATTCTTTTATGATCAATTTAAGTCAAATCAATTTATGTTGT
Organism: Silene latifolia; assembly: GCF_048544455.1. Classification (NCBI taxonomy): domain Eukaryota; kingdom Viridiplantae; phylum Streptophyta; class Magnoliopsida; order Caryophyllales; family Caryophyllaceae; genus Silene; species Silene latifolia. The sequence continues at coordinate 175,547,869 of NC_133537.1, forward strand.
TGATGTAAAAAATGCATAATGACGAGTTTTTAGAACAAATAAAAAATTCCATAAACCGAATGACTTGCGGAGAAAGCCAAGCCATTAAAATTTATACAACCATTGTTTGCAAAATGGAAATAAAATAAACTTCCATGTCCAACATGGAAATCAAAAGAAGTTCTAAAAACAATAAACCAAAATACAATAATACTAAGAGGACAATACAAAATAAAAAGCCAAGCTTCCATAGGTCTTCTACTATAGGCGGCTACACTAGCATCCCTTGTTGAAGATCAACCTCAAGCTTGCTTGTCGTTGCCTTTGTCTTTGCTCACATGCAATATATCACATTTAAAGGGGGTGAGAATCACAACTTGTATCTAAATACCAAATATGAGATTTATATCAATAACACAAAAAAATAGAGAACTTATTACCTACTGGAGTCACACGTCCAGCTTTAACATATCCAAGATACTTTGGGCAATTTCTCTTCCAATGGCCCGCACCACAACAATAGTGACACTTATATTCGGAAGATGCACCCTTTTTGGGCTTGGATGAGCTATTCCCAATAGCTTTCCCTTTGCCCTTGTTGGGAGTGGGTTTCTTACCATTTCTAGCGTTTTTCTTGAATTTCCCTTTGCTCTTTTCATTAATATTGAGCACATCCTTAGTCGCATTCACATTGAGACCCATGTCTCTCTCGGCTTGTACAAGCAAGTTGTGCAATTGATGGAGAGAGGTTTTCATGTTTTGCATATTGTAGTTTAACCTAAACTGTACAAATGCTTTTATGCGATTCAAGGAATGGAGAACTCGGTCGATAACGAGTTGTTCGGGAATTTTAACCTTTTGCAATTTGAGCGTTTCAACATGCTCAATCAATTTGAGTGCATGAGGGCTCACTTTTTGACCCTCTTTGATGTTGAGCTCAAATAATTCGGAGGGCGCCTCATATCGGATGATCGTAGGAGCTTGTGAAAACATGGTCACAAGCTTGGTATAGATCTCATAGGTGGTGCCTATCTTAATAGCACTCCTTTGGAGATCGGCATCCATAAAGAAGATCAAGACATTCTTGATCGCGGCCGATTCCTTTAGGTAAACCTCATAGGCCTCCCTAACCGCGGGGATGGACCTAGTAGTAGGTATAGCGGGAGCGGCTTCAGTAAGGTAACGAAGCTTGTCGTCACCTTCCGCGGCCAAGCGGAGTTGCGCATCCCAATCGGCAAAGTTAGTGCCATTCTTTTCAAGTTTACATCGATCCATAAAGGATCGGAGCCAAGAAGCATTGGTGAGAGGGGGAGCGGTTCCACTTGTGGAAGCGGATGAAATCGGAGTTGTCGTTGCAAATTAATCGAAATTAACCAACTGGTGTTAGTCCATTGGTAGCCGGATTAAACCTTGAAGCTTGCAGAAATGCAGGAGTTGAGAGGTCCCGCGTTCGACTACCAGCTAGGGCGATGATCACTTGGCCACTGCAGCCCCCGAAGGGGGTGGCTTACATGGTCCATGTGGTGGTGCGGGAATGCATGGGCCCGGGGGGATTCAACCCGTCGTCATCAAAAAGGAAATGAAGGAAATAATTTAACATTTATCATTTTTACTTGTAAACATTTTAACAAGGTTTTAATCTTATATAATAACCTCGCACCTAAATTATATAAATGATTTCGAGATCCAATTTTATACAAACATGGGTATGGGAGACCGATACAACCCATACTTGAATAAATTTGGTGAATTAACTATTTAATTGATTCTACCATAGAATTCTCGGTCGATGTATTTCATAAATTCCATCTCTAACTCCGGAACATAAGACTAGTCTTTATATCCCGTTGAGTCCAACCAAATTTCGCCTGTAATAACGTTTTATTACCCCACTTACCCAATGAAAAATGAAAGTACCACAGGAAACCGAATCTACCACAAATGTCTAAAGGATTCATGAGTCCTACTATTTGGTAAGGCTAATCTCAATTTTAAATATGTGAGAGGTCACGTTAATTTATTATCTATCATCTGTAAGAGAACTAAGTCAATGAATACTCGATAACTATAATTGACAATAGTCGATAAGACGATTAAATATGCATGTGTAGTTATGGCGATTTGGAAATGCATGCAAACATATAAAGCAAGCAAATAAAGAAAATAAATTTCCTAGTATGGCCTTTCCTAAAATAGAAAATCTTATATTCTATTACAAATTCGGAAACCAACTGCTTTGGTCCCTTGAATCTTCACGTGACACGCCTCCCAAGGACAAACACCGTCTTGATCGTAACTCCTTTCCGAATGGCACCGTCTTTAGGAAACTCCGGGATTACAAATAATTAAATAATAAAATGTACATTGTACTTCCTATTATACATTCGTAAAATGAAATATAATAAAATAAAATAAAGTGATACGAGATCACAATAAATTACAACCGAATAAATATTCCCTTACATTACGGGCAATATCGATTAAACTAAGGCCATACTAAGATAAAATTACATAATTCAAAATTATATAAAAGAAATATGACATTCATCAATGGAAAAATGCAACAATATAATATGTGTCTAACATGCCAAATATGTGCCAAATCGCCCAATTTAAATTTATATCGTTAATATAGACCGGTTTTATGGATATTCGCAATTTTAACTTATTAAAATTACACAAAATATTACTAAAATCAAATTTTAGTCCAAGTTAATTATCCTAACCTTTTAGGACTCAAAAATTAGTCATCACTAAATTTTTGACAATAATTCAACTTGTTTGCTCATTTTTGACCTTAATATCATAACATTTTATTAAATAAATCCAAATTTAATTACAATAATTTCAAAATTTGAATTTTAAATTTTTGAACATTCTGAAAAATTTCATAACACTCATAATATCAAAAATCTAGGTTAAAATTTTTGAATTTATTTCGAGAAAAATATAGTTGCAATTTATCGGTTTTATCTAATAAAACATCTAAAGCATATGAAGATTAGTCTAATCAATGTTACAACTTTAGATCTGATATGTGGGATAAAATTGCAACCTAAAATAATTTTCTCATGCTATTTAATTTATTTTAGCTATTTATGCGAAAATAGTCACAATTTATGTCATTTTTACACCTAAAAATTCATAAATCATGAAAAATGAATCAACTTCATCTAAACTTGTACACACAGTGAGTAAAACGTGCATGTGACAACATATTAAAATTTCATGGCCTATTTCGAAGTTTAACTAATTTTAACCATTTTACCTTCATTTATATCATTTTTATCTCATAAAAATTATAAATCTTGCAAAATAAATCAAATTTATACGAAATTTTACATACAATAAGTAAAATATGTGATGTGACTTATAATTGCGCACATTTAGCCCCCTAATTGAACCTATTTTGCATACTAATATAGCATTTCATGGCCATTTTATCCGTCAAATCCTTCCTATTTGGTTTTCCTTTTACATTGTATATGTTTTGTAGGAAATAAGATAATGAGGTGGAATTCGCCCTCTCCCGTGCATATTTGGAAGGTCATTGATGATATTGGGTGAAAGATTATGGAAGGAGAGGAGAGAACTAAGGTCAACAATGCAAGAATAAGAAGTATGTGAAAGGAAGAAGCAAAGCATTCTGAAGGACAATCCGAGCGTCTTAACTTCATGACGCTCGTCGCCCCCTCAAGCAATCCGAGCGTCGCGACGATTGAGCCGCTCGTCTTCCCTGACCAAAATCCATTGGATACTATAAATACAGCTTGGCCGTTCCAATTAAATATCGTAAAATTCGTTTTACGACCGTCATATGCGATTCTTTGGGAGATGATTGATATCTCGCACAAACACATACGCTAAATATAATATCGGGTCTACTTGTGGTCAATAATAACAGTGACCCAATCATTCCACGGTAAGTAGTTTCATCAACTGATTTACCGTCTTCATCTAATGTCAATTTCTTGTTCTCGACCATTGGAGTAGACATAGCATGGGAGTTTTCCATTCCGAATTTTCGAATTAATTCCTTGATATATTTTTGTTGATGGATCTTAATGCCTTCATCAGTTTGTTGTATTTGCAGACCTAGGAAGAATTTCATATCTCCCATCATACTCATCTCGAACTCGGAAGTCATCAACTCAGAGAAATATTTGCATAGGTTTCGGTTGGTCGATCCAAAGATAATGTCATCGACGTATATTTGAACAACCAAAAGGTCAAAACCCTCAGATTTTAGGAATAGGGTTTTATCAACGGATCCTCTACTGAATCCACTGTCAAATAGAAACTTAGATAATCTGTCGTACTATGCCCTAGGTGCTTGTTTCAATCCTTATAAGGCTTTATCCAACTTGAAGACGTGATCTTCAAATTTGTTATTCTTAAATCCAGGGGGTTGTTCAACGAAGACTTCTTCCAGTAGATATCCATTTAAAAATGCTGTCTTGACGTCCATCTGGAAGAGCTTCATTCCCTTGTGTGCTGCGAATGCTATCAGGAGTCTAATAGCTTCAAGACGAGCAACAGGTGCGAAAGTCTCGTCATAATCTATTCCTTCTTGTTGATTATAACCTTGGACCACCAATCTTGCTTTGTTTTTGATAATGACTCCGGCATCATCTAGTTTGTTCCTAAAAACCCACCTTGTTCCAATGACAGAACGATCCTTTGGTCTAGGGACTAAATGCCAAACCTTGTTTCTTTCGAACTGTTGAAGCTTTTCTTGCATAGCTATAATCCAATTTGATTTAGCAAGAGCTTCATTGATATTTGTTGGTTCGATCATGGATGCAAAAGAGTAGAAAGAGCAGAAGTTATTCAAGGAACGTCTAGTTTGAACACCCTTCTTAATATTCCCTAGAATATTGTCCATGGGGTGTGAGCTCTTGTATTTCCACTTTGTTGAAGTACTTGGTTCATCATCGTTATTTGAGCTTGACCCAACTTCATTTGGCTCAGAATTGGAGGAAGTTCCCCCTGAATCCAATCCGGGTGATGTATTAGAGCCGATTATAACCTCAGACTCTACACCTTGATTTAGATTCAATGTTATAGTAACATCATCTATAACATTGGTTTGGGAGTCCTTATTTTGAGTCAATGTTATAGTATCATCAACTATAACTTTGGTTTTCTCCTTTTTATCTTTTGAGGAACGATCAAGTTCATCACTTGTTCCTTCAATCTCATTGTCCTCCAATTCCAATTCCGGGGGATCGTCTCTTGAAAGACGAAAGTCGGGTTCATCCAAGTCTTCTTCCTCATCCTGTAAAGCCTTATCAAACACGTTATCTTCATCAAAAATAACGTGGACACTTTCTTCAATACAAAGAGTTCTCTTATTGAAGACTTTGTAAGCCTTGCTATGATCTGAGTATCCTATAAAAATCGCCTCATCACTCCTAGGGTCGAACTTACTTAACCGGTTTTTACCGTTATTGTGAACAAAACATTTACACCCAAAGCAACGAAGATGGGAAATATTAGGTTTTCGACCTCTAAGGAGTTCGTAGGTGGTTTTCTTAAGAATAGGTCGGATCATAGCACGATTATGGATGTAGCAAGAAGTACTAAGGGCTTCAGCCCAAAAGTTACGAGGTAAACCACTACACAAAAGCATTGTACGAGCCATATCTTCTAAAGTTCTAGTCATACGTTCAACGACAACGTTTTGTTGAGGAGTTCTTGGTGCAGCAAAGTTATGCCCTACACCATTAACTCTACAATATTCTATTAAAGCTTGATTGTCAAACTCGGTGCCATGATCCGTACGAATAGATACAAGATTAGTCTTCTATTTTTTTTGAACACGTTTCATAAGACAATCAAATTCATCATAAGTTTCGTCTTTTGAATGAAGAAAGATAGGCCATACATACCTTGAGTAATCGTCTACAAGAACGAAGACGTACCTGGATCCTCCTCTACTCCTTACCTTCATTGGTCCACATAAATCCATGTGTACTAATTCCTAGGCTTGATTTGTGCTTACTACTCTTTTCGGTTTGAACGATGATCTTACTTGTTTGCACCTTGCACACGTGTCACACATCCTTTCCTGGTCGAACTTGACCTTAGGTAACCCTTCGACCAAGTCCCACTTCTTGAGTTTGTTCAAGGTTAGTGAGCTAATGTGACCAAACCGTTTATGCCATAAACAAGGATCATCAAGAGTAACTTTCATGCATGAGAAAGAATTAGTAGGCACAGAATTTAAATCTACCATATAAACATTTCTTTTCCTGTGGCCTTCTAGAATAACATTGCTAGTTCCTTCAATAATAATGCGACAACTATTAGTATGAAAAACTACTTTGTTACCTTTGTCTCATAGTTGAGATATGCTTAACAAGTTATTTTTAGACCATCCACGAGATAAACATCACTGATCGTGTGAGACTTAGAAATTCTGATTTTGCCAACGCCGATTACTTTTCCCTTTTTATTGTCCCCGAACGTCACTTTTCCTCCGTTGAAGGGCTTGAGTAAAAGAAACAGATTCTTATCTCCAGTCATGTATCTTGAACATCCACTATCAAGATACCATTGATTGTTTTCTTTCACTACTTCCTATAGAAAGGATTAGTTACAGTTTTTAGGTACCCAAGCTAAGTTGGGTCCCTTATGATTAGTTACTCTATATACTAAATCCTTTCTAATTCAAACTCATCTAATAACCGTTTTTCTAACCCTTGGTTTATTTGGCTTGGGAGGAGTTCTAGGGTTAGGGTTTTCTCTTGGTCTAGGAATTTCTATAGGTCTTCCATGACTATTTCCCTTGTGAATAGGTTTACTAGGTTGAGATCGACAAGGGTTTTGTGAGGTGTTAGGTTTCTTGCTGTAGTCGAAGGCCATGTCATAGAACCAACGAAATTTATTATTCCTTACTTCTTTAGGTTCATTTATGGGGGCTTCATCATCCTCGACAACTGTGTCAACAGTTTTAGCATGGTCGGCATTTTTTCGTATATCATGAGCCTTTTTGACACAATTGATTTGGATGTGACCCGTATGACCATAGTAATTGTAAATCAGGTATTTAGGAAGATTAGCATACTTCCTTTTTCTGAAATAAAAATCCGTAGGTGTTGATTTGCATTTAGAGTGATCTCTACGGCTGTAGCACTCATGTCCTAACCCCATCTTCATATTATTGCCAGATTGTTCGGTTAGGAAGTTTAAGACTTTTGTGCTACCTTCCCACTTATCATCGACCTTTCTAGCATGTAGAAGTAGGTTTTTTAGGCTTTTAATTTCCTCTTGACATTTCGTGTGATCTACATAATTATCTTTCTTAAAGTTATCACGAAAGTCTTGGAATCGTTTGTTAAGAAGGAATACAACATCGAAATGTTGTTTCTTAACATTGATCATGTCGGTCTTAGATTCCTTTAATTGCTTTGAAAGGGAATCTATCTCTTTCTTTTGGTCTACGATCACTGCTTCATCAGATGTGACCTTAGTTTTCAAAAGTTCTTTGGCTTTTCTAAGTTCTAAAGTTATAGCTTCATTAGCTATAACTTTGGCTTGAAGGTGCTTGATGTTAAGCTTTAGGTCTGAAGTTATAGCTTCATTAGCTATAACTTTGGATTCTAATTCCTTCTTTTCAGCCATAGTAGAATCTAACGTTGTTGCTTTCTCAGCTATAACCTTAGATTTTAACTTCTTAGCTTTAGCCTTCAGAGTATGATTCTCTTCTGCAATTTCGAGAATCTGTTCCTTTAGATCTTTTAGCTCCAAGTCCTGTTCGTGACACTTATCAAGAGATTGTTCAAAGAATTCAATTAAAGAACTTTTAGATAATTTCTTAACGCGTTTTTTAAGCGCAAGATAACATACCTCTTCATCGTCATCTTCGTCTGACTCTCCGAGAAAGCAATAGTTTGAGTGAGGGTTCGTGCTTTCATCATCGCTGTCGGAGATTAGGTCAAGACTAACACTGCTGAGATAAAGGTTAGCCACTTCGTCGTCTTCAGATTCCTCGTCATCTTCTGAGTTAAGGTCTCCCCAACACGAAGCCATCATAACTTGTTTGAATTCTCTCTTTGTCTTCTCACGTTTTGTCTTGTCCTTAATTTTCTCCCATGTTGGACAATCCTTGATCATGTGACCAGATTCTCCACACTTCAAACAACCTCTGTTTGCGAAAGACGACTTTGATTCAGTAACCTTTTTGTTGGATGACTTGTTGTTGTTGTTGTAGGATGATTGATACCGTCATTTCAGTACCAAAAATAAATACCTAAGTACTACTAACAGAAGTCAGCGGTAAGTAGGGTCGATCTCCACAGGGAGGCGGTCACTATCTACTTGTTTATTCGGTATGTCTACGTCACAATATGGGGGTTTTAAATATTTGAACTGAACTAATAAGATTAAGGCAAGAGAAAAATGAATGAGAGAAATTAACAGAAGAAAGAGGGAATTAGGATGTCGGTTCATCAATGAACGTCGATTAATTGCAGTTAAGGTCACAGATTAGTCGATGTGTCAGTCTAAGGGGCAACGAATATCTCCTACCGGTCTCAATTCGCCCTAAAATGCTATTAGCTTAACTTCCGCCCTCACTAAAGCATCCTATTGCTCACTGCAGGTCTCACCCCTTTCAACCTTACGGTCTAGGACAAGGCTTACCAAAGTTAAATAAGCTAATTGCGTCGACTCAACTAGCAGGATATAATTATAGCAGTGATTAACAACATAGACTAAAACAACAACGACAAATCTATAAACCTAATTAGCAATTAACAACAGTCCATCGAATCACCTAATCCTAGTAGAGAAATTAGCTAAACATAATAAAGGAAGAGCAAATGGTAAAATAATAAACATTAAATAAAGAGACGAAAAGAGAAAGGAGAATTATAGAGTAAAATCCGGAAAGCAGAGAACAGTAGAAAAGTAACAGGGAAAAAGTATTGTAAAGTAGTGTATGAGATAGGGAAGAGAGTTACAAATGACGTCCCTCTTCCTATTTATAAGAAAATAGAACTTTTATTTAACCTAATGACGGATTAAAGCTAAAAAGGCCCGAGCCCAATAGAAACCACTTGATCGAGCCCTTTTAAACTACTCGATCAAGTAAAATAAAGCTCAAACCACTCGATCGAGTAGAAAATATACTCGATCAAGTAAACCTTAAAATGCAACTACTCGATCGAGTAGAAAAAGGACTCGATCGAACATAATTGTACTCGATCGAGTACTTTCCAGCGCACAATTCCTGCTTCGCGCACTGAACTTCAAACGGTTGCCATTTCTTCGTTACTTGAGCAAACATGGCGATTCTGATGGCGTTGGAAATCTAAGAGGACAAGCATTCATCTCCAATTGGAATCACCTGAATATCTGTTGTAGAACTCGAGATATGGATCTTCAAAGTAGGCACTAGTAATTTAAAGTTCTTCCTTTACTCGCCTAGCTATCTTACTTCTTTGCGCATCTCAAAATAGTAGTTTGCAAAGCTCCGACTCAACTCATCTCCTAAATTCATGTTTTATACTTGATTATGCTCCTTTCCGATTCATACCTGCAAATAATACAAGAAAACCAAAGTAGACAATTCGGGGGACATTTGTAGCTAAACACTACACAAAATGCATAGAAATGCGTGCAAATGAAGTACAAAATACCTATATAAAATGCACGCATCGAATCTCCCCAAACCAAACATTTGCTTGTCCCCAAGCAAACTATATGCAAAACTAATGGAACGGAAAAAGAAAGCTCGAAGCAAGCTATAACTTGTCTACTTAAACCAATTTAATGCACAAAAATCAACAGCCACAGCTACAGCAGTCAATACGCAAACGAGTTATAAGATGTCCATAAACAAGACTGACCTATCGACTTTGCAAGACCAACAAAATCGGACTCTCACGTGGTCACTCTTCTCTCATGAAGCAAAGAGTGAATAATTATGTATAAGAGAGAAAGAGAAACAGTCACTCACCTAAACTGCGACCTACATAACATGCATGCAACAAAAATGATAGACGATTCAAGTACTACACATACATTCCAACCAACAATGTCCGTCACAGCTGAGGGCTTACAAATGATATGGGAAAGTGAGGTTCAGGTGAGAAAAGGCAAAAAAAATTATGGAAATGTGAAGGTAAAGCGTCAAGCTAGTTCCTAAACAGGACCATATAAGACCGTCCGAATCTCAACTTGACTGAAAAATAAACACAAGTGCCCTTCACTGGCACACATCTCACTACCCAAAACACTATCTCCTCAAAAAGATGTAGATAAAACAGAGGAGTGAGACCGTCACAAGAATAAACTAAGCGCAGACGATCTCAAAAATCAACCAGCCCAGGATTTTTTTTTTTATTTTGCTTTCTCTGGTTTCTCGTAAACACCAAATTTTCATTTTTTTTTCCTTTTTTTTTCTTTTTTCAATTCTTTTTTTTTCATATTCATACTCATTTCCTTCACTTCCACCAACTCCAATAAAAATACACACGGGCCAAACCGCAGACGGAAAAAAATATACCACAAAAGACAAACTAAACTAGCTCGACTAGGAAGGCTCAGTTTTGGATGTAGCTAATGGGTCAAAGAGGCTAAATTTGGCTTAAGTGGAGCTAAATGGGTGAAGAATGTAAGAAAAAGGGAAAATTTGTAAGAACCTCCCTGCATGTGACACCGACCACAAACCCGAATGTATGCATTTTGACAAGTAATCGAATTTCATGAATGTACAATAATGATGAACATATTATGCAAGGAGTACTACTCTCATTTCCTATGTAAACTGGTCATGGATGTCACCAGTTATGGGCTCTCAAACTCAGAAATTATAGATTAGGTTGTCAATTTATCAGGTCAAGTCTACACGGCCAGCTAAATTTTTGAACAAAAACTCGTAGATATGCGCAAGACTCAGCTAATAACTATCAATTAGATGCAAGGCTCAAGTAAAGAGACAAGTTAAAGAGCAATTTCATCACGGAAATCTACCGTTCCGACTCAACCTATATGTAGAAATAAACGTGAATTTTATTAATTTTCGTTTTTTTTTTCGATTTTTTTTTTAAAATAAAGAACAATGCATATGAAATATGAAAATTAAACGTGATAACAAGAATGCAATAAAAGCTGAATGCAGACACAGATATGGATGCATAACCACCCCAAACCAAACCGTACAATGCCCTCATTGTACCCAAAAATAGGGAAAGGAAATGCAAACTAAAAAGGAGAGTGAAGATGCGGAAAACTTACAAGATAACGCGAAGAAGGGACCTCCCCAAACCAGCCAGCAACATGGGAGGTCACAAACAGCTGCAGGACATTGTCATAGGAAGCGAATCAAAGCAAGAAAACTTGATCGAGAGAGTAGATTACTCGATCGAGTGAAATGGGATGTGGAAGTGCTCGATCGATGGAAGTAAAGAACTCGATCGAGAAGACCGATTATTAAACAAAATAAAAACTGAAATGTTAGAAAAACAACTAAAAAGCGTAAATTCCGGGTTGCCTCCCAGATAGCGCTAGTTTCAAACAGGTCCCAGCTCGACCTTCTTTTCTTCGAGCCTCTCTAATTTAGCCTGGTCAAAACAGCTCAAAGCGCGCAGCAACCGATCAAACAGCTGCGCATGTGCTACACAAAACTGTAAGTAGCACCAAGGTATACCAGCAACATAGGAAAATAACATGTATAAACGTTTGAGTCTAACAAATCTCCTATGGCAGCTCCTTAATTTATCAACTAAATAAAGGAGCTCAGGAGCAATTAATAATAACTTAGGGTACCGTTTCAGATTAACAAAATTAAAATGACAAGAACGGTGAAAAACTGTTAAATTAATTGACCAACTGGGAGGGGGTATGGCATTAAAAGAAAAAACACGAGTCATACGAGGTAGCGTACTATTAATATTAACAACAATAAAATTATCGCTAACTACCTCGGGTGGGTTGCTCTCAATGTCGGAATCATTGACAAAAGAATTTATTACCTCATCCGTGCTAGGAGCAATTACCGACTCAGCTGCCTTCTCGTCACCCTCCTCAGTGGATTCCGTCCCGTAAATCGCAGCCTCAAGCGCATCTAACTCGGCTTTGAAAAGGGGAGACTCCCCATAACCGTTGTCATCATCAAAATTGTCGTCTAAAACAAACCCAAGTAACAAATCATTGCTCGCCCTGGCCAAATCAGGTAATCGAGTAAAAATGTTACTCGATCGAAAGCTTTCCTCATGATAATCACTCGATCGAGTACATAAATCAACTCGATCGAGTACTTCCTCTAAGCAACTGTTCGATCGAGTGGAATTTTCTGCTCGATCGAACCATTCTTCAGTTATTTCACTCGATCGACCAACATAATCCATTCGATCGAGTGATTCTTGTTGATCAGTGCATAAATCTTCGTCTGAAGCGTCACTAGCTGATAGAACTTTGCAATCCGAGTCATCCCAGTCATCAGCATTAGGCAGCACGGGTTCTTCATGGGAAAAACCGCTCTCTGCGTAGGTAACGCAGGCTTCCTCTAGTTGCCTAATTTTCGACTCAGCAGCTAGCTGAGCTATGTCGGACTCGAGCTCATCAATTTGCGCAAAAAATTATCTATCATGTTCTTTCACTTTGAATGCAAGTACCTTCACCAAAGATGTCAGCTCAGCAATCTCTTCTTTACGCTTATCAAGAGGAGGAGCTTGTTGTTGCGGTGGCCAGATAAATGGAGGCTTTTGATAGCCTCGCTGATAGGGTAGATGTGGCGGCACAACTATAGAAGGTTGACTAGCTCGTCTACGCTGCTTGAATGCGTAGACCTCGTCGTTCTCTGCCATACAAATTGTTGCATTGTGCTCAGCAGCTCCACATCTCCCGCAGTAAATCACCTGCTGCGCTATATAATGGAACATGGGTGTTGGGTCAAAGGTACTCAAGCCTTTCCTTTGATAATCTTTTACCTAGAACTGTCTAGGTAGGACCTGTAGGGCCTATCAAAACAGCACTAAAGAAAATGATTTGAACGGCCTCAAGGGAAAAATCCCTCGAGGCTAAAAACAGACAAAATAAAACAAGTAAATAAATTAGTTGCCTCCCCGGCAACGGCGCCAAAATTTGATACCGTCGTTTCAGTACCAAAAATAAATACCTAAGTACTACTAACAGAAGTCAGCGGTAAGTAGGGTCGATCTCCACAGGGAGGCGGTCACTATCTACTTGTCTATTCGGTCTGTCTACGTCACAAGATGGGGGTTTTAAATATTTGAACTAAACTAATAAGATTAAGGCAAGAGAAAAATGAATGAGAGAAATTAACAGAAGAAAGAGGGAATTAGGATGTCGGTTCATCAATGAACGTCGATTAATTGCAGTTAAGGTCACAGATTAGTCGATGTGTCAGTCTAAGGGGCAACGAATATCTCCTTCCGGTCTCAATTCGCCCTAAAATGCTATTAGCTTAACTTTCGCCCTCACTATAGCATCCTATTGCTCACTGCAGCTCTCACCCTTTCCAACCTTCCGGTCTAGGTCAAGGCTTACCAAAGTTAAATAAGCTAATTGCGTCGACTCAACTAGCAGGATACAATTATAGCAGTGATTAACAACATAGACTAAAACAACAACGACAAATCTATAAACCTAATTAGCAATTAACAACAGTCCATCAAATCACCTAATCCTAGCAGAGAAATTAACTAAACATAATAAAGGGAAGAGAAAATGGTAAAAGAATAAACATTAAATAAAGAGAGGAAAAGAGAAAGGAGAATTACAGAGTAAAATCCGGAAAGCAGAGAACAGTAGAAAAGTAACAGGGAAAAAGTATTCTAAAGTAGTTTATGAAATAGGGAAGAGAGTTACAAATGACGTCCCTCTTCCTATTTATAAGAAAATAGAACTTTTATTTAACCTAATAACGGATTAAAGCTAAAAAGGCCCGAGCCCAATAGAAACCACTCGATCGAGCCCTTTTAAACTACTCGATCGAGTAAAATAAAGCTCAAACCACTCGACCGAGTAGAAAATAGACTCGATCGAGTAAACCTTAAAATGCAACTACTCGATCGAGTAGAAAAAGGACTCGATCGAACATAATTGTACTCGATCGAGTACTTTCCAGCGCACAATTCCTGCTTCGCGCACTGAACTTCAAACGGTTGCCATTTCTTCGTTACATGGGCAAACAGGGCGATTCTGGTGGCGTTGGAAAGCTAATAGGACAAGCGTTCATCTACAATTGGAATCACCTGAATATCTGTTGCAGAACACGAGATATGGCTCTTAAAAGTAGGTACTAGCAATTTGAAGTTCTTCCTTTACTCGCCTAGCTATCTTACTTCTTTGCGCATTTCAAAATAGTAGTTTGCAAGCTCCAACTCAACTCATCTCCTAAATTCATGTTTTAGGCTTGATTATGCTCCTTTCCGGTTCATACCTGCAAATAATAATACAAGAAAAACCAAAGTAGACAATTCGGGGGACATTTGTAGTTAAACACTACACAAAATGCATAGAAATGCGTGCAAATGAAGTACAAAATACCTATATAAAATGCTTGCATCAATTATTTTGTTTGTTTGTTTCGAAATATCTTATTTTTGAAACGACGTGCAAAAAGAACAGTTTCATTCTCTAGTTCAGAGTCAACTTCTTCGCTCTTTAAGGCCATACTCTTATTACAGCTTGCTTCAGCGTCATCTTTGTTAAGAGTAATTTCATGGGCCATGAGAGCACCGATGAGTTCTTGATAGGATAGGTTTTCAAGATCTCGTGATTCCTCCATTGTAGTGACCTTAGCACGCCACTTCTTAGTCAGGCTCCTAAGAACCTTTCTAGCAATGTCCTCAGTACTGAATTTCCTACCTAGGTTTTTCAGTTCGTTTATGATGCTTGAAAACCTTGCGGACATATTATCTAAGGACTCATTAGGCTCCATAATGAATAGCTCATATTTTTGCATAAGCAAATCTATTCGGTGCTTCCTAACAATGGAAGTACCTTCATAAGCTAGTTCAAGCCCATCCCATATCTCCTTGGCCGTAGAGCATGAAGAAAACCGATCAAACTCTGTAGAAGTCATTCCGTTTTGCATGAGACTTATCGCTTTGAAGTTCTTTTTGGCCTTCATGTAGTCGGCCTCGATATAGTCCTCTTCTTTCTTCTCATAGGTAGTGCCTTCCTCGAATGCTACAAGAATTTGGTGCGGTCCGTTTTGGATAATCCTCCAGCACTCCCAATCGTGACCGTTCACATAGTGAGTCATCATGTTTTTCCACAATCCATAATTCTTCCCATCAAAGACAGGGCACTTAAGGTATTTGGAATCCATTTATCACGTGATAGGCAGCGGAATATAAAACGATAAGATAAATGAAAAACAAAATAGATCAGCCTCTTTGCAGTTAGGCAATCAAGAGCACGAGGCTCTGATACCAATCGAAGAGTCTATTGATCCAAAATATTCAAGAGGGGGGGGGGGGGGGTTGAATTGAGGATTTAAAACTTTTGAAAGCTTTTTCGATTATGCGTATGTAATTGATTATTTAAAGTTTATTGATTAAACTTTAACTAATCAACTAGTGAATGTAAAACGAAATAAACAAACGAACGAAAGAACGAGGAGACACACGGTTTTTGAAGTGGTTCAGTTTCACAAGTCGAAACCTACGTCCACTATTCTCGAGTAATAAATTTAGTACCTTTCTACGGATTACAAATTTACTAACCCAGCTCGTACAACTAACTCTAGCTGTAACTCAATGAGTACCGTTAAATACTCGAGTGACTAACTTACGCTAATAAGAAAGCACTAATGATTCCTGCAAAGGTTCACGTTAATGAACAAGTAATAAATCAACTAAGCACTATTATATTATACTGATAACACTAAAAACGAGTATACGAGTTTAAAACACACGACCTTTCAAAAAATAACAAAACGGTTTTTCTGCTTGAAAACACACGGTTTGCTTTGTAAAATAAAATCAATTTTATGCTTAAGGTCTCTATTTTAGATGTTGTAAAGAGTAAAGTATTTATAGGAAGAAAAGAGTAGGGCAACTCGGTTTACACAAACCCTAATAGCCGAATATAGGAGATATGTTATCAAATCATATCTTCTATTATTTCTTTCCTAAAAGCCTTAAAAGATAATAAAGAATATTCCAAAAGATAGAATATAATCTATTCAAATATTATCTTTACTATAAATTCTAAAATATGATAAGATTTTCTAAAACAAGAATATCTTTTATCATAAACAAATATATTAAGTAAGATATATAAGATATGTAAAGATATTATTATGGAATAAAATCTTTACCAAATATACCCTAGATAACACGAGATGTCACGGCTCATAAGCCTCATGACTCGTGCAAACCCTAGCTCAATATATGGGTTAGAATTTAGGTTTTAAGAGAGGCTTTGTTGAAACCCTAATTAGTAGTAAGGTCCAACTCATAAGTTGGTCCAAAACAACTACTAGTCAACGTTCAACATAAAACCGAACTCCGCACTAAACCGGGCTTAATTATATAAATACTTTTATCAAAACATTTAAAATGAACTTTAAACAATTTTCAAAACAATTTTGAAACATTATAAATCGTGTATAATAAACTCAGCATCTCAATCTTATAGTAGGAGAGTTATAACATTGAGCTCTTTTACTAATAATGTTATAGCTGCAAATCTATAACTTTACCAACTCAAGAAACTCATTCTTGGTTATCATTACGAGATAATCACCTATACTATTCTAATCTTCAGGGAGATCTTCGAGTATAGGCTACGTCATCATCCAAGCTTGATTAATCTTTAGACGGACTTCGTCTTCACATAAATCTTGAAGGAATCTTCATATCGTTTGATCTTGAATAGAGGCTTCAACATTTTATACTTTCATCACAATCTCCTTTGTTGCTTGTATTAGATACGTTGATTCTAAATCACTTAGACAAACAATTACGCGCAACAGGTATATAAAATATAAAGCACCTTGACATCATCAAAACATAAACATATAAGCTATATGGTTCAACAAAATCTACCCCATGTTAGAAATCTATATCTCATTACTAGACATATTCATATATGTGTTGATTTAATTTAGTCATAAAATTAAATGTTGATCTTATGACATGCAAACAATAATAAAATTAAAGAAGAAATCATCATCTTACATTGAAGATTTCGGATTTTATGGGCACAAGTGAGTTCTCCTACTCACTTGTTCTGATCTTGAGCTTCCTTAAGTGGATGAACAAGGATTCAAGTAGAGAATCCCTCCCAAGGATTAACACCCAAAGTAACAACTTAATAAAATTAATATTATTATTACTAGAACAATATTAATTTTGTATAAATTGACCAAAGTATTATTTGATCTCTTAATATTTCGGCTAAGAGAAGGGAGAAAAGGAAGGATTTTTATCTCTCTAAAAACTCTTATTTTTAGATGTTGAATGAATGAATAATCTTATTACATTTGATATAATGTATAAGGTAAAATTAGAGGAAAAACTCATGGCATTTTCCACTCAAAAACCGGGTAGAAGGGGGAGCGAATGGCCAATGCATGCACAAGGTTGTCTTCACAAGATCAAGTAGGTATGCATGGCTAGTATTACGCTAATATGATTATGTTTACCACTAACATAATTAACATAATATATTCCTAATACTCCCCATTATTTCGGTTATTATTGATAAAATGGACTCCATTTTATCTTTGTCAATTTGTCACATGTCACATGTCACATAAAATTGTTATGTAGTTTTTAACATATTAAAAAATCAACGCATTAATAAAAATACGTCATATACAAAATCGACTTAGTAATTCATAATTACTTCTACCAAAATATTTTACCAATTATAAATCACAACATCTTGTATTTATAATAATTTATTCATTCAAATGCAATTGTTTCCTTAAACAATAATTTCATCTAAGTAATAAAACAATTCGATTACTTAGACCGTATATTATTTAATCAAATTACAATGAGACACGTAAATATTACTTCCAAAATCGTCCGTCAATTTTAAGTAATTCAATTAACCCGTATCGTCATACGATCAATTAAATGATCAATTAAAAGTGTTACCCTTTAGGTATGACCTAAGGGGATCAACTGATCACCACCGTCTCACGACAGTAATGTCAAACTCTAGTCAGCCAATCATTACCGATATGTGTGGACCAGTTGACAATAAAATATTACTTCCCAATTGTATTCTTTAAAATGAGACTTAAACATGTGATCATCATGATCAACAGTTGTGATCGCATTATTGTCAGAGGACACATATTCCAACAATCTCCCACTTGTCCTCGACAAGTGTGCGTCACCAATTCTCTTGTCCTATTACTATCTCCCACTAAATGCAAGTTGTCTTTCAGGTCGTACTTGCAAGTGATCATATCGAGAGTGGTTTCCTGAATCTGGAGAATAACTGATTGACCGGATTTATCTATCATAGATATCTACCGAGCGTGGCCACGCATTTCCAGTTCATTACTCCTCGAGTGGCCTTGATATATTGTTATAACCCTGACTAGGGGTGGACAATTCCTATCACACTCATTCCCTTCGACTAGCCACAACCATCATAACCCAAAATATGCCCATTTGACCCCATTTACGAAGGTCGTAGTAACACAAATCAAAGTTAATCTGAAACTGTGCCATCTTAGGCGGATAGTCTTTAGTCAAAAGAATCGACTCATTAGAATACTATAGTAGCTCTTGCCACGACCAGGCTATATAATTTTGCCAGAACTCTATAAGCGGTCATAAGGCCCGACAAAGTGTTCCTAACGACACGCTGCTATGTGATCGACTAGTCATTCTCATATGACTCCATGGCACTTGAACTTGCCATCAATCGCATCACATTCTAGTTACTTCGAGACGTCACCTCATATAAGTAACTATGGGTGAATACAATGCTAATCCGTGTTCACTTTAACGGGGTTCAATTGTCTCTACAACCCGTTTGGATGCAACAAAGAATATGGTGAGTTAATAATAACTCAAACGACAAATGTCGACATCACATTCGGGTAGTCAATACCGTATTACAACTTTGTGATGCATATCGTAAGTGTGTAAACACTAGTTGATTGCAATAGAAGTTTAACATACCATGTGTCCATGTGTTCAAATTTCTTATAATCGCATTTTCCTTTACATTCATGTTATCTTTCATATCATGAACCTTACCAAGTACACATATAGGTTCCCAACCTTGGTTTGGGTTCTTTATCTTGAAAGAACTTCCCTGTCGATTATCACATAACCAATGAATTTGCGGTGAATGATATAACTTGCACTGATCAAGTACTCCACCCACTCACAATGCACTAGGTTAATGTTTTGTATAGTCTTGCAACAATTGTCAAGATGATTAGCCTAACACTTCTCACAAGTCCTAGCATATTATAAAATATTAGTTTTGAGTAACTTCTTACTTCAACTAAGTATCTTTCCTAACCTTTTATTTCTCCTTTTAGCTTGAAAATCTTAGGATTTTCATAAATCCTTACGCGTGTTCGAACTTTAATATGTGCAACCTCTTGACACATAACAGAGTGTTCTGTCCAACACTGAAATCGCTCATCGGATTCTCCTCGAGAATTCATGACGATTCTTCTATGGCTTGCCAATGATCCACCATGCTCTTATACATATGATTCATTATTGGACATGTGCATGATTATTCTAATGGCGGAAACATTAGTAACTAATAATCATGTGATCAACCATTCTTAGGTTCAATGAACGACCATGACTGCTAATGGCAATTCCATTTTCATTTACATGAATAACCTACGTTTCTCGTTGATTCGATGTGAATATCTCAATACTTATCCAACATCTCATGATATAATTGGATTCATCATAGTCCATTTTCATCCAGAATTAAAAACTCAAATACTTCTTTGTGAAGGAAAGTATTAGCTCGTCATTCTCAATGAGTAGTGAGTTATAAATTTTACAAGATGATTGCTCCCACTAAATTTCATATCTTCACATGATAATTTCCAACTCCCACTTAATTCCAAATGTTTCGCAATTGACTACTCAATCGAAACATTTCAAGAATTGAAATATAAATTGCTTTGCTAAGTTATTAAGATAAAACCATATATGTTCCCATCATATCCTTTCAAAATACTTATTTTGAAGAGGTTTCATCTTAACCTTATGAAAAGAGATTCTAATCTCTTAACTCATTCATATTGTGATGATGCGTAGCAATGTCATTATTCAAATGTGAATTATATCTAATACACGTCCTTCAAAATACCCTTTTCAGAAGGAGGTTTAACCATTTCATTTTCATAATGAGGCTAAGTAATGACATTAGCAAGGTTAATACTTAACTCAGCTCCTGTGGATATCGGCATATCAACATTTGCAACTTTTTGGTCATAAATCTCATTTATTTTCGAGGATGCAACTTTGTTTCATTTAGGCTCTTAAGTAAATATCAATATTGAAACTATTGGTCAAATGTTGTTCATAAACTAGTCAAAACTCTTGTTAAGACTTTACATTAGCCATTCTTATTCCAAAACCTTCTTTTGGTCTCCTCGTGTAGTTATCTTGAGAACATATTCTTTTGATTACTTCACTTGGTCTCTTTTCTCATGTAGATATCATCTATTCGAGACCATAGATCTCATCTATTCGAGTATACTATCTGTATAGGTATACAAATCATTCTTTCTTGCGTAGATCTCATTTACACAAGTACATAAATTTTGCTTGGTGTTCTTTGTGTCTTCATTTTCTCCCACTCTATCTTTAGAATGAATACACTAGAGATTCAAAGATAGCTTATGAGACACAAATAATGATTTTGAAGTAGAAGGAGGACTATCTCATAGGTTGACTAATTGTTTTAAATTTGATAAGTGTACTTGGTGATTAACATTCCTTTAAGAGAGTTCATCAACTCAATGTCACTTTATAATTGATCATATTCAAGCCTTAAGCTTGTGGACATATAATGAATCCCATTATTATAGTTGTCTATTAGATCACTTTAAGTGAATGATCATATGTTTCTATGAGCAAGCGGATAAAGACGAATTTTAGAACAAGGATAAAAACGATAAAACGGGTGACTTGGGTTGCAAACCAAGCCACCATTATCCAAAATACAACCATTATCCAAAATACATTTCCATGTCGAACACGGAAATCAAAAGGTTCTAAAATCCGAAACATAATTAAAATAAGACAATAAAAAGCGAAGCTTCATTGAAGCTATTCCTAGATTCTTGATGGTTTCTCAAGCTTGCTTTTCTTTTCCCTTGTCCTTGCTTGGTGGAGGCCCTATTTACAATTAAAAAGGGGATACATTATCACAACTTTGTATCACAATACCATAGTTGAATTAGAAACATAAAAGAAGGATAGTCATTTACCTACTGGAGTGATCTTTCCAGCCTTAATGTCACCAAGGTATTTCAAACAATTTCTTTTCCAATGTCCAACACCATTACAATAATGGCATTTATCAAGAGGACCCTTCTTGATTTTGGAAGTGCTAGCTTCATAAGACTTAGCTTTGGTGAAGGTGGGAGCTTGCTTCTTACTTTTCTTCTCATTCTTTTTGAACTTCCCTTGCTTTTGGTGCTTATGTTAAGCACATCCTTAGGTGGGTTAACATTTAACCCCATGTCTCTTTAGGCTTGCACAAGTAACTTGTGCAACTCTTCAAGAGACACGTCCTTGTCTTGCATGTTAAAATTCACCCGGAATTGAACATACGCTTTGACTTTGGATAAGGAGTGTAAAATCCTATCTAGAATGAGTTCTTTGGGGATTTCAACTTTTTGAATCTTCAAGGTCTCGACTAGCTCCATTAATTTGAGCACGTGAGGGCTAACCTTTTGGCCCTCTTTGAAGTCGAGATCAAAGAATGCCGCGGCCGCCTCATATTGAACGATCCGCGGAGTTTCTGAAAACATTGTCACAAGCTTGGAATAGATTTCATTAGCGGTGCCCATCTTAAAAGCTCTCCTTTGGAGATCCGCCTCCATCGCAAAGATCAACACATTTTTCATTGCGGCAGACTCCTTGTGGTAAGCCTCATATGCTTCCCTAGTAGCGGCGGTCGACCTAGTATTAGGTTCGGGTGGAGAAGCCTTGGTGAGGTAGCGAAGCTTTTCGTCACCTTGGGCGGCTAATTTGAGTTGAGCATCCCAATCGGAGAAATTTGACCCATTCTTTTCAAGTTTACATCGGTCCATGAAGGATCGGAGCCATGAAGTATTAGTGAGAGGTGTGGCGTTGGTGATAGGAGTAGCCATTTGTTATGAGAAATAAAAGCGGTCTACAAAACAAAATATAGAAGGAATAAAACATATGTCGTTTTCAAAATAATAATACTCGTAAAATAAATTTAAACAAGTTTTATTGCATTTATCTAGTGACCTCTACCCAACTT
Organism: Silene latifolia; assembly: GCF_048544455.1. NCBI lineage: Eukaryota > Viridiplantae > Streptophyta > Magnoliopsida > Caryophyllales > Caryophyllaceae > Silene > Silene latifolia. Next base: position 175,570,294 of record NC_133537.1, read on the forward strand.
GATAAATGATTCCAAGACCCAAATTCATATTAATTTAGGCATCGATAAAGCCGAAAAACAACCCTTATCAATATAACTCGGTGGATTAACCTTTTAATCGATTCTACTTTTAGAACTCTTGGTCGATAAATTTACATTAAAATTTATCTTTAGCCCGAAACACATCCGGCAACCGTCGAGAATACTTTCGTTGAGTTCAACCCAAATTTCGAATAAATGTGTCCATGATCCAAACTTACATCAACTTGGGCATCGGTAAAGCCGAAAACAACCCTCATCTTTATAAACTCGGTGGGTAGACATTTATCACCCACTTCCCCTACGTAACAAGGTTTGTACCCCGGTAAAGTCGAGTGCACTCCCTCACGAAATAGGTTTTCATGGTTTCTACTTTTTGGTAAGGCTATGTCTCAATTGATTATTTTAGCGAGAGGTCATGTCAATTTATTATCTATCACGTTTTAAGTGAACTAAAGCGGTGAAATACGATAATTCTAATTGACACGGTCGATAAACTCGATTAAAAGATGATGCATGTTTTAGTTATGGCGATTTAGCGATGCATGCAACATATAAATAAAATGCAAAACATAAAATAAATTCTAGTATGACCTTCCTAAAATAGAAAATCTAATTAACTATTACATATTCGGAAACCAACTCCATTGGTCCCTTGAACTTCGGTTCTTGGCACGCATCTCGAGGTAACACCGTCTTTATGTATCGCCTACTTGAGTGACACCGTCTTCAAGGAACTCCGAAATAATTAAATTACATAACAAATTACATAATTTCCTATTATGCATTTGTAATTAAAATAAAATAAATCTATTAAATTACAAAATGGTGATACGAGATCACAATAAATTATAACCGAATCGATATTCCCATACATTTCGGGTAATACCAATTAAAAACTAAGGCCATACTAAGTAAAATTACATAATTCAAAAATTACATAAAATAAAATTATGACAATCATAAATAAAATGCAGCACTATAATATGTATGAACATGCCCAATTTTATGCTAAATCGCCTTTAAGGAGCCAATATCGTATATTAAACGGTTTTTACGGATTTGCGTGATTCATCCTTTTAAAATCACAATAAATTACATAAATTCATATTTATGCACAAGTTAATTACCCTAACCTCTTTGGACTCAAAATTAGTCTCCACTAACTATTTGACTATAATTAACTCATATTTCTTAAAATTGTTCATTAATGGACCCAAAATTACAATAAAATGCTATAAACTTCAAATAAATCACAAAAATTTCAAATAAATTCAAAATTTGAAATTTAAACTTATGAACATTATGGAAAAATACCATGACACTCATAATGTTCAAAAACTTAGGTTAAAATTTCGAAAATTTATCGGAAAAACTATGTTGCGGTTTATCGGATTTATCAATTATAATCATAAAAACATGAGAAAAAAATATATTCATCAACTTTTCAATTTTAGATCTGAAAAAGATAATAAAATGCAACATGTGAAGTTTTTCCTTAGTCATGAAGTATGTTTTAGCAATTATTCCCAAATAAAGTCACTATTTATGCTATTTTTCATCAAAAAATTCATAAATCATGCATAAAAACTTCAATATAGCCTATTATTTTACACACATTTTGTAAAATTTCATGTGACAACATACTAAATTTCTATGACCAGATTCGAAATTTATCTCATATTAACCTATTTTTCATCTAAATCCGATTTTTATCATGAAAAATCCATATTTCGAGCATAAATAACTCCAAAAATTCTGAAAATTTACAGGTCATCTAAAAATAAAGCATGTGATAACAAATCCAAAAACCACTGGAAAATTCGAAGTTTAGCTAATTTTAGTCCGAAAATGACATTTTAATCATAAAATCACATTTTTAATGCCATTATTGTATAAGATGAACAATAAAAATCTATAAATTAACCAAAATATCTTAAAAACATTTAAGGACCAGAAACTTTAACATGCATAATTTATTTCGTGATATATCATAATAACACAAACTTATGAGTTTTATATGTTAATCGTATAACTCGGAAAAACTATAACCGATTTGCATGCAAACAACCAAAGGCTCTTGATACCACTTGTTAGAAATCTATATCTCATTACTAGACATATTCATATATGTGTTGATTTAATTTAGTCATAAAATTAAATGTTGATCTTATACATGCAAACAATAATAAAATTAAAGAAGAAATCATCATCTTACATTGAAGATTTCGGATTTTATGGGCACAAGTGAGTTCTCCTACTCACTTGTTCTTGAGCTTCCTTAAGTGGATGAACAAGGATTCAAGTAGAGAATCCCTCCCAAGGATTAATACCCAAAGTAACAACTTAATAAAATTAATATTATTATTACTAGAACAATATTAATTTAAATTGACCAAAGTATTATTTGATCTCTTAATATTTCAGCTAAGAGAAGGGAGAAAATGAAGGATTTTTATCTCTCTAAAAACTCTTATTTTTAGATGTTGACTGAACGAATAATTTTATTACATTTGATATAATGTATAAGGTAAAATTAGAGGAAAAACTCATGGCATTTTCCACTCAAAAACCGGGTAGAAGGGGAAGGGAATGGCCAATGCATGCACAAGGTTGTCTTCACAAGATCAAGTAGGTATGCATGGCTAGTATTAGGCTAATATGATTATGTTTACCACTAACATAATTAACATAATATATTCCTAATACTCCCCATTATTTCAGTTATTATATATAAAATGGACTCCATTTTATCTTTGTCAATTTGTCAATTTGTGACATGTCACATGTCACATAAAATTGTTATTTATTTTTTAACATATTAAAAAATCAACGCATTAATAAAAATACGTCATATATAAAATCGACTTAGTAATTCATAATTACTTCTACCAAAATATTTTACCAATTATAAATCACAACATCTTGTATTTATAATAATTTATTTAATCAAATGCAATTGTTTCCTTAAACAATAATTTCATCTAAGTAATAAAACAATTCGATTACTTAGACCATATCTTATTTAATCAAATTACAATGAGACACGTAAATATTACTTCCAAAATCGTCCGTCAATTTTAAGTAATTTAATTAACCCGTATCGTCATACGATCAATTAAATGATCAATTAAGAGTGTTACCCTTTAGGTATGACCTACGGGGATCAACTGATCACCACCGTCTCACGACAGTAATGTCAAACTCTAGTCAGCCCATCATGACCGATATGTGTGGACCAGTTGACAGTAAAATATGACTTCCCAATTGTATTCTTTAAAATGAGACTTAAACATGTGATCACCATGATCAACAGTTGTGATCGCATTATTGTCGGAGGACACAAATTCCAACACCCCAACCCCTCTCAAAGAGAAGAAGCACCCCGCCAACCTCAACAACCTCGTGGGATGCCGGTCAGGGGTAACGCCCCACCTTCCTATGTACCAATCCCACCATACCTCACTCCTCATGTGTCGTTCACACCACGAGTGCCCAATGCTCCGAATGTGAATGATTTGATGGATCTTATGAAGAAGGTTGATCTTGGAGTATATGATGGGAGGGTCGACAACTATTTGGCCCTTTATCCTCAATACTACCAAATGGCACAACAAGGGTGTATCGACCATAATGGCCCTCGTCCATCTGGGGCCCAACCGCACCTTTTGTTCCCTAAGCAAGGGGACCAAGCCGGGAACTTTGACGGTCAAGGTGGGGGATACTATGGTCAAGGAGGAGGATATGACCAAGGAGGTTCTAGCTGGTATAGATACCGCGATGATGGTGATGATGACGAGTAAGAGATGCTTACCACACCATCTCTAATTGTATGATACTCTTCCCTCTCTATCTCTTATGTATAGTTGCATTGCATTTTAAATTTCCTTGCATTTAGTTTACGCTTCACTTGCATTTGTATTATATTTCATATTGCATTTACATTAGTTAGTTCATTTAGTATAGTTTGCATTGTAATATATCTCACATGTCTCATATATATAGTTAGTTGCATTCATACATAAGCACTAATGACCCAACCTCATTTCTCCTACACTAGAAATAGTGCTTAAATCGGTTTGGGGAGGTTTGATCATAGGTGACCATAGTTTACTAGAAATCATGCATCATATAGTATAGTTTAGATTGCATTCATTTGTTATATATGTCATATAGAATTGCATTTAGTTAGAGCATGCATTCATTCATTCATATCATTGCATTTATTCAAAAATCCCAAAAACATGTACTTTCTTTTCCATTCCTACTCCTACATGTACATTAAGGACAATGTCCAAAATAAAGTGGGGGATGGGAATTTATATTCCAAAATGCATAAAAATTGAAAATTTTCGAAAAATCCCAAAAACATGTCTTTTTATTTCATAAAATCAAAAACCATAAAAAATTGAAAAATTGAAAAATTGAAAACCAAAAACATGTTCATTCCTTTATAGTTTAGAATTGTATATCTTGTACATATTGTTTGTTTGTCTATCCTTTTCACATTGATCGACTACGCCACATCCAAGACATGAGGATCATGAAGACCGCATGGTATCATCTTTCCAATCTCTTTTTTCCTCTTTTATTTTAATGACTATGTGGCTTTATTTTGATTGATGCGGTATAAAAAAATGTGATTATAGGATTGCATTTAGATTATTTGACATACTAGTTGGTAGAAGCATATGCATTAGGTTGTATAAATGTTAGTTGCATCATGGCATATAGTTGCATGGTTAGAAATTTTTTGTGAAAACATCTATTTGGGAAGCTTGACAAGTGTATATAACGCCCTTGTAGATACTTTTTCTTCATAAGACTTTGCTCATTAGAATACTTGTAAAACACCCTAGGATGTGTCATGCTAGTATCTTTTGACCCATGGATTAAGGCCTAGTCAAGAGTACCTTGTGGTGGGATAACTCCTTGGCTACCGTTTATTCCAAGGTGAACCTTGAAACCATGCAACCATCTTCCATGTTCTACCACATTTTGTCATCAAAGGGAATGGGCACAGAAATTGTTCAAAATTTGAGTTCGTGAATTGAAATGAAAAAGTCAAAAAAGTTCACAATTGCATCAAATGAAATGAGGAGCAAAAATTGACTCCTAAAGCTTCAAATATAAGCACCCTCCCTACAAATGGGGTAGCTGTGAAAATATTCAAAAGAAATGCAAAAGTTGAAAATTGTTAAGTGTTGAAAATGCCAAATATCAAAAGAAATGGCAAAGAAATGTTCTCAAATGTCAAATGTCATAAGAAATTGGGGGTAAAAACAACAACAAAAGCAAACTCCCATATTAAACTCAAATACAAACGATCCCTTTATCTATCGAATCCACTTTTGTGCATGGTAGAGAGGGGACGACCCTTCTTCTTGTCTAGGCAAGAAGAGGAATTCCGCGATCCTCCAGTGTTTCTAATACCATAGGGAGTCTACTCTTGACAAAAGCATTTAACGATTGAGGACAAAGGTACCCTAACTTGACACAACTTGGAGGTGATTTATTGGTATCCTTCTAGGCTTAGTAGTTTGAAGAAACTGTATCTATGATGGAATGTGTACCCTTAGATTGCTTCCCTTTTAGATAATTTCCGCCACTTAGATGAGGAAAGTGGCTATTCTTTTATAGATGCATCCGTTACTCGTTTTGTGTGCTTTAATGCTTGGATGTATCACCATTTTGGCAAGCCCCACCTTGCCTTGCAAGAAGGCACCCTACCTCATGGATGTCTTGTTGTGAGTTGAAGGGGCAGAGTGAGACCCGCTAATTGTCTCACATTGGTTATTTTATTAGGATATTCAAATAAAGGTCTAGTTCTAGTCCCCTCCTTTAGTCGGGACGGGTAAAGGTTCGGTTTGGGGATATTTGATGTGACTCATAATTGCGCACATTTAGTCCCCTAATTGAACCTATTTTGCATACTAACATAGCATTTCATTGCCATTTTATCCGTCAAATCCTTCCTATTTGGTTTTCCTATTACATTGTATATGTTTTGTAGGAAAGAAGATAATGAGGCGGAATTCCCCCTCTCTCGTGCATATTTGGAAGGTCATTGATGATATTGGATGAAAGAGTATTGAAGGAGACGCAAGAACTAAGGTCAACAATGCAAGAATAAGAAGTATGTGAAAGGAAGAAGAAAACCATTCTGATGGACAATCTGAGCGTCCTAACTTCAAGACGCTCGTCGCCCCCTCAAGCAATCCGAGCGTCCCGACAATTGAGCCGCTTGTCTCCCCTGCCCACAATCCGAGCATCTTCTCCCAGAGACGCACGGATTCCTTGGAAGAACCAACCGTGCTTCAAGACGATCCGAGCATATTGTGGCGGGACTAGCAACGTGATATGCGCATCTCCTTCGAGAGGAGCATTTGCCTACTTAGAACTTAGCATTGTTAATTACTAATTTAGACTTATTTAACCTAATGATGCACCACTATATATACCCCACTTGTAATAATAAAAAAGGGAGGATATCATAGATTAAATTAAATTACATTAGATAATAGGAAGCTCTCTTAGATTAGGAGTAGATTAGAATAAATTACTCTTTAATCTTTCCATAAATCACACATCAATCTTTCCTTAATTATTGTTCAAGTTTCGTACTTTTGGGTAATTGAAGATTATTGGGTTATTATTGGAGGATTGACAACCCTTCATCAATCAATCAAGTTCTCTTCTTTTATTATTTGATTTATTACTTGAAATCATCTTCATAGGTATAATCTCTTTTACTCTTGTTTAATTATTGTTAATCACATCATTTATTCATCATGTTTTGCTTTTTTAGTATGATTGACAACATTATTAACATGTTAAACTTGATCATGAGTGAGTAGTTTCCTTAACTAGGATTAGTGGGTAATTAGGGGAAACTAACATGGGGATTGATTCATGCTTAATCCAATATGTTCACATAATTTATTTGCTTGCTTGTTGTGATTGTTAGGATTCACTAATTCCATTACTTAACATATTCATATATGTGACATTTTAATTTAGTCATAAAATTAAAACTAGATCTTATGCATGCAAACTTGAACAAAGGTAGAGAAGAAATCGTCACGTCTTACTATTGTAGTTTCGGATTTTTGGGCACAAATGAGTTCTCCTTCTCACTTGTTCTTGAGCTTCCTTATAATGGATGAACAAAGGATCCAAAATAGAATCCCTCCCAAAACGTTTATACCCAAGGTAACCTCTTAAAAGACTAATATTATTAGATCTAGAACAATATTAATCTTACTAAAATGACCCAGAATATTTATTTTGGTCTCTTGTTTATTCGGCCAAGAGAAGGGAAGAAATGGAGTATTTTCTATCTCTAAGTTCTAGTAATGTTAGAGAGTAGAATAATTTCTAACACTAGAAATATGTTGTAAAAATTGTGAGTGAATAATTAGAGGAAAAACCCTCTATAATCCCCTTTAGAAAACCGGTGGGGAGGGTGAAGGAGAGCCAATGCATGGGCTTGTTTTTCTACCCAAGAAATCATAGGTATGCATGTCTATATTAGGTTGTAATCATCATGTTTACCACTTAAAAATAATTAACACAATTTAAACCTAATACTCCGTCCAGTTTCGGCTCTTATATAAAATGGGAGGTCCATTTTATATATGTCAATTGTCAATTGTCACATGTTACTAGTCATGTGTAATTGTAATTTATTTTTAACATATTAAAAATCAACGTATTAATATAAATACGTCATGTACAAAATCGACTTAATAATTCATAATTACTTGTACGAAAACGGTTTATCAATTATAAATCACAACGTCTTGTATTTATAATAAATTATTCATTCAGTTTCAATTGTTTCGTAAACAATAATTTTATCTAAGTAATAAAACAATTTGATTACTTAGACCGTATCTTATTTAATCGAATTACAATAAGACACGTCAATTATACTCACAAAATCGTCCGTCAATTTTAAGCAATTTAATTAACCAGTATCGACATACGATCAATTATATAATCAATTAAGAGTGTCACCCTTTAGGTATGACCTAAGGGGATCAACTGATCACCACCGTCGCACGACAGTAATGTCAAACTCTAGTCAGCCAATCATTACCGATATGTGTGGACCAGTTGACTATAAAATATTACATCCCACATGTATTCTTAAAATGAGATTTAAACATGTGATCATCATGATCAACAGTTGTGATCGCATTATTGTCGGAGGACACATATTCCAACAGTCTCCCACTTGTCCTCAACAAGTGTGCATCACCAATTCTCTTGTCCTATTACTATCTCCCACTCAATGCAAGGTGTCTTTCGGGTCGTACTTGCAAGTGATCATATCAAGAGTGGTTTCCTCGATCTGGAGAATAACTGATTGACCGGAATTATCTACCATAGATACCTTCCGAGCGTGGCCACGCATTTCCATCTCATTACTCCTTGAGTGGCCCTAAGATATTGTTATAACCCTGACAAGGGGTGGACAATTCTTATCGCACTTATTCCCTTCGACTAGCCACAACCATCATAACCCAAAATATGCCCATTTGACCCCATTTACGAAGGTCGTAGTAACATAAATCAAAGTTAATCTGAAAGTGTGCCACCTTAGGCGAACAGTCTTTAGTCAAAAGAATCGACTCATTAGAATACTATAGTAGCTCTCGCCACGACCAGGCTATATAAATTTGCCAGAACTCTATAAGCGGTCATTAGCCCGACAAAGTGTTCCTAATAAATGCCTATGTGATCGACTAGTCATCTCACATGACTCCATGGCACTTGAACTTGCCATCAATCGCATCACACTCTAGTCACTTCGAGACGTCACCTCATGTAAGTGACTATGGGCGAATACAATGCTAATTCGTGTTCACTTTAACGGAGTTCAATCGTCTCTACAACCCGTTTGGATGTAACAAAGTATAAGATGAGTTAATAGTAACTCAAACGACAAATGTCGACATAACATTCGGGTAGTCAATACCATATTACCACCTTGTGATGTATATTGTAAGTGTGTGAACACTAGTCGTTTGCAACACGAGTTTAACACACCATGTGTCCATGTGTTCAAACTCTTGAATTGCATTTTCCTCTGCTTTCATGTTTCTCTCACATAGCATGAATCTTACCAAGTACATATCTAGTTTCCCAAACTAGGTACAGGTTCTTTACTTTGAGAGAACTTTCTTGTTATTTATCATATAACAAATGAATTATGGTGGACGACATAACTTGCACTAGTCAAGTGTTCTTCCAACTCATAATGTACTAGGTATATGTTTTGTAGGATCTTGCAACAATTGTCAAGATGATTAGCCTAGCACTTCTCATAAGTCCTAACATATTAGAAAATACTAGTTTTGAGTAACTACTTACTATAACTATCTTTCCAACTTCTTATTTCTCTTTAAGCTTAAATTGTTGGAATATGTGTCCTCCGACAATAATACGATCACAACTGTTGATCATGATGATCACATGTTTAAGTCTCATTATAAAGAATACAATTGGGAAGTAATATTTTTACTATCAACTGGTCCACACATATCGGTAATGATTGGCTGACTAGAGTTTGAAATTACTGTCGTGCGACGGTGGTGATCAGTTGATCCCCTAGGTCATACCTAAAGGGCAACACTCTTAATTGACCAATTAATTGATCGTATAACGTTACGAGTCAATTAAATTATTTAAAATTGACGGACGATTTTGGAAGTAAAATTTACGTATTTCATTAAAATCTGATTAAATGAGATACGGTCTGAGTAATCGAATTGTTTCATTACTCAGATGAAATTATTGTTTAAGGAAACAATTGAAATTGAATGAATTATTATAAATACAAGTTATTGTGACTTATAAATTGGTAAAACATTTTGGTACAAGTAATTATGAATTGCTAAGTCGATTTTTGTATATGACGTATTTTTATTAATACGTTGATTTTTAATATGTTAAAAATACATAACAAATTTATGTTACATATGACATGTAACATAAGACAAATTAACATTTTGACAAAGATAATATGGAGTCCATATTATCTATGTAAACCGAAATTAAGGGAGTATTCGGGAATTTTATTGTGTTGATTATGTGAGTGGTGAACATAATCATTCCCCTACAAAACTAGCCATGCAAACTAGTTGTCATTGTAAAGACAAACTCAAGCATGCATTGGCTCCCCTCCCTTCCTCTTACCCGGTTTTTCACAAGGAAAAACAAAGGGTTTTTGCCATATATTTTTCATATACAATACATAACATAATTGTTGTTGTGTGATTTTCATTCATTCATCATAAAATATTTTAGAGAGATAAAATATTTTCTTCTTCTTCTCCTTTCTCTTAACCGGTTTTAAGAGCCCAAAACAAAATATTTTTGGGTCAATTTTATCACTAAATTAATATTGTTCTAATATACATAATATTAATTTTATTAAGAGTGTGCCTTGGGTATTATACTTTGGGAGAGATCCTATACTTGGATCTTAGTTCTTCCATTGAGAAAAGCACAAGAACAAGAGAGAAGGAGATCTCTCTTGTGCCCAAATAAACCAAAATTCCAATGTAAGATAAAGATTTCTTCTTTATATTAATTATTGTTTGCATTCATAAGATCACCAATTAATTTTATGATTAAATTAACCTAAATCATATATGAATATGTTGAGTATATAGATCTACTTTTCTAACAATTGGTATCAGAGCCTTGGTTATTTGCATGCAAATCGGTTAAAAGTTTTTCCGAGTTATACGATTAACATATAAAACTTGTTTAATTTTGTGTTATTATGATATATCACGAAAATCATTATGCATGTTAAAGTTTCTGGTCCTAAAATGTTATTAGGATATTTTGGTTAATTTATGGATTTTTATTGTTCATATTATACAATAATGGCATTAAAAATATGATTTTATGAATAAAATGTCATTTTCGGACTAAAATTAGCTAACCTTCGAATTTTCCAGTGAATTTTGGATATATTGTCACATATATTATTTTGAGATGACCTGTAAATTGTCATAATTTTTGGACTTCTTATGCTCGAAAAATGGTTTTTCCATTATTAAAATCGGATTTAGATGAAAAATAGGTTAATATGAGATAAATTTCGAATCTGGTCATATAAATTTAGTATGTTGTCACATGAAATTTTACAAGATGCGTGTAAAATAATAGGCTATATTGAAGTCTTTATGCATGATTTATGATTTTTTGAAGAAAAATAGCATAAATAGTGACTTAATTAGTGAAATATTAATAAAACATACTCTATGACTAAGGAAAAACATCACATGTTGTATTTTATTATCTTTTTCAGATCTAAAATTGAAAAGTTGATGAATATAATTTTTCTTATGTTTTTATGATTATTTTGTTAAAACCAATAAACCGCAACATTGTTTTTCCGGATAAATTTCGAAATTTTTAATCTAAGTTTTTGAACATTATGAGTGTCATGGTATTTTTCCAGAATGTTCATAAGTTTAAATTTCAAATTTTGAATTTATTTGAAATTTTGTGATTTATTTGAAGTTTATAGTTTTTATTGTAATTTTAGGTCCATTAATGAACAATTTTAGAAATATGAGTTAATTATGGTCAAATAATTAGTGAAGACTAAATTTTGAGTCCTAAGAGGTTAGGGTAATTAACTTATGCATAAATATGAATTTATGTAATTTTTGTGATTATAAAACATTGAATCACACAAATCCGTAAAAACCGTGTAATATACGATATTGGCTACTTAAAGGCGTTTTAACATAAAATTGGGCATGTTCATACATATTATAATGCTGCATTTTCTTTATGATTGTCATAATTTTATTTTATGTAATTTTTGAATTATGTAATTTTACTTAGTATGGCCTTAGTTTTTTTTTAATTGATATTACCCGAAATGTACGGGAATATCGATTCGGTTGTAATTTATTGTGATCTCGTATCACCGTTTTGTAATTTAATAGATTTATTTTATTTTAGTTACAAATGTATAATAGGAAATTATGTAATTTATTATGTAATTTATTTATTTCGGAGTTCCCAAAGACGGATTTCTTCAAGATGGCGATACATAAAGACGGTGTTACCTCGAGATGCGTACCATAACCGAAGTTCAAGGGACCAATGGAGTTGGTTTCCGAATATGTAATAGTTAATTAGATTTTCTATTCTAGGAAGGCCACACTAGGATTTATTTTTATGCTTTGCATTTTATTTATATGTCACATGCATTGCTAAATCGCCATAACTAAAACATGCATTATCATTTAATCGAGTTCTTCGACCGTGTCAATCACAATTATCGTAGTTCACCGCTTTAGTTCACTTAAAACGTGATAGATAATAAATTGGCATGACCACTCGCTAAAATAAACAATTGAGATATAGCCTTACAAAAAATTAGAAACCCATGAAGTACCAGTTTCGCAAGGGAGTTAAGCCGGCTTTACCGTAAGACAATCCTTGTTACGTTGGTGAAGTGGGGTGATAAATATCTACCCACCGAATTTATAAAGATGAGGGTTGTTTTCGGCTTTACCGATGCCCAAGTTGATGTAAGTTTGGATCATGGACACAATTATTCGAAATTTGGGTTGAACTCAACGAAAGTATTCTCGACGATTGCCGGATGTGTTTCGGGCTATAGATAAATTTTAATGTAAATTTATCGACCAAGAGTTCTAAAAGTAGAATCGATTAAAAGGTTAATCCACCGAGTTATATTGATAAGGGTTGTTTTTCGGCTTTACCGATGCCTAAGTTAATATGAATTTGGGTCTTGGAATCATTTATCAAGTTGGGTAGAGGTCACTAGATAAATGCAATAAAACTTGTTTAAATAAATTTTTACGAGTATTATTATTATTAAAACGACATTTGTTTTACTCCTTCTATTTTGTTTTGTAGACCACTTCTTTTTCTCATAACAAATGGCTACACCAACCCCTAACGCCACGCCTCTCGCTAATTCATCATGGCTCCGATCCTTCATGGATCGAGGTAAACTTGAAAAGAATGGGTCAAATTTCTCCGATTGGGATGCCCAACTCAAATTAGCCGCCCAAGGTGACGACAAGCTTCGTTACCTCACCGAGGCCTCTCCACCCGAACCTACTACTAGGTCGACCGCCGCCACTAGGGAAGCATATGAGGCTTACCATAAGGAGTCCGCCGCAATGAAAAACGTGTTGATTTTGCGATGGAGGCGGATCTCCAAAGGAGAGCCTTTAAGATGGGCACCGCTAATGAGATTTACTCCAAGCTTGTGACAATGTTTTCACAAACTCCGCGGATCGTCCAATATGAGGCGGCCGCGGCATTCTTTGATCTCGACTTCAAAGAGGGCCAAAAGGTTAGTCCTCATGTGCTCAAACTTATGGAGCTTGTCGAGACCTTGAAAATTCAAAAGGTTGAAATCCCCAAAGAACTCATTGTAGATAGGATTCTACACTCCTTGTCAAAAGTCAAAGCGTATGTTCAATTCCGGGTGAATTTTAACATGCAAGACAAGGATGTGTCTCTTGAAGAATTGCACAAGTTAATTATGCAAGCGGAAAGAGACATTGGGTTAAATGTTAACCCACCTAAGGATGTGCTTAACATAAGCACTAAGAGCAAGGGGAAGTTCAAGAAGAATGGGAGGAAGGGTAAGAAACAAGCTCCCACTTTCACCAAAGGTAGGACTTATGAAGCTAGCACTTCAAAAATCAAGAAGGGTCCTCTTGATAAATGACTTTATTGTAATGGTGTTGGACATTGGAAAAGAAATTGTTCCAAATACCTTGGTTATATTAAGGCTGGAAAGATAACTCCAGTAGGTAAACGACTATCCTTTCTTTTATATTTCTAATTCAACTATGGTATTGTGATACAAAGTTGTGATAATGTATCTCCCTTTTTATTGTAAATAGGGCCTCCACCAAGCAAAGACAAGGGAAAAGAAAAGCAAGCTTGAGAAACCATCAAGAAGCTAGGAATAGCTTTCATGGAGCTTTGCTTTTTATTGTCTTATTTTAATCATGTTTTCGATTTTTAGAACCTTTAACTTTCCGTGTTCGACATGGAAAGGTATTTTGGATAATTGGTTGTATTTTGGATAATGGTGGCTTGGTTTGCAACCCAAGTCACCCGTTTTATCATTTTATCCTTTGTTCTAAAATTCGTATTTAAATGCTTGCTCGTAGAAACATATGATTATTCACTTAAAGTGATCTAATAGACAACTATAATGACGGGATTCATTATATGTCCACATGCTTAAGGCTTGTGTATGATCATTTATAAAGTTATTTTGAGTCTATGAACTCTCTTAAAGGAATGTCAATCACCAAGTACACTTACGAAATCCAAAACTATTAGTCAATCTATGAGATAGTTCTCCTTATACTTCAACATCATTATTTGTGTCTCATATGCTATCTTTGAATCTCTAGTGTATTTATTCTAAAGATAGAGTGGGAGAAAAATGAGGACACAACACACACCAATATAAATTTGTGTACTTGTGTAAATGAGATCTACGCAAGGGAGAATGATTTGAATGAAGGTATATCTATTTATATAGTATACCCAATAGATGAGATCTATGGTCTCAAGTAAGTTCTATATGACTAAAGAGACCAAGTGAAGTAATCATAAGAGTATGTTCTCAAGATAACTACATGAGGAGACCAAAAGAAAGTTTTGGAACAAAAATGACTAATGTAAAGTCTTAATTGACTAGTCTATGATAAATTTTGACCAATAGTTTCAAACTTTACTTAAGAGCCTAAATGAATCAAAGTAACATACTAGTAATAAACGAGTTGCAAGGATTGATATACCGATATCTTCAATAGCTAAGTTTTTAACCACGCAAGAGTCATTTCTTAACCACATTTTGAAAATGAATTGGTTAAACCTCCTTCTGAAAAGGGTATTTTGAAGGACGTGTATTAGATATTATTTATATTTAAACAATGACATTGTTACGTATCATTATGACCTGAACGAATTAGAGATCAAAATCTCTTTCCATAAGGTTAAGATGAGACCTCTTCAAAATAGGAATTTTGAAAGGATATGATGGGAACATATATGGCTTCATCTTAATTACTTTGCAAAGCAACATACATTCCAATTTTGAAATGTTTTCGATTGAGTAATCAATTTCGAAACATGTGGAATTAAGTGGGAGTTTAGAAATTATCATGTGCAGACATGGAATTTAGTGGGAGCAATCATCATTTGAATGTTTACAACTCATTACTCATTAGGAATGACGAGCTAATATCTTCTTTCACAAAGAAGTATTTGAGTTTTCAATTCTGGATGAATATGGACTATGATGAATCCAGTTACATCAAGAGATATTGGATTAGTATTAAGAGATACAGATCGTATCAACATACACATAGGTTATTCATGTAAATGAAAATGAAATTGCCATTAGCAGCCATGGTCGTTCATTGAACCTAAGAACGGTTGATCTCATGATTATTAGTAACTAATGTTTCCGCCATTAGAATAATCATGCACATGTCCAATGGTGAATCATATACATGAGAGCATGATGATTCATTGGCAAGCCATACAAGAAACGTCATTAATTCTCGAGGAAAATCCGATGAGCGATTTCAGTGTTTGACAGAATACTCTGTTATGTGTCAAGAGATTGCACATATTAAAATTCAAACAACATGTGAGGATTTATGATAATCCTAAGCCTTTCAGCTAAAAGGAGAAATAAGAATTTTGGAATATTACTTAATTGAAGTAAGAAGTTACTCAAAACTAATTTTCCAAATATGCTAGGACTTGTGAGAAGTGCTAGACTGATAATCTTCACAATTGTTGCAAGATTCTACAAAACATATACCTAGTGCATTGTGTGTGAGTGGAGTACTTGATCAGTACAAGTTATATCATTCACCACAAATTCGTTCGTTATGTGATAATCGATAAGGAAGTTCTTTCAAGATAAAGAACCGAAACCAAGGTCGGAAACCTTGATGTGTACTTGGTAAGGTTCATGCTATGAGTGATAACATGAATGAAAAGGATAATACGATTAAGAAGTTTGAACACATGGACACATGACATGTTAAACTTCTATTGCAATCAACAAGTGTTTACACACTTACGATGTGCATCACAAGGTTGTAATATGGTATTGACTACCCGAGTATGATGTCGACATTTGTCGTTTGAGTTATTAGTAACTCACCTTATACTTTGTTACATCCAACGGGTTGTAGAGACAATTGAACCCCGTTTAAGTGAACACGGATTAGCATTGTATTTGCCCATAGTTACTTACATGAGGTGACGTCTCGAAGTGACTAGAGTGTGATGCGATTGATGGCAAGTTCAAGTGCCATAGAGTCATGTGAGATGACTAGTCGATCACATAGGCAGACTGTTAGGAACATTTTGTCGGGCCTTATGACCGCTTATAGAGTTCTGGCAAATTTATATAGCCTGGTCGTGGCGAGTAGAGTCGCTATAGTATTCAAATGAGTTGATTCTTTTGACTAAAGACTATTCGCCTAAGATGGCACAGTTTCAGATTAACTTTGATTTGTGTTACTACGACCTTCGTAAATGGGGTCAAATGGGCATATTTTGGGTTATGATGGTTGTGGCTAGTTGAAGGGAATGAGTGCGATAGGAATTGTCCACCCCTAGTTAGGGTTATAACAATATCTCAGGGCCACTCGAGGAGTAATGAACTGGAAATGCGTGGCCACGCTCGGATTGTATCCATGGTGGATAAATCCGGTCAATCAGTTATTTTCCAGATCGAGGAAACCACTCTCGATATGATCACTTGCAAGTGTGACCTGAAAGACACCTTGCATTGAGTGGGAGATAGTAATAGGACAAGAGAATTGGTGACGCACACTTGTCGAGGACAAGTGGGAGATTGTTGGAATATGTGTCCTCCGACAATAATGCGATCACAACTGTTGATCATGATGATCACATGTTTAAGTCTCATTATAAAGAATACAATTGGGAAGTAATATTTTTACTATCAACTGGTCCACACATATCGGTAATGATTGGCTGACTAGAGTTTGACATTACTGTCGTGCGACGGTGGTGATCAGTTGATCCCCTAGGTCATACCTAAAGGGCAACACTCTTAATTGACCAATTAATTGATCGTATAACGTTACGAGTCAATTAAATTATTTAAAATTGACGGACGATTTTGGAAGTAAAATTTACGTATTTCATTATAATCTGATTAAATGAGATACGGTCTGAGTAATCGAATTGTTTCATTACTCAGATGAAATTATTGTTTAAGGAAACAACTGAAATTGAATGAATTATTATAAGTACAAGTTATTGTGATTTATAAATTGGTAAAACATTTTGGTACAAGTAATTATGAATTGCTAAGTCGATTTTTGTATATGACGTATTTTTATTAATACGTTGATTTTTAATATGTTAAAAATACATAACAAATTTATGTTACATATGACATGTAACATAAGACAAATTGACATTTTGACAAAGATAATATGGAGTCCATATTATCTATGTAAACCGAAATTAAGGGAGTATTAGGGAGTTTTATTGTGTTGATTATGTGAGTGGTGAACATAATCATTCCCCTACAAAACTAGCCCTGCAAACTAGTTGTCATTGTAAAGACAAACTCAAGCATGCATTGGCTCCCCTCCCTTCCTCTTACCCGGTTTTTCACAAGGAAAAACAAAGGGTTTTTGCCATATATTTTTCATATACAATACATAACATAATTGTTGTTGTGTGATTTTCATTCATTCATCATAAAATATTTTAGAGAGATAAAATATTTTCTTCTTCTTCTCCTTTCTCTTAACCGGTTTTAAGAGCCCAAAACAAAATATTTTTGGGTCCATTTTATCACTAAATTAATATTGTTCTAGTATACATAATATTAATTTTATTAAGAGTGTGCCTTGGGTATTATACTTTGGGAGAGATCCTATACTTGGATCTTAGTTCTTCCATTGAGGAAAGCACAAGAATAAGAGAGAAGGAGACCTCTCTTGTGCCCAAATAAACCAAAATTCCAATGTAAGATAAAGATTTCTTTTTTATATTAATTATTGTTTGCATGCATAAGATCACCAATTAATTTTATGATTAAATTAACCTAAATCATATATGAATATGTTGAGTATATAGATCTACTTTTCTAACATAATTAGCTTAGGATCTTCATAAATCCTTATATGTTTTTGAAAACTTCAATATGTGCAACTTCTTATCACATAACGGAGTATTCTTCTAAACAGTAGAATAGCTCATTAGTTCTTCTTGAGAATTCGTGACGATTCTTCTATGGCTTACCAATGACTCATCATGCTCTTAAGCATATGATTCATTATTGGACATGTGCATGATTATTCTAATGGCGGAAACATTAGTAATCTTTAACCATGTGATCAACCATTCTTAGGTTTAATGAATGACCATGACTGCTTATGGTAATTCCATTTTCATCGATATGAATAACCTACGTTCCTCGTTGATTTGATGTGCATGTCTCAATGCCTATCCAACATCCCATGATGTGATTGGATTCATCTTAGTCCATTTTCATCCAGAATTGAAAACTTAAATACTTCTTTGTGAAAGATAGTACTAGCTCGTCATTTTCAATGAGTAATGAGTTATAAATTTTACAAGATGATTGCTCCCACTAAATTTCATGTCTTCACATGATAATTTCAAACTCCCACTCAATTCCACATGTTTCATATTTGACTATTCAATCGAAACATTTCAAGAATTGAAATACATTTTGCTTTGCCAAGTTATTAAGATAAAACCATATATGTTCCCAACATATCTTTTCAAAATACCCTTTTGAAAAGGTTTCAATCTTAAACTTATGAAAAAAGATTTTAATCTCTAACTCATTCATTTTTATAATGATGCGTAGCAATGTCATTATTTAAAGGTGAAAACCCATTTAATACATGTCCTTCTCTAAATACCCTTTTCGGAAGAAGGTTTAACCATTTCATTTTCATAATAAGGTTAAGTAATGACACTAGTGTGGTTAACAATTAACTTATTTCTTGTAGACATCGGCATATCTTTCTTTGCAACTTTTAGTCATAAATCTCATTTATTTTCAAGGATGCAACTTTTTTTCATTTAGGCTCTTAAGTAAATATCAATATTGAAACTCTATTTATATCTATGTCATAAACTAGCAAAATCTCTTGTTGAGACTTTTCTTTAGTCATTTTCTATCTTCTTTAGTCATTTTTTATCCAAACTTTCTTTTGGTCTCCTCGTGTAGTTATCTTAAGAACATATTCTTTTGATTACTTCACTTGATCTCTTTTGTCATGTAGATCTCATCTATTCGAGACCATAGATCTCATCTATTCGTGTATACTATCTTTTTAGGTATACAAATCATTCTTTCTTTCGTAGATCTCATTTACTCAAGCATACAAATTATTCTTTGT
This sequence comes from Silene latifolia, assembly GCF_048544455.1. Classification (NCBI taxonomy): domain Eukaryota; kingdom Viridiplantae; phylum Streptophyta; class Magnoliopsida; order Caryophyllales; family Caryophyllaceae; genus Silene; species Silene latifolia. The sequence goes on from NC_133537.1 coordinate 175,589,790, forward strand.
ATTCTTTGTGTCGTCATTTTTCTCCCACTCTATCTGTAGAATAAATACATTAGATATTCAAAGATAGCTTATGAGACACAAATAATGATTTTTGAAGTAGAAGGAGTACTATCTCATAGATTGACTAATAGATTTTAGATTTGATGAGTGTACTTGGTAATTGACATCCCTTTAGAAGAGTTCATCAACTCAACATCACTATATAATTGATCATACACAAGCCTTAAGCTTGTGGACATATAATTAATTCCATCATTATAGTTGTCTATTGGATCACTTTAAGTAGATGATCATATGTTTCTATATACAAGAATATAAAGACGAATTTTTAGAACAAATAAATACGATAAAAGGGGTGACTTGGGTTGCAAGCCAAGCCACCATAATCCAAAATACAACCATTGTTTAGAAAAGATCAACCATTTCCATGTCGAACACGGAAATCAAAATAGTTGTAAAAATTCATAACATTAAAATAAACACAATAAAAGCCAAGCTTCATCGGTAGCTACTCCTAGCTCCTTCATGATTTCTCAAGCTTGCTTCTCTTTTCCTTTGTCTTTCTTGGTGGAGGCCCTATTTACAATAAAAAGGTGATACATTATCACAACTTTGTATCAAAATACCATAGTTGAATTAGAAACATAATAGAAAGGATAGTCATTTACCTACTGGAGTGATCTTTCCAGCTTTGATGTCACCAAGATACTTGGAACAATTCCTCTTCCAATGTCCAACACCATTACAATAATGGCATTTATCAAGAGGGCCCTTCTTGATTTTAGAAGTGCTAGCTTCAAAAGTCTTAGCCTTGGTGGACACGGGAGCTTGCCTCTTACCCTTTTTCCCATTATTTTTGAACTTTCCCTTGCTCTTAGTGCTTATATTCAGCAGCACATCCTTAGGTGGGTTAACATTTAGCCCCATGTCTCTTTCGGCTTGCACAAGTAACTTGTGCAACTCTTCAAGAGACACGTCCTTGTCTTGCATATTGAAATTCACCCGGAATTGTACATATGCTTTGACTTTGGATAAGGAGTGAAGAATCCTATCAACAATGAGCTCCTTGGGGATTTCAACCTTTTGAATTTTCAATGTCTCGACTAGCTCCAACAATTTGAGCACGTGAGGCTAACCTTTTGGCCCTCCTTAAAATCGAGATCAAAGAATGCCGAGGCCGCCTCATATTGGACGATCCTCAGTGTTTGTGAAAACATTGTCACAAGTTTGGAATATATTTCATTAGCGGTGCCCATTTTAAAGGCTCTCCTTTGGAGATCCGCCTCCATAGCAAAAATCAACACATTTTTCATAGCGGCGGACTCTTTGTGATAAGCCTCATATGCTTCCCTAGTGGTAGCACTTGACCTAGCATTAGGTTCGGGTGGAGAGGCCTCGGTGAGGTAACGAACTTGTCGTCACCTTGGGCGGCTAATTTGAGTTGGGCATCCCAATCGGAGAAATTTGACCCATTCTTTTCAAGTTTACAACGATCCATGAAGGATTAGAGCCATGAAACATTAGTGAGAGGTGCGGCGTTGATGTTTGGTGCGGCCATTTGTTATGATAAATAAAAGTGGTCTACAAAACAAAAATAGAAGGAACAAAACACTTGTCGTTTTTAAAAAATAATAATAACACTCGTAAATTTTTAATTTAAACAAGTTTTATTGCATTTATCTAGTGACCTCTACCCAACTTGATAAATGATTCCAAGACCCAAATTCATATTAACTTAGGCATCGGTAAAGCCGAATACAACCCTCATCAATATAACTCGGTGGATTAACTCTTTAACCGATTCTACTCTTAGAACTCTTGGTCGATAAATTGACATTATAATTTATCTTTAGCCCGAAACACATCCGGCAACCGTCGAGAATACTTTCGTTGAGTTCAACCCAAATTTCGAATAAATCTGTCCATGATCCAAATTTACATCAACTTGGGCATCGGTAAAGCCGAATACAACCCTTATCTTTATAAATTTGGTGGGTAGACATTTATCACCCACTTCCCCTACGTAGCAAGGTTTGTACCCCGGTAAGGCCGAGTGCACTCCCTCACGAAATAGGTTTTCATGGTTTCTAATTTTTAGCAAGGCTAAGTTTCAATTGTTTATTTAAGCGATAGGTCATGTCAATTTATTATCTATCACGTTTTAAGTGAACTAAAGCGGTGAACTACGATAATTGTAATTGACACGGTCGATTAACTCGATTTAAAATGCATGTTTAGTTATGGCGATTTAGCGATGCATGCAACATATAAATAAAATGCAAAGCATAAAAATAAAATCCTAGTAAGGCCTTCCTAAAATAGTAAATCTAATAAACTATTAAAAATTCGGAAACCAACTCCTTTGGTCCCTTGAACTTTGGTCTTGGCACGCATTTCAAGGCAACACTTTCTTTGATGGATTGCCTTCTCGAGTGGCACCGTCTTCAAGGTACTCCGGAATAAATAAATTACAAAATGAATTACATAATTTCCTATTATACATTTGTAATTAAAATAAAAATAAATCTATTAAATTACAAAACGGTGATACGAGATCACAATAATTACAACCGAATCGATATTCCCATACATTTCGGGTAATATCAATTAAAACTAAGGCCATACTAAGTAAAATTACATAATTCAAAAAAATACATAAAAATTAAAATATGACAATCATAAATAAAATGCAGCATTATAATAGAATGAGCATGCCAAATTTTATGCTAAATCGCCTTTAAGAGCCAATATTGTATATTAATCGGTTTTTACGGATTTGCGTGATTTAACTTATTAAAATCACAATAATTACATAAATTCATATTTATGTACATGTTAATTACCCTAACCATCTTAGGACTCAAAATTAGTCTCCACTAACATTTGACAATAATTAAACTTGATTTCTTAATATTGTTCATAAATGGACCCAAAAATACAAAATTTATGCTATAAACTTCAAATTAAATTATAAAAATTTCAAGTAAATTTGAAATTTGAAATTTAAACTCATGAACATTCTAGAAAAATTACCATGACACTCATAATGTTCAAAACTTAGGTTACAAATTTCGAAAATTTATCGAGAAAAACAATGTTGCGGTTTATCGGTTTTAACAATTATGACCATAAAAATATGAGAAAAATTATATTCTTCAAATTTTCACTTTTATATCTGAAATATATGATAAAATGCAACATGTGACGTTTTTTCTTTAGTCATGAAGTATGTTTTAGCATTATTACTAATTTTAGTTACTATTTATGTGATTTTTCATCAAAAAATCATAAATCATGCATAAAGACTTAATTATAGCCAAATATTTTACACACATCTTGTAAAATTGTATGGGACAACATACTAAATTTCCATAACCAGATTCGGAATATAACTCATATTAACCTATTAACCCATTTAAATACGATTTTAAATTGAAAAATCCATATTTCGAGCAAAACAACTCATTTTATCATGAAAATTGACAGGCCATCAGTAGATAATATATGTGAAAACATATCCAAAAACCACTGAAATAATCGAAGTTTAGCTATTTTTCGTCCAAAAATGACATTTTTATCATAAAAATCACATTTTAATGTCAATGTTATATAAAATGAACAATAAAATCCAAAAATAAACCAAAATGTCCTAAAAATCACTTAGGACCAGAAACTTTTAACATGCAAGGTTATTTTTAGATTTATCTTCATAAAACCAAATTAATTAGTTTTGTATGTTAATCATATAACTCGAAAAAACTATAAACCGATTTGCATGCAAACAACCTAAGGCTCTAATACCACTTGTTAGGATTCACTAATTCCATTACTTAACATATTCATATATGTGACATTTTAATTTAGTCATAAAATTAAAACTAGATCTTATGATGCTAACTTGAACAAAGGTAGAGAAGAAATCGTCACTTCTTACTATTGTAGTTTCGGATTTTTGGGCACAAATGAGTTCTCCTTCTCACTTGTTCTTGAGCTTCCTTATAATGGATGAACAAAGGATCCAAAATAGAATCCATCCCAAAAAGTTTATACCCAAGGTAACCTCTTAAAAGACTAATATTATTAGATCTAGAACAATATTAATCTTACTAAAATGACCCAAAATATTTATTTTGGTCTCTTGTTTATTCGGCCAAGAGAAGGGAAGAAATGGAGTATTTTCTATCTCTAAGTTCTAGTAATGTTAGAGAGTAGAATAATTTCTAACACTAGAAATATGTTGTAAAAATTGTGAATGAATAATTAGAGGAAAAAACCCTCTATAATCCCCTTTAGAAAACCGGAGGGGAGGGTGAAGGAGAGCCAATGCATGGGCTTGTTTTTCTACCCAAGAAATCATAGGTATGCATGTCTATATTAGGTTGTAATCATATTGTTTTCCACTTAAAAATAATTAACACAATTTAAACCTAATACTCCGTCCAGTTTCGGCTCTTATATAAAATGGGAGGTCCATTTTATATTTGTCATTTGTCAATTGTTACATGTTACTAGTCATGTGTAATTGTAATGTATTTTTAACATATTAAAAATCAACGTATTAATATAAATACGTCATGTACAAAATCGACTTAATAATTCATAATTACTTGTACCAAAATGGTTTATCAATTATAAATCACAACGTCTTGTATTTATAATAAATTATTCATTCAGTTTCAATTATTTCGTAAACAATAATTTTATCAAAGTAATAAAACAATTTGATTACTTAGACCGTATCTTATTTAATCGAATTACAATAAGACACGTCAATTATACTCACAAAATCGTCCGTCAATTTTAAGCAATTTAATTAACCCGTATCGACATACGTCAATTAAATAATCAATTAAGAGTGTCACCCTTTAGGTATGACCTAAGGGGATCAACTGATCACCACTGTCGCACGACAGTAATGTTAAACTCTAGTCAGCCAATCATTACCGATATGTGTGGACCAGTTGACTGTAAAATATTACATCCCACATGTATTCTCAAAATGAGATTTAAACATGTGATCATCATGATCAACAGTTGTGATCGCATTATTGTCGGAGGACACATATTCCAACAGTGATATCAATTTATGCACATGTTATGTTCGATGAAATGCTAAGCCTATGAATCCTTGCATTTACAACCATCTCTTATCTATTCAACTTGACTTGTAAGATATAAACCAACTCGAGTCTACTTAGACCATGCATAGAAGTGATTAGGGGGAAAGTAAGTCGACTTGTAGGTGTTGTACAATCTAATCGATTCGGCTCCGGGACCCAACTTTTCCTAAGAACCGTAAGACATACACCAACTCGGTTCCTTTACAACATTAATTGCTTGCAACTTGGTGAACATGTTTGTATGGTTAACTCCCATGAATCCCCTATGAACCCATGATATCCTAGTACTTTTAATCATTTGTTTACATCCTTCTTTTTATTGCTTGTTTTACTTTATTGCTTGCATTAGTCTAGAATACAACTACAAACCCAAACAAATTGTGACACTAGCATAAATTGAGATAGATGGACTTAGTGTTAGTTATTTAAACCATATTAATACTCATCTTATGATATTAAAATTACAAATTAATTTAAAGTGGTCTAAATCTACATGCATGCAAAAGAATGTATAAAATATGGTATTAAACCATCTTAAGACAAAAGTTCCTTACATTGTATAAGGCAAGTTTTGGGCACAACTCAAGGACTCCTTCCTTGATGTTGTTCTTGAGCTATGAAAATGGATGATCCTCCAAGACAACAAACCACCAAAAAGATGGTCTCCTAAGGATACACCCAAGAATCAACCCAAAATACTACTACAATACTAACTAGATATATGTAGTAGTAAACCTTGTTTAATTGTATATATGATGTACTAATAAATATTATTACTTTGATAATATTATTAGTTAATATTTATATATGTTTTTGATATAAAATAATGAACAAAATAAGAAGAAAAATTTGGTCTTTAGGTAGTGTATATGAACCTAGACCAATTTTTCTTCAAATTTTTCCAATTAGAGAAATGGTGGAGTTTCAATGGTATTTATAGGCAATTTGAGGGGACAATTATAAGTGGAAAAATCCACCTAAAGGACACTTGTAATGTCCTCAAAAAACCAGTATATGTGGACTACTTTTGGTCCATTTCGGTTTTCGATATTTGCTCCACAAATGCTTATAAGTCGTATAGTTAATTATGTTACATAATTAAATATTAATTTAATTTATTTAACACTTAAATAAAATAAATTAACTACTAATGACGACTTAACTATTAAGTAATCATAAGACCATTTTATCAACATACAATGTGTCAATATTAACCCATTTAGCTAATTTTACAACCTCTTGTAAAATTTAATAGCTAATTAATTCCACCTCAAAACATATACACATATCGTATAAAATTAATTAATTAACAATTAACTAATAAATTCTAATCATTTATTATTTAAATATCTCATAATTAAATAATAAATCTCTTTGTCCCGAGTTCGTAACCCGTCATCAAATAATACATTTATGTGACTAACTAAGAGTCAAATAATACAAGGAATTAATTATCTCGTATCTCATACAAACAATTAATTTATTCTATTTAGGCGTCATCCTATAGGTGTAACCTAAAGGGATCAGCTGATCACCGCCGTCACACGACAGTAATGTCAAACTCTAGTCAGCCAATCATTACCGATTAACGACGATCAGCTGACAAATAAATAAATAAATCCCTGATATTCCTTTTACGAGATTTAATATGTAAACGCACTCATTGTGGAGGACACTACTCCAACAATCTCCCACTTGTCTGACACAAGTGTGCGTTACCAATTCTCTTGTCCAATAATATATCCCACTGAATGCAAGATGTCTTTCAGGTCGTTCTTGCACGTGATCATATCATAAAGTGGTTTCCTCGATCGGAGAATGGTATCGACCGGATAATCTACTATAGATCGCATCCGAGCGTGGCCACGCATTCACATTCATCTCTCCTCGAGTGGCCTTGAGATAAAATATGACTTAAAAGGACAATCCTGTTGACCTATTTTCTTCGTTCGATACAGATCACAATGACCCAGTAAATGCTCATCGGCCTCCTTTGACGATGCGACCTAGAACAAAAACCAAAGCCACCGGAAAACCGTACCAACTCAGACAAATAGTCACCAGTCTAAAGAATTGACTCGAAGGAATAAATAGAAGTCCTCGCCACGACCTACCAACAAAAGGACTCTATAAATGGTCACTGTCCGTCAAATTATCTCACAATATGCCTATGTAATCGACCAGTCATCACTATGACCATATGACAGTCGAACCTGTCATCTATCGTCTTACAATCTAGTCACTTCGAGACGTCACCTCATTAAGTAACTAGGGACAAAATACAATGTTAATCCAGTTCACTTAATAGGGTTCGACATTGTCTTTACAACCTATTTGGAGAAAACAAAGTATATAAATTCAGACATAAGACTGAATATAACGATAAATGCAACTTATCATATATGAAATAATAAATACAATATTTTGATTATTACATATCATATGATTTACTTGATTCGGCATTCGTCTCAACCCCATCGAAACTACATGACTATCATGTTTAGCTTGAGACAATGACTTGGTTAAAGGATCAGCGATGTTGTCAGCTGTCCCAACCTTACAAACTGTAATTTCTTTCCTTTCGATTAAATCTCTAATTACATGAAATTTCCTAAGTACACGCCTAGACTTGTTTCTAGACTTGGGCTCTTTTGCTTGAAAAATAGCCCCACTGTTATCACAATACAAAGTGATAGGATCCTCGGCGGTTGGAACTACTTTCAGTCCCTCTAAAATTGCCTAATCCAAACGACTTCCTTTGCAGCTTCAGAGGTCGCAATGTACTCAACTTCCGTTGTAGAATCAGCAATGAGACTCTTTGAAACTTCTCCGCAAACCGCCCCTCCGTTCAAAGCAAAAAAGACAAAACCAGCACTGGGATTTCAAATCATCCCTAACGGTTTGGAAACTGGCATCCGTATAACCTCTTATACGTAATTCAGATTCTCCTCCAAACACTAAGAATGAATCTTTAGTCCTTCTCAAGTACTTCAGAATATTCTTGACGGCTATCCAGTGACTCTCACCTGGAGTTTTCTGAAAACGACTCGTCATACTCAAAGCATACGAGACATCAGGACGAGAACACATCATAGCATACATGATCGATCCAGCAGCGGAAGCATAGGGAATCGATTTCATGCGTTCAATATCCTTAGGCTCAGTAGGACACTGTGACTTACTCAAAGTGATCCCACTGCCCATAGGAAGAAAACCTCTCTTGGAGTTTTTCATATTGAATCGGTCAAGAATCTTATCGATATAGGCTTCTTGACTCAATGTTAATATCCTTTTGGATCTATCCCTATAGATCCGGATACCCAAGATGCACTCAACTTCTCCCAAATCTTTCATTTGGAAGTGATTTCCCAACCACTTCTTAACAGAAGCAAGCATATCAACATCATTCCCAATGAGTAATATGTCGTCCACATAAAGAAGTAAGAAAACAACTTTACTCCCACTAAACTTTATGTATATACATGGTTCCTCAACACTTCGAGAAAAACCATTCTGTTTAATAACATGATCAAAACGATGATTCCAACTCCTTGATGCTTGCTTAAGACCATAAATGAATCTCTTAAGTTTGCATACTTTGTTAGGATTTTTAGGATCCACAAAACCCTAAGGTTGTGTCATGAACACTTCCTCTTCCAGAAACCCGTTCAGGAAAGCGGTTTTGACATCCATTTGCCATATCTCATAATTATGAAATGCAGCAATCGCTAACATTATCCGAACAGATCTAAGCATAGCAACTGGTGCAAAAGTTTCATCATAGTGTAAACCATGAACCTGAGTGAAACCTTTTGCAACCAATCTAGCTTTATAGACATCTTTATGTCCATCCATGCCGATTTTAATCTTGAATATCCACTTACACTGAAGAGGTCGAACATCTTTAGGTAAGTCAACCAGGTCCCATACCTGATTATCGTACATGGAATCCATTTCGGATTGCATGGCTTCGAGCCATAGCTTAGAGTCGAACTCATAATTTGCTTTATAGGTCTTGGGTTCATTACTTTCTAAAAGTAAAACCTCATAGTCACCATCTTCCTCGATAATACCAAGGTATCTATCAGGCTGGCGACTAACCCTTTCTGACCTCCTAGGTTCAGAAGGAACAATAACCGATTCGGACGTATAAGGAACATCTTCCTGTATTGTCATATCAGTTTGTGGCTCTTGAACTTCGTCAAGTTCAAATTTTCTCCCACTCTGTCTTCTAGAAATAAATTCTTTTTCTAGAAAGATAGCTTCACGATCCACAAACACTTTGTTCTCGTTACTATTGTAGAAGTAATATCCACAAGTTTCCTTTGGGTAGCCTACAAAAATACACTTTTCAGAACGAGGTGCAAGCTTATCGTCAGACTTGCTCTTGACATAAGCATCACAACCCCATACTTTTATGTATCACAGATTCGGGACTTTCCCTTTCCATATCTCATATGGAGTTTTATCAGTTGCTTTAGTGGGACTTTTATTAAGTGATTGTACAGCAGATAAAATGGCAAAATCCCAGAATGACTTAGGAAACTCTGTTTGACTCATCATCGATCGAACCATATCTAATAAAGTTCGATTCCTCCTTTCAGCCACGCCATTTAATTGTGATGTGCCAGGAGGAGTTAACTGAGATACAATACCACAGTGTATAAGTGTTGGAATATGTGTCCTCCGACAATAATGCGATCACAACTGTTGATCATGATGATCACATGTTTAAGTCTCATCATAAAGAATACAATTGGGAAGTAATTTTTACTGTCAACTGGTCCACACAAATCGGTAATGATTGGCTGACTAGAGTTTGACATTACTGTCGTGCGACGGTGGTGATCAGTTGATCCCCTAGGTCATACCTATAGGGCAACACTCTTAATTGATCAATTAATTGATCGTATAACGTTACGAGTCAATTAGTTTAATTAAAATTGACGGACGATTTTGGAAGTAATTTTTACGTATCTCATTGAAATTTGATTAAATGAGATACGGTCTGAGTAATCGAATCGTATCATTTCTCGGATGAAATTATTGTTTAATGAAACAATTGAATTCGAATGAATAATTATAAATACAAGTTGTTGTGATTTATAAATTGGTAAAATATTTTGGTACAAGTAATTATGAATTACTAAGTCGATTTTTGTATATGACGTATTTTTATTAATACGTTGATTTTTAATATGTTAAAAATACATAACAAATTTATGTTACATATGACATGTGATATAAGACAAGTTTGACAAAAATAAAATGGGTTCCATCTTATGAAGGTGCCGAAATTAGGAAGGGGATTAGGCTAAATATTCTGTTTATAATATAAGTGGTAAACATAATGATTACTTACCTTACTCGCCATGCAACCCTAGTTTACATTGTGAAGATAAATAAAGGCATGCATTGGCTCCCTTTGCCCCTCCTACCACCCGGTTTTTAGAGGCAAAAACCACTTGGTTTTTCCTCTCAATTTTACCTTATACACAATAATGTTATTGTCTTTTTTTCATTCATTGATTCATCTCATCAAATATTTTAGAGAGATAAAAAGATTTTTCCTTCCTCTTCTCCTCTCTTAAAACCGGTTTTTAGGAGACCAAAAACAAAATTATTTTGGGTCAATTTTCTACAAAGTTAATATTATCTAGTACTCATAATATTAATTTTAATTAAGAGTGTGCTTTGGGTATTTAGCTTTGGGAGAGATCCTACACTTGGATCTTAGTTCTTGTAGACACCTCGTTTCTGCACCTCTCGCAAACCACCCGGTGATGATTGGGCCGCATGTTTGATTCGCGGAACGATTTGTGACAGTTCGTAAGATTATCGTCAGGTGATTGCTCAAATATTAATGTCTACCTCTTAGTTGTCATCTACGTCCTGATACGGTCGTTTTGGCAGTAATTAGAGTACATTCGGAGTCCGGGTCAAAAACCGTCTCCATTTTCTCGATAATTTTGTTAAATCCCGAGTCGAATGTTTGGAATGTTCCGGATATTTCTATTCCATATTTCATAAATTTTATCTTTTGGCAAATAATATCCCGTAATATTCAAAAGATAATCGAATTATTTCCGTCCTACCATAACTCAAACGCGGAAATCTTTCTTCAGCAGGAGGAAACCTCCTGGGAACAGACGCAGCAGGTGCTACGCCTCTTCCAAGGGACGCAGTGGCTGCTGCGCCTCTTCCCAGGCCCTTCTTTGCATGATTTACGTATCTTTTTTATATCTTTCCGAGATTCACTTCCAAAGAGTCTCCGAAACCCTATTCCTTCACGTGATTAGTATAAATAGGAGCCTTCGCTCCTCATATTTCTCACGCGAGTGTCCGCCCTTCTCTTCTCCCTTTGCATTCTAGACTTCGTTCTTACTAATTGGCGCCTACGTGCTTGGACTTCCGACCACGTAAGCTCGGATCTTCCGGTACAGCCTCTCCGTTGCATGACCGACCAATTTGACCAACTACACTCAATCAACTTAAATTAATCAATCGTTTTCCTCTTACGAGGGCACTCTCTTTGCATTCGCGTCGAGCTTTCACTAATCGATATCTTAGTACATCTCGTTTCGTCAACATGTAAGTCTGAGGGTGTAATCTCTCTTTTATTTATTGTATTTTATTTATCATATCATTATTGTAAGATGTATGTCGAAAACACCATTAAAACCGATTTCTAAAATCGTGCTTTAAAACTCTGTTTTTGCGGATTTCCAGTAGACAGACGTCGAGAAAAGACGCAGCAACTGCTGCGCCTCTTCGAAGGAGCGCAGTTCCTGCTGCGCCTCTTCGTGAGGGCTGCCATAGATTCTCGCTTCTTTTCTTCTTCTTAAATCCTCTCGTAATTCGTTCTTGTTCGTATTTGATTTGTATTTGTTTGTTCTTTAATTCTTTCACATGATAGTTTAATAATCACATGTATATAATTCATCATTCATTAATATGTTTTAATCATCATAAGTCCGACTTAAATCCTAAATAATCCATATTTACGGGTTTTCGTCATTAAATTCAAACCCGGATTTTAGAGATTCAATTTAACCATATTGAGTTTCTGGGATTCGTCATTGATATAGTTTTCGTTTGTTCATTCACATGTTTGTCGTATATTCGTTGTACATTCATCATGTTTAGACTAGTTAATTGATTTCAACAGAGGACTCATTCATTAACATCGCTTCATCATGTAATTAATTCGTTATATTCCGTCTCATCCGTGTTTTATCGCTTTTATGACCATCATTCACATGTAATTAACCTGTTAATCACTTTCATCCGAATAAATATTTCAATCCTTTAAATCACCAATCGACATTAACGATTTGCAGTTCCGGCTTCACAGCCAGAACTCACCCTTGGAACAGACGCAGCAACTGCTGCGCCTCTTCCAGGGCGCAGATCTCTTGCGCTGTTCAGGATGATTTCTGTCCCTAAACTCCGTTTCTGCCTTGACCTAGTTTAATTAGTCTACGTGTAACCAACTATTATTCGTATTATCACCTTCTGTTTCGTTCGTTAATTTATTTGTTTTATTCTTTTATTCGTTTTTCTCAAATTATCCGTTTTGAAGGTATTTTCGACATAAATCGCCTATTCTGTTGTAATTAATGTAATTTTTATTATTGTTATTTATAATTATTGTATTTCTTTCTTTGTTTGCCTTCACATGTAAATGAGCATTAACTCCAATTTCGACCCAATTGTATGCTAATTAATTGTCAACCGACTTAGTTAATCTTCACATGCTAGGATCAAAACTTGGATGTTGCAGTGCATGCATTATAACCGACGATATATCGAGTACGAATAACTTCCCTAATCATTAGTAGAGGCCGCTATCGAGGCGGGCGGGATTAGGTGTTCGATCAAAAGAGCTTCCTAATACGTACCCTCACCCCTTACTCCAGATCTCCGTGAGCACCCGTGTTCATTGGCATCCACGAGAGTCATTCTAGACATAGAATGCTAAGGGTAACGATTGCTTAGTGTTCATGTCTTTACTTTGTGTCTTGACATGACACGAGGTATTCGAACGGTTCCAATTTCCCATAAAAATTGGTGGCGACTCCATACAAAATGCAAACGCTTGTTTTCGATCCTCACCAAGCGCCCCCGTGGGCGGCCCGCTGTCCACAGTTTGGCGACTCCGCTGGGGATAATACACTTACGTGTAGCAAGGGTGAAACTTGAACAAGGTTAGGGAATAAGTTTGTACAAGACAATTGTCGGTTTTCATGACTCGGTCTTCCTAGACCGTTTATTCGGCCTTCCTAAGCCCAACCCAACCCATTCGACCAATCGTCCCGTCTAAACGGTCCTAATTCTTATTTGGGCCTAAGGATGGATAGCGATTGACGTCATCCATACCATGATGCTTACTCTTGTTTGTATCAAGGGCCTTCACTACTTGAGGAAATGGACTAGGAATCGGCCTTACTCTTTTTTGGCACGAGCCTCTCCACAGACTTCGGGTTTGATGGTTCGGTATGGCAACCCACCCTTTAAACCAAAACCCTTTTAAAATGCACTCAGCATCCTGTTATAATGCTTGTATAAATGTGTAAATCTTACGTGATCACCACTTCTAAACAAAACCATGACGAATTTTCAAAAAATCAAAATCCTTATTTTTAAGCAAAATTTCGAAAAAAGTAGGCCTTTAATTAGCGCAAAATCCGGTCAAAACTCTGTCCGTTTGTCAAGTCAAAATTCGGGCCACAAGCCCATTTCAAAACCTCACTTCGAGTCCACTCCTACAACTACACTACAGTTGACTAGGAACACATTTTCAAAGACCTTGTCTTTCTTCAAAACTCACTCAACACAAGTGGAACACACCCACTTCACGAGTCAAAGCTTTTCCTCTTTTAGCAAGTGTGATAGAATGGTCGATCGTGTTTTGATTCGTCGCCGATCTCTTATCCAGTTTCCAAGATGCCTGGGTCAAGTGATGAAACGAACCTCCAGCAAATTCAAGAAAGTAATGATCGAATCCTGGCCGCGATAACCCAAATGCAAATCACTCAAGAACAAACCTATGACCGCCTTGAGCTTATCGAAGGCCGTATCTTTGATGTAGAGGGAAAGCTACCTCCCCCTAAAGGTGGAGTGCTACAATTTTCCGATGACGAGTCTAAAGATGAGAATCTTGTCCTAGGAACAACCGCTTGGTGAGAAAAGACTCCAATACCTAGAGGAGCAATTGATGTACCTTAAGGGGGATGACATTTACCGGGAGAACAATCGTAAGTATGAAGCCGTCAATTCCAAATTGCCCACTAACTTTAGCATGACGGATATCCCTAAGTTTAAAGGACATGAGAACCCTTTGAACCACATCCGCGCCTTCAAGGACTACATGTCTATCAAAGGCATCAAACCCGAGATGTTCTTAAGGATCTTTCCTTCATCTCTTGACACCATCCCAAAGCAATGGTTCTACACTTTAGATCACAAAAAGGTCGCTACTTGGGAGGACGCCGCAATCGAGTTCTCGAAACAATACGCGGATAATGCCGAGATCCAAGTCAACATGCGCACTCTAGAGGTTCTTACCCAAAATGACAAAGAAGGATTCACCGACTTTCTAAGTAGGTGGAGGAAGACTAGTACCCAACTAGTTGAACGCCCGGATGAGGCTACTCTTGTGGAAAAGTTTGTGGACAATCTCAAGCCCATATATGCCAACCATTTGAGATATCAAAACATCAAGACCTTCAAGGACTTAACTGTACTAGGGACACGAATTGAAGACGACATCCGTAAAGGACTCTTGTCCAAAACGGTAGGTCGAGGATATCAAGGGTCCACGAGTCGTTCATACGGCTCTACTAGCAAGACCGACGAAGTTAACCTTCTCGAGCCATCCAAGAAAACTATCCCACCAAGGAAGTTCACAAACCTTGGGGATACGTACTCCAACGCTCTAAAAAGACTAATGAAGCAAGGTAAACTCCAACCCATTGGGCCTACTCCCGAACCAGAAAGGAAGTCCAAATTGGGATGAAAATTCTACCGTGAATACCATAGGGGCAAGGGGCATGACACGGAAAAATGCTACAAGTTGAAACACGTGCTTCGGGATATGATTGAAGATGGTCGACTTCCAATTCCACCAGGAGGTAAGCCCAACAACACTCAGAATCCTCTTGGAGTTCTAGTGATTACAAGTGACGAATCTACCTTAGATTGCTCACATCTCATTTCTCCCACCGAAAATGAAATTCATGCAATTGAGAAAGAAAGACTCTACTCTACCATCTCCCCTACCATTTCCGACTTCATCGCATGGGCAAGGAGTGTAGATAGACAAGTGTGGGAACTAGAAAACATGGTAACAACCTTACGCGATCCTAATGCAACGCCTAAAGAACGTGTACCATTGACCTTCTCTCAAAATGCCACTATGCAAGAAGTAGTCGCCGTGGTCGATAAGCTAGTCGATCAAATCATACAACTAGAAAGTGACATCATGAGGATGAAGGAACTAGCCGCAATCAATGGGGTTTGGGCCGATGACGATGAAGACGAATATCTCATTGAAAACTCCTTGGTCAAGGAAATAGTCCAAAATGGTGAAGACCAAGATGTGGATCACCTAACTCGTTCGGGTCGCCCATATCAAAGCACCACTCAAAACGGTCCAACCAATGTCATCACACCAAAT
Organism: Silene latifolia; assembly: GCF_048544455.1. Classification (NCBI taxonomy): domain Eukaryota; kingdom Viridiplantae; phylum Streptophyta; class Magnoliopsida; order Caryophyllales; family Caryophyllaceae; genus Silene; species Silene latifolia. The sequence goes on from NC_133537.1 coordinate 175,605,588, forward strand.
GACAACGAAGACGACCCCACCGATCATTTGCCCAAGCAATTTACGAGAAAACCAAGGTGATCTTTCGGTCCGGCAACTAGTGGCAAGCTCATTTCCGCATCGCCAAGCTTTACTGCAAGCTTTGGCCAAACTGAATGTAGCGCATAACTCTACTCCCGAAGATGTAGTCAACTTGGTCTTCCAAGAATCACCGAAGCTAAGTAATCCTATCACTTTCTCAGATGAAGACTTGCCACCTTTTGGCGCTAGTCACAACCTTGCTCTATACATCACCGTCATTTGTCTAAAGAAGAATGTGCCAATGACTTTGGTAGATGATGGCTCCGCATTCAACGTCATACCCCTCAAAACGGCATATAAACTAGGCTCGAAAGAGTCGGATTGGACTCCCACCAATCAAGGTGTACGTGCATATGACGGTACACGACGAAAAGTGGTTGGACTTGCTAGCCTAACCATAGCCACGGGACCAATCGAGCGAAAAGTCAACTTCCAAATAGTGGACATCGAAGCTTCATTCAACATACTTCTGGGAAGGCCTTGGATTCACGCTTCCAAAGCGGTAACATCCACCCTTCACCAAAAGATCAAGATCCCACTCAATGGCAAAGTTGTGACGATCACTTCGTCACCTATCAAGGCAATAATTGAGAAGCAATCAAACAATCAAGTCCTTGCGGATCCCATATACGAACTTGGGGGCTTCCAAAGTGTGAACGTTATAGAAAGTGAGTTGGCACCCTTGTACTATAATCCCTACTCCAACTTGGTGGTCAACCACATACTCAAGAATCAGGGATATTTCCCTGGAATGCCTTTAAACCCAGTTCGGAAGAACACCTTTGCACCATACAAGAAAGGCAACTCGACAAGGATACCACTTGGGCTAGGATACAAACCCACAGCTGAAGAAGTTCTCGAAATGCTCGCTCAAGTCCAAAATTGCAAGTACGTAGGAGTCCAAATGAGGCCATATCTCCCCACCTTAAATGGATACTTCGTTCAAGAAGGAAGTTCAGAACTCTTTCATGGATTTCCCGAACCTTGGCATTATCTTGAGAGGAAGTTAACCGGAATCGAGATCTTTCACGATTGCTGCTTCATTCCTCCCAAAACGGTTCCTACCGTCAAAACCCGTCAAGCACCTTGCTTCGACGAACAAGCCGTTAGCCTATTATTTGGAGAGGACCGATTCATTAGGGCGCGAGATGAGATCATTACTATGATACTTCAGACGATCGCTTCAACCCCACCGCATTGATCACGTAAATCGACACAAAGCAGCAGAAAGGATGGAGAAAATCTATCAAATGGACCAACAACCAAGGAAAACTCTTCAAACTCACTATTGGAGAAGGAGAGATGTTCAAAGGAGAACCAGAAGACGACGAGTTCGAGTCGGAGTCGGAATCAGAGTCAGAGTCGGAGTCTAGAGAAGTCATTAGAGAGTCTACTCCTGTTGTCATCCCCACTCCCTTCGTTTCTCCTAGCCTAGCATCGAGTAGTCACGGTAGTTCGGGGAATGCCCCAATTACTGTTCCTTTACCGCCACTGACCATGGATCAGTTGGCTTCTTTGTTTCAACTTTACTCAAATTTTAATATGAATAAATCAGGTTCTGCTTACTCTCTGTGTTCTTTCGAGTGCAATTCTGTTTATGATGATACTGAGGATGACCAAGACCCAGACTTGACCGAAATACCTCCCTACGTAGCCAAAAAAAATATTACAGGAAGGGGAAGGGGGACCAGTAATAGAGGATACCGAACCCATCAACGTAGGAACCGAATTAGAACCCAAAGAACTTAGGATAGGGACTACCTTGAGCTCTACCGAAAGGGCCGATTTCATAGACCTCCTAAATGAATTCAAAGACGTTTTCGCTTGGTCCTACAAAGACATGCCAGGGATCGACAGGGATATCGCCGAACATAGGATTCCGATTAAGCGGGTTTCAAACTAAAAAGCTTGACGAATGAGAACAGAATGGGCTCTAAAGATTAAGGAAGAAGTTGATAAGCAATTCAAAGCCGGGTTCATCAAAGTTTCCGAATACTCTGACTGGGTAGCTAACATAGTACCCGTACCCAAAAAGGATGGGAGAATCCGTGTTTGTGTTGACTTCAGGGACTTAAACAAAGCGAGTCCGAAAGATGACTTCCCTCTACCTCGCATTGACATATTGGTGGACAATACTGCAGACCACGCATTACTATCCTTCATGGACGGGTATGCGGGCTATAACCAAATCAAGATGGCCATGGAAGATATGCACAAGACCGCTTTCGTCACCCAATGGGGAACCTATTGCTATACAGTAATGCCATTCGGATTGATCAACGCCAGGAGCTACATACCAACGCACCGCAACTACACTCCTACATGACATGATGCACAAAGAAGTTGAGGTATATGTAGATGATATGATCGTCAAATCCAAGGAAAGAGAGGGACACATTGCGAACCTTCGCAAGTTCTTCGCAAGGCTACGAAAGTACAACATGAGACTCAATCCTCAGAAATGCACATTTGGGGTAACATCCGGAAAACTCCTAGGATATGTCGTTAGCCAATGCGGTATAGAAATAGATCCCTCAAAAATCAAAGCTCTGATCGAAATGCCACAACCTCAAACAGAAAAAGAAGTCAGAGGATTCCTGGGAAAGGTACAATATATAAGTCGATTCATATCGAAACTTACCATGATTTGCGAGCCTATCTTCAAGAAACTCAAGAAAACAGACCACACCATGTGCGATGATGATTGTCAAAAGGCGTTTGACCGAATCAAGGAGATATTAGCTAAACCAGCAGTGCTCATGCCGCCACAACGAGATCAACCTCTTGGTTTATATCTCACAAGAATCAAAGCGCCATGGGTGCTATCTTTGGCTCAAACCGTAGGAAGTGAAGAAAGAGCTATTTACTATCTAAGTAAGAAATTCTTGGAATATGAGTGCAAGTACTCGCAACTCGAAAAGACATGCCTCGCTCTTGTGTGGGCAACGAAGAAGCTACGTCACTACATGCTTAGCTACGCAGTCAAGATATATTCCAAAATGGATCCAGTCAAATACCTCTTCGAGAAACCCGTCCTCAACGGACGTCTTGCAAGGTGGACTCTGATGCTCTCAGAATTTGACCTTAAATATGTGCCAGCGAAAGTCATAAAAGGTCGCGCGTCGCCGAATTCTTCGCGAGAAAATCCTATCAACGACGCGCAAAACCATAGACACTTGGTCATTTCCCGACGAGGATATACTCCAAACAGACGTAGACTCGTGGGACCTATACTTTGATGGAGCATCAAACTTAAGAGGATTCGGAATAGGAGTATTGCTCATTTCTCCTGAAGGTGAGCATACACCAATCGCTGTCAAACTCGACTTCGAGGTGACAAACAACGCTGCGGAGTATGAGGCTTGTCTCATTGGACTTCAAGCAGCAGTAAGCTTAGGCATCAAAAACCTCCGGGTACATGGGGATTCATCACTGATCATCAATCAAATTTACAGGATCCTGGAAAATCCGAGCGAGAGCCTCGCACCCTATCAAGCCAGGATAGACCAAGTGGCTCAATTCTTTGACCACGTAACCTACCTACACCTACCTCGGGAGGAAAATCAATTTGCAGACGCTCTTGCGAAACTCGCATCTTTGATAAATATGCCAGACCACATGGTAGGAATGCCTTTGTGTATTGAACGACGATCAGAACCGGCTTATGTCCATCAAATCACCGATGAAGAAGAAATCGCACAGGAACCCTGGTTCCAAGCGATCCTGAATTTCAAGCTTAACGGTACCTATCCACCAGATATGGACAAAAGGGGACAACGTGCTATACGCCTATTAGCTTCCCAATACATCCTGATGCAAGGAGAGTTATACAAAAGAACACCTCTTGGTGTAGTCCTACGTTGCCTTGATCATTCACAGGCACGAAAGGTGATGGAAGAAGTCCACGACGGAGAATGCGGTCCTCACATGAGTGGGCCCATGATGGCAAAGAAAATCACACGCTTAGAGTATTATTGGAGCACAATGGAATCTGATTGCATCAAATACGTGAGACACTGCCACAATTGCCAAATCTTCGGGAACGTACAACACATCCCTCCTTCGTTGCTATACACGATGACATCTCCTTGGCCATTCTCCGCATGGGGAATTGACATAATCGGAAAGATAACCCGGTAACAGGAGGTCACTGTTTCATTCTAGTAGCAATTGATTATTTCACCAAGTAGGTAGAAGCGACTTCCTACACTTTGCTCTTACGGCTAAAAATGTGGCAAAATTCATACAAAACAACATCATCTGTCGATATGGTTGCCCACATGAGATCATCAGCGATAATGGGTCACACTTCCAGGCTGAAACCGAGCAATTGCTAGCCAAATACAAGATTAAGCATCACCACTCTTCGCCCTACAGACCACAAACTAACGGCGCGGTAGAGGCGGCAAACAAAAACGTTGTCACAATTCTCAAGAAAATGACTGACAACTATAGAGATTGGCCAAGCAAGATACCCTTTGCTTTATGGGGGTATCGTACGTCGATTAGGACGCCCCGGGGCTACTCCTTTCTATTTGACCTATGGCATGGAGGCCGTACAACCAGTCGAGCTGGAAATACCATCATTACGCATTTTACTCGAAAGTCAAATCCCTGAAGCCGATTGGAAGAGGGATAGGTATGAAGAACTCATCCTCCTGGATGAACGTAGGCTACGCGCCTTGCATAATGTCCAAACATATCAAGCACGTATCAAACGAGCTTTCAACAAAAGAGTTAGGCCAAGAAACATCAAAGAAGGAGACTTAGTACTCAAATCGGTTAGAGCTCTTTTACCTGTCGACCCAAGGGGAAAATTCAAACCTAATTGGGCCGGACCATACCTAGTCAAATCCATACTCCCGGGCGGTGCGGTTAGAATCACAGACCTAGACGGGAATGAGTTTTCGAACCCCACAAACCTTGACCAACTGAAACGATACTATGCCTAGAATAGGACAAAAACGCGCCTCGCGTAAACCCATGTGTCGCTCTTGTGGCACTAAATAAACGGCCCCTGGCCAAGCTGAAATAAGCTAAGTGTCACTATGCTCTTGCATCTTGACAAGACTGTCATCCTCATATCACCAAATAAACTGAATTCGCACCTTGAGAACAAAAGCTCATGCTTACTTTCTATGTTCATTACAAGCTCTTGCTTCGAACAATTATTCTTTTACATTTACTCGAACTACGCGCAAGGGTTTGATTTCGCTTTTTAAGTGAATACGTAGGCAATCCTTCACCGGATTCAACCCAATATACCTAAAATGTAAATAGAAGGACATTTGCATCGCATTTGAAATTCGACAAGAATAATAAAAGAAAATCACAACGGTTTCTTAACCATTCAACCTTTTTTATTCCATTCATTTTCTAATAATAATAATAGTACGTTACATAATAAAAATAGAATAGGCTAGGATTCTAAAAATCCCTCCCTTTTATTACAACAATAATAATAATAATCAAATAATAAATAAAGACTCGGGCTATTCCTCCATCTTCCCCTTGCCCTTGTCGGTCTTGTCATACTCCTTGTCACGACCTCGAGTGGGCGCTCTTGCACCACCTCGGACCTAATCACCAACGGTCTTTCTCGAGGCCTGACTCTTCCATTCTTGCCAACCACCATTTCCCAACAGAGTAGTCTTTGATTTCTTGAAGGATGAATGACCGAAATCCGACTTCTTCTTCTCCTTCGTCGGATGCTTCTCCTTCTCTTTCTCTCCCTCGCGTACCTTGTAGTCGACAGGCTCGCGTTTCCTCAGTCTCTCGCGTTCTTCCGAAGTTGCAGCCTTTCTCCACCTCAGATAGGAATCGACACCCACAAAGCATTGGCGGAGAAGCTCAAGAACCACATGTTCCTTTGGGCCCATTTGATGGCCCACTCTCTTCGGCTCTCGGTGGTAAGCGCTACGGTGAGTCTGCGGAACGGTATCAAGCCTCGGGATAGTCCGCTTCACCCAACCAACCGCCTCATCAATCTCTCCGGAAAGATGCATACCATGAACTCTAATCCAGGAATGCGCACGGACCTAGTGGGATCCAAAGAAGACACTCGAGAATGAGACTTGAGATGCCACCACGCAGTGCGACCCACCTAATCAACGGGCCATCGTCATTCTTGACTTGTTCTTCCAATAGTCACGGACCGAGTGAAGTCCACCACGTACAACCGCGTCCTCATCGCAATCATACGGGAATGATAGGAAAGTGCATGAAGCGGGGGCTCGGCGGTCGGCCGTTCCATAAGCCAAACCTACCAAGAGCGGTATTAGACACCCAACAAAAAAAAAACGAAAAAAAAAAAAAAAAAAAAAAAAAAAAAAAAAAAAAAAAAAAAAAAAAAGAAAAAAAACGAAAAAGAAAAAAAAAAAAAAAAAAAAAAAAAAAAAAAAGAGAAAAAGGGTGTCTTTTACCTGTAAGATAACGGGACTCCCCAGAAATGGAAGATCGCGGTTGGATTTCCTATTATCCAAACCCAGGATAATCTCCCCTAAGCACAAGCAAGTGGGCTGGGCTCTGTGACTCCATTTGCTCGATAAGACCCAAAAGACGGGGATCACCTCGCAAATCTTCATCAACGTGTCCATGAAAGACATACACATGCGCAAAACGAAGCCAAATGCTCTCCTCCTAGCAACATAAGAAAGCGTGGGGTCGGCTCGTTGATGAATCGGTCTACAAAATCCAAGCATTCTCACGCCTTTCGGAGTAACCAAGCGATCCACTTCGAGTCTAGTCAATCCGAGCAAGTCTCTGAATTTGGTCTTATACCCTTATGAAGTGGAAGGAATAGCGGGTAAGTGCTCGGGATCCCACCCACCAATAGCAGCAATTTCCTCCGGAAAAGGACAAATATCACCACCTGGGAACGCGAAAACATGACAATTTGGGTCCCAGTAGTCAAGGCAAGCATCCAAGAACGGTTTTACCACCTTAATGAGTTTCAAACTCAATAGAGACCCAAGGTTATGAGCACCCATATCGTGCTTCTCAACACTCGAAAATTCATTAGTCCATTCCTTCAAACGGATCTCCAAAGTATTCATGATGACAAATTTTCTCTTGAAAATTTATTTTGGGAGTTTTTATGAGATTAACGGAGAAAAGACGGGAGAATTATATGATTTAAAGCTTCGTCGATGCTTCTATTTATACTAATTCTTTGTTTCCAAAAATCCGCGAAGAGACAAGCTTGGGAACAGCGCAGCCTCGCCTGCGCCTATTCAAAGGTACGCACTCATCATGCCGCGCCTCTTCTCCGGACTAGATTTCTGTGATTTCCGTGTTTGGATCTTTCCTAATCCTATAACGAATAATTTCCTATTCCTACGGGATTTTATTTTGGTAAATATGAGCAGTTTACCATGTTTCATGTTTCCTAACTTCGCGGGCACGCATTTCGAGGCAACGTCGACACATTCGCCATTTTCATCACATTTAACTTTTCTTTTATTATTATTTTAATTTATTTATTTATTCTTAGGAAATAAATTTCATTTTAATTTCGTTTTTAGGAAATAATTTTCTTTTATTTTCATTTTTTCTAACAAATTTCAACATTTTCACTTCTACACTTACAGATTTCTATTTTTCTTTTTTTTAGGGGGTAACCCTCCCTACCGTCCGGTCATTTCCGACAAAATTTTCGCTTTTTACATTTTTGCGTTTTTTTGTCCTTTTGAGTCTTTTTTGCGCTAATTAAGACCATATGTGTATAAAATGCGTGATTTCCATGTAAATTTCGGCAGAAGATGACGGCGTAAAACCGTTGTCTACCAAAACTGTTCAAGAACTAACTGCGGTACAAGCAACACAACCCAAAAAGACAAAGACACTCAGGCCATCATATATACAAATGTACAAGCAAACTGGGGGCCTGCGCCCCAAACCAAATCCAAAGTCCAAGCAAACTGGGAGCTTGCGCCCCAAACAAGTCCAAAAACGTTCAAAATCAGATGTACAAGTCTACAAAACTATGCCAAACTACTGATGGACACCCTCCAACTCGGCAACCCTCGCCGTAAGAGCAGCAATCTCGGCCTCCCGAAACTCGAGCTCCCTCGACAAGCGAGCCGTCTCCTCCCGAGACTGGGCCAACTCTCGCTCCAGCTCGCGGTCGCCCTGTAAACAACAAATTGGCTCATGTCAATCAACTCAAACAAAACTGAAAATCAAAATCAAATCAAAAGATATCGAACGAGGTTCATACCTGACGACCTCGACCACCGACAAGTGCCTCGATGGCGGTAGCTCGTAGCCGGTTGGCCACCCTCCATAGTGCCACAAACCGGGATGGCGCGACCTGCATTTCAAAAGAAATTCTCAATAAAGTGAACAAGTTCAAACCAAATGTGTTCTTACACGAAGGGTATATAAGCTGGAGGCTCACCCTCCGAATCAGATGCTGCCAGTCGTCTAGGCCAGCATCCGTCACAGCTACGTCAAAGTCACGCAACTCGGAGATCGTCGTCCTCCCAGCCGCGTCGGTGTACTCAAGGGTCTCGGGGTACACTCGGGGCTCGACGCCCGCCGCCTCGACCTCCTGCAAAGACAAATAGCTCTCATTAATCGATGATCTTTCATCATAACTCTCGAAATCAAATCAAGAAAAGTAAAGGATACTCACTACTACTCGGCCGACGCCAACCTCCCGTAAAGGAATCTTTGAGTAGTCCTCGCCGACGAGCGGAAGAAGGTCGTCGCCATCGGCACCGCCTGTGTCCGCCCCTCTCGGCCTCGTAGGCTCCCCGAACATCGTCCTCGGAGGGTCAATGGGAACCGTCAACGCGCCCGAGAGCACTGACGAGCCAAACGCTCGCCCGGTACCACACAGACCCATCGACGTCCACAACACCGACTCGGGCTCCTAGGTCGAAGGACCTCAAAGAACAAAAGGAGGCGCTCCAGCGTACTCCGCCCAAGGTCTGGGCACCCACTGCGACAAGATAAGGCAAAGATCATTCCTATGATCAATTAAAGGCAAAGGACAAGAAATATAAATGAATACGAGTGGGGATACTCACGCTCGCCACCAAGGGCGTTCACATCCCGCCGATAGACATTGTGAGAAGAGCGCTTGCTCTTCGTCCCCGCACATCACCCAATCCCTCACCACGGGATAGGCCTTCTCCAACGGCTCTGTCCTCTTGGGCGCGAAGCTCGGGAAGTAAGAGTACACCCATGCCTATAAAACAGAATGATCAATAAGCGATCTTTCGTGATTCGATAAAGAAAAGAATTTACTTTGGCCTAAAGGAAGGTTCATACCTCCAACAAGTAGTCCCAGTCCGACGGCGCCGGGGAGAAGTCCCCTTCTCCATCAACTCCGGACGAACCATGGCCCTCATGAAGCGGATGAGGACCGCAAAACCAGCAGTAACCCAGTCCCAACGTCCTAGGGAACTCAGGTCAGAAAGGAAGGGAAGAAGCTTCGTCGATAGCCTCTCGCCCTTGTCTCCGAGGTAAATCGAAGACAAGAACCACCAAAGCCACAGACGAGCTCTCTGCTCAGCTGTACAAGGAGGAGGAGCAGTCTCCCTCCCATCGATCGTCACCAGCTCCGGGGTCTTCCCCGCAAAGTAGTCTCGGACGTAGGTACTGGGTACCAAGCCCGGCACTGCAACAGCCTTCGGCGATAAGTTCCAGCCGATCAACCTCCTCGCCTCGGCCGAATCCGCCCTCATAGCAGTCTCCGGCCACACCACCTCCTCGGTCCCACACGGCAGACCAGAAATCATGCCGTAATCCTCCAGAGTAACTCCCACCTCACCAAAAGGCAGGTGAAACGTGGAAGTCGTATCCCAGAATCGATCCAAGAAAGCGCGGACCAGGCTAAGGTTAGCCCGCAACTTCCTCTTCACGATATCCCTCCAAACCTGAACCAGAGGACCGAACGCTCCACGCTCGATCATGGCCCTCTCCTCCGCCGATGTAGCTCGTAGTGCTCCATCATCGCGTCGTATAACCCGAGAACGACCGATGTTCCGGCCTCCTATTATGATTTGAAACAAAGCTATCTTTAGTTTTGAATGAAATTTGCAAGAAGTTTGGACAAAAAAAAAAAATGAAAGAGAATAGGTAATGAGTAGTGAATTCTTATTTACCAAACTCTTCACCGTCCCGAGACGGGTGACCCTCTGCAGCCCACACGAGGTGCCTACTCTCCCGTGTCTCGGCCACGCAGGCTCCCCCTCGGTGACGACCTCCGTGCCTGACGTTGGCCCGTCTCGGGGCCTCCTTCTCCTCCTCGACGACCTCCTCCTCGTGAGCCTCGCCTCCAGTGGCCATCACCGCATCGGTGAAAGCCTGCTCTAAAGCCTCCTCAACAACAGCAGCGTCTATCTCCATGGGAGTCCTCCCAGAAGTAGAAGCCTCATCACCTGCAACATTAAAGTAAATTTAGGCCGCGTCACATGACGACAAGCCTTTGTTAAGGAGTTTTCGAGCCTCCGGAGCCCTGAAAACTGTCCTTTCTGGCCATCTTTGGTCATATTCCCGCCAACCCAATCACTCGTGTGATAAATTGGGTCAAATCAAGCCCAAGTCAAAGCCTAGTTCCGGGTTCAAGCCGAAAATTCGGCAGCATTTCGTTATAACGACGATTATGCCCTAGAAAGGTGCCCTGAAAAAGTTGTCACAAACCAAAATTTCGAGATGACAGGAAGTTTACCCATCATCCAAGGATCCCAAATATCAAATTTCATCGCCAATGGACAATCCTAAGGCTATTTTCGAAGCAATTTACGGTTCACCAGAAACTAGTCTCAAAATTCGCTCAAGGGCTCAAAACTCGATGAAAATTCAAAGTAAATACATGGTTATGTTCCTAACATTGCCTACTTTCCATTTCTAGCATCAATTTGGCAAAGCAAATTCATTTGGGGAAAAAGCCCCAAATTTTCGATCAAAAGGGTCGAAAACCCTAATTCTCGCGGCTCAAAATTCGACAAATGTAAATGATTAATGCAAGATTAAGACACATACCTCGATTAGTCATATTTAAAGCAAGCTTTTGAATCCAACCTCGACGGAAATGGTGAAGATTTGAGAGAGAAATTGAAGGAAATGAGTTTCGAAATAATGAAGAATAAACCTTCTGATTTCGCGTTTTTACGCGGAAAATGCCAAATTGGGGAAAAGACGCAGCAGGCGCTGCGCCTCTTCCAAGAGACGCAGCTCTTGCTGCGCCTCTTCCTGGTGTTCCCTCCATACGAATTTTCAAAAATTCGTTATGAGTTCGTTATTAGTGGGCCCATCTTTGGTGCGCCTCTTCTTCAACGCTATTATATTTTTTTGGTCCGTTTCGACGATTTTCTTTCGCTTCGGTCCGCATTTTATCCAACGCAGCAGTATTTTGCAGCATTGCTCAACTCATTCTATCCGGCGCAGTAGTATTTTGCAGTGCTGCTCACTCAAGATTTCTTTCACGACGATCAAGATGTTCCTAGTCGTGCGTCCCCGTGTGAGTATTTTGCAAAGATCTTGCTCACTCAAGATTTCTTTCACGACGATCAAGATGTTCCTAGTCGTCAATATTTCCCAAGAAGAGTTCGCTTGAGACCAACGCAGCGGGTTCCCCAGCGATTTCCGACGTCGTCCGCTTTCAATATCTCTTGTTTCCCCGCGGAGTCCGACAGGGTGTCGTTCTCCAGAAGTTCCTATACCCAAAACTTAATTATCTCTAGGTTGAACTCACATTTGACCTCCTTCCCGTCAATGCTTTCCTTTAGGGTCCCACACCCTAGCACCAATCCTTATATATCTTTTAGGTCTTACCCTTAGCTCCCAAGCTCAAACCTTAGCTCCTATGCAAACTCCGGAAGCATCTCGAGAAGAAGTCTCAGGTATGGTCTCTCCTTATGGCTGGCGAGCCTCCTTACGTAGTCTAATGGACTTTAAACGACCCTCCCCGGAAGTCGACAGACTCTAAAATGTTCCCGACGACATGTGTCCTTGGTTCGAGACCCCTTGAACCGCCTCGCGTCGCCATAGTCGGCAGGTTGTAATCTTCGATTGACCTGATGGCTATACTTTGACTTTCGCCTTGTCCAAGCCTCAGTCAAAGTGGGGGCTCTGTAGACACCTCGTTTCTGCACCTCCCGCAAACCACCCGGTGATGATTGGGTCGCATGTTTGATTCGCGGAACGATTTGTGACAGTTCGTAAGATTATCGTCGGTGATTGCTCAAATATTAATGTCTACCTCTTAGTTGTCATCTACGTCCCGATACGGTCGTTTTGGCAGTAATTAGAGTACATTTGAAGTCCGGGTCAAAAACCGTCTCCATTTTCTCGATATTTGTTAAATCCCGAGTCGAATGTTTCGGAATGTTCGGATATTTCTATTCCATATTTCATAAATTTTATCTTTTGGCAAATAATATCCCGTAATATTCACAAGATAATCGAATTATTTCCGTCCTACCATAACTCAAACGCGGAAATCTTTCTTCAAAGAGGAGGAAACCTCCTGGGAACACGACAGCAGCAGGCTTTGCGCCTCTTCCAAGGGACGCGATGGGCTGCGCGCCTCTTCCCAGCCCTTCTTTGCATGATTTACGTATCTTTTTTATATCTTTCCGAGATTCACTTCCAAAGAGTCTCCGAAACCCTATTCCTTCACGTGATTAGTATAAATAGGAGCCTTCGCTCCTCATATTTCTCACGCGAGTGTCCGCCCTTCTCTTCTCCCTTTGCATTCTAGACTTCGTTCTTACTAATTGGCGCCTACGTGCTTGGACTTCCGACCACGTAAGCTCGGATCTTTCCGGGTACCAGCCTCTCCGTTGCATGACCGACCAATTTGACCAACTACACTCAATCAACTTAAATTAATCAATCGTTTTCCTCTTACGAGGGCACTCTCTTTGCATTCGCGTCGAGCTTTCACTAATCGATATCTTAGTACATCTCGTTTCGTCAACATGTAAGTCTGAGGGTGTAATCTCTCTTTTATTTATTGTATTTTATTTATCATATCATTATTGTAAGATGTATGTCGAAAACACCATTAAAACCGATTTCTAAAATCGTGCTTTAAAACTCTGTTTTTGCGGATTTCCAGAGATGGCGTCGAGAAAAAGACGCAAAGAATCGCTGCGCCTCTTGAAGGAGCGCAGTTCTGCTGCGCCTCTTCGTGAGGCCGCCGCAGATTCTGCTTCTTTTTTCTTCTTCTTAAATCCTCTCGTAATTCGTTCTTGTTCTTGTTCGTATTTGATTTGTATTTGTTTGTTCTTTAATTCTTTCACATGATAGTTTAATAATCACATGTATATAATTCATCATTCATTAATATGTTTTAATCATCATAAGTCCGACTTAAATCCTAAATAATCCATATTTACGGGTTTTCGTCATTAAATTCAAACCCGGATTTTAGAGATTCAATTTAACCATATTGAGTTTCTGGGATTCGTCATTGATATAGTTTTCGTTTGTTCATTCACATGTTTGTCGTATATTCGTTGTACATTCATCATGTTTAGACTAGTTAATTGATTTCAACAGAGGACTCATTCATTAACATCGCTTCATCATGTAATTAATTCGTTATATTCCGTCTCATCCGTGTTTTATCGCTTTTATGACCATCATTCACATGTAATTAACCTGTTAATCACTTTCATCCGAATAAATATTTCAATCCTTTAAATCACCAATCGACATTAACGATTTGCAGTTCCGGCTTCACAGCCAGAACTCACCCTTGGAACAGACGCAAAGAATCGGCGCCTCTTCCAGAGGGCGCAGATCTGCTTTGCGCTGTTCGAGGATGATTTTGTCCCTAAACTCCGTTTACGCCTTGACCTAGTTTAATTAGTCTACGTGTAACCAACTATTATTCGTATTATCACCTTCATTTCGTTCGTTAATTTATTTGTTTTATTCTTTTATTCGTTTTTCTCAAATTATCCGTTTTGAAGGTATTTTCGACATAAATCGCCTATTCTGTTGTAATTAATGTAATTTTCATTATTGTAATTTATAATTATTGTATTTCTTTCTTTGTTTGCCTTCACATGTAAATGAGCATTAACTCCAATTTCGACCCAATTGTATGCTAATTAATTGTCAACCGACTTAGTTAATCTTCACATGCTAGGATCAAAACTTGGATGTTGCAGTGCATGCATTATAACCGACGATATATCGAGTACGAATAACTTCCCTAATCATTAGTAGAGGCCGCTATCGAGGCGGGCGGGATTAGGTGTTCGATCAAAAGAGCTTCCTAATACGTACCCTCACCCCTTACTCCAGATCTCCGTGAGCACCCGTGTTCATTGGCATCCACGAGAGTCATTCTAGACATAGAATGCTAAGGGTAACGATTGCTTAGTGTTCATGTCTTTACTTTGTGTCTTGACATGACACGAGGTATTCGAACGGTTCCAATTTCCCATAAAAATTGGTGGCGACTCCATACAAAATGCAAACGCTTGTTTTCGATCCTCACCAAGCGCCCCGTGGCGGCTCGTCTGTCCACGGTTTGGCGACTCACTGGGATAATACACTTACGTGTAGCAAGGGTGAAACTTGAACAAGGTTAGGGAATAAGTTTGTACAAGACAATTGTCGGTTTTCATGACTCGGTCTTCCTAGACCGTTTATTCGGCCTTCCTAGGCCCAACCCAACCCATTCGACCAATCGTCCCGTCTAAACGGTCCTAATTCTTATTTGGGCCTAAGGATGGATAGCGATTGACGTCATCCATACCATGATGCTTACTCTTGTTTGTATCAAGGGCCTTCACTACTTGAGGAAATGGACTAGGAATCGGCCTTACTCTTGTTTGGCACGAGCCTCTCCACAGACTTCGGGTTTGATGGTTCGGTATGGCAACCCACCCTTTAAACCAAAACCCTTTTAAAATGCACTCAAAGATCCCGTTATAATGCTTGTATAAATGTGTAAATCTTACGTGATCACCACTTCTAAACAAAACCATGACGAATTTTCAAAAATCAAAATCCTTATTTTTAAGCAAAATTTCGAAAAAAGTAGGCCTTTAATTAGCGCAAAATCCGGTCAAAACTCTGTCCGTTTGTCAAGTCAAAATTCGGGCCACAAGCCCATTTCAAAACCTCACTTCGAGTCCACTCCTACAACTACACTACAGTTGACTAGGAACACATTTTCAAAGACCTTGTCTTTCTTCAAAACTCACTCAACACAAGTGGCACACACCCACTTCACGAGTCAAAGCTTTTCCTCTTTTAGCAAGTGTGATAGAATGGTCGATCGTGTTTTGATTCGTCGCCGATCTCTTATCCAGTTTCCAAGATGCCTGGGTCAAGTGATGAAACGAACCTCCAGCAAATTCAAGAAAGTAATGATCGAATCCTGGCCGCGATAACCCAAATGCAAATCACTCAAGAACAAACCTATGACCGCCTTGAGCTTATCGAAGGCCGTATCTTTGATGTAGAGGGAAAGCTACCTCCCCCTAAAGGTGGAGTGCTACAATTTTCCGATGACGAGTCTAAAGATGAGAATCCTGTCCTAGGAACAACCGCAGCTGAGAAAAGACTCCAATACCTAGAGGAGCAATTGATGTACCTTAAGGGGGATGACATTTACAGGGAGAACAATCGTAAGTATGAAGCCGTCAATTCCAAATTGCCCACTAACTTTAGCATGACGGATATCCCTAAGTTTAAAGGACATGAGAACCCTTTGAACCACATCCGCGCCTTCAAGGACTACATGTCTATCAAAGGCATCAAACCCGAGATGTTCTTAAGGATCTTTCCTTCATCTCTTGACACCATCCCAAAGCAATGGTTCTACACTTTAGATCACAAAAAGGTCGCTACTTGGGAGGACGCCGCAATCGAGTTCTCGAAACAATACGCGGATAATGCCGAGATCCAAGTCAACATGCGCACTCTAGAGGTTCTTACCCAAAATGACAAAGAAGGATTCACCGACTTTCTAAGTAGGTGGAGGAAGACTAGTACCCAACTAGTTGAACGCCCGGATGAGGCTACTCTTGTGGAAAAGTTTGTGGACAATCTCAAGCCCATATATGCCAACCATTTGAGATATCAAAACATCAAGACCTTCAAGGACTTAACTGTACTAGGGACACGAATTGAAGACGACATCCGTAAAGGACTCTTGTCAAAAACGGTAGGTCGAGGATATCAAGGGTCCACGAGTCGTTCATACGGCTCTACTAGCAAGACCGACGAAGTTAACCTTCTCGAGCCATCCAAGAAAACTAGCCCACCAAGGAAGTTCACAAACCTTGGGGATACGTACTCCAACGCTCTAAAAAGACTAATGAAGCAAGGTAAACTCCAACCCATTGGGCCTACTCCCGAACCTGAAAGGAAGTCCAAATTCTGGGATGAAAATTCCTACTGTGAATACCATAGGGGCAAGGGGCATGACACAGAAAAATGCTACAAGTTGAAACACGTGCTTCAGGATATGATTGAAGATGGTCGACTTCCAATTCCACCAGGAGGTAAGCCCAACAACACTCAGAATCCTCTTGGAGTTCTAGTGATTACAAGTGACGAATCTACCTTAGATTGCTCACATCTCATTTCTCCCACCGAAAATGAAATTCATGCAATTGAGAAAGAAAGACTCTACTCTACCATCTCCCCTACCATTTCCGACTTCATCGCATGGGCAAGGAGTGTAGATAGACAAGTGTGGGAACTAGAAAACATGGTAACAACCTTACGCGATCCCAATGCAACGCCTAAAGAATATCTCATTGAAAACTCCTTGGTCAAGGAAATAGTCCAAAATGGTGAAGACCAAGATGTGGATCACCTAACTCGTTCGGGTCGCCCATATCAAAGCACCACTCAAAACGGTCCAACCAATGTCATCACACCAAATGACAACGAAGACGACCCCACTGATCATTTGCTCAAGCAATTACAGAAAACCAAGGCTGATCTTTCAGTCTGGCAACTAGTGGCAAGCTCATTTCCGCATCGCCAAGCTTTACTGCAAGCTTTGGCCAAACTGAATGTAGCGCATAACTCTACTCCCGAAGATGTAGTCAACTTGGTCTTCCAAGAATCACCGAAGCTAAGTAATCCTATCACTTTCTCAGATGAAGACTTGCCACCTTTTGGCGCTAGTCACAACCTTACTCTATACATCACCGTCATTTGTCTAAAGAAGAATGTGCCAATGACTTTGGTAGATGATGGCTCATGGTCAACGTCATACCCCTCAAAACGGCATATAAACTAGGCACGAAAGAGTCGGATTGGACTCCCACCAATCAAGGTGTACGTGCATATGACGGTACACGACGAAAAGTGGTTGGACTTGCTAGCCTAACCATAGCCACGGGACCAATCGAGCGAAAAGTCAACTTCCAAATAGTGGACATCGAAGCTTCATTCAACATATCGGGAAGGCCTTGGATTCACGCTTCCAAAGCGGTAACATCCACCCTTCACCAAAAGATCAAGATCCCACTCAATGGCAAAGTTGTGACGATCACTTCGTCACCTATCAAGGCAATAATTGAGAAGCAATCAAACAATCAAGTCCTTGCGGATCCCATATACGAACTTGGGGGCTTCCAAAGTGTGAACGTTATAGAAAGTGAGTTGGCACCCTTGTACTATAATCCCTACTCCAACTTGGTGGTCAACCACATACTCAAGAATCAGGGATATTTCCCTGGAATGCCTTTAAACCCAGTTCGGAAGAACACCTTTGCACCATACAAGAAAGGCAACTCGACAAGGATACCACTTGGGCTAGGATACAAACCCACAGCTGAAGAAGTTCTCGAAATGCTCGCTCAAGTCCAAAATCGCAAGTACGTAGGAGTCCAAATGAGGCCATATCTCCCCACCTTAAATGGATACTTCGTTCAAGAAGGAAGTTCAGAACTCTTTCATGGATTTCCCGAACCTTGGCATTATCTTGAGAGGAAGTTAGCCGGAATCGAGATCTTTCACGATTGCTACTTCATTCCTCCCGAAACGGTTCCTACCGTCAAAACCCGTCAAGCACCTTGCTTCGACGAACAAGCCGTTAGCCTATTATTTGGAGAGGACCGATTCATTAGGGCCGCGCAGGATGAGATCATTACTATGATACTTCAGGACGATCGCTTCAACCCCACCGCATTGATCACAGAAATCGACACAAAGCAGCAGAAAGGATGGAGAAAATCTATCAAATGGACCAACAACCAAGGAAAACTCTTCAAACTCACTATTGGAGAAGGAGAGATGTTCAAAGGAGAACCAGAAGACGACGAGTTCGAGTCGGAGTCGGAATCAGAGTCAGAGTCGGAGTCTAGAGAAGTCATTAGAGAGTCTACTCCTGTTGTCATCCCCACTCCCTTCGTTTCTCCTAGCCTAGCATCGAGTAGTCACGGTAGTTCGGGAAATGCCCCAATTACTGTTCCTTTACCGCCATGACCATGGATCGGTTGGCTTCTTTGTTTCAACTTTACTCAAATCTTAATATGAATAAATCGGGTTCTGCTTACTCTCTGTGTTCTTTCGAGTGCAGTCTGTTTATGATGATACCGAGGATGACCAAGACCCGGACTTGACCGAAATACCTCCTACGTAGCCAAAAAAAAAAAAAATATTACGGGGAAGGGGAAGGGGGACCGTAATAGAGGATACCGAACCCATCAACGTAGGGAACCGAATTAGAACCCAAAGAACTTAGGATAGGGACTACCTTGAGCTCTACCGAAAAGGGCCGATTTCATAGACCTCCTAAATGAATTCAAAGACGTTTTCGCTTGGTCCTACAAAGACATGCCAGGATCGACGGGGATATCGCCGAACATAGGATTCCGATTAAGCGGGTTTCAAACCTCAAAAACGAAGCTTCGACGAATGAGAACAGAATGGGCTCTAAAGATTAAGGAAGAAGTTGATAAGCAATTCAAAGCCGGGTTCATCAAAGTTTCCGAATACTCTGACTGGGTAGCTAACATAGTACCCGTACCCAAAAAGGATGGGAGAATCCGTGTTTGTGTTGACTTCAGGGACTTAAACAAAGCGAGTCCGAAAGATGACTTCCCTCTACCTCACATTGACATATTGGTGGACAATACTGCAGACCACGCATTACTATCCTTCATGGACGGGTATGCGGGCTATAACCAAATCAAGATGGCCATGGAAGATATGCACAAGACCGCTTTCGTCACCCAATGGGGAACCTATTGCTATACAGTAATGCCATTCGGATTGATCAACGCCGGAGCTACATACCAACGCACCGCAACTACACTCCTACATGACATGATGCACAAAGAAGTTGAGGTATATGTAGATGATATGATCGTCAAATCCAAGGAAAGAGAGGGACACATTGCGAACCTTCGCAAGTTCTTCGCAAGGCTACGAAAGTACAACATGAGACTCAATCCTCAGAAATGCACATTTGGGGTAACATCCGGAAAACTCCTAGGATATGTCGTTAGCCAACGCGGTATAGAAATAGATCCCTCAAAAATCAAAGCTCTGATCGAAATGCCACAACCTCAACGAGGAAAAAGAAGTCGGAGGATTCCGGGAAAGGTACAATATATAAGTCGATTCATATCGAAACTTACCATGATTTGCGAGCCTATCTTCAAGAAACTCAAGAAAACAGACCACACCATGTGGGATGATGATTGTCAAAAGGCGTTTGACCGAATCAAGGAGATATTAGCTAAACCACCAGTGCTCATGCCGCCACAACGAGATCAACCTCTTGGTTTATATCTCACAAGAATCGAAAGCGCGCCATGGGTGCTATCTTTGGCTCAAACCATAGGAAGTGAAGAAAGAGCTATTTACTATCTAAGTAAGAAATTCTTGGAATATGAGTGCAAGTACTCGCAACTCGAAAAGACATGCCTCGCTCTTGTGTGGGCAACGAAGAAGCTACGTCACTACATGCTTAGCTACGCAGTCAAGATATATTCCAAAATGGATCTAGTCAAATACCTCTTCGAGAAACCCGTCCTCAACGGACGTCTTGCAAGGTGGACTCTGATGCTCTCAGAATTTGACCTTAAATATGTGCCACTGAAAGTCATAAAAGGTCGCGCCGTCGCCGAATTCTTCGCGAAAAATCCTATCAACGACGCGCAAAACCATAGACACTTGGTCATTTCCGACGAGGATATACTCCAAACAGACGTAGACTCGTGGGACCTATACTTTGATGGAGCATCAAACTTAAGAGGATTCGGAATAGGAGTATTGCTCATTTCTCCTGAAGGTGAGCATACACCAATCATTTGTCAAACTCGACTTCGAGGTGACAAACAACGCTGCGGAGTATGAGGCTTGTCTTATTGGACTTCAAGCGAGTAAGCTTAGGCATCAAAAACCTCCGGGTACATGGGGATTCATCACTGATCATCAATCAAGTTACAGGATCCTGGAAAATCCGAAGCGAGAGCCTCGCACCCTATCAAGCCAGGATAGACCAAGTGGCTCAATTCTTTGACCACGTAACCTACCTACACCTACCTCGGGAGGAAAATCAATTTGCAGACGCTCTTGCGAAACTCGCATCTTTGATAAATATGCCGGACCACATGGTAGAAATGCCTTTGTGTATTGAACGACGATCGAGGCAGCTTATGTCCATCAAATCACCGATGAAGAAGAAATCGCACAGGAACCCTGGTTCCAAGCGATCCTGAATTTCAAGCTTAACGGTACCTATCCACCAGATATGGACAAAAGGGGACAACGTGCTATACGCCTATTAGCTTCCCAATACATCCTGATGCAAGGAGAGTTATACAAAAGAACACCTCTTGGTGTAGTCCTACGTTGCCTTGATCATTCACGGGCACGAAAGGTGATGGAAGAAGTCCACGACGGAGAATGCGGTCCTCACATGAGTGGGCCCATGATGGCAAAGAAAATCACACGCTTAGGGTATTATTGGAGCACAATGGAATCTGATTGCATCAAATACGTGAGACAACGCCACAATTGCCAAATCTTGGGAACGTACAACACGTCCCTCCTTCGTTGCTATACACGATGACATCTCCTTGGCCATTCTCCGCATGGGGAATTGACATAATCGGAAAGATAACCCCGGTAGGAACAGGAGGTCACTTTGTTTCATTCTAGTAGCAATTGATTATTTCACCAAGTGGGTAGAAGCGACTTCCTACACTGCTCTTACGGCTAAAAATGTGGCAAAATTCATACAAAACAACATCATCGTCGATATGGTTGCCCACATGAGATCATTAGCGATAACGGGTCACACTTCCAAGGTGAAACCGAGCAATTGCTAGCCAAATACAAGATTAAGCATCACCACTCTTCGCCCTACAGACCACAGACTAACGGCGCGGTAGAGGCGGCAAACAAAAACGTTGTCACAATTCTCAAGAAAATGATCGACAACTATAGAGATTGGCCAAGCAAGATACCCTTTGCTTTATGGGGGTATCGTACGTCGATTAGGACCCCCACCGGGGCTACTCCTTTCTATTTGACCTATGGCATGGAGGCCGTACAACCGGTCGAGCCTGGAAATACCATCATTACGCATTTTACTCGAAAGTCAAATCCCTGAAGCCGATTGGAAGAGGGATAGGTATGAAGAACTCATCCTCCTGGATGAACGTAGGCTACGCGCCTTGCATAATGTCCAAACATATCAAGCACGTATCAAACGAGCTTTCAACAAAAGAGTTAGGCCAAGAAACATCAAAGAAGGAGACTTAGTACTCAAATCGGTTAGAGCTCTTTTACCTGTCGACCCAAGGGGAAAATTCAAACCTAATTGGGCCGGACCATACCTAGTCAAATCCATACTCCCGGGCGGTGCGGTTAGAATCACAGACCTAGACGGGAATGAGTTTTCGAACCCCACAAACCTTGACCAACTGAAACGATACTATGCCTAGAATAGGACAAAAACGCGCCTCGCGTAAACCCATGTGTCGCTCTTGTGGCACTAAATAAACGGCCCCTGGCCAAGCTGAAATAAGCTAAGTGTCACTATGCTCTTGCATCTTGACAAGACTGTCATCCTTATATCACCAAATAAACTGAATTCGCACCTTGAGAACAAAAGCTCATGCTTACTTTCTATGTTCATTACAAGCTCTTGCTTCGAACAATTATTCTTTTACATTTACTCGAACTACGCGCAAGGGTTTGATTTCGCTTTTTTAAGTGAATACGTAGGCAATCCTTCACCGGATTCAACCCAATATACCTAAAATGTAAATAGAAGGACATTTGCATCGCATTTGAAATTCGACAAGAATAATAAAAGAAAATCACAGCGGTTTCTTAACCATTCAACCTTTTTTTATTCCATTCATTTTCTAATAATAATAGTTTGTTACATAATAAATAGAATAGGCTAGGATTCTAAAAATCCCTCCCTTTTATTACAACAATAATAATAATAATCAAATAATAAATAAAGACTCGGGCTATTCCTCCATCTTCCCCTTGCCCTTGTCAGTCTTGTCATACTTCTTGTCACGACCTCGAGCTGGGCGCTCTTGCACCACCTCAGACCTAATCACCAACGGTCTTTCTCGAGGCCTGACTCTTCCATTCTTGCCAACCACCATTTCCGCAACAGGAGTAGTCTTTGATTTCTTCGAAGGATGAATGACCTGAAATCCAGCTTCTTCTTCTCCTTCTGTCAGATGCTTCTCCTTCTCTTTCTCTCCCTCGCGCACCTTGTAGTCGATGGGCTCGCGTTTCCTCGATCTCTCGCGTTCTTCCGAAGTTGTAGCCTTTCTCCACCTCGAGATAGGAATCGACACCCACAAAGCATTGGCGGAGAAGCTCAAGAACCACATGTTCCTTTGGGCCCATTTGATGGCCCACTCTCTTAGGCTCTCGGTGGTAAGCGCTACGGCCTCTGCATGAACGGTATCAAGCCTCGGGATAGTCCGATTCAGCCCAACCCTGCCTCATCAATCTCTCCGGAAAGATGCATACCATGAACTCTAATCCAGGAATGCGCACGGACCTAGTGGGATCCAAAGAAGACACTCCGAATGAGACTTGAGATGCCACCACGTGACGACCCACCTAATCAACGGGCCATCGTCATTCTTGACTTGTTCTTCCAATAGTCACGGACCGAGTGAAGTCCACCACGTACAACCGCGTCCTCATCGCAATCATACGGGAATGATAGGAAAGTGCATGAACGGGGGCTCGGCGTCGGAGTCGTTCCATAAGCCAAACCTACCAAGAGCGGTATTAGACACCCAACAAAAAAAAACGAAAAAAAAAAAAAACAAAAAAAAAAAAAAAAAAAAAAAAAAAAAAAAAAAAAAAAAAAAAAAATAAAAAAAAAAAAAAAAAAAAAAAAAAAAAAAAAAAGAGAAAAAGGGTGTCTTTTACCGTAAGATAACAGGACTCCCAGAAATGGAAGATCGCGGTTGGATTTCCTATTATCCAAACCCGGGATAATCTCCCTAAGCACAAGCAAGCGGGCTCTGCGCGACTCCATTTGCTCGATAAGACCCAAAAGACGGGGATCACCTCGCAAATCTTCATCAACGTGTCCATGAAAGACATACACATGCAGCAAACAGAAGCCAAATGCTCTCCTCCTAGCAACATAAGAAACTGTGGGGTCAGCTCTGTTGATGAATCGGTCTACAAAATCCAGCATTCTCACGCCTTTCGGGGTAACCAAGCGATCCACTTCGAGTCTAGTCAATCCGAGCAAGTCTCTGAATTTGGTCTTATACCCTTGTGAAGTGGAAGGAATAGCGGGTAAGTGCTCGGGATCCCACCCACCAATAGCGACAATTTCCTCAGGAAAAGGACAAATATCACCACCGGGAACGCGAAAACATGACAATTTGGGTCCCAGTAGTCAAGGCAAGCATCCAAGAACGGTTTTACCACCTTAATGAGTTTCAAACTCAATAGAGACCCAAGGTTATGAGCACCCATATCGTGCTTCTCAACACTCGAAAATTCATTAGTCCATTCCTTCAAACGGATCTCCAAAGTATTCATGATGACAAATTTTCTCTTGAAAATTTATTTTGGGAGTTTTTATGAGATTAACGGAGAAAAGACGGGAGAATTATATGATTTAAAGCTTCGTCGACGCTTCTATTTATACTAATTGCTGTTTCCAAAAATCCGCCAGAAGAGACAAGCTTGGGAACAGGCGCAGCTCCTGCTGCGCCTATTCAAAGGTACGCTGTGACTCATCGCGCTCTCTTCTCCGGACTAGATTTCTGTGATTTCCGTGTTTGGATCTTTCCTAATCCTATAACGAATAATTTCCTATTCCTACGGGATTTTATTTTGGTAAATATGAGCAGTTTACCATGTTTCATGTTTCCTAACTTCGCGGGCACGCATTTCGAGGCAACGTCGACACATTCGCCATTTTCATCACATTTAACTTTTCTTTTATTATTATTTTAATTTATTTATTTATTCTTAGGAAATAAATTTCATTTTAATTTCGTTTTTAGGAAATAATTTTCTTTTATTTTCATTTTTTCTAACAAATTTCAACATTTTCACTTCTACACTTACAGGTTTCTATTTTTTCTTTTTTTAGGGGGTAACCCTCCCTACCGTCCGGTCATTTCCGACAAAATTTTCGCTTTTTACATTTTTGCGTTTTTTTTGTCCTTTTGAGTCTTTTTTGCGCTAATTAAGACCATATGTGTATAAAATGCGTGATTTCCATGTAAATTTCTAAAGATGACATGACCAGCGTAAACCGTTGTCTACCAAACTGTTCAAGAACTAACCTGCAGGTACAAGCAACACAACCCAGCAGCAAAGACACTCAGGCCATCATATATACAAATGTACAAGCAAACTAGGGGCCTGCGCCCCAAACCAAATCCAAAGTCCAAGCAAACTGGGGGCTTGCGCCCCAAACAAGTCCAAAAACGTTCAAAATCAGATGTACAAGTCTACAAAACTATGCCAAACTACTGATGGACACCCTCCAACTCGGCAACCCTCGCCGTAAGAGCAGCAATCTCGGCGTCCCGAAACTCGAGCTCCCTCGACAAGCGAGCCGTCTCCTCCCGAGGCGGGCCAACGACTCTCGCTCCGGCTCGCGGTCGCCTGTAAACAACAAATTGGCTCATGTCAATCAACTCAAACAAAACTGAAAATCAAAATCAAATCAAAAGATATCGAACGAGGTTCATACCTGACGACCTCGACCACCGACAAGTGCCTCGATGGCGGTAGCTCGTAGCCGGTTGGCCACCCTCCATAGTGCCACAAACCGGGATGGCGCGACCTGCATTTCAAAAGAAATTCTCAATAAAGTGAACAAGTTCAAACCAAATGTGTTCTTACACGAAGGGTATATAAGCTGGAGGCTCACCCTCCGAATCGAGATCTTTGCCGATCGTCTAGGCCGGCATCCGTCACGGCTACGTCAAAGTCACGCAACTCGGAGATCGTCGTCCTCCCGGCCCGCGTCGGTGTACTCAAGGGTCTCGGGGTACACCGGGGCTCGACGCCCGCCGCCTCGACCTCCGCAAAGACAAATAGCTCTCATTAATCGATGATCTTTCATCATAACTCTCGAAATCAAATCAAGAAAAGTAAAGGATACTCACTACTCGGCCGATCACGCCAACCTCCCGTAAAGGAATCTTTGAGTAGTCCTCGCCCGAGGCGAGAAGAAGGTCGTCGCCACTTTGGCACCCGCCCGAGTCCGCCTCCCTCTCGGCCTCGGTAGGCTCCCCGAACATCGTCCTCGGAGGGTTAATGGGAACCGTCAACGCGCCCCGAGAGCACTGACGAGCCAAACGCTCGCCGGGTACCACACGAGGACCCATCGACGTCCACAACAAAGCCGCTCGGGCTCCTAGGTCGAAGGACCTCAAAGAACAAAAGGAGGCGCTCGGCGTACTCCGCCCAAGGTCTGGGCACCCACTGCGACAAGATAAGGCAAAGATCATTCCTATGATCAATTAAAGGCAAAGGACAAGAAATATAAATGAATACGAGTGGGGATACTCACGCTGCTCAGCTGAAGGGCGTTCACATCCCGCCGATAGACATTGTGAGAAGAGCGCTTGCTCTTCGTCCTGCACATCACCCAATCCCTCACCACGGGATAGGCCTTCTCCAACGGCTCTGTCCTCTTGGGCGCGAAGCTCGGGAAGTAAGAGTACACCCATGCCTATAAAACAGAATGATCAATAAACGATCTTTCGTGATTCGATAAAGAAAAGAATTTACTTTGGCCTAAAGGAAGGTTCATACCTCCAACAGTAGTCCAGGTCCGGCAGCGCCAGGAGAAGTCCCCTTCTCCATCAACTCCGGACGAACCATGGCCCTCATGAAGCGGATGAGGACCGCAAAACCAGCGAAGATAACCCGTCCCAACGTCCTAGGGAACTCGGTCGAAAGGAAGGGAAGAAGATTCGTCGATAGCCTCTCGCCCTTGTCTCCGAGGTAAATCGAAGACAAGAACCACCAAAGCCACGGACAGGCTCTGCTCTCCATTTGTACAAGGAGGAGGAGTAGTCTCCCTCCCATCGATCGTCACCGACTCCGGGTCTTCCCCGCAAAGTAGTCTCGGACGTAGGTGCGGGTACCAAGCCTAAGATCGCTGTGACCTTCGGCGATAAGTTCCAGCCGATCAACCTCCTCGCCTCGGCCGAATCCGCCCTCATAGCAGTCTCCGGCCACACCACCTCCTCGGTCCCACACGGCAGACCAGAAATCATGCCGTAATCCTCCAGAGTAACTCCCACCTCACCAAAAGGCAGGTGAAACGTGGAAGTCGTATCCCAGAATCGATCCAAGAAAGCGCGGACCAGGCTAAGGTTAGCCCGCAACTTCCTCTTCACGATATCCCTCCAAACCTGAACCAGAGGACCAAACGCTCCACGCTCGATCATGGCCCTCTCCTCCGCCGACAGCCGCTCGTAGTGCTCCATCGCCGTCGTATAACCCGAGAACGACACGATGTTCCGGCCTCCTACTATGATTTGAAACAAAGCTATCTTTAGTTTTGAATGAAATTTGCAAGAAGTTTGGACAAAAAAAAAATGAAAGAGAATAGGTAATGAGTAGTGAATTCTTATTTACCAAACTCTTCACCGTCCTGTAGGACAGGTGACCCTCGGCAGCCCATACGAGGTGCCTACTCTCCCAGGTCTCAGCCCACGCAGGGGCTCCCCTCAGCTGACGACCTCCGTGCCTGACGTTGGCCCGTCTCGGGGCCTCCTTCTCCTCCTCGACGGCCTCCTCCTCGTGAGCCTCGCCTCCAGTGGCCATCACCGCATCGGTGAAAGCCTGCTCTAAAGCCTCCTCAACAACAGCAGCGTCTATCTCCATGGGAGTCCTCCCAGAAGTAGAAGCCTCATCACCTGCAACATTAAAGTAAATTTAGGCCGCGTCACATGACGACAAGCCTTTGTTAAGGAGTTTTCGAGCCTCCGGAGCCCTGAAAACTGTCCTTTCTGGCCATCTTTGGTCATATTCCCGCCAACCCAATCACTCGTGTGATAAATTTGGTCAAATCAAGCCCAAGTCAAAGCCTAGTTCCGGGTTCAAGCCGAAAATTCGGCAGCATTTCGTTATAACGACGATTATGCCCTAGAAAGGTGCCCTGAAAAAGTTGTCACAAACCAAAATTTCGAGATGACAGGAAGTTTACCCATCATCCAAGGATCCCAAATATCAAATTTCATCGCCAATGGACAATCCTAAGGCTATTTTCGAAGCAATTTACGATTTAGCTGTAAAACCGTCTCAAAATTCGCTCAAGGGCTCAAAACTCGATGAAAATTCAAAGTAAATACATGGTTATGTTCCTAACATTGCCTACTATCCATTTCTAGCATCAATTTGGCAAAGCAAATTCATTTGGGGAAAAAGCCCCAAATTTTCGATCAAAAGGGTCGAAAACCCTAATTCTCGCGGCTCAAAATTCGACAAATGTAAATGATTAATGCAAGATTAAGACACATACCTCGATTAGTCATATTTAAGGCAAGCTTTTGAATCCAACCTCGACGGAAATGGTGAAGATTTGAGAGAGAAATTGAAGGAAATGAGTTTCGAAATAATGAAGAATAAACCTTCTGATTTCGCGTTTTTACGCGGAAAATGCCAAATTGGGGAAAAGACGCAGAAGGGGCTGCGCCTCTTCCAAGAGACGCGACTCTTCTGCGCCTCTTCCTGGTGTTCCCTCCATACGAATTTTCAAAAATTCGTTATGAGTTCGTTATTAGTGGGCCCATCTTTGGTGCGCCTCTTCTTCAACGCTATTATATTTTTTGGTCCGTTTCGACGATTTTCTTTCGCTTCGGTCCGCATTTTATCCAACGCAGCAGTATTTTGCAGCATTGCTCAACTCATTCTATCCGGCGCAGTAGTATTTTGCAGTGCTGCTCACTCAAGATTTCTTTCACGACGATCAAGATGTTCCTAGTCGTCTGTCCCCGGCGCAGTAGTATTTTGCAGTACTGCTCACTCAAGATTTCTTTCACGACGATCAAGATGTTCCTAGTCGTCAATATTTCCCCAGCAAGAGTTCGCTTGAGACCAACGCAGCGGGTTCCCGCCAGTTTCTACCGACGTCCTGCTGCTTTCAATATCTCTTGTTTCCCCGCGGAGTCCGACAGGGTGTCGTTCTCCAGAAGTTCCTATACCCAAAACTTAATTATCTCTAGGTTGAACTCACATTTGACCTCCTTCCCGTCAATGCTTTCCTTTAGGGTCCCACACCCTAGCACCAATCCTTATATATCTTTTAGGTCTTACCCTTAGCTCCCAAGCTCAAACCTTAGCTCCTATGCAAACTCCGGAAGCATCTCGAGAAGAAGTCTCAGGTATGGTCTCTCCTTATGGCTGGCGAGCCTCCTTACGTAGTCTAATGGACTTTAAACGACCCTCCCCGGAAGTCGACAGACTCTAAAATGTTCCCGACGACAGGTCCTTGGTTCAGACCCCTTGAACCGCCTCGCGTCGCCATAGTCGGCAGGTTGTAATCTTCGATTGACCTGATGGCTATACTTTGACTTTCGCCTTGTCCAAGCCTCAGTCAAAGTGGGGGCTCTGTAGACACCTCGTTTCTGCACCTCCCGCAAACCACCCGGTGATGATTGGGCCGCATGTTTGATTCGCGGAACGATTTGTGACAGTTCGTAAGATTATCGTCAGGTGATTGCTCAAATATTAATGTCTACCTCTTAGTTGTCATCTACGTGCCGATACGGTCATTTTGGCGATAATTAGAGTACATTGAGTCCGGTCAAAAACCGTCTCCATTTTCTCGATAGTTTGTTAAATCCGAGTCGAATGTTGGAATGTTAGGATATTTCTATTCCATATTTCATAAATTTTATCTTTTGGCAAATAATATCCCGTAATATTCACAAGATAATCGAATTATTTCCGTCCTACCATAACTCAAACGCGGAAATATTTCTTCAAACGAGGAGGAAACCTCACGGGAACAGACGCGGCCAGTCTTTGCGCCTCTTCCAAGGGACGCAGTGGGCCTGCGCCTCTTCCCGAGCCCTTCTTTGCATGATTTACGTATCTTTTTTATATCTTTCCGAGATTCACTTCCAAAGAGTCTCCGAAACCCTATTCCTTCACGTGATTAGTATAAATAGGAGCCTTCGCTCCTCATATTTCTCACGCGAGTGTCCGCCCTTCTCTTCTCCCTTTGCATTCTAGACTTCGTTCTTACTAATTGGCGCCTACGTGCTTGGACTTCCGACCACGTAAGCTCGGATCTTTCCGGGTACCAGCCTCTCCGTTGCATGACCGACCAATTTGACCAACTACACTCAATCAACTTAAATTAATCAATCGTTTTCCTCTTACGAGGGCACTCTCTTTGCATTCGCGTCGAGCTTTCACTAATCGATATCTTAGTACATCTCGTTTCGTCAACATGTAAGTCTGAGGGTGTAATCTCTCTTTTATTTATTGTATTTTATTTATCATATCATTATTGTAAGATGTATGTCGAAAACACCATTAAAACCGATTTCTAAAATCGTGCTTTAAAACTCTGTTTTTGCGGATTTCCAGTAGACAGACGTCGAGAAAAGACGCAGCAACTGCTGCGCCTCTTGAAGGAGCGCGAGTTCTGCTGCGCCTCTTCGTGAGGCTGCCGCAGATTCTGCTTCTTTTCTTCTTCTTAAATCCTCTCGTAATTCGTTCTTGTTCGTATTTGATTTGTATTTGTTTGTTCTTTAATTCTTTCACATGATAGTTTAATAATCACATGTATATAATTCATCATTCATTAATATGTTTTAATCATCATAAGTCCGACTTAAATCCTAAATAATCCATATTTACGGGTTTTCGTCATTAAATTCAAACCCGGATTTTAGAGATTCAATTTAACCATATTGAGTTTCTGGGATTCGTCATTGATATAGTTTTCGTTTGTTCATTCACATGTTTGTCGTATATTCGTTGTACATTCATCATGTTTAGACTAGTTAATTGATTTCAACAGAGGACTCATTCATTAACATCGCTTCATCATGTAATTAATTCGTTATATTCCGTCTCATCCGTGTTTTATCGCTTTTATGACCATCATTCACATGTAATTAACCTGTTAATCACTTTCATCCGAATAAATATTTCAATCCTTTAAATCACCAATCGACATTAACGATTTGCGTTCGGCTTCACGGCCCGAACTCACCCTTGGAAACACGCAAGAATCGCTGCGCCTCTTCCAGAGGGCGCAGTCCTGCTGCGCCTGTTCCAGGATGATTTCTGTCCCTAAACTCCGTTTCTGCCTTGACCTAGTTTAATTAGTCTACGTGTAACCAACTATTATTCGTATTATCACCTTCTGTTTCGTTCGTTAATTTATTTGTTTTATTCTTTTATTCGTTTTTCTCAAATTATCCGTTTTGAAGGTATTTTCGACATAAATCGCCTATTCTGTTGTAATTAATGTAATTTTCATTATTGTAATTTATAATTATTGTATTTCTTTCTTTGTTTGCCTTCACATGTAAATGAGCATTAACTCCAATTTCGACCCAATTGTATGCTAATTAATTGTCAACCGACTTAGTTAATCTTCACATGCTAGGATCAAAACTTGGATGTTGCAGTGTATGCATTATAACCGACGATATATCGAGTACGAATAACTTCCCTAATCATTAGTAGAGGCCGCTATCGAGGCGGGCGGGATTAGGTGTTCGATCAAAAGAGCTTCCTAATACGTACCCTCACCCCTTACTCCAGATCTCCGTGAGCACCCGTGTTCATTGGCATCCACGAGAGTCATTCTAGACATAGAATGCTAAGGGTAACGATTGCTTAGTGTTCATGTCTTTACTTTGTGTCTTGACATGACACGAGGTATTCGAACGGTTCCAATTTCCCATAAAAATTGGTGGCGACTCCATACAAAATGCAAACGCTTGTTTTCGATCCTCACCAAGCGCCCCCGTGGGCGGCCCGCTGTCCACAGTTCTTCCACTATAGGAAAGCACAAGAACAAGAGAGAAAGGTCATCTCTCTTGTGCCCTAAAAACCGAAAATCCAATGTAAGAACAATGTTTCTTCTTTATTTTGTTTAAGTGTTTGCATGCATAAGATCATTCATTAATTTTATGACAAATTAAATTAAAACATATATGAATATGTTAAGTATATAGATCTACTTTTCCTTCAATCGGTATCATGAGCCATGGTTGTTTGCATGCAAATCGGTTAAAAGTTTTTCCGAGTTATAAAGATTAACATATAAAACTTATAAAATTTGTGTTATTATGATATATCACGAAATTAATTTATGCATGTTAAAATTTCTGGTCCTAAAATATTTTTAGGATATTTTGGTTATTTTATGGATTTTTATTGTTCATATTACATAATAATGGCATTAAAATATGATTTTATGAGTATAAATGTCATTTTCGGACTAAAAATAGCTAAACTTCGAATTTTCCAGTGATTTTTGGATATGTTGTCACATATATTATTTTGAGATAACCTGTAAATTTTCATAATTTTTGGACGTCTTTTGCACGAAAAATGGATTTTTCATTATTAAAATCGGAGTTAAGTGAAAAATAGGTTAATATGAGATAAATTTCGAATCTGGTCATAGAAATTTAGTATGTTGTCACATGCAATTTTACAAGATGTGTGTAGAATAATAGGCTATATTGAAGTCTTTGTGCATGATTTATGATTTTTGAAGAAAAATAGCATAAATAGTGACATTATTAGTGAAAAATTAATAAAACATAATCTATGACTAAGGAAAAACGTCACATATTGCATTTTATTATCTTTTTCAGATCTAAAATTGCAATGTTAATGAATATAATTTTTCTCATGTTTTTATGATTATTTTGTTAAAAAAACCGATAAACCGCAACATTGTTTTTCCGGAAAAATTTCGAAATTTTTAACCTAATTTTTGAACATTATGATTGTCATGGTATTTTTCCAGAATGTTCATGAGTTTAAATTTCAAATTTTGAATTTATTTGAAATTTTGTGATTTATTTGAAGTTTATAGCTTATTTTTGTAATTTTTGGTCCATTAATGAACAATTTTAGAAATATGAGTTAATTATGGTCAAATAATTAGTGAAGACTAAATTTTGAGTCCTAAGAGGTTAGGGTAATTAACTTATGCATAAATATGAATTTATGTAATTTTTTGTGATTATAAAATGTTGAAATCACGCAAATCCGTAAAAACCGAGTAATATACGATATTGGCTAATTAAGGCGATTTAGCATAAAATTGGGCATGTTCATACATATTATATTGCTGCATTTTCTTTTTGATTGTCATAATTTAATTTATGTAATTTTTGAATTATGTAATTTTTACTTAGTATGGCCTTAGTTTTAATTGGTATTTCCCGAAATGTATGGGAATATCGATTCGGTTGTAATTTATTGTGATCTCGTATCACCGTTTTGTAATTTAATAGATTTATTTTATTTTAGTTACAAATGTATAATAGGAAATTATGTAATTTGCTATGTAATTTAATTTATCTCGGAGTTCCCCAAGACGGATTTCTTCAAGATGGCGATACATAAAAACGATGTTACCTCGAGATGCGTGCCACAACCGAAGTTCAAGGGACCAATGGAGTTGGTTTCCGAATATGTAATAGTTAAATAGTTTTTCTATTTTAGGAAGGCCATACTAGGATTTATTTTATGTTTGCATTTTATTTATATGTCACATGCATCGCTAAATCGCCATAACTAAAACACGCATCTTCTTTCATCGAGTTTATCGACCGTGTCAATTAGAATTATCGTAGTTCACCGCTTTAGTTCACTTAAAATGTGATAGATAATAAATTGACATGACCTCTCGCTAAAACAATTAATTGAGACATAGCCTTACCAAATAGTAGAAACCATGAAAACCTATTTCGCGAGGGAGTGCACTCGGCCCTACCGGGGTACAAACCTTGTTACGTAGGGAAAGTGGGTGATAAATGTCTATCCACCGAGTTCATATTGATAAGGGTTTCATCGGCCATACCGTGCCTAAATTGATGTGGATTTGGATCAAGGACACATTTATTCGAAATTTGGATTGAACTCCACAAAAGTTTTTGATAAGGGTTTCATCGGCCATACCGTGCCCTTGTCGGATGTGTTTTGGGCTAAAGATAATTATTAGAGTAATTTTATCGACCAAGAGTTCTAAAAGTAGAATCGATTAAAACGTTAATCCACCGAGTTATATTGATAAAGGTTTCATCGGCCATACCGTGCCTAAGTCGATATGAATTTGGGTCTTAGAATCATTTATCTAGTTGGGTAGAGGTCACTAGAAAAATGCATAAAACTTGTTTAAATTATACATTTTTACGAGTATTATTATTAAAACAACATTTGTTTTACTCCTTCTATTTTGTTTTGTAGACCACTTCTTTTTCTCATAACAAATGACAACACCAACCCCTAACGCCACGGCTCTCGCTAATACATCATGGCTCCGATCCTTCATGGATTGATGTAAACTTGAAAAGAATGGGTCAAATTTCACCGATTGGGATGCCCAACTCAAATTAGCCGCCCAAGGTGACGACAAGCTTCGTTACCTTACCGATGCCTCTCCTCCCGAACCTACTACTAGGTCGACCGCCGCCACTAGGGAAGCATATGAGGCTTACCAAAAGGAGTCCGCCGCAATGAAAAATGTCTTGATATTTGCAATGGAGGCGGATCTCCAAAGGAGAGCCTTTAAAATGGGCAACGCTAATGAGATTTACTCCAAGCTTGTGACAATGTTTTCACAAACTCCGCGGATCATCCAATATGAGGCGGCTGCGGCATTCTTTGATCTCGACTTCAAAGAGGGCCAAAAGATTAGCCCTCATGTGCTCAAACTTATGGAGCTTGTCGAGACCTTGAAAATTCAAAAGGTTGAAATCCCCAATGAACTCATTGTAGATAGGATTCTATACTCCTTGTCCAAAGTCAAAGCATATGTTCAATTCTGGGTGAATTTTAACATGCAAGATAAGGATGTGTCTCTTGAAGAATTGCACAAGTTACTTGTGCAAGCCGAGAGGGACATGGGGTTAAATGTGAACCCACCAAAAGATGTGCTTAACATAAGCACTAAGAGTAAGGGGAAGTTCAAGAAGAATGGGAGGAAGGGTAAGAAGCAAGCTCCCACTTTCACCAAAGCTAAAGCTAATGATGCTAGCACTTCGAAAATCAAGAAGGGTCCTCTTGATAAATGCCATTATTGTAATGGTATGGGACATTGGAAAAGAAATTGTTCCAAATACCTTGGTGATATTAAGGCTGGAAAGATCACTCCAGTAGGTAATTGACTATCCCTTCTTTTATGTTTTTAATTCAACTATGGTATTATGATACAAAGTTGTGATAATGTATCTCCCTTTTTATTGTAAATAGAGCCTCCACCAAGCAAAGACAAAGGAAAGGAAAAGCAAGCTTAAGAAACCATCAAGGAGCTAGGAATAACTTTCATGGAGCTTCGCTTTTTTATTGTCTTATTTTAAATTATGTTTTGGATTTTTAGAACCTTAAGTTTCCGTGTTTGACATGGAAAGGTATTTTTGGATAATTGGTTGTATTTTGGATAATGGTGGCTTGGTTTGCAACCCAAGTCACCCGTTTTATCATTTTATCCTTTGTTCTAAAATCCGTATTTAAATGCTTGCTCTTAAAAACATATGATTATTCACTTAAAGTGATCTAATAGACAAATATAATGATGGGATTCATTATATGTCCACATGATTAAGGCTTGTGTATGATCATTTATAAAGTGTTGTTGAGTCTATGAACTCTCTTAAAGGAATGTCAATCACCAAGTACACTTACGAAATCTATAACTATTAGTCAATCTATGAGATAGTTCTCCTTATACTTCAACATCATTACTTGTGTCTCATATGCTATCTTTGAATCTCTAGAGTATTTATTCTAAAGATAGAGTGGGAGAAAAATGAGAACACAACACACAAGGCAAGATAAAATTGTGTACTTGTGTAAATGAAGATCTACGCAAGAGAGAATGATTTGAATGAAGGTATATCTATTTATATAGTATACAAAATAGATGAGATCTATGGTCTCGAGTAAGTTCTATATGACAAAAGAGACCAAGTGAAGTAATCGAAAGAACATATTCTTAAGATAACTACACGAGGAGACCAAAAGAAAGTTTTGGAACAAAATGACTAATGTAAAGTCTTAACAAGAGTTTTTGACTAAGTTTATGAAAATTTTGACCAATAGTTTTAACCTTGAGATTTACTTAAGAGCCTAAATGAATCAAAGTAACATACTAGTTATGATCGAGTTGCAAAGATTGATATACCGATATCTTCAATGACCAAGTTTTAACCACGCAGATGTCATTACTTAACCTCATTATAAAATGGTTAAACCTCCTTCCGAAAGGGTATTTCGAAGGACGTGTTCTAGATATTATTTATAATGACATTGCTACACATCATTATGATATGTGTAAGTTAGAAATTAAAATATCTTTCCATAAGGTTAAGATGAGACCACTTCAAAATAGGTATTTTGAAAGGATATGATGGGAACATATATGGTTTTATCTTAATAACTTGGCAATGCATTTTATATTTCAATTCTTGAAAAGTTTCGATTGAGAAGTCAATTTCGAAACAAGTGGAATTGAGTGGGAATTAGGAAATTATCATGTGAAGACATGGAATTTAGTGGGAGCTATCATCCTTTGAATGTTTGCAACTCATCACTCATTGAAGAATGACAAGCTAATACCTTCTTTCATAAAGAAGCATTTGAGTTTTCAATTCTAGATGAATTAGAACTATGATGAATCCAATTACTTCAAGAAATATTGGATCAGTATTAAGAAATACACATCGTATCAACATACACATTGGTTATTCATTTAAATGAAAATGGAATTGCCATTAGCAGTCATGGTCGTTCCTTGAACCTAAAAATAGTTGATAACATGATTATAAGTTTTTAATGCTTCCGCCATTAGAATAATCATGCACATGTCCAATGGTGAATCATGTTCATAAGAGCATGATGATTCATTGGTAAGCCATAATAGAAACGTCATGAATTCTCGACTAGAATCCGATGAGCGATTTCGGTGTTTGACGGAATGCTCTATTGTGTGTCAAGAGGTTACACATATTATAGAAAATCTGATCACATGCAAGGATTTATGAGAATCCTAAACCTCTTCAAGCTAGAAAGAGAAATAAGAAGTTTTGGAAAGATACATAGTTAGAGAATAAGTTGCTCAAAACTAATCTTTCCTAATATGCTAGGACTTGTGAGAAGTGCTAGGTCAATCATCTTGACAAATTGTTGCAAGACTCTGCAAAACATATACCTAGTGCATATTGTGTGGATGGAGTACTTGATCAGTACAAGTCATATCATTCATCATAAATTCGTTCGTTATGTGATAATCGACAAGGAAGTTCTTTCAAGATAAAGAACCAAAACCAAGGTCGGGAACCTTGATGTGTACTTGGTAAGGTTCATGCTATAAGAGAGAACATGAATGTAAAGGAAAATGCAAGTATAAGAAGTTTGAACACATGGACACATGGCATGTTAAACTTCTATTGCAATCAATAAGTGTTTACACTTACGATATACATCACAAGGTTGTAATATGGTATTGACTACCCGAGTGAGATGTCGACATTTGTCGTTTGAGTTATTATTAACTCACCATACACTTTGTTACATCCAAACGGGTTCTGGAGACAATTGAAACCCGTTAAAGTGAACATGGATTAACATTGTATTTGCCCATAGTTACTTACATGAGGTGACGTCTCGAGTGACTAGAGTGTGATGCGATTGATGGCAAGTTCAAGTGCCATAGAGTCATGTGAGATGACTAGTCGATCACATAGGCAGACTGTTAGGAACATTTTGTCGGGCCTTATGACCGCTTATAGAGTTCTGGCAAATTTATATAGCCTGGTCGTGGCGAGAGCTACTATAGTATTCAAATGAGTCGATTCTTTTGACTAAAGACTGTTCGCCTAAGATGGCACAGTTTCAGATTAACTTTGATTTGTGTTACTACGACCTTCGTAAATGAGGTCAAATGGGCATATTTTGGGTTATGATGGCTGTGGCTAGTTGAAGGGAATGAGTGCGATTGGAATTGTCCACCCCTAGTCAGGGTAATAACAATATCTCAGCGCCACTCGAGGAGTAATGAACTGGAAATGCGTGGCCACGCTCAGAATGTATCCATGGTGGATAAATCCGGTCAATCAGATATTCTCCAGATCGAGGAAACAACTCTCGATATGATCACTTGCAAGTACGACCTGAAAGACACCTTGCATTGAGTGGGAGATAGTAATAGGACAAGAGAATTGGTGACGCACACTTGTTGAGGACAAGTGGGAGATTGTTGGAATATGTGTCCTCCGACAATAATGCGATCACAACTGTTGATCATGATGATCACATGTTTAAGTCTCATCATAAAGAATACAATTGGGAAGTAATTTTTACTGTCAACTGGTCCACACATATCGGTAATGATTGGTGACTAGAGTTTGACATTCTTTGTCGTGCGACGATGGTGATCGTTGATCCCCAGGTCATACCTATAGGGCAACACTCTTAATTGATCAATTAATTGATCGTATAACGTTACGAGTCAATTAATTTAATTAAAATTGACGGACGATTTTGGAAGTAATTTTTACGTATCTCATTGAAATTTGATTAAATGAGATACGGTCTGAGTAATCGAATCGTATCATTGCTCGGATGAAATTATTGTTTAAGGAAACAATTGAATTCGAATGAATAATTATAAATACAAGTTGTTGTGATTTATAAATTGGTAAAATATTTTGGTACAAGTAATTATTAATTACTAAGTCGATTTTTGTATATGACGTATTTTTATTAATACGTTGATTTTTAATATGTTAAAAATACATAACAAATTTATGTTACATATGACATGTGACATAAGACAAGTTTGACAAAAATAAAATGGGTTCCATCTTTTGAAGGTGCCGAAATTAGGAAGGGGATTAGGCTAAATATTGTGTTTATAATATAAGTGGTAAACATAATGATTACTTACCTTACTAGCCATGCAACCCTAGTTTACATTGTGAAGATAAACAAAGGCATGCATTGGCTCCCTTTGCCCCTCCTACCACCCGGTTTTTAGAGGCAAAAACCACTTGGTTTTTCCTCTCAATTTTACCTTATACACAATAATGTTATTGTCTTTTTTTCATTCATTGATTCATCTCATCAAATATTTTAGAGAGATAAAAAGATTTCTCCTTCCTCTTCTCCTCTCTTAAAACCGGTTTTTAGGAGACCAAAAACAAAATTATTTTGGGTCCATTTTCTACAAAGTTAATATTATCTAGTACTCATAATATTAATTTTAATTAAGAGTGTGCTTTGGGTATTTAGCTTTGGGAGAGATCTTACACTTGGATCTTAGTTCTTCCACTAAAGGAAAGCACAAGAACAAGAGAGAAAGGTCATCTCTCTTGTGCCCTATAAACCGAAAATCCAATGTAAGAACAATGTTTCTTCTTTATTTTGTTTAAGTGTTTGCATGCATAAGATCATTCATTAATTTTATGACAAATTAAATTAAAACATATATGAATATGTTAAGTATATAGATCTACTTTTCCTTCAATAAGGTGATCTTTAAAGTCGTTGCTTAAATATTCCCCACCACGATCTGATCGTAATGCTTTAATCTTCTTATTTAACTGGATTTCTACTTCATTCTGAAACACTTTGAACTTATCAAAAGCTTCACTTTTATACCTCATTAAGTAGATATACCCATATCCACTCATGTCATCGGTAAAAGTAATGAAATAGTCATAATTACCTCTAGCAGTGACTGTCATTGGGCCACAAACATCGGTATGTATTAAACCCAATAACTCACTAGCTCGAGATCCTTTTCTTAGAAAAGGTGAACGAGTCATCTTGCCAAGAAGACAAGATTCGCATGTACCAAATGATTCGAAATCAAAAGGTTTAATTACACCAGTCGACACTAGTCTTTTAATGCGCTTCTCGTTGATGTGTCCTAATCGACAATGCCATAAATAAGATAGATCAGGATCACCTGTTTTGAGTCTTTTATTATCTAAATGATAAACATCGTTGCATGTATCTAGAATATAAATACCATTGATTGAAATAGATTGACTATATACAATCCCATTAAGGGAAAAAGTACAACACTTGTCTTTAATTACATAGGAAAACCCTTCTGTGTCTAACACAGATACGGATATTATATTTCTAGATAGCGTTGGTACAAAATAACAATTATTACGATGTAACTCCAACCCCGAAGCTAAACTAAGTACATAAGTTCCTACAGAGACGGCAGCTACTTTAGGCCCGTTTCCCATTCGGAGATCGACATTACCCTTGTTTAGCTTTCTTATGCTTTTTAGGCCCTGCAAATGATTACATAAGTGAGAACCACAACCAGTATCTAATACCCAGGTTGTATTTAAAGCATAATTTATGTCTATCATAAAAGATTCAGTTGAGAAATTACATGTCGGCTTCACAATGCCAGCTTTTATGTCATCCAGGTACTTTGTACAATTACGTCTCCAATGTCCCTTGTTATTACAATAATTACAAGTATCTTTAAGAGGATTACCCTTTATAGGTTTTTGCTTGGTAGAGCAATTCGCAATTGCTTTACCTTTGCGCTCCACCTGAACGGGCTTCTTACCTGTGTTCCTCTTAAACTGCTTCTTCCCCTTCACGTTAATCGCAAGCACATCTTTCCTCGTACTCCCACTCAATCCCATGTCCTTCTCTGCTTGCACAAGCAGAGAATGGAGCTCATGTAAACTCTTTCTCATGTTTTTCATATTGTAATTTACCCTAAATTGGGTAAATCCCTTGACGTGCGAGAGAGAGTGGAGCACTCGGTCCACCACAAGTTCGTCGGGGATCTTGCATCCCAACCCCTCTAAATTTTCCACGTACTCAATCATTTTAAGTACGTGTGAACTTACAGGTTGACCATCTTTGAGGTTAGCCTCAAAGAAACGAACAAATGTGTCATATTGAATTATTCTCGGGGCTTGAGAAAACATAGTGGAAAGCCTCGAGAATACTTCATGTGCATCACGAAACTTGACACATTGCCTTTGTAAAGCAGAATCCATTGAAAAAATCAAAACATTTTTTATTGCAAATGATTCCTTTTGATAATTTGAAAAAGCCTCCCTTACATCGGCAGTGGCCCTAGTACTAGGCGAAGGGGGAGAGGGATCGACAAGGTAGCGTAATTTGCCATCACCTGCGGCAGCTAATCGAAGTTGTTCTTCCCAATCTTTAAAATTACTACCGTCGGCTTTTAATACATATTTGTCCATAAAAGAACGTAGCCATGAATCTCTAGCTATGGTGGCGGTTTCACTAGTAGAAGTCATCGCGATTACTACAAAGGAAATAAAGGAAAGATTAACATTTATCGTCTAGAAATATTTAACTTGTGAAACTATTTAACATGTTCCCATTTATATAATGATCTCCCACTGAATTATATAAATGATTCCAAGATCCAATTTTATATAAACACGGGCACGGTGGACCGATTCAACCCATATTTATATAAATTTGGTGAGTCAACATTCTGTCTGATTCTACTACTAGAACTCTTGGTTGACGGATTTTCTTAAAATCTATCTTTTAGCCCCAGAATAAATATGGGCACGGTGGACCGATTCAACCCATATTTATCCCGTTGAGTCCAACCAATTTTCACGCGTAATAACTTTTATTACCCTACTTACCCAACGTAAAAAGAGTGTACCTCGGTGATCCGAACCTACCTCTAATGAAGAAGGGATTCATAGGTGCTATTATTTGGTAAGGCTTAATCTCAATTTTAAACAAATGTGAGAGATCTTATCAATTTAATTGTCTATCACTTTTAAGTGAACTAAATTGGTGAATGCTAGACAATTAAATCGATAACAACAAAAATAAAACATGTAGTGACGATTTGGCATGAATGCATAAAAGAATTAAAACAAGCAAGTCCTAATATGGCCACCTAGTTAATCTAATTAACTAGAATTATTACACTTCGGAAACCAACTCCTTGGTCCCTTGAGTCTTCATAAATTGGCCTCCTTCTTTAGGATTTCGGAACGCATTTCCGAAAACACCGTCTTCATGAAAACTCCGTCTTTAGTAGCTTCATCTAATTACTAATAATTAAATTACATAACAATACCCTGTTATACAATTTGTAATAAAATTAAAATAAACTATTAATTAATTACAAATTAGGCGATGCGAAATCGCAATTAATTACAAAACAAGTCGATATTCCCTTACATTTCGGGAAATACCAACTTCTACCTATGGCCATATTAGGAAAACAATTACATAATTATAATTCTAAAAACCATTCATCTAAATGAATAATAAAATGCATTATGAAAATGACATGCCAAATCGTCTAACTTACCAACAACGATCATTTGAGCTTGCTTTGACGGAATTTTTTACCAATAAAAAAATTCATAATCAATTCTTAAAACACTTTTAAGACTTACTCATCATTCTAATCTGGTCTATTATCAAAATAATTATTCTC
Organism: Silene latifolia; assembly: GCF_048544455.1. Lineage (NCBI taxonomy): Eukaryota > Viridiplantae > Streptophyta > Magnoliopsida > Caryophyllales > Caryophyllaceae > Silene > Silene latifolia. The sequence goes on from NC_133537.1 coordinate 175,647,754, forward strand.
AACAATTATCTTGAATTTATATGGGAATTAAAACGCAATTGTGACAAAAAAGATATAATAATTCACAATTATCATACAAAAATTCCATTTAATATAAAAATTTATGGAAAAATAAATTTCAAAACAATGAATATTCTGGTATTACACCAAAAATGCCATGTAAGTGAAAATTTTTGTTTTTAAAATTTATTTAAAAAGATTTCACAATTTAATCGGTAAAGCGGTAATTTTTACGATTTAATTCTAAATCAAACCATAAAAATTGAAATGACTTAAAATAAAATTTTGTACATTTTGGAACAATTTCAAGGAGCTAAAAATTCAGAAATTTCGAGTCCTAAAGTTAAATCAATATTTATTCACAAAACAACCATTATTTACCCATTTTTATCAAATAAAAATTAATAAACAACCTAAATTAATCACATTAATTTAAAGTATCTACTTATCTCATAAATAGAACATGAAAGTGGTTATTTCTAAATAAACATGCATAAAATTAACATGCAACCAAATTAAATTAACTCTTAATTAATTTTAATGCATTTTTACTCAATTTTATGCCAATTTAAGTTATAAAAAGTGAAAAAAATTAACAAAAATCAAATTTTCGTCCCATATCATCCTAAGACCAGATTATTTATATGCAAGACTATATTATGTGATAAAAAAAATTTTAGTAACATAATATCAATATTATTAATTTATCTCATAAATTACTAAAATCGTCTTAAGACAACATGCATGTATTTAACAATGCTCTGATACCACTTGTTAGTTATTTAGACCATATTAATACTCATCTTATGATATTAAAATTACAAATTAATTTAAAGTGGTCTAAATCTACATGCATGCAAAAGAATGTATAAAAGATGGTATTAAACCATCTTAAGACAAAAGTTCCTTACATTGTATAAGGCAAGCTTTGGGCACAACTCAAGGACTCCTTCCTTGATGTTGTTCTTGAGCTATGAAAATGGATGATCCTCCAAGACAACAAACCACCAAAAAATGGTCTCCTAAGGATACACCCAAGAATCAACCCAAAATACTACTATAATACTAACTAGATATATGTAGTAGTAAACCTTGTTTAATTGTATATATGATGTACTAATAAATATTATTACTTTGATAATATTATTAGTTAATATTTATATATGTTTTTGATATAAAAGATGAACAAAATAAGAAGAAAAATTTGGTCTTTAGGTAGTGTATATGAACCTAGACCAATTTTTCTTCAAATTTTTCCAACTAGAGAAATGGTGGAGTTTCAATGGTATTTATAGGCAATTTGAGGGGACAATTATAAGTGGAAAAATCCACCTAAAGGACACTTGTGATGTCATCAAAAAACCAGTATATGTGGACTACTTTTGGTCCATTTCGGTTTTCGATATTTGCCCCACAAATGCTTATAAGTCGTATATTTAATTATCTTACATAATTAAATATTAATTTAATTTATTTAACACTTAAATAAAATAAATTAACTACCAATGACTACTTAACTATTAAGTAATCATAAGACTATTTTATCAACATACAATGTGTCAATATTAACCCATTTAGCTAATTTTTCAACCTCTTGTAAAATTTAATAGCTAATTAATTCCACCTCAAAACATATACACATATCATATAAAATTAATTAATTAATAAATTAATTAATAAATTCTAATCATTTATTATTTAAATATCTCATAATTAAATAATAAATCTCTTTGTCCCTAGTTCGTAACCCGTCATCAAATAATACATTTATGTGACTAACTAAGAGTCAAATAATACAAGGAATTAATTATCTCGTATCTCATACAAACAATTAATTTATTCTATTTGGGCGTCATCCTATAGGTGTGACCTAAAGGGATCAGCTGATCACCGCCGTCACACGACAGTAATGTCAAACTTTAGTCAGCCAATCATTACCGATTAACGACGATCAGCTGACAAATAAAGAAATAAATAAATCCCTGATATTCCTTTTACGAGATTTAATATGTAAACGCACTCATTGTGGAGGACACTACTCCAACACTTAGAACCCAAAGCACACCGTCCCATGGATCGACCTCGACTTAACCACTAACTAGTTGTTTGTTGAGAATTATAAATGTGTTTGATTGGATATGTGACGATCAACTCTTGTCCCGTCAATATGCATGTGAGGTCATAGAAAAAATTCAAGATTAGAGACAAATTTTAACTATTTTTAGCATTTTAAACACCATTTTAATCAATAAAATGTAATAAAATTACTAAAAATCATTAAAATGAGCTAAAAAATACCATAAATCATCAAAATGACCTAAATTCATTTTAGGATCAAAATATATGACATGCAAAATAATTTCGTGGATTAATCATATAAATCACAAATTTCTAGTTTTAATTTAGTCGGAAAAACTAAGCCGATTATGCATGCAACAACCAAAGCTCTTGATACCACTTGAAAGGATTCATTAACCCTCAAATTAAACTATTTAATTTTAAATCTAAATTACTCATTAAATTAGATGATGATCTTATGCATGCATAACAAAATAAAACAAAGATTAAGAAATGTGTTCCTTACATTGAAGAAAAACGGTTTATAGGGCACAAGCAAGAACTCCTTTCTTACTTCTTCTTGAGCTTAAATAAATGGATGATCCTCCTTGTCTCAATAGTGTTAGAACCTCCTTTCAATTGCGCCAAGACAAAACCTTAATACTAATTAGTAGATTAACTAGATATATAATTAGTGACCTTAAAATTAATCTTATTATTATTTATATTACTACTTTTAGTAATCTAAATATAAGATTTTGAACAACTTTTTTTCTTTTCTAAAACTTTATTTTAGAGAGAAAAAGAGAGAAGAGTAAGAAGTGAAATTGTGTAAGAATCAATGAAAAAAAATAATAATAATTCTTATTATGGGAGGGGGAAAAACCGGTGGAGAGAGGAGGAGAGAGGAGAGCCAATGCATGAAAAAATGCTCATGTAATTGTTCTTATCAAAACTTGTTAGAGTGTAGAATAGACTATAATTATAATCGTTATTTATTCCACTCAATTAAACAATTTAGCCATTTCTCCTAATATCCTCCATAAAATCGGTTTTCTTAGTTAAAATGGAGTCCATTTTTATTTTTGTCAATTTGTCATTTTGTCATATAATGTGTGACATGTGACATATAACATGTTATTTATAATATTAATGAATATTTAACAATTAAATATCATTACATATATTAATTTAATTATATACAATAATTGACTAGTAATTCCCAATTACATGTAAATAAAATGGTCCATGTTAATATAATATACAACCTATTGCAATTATAATTAACTATTCATTCTTAATTTAACTGTTTCATAAACAAAATTTTAGTAATATAACATCTTAATTACTATAACGAATCTAATTTAATCGGATTACAATAAGATTCATATTCTTACTCACATTTGTGAATTGTTCTATTTTAAGGAATTAATTAATCTGTATCATTATACAATTAATTAATTTTATCTATTAAGGGAATTGTCCTTTAGGTGTGACCTTAAGGGATCAACTGATCACCACCGTCAAACGACAGTAATGTCAAACTCTAGTCAGCCAATCATTACCAATTAATGTTGATAAGTTGACGTATAAAATGAAACATCCCTTTATGTATTCTTATTATGAGTTTTACTAATGTGATCGCACTATTGTCGAGGACACATACTACAACAGTTTTCCCCATCCATTTGCTCCACATTGCTTATTTCCATCTTGAGTTGTGAGGAGAGGCTAGCGGGGAAGTATTTCTCCAAGAAGGCTTTCTTCATAAGGTTCCATGTGGTAATGCTTCCGGTGGGAAGGTAATAGAGCAAATCATTCGCCGCATCCTTTAGTGAGAAAGGAAAAGCTCTCAATTTGAGTTGCTCATCAGTGACTCCATTGGGTTTCATGCTAGAACACACTACATGGAACTTGTTCAAGTGTTTTTTGGGATCCTCCGTACTTGTCTCAGGGAATTGTGGCAATTGATGGATGAGCCCGGATTTGAGCTCAGAAGTAGCATTCTCCGCTAGAGCCGGAAAAGAGATACACGAAGGAACTTGCGTATGGTCCGGAGCGGTGAGCTCCTTGATAGTCCTTGCCCTTGGACGTTCACAGTTCTCGGCATCTCCCATGATGGTGTTTATGGGATGTAGATCATTTTCTATAACAAAAACAATGTTGTCGGAAGAAGAAGAGTGGTGATCTTCCTCTTGATCTTGTTGGTTTACTGGAACAATTTATTTAATAACCGGAGGTTCTCTTCTTATGCCTCCTTCAAGCCAAGCGAGAGTCCTTTGAATTTCCGGGTCGAAGGGAAGCAAGGGTTCACTAAAGTTTCTAGTATGAACCATAAAAGAATCTACACAAGAAACAAACGGTCAAAAGGCTCACACAAGAAAATCTACCAAACACGATTTCGCAACTACAAACACTATTGTAAGTAACTGGACAACTATTCTAACAACACAATTAAAACACTTAGCAAAACCGTTACCTTCCCCGGCAACGGCGCCATAATTTGACACGCCTAAAACGTCTTTATTAAAAGTGGTCAAATTAATAATTTATAACCTCACTAATTACCAACTAATTGAACAAAAGTAGAGTGAAAAGTAAGGGTCAAACCCAAGGGAAGGCGGATTTGTAATCGGTTTTTCAAAGATGTAATTAAAATAGTTGCAATTAAATAACAAGAAAAGTATGTAAAAAGGGGGGTTGTTTTGGTTTGGTTGTCAAGCAACAAATCGAAATTCAAATAAGAGTAACAAGCAAGCAAGCAATTGAAGGTAATTATCAAATTTGAGAAAAAACTTTACCCAACCCAATTAGTGAACCACTTTGGTCGATCCTAGACACAATCAATCCCTTAATTATATATTATCACCTTATTATGAAGATTATTCTCCTAAATCTCCTTAATAGTGGTTAAATGACAAGGAAGTCACACTTAATTAATTAAACCAACTTATCAATCCTACCAAGTAGAAATCACATACATTGGTTAAATTGATAAGAAGATAAAAGCATGAGAGATTCAATAAGGGTAATTAGACACAATGCAAACACGATTAATGCCTAATTACAAGTTAATCCTTTACTTGATGATTAAGCCAAGAAGAAATCACATTCATTAGCATAATAAAAAGGTGTTGCAAAGGTGAGATTACAAGGAAATCACCCTTAATAATCCCAACAACAATAAATTAAGAAACTTGATTTAATTAAGCAATAAGAAAATCACACTTAATTACTCAAATCAAACAAGATTTCCAAAATTCAAACACTAAACACAAAGGATTAACAATAATAACAATTAGGGAAAGATTAGAGTGTCTTACAACCAAAGTTTACACCTTTTGGATTGGATTAAGAGAGGAGATTAGTTCTCCATTCTAGATCTAGAAACCCAATTAAGATGATAATTATCCCAAATTACAACTTGATTAACAATAAAGCATAAGATGATGAATCCCTAATAGTAATCACCTATATATAGTCCTAGGTTAAAGAGGAAATGATGGGCTTAAGTTGGATGGAAGCCCGTAATACAACTCGCATGAACCCAGAAAAAGCGCACGATGCGCCTATTGGAGGAGAGAAAAGCGCACGGTGCGCCTTTTGTGCTGAACTCCGCCTTCAATATTTTCCTTTGCCTCTTCTCTTGGATGGTTCCTTCGTTGGCCTCTTATAGCTTACTTCCAGGCTTCCCTTGGGACATAGAACGACCTTGAGCTTCCTCTAAAACATGATCAAATCTTCCTTAATAACTCAACACTCGGAATTGGTTAATAAAGAAATAAGTTAAGCAAAACCGCTCCATAATGTCACTTTATTATGCACATAATGGACTAATTAGATGGTAAAGATGAGAGCTTATCAACGCCTCTGAATCAAATAAAACAAAAGTAGGAACGCTGTTAACAAGAAATGTACTGGTGATCACTTGCAAATCATCCTACGCAGCCTGCTTATCCATCATGAAAAGTTTACCCCTGTTCTTCTGGCCTCCTCCTTGCACCGTACTAGCTGATGCAGTAGACTTGGCAGCTGATGGCTGATTGGCATTACCGCCGGACGCTAATAGTAACTACCACCATTACAGTTGAATCCACCATTATTATTGCTCTGCCCACCTTGGTTATTCCTTGACCCAGCTTGCCGATTACTTGTATAACTCTGTGTCGGTCCCTGAAAAAAGTTCTCCTGAGAGTGTCTCTGAAAGCCTCTCCCAGTAGCACTAGTACACTCATGCCTCTTATGGCCAACACCGCCACAGTTAAAACATGCGATACTCAAGTTACCGCTACCATTGTGAGCACCACGACCGAAAGAAGATCCTCCACTGAATCCCGACCTAGAAGAATAAGCCTTCGACTGCTTGTGGTTACCATGCTTGTAACGAGATTAATTACTGCTATCACTCTCAGCCTTCCTCTTTTTCGAGCTCTTCTCCCTTGTTTCCTTGGCCATTTGGACCAACCTTTTAGCCCGTCCAGCTCTCTCATAGATCTCCTTCACAATCGGTAAGAGTCCCCGCCGATAGTTTTTCCATGATCTGGTAAGTTAGCCCTTTCTCAAATCGAAGTGCTAAGTTCACTGGATTTAGCCCCATATCCTCAACATACCTCAACTTCTTATTGAACTTATGGTAGTACTCTGTCACGGTTATGTCTCAGTCATCTTAAAAGAATCAAACTCATCTCGCATCTTGCTGCGAACATGCTCCAAAACAAACTCATTTCTCATAGCTCCTTTGAATTCGGACCACGGGATTGTGGTCTTACCCTACTTCAGATAGATGTATAAAACATTATCTTTCACCTTATCCCACCACTCTCCGGCTAAGTCCCTTAGCTAGAATGTAGCCTATAATACCTTAAACTCCTCTTGACAATGCACCACCCTAAGGATATTCTCCATCTCACGATGCCAGTTATCACTCAGAATCAGCGCGCCTGTGCCCATATAGGTAGTGGGGTTGAAGCGAGATATGGTAGTACTCTTCTTGGAGAAATCTCCCCTAGTCTCCTTATCTTTCCCCATCCTCTTGAGGGTCTCAATGAGCGCATCTTAGTGCTTAAGATTTTGGCGATATCCTCAATGCTCATCTCTTGAGCCTTAACATATGTGGTTGATATCTTTGGCAGCATATCTTTGAGCTATAAAAGGGAGATAAAGGTAAGCACATAGCCTATGACTCAAAGCAATAATTGTAATATCCACCCAGTTAGGAACTCGTTGACTGCCTTTTGACTCACCTTGGACACAGGTTAGACCCTTAGAACCTTTCACACAAGCGATCTTGTGTCATACCAACTTTTGGGAAGTGGGAACTTGATCTAGTGTAGGGTACTCGATCGAGTAGGTTAGTGACTCGATCGATTAGAGGTCACTCGCTCGAGTAAGCTCCATACTCGATCAAGTACGGCGAGTTCAGCGTAAGTATATAATTCGTGAGTCGTAAACCCAAATTAGGTTTATTTTCTTTTCTCCCTAAACCTAATCAACGATATACCTTCTCCCTCACCAACCTTCAACCTGTTGAGACCCTCTACACTTGGAGACACCATGGGGATGGAGACTTGAGTCAAGTGGCGTTCTTATCGCCGGAATGCCGAGCATAGGTATGTCATTATCATCATACTTAAGTTTCGTTGTGGTTATGGTTGTTAGTAATATGGTTTTCCCTACTGATTATGATAAGTGTTGATGGAGGTTGTCTTATCTTCGTATGGATGTATGCGGTGTTGCTGCTAATTGCTAAAGGTTGGTTTTCCTACTCAGTACTGTTGATTGGTTGTTGTGTGTAGTGTGTAGCATCGTTGATTGTGTGATAGTATTATTGTGTTTACGTGCGGGGTGTGTCCCTGGCTGAGTGAAGTCATCATCAGGAATGGCTTAATGCCTTTGATTCGCCCCTTGTGGTTCCCGTCACAAGGGAGATGTGCACATTAATGGACATAGGTTATTCGCTCTATGGTTTTGAGCGTGGTTTAGGTGGTAAGGCTGCGGTCCCCACTAGCGGTGTGGAATATCTGTTGCAATGGATATTCTGGCAGGACTTTACCTTCGGGCTAGTAAGATGGTTGATGGAGGATTGGAGTTGGATATGGGTGTGTGTGTGTGTGTGTGTGTGTGTGTGTGTGTATGTTGTACCTTGTATTGTGTGTTGTTCTTCAGTTATTGACCTTGTGTGGTGTTGTCTCCGTTTCTTTCTTGTTATGTGTTTGTCGTGATCCATTACGTTGAGCAGTCAGTTTTAGCAGGCGTTGATATGTGGGGCTTATCTGGGAGCGTTGGAGAGACGAGTCTTTAACCAAGTCTTGGCATGGATAGCATCATCGTAGTAGTTATTTATCAGTTGTACCATTCTTTTGTTGAGTTAAACTTGTAATAAACTTTTAGAGTTCTTTTATTGATATTATAATATACTATTTCTCGGGCAACTAAGATGGTAATACCCTTATCTGCTAGGGAAGGTCTTGTTAAGGCTCCTTGGTAGATGAGGGTGTTTCAAAGTGGTATAAGAGCCAGGTCTTGTTAAATCAATAAACATAATGAACATAGTGTGTCTAATAAAACGAACCTGGTGTATGTGTGTTGGGAGCCCTTGAATTGTTTTATTTTGGGTGAGAAGGCGCCCTCATTCCAAATTTATTGCCCCAATATTGTTAAGCCTGAACTTTGAATGGGGATATGAAGTCGGGAATTGTATGAGCATATGTGTGTAATGTGTAAGATATATGCGTAAAGGTAATGTCATGTGTGTAGATGATAGTACATGTGATGCGTAATTACTTGTATAGTTATGTGTGCGTGAGTATGTGAATGGAGAAGTAGGAGGTATTAGAAGCATGTGTATGGACATGTGGTGGCATGTATGTGATAATTGGTTTGGACGTTTGCTATATTTGATAAATAATGTGAGGATATGAGTGGCATGTAAGTTTGGTAACTGTTTTACAAGTTTGCAATACGTGATAGATTGTGTGAGCACATTTGGTTGTGTTGTGTTGTGTTGTACAATTTGATATTCAGATTTGATATAAGGAAGAATATCATTACTGTTATGAGTGAATGTGTGGATTAAAGTACGTAATGGTAGAGTCATATGTTGTATGGATTATAATAGAGTAGAAATATAATGTTTTATTTTCGGTATTTGTGTTATATGGAAAGTAATGATAATCGATAGTAATAGTATAGGGATAATTAATGACGAGTTCTAAGTATGCCTTAGACTCCAAACGATTTGTTCTTTTGCAGGAACGATCAAACAATTCGTAATCTTTCATTGAGTATTTTGACTTACTCGACCGAGTACTAGGGAGTACTCAACCGAGTAGGACTTACTCGACCGAGTAGGTGGGTCACTCGATCGAGTTTGCTAGAAAACAGAATCAATGTTAATTCTGCCAACGTCAAAACTCGACCGAGCAACCTTAACTCGATCGAGTAGAGGCTACTCGAGCGAGTACCGTAGATACTCGATCGAGCACCGCTCCTACAGAACACAGGATTCTGAAAGTTTTCGAGGCTTATAACCTCAACTCTCTTATTCCTTATTTCTTATTGTATCTTTCTGAACCTAATTCTCTCATAAAACTCCATTCTCTACAAAATCTTGGTGAAATTTGTGCTTGGTTTTCTTCCAAATCGTTTAAGTTCATCCATCTAATTCGTTAGCAAACTAACTCAATGTAAATTTCTACTCCTTTGATTTTAAAGCAATTTGAAGCATGTGTTAGTGTTGGAGTTTATGAAAATTTCGATTTTTATACCCTAATATTGTGTTGTAATTGTTGGATTTTTATAGAAACTACCTTGAATCATTATTATTGATGTTAGGAATTACAAATTAAACCCGGTTTGTGACAATAATCAACCCACATTTTTCAAGGGTTTGCCCCCAAATGTTTGATTTTGTTCATCAAATTCATCTTAAAGTGTTGAAAAAGGGTAAGGGATGCTAGTAGTATCTTATTTGGTGCTTGATTTTGGTTAATTTCATCAAAAAATTTCGTCTTAAAACTCCGTCTTTTGAGTGCACAAAGCTGAAATTTTGTCCCAATTTTACTACAATAATCAACTTATTGAGCTTTGTTTTGGTGAAATGTAGCCTGGTTACTTCAATAACTTGCTTAAACTTCGTATTTTGAGATTTTAAAACGTTTTTTATGAATTGCAAAGGGTAAGAGGAATTGTTAAAACCATGTTTCACTCTCAATTTTTACATGTTTTAACAAGAAAATCCATCTTTAGCATTATCTCTGTCCATATAAAGCATTTAAAAGTTCTATTTTGAGTTGTAAAACCCATTGTTTGGCTAAACTAAGTTGAAATAGATGCCCATAACTGCTGCTACCCGACAGACCAAGAGGACCCAAGATAACACCGCCGCCACGGAAGAGGTGGGGGAAGGAACCCAAGGACCCGTTGTTCCGCCCGTACCTAGGTATCCGACGGTAATCTAGTGATTTCAAAGAAAGGGATGCCTTTTTTAGCTTGCTAGACCGCACCTTGACACCACAAGGTGCATAGATCCGGTTGTTTTGGAAGAGTTAAAGATAGAGGTAGATGTCCGCACATCTTTGAGGTGTTGGGTTTGGAGGGGTTGTATTACTTAAGGAAGCATTTGTATGCCTTTCTGACCCTTGAGTTTGAGTTCTTTTACCTATGACGTGGCTGGGAAGATGGTGGGTTTTTGGTTGATGAACACGAGCTTTTAGCTGACCCTTGACCAGTTTGCCGATCATTTGAGACTTACCCGGGACAACTAGGGACATCTTAGTGATGTCCCGACTGATTGTGGTGCCCATAGTGACCTGCCTTTGTTTATCGGTAGACCTGCCCAACCTCGAGTGCCATGCTGATTAATGATATTCAGCACATGACCTTAAAGATCTTTCTTCGATCCTTGACTTGTTTGCTATAAGGAGGAAGGACGTGAGTAGGCTCAACTCAAATGAGGTGATGTTTTTGATATCTTACCTTAACCCCATCCGGGAGAAGAGGTTTGCTTATAGTGCCCCAGTGATAGTGTGTGCTAGCCTGGCCTTGATGGCTAAGTCTTCGACTCGCCACCTTAGTTGCGGCGCTATTGCGATCCGTCTAGCTGAGAGGTTGACCACCTTTGAGACATTGGATAAGGCCTAATTCATTCATTAGAAGTGGTTGCGGGTTTTGGATGATGGAGGGCTAGCTTGGATAGTTCGGGAGAGGAGTTGGATGAGAGTGCCTGACCCAGACCATCTACTTGTGATCGAGCCGTTGACTGAGGCTTCCCCTGGGAGTGTAGAGGCCAGTTTTGATGATTAGACGTACTTGATCATTGATGACCTCCGAGAGAAGATGCCTGAGCCGTTTAGGGGAGACCAAACTAGGATGGAGGACCAGTTGCCTTGAGATGGAAGAGGACCCCGGAGAGCCAGAGAGGTTGTTGGGGATTCACCGTCTGTCTAGCCGAGACCACCCCAGTACCGGTACCAGTACCCCGTTTACCCTTCTTCCTTCAGCCCACAGATGCAGGTGAGCGAGCTTATAGAGAGAGTGTCAAATACCTTGGTGCTCCGAAACATGCACGAGATGGCCTATGTTCAGGGTGTGGGGACCAACCTAGCCCAACCGGTATGGTGGTGCGGCATAGGGAACGATAGTGGTGTCTTTCACTTCTACAAAGTAGATCCATCTATATTGGGAGTTTTTGAGAGCTACCCTTACGGATGCCTAGCGTTGTGGAGGAGTGGAGGAGACCTAGGAGCGTGAGCAGCTACTGGAGGAGGGTTTGGAGGAGGCACGTCAGGAGCAGAAGGAGGTGATGAGATAGAGGAGGATCGAGGCGGTGACCTTGAGTGACCGTTTCCTTGTTTTATGCTTGTTTTAGCGGACTTATGATTGGATTGTTACATTAGATCTGTTGGTATTTGGATTTTTATTCTGTTTGTAATTGGCCATAAGGTCGTACTTTGTGTTTGGATCTTCTAAACTTGGTGTAGGTACATGGATGTCGGGGTTGAAACCCTGAACTTTGGTATGTTTCTTTGCTTGTCACGCATTTGAGGACATTCTGACTTGAAGATACTCGATTGAGTACCCTTAACACGATCGAGTACCATGTCTATGGCATTTTAAGGACCATTTTGATCTGTACATAATCGATTGAGTATGTGTAACTCGATCGAGTAACCTACCATGTACTCGATCGAGTACACCTAACTCGATCGAGTACCTCTCTTTGAAGATACAGACCGTTTTACCTGTGTACCTGGGATCGTGGGAGTGTTTTGGTTGACGTTATATGTCGTTATTATGACTGTCAATTATTTCCTTGTGTTTTATACTTATGCATGTGTGGTATCAAGACGGTATGCGGTAAATATAATTCTATGTGGTTACTAATCTTCTTTAATTATCATTTTATGCGGTTGTGAAGTTTATATAATCTGTTGATAATCATTTTGGAACGGTTATGTTTGGTAATCATTTTGTCATGATGTTAGTGTAGATACCCAGTATCTGTTGAATCCCCAACAAACACCCGATGATTATTGGACTACAACATGCTTAGGAATCGCTACGTTTAATCGACAGTTTTATATAACTATACGTCGGAAAACTTAAAACGATTTTGATTTCAAAGATTTTCAAAAGTACCTGGAGTGTTTTATGCACAACGATGGGGTCGCAATGACACTAACTAGAGTCAAAACCGACACCGGACCAAAAACCAACTAAAAAAATTCACATCTCGACTCCAACAACGAGTCAAACCGAAACAAACACAAAAAACAAACATCACAAAGCTTCCATGTTAATTATACACGGTATACTTGAATGGTCAAGTACAACAATCATCCCATCTAAAACCTAGGATAGAACAAATCATGATTTCAATTGCATGATAGTGACAAGACAACTCGAAGATCTGCGAAATGGCTCGCGCCTCTTCGAGTAGCCCATGCGGCCACGTCGCTCAAAACGCACACAACCACTCATTCCTCTATAAATACCCCTCAAATGCCACCATTTTAAGGTACGCGAGTGTCCGCCCCCTCATTTCTCCCTTAAAATTCTAGACTCGAATTCTCAAGTCACAAACCGACACGTATTTTCGACCTACCGATCGAAAATACAAGCCATACACATTGTTTGGTACCATCATCGTGCATTAAATCAGTTGACTGACCACTTCGACCAACTACACAATCACTAAACTAAACAAACACTCTTTACATTGCTAAAACGGTTTTCTGCCGAGTTTTCCGACCTAACAAGTTTTTACACTTCCGTCGAGTTCTCGTCTTCAACCAAGCATGTAAGTATGAGGGTGTAATTAATCCTCTTATTTCATATCTTTTATCTGTTTTTATGACCTTAACATGCAAAAACATGTATAACATGGTCCAAAATACGGATCGGATGACCAAAATTGAGTTTTGACCGGAAACAGAAGCCCCTAGTCACAACGAGGTGGCTCGTGCCTTAATGGGCTATCCAGGTCAGAATTCAAACATGTTTGAGTTCATTCTTTCCATTTTCATTTCATTTTGCAACCGGTTTTTACCATTTCAAATTATTTTTATGATAAACCCTTTTAACATTAAATCACGTTGACCCTTGGTTCCTTATACCATGACGGTTCAATCCGTGTTTCGAGGATAAGATTTGGTTAATTACATTTTAAAAGGCATTTTAAAACCTTTTATTCATTCTTTACATTTAATAAAAAACCATATTAGTCATACATGCATAATGATCCTTGGTTCCATATACCATGTCGGTTTAAATGCGAGTGCGATGATGAACATTGACTAATTACAAGACAATGAACTTAGTACCATTAGTTCATAATCAACATTTTCCAAAACTATTCATGTCAAGCTTGCAAAACTGAACCTGACATCGAATATCGTCAATACAATGATGATTATTCAATCCCCGTTCTTCATATTAACACAAAAGCGGTCTAAACGACCTTTTTAAACGAAAACGGGTTGAAACACCCTTTTACAAACCATTTCACAAACATTTTCAACAGTCAGGAGACGTCCCTTTGGATCGTTTGCTGCTTCGCGCCTATACAGGCGTACTGATTTCCAGTTTTCAAACCTGGACAGGGCCCTATGCATCACCCTAAGGCTCGTGCCTCAATAGGCATCCTGATGCAGGTCCTGCTTTCTTTCTAGCACTTGTCTAGGATGATCCCGACTTTGGTTAACCCGAATACAGGACAGATCAGATGGCAAGCCTGCCCTTTTATTATGTATTTGCAAAACGCCTTTCTAAGACAAATGGATCACGTTATGCATCATAAACCTCACTCGGTAAATGGATGTTTAATTTCGGTCTTGCATGCAAATCAACCTTAAATCCAACTTGACATCAATTACTTGATATTTTGATAAACAACCGACATAGAAAGCTCACATGTTAGGTTTAAACTTGTGGATACGCATTTATGCATTTACCTGTTTTATCAACTTTTGCATTTAACCAACCAAGATCGATCAGTAGAGGCCGCTAGCACGGGCAGGATTGGGTGTCCGATTAAAGGGCTTCCCATTACGTACCTTCACCTCTTACTCAGAAACTTTGGATAGTGGACGACCTTATCCAGGGCGAACGAGAGTCATTCTAGAGATAAGATGCTAAAAGGGGACGACTCCTTATCTTTAGTACCTATGTCAAACATCGCTTTTGGCCTTGGTTGACCTAGGTATAAAGTTAATTCGAACGATTTCCAAGCATCGCACAATTGGTTGGTGGCGACTCTAAACATCTCTTGCATCGTTTCGAGACCCTTGCCGAGACAAAACCGACCGATCTAAAGCGGCCCGATCGAAAGCATTTTTACGCCACCGAGCATGGCTTTCTGACTGCCGTGCGTCTACTGATTGGCTTGGCGTGCGAGTGGCCTATGTCCAGAGATTGGCGACTCCGCTAGGGAAAACTAGGACACTTGTGTCTTTGTGATCCTTAGATGGTGAGAGTCGAACGAGGTCTTAGTTGAAATGCATTAATTAATGTTACGATCATAATTCGGGTTCCTTGTCTGGGCCCAAAACCTTACCTTTATGGACCAATTGGGTCGTCCCGTCAGCATGTGTAACACCCACAAATTTAACTTAATGGGTAATTTGTTAAAATCGCTAATGTAATAATACTCGATTTTAATTGGTATATTATTTATTTGTTTTTATAATTTCAAAATCGGGTTTTCGTTTCATAAAAATTAATTTGGTTTTATTTGGACTCGGAATGCCTTAAAAGTCATAGTGTGAGTCTTTTTAATGCAAAACTGAGTCACAAACAAAGTTCCCTTGTTATTGGGCCAAGACAAACTTATGGACCATCTTTAAAACAACAAAAACTCCATCTTTTAGGGTTTTATTCTCAAAATTTCAGCAACTCCCCTTCATCTTCTTCCCTTAAAAAATATGTGTTTTCCTCCATTAAAGCCTTCACAAAATCAAACCTTAAGACATATGCCATTTTTTCGTTTCTCAACGAAATCCGGTGAATTTATACCAATCTTCTCCTCTCCTTCTCCTCCTACTTTCTATGTTAGAAAAATCTTACCTTTTGAATCTTTCAGAAAATTCATCTTTTTGTGAGATGAGTTTTCTAACCCTTTTTGTCTTAATCTTGTTTCTAGATGAAAGCTTTAGTATCCCAGAGTATTTTTGGGTCGGAATCTTGTTTATTGAAGAGCTAAAAGGTAACGGTGATGGGTTACTCGGTATTATATCTTGTATGTGAAATTATATGTTGGGTTTTAGTCTTTAGCTAGTAAAGTTACTACCTTTACATGTTATTTATGAATTTTGTTGGATTCTTAATGTTAGATGATGTTTTAATTGTGTTTTTTATGTTATTGAGATGGTTTATTGCAAATAATATTAATTGGGCAAAGTTGGTTTGTGAGGAATGAGGTGTTGTTTTACTATTGTATGTATATTGTAATTTACGACGATCTTCGTTACATGTTGTGGGTGTATTGTCGAGACATGGTGGGTATGTCGTACTTGCAATGATCTTTGGTTATACGATTAATTTGGCGTTGTGAATCTACCATAAAATTGAATTGGGAATGAAGTTCATGACTTGTTTGTGTCGTGGGAAGCAGCCCGCAGTGTGGTTCAGCCTGACCAGTTTTCATAAAATGGCTATAACGTCCTCGTTTCTTGATCATTTTGGTCGTACGACCTACCGTTAGAACCATAAGAGGATAAGCTATCACTTCCTATTGGTTTCACCTTATTCTCATGTATAGAACTAAAGTTATGACCATTTGAAGTTGACCACTATTGAAGTCGAGTCCTAAATTTGTTGTTTTGTATTGGGGTTTAGGTTTCTGGTTGGTTATGCTCATTAACCTTGGTTCGAATGCTTTTGTATGGTGTGTTGACACTTTTTTTTATCATTGGAGCCCCTTGCCTATGTCTCATTCATTATTTATCGTTCATTTATATATTTATCACATGAATCGTAAATGTAGAACTTATTACTTATTTACGTCATAACTATATGAAATGACATATTTTATTTATAATAATAACTTTAATTCATTCATTCCCATTTATTTAGCGTTTTTCAATTATGGGTGA